>NC_044033.1:352484290-353684290 GCF_901765095.1 Microcaecilia unicolor | reverse complement strand
AGAAGCAGCAGTGAACTCTGGGCTTCCAAGGTTCTCTGCGCACTGCTATCATCAGACTGTGTGCATGCTGAGTTATTGTACTGGAGAGATTGGGCTGTTTTGAGGAACAGTGTTCCCAGACATATGGCGAGTATAAATTCAAACAGATCCAACCACTTTGTTGCTTTAAATATAAAAAATATATTTTTGAAGGGTTTTTTCTTTTTTTTTACCTGGCTGGGCTGTAGAAGACTTCTACTAGTCTCACAAAGGGCCAGGCAGTGCTTCAAGTTCCAGGCTCCAGCAGCTTATTGGCAGGTGGGTACTGGTTGCTTCTGCCAGTGCTGGGCTGGGGTCCAAACTACACATGGACCGCAGGGGCATGCCTGAAAGCTGCTGCTGCAGTTGTAGCCTACTGCCTGGACAATGCACGTAACTGTACTACAAAAGCGCTGTTTTCTGGCCGACCCAACCCGCACCAGTAATAGGGTTCATACTCATTGTGTTCACGTGGCTGAGATGAGCTACTGATCACAGCTCAGCTGTGATTGGGCATGGAACCTGTCTGGCACCTAAAAGGGCAATCTTGATTGGGAAGGTTACCTGCACAGGCCAGGGCCTCACTTCTTGCTTCCCAATCAGGATTGCCCTTTAGGCACCAGCCAGGCTCCATAACCAATCACAGCTGAGCTTTGATCAGTAGCTCGCCTCAGCCACATAGAGAGAATATTGGAGGGGGGGTGTTCCTTGTTCCAGCGCAACAGCAATTGCTTTGCAGGGGGTGGCCCTGAAATGAGGTCCAGGATTAAGTACTGCATGCGTGTGGTGCTTGGCGTGTGAACTCCCATCTCCCCTGCTGCACACCCTGTGAGTTCACCACAGCGCACAGTTTGGGAAATGCTGGTATAATGAATTATCTTTAAATCTAGAATTAGCACTATGTGCTGATCTGCATGCTGATGTGTCGTTCTTGACTCTGCTACTTTTTAACATCCAATCCTAGCTTCAGATCTGTTCTATACAAAGCATTGAAGCTGCCAGGCAGCGTTGTTGGTCTGCACTGTACCCATCATGTGGCTGAGGTAGCAGAAATGGGGGACATCAAATGTGCGTCAAATGTGCGATGATGGTTCCATCTGTGACACTACCACATATTCCTCTTGGGGATATAATGGTTTGAATGGGTATGGTCTGAGCACATTTCATAACATTAATATATTTGAATAAATGCATAAGTAAAAGAGAGAGATAAAGTGAGTATCAAAGTTTATAGTAAGCTATAAGTCCGTTTTACTGCCAGAGTGGAGGATGGAAGAGACTTCACTGTTGGAGCTGGGCCCAGGCTGCCTTTGGAAAGACTGGAGGGAGAGGAGAACATGGGAAAAGGTGGATGCTGAAAAACAGGAGAGCGACAGCTGGAGAGAAGGAGAAAGAGGTGGGCAAGGAGTCAATAGTAAGAAAAATAAGCAGCAAAAGTCTGGAATAGAGTGACAGCTTAGCATGCTTAATGAAAAGAAAAGGCATTTTGATCAGTTTAAAAACAGATATAATTTCTCAGTATGAGATCTAGATAATTTAATACAGGTAGGATACCTGTATAAAGTTACACACATTCAAGAGTGATAAGCATTCAGTGCTGCAGCTGCATATACACATATAACTATATGGATCTTTTATTAATATAAAATTATACTCACTATTTGTGCATAAACACCTATATATTTAATTTAAACAAATACCAATTAACTTTCATCACTACCTCTATTTGATTTTGGTTCACCCCAGATCCTGCCTACATTTTTAGTGGCTAACTTTGGCCATATAGCAATTTATATAGTCAAAAGAAAACTATTCTAAGGATCATAATTTTTTTAAAGCACCTAGGGAGTCAACACCCATTAGAGATAGCATTAATTATTCTGAAAATTGACCTCATTAATGTTTTGCAGTATATGATATTTTTGTTAAAATAGAATAATTGTTAGGTTCCCATTCAATAATTTATTTCTTTCAGATATTGCAAAATTCTGTGACAGGATTAAAGACTGGCAGTGACAAAAGCTTCTGGTCCCCATTCATATTATGCTGTGTTTTTTGTTTTTTATGTATTTATTCATTTTCAATATAACAATTAAGCAAACAGCTTGCACAGTTCGCGTCAAAGAAAAGGAAGCTAATCTCATTCAATTAGAAATAATAAATTAAATTTAAATACAATAAGTATAGCTCAAGTCCATACATTTGGGAGGATTTAATATGTGAGAGATTTAAAAGAAAAACAAAAGGCTTAAGAGGAAAAGACCAAAATGCTGAAGAAAGGATGCAAAGATCAATTTAATCATTTTCTACTCCAGTAGTCCTGTGTGCTGAGGCGGATACAGAAAGCCATTTTGGTGGCTAAAAAGGTAGACAAATGAGTAGATTCCCAGAAAACATATTTATGAGATTTTTTTAATGTATTATGCACTTTAAAGGAAATTGCCGCACCATATAGCAAGCCACACCACCCCAGTGCTCTGCAGCCCTCCTGCCTCCACTCCGGGATTGCTCCCCAATGAGCCAATGACTGCCAGAACTCCTTCACGGTGCCCTGCCAAGAGGACGCTGAGGCACAGTGGCTCAAAGGCCCAGCACACTAGAAGATAGTGTCTTTGATCCTGAGTAGGGACACTCGGGGAGCCGCGATAACCATGAGGGCTGTGCTCCACATGCCGCAGCAGCAGAGGTAGGGAGAACTAGCGGCCCAACCAAGGAGATTTGCCCTTTAACTGCCAATCAATTCAGATGGCGCCAGCTAAAACATTGTTTGTCAAGTAATGATTTAGGGGGAGGTTCTATATTTGACACCTAAAAAATTGACACTGAAATCGGTGCCGAATAAGCATATTCTATAACCGGTGCCTAGATTTAGGCAACGATTATAGAATAGCTTAGTTGATATTTCAGCACCTAAATCTACATGCATCCATTTACACCAACGAAAATGTGGCATAAATCCCAGCACATAGATTTAGACACACTGGGTGATATACTATAACTAGGTGCACAAATTTCACAACACCCATGAAATGCCCATTTCCCTGTCCATAGCCATGCCCCTTTTTTTCCTGCACATCGTTACAGAATATGTTTAGCAACTTCTGAGCCTAAATTCTAATCAATGCCAATTAGTGCTCAGTATAGTTAAGCACTATTAGTTTAAGCTTAGGCGCATTGTTATAGATTTTGTGCTGATTTCAGCACGAATCTCTAGGTGCGCTATATAGAATCCAGGGGTTAATATCTGCAAGCACATCTCATCCATCAATACTTCCTTTTATTGAGAAAAAAAATCTTCAAAAATGGACATGTTGCTTCACAACTTTATAAACTTTTCGTGTCAAAGATCTCCAACACAAGGCCTGGCCTTACACAATTACGGAAAGTGGATCTGAATCATAAATTGACACAAGATAATGGAGATGTTCTGGTCCAAACTTGGACATTCTATTTAATCTGCTAACTTTGTACAATCTTTGTACTTCTTCACCATTGTGCCTTATGGATGCCTCAGAAAATGTCTGTGGCAGGACTAATCTCCAGTAATATATATTGGTTGTGTAAAACCCATCCTGGCATACTTTCACATATTTTATGCACTCATTGATGCATTTGAGGCTGCTTCAGGAATTTCTGCCTCAGCCATTGTTACAAAGACTCAGGTTGTATCGGGGCTTATTGAAGATGTATGTGCTAAAGTAGCAGACACTCCATGTACAAGGTGACAATTTTTTTAATGTAGATTGATACCATTAAAGACCGTTGTACCAACCTTCAGCATTTGTCTGCTGTAGTCTTGAGTACATTGTCCTCTAGATGAACAAGTAACATGCATCATGAGAGTTTTTTTCTTTCGAAAAATAAGCTTTCTATCCATTAAAGCACTCAGTGGCAGACTTATTTAAACCCTGACAAAGAAAGAGAAGCAGTTGATACAAATGGCTCCAGCTCATTCCAAACAAACATTATCTATACGAGTCCTGTCTTACACATGACTTCTGGACACAAGTTTGGAAAAATATATCTTCAATTCTCCATAATCACTATCAATAAAGATCATCATATAAGGTTCTCTCTCATTAGGCCTGGAACTAGATAAATTTGACTCAAAACTATTAAACATTTTCCTCGCAAATATGTTAAAATCAGTCTTGAATAACTGGAAGGATAACTATCTGTTAAATATCCATTTTTTATTTATTTTAATTACATGTCAACACATGAAGCACAATAAGGATTTTTCACACCTTATCAAAGGTGAAATCAAAAACTAATTTCTATATCCTGAAGCCCACATCAAGGGAGGAGAACCTGCACATGATAACAAATCAGTATTAAACAGTGCTTTTTTTGTAGAAAAAAAGTAGCTGGGACTCATTATGGGCGGGGTCACCACATATGGCTCCACCCCTATGATAGCCACACCCCTTATACCAGCTATGGTGCATATAAACAGACATCATTGAAAACTTTATACTAGTATAGAACAAAATAACGTGACTTTTTCATTATAAATAATTTCTGTAAGCTGTTACAGCTCCAGTATACCCAGTGCAAAATAAGACAGCAGTTGTAAGTTCTCAAATTGGACATATTTCAAACACTAAAATGAAAATAAAATGATTTTTTTCTACCTTTGTTGTCTGGTGACTTTGTTTTTCTTTCCATATTGGTCCCAGTCTCTGATTCTGCTGCTTTCTATCTGTTCCCTTAACTCCGTTTCCAGGGCTTCCTTTCCATTTATTTCTTTAGTTTCCGCCTTTTTTCTTCATTTCTTGTCCTACATCTGTAAGTAAAAGCTGTCCAGTGGATCCAGCTTCTGCCTATTTTCTTCATCCATGTGCAGTTTTTCTCCTCTCTTCCTTTTCCCTCATCTCATCTCATTCCTCACCCTTCCCTCCCCACCATCCATGTCCAGCATTTCTTCTCTCTCCCTTCCCTCTCCTCCATCCATGTCCTGCAACTCTCTTCTCTCCCCTGCTCCCCCCTCCAGCCAGCCATACCCACCCAGCGATTCCCTTGGCTCCCCTGCCCCCCTCCAGGCATCCATACCCACCCAGCGATTCCCTAGGCTCCCCCCCCCTCCAGCCATCCATACCCACCGAGCGATTCCCTTGGCTCCCCTGCCCCCCTCCAGCCATCCATGCCCACCCAGTGATTCCCTTGGCTCCCCTGCCCCCCCCTCCAGGCATCCATCCCCTCTCTCCCTGAGCCCTGCCCTCCCATCCCATCCATGCTCCTCTGTCCCCTGCCCCCTGCATTCATCCCTATCCAGCAATTCCCCTCTCTCCCTGAGCCCTGCCCTCCCATGCTTCTCTGTCCCCTGCCCCCTCCATTCACCCCTATCCAGCAATTCCCCTCTCTCCCTGAGCCCTGCCCTCCCATGCTTCTCTGTCCCCTGCCCCTTTCTCCCTGAGCCCTGCCATCCATGTCCAGATGGTCCTCTCTCCCTTGCCCTCCCACTCCCATGTCCAACTGCCTGCCTGCCTGCCCGCCCTGGCACCCTCTTCTCCCCCCAAGGATCCTTTTTCTTTTATTTTAAATTTACCTGACCTCCGAGTCTGACCGCATGGGCAGCAGCGTCACTGAAAGTGCTCCCAAGTCCCAATGTCTCTAGCAGAAGCTTCCTGATTCATTCATTCTCAGTGCCCCGCCCTTGAGGGCGGGACACTGAGAATGAACGAATAAGGAAGCTTCTGCTAGACACGTCAGGACTCGGGAGGGGAGCGCTTCCAGTGACGCTGCTGCCCATGTCGGACTTGGACTGAGGTTAGGTAAATTTAAAATAAAAGAAAAAGGATCCTTGGGGGAGAAGAGGGCGCCAGGGTGGGCAGATAAGTGGCGGTAACCATGGCGCGGTGCAGGGCAAAAAAAAGGTGCCGGTACGCCGTACCGTTGCGTTCCGGCACAAAAAAAGCACTGGTATTAAATACCTAACTAACCCCCCTGTTTATTAAGCTGCGCGCTAATGCCAACACAGCCCATTCATTTTGAATGGGCTGTGCCGGCCTTGCATGCGGCAGCTGCTGGCATGGCTTAGTAAACGGGAGTAAATGAGCTTCCATCCTTATCAAGTCCTTTTGAAAAATCAAGTTATTTCTTATGACCTTTAAGAAAATCCTTTAACTGTGTTGCTTCCCAAAAAATAAACTCCTTTCCATTAAAAGTAAACATTTCTTCTCTCTCCCCTCTCCTCCATCCATGGCCTGCAACTCTCTTCTCTCCCCTGCTCCCCCCTCCAGCCAGCCATACCCTCCCAGCGATTCCCTGCACTTACAGCTCGAGAGGCGCAATCGACATTCCTCTATTCTGGAAGTCAGTTTACAGCTCTGACTGGACAGAGCCAGCTGATTCTGTACGATATCTCAAAGCCTGGGATAACAAATGCAGGAGTGTTCTGGACTCTATAGCACCCATGCAACTCAAGTCTTCCTATTTCCGTAGTTCCACGCCTTGGTTTTCTACTGAACTAAAATCTCTGAAAACCGAAACACAGAGGCTTGAGCGTGCATGCCGCAAAAAAAAAGACAGGTCTAGCGCTAGAAGCTTGGAAAGTCTGCCACCACAAATATAAGTATGCCTTCAAGAAAGCCAAGCGCTTTTACTTTTCCTTGAAACTAAAAACTGCAGGTAAACCAGCTCTTGAACTCGTTTCTCACTACAAATAAGCTGGAGACCTCTCAGGACGACCTACTTTCGGCGGACCTGCTTGCTACTTATTTCAAGGACAAAATAGAAGTTCTCAGGTCAATGCTAACTAGTTCCCCAGCAGATGTGGATGACTTCTTAGATTCACTGGATCCGTGCTCTGCTTACTGTCCAGCCGATCGCACTTGGACTGCCTTTGAAAGCGTTCCTGTAGACCACATTTCTAAAGCACTCTGGAAGTTCTCAAACAAGTATTGTGGTTTGGATGCTTGCCCCAGTCACCTTCTAAAAGCGGCCCCGAAGCGCTTCACCGTTGACCTAACTTCCTATCTTAATTACATGTTGAACCTTGGCATCTTCCCCCTGGAGCATGGCAGAATTCTTCTCACACCCATCCCAAAGAATCCAAAGATAAGAGCCAATGTCACATCAAATTATCGGCCAGTGGCGTCCATACCGCTGATTGTCAAAGTTATGGACAGCTTGGTGAATACTCAGTTAAATGAATTCCTTGAAACCTTTGACATTCTGCACTACTCTCAGTCAGGTTTCCATGCTCAGTTTAGCACTGAAACGGTTCTGGTCACAGCCCTGTCGGATTTTAAAAGGGACATTTCTGTTGGTATGAAAATTTTGCTGATGCAGTTCGACATGTCCAGTGCATTTGATATGGTGGACCACACCATCTTACTACATCTACTGGACACCCTAGGCATCGAAGGGTGCGTGTTACACTGGTTTAAGGGTTTTCTGTCAACAAGAACATACCAGGTCAAAGGCACTCCAGATCATTCTGCACCTTGGAAAGCTTCTTGTGGGGTTCCCCAAGGTTCGCCCCTTTCTCCAACGCTATTCAATATCATGCTGTTTCCCCTTGCCACCGCACTAGCAAACCTAGGCCTGAAACCATTTATCTACGCAGATGACATAACCATCTCCATCTCCTTCCATACCTCATTAGATGAAATCACAGATTTGATCAAAGCGAGTTTTTCCGTCTTGGAACGTTGGGCCGAGGTATTCCGGTTTAAGATCAACAAAGACAAAACTCAGTGTCTTGTGCTTTCGTCTGTCCATGCCAGATTTTCCACCAACTCCCTTGTCATTAAAGACCAGACCCTCCCTATTTCACAGAGCCTTAGACTTCTGGGTGTTGAGCTGGACCTGCACCTGGATCCGCAAGTGCAAGCGGTCACCAAGCGGATGTTCTATGCAATGTGGAGGCTGCGGCGTGTTAGGTTTTGTCTCACCAGAGAGCTCTTCCACACTCTCGTTCACTGGCTAGTTCTGTCTCACCTGAACTACTGCAGTGGGATTTATGCAGGCTGCCAGGAGCATCTACTGAGGAAATTCCAGACTGCCCAGAATACTGCTGCAAGACTCATCTTGGGCAAACTGCGCTTGGTTTCTGCGCAGCCCCTACATTTCAATCTACACTGGCTACCTGTGAGAGAACAAATCGCATTCAAGATCTGCACTCTGACACATAAAATAATCTACGGCTTAGCTCCGGAATATATGATTCCTCTCATAGATCTCCCAACTAGAAATGCCATCACAACAGCACGCACCTTTTTACAACTACATTATCCATCTTGCAGGGGTGTTAAATACAAGCTTCTTTTTGCCTCTACTTTCCACTACTCCAGCCCGAATACTTGGAACGCTCTTCCCCTGTACCTAAAATCGCAAGCTGACCACCTTCTTTTCAAGAAGCTGCTGAAAACATACCTTTTTGAACAAGTGTATTCTGTTAGTAATTCTGCTGTTTAGCCATCCTAATTGCTGCTAACGTTTTATCCTTATTCTACTGCTAAATTCATGTGTTGTATCTTTTAACTTTTGTAATTCATGGAAGCCGCATTGTGTCTGCATTTGTGGGAAAATGTGGGGTAGAAATGAACTGTAAATAAATAATTTACAAGGATATTTTAGGAAAAAAAGTAGCCCCGAGAGTCATCACCCGAGGTTTCAGGCACAATAATGCTTTACACTTCAGCTGAGTGGCCCTTGAGACATCTGGAAAAATATTAATCTTTTCTCCACAGAATTTTTAATTTTTCTTGGGAAAATAATTTTTGAGCACCAGGAGTTTATCATTTTCATTAAGAAGAGTAACCAAGAGTGTAGCTCTTGAGGTAATATATCATGAGTATCTTCAAGAAATGCAGTGAGACTAACACTCGAAGGTTCCAACTGTTCTCTACCTCCTGCTGATCCACAGTTAAATATCCATTTTTGGTGACAATATTAAAAAATATACAAATTTGAAATGTCAATAGCAGATAACCTTGGATCACCCCAATTACATAAATGTCAATAGCAGTTAACCTTGGTTCACCCCAAAGTACATCTAAAATATGATTGAATTTTGACAAATACATGTCCAGCAGTTGAAAGCTCTTACAGCTCTAGTACCATAATGCTTGTTTATTATATGATCTATAGTAAACATATTGTGAATTGATTGATACATTACACTGTTAATTTACTGATTGATAAATATCTACTGTGTTACTCATTATGGCCTTATGTTGTACTTTTCACTTGACACTATGTCCCTACACATTGAACATTGTTTGCACATTTTTCTTCATGCTATAATTCAATAAAAATGCTTGGACAAAAAAAAAAGGTGAAGAGGAGCAAGTTTATCAAGAGTAGCCCACAAGTGGTCAGCAAATCGTGTGACTCTTATCTTCCAAAGGAAGGGAAAAAAGCTCCCCCTTTATTGATAGAGAATAGAAGATAAAACAAATTTTTATCCAAAGAAGGAAAGTGGATGTGATGGACACAGGAGAGACAGAGAACTGGTACAAGTAATTAAAATATGATCAATCCTAGAGAGAAAGAAGATCTGCAAGAGGAAGGAAACACAGAGAGGGAGAGAAATAGAAGAAGTAAGTTGAAAATGCACCGCCAGCCAGCTGCTTCCTGTTTGTGCCAGGTCAGTCCCCTGGTCTCCTGTGGCCTTGGAAGCTCAGGTACATCATGTGGTCAAAAAATCCTTTTGGATTCTTAGAAGGCTTAGATGTACTAAAAAAATATATTTCAAGTTTGAGCAATTTAAGCTTATGATTCAAGCACTGTTACTGTCACAACTAGATTATTGGAATATATTACAAGAAACTGCTTAAGAAATTGCACAGTACAGAACACAGCTATTTGGCTGATTTATTCACTAAAACCATGTATCTTTTTCAGAAATGTTTATCATCTTAAGCGTAGAGTTTAAGATTGCTTTTTAAACATTTGTAAACTCCTAGATATACCTAGTTAATTTTATGGTTAACCACTCTGAGCTGTAAATGGTATGTGCAGTATGTAAGAAATTTATACATTAAAATAGCTGTGGAGTACAGCCATAGGAAGAAGAACTGAATACTTTCAAGCAGTTGCAGCCCTGTCTTTGGCATCTTCTTGGACTCCATTAGATGGTGAGTACAGCCACACAAGGACGCCTTCACTGACACTAATGGATAGAAATATTTTTCCCAACAGAGTAGAATCATTAGCTCCAGCAAGACATGCCAAAATATGGAGTTTGGACCTTGAGCAAAGGATATGCAAGAAGTCAAAATGTGGCAATTTGGATGAAGATGAACATAAATAAGGTATACTGGGGCTGGGCTGAGCTAACCTGAGCCAACCCGAGTCACAAAGAACATAAATGTTTAAAGCATTTTCCATGTGTGAAGCCTGTTTTACGTGCCAAAAAGGGCTTCTTATAAAATTGCATTACCACATATGTGCTTAAGAAAGTACACATACAGAAAATGTACACCTATTTTGATGTGATCTATATATGTGTTTTTGTTTAATTAGCACTTGATAAACCGCCTTTCAGGGGAAAACTAATGCGGTTCACAAATCCAATAAAATCATTTTCAATAGGGAGGAAAAGAACTACAATCTTGGGATGACAGGAGAAGGAAGAAGGCAAGAAAATAAAAGTCTGTACTCAGCCCTCCCCCACCCCTACATCAGCATCACTCACTAAGTGCTAGAGAAAAAAAGATGTTGACATCCGGATGAAGGGCTAGCTATTTCCTCTGAAGTGGACCCTGAAAACAAGCGAGCACTGCCAACTGAGCCCGAAGGGAGGACAGCGACAATCCTTTCTCCAGACCTCGCTGTAAAAATTATAATAGATGACCAATGGAGGCCCTCAATGGCTGCACCTCCCGCTCTTCGCACCAAGCCTCAAAAACATGCCAAACCCAAACATAAGCCAAGGAAGTGGACCACTTCCTGGAACTCAGAAGGGTACGCACCACTGCAACTCAGTAGCCCTTCTTCAACAATTGTGCCTGCTCAACAGCCAAGCTGTTAGCAAGAATCGAGCCACGTTGGACATCCAGCCAGGTCCCTGAACCAACAGATCCTCCGAGGGAAGAGGAAGAGAAGCGTCCACCTGCAATCGCACGAGATCTGCATACCACGGTCAACGCAGCCAATCGGGAGCCACCAGAATCACGTGACCAACGTGACCCTGGATACGCTGAAGAACCTGACCGATGAGTGGCCATGGAGGAAACACAAGTAACACAAATATGCATGGAATAGACTTCCTGAGCCGGTACATCAAGCTCCATCTCTGGCCGTCTTCAAATCTAAGCTAAAAGCCCACCTTTTTGATGCTGCTTTTAACTCCTAACCCTTATTCATTTGTTCAGAGCCCTTATTTTATCATCCTCACTTTAATATTCCCTTATCTCTTGTTTGTCCTGTCTGTCCTAATTAGATTGTAAGCTCTGTCGAGCAGGGACTGTCTCTTCATGTTCAAGTGTACAGCACTGCGTACGTCTAGTAGTGCTATAGAAATGATAAGTAGTAGTAAATAAGAGGACTCGATTAGGCCAGGGCTGTGCCAACACATCGAGACCCTCTGAAATAGCTCCCTTTTGTGGCTGAAAAACCACGGAGCCTTGGCATTCTCTGCTGTGGCTGTCAGATTCATTACTGGGGTGTCCCACTGATCGACAATGAACTGAAAGGCGAATGGGGCTAACGCCCACTCCCCTGGATCCAGGTGATGCTGACTTAGATAATCCGCCTGTAGGTTGGATGCTCCCACAAAGCCAGAATTTCTGTTCCACCCAGGCCATGATCAACGCTGCCTCCTGCGCTAAGAGAGAGCATTTGGTCCCCCCCCTGATAATTGACATGACTGCTGTCACATTGTTGAACTCTGACATCGTGACACAGGAGCATCGGCTGAAAATGCAACAGAGCAAGACAAATTGCCCTGGTTTCCATGTGATTGATGGACCAGCGAGACTCCTCCGCTGACCAGGTGCCATGAGCAACTTGTCCCTGACAATGGGCTCCCCACCCCCCATCAGGCTGGCATCTATTGTTATTAACACCCAGTCCGGAGTGTCGAGGGTCATGCCCCAGCTCAGATGATGACAATCCAGCCACCACTGAAGGCTGAGCCACACTGGACGATGGAGAGAAACTCTGCATAACAGATAGTCCACCTGAGGGGACCAGCGAGCCAGGAGGACCGCCTGAAGAGGCCTCATATGTGCCCGTGCCCATGGCACCACCTCGATGTATGCTGCCATACACTACCAGTGCTAGATTCCTCGCAGAAGCCCGAACCATGTCATACATGGCATCCGCAAGAAAAGCGGTGCCCATCTCCAGATTAATGACATCAGCCGCCGAATGAGAAGAGGAGTCTGCTGGAACATCGGGGAGATGCTCAACCCAACAAAAACAGGCCCAAGCCACATAGCTCCCACAGATGGCTGCCTGCAAGGCCGAGGCAGAAACCTCTAAGGAGTGCTTCAACAAAGCCTCCAACCTGCGATCCTGCGGGTCCTTGAGAGACGCCCCACCCTCAAGAGGGATAGCTGACTTCTTGGTGACTGCTGTAACCAGAGCGTCTACCTTGGGGACCCAAAAGGTCTCCAGATCTGTCTGAGGGAGCTGATAAAGGCGAGCCATGGCACGACCGATTCGTAAATGCGAATTGGGAACTAGGCATTCTGTCTCCACCAGTTTCTTTCAAATCATGATAAGGAAAGGTTTGTGGAGGTCTACGAACCCTCTTAAGACACCTGAGGGGGATCTTCTGACAATTTAAGCATCTGAAGTACCTCCGCCAAACAGGGAGGGCAGCTCTTACCTTCTAAAAATGCATACTACCGAAGGATCCTCCCTTAAGGGAGCCTCTGAGGGTTCATTCACGGATCCTGTGTCCCAAAACTCTCCCCCCTCCGCCTCTGTGTGTACCGGAGGGTCTGAACCAACGGAGAGAGCCTTCCCCAGATCCTCCACGCCAGCCAGACACAGCCTCTTGGACCCAGATGCCTCAACTGCAGACCCCAAGGGCCCAACCCGTGGAGGAGGGGCCGGAGAATCTGCTGCAACATCAGGAGAAATTCCTCTCTTCAGGCAATAAGCCTAATGGAGAAGCAGCACAAATTGTGGCGAAAATGGAGCTGCTGAAGCCCCTGAGGAGTCCTGTTATAACATCACCAGCGGCTCTTCAGAGAAAGAAGGGACTGGCAGCAGAGGAAGCAACATGGTGGATGTTCCCGCCAAAACCGCGTCCGTTGCGCCATGGGAAGGACTGCTCTGCACCTCCGACCCTTCAGCTGCCGGCCCAGGAATTGTAGCTGCCCCTACCACTGCTGGAATACCAAAATCCGGCTCCTCCACAGAACTGGGCCTCACCTCCTCAAACCCTGAAGTTGGTGCTATGGGAGACCATGCGACATGCTGAACAGGCTGCGCAATGGTGCGGCTTTTCAGACTGCGCCGCCATCAGAGGAGGAGGAAGAATGGGAAGAAAAGCCACCCTCGCGGGGACCAGAAATAGCATCCCACCGCCAAACTCCCTGCAATCCTCCAAGATTGCCTTGGTTCTGACTTCCTTTTTTTTTTCTTCAAGACTGCAGCTGCAAAAGCGAAGGCACCAAAAACTGGCGTGGAGAAACCAAAGTGCTCACTGACCCCCAGGCGTTTCCTATGTTATATATATATATATATATATATAATTTTTTTTTTCAAAGAGAAAAGTGATCTATGCCAACCAGGGGCCTTGCCTGAAGGAACTTCTCCCAGAGAAGGGGGCAGAAGGCCGAGGCGCACTGCTAAGGGCAGAAGGGAGTGGGAGGGGGGTAGGGACCCAGAACCCGGAGTGTACACCCCCCAAGAGAGGCGCAGGGGCCAAGAGCCCAAGACCAATGTAGATTTTTATCTTTTTGTTCCTTTTTTTTTTTTTTAACTAAACCACTAAGCAAGATCCCTAAAGGGAATCTGTAAACCTAACGAAAACCAAGGGGCCAAACTGGCGCACCCACCAAAAACATGGAGCAGGGTTGCACAGCACCTACCTCTACAGGGAGACTGAGAAATACTGAGAAGGTCAGGGTTGTACAGTCCCTTATACAGGAGCGTTGTTCAATAATTCTCAGTCTCCCTCAGCTGTTAGGAGTGCATATTACCCACTTGAAGGGAATGGTCTGGAGAAGAGGATAAGGAAAGCATTTTATTTTTAATTTATTAACTGAAATATATTAGCTTTCGGAAATGTACATAGCAGATGCCTATGCATTATGTTCACTAGAAAAGGAAATGCATTTCTCTTTTTATTTTTCCAGTGTTGCAGTGGGTGAGAGAATTTGATAGGTAGCTGAAAATTTAAAGAAGAAGGGTGAGAAAGAGGGTGAAACTACAATAACCCAGGGAATTCTACTGGGAAAAATCACTATCACTGGTAATTAAAAAAGCTCCACAGTAATTTATGTGTTTCTGTGTCCTTATGTTTAAATTTAATGGGAAGTTGTTGATTACTGTTTGGATTACTACCTTTCTTCCTAGTTCCTTATCTATACTTTTTTTAAATCTATCCTTTCCAGTTTTATCTGGAAAGGCGAAGCTGCTAGAACTAACTATGCTAAAATATCCCTTAATAAATAAATGGTTAAACTGACAATGTCCAAGCTGCACTGGTACATCATGACCTGTCATATGACGTTAACTATAGATATGATATCCTGATGGATGTCAACAAATTTAATATAGTCCCTTTTCTCATCAATTTCCTGGTAAATGGTCCTTGCCACAGTTACGCTGTAGAAAAAAAATCTATTCATGCTCAGTGATCTACCACTCAAGATAATTAAATCATTAATAATAAGGAAATGGAAGATGTAATAAACATAATTTACACCCAAACATTTCACCCTTTTTTTACAACTGGCTGCAAATTATAATTTCCTTCCTGCTCTGGAACATCAGATCTTTTACATTTGGAAGGAATTATGTTTCATTAACCATTAAAAATTACTAGCATCAGACATTGCCAATACTGAGCCCTTTTAGATGTTAAAGAATAAAATGGAGCATCCAACTTCTCATTTATTTGGTTACCTTCAAGCTAGGCATTATTTAACAAGATAAGTGTTATTAGGGAGCTAGAGTATCTTCTTAATGATGCTCCTCCATCTTTCAATAAGATTTGAAGATACTATAAAATAGTTAGAGACAACTTTTTAACTTTCAAATCATAGAATTATTACATAGATGTCCCACTAAAATTGAAAAATCTTTAGTTTTGGAAGACTTGGGAAAAGGTTTTGGCAATATGACTAAATCATAGATTTATACTCAAAGGAAATCCAAATTTAAATTATTACATGGAGCCTATTTGAATAAAAAAGAAGGGATTAAAAGTTTCACCATTTGGACTCCAACTTCTGCTTAAAATGTTAAGTAAAAACAAGTACTCTAATACATTGCTTCCAATGGTGCCAACAGGTAAACTGTGATCTGAAATAATACTGGATAGGATTAAACAGGTCACAGGGATATCAATCCCACTTTCCATTTTATTCTTAGGAATAATGGATTAATTGGGAGATTTTTCTGTAGCAGAGAGAAGAATCACATTCATTGCTCTACAGGAATTAGCTCTATGGGTGCTTGAGCACCCCCAATATTGAGCAATATTGACTGTGTCCAGAGAGGGGTAATTTTAATTGGATTTAACCCCCCCCCCCCCCCGAATCATTTTCAAAGAAGTTGGTTCCTATGCATTGCTCTACTCCTAGCCAAAATAGTGATTCTTACCATCTGGGTTGAAGATCATGTGCAATCTACTCACTAATGGAACCAACTTATGGTGAACTATTTTGTTAATGCGTTAAAACTTGGAATTGCTGGTAGAGTCCAAGATGGCCGCCGAATAAGACGGACGCGTTTTTTGTCTCTCTCTTACCTGAACAATATCGTTGATATGCCGAAGAGGAGGGGAAGGGCTGCGGCGACTGCCTCCCAGCAGCCGAGGAATTTACCTTCTCTAGGCTCGATTGAGCCCTTCTTGCAGAGAGCCGCAGGCATGGTTTTGCCATTGACGGGCGGCCCGTTTGCTCACCCACTAGCTGGAGAAAGTGGAGTGAACGCAGGGCTGGAAGTTTCTTTGAGCCCGGACGGCAGAGACCCGCCTCCTCAACCAATTGGAAGCAGCTCTCCGATGAAGCCGTACTCGACCGCGAAGACCAGAGAGTCAGGTAGCGGAGGGGAACGGGAGGCAATTCTATCCTCATCGGAAGGTTTGGGAGGTTTGTTAACCCCCACCTTAACTGCTCCCATAGAAAGAAGATCTACTGAGGAGACGGTAGGAACAACGGGGAATGTAAGTCTGATACACATTGAGACAGAAGAGATATTTCCTTTTAAAAAACCTACCGAAGTAACTTTAGACAATCTTTGGCATCTAATTGTGGAACTTGGTAAGGCTTTATGCCCTCAGACGAAAAAGATGTCAGAAGAAATTGCCTTATTGGATGGGAAACTGAAGGAAGTAGAAATTAAACTTAATTCTGTGGCCTCACAAACTGAAAACTTTGAAAAAGAAATACAACAGATACAAACTGTGCAAACAATAACTGTTAAAGACTTGGTAAACCTAAGGAGAAAATCGGAGTTTCTTGAAAATTGTCTTTAAAATAATAATTTGCGTTTTATAAATTTTCCCTTGCAACCTCTGGTCTCTCCGAGGGAAATGCTAAGAAATTACTTTAAAGAAGTTCTTGAAATTAGTGAAGATCAATTTCCCCCTATCTCCCAGGTTTTTTATATCCCGGGTAAAAAAGATGAACAACATTTAAATAATCAGGCAATAGATGTCTCTGCATTGATAGAAAGCTCAGATAGTGAACAACCCACTGCTTCAACTTTACTTGCCACGGTTGCGTTGACCTCAGACAAGTCATGGATATTAAAGAAATTTTTCCTAAAGAAAGAGAAAACCTTTAGAGGACTACAAACTCGGATATTTCCTGACTTGTCGAGGGACACGCAGAAGCGTAGGCAAAAGTTTTTGCAGTTGAAACAGGAGACGCTCCAATTAGGAGCAACGTTCTATTTAAAATATCCATGTAAATGTTTGGTTAATTATCAGAATGTCAAATATGTGTATTTTGACCCTTCCCAATTATGTTCCTTCTTAACATCTAAGAGAGCTCTATAAGTGAATATATACCAAGCCTGTAATGCTGACATCTTGTTTTTGGTTCTAGTATATTTGAAATGTTGAATTTCTTTTCCTTATATCTCCAGTTATTGATAACTTGGACTCACCATTTGTGGACTTTAAAACATCTAAAAAGGAGATGTTTTTCTTAATTTTATTTGTGAGGAATTTTCTGTGTGAACACTTAAATTTGATTAATAAAATTGATAGCGGGAAAAAAAAACAACAACTTGGAATTGCTAACCTTACATAGTTACATAGTAGATGACGGCAGAAAAAGACCTGCACGGTCCATCCAGTCTGCCCAACAAGATAACTCATATTTGCTGCTTTTTGTGTATACCCTGCTTTGAGTTGTACCTGTGCTCTTCAGGGCACAGACCGTATAAGTCTGCCCTGCACTATCCCCGCCTCCCAACCACCAGCCTCACCTCCCAACCACCGGCTCTGTCCCAGGCACAGACCGTATAAGTCTGCCCAGCACTATCCTCACCTCCCCACCACCAGCCCTGCCTCCCAACCACTGGCTCTGGCACAGACCGTACAAGTCTGTCCAGCACTATCCCCGCCTCCCAACCACCAGTCCCGCTTCCCACCACCGGCTCTGGCACAGACCGTATAAGTCTGCCCAGCCCTATCCCCACCTCCCAACCACCAGCCCCGCCTCCCGATCTTGACTAAGCTCCTGAGGATCCATTCCTTCGGCACAGGATTCCTTTATGCTTATCCCACGCATGTTTGAATTCCGTTACCGTTTTCATTTCCACCACCTCCCGCGGGAGGGCATTCCAAGCATCCACTACTCTCTCCGTGAAAAAATACTTCCTGACATTTTTCTTGAGTCTGCCCCCCTTCAATCTCATTTCATGTCCTCTCGTTCTACCACCTTCCCATCTCCGGAAAAGGCTCGTTTGCGGATTAATACCTTTCAAAAATTTGAACGTCTGTATCATAACACCCCTGTTTCTCCTTTCCTCCAGAGTATACATGTTTAGTTCAGCAAGTCTCTCCTCATACGTCTTGTAACGCAAACCTGTTACTAGAAATCTGCAACCTATCATTTAAAATAGCCACAGTACCCGAGGATGGCTAATATAATTCCAACATTTTAAAAGGGCTCCTGGGCTGATTCAGGAAACTATAGACTGTAAGCTTGATATTGGTTCTGGACAAATTGGTAGATGCTATTCTTAAAATACAAAGCCCTTAGTTTAGAAGCTCTATTCATGTTTTGTATGTCTGAAAACTAGCATTTAGACAACCATACTGCATGGATGTCCAAATCCCAATTTTATAAATCCAGGATATGGGCATCTAAAATTGCAGTATCTCCATATGGTAAGGGGCGTGGTGCGTGGTCTGGGTAGGCCTAGGGAGAGGCCAAAATATGGACATCCAATTTCAGAAGGGGAAGGGATGTCCATGTACAAAAAGATGGATGTCTGTATTTAGACCTGATACTTGGCACACCCAGGTTACTGAAAAGGGGGTCTGTCTTAGCAACTGTTCACTGGAGAGATTCAGGCAAGTCAGCTCCTTAATTCCCCAGTTGTTGCTGTCCCTCTCCCTCCCCTGAATGTGAAACTAGCAAGATTTTCATGACGGCTACAGGAACTATGTAGGTTCATGGGACTAAAATCCCACATAGAGTTGAGGAGAAGCCTAATGGTTCAAATCCCATATCAGCTCTTTGTGATTTATTTTTTTTAAATGGTGAGCCCTCCAGGGACAGAAAAAACCCCCACTTCAATAGCTTTCAGGTTTGCAGGGTTCCTATATATTTCAGGTACAATAGATATTTTTTTGTCCCTGGAGGGCTCACAAATTAAAGGAAAAAGATCACAAAGAGCTAAAGTGTGATTTGAACCTTGGTCTCCCCAGCTCTCAGCCTACTGCTCTATTAGGCTAATCCCCTACTCTGCATGGATATCTATGTGACTATTTTATAACATGGATCTTCCTATGCTGCCACAAGACGTCAATGTCCTTGGTTTTTGTCCTTTTCAATATTAGGCCATTTTAGTTTGTAAAATGGATATTCATGCTGGATGTCAACAGCACTTGGATGTCCATCACTCAAGTATTTTAGAACAGGCTGTATGTTGGCAGATCCTGTTCTAAAATATATTAGACTAGTAAAAAAGGCCTGTTTCTGACACAAATGAAACAGGCGCTAGCAAGGTTTTCCTCGGAGTGTGTATGTTTGAGAGAGTGTGTGTGAGAGTGACTGTGTGAGCGTGTGTGTGTGACAGAGAGAGTGAGTGTGGGTGCGAGTGCGTATGTGAGCCACAGTGAGTGTGAGAGAGTGTGTTTCACAGATACAATGTGTGTGAGAGAGACTGTGTGTGTGAGACAGAGTGTGAGAGAGTATGTGTGTGATACACAGACTCTCTGTGAGAGCGAGAGTGTATGAGATCGAGAGAATGTTTGAGAGTGACTGTGTGACACATACAGACCTGGCCATCCATATTCTGAGTTGGATGTCCTTTCTAAAATGCTGCTCAAAATTACCGACCACATAGGTATAACATGGCTTAATGGCAATGAGGCAGCATTAGTTAAGTGAAGATAAGACTTACCAATTTATTAATTTGTTTTGAAGGTGTAAAACAATGTGGATAGAGGTGAGTGGGTTGACTTGGATCTTAGATAGCAGTTGACAATATGGAAGGAGGAGGGGGAGGCTAGATATCCCTATAAGGATCCTTAATTGGTTGGATAGTTGAACAGGGAGGTATTTCTGTCCTTTTTCTTTATATTGTACTTTTGAATCATTTCATCATGCATTAATTCCTGGGCCTCACTCTGGGCCCCTTTTACTAAGCAGTGGTAAGCCCGTGTACTTTTGAACCATTTCATCATGCATTAATTCCTGGGCCTCACTCTGGGCCCCTTTTACTAAGCAGTGGTAAGCCCGTGTACTTTTGAACCATTTCATCATGCATTAATTCCTGGGCCTCACTCTGGGCCCCTTTTACTAAGCAGCAGTAAGCCCAGCACGGGCTTACCACTTGCTAAACAGGAAGTACCACCGGGCTACTGCAGTAGCCCAGTGGTACTTCCCACCCCTAGCATGGCATCATATCCGGCGCTACAAAAATAGTATTATATGTATTTATTTTTATAGCACCAAGGTGTACCTGGCAGTAATTGGGCAGTGCTGCATGCTGCCTGGTTAGCACGGGAGCCCTTACCTCAACGGGTGGTGGTAAGGCTCCCCCCCCCCCTGAAATGGCTACACGGCAAATGGTTTACTTGCCGCACGGCCATTTCCTGCAGAAAAGAAAGACTTCCCTTTTACTCACTGCAGTAAAAGGGGGGCCTTGGTGTGCATGAAAAACACATGCTGACACCAGCGCAGGCCACCTTTGGCCACAGCTTGGTAAAAGGGGCCCTCTGTGGGTATTTAGCTACCCTGTGTACTAATTGCCAGATTTCTTCCTTGGTATGTATTTTTCTCAGTGTCTTTGTTCAATACAGGGTGATGTTTTATTAGTCAAAGTTCCTTGATCTGTTAATTTGTATTGGAAATTTCCACCCAAAAAGGGTGGTTGCCAAAGTTTCTAATGAGAGACTTCTCAGGAAATTAAAATGTCATTAGACAGCCCTATTATGGCTTGGGACTGACTAAGATAGGAAGCAGAGCAGAGCTAAATAGTTTCCCAAATGCAAAGGGGTCAGTAGTGGTGTGCCCCAAGTAATATGGACTGAGACTCGTGCTTTTTACCACAGTCATAAATGTTACGTCTGTGCTCACCTCGCCCTCTGGTGGCCAGAACCGGTGGCTGCTATGGACTATCACCTGTTCCAGATTTCAGCCCAGTCCAGTCTGGATCTTCCAGACTGCCAGACTTGCTCCTTTTGTTTGAACCTGCACAGCTCCCGTAGTTGCCTGATGATTGCTGCAGTGAGCCTCAATTGCTGCTGGGCTTATTAGCCATTTGGAAACTCTCTGCCTTTGCATCGTCTAAGGCCCTGGTATGTTAGTGCTTGTGCACTTCTGCCTAGTTTAGTTTCTTGCTCTAGTTCCCTGCCTGATTCTAGTTTAGTCTTTGTGTAGCTTAGCTTGTACTGTCCTGGTCTTGACTCTTGTTTGTATTTCTGTGTCTAGTTCTGGGTTCTCTGTGTTTCTTGTTTAGTGGCTGCCTGGCAGCTTTCAGTCCTATTTCTTATCTGTTTGTGTTTCATGTTTAGTGGCTGCGCCGGCAGCTTTTAGTCCTACTCTGTTGTGTGTTGCCTGTTGGTATCCTGCCCGGTCCTGTAAAGCCCTGCCGGGCGCCTGCACCCAGGGGCTCAACTCCTGGGGAAAAGCGGCTAAGCGCAGGTGAAGACTAAGGTTCCTGCTCTGCCTGTCCCAGCTTGTTTGCCTCTGCTGCAACCCCAGTCCGGGGTTCCAGTCCTCTTCTGCCCTGTCCCTGGTTTGAGGGTGGCTTTGCCTGCCGCTGCCGTTCCTCGGCAGTGACCCAAGGGCTCACAAACCCAGTTTCCAGCTTTGAAAACGTGACAATAAATGATGGAAAAAAGGCTCAATGAGTGTAGAAATCTCAGTGGCATAGGAAGGGGGGGGGGGGCGGTGGGGCGGTCCGCCCCGGTTGCACACTGCTGGGGGGGTGTCATCTCTGTTTGTTCCTTGCTCCCTCTGCCCAGGAACAGTTTACTTCCTGTTCCGGGGCAGAGAGAGCAAGGAACCAATGGAACCAACGCAGCTCCCAGCGACGTGGACTAGGGGGCGGATCGGCCCTCCCGCCCCTCACATCTAAAGTAAGTAACAATGCGCTCCGGGGGGGGGGGGAGGGTGCGTGCCGAGGGGGGGGGCTATGCAAATGACATAAAATTGTTAAAATATGGAAAAAATGCAGGCGGATCCTCCCCTCCCACCTAGAGATAGAGGGAAAAGAAAGCAGCAAACATTATTCAAAGTGGATATGCATATTCTGTGCTTTCTTGGGACAAAATGGCATTCTATTGTTCTGCCCATATATTCATGGACCAGTACCAGAACACTCAGATAAGTGGGGGACTAAATACCTTTGGGGTGTTAAAAGGTTAAATATAGCCGAGTTTTTTTACACCGTTGAACAAGTGATCCGTGAACATGGGTATAAACATACAATATTAAAAAATTCTTCTTTCATTAATATAATCAGTAAATAAAGAAGGAAAAAGAAACACAAAAAAAGAAAAAAGAAGAACAAAGTTAGGCAGGTTGGGGGTCGGTCAATGATTATAACCGTCACGATTTAGGGGTCCACCAGAATTGGTGCGAGGAAAGAATACCACGGTGACTGTATGAGACCTGCCCTAAATAAAAATTGTGTAACAGAAATACCCAATTATAAGTTTGTCAAACTTTAGCAACAAATTCTACCACCGAGTGTTTTGTATATTCAATATATAGTAGTAGAAGACTGTCACTGCAATTTTACTTATATTCATGGAGGCAGGACGCATTGTTATGTATATTTAATATGAGTATTATATGTATTCAATTGCATTGTACTGTGTACTGGGGCTCCCTCCCCCCTTTATAGTTTGCAGTATCCTGCGATTGGATCCTTGTGAGCTTTCCTTATGTTAGCTCTGAGCTAGGCCCAGCCTTTGCTCTCTGTCCCTGTGGGGGCTGTATGAAAGCCCAGTCTTGCTAGAATGCTTTGTGATTAGCAGTTGTTCTAAGGCTGATCCCTCCTTAATCTACATCAAGATTTTTCACCAACTCCCCTGTCATTCCCCATTTATTTTCATTGAGTTTCTCCCCCTTATTCTCCTTTGAGTGTTACAGCTTTTCTGCTCAGTTGGGTTGAGGTTCTGGCCATCTCCTTGCCTCTGGGATGGCTAGATACAGCTTATAGGTGCAGAAGGCAACAATTCTCTTCTAAGCAACTGAACTGAAACTTTGATTTTCTTTGTTTATTTTGGAGTACTACAATAAAAATATTGCTTAAGATGTGAGAGTCTACTGGCTGTTCAAGCTACTCTATTTTTTGCTTTGAATAATATAATTATCACTAAGATGGCGCACGAATAAGACAGATCTACGAGAGCTCCAGGCTCGAGGGGAAGTCAGGTGGAATAGAGACTGACCCCCGGCCAGGGCGAGACATGATCAGACGGCTCCCGGATGGCCGAATTGGGGGCCACGTGGGTCCGCCTGGTGTTGGCCGTGCGCCAGCCCGACCTCCCGCCTGCCAGACAGGAGACCAGATGGTGGACATAGCCCTCGCCTAACTCAGGATGCGCCGGAGGGAGCTGGGTCAGGGCTGGACAGGTAACGGCGCTCCCGATTGAGAGGGAATGCGCCCGTGGAAGCTCCGAATTGCCGGAGCAAACACGACCGGAGTTGTGGACGGCGCTCCCACCCATATAATTTCCGGTGCAATCGGAGAGTGGCCTACTGCCGCTCTGGCACGAGGGCCGTGTGGGGCCGTCTGGTGTTGGCCGTGCGCCGGCCCGACCTCTCGCCTGCCAGATCATAGAGGAACCGCACAAGGTGGCGGTGCCGTCGGGATCAACGGCAGTGGAGTGGCAAAGGCGGCCCAGAGTTGGGCCAATGGAACCCGGCACACAGGAGTGATGGCGATCTGGGGCTGCAAACTGCCCACTGATTCTACGTCCCATCACTGGTTTAGTGCTAGCATCTGTGGAATCCATGCGTCCTGCACCCTCGGATGTGATATTGCACTCTCCAGCCACACAACCACGAGCTACCTCAACCCGCAGGAACACTGCCCGCCTGCACCACAATATCTCTCCAGATACATACCTCCAACCACAGCACTCAGAACCACGGAGCCTCTGCACCCTGGGTCAACTCTTTGAACATCTAACTGTGAGTAAACTATACAGTGGTGGAAATAAGTATTTGATCCCTTGCTGATTTTGTAAGTTTGCCCACTGACAAAGACATGAGCAGCCCATAATTGAAGGGTAGGTTATTGGTAACAATGAGAGATAGCACATCACAAATTAAATCCGGAAAATCACATTGTGGAAAGTATATGAATTTATTTGCATTCTGCAGAGGGAAATACAGTAAGTATTTGATCCCCCACCAACCAGTAAGAGATCTGGCCCCTACAGACCAGGTAGATGCTCCAAATCAACTCGTTACCTGCATGACAGACAGCTGTCGGCAATGGTCACCTGTATGAAAGACACCTGTCCACAGACTCAGTGAATCAGTCAGACTCTAACCTCTACAAAATGGCCAAGAGCAAGGAGCTGTCTAAGGATGTCAGGGACAAGATCATACACCTGCACAAGGCTGGAATGGGCTACAAAACCATCAGTAAGACGCTGGGCGAGAAGGAGACAACTGTTGGTGCCATAGTAAGAAAATGGAAGAAGTACAAAATGACTGTCAATCGACAAAGATCTGGGGCTCCACGCAAAATCTCACCTCGTGGGTTATCCCTGATCATGAGGAAGGTTAGAAATCAGCCTACAACTACAAGGGGGGAACTTGTCAATGATCTCAAGGCAGCTGGGACCACTGTCACCACGAAAACCATTGGTAACACATTACGACATAACGGATTGCAATCCTGCAGTGCCCGCAAGGTCCCCCTGCTCCGGAAGGCACATGTGACGGCCCGTCTGAAGTTTGCCAGTGAACACCTGGATGATGCCGAGAGTGATTAGGAGAAGGTGCTGTGGTCAGATGAGACAAAAATTGAGCTCTTTGGCATGAACTCAACTCGCCGTGTTTGGAGGAAGAGAAATGCTGCCTATGACCCAAAGAACACCGTCCCCACTGTCAAGCATGGAGTTGGAAATGTTATGTTTTGGGGATGTTTCTCTGCTAAGGGCACAGGACTACTTCACCGCATCAATGGGAGAATGGATGGGGCCATGTACCGTACAATTCTGAGTGACAACCTCCTTCCCTCCGCCAGGGCCTTAAAAATGGGTCGTGGCTGGGTCTTCCAGCACGACAATGACCCAAAACATACAGCCAAGGCAACAAAGGAGTGGCTCAGGAAGAAGCACATTAGGGTCATGGAGTGGCCTAGCCAGTCACCAGACCTTAATCCCATTGAAAACTTATGGAGGGAGCTGAAGCTGCGAGTTGCCAAGCGACAGCCCAGAACTCTTAATGATTTAGAGATGATCTGCAAAGAGGAGTGGACCAAAATTCCTCCTGACATGTGTGCAAACCTCATCATCAACTACAGAAGACGTCTGACCGCTGTGCTTGCAAACAAGGGTTTTGCCACCAAGTATTAGGTCTTGTTTGCCAGAGGGATTAAATACTTATTTCCCTCTGCAGAATGCAAATAAATTCATATACTTTCCACAATGTGATTTTCCGGATTTAATTTGTGATGTGCTATCTCTCACTGTTACCAATAACCTACCCTTCAATTATGGGCTGCTCATGTCTTTGTCAGTGGGCAAACTTACAAAATCAGCAAGGGATCAAATACTTATTTCCACCACTGTAGGTGTCTACCCACTAAAATAAACTATAGCTAAGAAAGAAACTCAGGAATGTTCTGATGTGCCAATGTTCACCCGATACTGACTCCCTACAGTGGTAGCAATTAGCTGATGGAGACAACTCAAAGAATGAATCTCACCTAGAACTATCCCCCCTCCCATTCGAACACGGCTTACTAGCGGCCAAACCCAAATGAGTCAAAATGAACATCGTCAAAATACTCCTAGTTATCTACTCCTTATCACTGATCCATCTAACACTATCCATCCCACTCGCAGAGAATAACATCATACCCATACTACACAATTACCAAAGACTGACCAGATACTCCTCACCTCAACAAACTGAGACTAACCATAACAACGGAAGAATACCAACATGCGGACAACATCAACAGAAAGAAAGGTCAAACCAAGCACACACAAACAAAGAAACGACAACTAACAAAAATCCACAGAACCCCAAACATAGAAGCCCAATACCAAAAAATCCAAGTGGGTTACATCAACACCAGATCTGTCGTAAACAAAACAACAACAGTAATTGACTGGATCACGTCAGAAAACCTTGATCTAATCTTCATCAATGAAACCTGGATCCATGATCAAAAGGACCCCATAATCCTCGACCTAAGCCCCCCAGGATACAAAATCACTCAATGGACCAGAAAGGAAAAGAGAGGCGGAGGTATAGCACTAATCTATCAATCCCACTTTACAACCAAAACCACTGCCAAGTCCATAACACCCCAACTTGAAATTGTCTCAATCAGAATCCATAACAAATCCCTGCTTGATCTCCTGAATTGTACCTTGTTTTACAGACCACCAGGCAACTGGAATGAAAGCCAGTCAAATTTAATGGACTTCATCTCAAACACTTGTGCAACCAACTCTAACATACTGCTACTAGGAGACATCAACCTCCACCTAGAAGACCCAAACTCTGCCAACGCACGAGAATGCAAGGAATTCCTCCACTTATAGGATCTCAAATGGCCACACATGCAAGCGGCACACACTAGACCTCATCTCATATAAACTGTCCACAGACCAAAACGTAATAATAACGGATACTAAATGGACAAAAATACCATGGACTGACCACTACAAACTAAACCTTTCACTAAATTGGCAGAAGAAGGGCTCACACCGTACACAAGAACACAAAACCTACAGCACAAGACGCCAACTAGACTCAGAAACATTCTGGCAACAAATATATAATAGCGAATGGACAACACAAACTCCTACTCACCACGATCCCAAAAGACATGAAGAAAAAGACAAGTGAACTCACCAATTACCGCCCAGTCGCATCTATCCCACTAGCAGTCAAACTGATGGAAAGCATGGTAACCAAACAACTCGATGAGTACATAAACAAATTCTCAATCTTACATGAATCACAATCAGGATTTTGCCCCTCCATACCACTGAAACAGTATTCATAACTCTCCTGGCCAAATTCAAGCAGGACATAGCAACAGGCAAAAGCATTCTTCTCCTTCAATTTGACATGTCTAGTGCATTTGACATGGTAAACCATAATATATTACTAAGACTCCTAGATTACTTCGGTATTGGTGGAAACATACTTAGTTGGATCAAGGGTTTCCTAACCACTAGAACATACCAAGTGAAATCAAATTCAAACATATCATCACCGTGGAAAGCCGAATGTGGAGCACCTCAAGGATCACCACTATCACCGACCCTCTTCAATCTAATGATGACACCACTAGCCAAGTCCTTAGCCAACCAAGGCCTTAACCCATTCATCTATGCAGACGATGTCACAATATACATACCTTACAAACATGACCTGACAGAAATCTCCAATGAAATCAAGCTCAGCCTACACATCATGGACTCATGGGCAAATGCATTTCAACTAAAACTCAATACAGATTCTCATCCTCTCATCCCAACACAATCTGAACAAGCCCACAAACATAAACACCCCAGATCACACCCTCCCTATCTCAGACAGCCTGAAAATCCTCAGCATTACTAACCGTAACCTTACACTTGAGGACCAAGTTACCTCTACAACAAAGAAAATGTTCTACTCAATGTGGAAATTCAAACGTGTGAAACCATTCTGCCCGAGGGAAACAGTTCACAATTTGATACAATCTATGGTACTACGCCATGCAGACTACTGCAATGGAATATATGTGGGATGCAAAGAACAACTCATAAAGAAACTTCAAACTGTTCAAAACACAGCAGCCAGGCTCATATTTGGGAAAATGTGATTCGAAAGCACCAAACTCCTCTGAGAAAAACTACACTGGCTATCAATCAAACAACATATTGTGTTCAAAATCTGCACCTGGTCAATAAACTTATCTATGGAGAAGCCCCAGGCTACATGTGAGCCCTCACAGACCTACCAACAAGAAACACAATCAGATCAGCACGAACATACCTAAATCTCCACTACCCAAGCTGCAAACGACTCAAATACAAATTAACTTATGCATCCAGCTTCTCCTACATCAACACACAACTGTGGAACACTACCAAAAGTCATGAAAATAACATATGACCACCTAAACTTCCGGAAATCACTAAAAACCAACCTGTTCAAAAAGGCATAACCCCATCGTCCCTAACTAAACCTGGCAATACAACACAACTACAGCCTGAAAGACATCGCATAACTCTTCCTTTCTATGAATCCCCACTCTATCTATAACAGGTGCACCTTCTTCAACCACACTAACTCTTTGTATTTGTTTCTCTGCTGGAGATGGTGAACGCCTCTACGGTACTATGTAAGCCACATTGAGCTTGCAAAAAGGTGGGAAAATGTGGGATACAAAGGTAATAAATAAATTTTGATTTCCCAAACAAAAACAGTAGCAAAATGGGAAGTGGTTGAATTTTTGACCTTTCAAACTAGAAAAACGACTGCGCATACCACTAAACGATTTAGCAAAGCCTTTTGGACCCAGGCACCTTGATGTTACTCGATGCAATAGGGCACCTGCCCGCTAGTTGGCGCCTGAGCACTGTTTACATATCTAAATTCCTGCGGCTCGGAGTCGGAGCGAGGTGCTCTAAGCTCTTCGAGAAACTCGCACGACTGCTCTAGCGCTGACGGTGCACTGGGGGAGCTGATAACACGTTTTCTTGTTGCTTGGGACTCACCTGTCCTTCGCTACTGCCCAGGCTAGAGGGAGGGGCAGGAGGGACAGAAAGAACAGCAGTAGCTGGGGTGGCGGGTGTTTTTCTGTGACGTCATCAAGAAGATATGGCGGAGCAGGGCGAAAGCAGCGCTTTCCTGGCTGAAGGTGAGCTACAGAATTGTAAAACTTCTGTATGTGTGTGTGTTAACAAAATGGTTTCAGGTAGTGGCGGAAGGTGGGATTGACCTCGACTAGTGAGCTATCAGGCGGCCGGTAGAAGCCCCAGTTGAGGCCGGTAGCGCTTGGTGCAGGTGACATAGAACGCACGCAAGCGCGCGCTGGAGGGGCGGGGGATGGGGAGACTGTGTGTTGAGCCACCCGGCGCGAGCCCCGAAATGGTGTCCAACGGTCATCTGAAACCGAGGCGCGCGTGCGCGCTTACCCCGCCGATTGCTATCGCTAGCCCGCTGGTCCAACAGGTGCGCGCTTGAGCTGACCCTGTACGCTCTCGGGGTCACAGTGACAGAACCAAAACACTTTATTTTCCGGTTGTTGGGGTGTTTAGTGCGGGATGCCATTTCTAGCAGGGCTGAACACCGTCTGGATTCTGTTTCCCTGGTGTATCTACGTTTGTTTTGTTTTTCCTTGGATAGATTGGGAAATTGTTTTTGGCCGCCACTGCAGACTTAGTATGGGAGTTTCGGGGGTGATGATGGTGTTAGGTGCATCGGCCGGGGATAGTCAGTTAAAGTTCATACGTTTTGGCAGCAAAAAGAAAACCGTTCCTCTTAGTGATTCATATAATAAACGTTTGTCCTGAAAGGTAGAAATCACGATTCTACATAGGATTGAAAATGCTAGGTACTTCCATTGTCAAGTCTTGTGTGAGTTGTATATACGGTAATAAACACAGAAGAAACGCTCGCTGACACCTCTGAATTGAGGTTAGTTGAAGTTACAAGGCTCAGCCTCTACTCTACCGGGTAGTAGGGCTGTACCCAACACCTACACCATTATTATTATGGAGAATTAGGATGTTTCTCAAAGCCTCGCCCATGTTTTAAGGCTAGTCATCTTTCATGACATAGTTGTTCTGGTTAATGTTGACATTTTAACTAGTGAAACTCACAGGTTCAAATCAGGTTTCACAGATGTTATTGTGTGTGTATGTATGTATATATATATATATATATATATATATATATATAATCCTTCAAAATATAAAGTACAAATACAATATGATAGCATAAAAATCCCAGTCAATCAGACTTTTTTTTTTTAGCTTTACCTTCTCTCACTGCTAAAGGGATCCAATTTTCTCCCATGCTGTTAAGCACAGGAGTTTTGTTGCTGTTCAATGTATTTGGACAACATAAAGCTTTTGCAGTAGGCGGAAGAAACTTGGCGGAAAGGTGGCTCTTTACATTTGCAGCAAAATATGTTCTGGCACTGTATTTGGCTGTTGTATTAAGGTTTGCCTTTTATTTCTTTTATGTTTTTTTTTGTCATAAAGAAAATTCAATAAAACTAATGAACTAAAAAAAAAAACGCGGCAAGTCATTTGGAATAATCGTAGTTCCGTTCCAATATCCTAAATGTTATGATTCAGCATTTTCTAGAGTGAGAAGGGGGTTTTGCAATCGGTTCTCTTAAATGAGGGGTAGCGCAAAAATGTTTATTTGCATATAATTGTATGTGTGTTGGTGTCGGTTTCAAAACAGATAAACTTAGCCCTTGAAAATCGTGTTACAATACTCGCCAAGAAGTGTAGCATGATAAACCTGATATACAGATGCCATCTCTGGTGCAGCGGGTGCTTGAGCACTCTCACTGTTAAGCAAACGTCTTCACTGGAGGGGTAATCTATGTTTTGCTTAGTACCCCTAGTTTTGAAAAATTGGCTCCTATGGATGTGGCCATGATTCTGATCCCCCCCCCCCCTGTATTTTTGTTAGTGTTTGTTTTGTTTTGTTTTTTTCGTTTTTTTTTTTTTGCCTCTTTTCTAAAGAAAAGAAAATTTTATATATATCTCCACACACAAACATATCTCATATCTCCTTATTCATTCTTTTGGTTGGTGTTCTAGCCACACTATTTTGAGGACATGTTGGCTGTGATATGAAGATTCTGATAATGGTGTTTTTAGGGTCAATGCTTATATGTGCAGATCAGAAAGTAGGCTATTTAATTCTGAATGGAACATCTTGTTCAACCTACTTTATGAAGGGAAGGAAGGATTATAAGATTCCTATGACTATGTGAATAATTGTGTGTCTCATGTCCTGTAACCATCAAATTTTCAGGAGGGACTTGAAAGAAAACAACCCAGAAAATACTGCCCTGTAATGGCAAAAGGAAGCAAGTGCCTATTTGCCATTCCACTTGCTTCCTTTTGCCATTGCAGGGCTGAGTGAATTTCTTGTATTAAAATAATTTAACTTTGTAGCCCTCTTGTTTAAGAATGTTTCCTATTTTTGTTACTGAGAACACAGTCTTTGAGAGTCCAGGTGTATTGAGTTTCTGTACCACTACCTTTAGCATAAATATTTCAATTATCTTTACTTTTTAGGACCTGAAGGAAATGCTAGAAAAGAAATATGCATATAATTTGGCTGTACTTGTAATTTTCAAAATAAAAACTTAGAAACACAGTTTTTTGGTTTAAACAGTTAATTTCTATACCTAATTCTTGTCTGCTATATGCATGCACCCAATTGTAAACTTTGCTATAAGTATGGACCTTGTACTTATTAATTAATCCTTCTATGTTCCTTTCTTTTGGGAGAAATACTACAAAAGAAAGGAACATAGAAGAAAGGTCAATTAATAAGTACAAGGTCCATACTTACAGCAAAGTTTACAATTTATGTGAGAGCATAGTTTGTTTTGCTAGCCAGTATATTTTGAGTATTGTGTACATCATTTTTGTAATAAAGGAAAACTACGTTTCATCCCATGAGCTTTTCTTGCTGAACCAAAGGGAAAGTGTTATTTTATTCAATTATTGTTAATGTTTAAAGCCCCATTGCACAAAAGGAAGGGGATACAGAGTACTAGGGCCTATTTTACTAAATTGTTCTATCTATTCCTGCACGGCAATTACGAGGCAGCCCATTCAGAATGAATGTGCTGTGGTGCAATGCTGTGCTGGGAATCGCTAGCACGGTTTAGTAAAAGAGGCCCTAAGTAAATAATCTTCATAAGACCTCAGAGATGTACAATAAAACATTGAACTAATAACATAACAAACACTCATTTCAAATCAAAACGAAATAAAGTACCATCAGATCTAATTATTCCCTCTAAACTGCACTAAAAAGCAAGGTTTTGCAGAGCGTTGTAAAAGATGAAAAACCAGATAAAGGGACCCTTGAAGAAAATAATTATAGGTGCTCACATACTTAAAAGCCGATTGTCTACGTAGGAAGTGGGATGGCCAAGTTGGGACATTCACAGTTCCATGAGCATTGATGTAACAAAGAAACATGGACAGAAAAAGCGGCATCACTTGGAGGTTTACATAAGTACCAGATTTCTCAAAAGTATGCATACAATAGTCGCCAATAAGAGACCTAATGAAATAACACTTTTTGAATTGTTGAGGTGGTGTTAGACACTATGGAGGTAAGCATGATTACCTCTGCAGTCTCTGCTGGAGACCCAGGTTGAAATGAGTAGGGAGGCAATTCTTATGTGTGATGCTGGGCAAAAGTAAATGTTGACAGGAAATGTTTTATATGGTTTCCCATTGTAAAAAGGAAAATACATTCATATATTTTGGTTCACCCAAACCATACCCTGAACATGCCCCCTTTGAATCTTGAATGTATCATGACAATTCTGTGTATAAATGATTGAACATACGGAAATGCTGATTAATGGCAAGCAAGGCTTCTAAAATGATCTCAATCTACTGTGAGGAGCATGCACGAGGAGAAGTCTAGGCATTGGTAGCTGGAGGCATGTTTCCCGTTATAGCAGCAGCACGAGAAAGAGGTGAGTGGTTTGGATCCCTGAGTTTCTTTGGCTGATGGGGCTTCAGCATCCCCACCAGTCATTTAACGGGGTCTTGCATGTTTGGAGGGGGCCTGAGCCCAAAATGGGAGGAGGAGCACTAAGTATCTCCTCTCCATGGCTACGCCACTGGTCTGAAGCTGAAGGCTGAGATCTAGAAGGGGATTGCTACAAAGGCTAGCCTTCCAGCAAGCAGGCGAAATCCTGTAAATTGTTTTGAGCTATAGACAGCTGTCCTAGAATACCCTTTAGGCTGTACTCCACCCAGTCCTCAGGATATACACAGGTTGGATTTTCAGGATATCAACATGGATTATGCATAAGATAAATTTGATGCAGTGGAGGTAGTGCATGCAAATCTCTCATATTTATTCATTGTGGATAGCCTGAAAACCAGATTGTAAGCGTGTCTCATGGGCTAGCTTGAGAATTGCTGTTCTAGGGGCAGTTGGCAGCCTTACAGACAACGTATTATCATGTAATCAGAACCCATCCATGATCTATAGGGTATTGTTGACATACTGCAGCAGTTTCAGTTGTTTCTTCTGTACATCTAATAGCAAATTATTGTAATAGGGCTTGTGAATTTAGGCTGTAACCAGTAAACATGGATAAAACACTCCTGCTGCAAACAAATTATAGGTGTTTAATTTTCATTTTATCAGGTTTTTTTTGAGGGTACAAAATTATTTGTGTTACAGTGTTTGCTCCACATGTACTATTGCTGGATGCCTTTTCGGATGGAATCAAATACGTACTTAGGAGGAGCTGGTGCAGAAAAGGCCCAAAAACTGAGTGGAGGATACAAGATGAGTTGGGGGGGGGGGGGGGGGGGGAAACTGTAGTCCTCGAAAGCCACAACTCTGTTGGGTTTTCAAGATTACCACAATGAATAGGCATGAGATTGAGTTGCATGTACTACTTCCATTGTATGCAAATAGATCTTGAAAACCCTGATTGGGTTGTGGCCCTTGAACATCATGGTTACCCACCCCTGAGATAAGCCAGAGGGGACAGAAAGTGATGTTTTCTAGTGTTTATCCAATAAACACCTACAGTGATGTGAAAATATACCTCCTCTCCAGCTTTCCCCTATTATTACATACATGTCACACTGAATTGTTTTTGATCTTTTAATATTAGACAAAGGAAACCTGAGTAAATATACAACACAGTTTTTTTTAATCATCTTTATTAACATGCCATCATTTACAAACAAGGTTGCTGTATCATCGCATCAACTGTATAAATAAACATCATACCTAATGTTTAGCAAACCATATTGAAACCGCAATGACAAATTTTTATTTTTTTCCCCTTATCTCCCCTCCTCATAAATTGAAGATTCTACTGTGGGCAAATGGGGTAAGTGATTCCCAGAAGGGGGCCCAAATTGCACAAAAGGAGTCTCCTTGTATACAGTGGTGGAAATAAGTATTTGATCCCTTGCTGATTTTGTAAGTTTGCCCACTGACAAAGACATGAGCAGCCCATAATTGAAGGGTAGGTTATTGGTAACAGTGAGAGATAGCACATCACAAATTAAATCCGGAAAATCACATTGTGGAAAGTATATGAATTTATTTGCATTCTGCAGAGAGAAATAAGTATTTGATCCCCCACCAACCAGTAAGAGATCTGGCCCCTACAGACCAGGTAGATGCTCCAAATCAACTCGTTACCTGCATGACAGACAGCTGTCGGCAATGGTCACCTGTATGAAAGACACCTGTCCACAGACTCAGTGAATCAGTCAGACTCTAACCTCTACAAAATGGCCAAGAGCAAGGAGCTGTCTAAGGATGTCAGGGAGAAGATCATACACCTGCACAAGGCTGGAATGGGCTACAAAACCATCAGTAAGACGCTGGGCGAGAAGGAGACAACTGTTGGTGCCATAGTAAGAAAATGGAAGAAGTACAAAATGACTGTCAATCGACAAAGATCTGTGGCTCCACACAAAATCTCACCTCGTGGGGTATCCTTGATCATGAGGAAGGTTAGAAATCAGCCTACAACTACAAGGGGGGAACTTGTCAATGATCTCAAGGCAGCTGGGACCACTGTCACCACGAAAACCATTGGTAACACATTACGACATAACGGATTGCAATCCTGCAGTGCCCGCAAGGTCCCCCTGCTCCGGAAGGCACATGTGACGGCCCGTCTGAAGTTTGCCAGTGAACACCTGGATGATGCCGAGAGTGATTGGGAGAAGGTGCTGTGGTCAGATGAGACAAAAATTGAGCTCTTTGGCATGAACTCAACTCGCCGTGTTTGGAGGAAGAGAAATGCTGCCTATGACCCAAAGAACACCGTCCCCACTGTCAAGCATGGAGGTGGAAATGTTATGTTTTGGGGGTGTTTCTCTGCTAAGGGCACAGGACTACTTCACCGCATCAATGGGAGAATGGATGGGGCCATGTACCGTACAATTCTGAGTGACAACCTCCTTCCCTCCGCCAGGGCCTTAAAAATGGGTCGTGGCTGGGTCTTCCAGCACGACAATGACCCAAAACATACAGCCAAGGCAACAAAGGAGTGGCTCAGGAAGAAGCACATTAGGGTCATGGAGTGGCCTAGCCAGTCACCAGACCTTAATCCCATTGAAAACTTATGGAGGGAGCTGAAGCTGCGAGTTGCTAAGCGACAGCCCAGAACTCTTAATGATTTAGAGATGATCTGCAAAGAGGAGTGGACCAAAATTCCTCCTGACATGTGTGCAAACCTCATCATCAACTACAGAAGACGTCTGACCGCTGTGCTTGCCAACAAGGGTTTTGCCACCAAGTATTAGGTCTTGTTTGCCAGAGGGATTAAATACTTATTTCCCTCTGCAGAATGCAAATAAATTCATATACTTTCCACAATGTGATTTTCTGGATTTAATTTGTGATGTGCTATCTCTCACTGTTACCAATAACCTACTCTTCAATTATGGGCTGCTCATGTCTTTGTCAGTGGGCAAACTTACAAAATCAGCAAGGGATCAAATACTTATTTCCACCACTGTAGAAGATAAATCCTTTATGCCCCTTTTTTTCAAGGAACACATCTGAATCAGTGCCGAACGCCATTGAGCCACAGTGGGGTATTCCTCGCTTCTCCATAACAACAAGATTGTCCTCTTCCCATGAGCACCACACGTTGCAGAAAAGCTTTAATTTTCGCCGGCATGCGCTCCCTGCTAGAGAAACAATCAAATAATTGACTTAGAGTGGGCCTTCAATCCGTATATCAACACGCAGATACCTGTTCGGCCACATCTTTCCAGAATTGCTGCACTCCAGGACACAACCAGAACATGTGGCCCAGGTGGGCCCCCCGGGCCTTGCATTTGAGACAGGTATCGTCTTCCTTCAGCGTTGCCTTCCATGGTCTTAGAGGAGAAATGTAAAGCCCCAGTATGAATTTGATCTGAATCTCCTGCCAAACCACGTGTTCTGTGAGCTTAGAAGCAGTTAATAGTTGCCTCCTCAATTGGTCCATGTGAAGTTTGATTCCCAATTCTGTGCTCAACTGTATTGCCACTGTCGAAAAATCAAAATCTTGTGTGGAGTCTCTAAGGTGAGAGTGAAAATATCGCAGTGGAACCCGCAATTGAGCGTCCAGACCCAACATTGCATTGAAGCTCTCCCAAATCTCTGCTGTTAAAGAGTGCTTCAGCAGCAATTTAACATAATGGCTCAGCTGGTGATGAGCGAAGACATCTTTGTTTTTGTGTGACATTCGGAGCATATATCATTCACAGTTTTCATCTCCCCCTGCTCCGTTAAGATATGGTATAAATAGTGGATACCTCGGGATGCCCAATCCTGGAAAGTCGCTGAGGAGCTACTCACCGGGAAATCAGGGTTACTTCGAATGGGCAACAGTGGAGAGAGTTCTTACTGACCAGGGAAAAGAATTTGGTTACCCATTTCCAAGTCTGCTGCAAGGGCCTAACAATGTATTCCGCTTGACCCAAAGTATCACCCCGCCTTCCCCTCCCCTGCAGCTAACTCACAAAATGCACAGAACCAAACAATTTTGTTTCTGCTGAAGTACAGGAACAATGGGATGATGAACGAAACCAGTCTGATAAGTGTCTCAAACAGGTGGAAATGGAAAAAACCGCAGGTTTAAGAGTCCCACCCCCCCCCCCCCCCCCTTTGCCCAGGGAAGCTGTGCCCTCATTATACTCATGCGAGCCCTCCTCCTTTGCCAAAGAAACCAGTTTATCTTCCTATGCAACCACTTTTCATCTTTATGAAGCAAATATAGGGGCAGCATTTGAAATGTATATATCCAACTTGGGAAGAGCAGCATATTATACAGCGCTACATGCCCCAGAAGAGACAGCGGCAGGGCCTGCCAACCCCTCATTGTTTCTGCCGCCCTAATCTTCAATAGGCCTACATTTAAAGAGTACAAGGCAGCTAAATTAATGGGGATCTTAACCCCTAAATATGTAATGTAATCAGAAGCCCATTTCAAAGGGAACTTGCCCTCCCACTGATCTATCATCTCTAGCTGGCTAGGCAGCGCCGTAGATTTTTGCAAGTTAAGCTTAAACCCCGAGTGAAAACCGAACTCATCCACTACAGACAGCAGTCTACACAGTGAGGCCTGGGGCGAGGTTAAAGTTAACAAGAGGTCGTCCACGTAAGCCAGTACTTTCATTGGTTGCGAGGGAGTTCCACAAAAGGGAAGTGTGAGACTGAAAGATGCTGCAAACCGCTATGTAGATAATGATGAAGAAAAGGCAAATTTGCTAAATAGATACTTTCGTTCTGTTTTCACAGAAGAAAATCCTGGAGAGGGACCGCGATTGACTGGCAAAAGTACATATGAGAATGGAGTGGATAGAACACCGTTCACGGAAGAGAGTGTGTATGAACAACTAGGAAATCTAAAGGTGGACAAAGCCATGGGACCGGATGGGATCCACCCCAGGATATGGAGGGAGCTCAGAGAGGTTCTGGCGGGTCCTCTTAAAGATTTGTTTAATAAATCCTTGGAGACGGGAGAGGTTCCGTGGGATTGGAGAACGGCAGAGGTGGTCCCTCTTCACAAAAGTGGTGATAGGGAAGAAGCTGGAAACTACAGGCCGGTAAGCCTCACTTTGGTTATTGGAAAAGTAATGGAAGCTATACTGAAGGAAAGGATAGCGAATTTCCTGGAAGCCAATAAGTTGCAAGATCCAAGACAACATGGTTTTACCAAAGGGAAATAGTGCCAAATGAATCTCATTGAATTCTTTGGGTGACCGGAGAATTGAATTAGGGAGGTGCTATAGACATAATCTACTTAGATTTCAGCAAAGCTTTTGACACGGTTCCCCACAGGAGGGTCGTAAATAAACTTAAGTAATCCATGCATGAGCACAAAGCCAATGAAGTTTTTTTTGTAAAATATACTCAATATACATTTTCCCACTTCTTCAGTTGAAAAATCAACCTGACTGCTGTATTCTGCAATAGTTGCAATTTATAAAGTAACTTATGACTCAGTCCAACATACAATGACTTACAATAATCCAGATTGGACAACGCCAACATCAGAACCAAAGGAGCAAAACGAGAACTATGAAAAAAAAAAAAGATCTAATTAACTTCAATTATCTTCCAAACTTGGTTATCCTGAACTTCAAAAGATAATGGTCCAAAAGAACACCTAAAACCCTGGATTCTCTTCCCACGTTCAGAATAATACCACTTGGTAATACAAAATTACAGGGAATATCTGTCAAGAGAGTACAAAAACCATAAAATTTTGTTTTTGCCTGATTCAGCTGAAGCATATTCTCCATGACCCATTTGTGAAATTTTTTTCCATGGCAGCAGCAATGTTAGCTGAAGTTTCACCTAAAGTAGAACAAACTGGAACCAACATTAAGATGTTGTCAGCATAAGAAAACAAGGGCCCTGTCTACTAAGCCATGCTAGAGGTGCGCTAACAATTTTAGCGCTTGCTGTGTAGGTGCCCACAAAATTCCTATGGGTGCCTACACAGCGTGCTAATTTTGTGCATGCGCTAAAAATGCTAGCGCACCTTAAATGGCCCCAAGTGTTCATCATTGCCCTAATGTAATAGCAGAAAGAGAGTTTATGAACAAATTAAAAAGTGTTGGAGAGAGGTGAGGCCTGAGGCACACCACAGTTAGGTCTCCAAAAGCTTGGCATCACATCTTTCCAGACAGAATGGCTTACAAGAAAATCTTTAAACCAATTAACACTGGGCCAATCAGACCTTAACACTGGGCCAATCAGACCTTAACTACTCAATCTAGTTAACAATAATTCATGACCCACATAATCAAAAGCTGCCGAGATATCATATTGGAGCAAAACTATCTGTCTACCCCTACTTAAATAATCTTTAATACCAATAAAAGGGATTCGGTACTATGCTGGGATCTAAACTCAAATTATGATGTATGATATCAGGAGAATTTGACAATGTTAGCTGTCAGCTAACCAATGTCTCTAATAACTTGGTAAGCAATGGAATTCCTGCTATTGGTCTAAAACTGGAAGTAAGTGATAAGTCCAAATTCTGAGCTTTAGGAAGTGGGAGTACGTTTGTACGTTTGGGAAGCTCACCAGGTGCCCTTGGCCTGGATTGGCCGCTGTCGTGGACAGGATGCTGGGCTCGATGGACCTTTGGTCTTTTCCCAGTGTGGCATTACTTATGTACTTGTGTACAATTGCATCCATCTCTACCAGACATCTCCCAGAAGTCAATAAGGAATTAAGAAAAGACACAAGCCAGAGTATCGCAATAGTGGATTCGTAAACAAATTGGAAGGACAAATATCCAATCCACAAGACGACAATTTTGGTAATGCTTGAAGATCCTTTGAAGTTATAGATTCAAAAGAGTCCCATATCTGATCTACAGTTGTAATTGTTTGTAAAGCAGGAGCAGAACCTAACAAATGTAAATCAGTTAATTGCAGCTGATTCTTAGTAAGATCTTGGATTTTTTCACTTTTGTATAAATAAATAATCTGCTAATTTCTGGACACTAGGTTGCGCCATAAGCGCCAACTTATCAGGAACAGGAGGAGAAACAAGATCATTCACTAGAGCAAAAACTTTTTTTGCATCTACCAACTCAGAGCCAATAACAGAGGCGTAATATCCCTTTTTAGCCTCAGCACAATGAAATTTGTAAGATCTTAAAGCTTCTTTCCACTTAAATTTTACAGAGGGCTCATGGTTCTCCAAGTCTTTTAGGTACTTCTGCATGTCGTCTTTAAATTATTTAAGAAATCATTATACAAGGATTAGATATAGTTATAGTACATAAGTACATAAGTACATAAGTAGTGCCATACTGGGAAAGACCAAAGGTCCATCTAGCCCAGCATCCTGTCACCGACAGTGGCCAATCCAGGTCAAGGGCACCTGGCACGCTCCCCAAACGTAAAAACATTCCAGACAAGTTATACCTAAAAATGAGGAATTTTTCCAGTCCATTTAATAGCGGTCTATGGACTTGTCCTTTAGGAATCTATCTAACCCCTTTTTAAACTCCGTCAAGCTAACCGCCCGTACCACGTTCTCCGGCAATGAATTCCAGAGTCTAATTACACGTTGGGTGAAGAAAAATTTTCTCCGATTCGTTTTAAATTTACCACACTGTAGCTTCAACTCATGCCCTCTAGTCCTAGTATTTTTGGATAGCGTGAACAGTCGCTTCACATCCACCCGATCCATTCCACTCATTATTTTATACACTTCTATCATATCTCCCCTCAGCCGTCTCTTCTCCAAGCTGAAAAGCCCTAGCCTTCTCAGCCTCTCTTCATAGGAAAGTCGTCCCATCCCCACTATCATTTTCGTCGCCCTTCGCTGTACCTTTTCCAATTCTATATCTTTTTTGAGATACGGAGACCAGTACTGAACACAATACTCCAGGTGCGGTCGCACCATGGAGCGATACAACGGCATTATAACATCCGCACACCTGGACTCCATACCCTTCCTAATAACACCCAACATTCTATTCGCTTTCCTAGCCGCAGCAGCACACTGAGCAGAAGGTTTCAGCGTATCATCGACGACGACACCCAGATCCCTTTCTTGATCCGTAACTCCTAACGCGGAACCTTGCAAGACGTAGCTATAATTCGGGTTCCTCTTACCCACATGCATCACTTTGCACTTGTCAACATTGAACTTCATCTGCCACTTGCACGCCCATTCTCCCAGTCTCACAAGGTCCTCCTGTAATCGTTCACATTCCTCCTGCGACTTGACGACCCTGAATAATTTTGTGTCATCGGCGAATTTAATTACCTCACTAGTTATTCCCATCTCTAGGTCATTTATAAATACATTAAAAAGCAACGGACCCAGCACAGACCCCTGCGGGACCCCACTAACTACCCTCCTCCACTGAGAATACTGGCCACGCAATCCTACTCTCTGCTTCCTATCTTTCAACCAGTTCTTAATCCATAATAATACCCTACCTCCGATTCCATGACTCTGCAATTTCTTCAGGAGTCTTTCGTGCGGCACTTTGTCAAACGCCTTCTGAAAATCCAGATATACAATATCAACCGGCTCCCCATTGTCCACATGTTTGCTTACCCCCTCAAAAAAATGCAGTTGATCTATCCTTTTGAACTTTCACAAGAGCAATGGTGTTTAGGGAGCTCATAATAATAGAATCCCATTCACAATTCATAATGCCTGGATCCTTCAGTTGAATATTGGGCATTTCTGAGACTAAATCTCAAAAGCGATCTGCATCAATTTCACCCCTCAAATTAATAGTGGATTTAATCTGTTTAGCCTGGTTAGTGATCAAACAAATATGCAAAGTAAAATGGGTTAAGAAATGATCACCAGGAATCAGATCTGAATTGAGGGCACATCTGGATCAGGATATTATAATAGGCATCTTTTAGATATATACTTTCAGTTCTACCTATACATACACAAAAACTTATTTTTCCATTAAAAAAATATTTCTCACACTTTGTGCATTAGATTCATTTATGTACCTCCTGCTTCCTTTTGTTTTTGATTGGATCCTTCTGTGCAAGTTTGTTTATTTTTCTTACCGTGCTAAGTTGATGGATAAGGGCCAAGTACTCTGGGATGTGTCACTAGAGTGGCATAACTGATATATATATTTTTAAGTCTAATATAATATTTATTATGTATTTAAAGATGTTGTTTGGTAGTGGGTTTCAATTTTAAAAAAATTAAATTGAAAAATTAAAATATCAAACAATACAGTGACGTCTTCATATTTTGAGCGTATGTGATGTTTTTAGTTTTGTTTTCTTAGCAGATTCAGTTTTCCCATTTCAAACACTGTCACTTCAGGTCAGTTCTGTACATACCTTTATACAACACCTTGCAGACTGATTGCAACTGCTCAATTTTCAGCAAATTTGAGAATGTATTTTTCAGTCAAAAAGAGTATTTAAACCCCATGCACACATGGATGCCAGCTGTTTTTCTATTTCATATGGATGAGAATGATGTTTCTTATATGTATTAAGTAGAACATATGACTACCCATATAGAAATGGTGGCTCATTCAGATGTAGGACCCGAAATGTGGGTTTAAATATGTGTTTTAAGCAGAACCTTGGAATGGTTGTCAAAGATATCTTCCATGAGTTTTCCGGCACTCCTAATTAGATGTCTGTGGCATAATAATAAAGTAGCAAGTGTTACAGAATGTCACAATAGAAATTATAGTGGCCTCTTTAATAGCTGTAAATCAGTTTTTCATGATGGCAAACAGACACAGCCCTTTATATGCACAGCCCTTTATATGAAAATCAGATTCCTCTTAAATGTTTATCTGTCCAAATGTACATAAATTAGGTGTGTTCAATTGTTTAAGGCTTGTTTTTGTCACAAACCAGCTACATAGATTGTTAATTTAAAGTGAAATAGAAAAAAAAATGTCCATTCTGAAATAAGTTTCTATGAATAAAAATATAGGGGGCGACTATTCAGCTGGCAGCACTCAGCATTGTGATGACCACCGCTGGCATTATTCCTGGATCTTCGGCATTGAATATCTGGTTTTGCAGAGCTGGCTATTGCATAGCCAGTTAAGTCCGATATTTAGCACTTAACTGGCTATAGGTTACTGCAGCCCCATTTATGCAGTTAACCTAGCTGGTTAAGGGAATGAATATCAGCACTTAACCGGCCAAGTGCCGACTCTGCCCCCGGAACGCCCTCAAAATAGCCAGTTTGCAGTTTGGCACTAACCGGTTAATTTCAGCGGCACTTACCAGTTAAGTGCTGCTGAAAATTAGCGGTTAACCCTGAACAGGCAATTTAGCAGGCTAGGAGCCAATTTTGGCTGGTTAAATCACTTTGAATTTTGACCCAATACAGAAAATAATTGTTTTACTGAATGTGTCTAGTAGGGACACACACCCAGAATATTTTCATGTTGTGTTATTTCCTGTATATTTTGTGGAGATTCCTGTTTTGTTTGGGGTTCTCTTCCCTCCTTGTATCAGCATGGGAGATGATACATGGAGGCATATTTTCAAAGCACTTAGACTTACAAAGTTCCATAGGTCCATCTAGTCTTCCTTACAAGATAAACTCAGTATATGATTGATAACCTATGTATATTTAATCTTGATCTGTCCTTGCCATTTTCAGGACACAGCTCATACCATAGAAGTGTTAGCTACCGTTTATGTGCAGATGATCTTCAGTTTAATATTTCTGCACCTAAAGTTGGATTTTGATTGATAGAACAAAAATAGGCAGGATTTTGCTTGCCAGTGACAGGAGATGACTCATTGTGTTGCCTTAGAGTCTAGGGCAACACAACTGTGTAGGCAGGTAGCTTTGTATCTTAAGCCATGTGTTTTGGCTGTGGTGCCTCCTTTTTGAAATTTCTTTCTAAATGTCTAGTCAAGTATGAGGGAAACCATTTTGTCTTCATGAATCCTATTCATTTAGAAAATTTGTGGGGAAAAATACCTAGTTGATATTGTAAAGTGTATCCTCTTTTCTCAGCGGTTGCAGCTCTCCACAGTCTGAAGAACACCTTCCAGTACTGCTCCTCTTTCCCTTAGAAACAATGACTCTTTTTATTGCCTAGGAGGGGCTTCCCTCCTTCCCTCGGTTGTGGCACCAAAACACAAAAACAAAGCACAGTTATCATTCACCTTTTTCAAGCCGGTTAGTTGCCCAGTCCAGGCTTCCACAACTGCTTCCTCTCTCTCCCTCCTGGGGGAGAGTTGCAGCAAAAAAAAAAAACCTTGTTCAGTGTAGCGGGGTTTTCCCAAAACACAGTTCACTTTTAGCCAAGCTTTACCCTACTGCTCAGTTTAGCCAGGCTTTCAAAAACACAGTTCAGTTCTAGCCCAGCTTTCAAAATACAGCTCAGTTTAGCCAGGCTTTCAAAAAAACACAGTTCAGTTCTAGCCAAGCTTTCAAAATACAGCTCAGTTTAGCCAGGCTTTCAAAAACACAGTTCAGTTCTAGCCCAGCTTTCAAAACACAGCTCAATTTAGCCAGGCTTTCAAAACACACAGTAATGGCTTTGTGCGGGCTCAAAGCCTAGGGTCCCACCCTCTTGGTCAGTCATACTCCTACCTGACCTCCTCCCGCTTGACCCGGCTTGGCCCCGCTACTTCCTTGGCTTTCGCTGAGCCAGAGCTGAAAAGTCCATCGGCTCTTCCAGGGTGTTCTCCGGTTCAGTCAACTCCATAGGGCAAGGCTCACCCTCTGCCTCTCTCTCCTCAGGAGCCCAATCCATATTCTCCTCGCCCCGCCCTTCTCCCAGCTGCTCACCCTTTCTTTCATTAAAGCTCTTTGGTGGCTCTTCTTTCTCCACCCACCTGTTCTACCACCTCTTCCACCAGGTTGGAGAATCAGCCTTATTTCTTTCCCTGCGGCCCTCCTCTGGAGACTCCAGGGAATGCAGATAGTTTGTCTTATCCCCGATCTCCCTTGGGGCATGCTGGGAGTTGTAGTTCTTTATTTCTAGTTTTTTCCTGGGGAATGCCTGCCTATACCGGGGGTATTCTGGCCTATCCCAGGGTTCCTTTGGGGCCTGTCCTACATACTCTTTACATACCCCCCCCTTAAATTTCCACCCCCGCATTCTTTTTCCTCCTCCTCCTCCACCCGGGACAGAGCATCAACATTTCCTAAACATCGCCCGGGACGATGCTCCACAGCATATTGGAAAGGCTGCAATGCTAAGTACCATCGCATTAGTCTCCCATTATTATTCTTCATTACATTCAACCATTTCAGGGGAGCATGGTCCGTTACCAACTTAAATTTTCTCCCTTCTAAATAAACACTACACTCCTGCACTGCCCATCGTATGGCTAAACACTCCTTTTCTATGGTGGAGTAATGTTCCTCATGAGGCAGGAGCTTCCGGCTTAAATAAAGCACCGGGTGTTCCTCCCCTTCATGCTCTTGGGACAGCACTGCGCCTAACCCCCTCCCTGAAGCATCTGTTTGGAGGATAAAGGGCTTTTCAAAATCAACTGCCTTCAGCACAGGTTCCTGGCACAGGGCCCTCTGCATCTGTTCAAATGCCCTCAACTCCTCCCCTCCCCACCTCAAGTGGTCCGGATTCTTCCCTCTCAGCATGTCAGTTAAGGGAGTGGCCATTGCGGAAAAATGAGGGATGAACCTGCGGTAATACCCTACCATCCCCAGGAATCTACGCAATTGTTTCTTGGTGTTTGGTCTGGGAAACTCTTGGATGCTTTTAACCTTATTCAATAAGGGCCGGACCTCTCCCCTTCCCACATTATACCCTAAATACTTCACCCTGTACTGCGCAAAATAAAATTTTTTTGGGTTCAGGGTGAGACCTGCCTCCCTAAAAGCCTGCAGCACTGCCTCTACCTGGTTTAAATGGGTGTTCCAGTCTCCACTATGTATTACCACATCATCCATATATGCGGCGGCATATGCCTGATGTGGTCGGAGAACCCTGTCCAGCAACCTCTGGCAGCTGCTGAATTAAGGCCAAAGGGCAATCTTTTGAACTGGTACAGGCCTATGGGCGTACTAAAGGCGGTCTTAGCTTGTGCCCCTGACGTAAGGGGAATCTGCCAGTACCCTTTTGTCAAGTCCAGGGTGGTGAGATATTGTGCAGATCCTAGCCTGTCCACCAGCTCCTCAATATAGGGCATAGGATATGCATCTGCTTGCGAGATATTATTAAGCTGGCGGAAATCTATGCAGAATCTCCACTCCCCTTCGGGTTTTGGTACTAACACCACTGGGCTTGACCAGGGGCTATTTGACTCTTCGATCACCCCGAAGTCTAACATTTCCTGTACCTGTTTTATCACCTCCCTCCTTTTCATGGGGGACAGCCTATATGGCTTTTGCCGAACTACTTTACCCCTTTCCGTTATGATGTCATGCTCCACTAGGTGAGTATTTCCAGGGCAGGCCGTCAACACATCATCAAACCCTTTCAAGAGCCTTCCTATCTCTTTCTTTTGTACTTGTGTCAACCGGGGATTAACCCCTGGTTCACCGGGCTTGAAAATATCTCTTATTTGCGGTCCCAACTCCTCTCCCTCTTTTTCATCTCCCCGGGTCTGAAAGCCTACCCTTGCTACCCAGGGTTTCATCAGGTTAACGTGGAAGGTTTGGACCCGCCCCTTTTCGTTCGCCACCTCATATGTAAGAGGCCCAAGTCTCCTCCTCACCACCCAGGGACCCTTCCACCTAGAGGCAAACTTATGAGGATCCTCCGAGATTAGGATAAGGACCCTATCTCCTATTACAAACTCCCTCTCCCGAGTACCCTTATCATAATATTCCTTTTGCCGATTTTGGCTCTGTTCAAGCCTTTCCTGGGAATATTCCTGTAACTTATCTAATCTGGTCCTCAGATCCTGTAGGTATTCGACCACTGACTGATCGGAGGTGTCCGGGGGTACCCAGTGTTCCTGTAAAATATCTAAAATGCCCCTGGGCCTCCGTCCAAACATCAATTCATAAGGCGCAACTCCTAATGAGTCTTGCACCTTCTCCCTGTAGGCATATAGCACGAAGGGTAACAGTTGGTCCCAACCTGTCCTATCCTCGCCTAACGCTTTTTTTTTACATACCCTTTAAAGTTCTATTAAAACGTTCCACCATCCCATTAGTTTGAGGATGGTAGGCCGCTGTACGGATATGTTGTATCCCAAAAGCCTCCCACACTTGCCTTAAGATACTTGACATAAAGTTGGACCCCCTGTCGGTCAAAACTTCTTGGGGGAATCCCACCTCACAAAAGATTTTTATCAGTTCCCTGGCAATGACCTTCGCTGATACGCTTCTCAAAGGGATGGCCCAGGGGTACCTAGTGGCCATATCCATAACCACTAAAACGTAGAGGAAGCCTCTCTGAGATTTTGTTACTGGGCCAATAATATCCATGGCTATTCTCCTCCCCGGTTGTTCCACTCTAGCAAGGGGTTTTAACGGTGCCTTAGGCGGTAGCCGGTCTGCCACCTTCTGACAGTTGGGGCAGGACTTGCAATACCTCTCCACCTCCCCATAAACTCCTGGCCAATAAAACCGGCCCAATATCTGAGTCAGGGTAGCTTGGGAGCCCTTATGCCCCCCCAAAGGGTGATCATGCGCGAGCCTTACTACTAGGGGACGGAAAGCTTGGGGGACTACTAGCTGTCTCCCCGCTTCAGAGTTCTCCCAATTGGGTACCCTGCGATATAGAATGTCCCCCTCTATCATGAACCCCGGGGCTTCCTGGCCCTCCCCCTGTCGGGCCCGTTCCCAGGCATACTCTAAAGTAGGGTCCGTGGCCTGCTCCCTATGAAACTGGGGAAACTGCTCGCTCAATTCTTTCGGGGCCACTGGCAGATAACTTTCTTTTCTTGCCTGCTCCAAGGCCTCCCGTCTGCCCCTCTGCTCCTTTTTTTTCAAAGCTTTCCCCTTTCTCTCTTTGCCCGGCTCCCCTAAAACCTCCCCTTGAAAAGGAAAAATACCTCCTATTCCCTCTTCCTCAGCCTCAGGGTCTCGCCGAGCCTGCGAGCGGGTAGTGACCAACACTCTTTTTTCACTAATACACTCGGTAAAGGGGAGCCAGTCCCTTCCCAAAAATCATCTCCTGTGGCAGTCTGGGCAGAACGGCCACGGCTATCTCTATCTCCCCTGTAGGCCCCTTCACGTGAACCCTATAGAGGGTATAACGAGTACTGGCCCCATGTATACATTGAATAGCCACTGCTCCCTCATAGGTATCCTTACCTCCTGTCCTCCTCTTTCTTATTTGTTCCCATAACCTCCTGGAGATCATGGACTGGTCTGCCCCGGAGTCTAACATGGCTACAATCGGTAAACCCTCAACCTCCACCTTAGCAGTATACCGAGGTCTAAACCCTTGGGCAACCTGCGAGGTCCATCCCTCTCGACCTGGGCAATCCCTCCGGAAGTGCCCAGTCTTCCCACACTTATAACAGAGTTTTCCTTCATACGAGGGGGCCTTTTTTTTCGGGCCTGAGGGCACTACGGGCTTTTTACCACCCCAGCCGTAATCGGGTTTCCCTCCCTGGGGATCTGGCTTAAAGAAGGAACTTTTGGAACCCCAGCCTCCCACAGTTCGGGGCTTACCCCCCTCCAGGTCGGGTTCTCCCCAATGTTGGGCTTCCAAATAACACTCCAACCCGGCTGTCACGGCCTCCACTGTCTTACAGCCCCTTTGGACCAATCCTGCCCGAATCTCCCTGGGAAGGCCCTGCAGGAACTGCTCCACTACTAATTCTTGAAGAATCTCTCCCGTGGTGTGGCGATCAGGTTCCAACCATTTTTTTACCAAGTCCATCAGTCTAGTGGCCAGCGCTTTAGGGGTTTCCCCCTTTTCCCATTTAGTGGACCGAAACTTACGCCTATAAGCCTGGGTACTCAGTCCATACCGGTCTTTAATGGCCTCTCTCAACCTCCCATAGTTGGCAGCGTCCCCAGGAGCCAAGTCTCTAAAGGCTCCTAGAGCCTCCCCAGATAATGAAGGCACTAACTGCTTGGCCCACTGCTCTTGTGGCCACCCTGCGGCCACTGCCACCCTCTCGAAGGCAGTCAGGAAATCATCTACATTATCCTGCTCAGACAACTTTCCCCAAGTAAGTGAGTTCAGGGATAAAGGTCCTACCGCACCGCTTCCTCCTGGCCCCTGTCCAGTTGCTCCGGCTCCACCGCCCCTGGGAGCCTCGATCCCTCGCTGAAAAAAGTCCTGGAGCATATTCAGCACCGGTTGTTGCTGCTCTCGTGCCGCCGTCAAGGAGTCTTCCACCATCTTCCCCGTCAGTTCTTGCTGTTTCTGGAACTGCATCGTCATCCAAGCGAAGATCTCCTTGGGGTCCATCTTTGCTCCGGAACAGCGACTCCTGGTGGGGAAAAAAAAAACAGAGGACACCTCCAAGTGCGGTTTCACTACTTATGTTTCCCCTTTTACTAGGATCCCTTTATTTCCCCCAATCTAGGCCCCGCTTACCGGAACCCCAGACGGGTCTGCGCCTTTCTCAGCGTTGGCCCCTCCGTCGGGCTTTTCGGTCCTGCTGGTCTTGGCCTCCTCGAGCGACAGGTCCTCGAACAGATCCCACTTCTGACACCAATTGTAAAGTGTATCCTCTTTTCTCAGCGGTTGCAGCTCTCCACAGTCTGAAGAACACCTTCCAGTACTGCTCCTCTTTCCCTTAGAAACAATGACTCTTTTTATTGCCTAGGAGGGGCTTCCCTCCTTCCCTCGGTTGTGGCACCAAAACACAAAAACAAAGCACAGATATCATTCACCTTTTTCAAGCCGGTTAGTTGCCCAGTCCAGGCTTCCACAACTGCTTCCTCTCCCTCCCTCCTGGGGGAGAGTTGCAGCAAAAAAAAAAACCTTGTTCAGTGTAGCGGGGTTTTCCCAAAACACAGTTCACTTTTAGCCAAGCTTTACCCCACTGCTCAGTTTAGCCAGGCTTTCAAAAACACAGTTCAGTTCTAGCCAAGCTTGCAAAAAACAGCTCAGTTTAGCCAGGCTTTCAAAAACACAGTTCAGTTCTAGCCCAGCTTTCAAAATATAGCTCAGTTTAGCCAGGCTTTCAAAAAAACACAGTTCAGTTCTAGCCCAGCTTTCAAAATATAGCTCAGTTTAGCCAGGCTTTCAAAAAAACACAGTTCAGTTCTAGCCCAGCTTTCAAAATATAGCTCAGTTTAGCCAGGCTTTCAAAAAAACACAGTTCAGTTCTAGCCAAGCTTTCAAAATACAGCTCAGTTTAGCCAGGCTTTCAAAACACACAGTAATGGCTTTGCGCGGGTTCAAAGCCTAGGGTCCCACCCTCTTGGTCAGTCATACTCCTACCTGACCTCCTCCCGCTTGACCCGGCTTGGCCCCGCTACTTCCTTGGCTTTCGCTGAGCCAGAGCTGAAAAGTCCATCGGCTCTTCCAGGGTGTTCTCCGGTTCAGTCAACTCCATAGGGCAAGGCTCACCCTCTGCCTCTCTCTCCTCAGGAGCCCAATCCATATTCTCCTCGCCCCGCCCTTCTCCCAGCTGCTCACCCTTTCTTTCATTAAAGCTCTTTGGTGGCTCTTCTTTCTCCACCCACCTGTTCCACCACCTCTTCCACCAGGTTGGAGAATCAGCCTTATTTCTTTCCCTGCGGCCCTCCTCTGGAGACTCCAGGGAATGCAGATAGTTTGTCTTATCCCCGATCTCCCTTGGGGCATGCTGGGAGTTGTAGTTCTTTATTTCTAGTTTTTTCCTGGGGAATGCCTGCCTATACCGGGGGTATTCTGGCCTATCCCAGGGTTCCTTTGGGGCCTGTCCTACATACTCTTTACAATATTCTATGTAACTTTGTTAGCCACATTGAGCCCAGCCCGCACAAGCGGGGAAAATGTGGGATACAAGTGAACCAAATAAATAAATAAATGACGACTCTGACTCCTTTTTGGGTGGTGGAATAGTGAATTATTGAGGGTCTTAATATGTTATAGGTTAAGTGTTTGCTTTAATAGATAATGTGCATTTTCTTTTTAATTTAACTTCTTTTGCTTTTCTCCCGTTGATGTGAACTAGATTCTTATTTGTCTGGTTTTCGTTTAATTTTGTAATCGTTCACATATTCTTGAATTTGTTTGATTTGTAAGTTCACTGGTGTTGTGAGGGAACCCCCCCCCCCTCTTCTCAAGTCTCTACGTTGGTTTCCTATCCATTCCTTTATTCTGTAGAATAATGCACTTCTAGATGAGTAAGAGAAGCTCAAACTGTGATTCTCTTCCTCATATAGACGTTCATTATTTTAACACTCTCACTACCTGTTCTCTTCTCTCCCTGTTCCGCTCCCATGTGAACTCAGGCAAGTTTCTGCTTATATCCTTTTACTCCCTCTCCATTCATCTTTCTGACTCCTAGATTTGGGAGCTAGCTCCTAACAAAATTATTTAGGCCTGGTCCAGCCTCTTTAGCCTTCACCCCAAGATGAGTGGGAATGTTAAGGAGAAAGCTCTCTGCATTAATTGCATTGATATGTACTCTTTGCGCAACTAACCTCTCCAAAACCATCCCACTTTTATTTTAGTACCCTTTTATCTTGACACAAGTTCAAAAAATAATGATCCATTTTCGCCAGGTCTCAGCCTCCTTCCCCCCCCCCCCCCTTCTTTGATGAGTACAGTTTGTCTGCTGCAACCTCTCTCCCAGTGCAGCAGAGTTACCTTTGATATGTTTGGAGAGAGATCTGTGGCAATATGGATGACCAGCATCAGAAAATAGTAAGAAGGATCGATATAGCTACCTTTTTATAAGAAAGACTAGGAAAAAAGGCCCGTTTCTGACACATATGAAACGGGTGCTAGCAAGGGTTTCCTCGGAGTGAGTGTGTGAGAGAGAGTGAATGTGTGAGTATGTGTGACAGAGAGAGAGAGACTGGGTGCGAGAGTGTGTGTGTGAGAATGAGAGTGTGTGACAGGGCCCCACCCAGTTCCAGGGGGGCCCCCCTCACCAGTTGCAGGGTTTTTCCCCCTCCCTCCCAGTTGCAGAGTCGTCCCCCCTCCCTCCCAGTTTCTGGGTTTGCCCGCCCCCCCTCCCAGTTCCAGGGTCGTTGCCCCCCCTCTCTCCCCCCCCTCCAGCCACCTTGCGATGTTTAACTGCAAAATTAGGGAGCTGTGTAATGTAATAAAAGGCACCTGCAACGTTGTGAAGCTGACTCCGTGGCTTCACTGAAGTGGAGGGTTCGTAAGGTTCGTCAGTCTGTCAACATCTCTCTTGGCCCCGCCCTCGCGCCTCTGATAGGTCCGCCGCCCTCGACATCATCGTGTTTTGATGCGAGGGCGGGGCCGAGAGAGATGGTGACAGACGAACCTTACGAACCCTTCGCTTCAGTGAAGCCACGGAGTCAGCTTCACAACGTTGGAGGTGCTTTTTATTATAGTAGAGTTGAGGCTGTGCTATTAAAAAGTCTACTTTATAGCAATCACAGCCAGTACCTCTGCTGTATCCATACTCGCTGCCATTCCCAGGAACAGCTGGTGGCAAAAATGTGGCTCACACTCAGTCCTTCAAGTGTGGCTTACTTCCAGTTCATTGCTGGAATTCAACTGTCTTGCTCTTCAGCTTTGTACCGACGTCCTGAATCGATGCTATATCTGCTTCACTATTGCTCATTCCAGACTGCTCACTGTCTCTAGATTTCCTCTCAGATCTTCTTCTGCATTGTAGATGTCTTCCTATAGATTTTGTGGTAATGTTCATAGGTATGGTATATGAGAAAGTCCATCACTGCACTGAGCCGCACATCCTGGATATGTGCCCTCTCCCTTCTTAATCTTGACTATTGCTCTTCACCTTCCCTAAATGTCTGTCATGGTACCTTCCACCCTGATTGTTTCTCTTTCTCCTGCTCCCTTCTCTGTCCTGTTATTTCCACCTGCTGTCTCCTCTCACTTCCAACTTCCAGTTCCAGCAACTAGCCACCTACCTGCTGCTCCTTACTCCTGTCTCCCTTATGTCACTACTTCTACATTTGCTTTCTCTCTTACTGTTGTCTTGTTCCCTTTATTCTCCTTCATCATCTTCTTCTTCCCTCTTCTCTCTCCATTCTCATCCACCACACTCCTCCAAGCCTCATTTCGCATTCTCCCTGTTGCTACATCTACTCCCTAATGCACATCTGTAATCCACCTCCATTTTCACATAAACGTGAATTACCACACCTCTTTCAGGAATCTAAACAAATAAACATTACAAGACTGACAGGGCACAAACCAATAAACACTACACCAAAGCATTTTCTGCAAACACAAAAGAGGACACATGGGATAGAATACAAAAGGATCATAAAATGCTCAGGAAATACCAAAACTCTACTGCCTCTTTTCTTTGTCTCTCTCTCTCAAAAAAAAAAAAAAATCACATCTAGAATCTAGTTCAGCCCTGATCCCTCCATATTGCACCAATATAGAACTTCATGCAAGGTAACTACTTTTTATTTGGAGTGGGCACGTTCAGGAAGCATGATTGAAATGGACTACTGTTATTCTAGCATTTTCCCCTGTTTCCTGACACTTTTCAGGCAATTAAAAGCAAATACTTCACAGTTCACAGAGCAGATTTTAATGCAGAAGTAACATTTACTACCATTTTAGCACACAATTGTGTTTTGTTTGTGTTTTCTGATTTTTGTGTATCGTTAGTTCATTGCATGGGCAGTTGTTTTTTTTTTTTTTACTTCATTAAATTTTATATTAACAAACTAACACAGATTTCTAACACAGTTGTACAACATGGGCTTGTGACACAGTATCATCCATCCAGGTATCAGTTATGGTCTGTTCATTTTATTATATAGCTTGTTATAAAGATGGGAATTACTGATTGTCTCTTAAAGAGTGGAGATCAAATGCCAAAGTTTTTTGTTCAAGATGGGATCCTGTGGATTGGGCTATATCCTTATTGGATCAGATAGAAGACCAGTGGAATAGAATGCTAAATATGGCATTTGATCACTGGGCCCCTGAAAAAGTACTGTGGCTAAATCCTAGTAAACAGTTTTCCTGGTCATATGAGGGCATACTGCTATTCAAACAGCAGCTGTGCCACTTAGTGCACTGGTGGAGGAAAGATAAAACTACCTAGAATCTGAATTCTGAGGAAGATATAGGCAAGAATATACACTAAAGCTAAGACTCTAAACTGATTCTGTCCCTTCAGATGCCTCAGGTCATTGCAACAATGTTTACTTCAAACTCCCTCCTTAACTTGTTCTCTCCCATGCTTCTATTCAGTGTTCTGTCTTCTCTGTGCAAGGCCATGAGCTTTGGAACAAACTACCCCATCCTCTGAGGGAATTCTCCTCCCTCCAGCAATTTACCTTCAAACTCAAGACCTTTCTTTTTTTCCAAGGCCTATGGCCATTAACTGTCTCACTGGGCGCATCTTCGGCTGTAAGCCTGAGCTGCATGTTCTCCCTCCTCATGTTCTCCCCTCCCTCTACTTTTCTGTTATTGATTATAGTTTGACCCCCTGTCCCTCTCTGTCTAACCCATAGCCTTTATTTGACCTTTCTCTCCTACCTCTCTTTATTGATTATACTATGTAAGCCACCTTGATAATATGTTTGATGTGCGGGGTAGAAGCCCTGAATAAACTTGAAAATTTGAAACAAATATATTCCAGGTTAATGGATAATAGCAGAAAACAGACTTGCTAAGTTGTTTCAAATTGTTAGACATATCTCTCCCCCTCCCCATTACAGAAAGCCCCCTGAAGTATGTTAACCTGTCAAGTGATCAAATTGTGATTCTTTTTTGGGGAGATGACTTGTGGCAGGTCTGGGCCAGGCCACAAGAACACAGTAGGTCAGGCCACCAACCCAGACTACAGTTCCTTGAATGGAGATGATAGGGAGTTGCCTGATGACCAGCTTGTTGAACAAGTTTCTTTCTTTAGGGAAGAACTGGGTGGCACCCAACCAGTTTTTTTTTATACTAGTAGAACAGTAAGCATGATAGAAACTGTCTTCTTTCTTTCAAATGCGATTCCTTATTGGACAGGTTTGTTAATATCCTATGATTTGTGCGTTATTGTTAAAATTGGACTTTCCTTGTCATCTATATCAGACCATTCCAGACTAATGGGTTGTGTCCATCTACCAGCGGAAGGAGACAGAGAAAATAGTTCCAAGTAAACCGCCCCTTAAGGGTATCATGCAGCCTGGAATGTTCAGTATTTTCTCTGTCTCCTAGCGGATGTTGGACAGATCGTGCAGCTGCTCTGGATTGCTGGCTAGTAGCTCCTGTCCCAGATTCTTCTGGTGACAGTGGAGCCAGGAGTGTGCTGGTAGCCATGTTGGGGCTAGTTTTAGATGATACTCAGTGGTCCTGAGTTCCTCATCTGCCAGCTAGGGTGATATCCAGTGACCCTGGTTCCCTCCCTTCCCCTAACTCCCCTGGCTGTCTTTCTAGCAGGGTGATGGTTGATTGTGGCATAGAGCACCTTGTCTCCTCTATGGGGTTCTTCTGTGGTGGTAGGTATATCTGAATTTCTGCCTCTGAGGTAAGCCTTTATTTATTCCTGTCACTAGTGAAGAAGGTTGTTTATATAAAAAAAAGGAAACTTTGTTTTTTCCCTCCTTTTCTGCCTCTGAGGTAAACCTTTATTTATTCCTGTCACTAGTGAAGAAGGTTGTTTAAAAAAAAACAAAGAAACAAAACTTTGGTTTTCCTTCTTTCTCTTGCCTGTTACCTGATTTATTTTCCTGCCTTTGGCAATGTATTTTAGGGGGCCGCTTGCGAAGTTTCTTTTGAATTTTGCTGGCCGGCATCTGATTCTGATCTTGGACCCTTCTGAGCGGGTACCAGTTGCTTTGATTTTTTTTTTTGTGGTGCACGGCTCATGTCTGGATCACGAAACTCAGTTGTTTTTCTCCTCTTCACAGTCCTAGATAGCAGAGGGTGGCCCCGTTGCTGGAACTTGTACCTTTGCGGTTTGGAGGTCTTAGTCTGCCATTTCCAAAGTGGGGAAAGTCTCTCGCTGGCTGTGTTTGGCTGCAGGCTCGGTCTTTTTAGTCCAGAGCTATTTTTTCATTCCTGTCAGCCTTACGCGGCTGTTGGTCAGTTCTTTTTCAGACCGTCTGGTCTCTGCTGCATCTGGCATCTTGCTTGAGACGCCCCTGCTATTTGATTCTTATTTTGGCAGCAGTTTTTCCTCCCTTCCTTAGAGAGGTTCTGGTTCTCTCGTCCCTGTGGATCCCTCCTGTCTGCTGTGGTTTGTCTTCAGGGTACTTTCCTTCTGGTGGGGGTCCGAGTTGCCCTTGGTGTGCAAATCCCTCTTCTGAGTACCCTCGGGAGCGCCATTCTTGCCAGTCTTTTGCTTGGACTCAGTTCAGTGTCTATGGGAATGTGCCTTTTTAGGACTAGTTTGCCACAGCTCTTCCTTGCTTCCATTGCTTTTGGGTGGGAGTTTTAGCCTGTCATAGGTGGATTTTGCCTTTTTTTTTTTCAGGTGCCTCTCTCCTGGCACATTTGGCACGCTTTCCTTTTTCTGTAAGGGGCGCAGTTCTTTCCTGCGGAGCAGATCTATTGCTGTGCATCTGGATTATCACCTCTTAGTTCTGTGCTTTTCTCTACTTTTCTGCAGGGAAGTGGCTCTGTTCTAGGTGTGGAGTTTGACTCTCCCTTAGCTGGTTTTTCCTCAGTTTGGTGTTAGTGGCCAGCTTCCTCTTTGTTCCTGGCCTGGCGAGAGTTGTTTCTTCCTCACTGCCTTATGGCTGCATTTTGCTCCCTATGGTCTGAGAATTCCAGCTCCATGATGCTTACCACCCTCTTGGCAGGAGTTCTTTCTCTACGTTGACTGCTGCTCCATGTCGGTTGCCTAGGAGGGTGGTCGTTGTGGCTCAGAGACCACTTGAGGGCCGAGAGTGTCTCTTGGGGCACGGGGCTTTCTCTTCTTGTAGTTTTAGTCCCTCTGGGCCAGGGGGGGTGCAGCGCCAGGTCTGCATTTCTACAAGTTGTGCTCCTTTCCTGTTGGCCTCCTGGCAGCACCTTCTTCTCTGGCTGTTCCCCAGGATTCCATCTATGCATTTTGCTTGTTGAGCACAGCTCCATCGCTGCATGTTGAGCGCAGCTCCATCGCTGCATGTTGAGCGCAGCTCCATCGCTGCATGTTGAGCGCAGCTCCATCGCTGCATGTTGAGCGCAGTTCTATCATTGCACGTTGAGCACTGCTCCATCGCTGCATGTTGAGCACAGCTTCATTCCATGCAGTTCCACCGTTCCATGTTGGGCACGGCTCCATCGCTGCATGCTGGGCACAGTTCCACAGTTCCAGTTTGGCTTTAGCTCCATCGCTGTATGTTGAGGACAGCTCTATCATGGCATGTTGAGTGACGTTCCTTCGCTTCTTATTCTGCAACCTTTCATCTCTGCATGTTGAACGCAGCTCCATTGTCACATGTTGAGTGTAGTTCTTTCTCTGCAGGTCTCAGCGTAGGGCACAGTCCTGTGTCTGCGTGTAGAACACAGCTCTGTGTCTGCCTGTGGAACGCAGTTCCTTGTCTGTGTGTGGCATGCAGCTCTCTCTTTGCGTATGGAACGCAGCTCCCTGTCTGCGTGCAGAGCACAGCTCCACCGCCTGTTTAGCTCCATCTTTGTATATTTAGCACAACTCTTCTCTGCAAATTGGGTGAAGTGGAGCATAGCTCTGTGACTGCAGGTGCTACATAGCTTCATGTCTGCCTAGGAAGCTTAGCTCCTTGTCGGCGTGTGGAGCGCTGCTCCTTGCTGGCGTCTGGAGTGCAGTTCCTTGCCTGTGTCAGAAGCGCAGCTCCTTGTTTGCGTGTGAAAAGCAGCTCCTTGTCTGCGTTTTATACACAGTTCCATCGCTACCGCAGCTTCAGTTTTGCAGGTACCTCTAACATCCAGCTCTTTCAGTGGGGCACTGCTCATCCTCTGTCTGTTACTGTCAGCTTCTTCTCTGCTTGTTCAGTGCATTTCTATCTTTGCCAGAGGTGTGCAACTCTTTCTCTGCCCGTGGTGCGTGGCTCAGTTTGTGTGCTTTGAGTTCCAGGGCCGCCGAGAGACTGGGCCGGGCCCGGGGCAAGGCCGCCCCCAGGCCCACCCCCCGAGGTTGTCCTCGTCACCGCCGCCCCCTCCATCCGTCCACCACCGGGCCGGGCCCCCCTGAATTCAAATCATAGCGCCTCACCTCGACCTTGTTCCGTGTGAAAAAAGCGCAGCAGCGGCAGTCTGCAGATTGCCTTCCTTCGGGCCTTCCTTCCCTGTGTCCCACCCTGTGCCCTCGTCTCGAAGCAATGTGCAGTCATAGGGAAAATCTGTATAAAAGGTCCTAGTTTTGAGCCTGTACTGTTGCTATGTGCAATCATAGGGAAAATCTGTATAAAAGTTCCCAATTTTGAGCAACTGCCCTTTAGTAAGAGTGATTTGTAAATCCTGACTCCAACTAGCCGTCATCCTCGCATAATCAGTGTCCTCAGTTGTGTCCTGAAGAAAACGATGATGAAAAGTGAGGGGGACTTTCAGTTGAGACTTGAATATTGATGCTGTGGACAAGGTTTCATGCACATCCTCATATAGGTCCTCCCAAGGCAGACTCAAAACATGCCTTAGTTGAACCTGCCCACCTCCCGGAAGGCATATGTCTGTTGTAACTCCCAAAAGATTTCATCTTACTGTCTGTCCTCTGTGACCACATCCAATAAGTATTTAATGCCTTTGGAGGGCCAACTCCTAAAAGAGCTGGAGTCCGTACCCAAAGCAAACGTCGGATTCCCACAAATAGGTAAAAAAGGGGACACTGGGTGAAAAATAATGTCGTTTGCAAAGCCAACACCACATTGCTCTCTATGTGCTCACATAAGGATAAGTCTTCAAAACTCAAGAGAGAACCCCCCCTTGGAATGCAATAGGCAGCTGAAATGTACCCCCTCCCCTTGCAAGCTGTATTTCTACATAAGTGCTTTGAATTTATAAGTGATTTTAACCACACTGCTGATACAGGTATTTGCCAAAGTGTAGCTGCTTCAAATTATTATGTTTTAATAATTTGAGACCATAAACCAATTTTACCATACTAGTGCTGCTGTTTCTTTGATAGTACCAGGTTTCTCTTGCGGTGGTTTTTTTTCGTCACCCCTAGTATGAAGACTTGAGGCTAGCAGTAGTGGAGCTGCTTCAGTTCTGTAGGTCAAGGGGCTAATGTGACAGGGACCAGAGATGGAAGACTAATTTCTGTACTCCAAGCCTGCTTTTTCATTAATGCTCATGGCATACTTTAAATGAAAGAAGTGTCGTTAATTAAGGTATTACTGTCTGTTAGTCATCCTGCAGCACCTTAGCATGTTTTTTTTTAAAAAATATAAATACACAGTGTTACTGTTTAAATATGAGGGTGTGGCTGTAATGATAGAATTGAAAATGCAACTCTAATGCATGGATTTTGTGGAGCTTTTCAGTGCGGTGGTCAATTTCCAGGTAAACGCAGTTTTGAATCTGGTGGTCCACTTTAAGCAAACTTACCGTACTTTCCTTAAGGTAGATGGGTTGAACAGCTGTAAAATGCTTTCACAGTACATGTGTAAAGGTTCTAATAAAATGGCCAGTAATTAATCATACTATATTACGTCATCTCAGTCTTTGACTTGATAACATAATATACAGGGCCTCTTTTACAAAGCTGCGATACTGATTCCCAGTGCGGCAAATGAGAGGAAGCTCATTCAGTTCCTGTGGGCTTCCTCTCATTTGCCGCGCAGGAATCACTAGCGCAGCTGATAGGAAAATATTGGCTGTAAATAAAATGTAGAAAAAAATTGTTGGAGACAATCAAAAATATTTGATGGTGTTTGGTTTGTGTTGCCACCTTCTGGCTTGCTTGGTTTACCCTTTCAATAAAACCTTTTCCAGGAACTGTGATGTAAATGCAGTTGTTGGAAATAACCAAGAGCACTGTGAATCCCCTTTAAAAGAAAATCCTATTCTTTTTGAAATATGGACACATTTTAAAACTCCCTTTAAAGCAGATATCTATTTTTTCCCCACCATGTTTTTCCTAATGGATGAAAAATTGGGAGGCTCATTAGTAGCCTGTAAAAGTTGCTTGGTAGTTTTTCATTTTAGTTATGTGCTTTTGGTTGCACTTCTTAATTAAAAGTTGCAAAGTACCACTTGTGAATTATGGTAGAATATGTAAAATGTGACTGAGTATAAACAGACTTCAAAAAAATCAAACAGTTATTTTATGGGAGAGTAATGCAAATTTGCAGTGTTATACACTGACACTACACACCCAGGAGCACTCAGAAATGAGATATGCTTGAGGGGAGAAGGGAAAGTTGGAAAATAGCTGAAATCACAGAATCCAAAAACTGTTGATAAAAAACAAAACATACAGGCTTTAATAAAGAGGTGTGAGTCCCTGTACTAACACTTTGTCTCATAAGTGTAAAAGCTTTCCTGGATAAGGTTGACTAGTTGATAATTGATGGTTGCTTCTTGTAAAACTGGAAATTCAGTGATAGGATATTAAAAATATAACATAGCTTTAATATGTGGAGATTCCCTATTTGTTTGCTTTGCCTATGCAAAACAGTTAGAGAACCATGTAGACTAATTTTCATTTTCAAATAATTGTTTGACATATTGCAGAAGTCTTGAGTATGAATTAGTTTTCTTCCATCATAGTGTTTTCTAAAAGTTTATCATTTTGAGCTACTGTTGCATTCATGGTAGATTAAACCATGTAATGTACTGAGCAGTTGTCAGAATGCAGGCTTATGCCTGAAGCCATTTAGACTTTCCTCCACCTACCTTGCATGAGCTTGTGCAAACATCACTTCCCTCTTGTCCCACCCCGAAAAGGAAAGAAGGCACAGCCCATTTGATGAGGTAGATTCAGCTTTTTATGCTGTAACCCTTTTTCAAGCACTTAAGTGGAAGCATTCCATCAGTCTGTGGGTTCCCACTGAGGAGACAGTGTTCTTTGATAAGAATATGTCACTGTTGTCAGGGCAACTGTGAACTGCGGAGTATCATATTTTATCCTCTGGTGCTGCATGCTGAATATTTTAGTGTGGAGTAGCGAGAAGAAGGCTGCAAAAGGTGCTGCATCAGGGAGGATGAGAAGCTGTACGCTGTGATCTGACTGAACAGGTCAGATGGTAAACAGATGGATCTAGACCAATGTGCCTTTATCTAGGGTTTGCTTGAAGGTGGGGGACCTGCAGGCCCTCAGTTGCTAAGTGGACACTGAGATTGGTCAGCTTTATGCACGCTGTGTAACCAAAGGGGATGCATTAGAAAATGCACAGATGAGAAACCAGCTTTGATGATAGCTGTTTCACAAGAGGCACTGATTCATATATGTACATATATATATTTTCGTACAAAAAATAGCAAGCAATATGCATGTTTCAGCTACTGCTGTCCGACAGGAGAGAGTCAAGAAAACAAGTGCAAGGCCAAATCCTCTTGGTTTATTCACTATTAATGAGGAAGATGAACAACAAAAGAATGGAAATGCCAGAAGGCTGAAAGGTACGCTTAGTTTATTAGTAGTTAAGATCTTTTTATATTTTAGCTTGTCATTAGGTGCTAATAATATGAATATACATTCATTTGTTTTGAAGCTACTGTATAGATATACTGGCTTAGTAAAGTTGCTATTTATTTAAAACTATCAGTGAAAGAAGTGTTGTTTAGAGATTTCATATGTCAGAATTAGCCTGTCTATATAGACAACCAAGGACATGGCATATTGTAATGAGGCAAGTGTTTTGGAGTATTTCTGTCTTCTGTGTATTTTAGGGGGAGGGGATTTCTCTTACGCTTACAGCATTATGAAGTATTGGGTTATGCAAGCCTGTGTAAAATGCAGTGTGTAAGCATAACGGCATCTTCCATTAAAGAAATACACAAACTGGGAGAATGCTGAAGATGGTTATTCCATAATAGTGTGCATTGTTATAATTTGTCATAAATATATTGTAGGCTTTCTTGTTAGTTTTTGTGACTTCAAAAAGAAGAGGTCTCCCCAGGAGGAGTTAGATGTTAACCTTCCCCCACCAAAAAAGCCCCCTACTATATATTTTTTGCAGTTTAATATTAATTGATTATAAGGGTTTAAAAATTAAATTCCAATTGCTGTGTTCCACATAATTTACTTGCTCTATGTGTGGCAGTGTTTTACAACATGGGTTCTTAGGGTTTGAAATTCTAGCATAGCTTGTCGTAATTTGCACTTGGTATAGTGATTTGAATTTTAAGCATTTATTGGAGAGTTTTACTATGTGTCACTTCATCAAATTGGCATTGGCATCTTTTTAATATTCTGGCAACAAACATTACAAAATAGTGAACATATTGGATGCTTACTTGCAGAGAGATCTGGGACTCTTTCTGATGATGTGGGATTTGAGTTTGAGTGGAGGGTTCTTTGTATTTATTGCCTGCGGCACCTGACATGAGGAATCAAATATTACTTGCAAATTTCCAACTTTCCCCTTGCATGATAACATTCCCACCTTGCCATGTGATGCATTCCACAAACCCTCTTTTCTTAGAAAATCCTGCCAGAGGGAGCAGGCTCCTACTGCCATATCTGTAATGGAGAGGCACGATCTCCGATTCCTTGCTTCCTGAGGAGCTCTGGAACAAGAATTGCAGTGGTGATGTTACCCCCCACCCCCTTCGGGCTTGACCATGCCCACTGTAGTTTCCATGACTTTGGTGGGACCAGCAGCCATTATGCCTCTCTCCTGCAAAAGCGTGGAGCTGCATGAGGGTAGAAGTGCCACTGGGTTGGGGGGGGGGGGGGGGCAGATGTGTCCCCTGTCTACCCGAGTGACTTAATGGCTCCTATAGATGATTGTGTGAGGCAGGTCTTTAACCTCCCAAGTTTGGGAGCCCTCACCCTGAGTTCCTGAGATTTCCCTGGGTTCCTGAGATTTATTGGCTCCAAGTGGCTGAAGCAGCACAGCAGAGATTCTGACTTTGGTCAAGCTCTATTCCTGCCTGCATCCCCTCTGGGGGACACATGGGACACAGATGAAAGGGAGTTGAGGGCTCCCTGTGGGAATTTATGTCCTCAGTCAGGAGACCTCCCATCACAGGAAGAGGAGGACTGTCCTGTAGTCTAGTTGTTCAGGCATGATCAGCTCATTGACTCTGACTGCAGCCCTGTGGATCTTGCCTAAGACCCAGGTGGAGCACACAGATAGGAAGCCCATCCTTGAGTTACTTCAGAAGCCTCCCCTAAAGCATTCCCCCTCCATAGGTCCCTTTCACAGATGGTCCTAGTTGAATGGATGCACTGGAGGGTACCCTCTGGAGTACAGACTTCTTGGACAGGCTGTTCTGTCTCTCTGTGGTGGATGTGCTGAAAATGGCAGTGACCAAGAAGATTTTATAATTCTGGTTGAAGGGGGCTCAGTGTTGAAAGACGCCTGACAAGGAAGGTGGTGCAGCTTTTCAAGCAGGCCTTCTCAACCTCAGCAGTTGGAGTAAAGGCCTCTGTATGCAGGTGCTTCATGGTTTACACCCTCTTGTGTTGGGCACAGCAGTTTCAGGAGTCCTCAGAGATGGCACACTTAGAGTCAAGGATTACTTTTTTGGCAGAAGTGCTATATGACCTCATCCGCATCTGCTCTCGGTCTGTACTGTTGGTAGTAATGGCCTGGAGATGGATCTGACTGTAGTTTTTGGTGGCCAGTGCAGCCTCAAAAGTGCATTTGAGTAAGATGCCCTTTAGGGGCTGGTTGCTCTTTAGTGAAGATTTGGAGAACATGGTGAAAGATCTGGAGGAGTCCAAATCTCAGCAGCTGCCACAGGGACTGGCACCATGCTGCATCTTGCCTCTCTGCGGATTGGGATCATTCAAAGGATTGTGGGCTGGTAATATTTTGGCATGGGGCCCTCGGGTGTCTCAGCATTGTTTAAGACCTACAAGGAGTTGCCCTTTAAGGAGGCTCAGAGGGTGAGGGATAACAGAGCCCCATCATCCTCAGGAGCTGCTAAGGATCCCCGGTGAGGATCAGTGGGGCTCTTCAGAGGTAGAGGTGCCCTCATTGTATCGCAGCAATGAAAACTCACTGCCTTCAGTCTGCCCTGGAAATTCTTCTCTGTACTGCTTCCCGCCTATGAGGGAACCAGCAGACTTTGGTGTACAGAGAAGGGCTTCCAGGGCAGAAAATATAGTGGCGCTGTGGCAAGCTGTTTTTTGGGGGGCTTCAACTAAAGGCATTGCCCCTCCTCATCCCCCAAACTACACCCATAAATACATAAGTAATGCCACACTGGGAAAAGATCAAGGGTCCATCGAGCCCAGCATCCTGTCCACGACAGCGGCCAATCACGGCTAAGGGCACCTGGCAAGCTTCCCAAACGTACAAACATTCTATACATGATGTGGGTACTGAAAAGAGTAAAACCATTCCTCCCACAGAAAACCTTCCGCAATCTAATACAATCCACAGTACTCACCCATGCCGACTACTGCAATAGCATCTTCATCGGTTGCAAAACCCAAATCATGAAGAAACTCCAGACCGCACAGAACACAGCAGCCAGACTCATTTTTGGCAAATCACGATTCGAAAGTGTAACACCACTTCATAAAAAACTTCAATGGCTCCCTATTAAGGAACACATAAACTTCAAGGCCCACACAATGATCCACAAGATCCTCCATGGCGAATCCCCAAGCTACATGACCAACTTGATCGATGTTTCCATTAGGAACAGGTCCAGATCCTCCTGAACATATCTCAATCTTCATCTTCCCAATTGCAAAGGCCTCAAATACAAGACCTACTACGCATCCAATTTCTCCGTTATAGGCAGCCAACTCTGGAACGCCATACCACGACACATCCAAACAACCAATGAACACCTACTCTTATGAAAACTGCTGAAAACTTACCTCTTAAAACAAGCCTACCCAAACGACCCAACTTAACTCTTGAACCTAATCCACACCACTAACACTACCCATACTCCAATCCTTTCCCCCACCTCTCTTCCTATTGCCCTATTCTACATAACTGTATTATCACAGTGATACTTTGTACCATACCTTGTGATATCTCTATGATACTTTGTACCATATTTTGTAAGCCGCACTGAACCTGCTATCAAGTGGGAAAGAGCAGGGTATAAATGCTATAAATAAATAAATAATACCCAACATTCTATTTGCTTTCTTAGCTGCAGCAGCACACTGAGCAGAAGGTTTCAACGTATCATCAACGACGACATCTAGATCTCTTTCTTGGTCCGTAACTCCTAACGTGGAACCTTGCATGATGTAGCTATAATTCGGGTTCTTTTTTCCCACATGCATCACCTTGCACTTGCTCACATTAAATGTCATCTGCCATTTAGTCTCCCAGTCTCGTAAGGTCCTTCTGTAATTTTTCATAATCCTATCGCGAGTTAACGACTTTGAATAACTTTGTGTCAACAGCAAATTTAATTACCTCGCTAGTTACTCCCATCTCTAAATCATTTATAAATTTATTAAAAAGCAGCGGTCCTAGCTCAGACCCCTGAGGAACCCCACTAACTACCCTTCTCCATTGTGAATACTGCCCATTTAACCCATGGTTTGGAGATCCTGTCTTATTGTTTCTACTCCCTCCAGGGTATCCACTCTATTGGCTATCTTTATGTCATCCGCAGAAAGGCAAACCTTTCCTTCCAACCCTTCAGCAATAGCTCCCACAAATATATTAAACAGAATTGGCCCATCTCTAAACCCTGAGGAACTCCACTGCTCACCTTCCTTTCCTCCAAACGGATTCCATTTACCTCCACCGTCTGCCACCTGTCAGTCAACCAGTTTCCTATCCAGTTCACCACTTATGGTCCTAAGTTCAGCCCTTTCAGCTTATTCCCGAATCTTCTGTAGGGGACTGTATCAAAGGCTTTGCTGAAATCCAAGTAGATTACATCTAGCACATGTCCTTCATCCAGTTGTTTGGTCAGCCAGTCAAAGAAGTCATTAAGATTCGTTTGGCAGGATTTTCCTTTGGTAAATCCACGTTGCCTTGGGTCCTGTAGCTCGTTGGCTTCTAGAAAGTTAACTATCCTTTCTTTCAGCAGCGATTCCATTATTTTTCCTATTACCGACGTGAGACTTACCAGTCTGTAGTTTCCCACTTCTTCCCTGTCTCCACTTCTGTGAAGAGGGACCACACCCACTCATTTTCAATCTTGCGGAACCTCTTCCGTCTCTAAAGATCTATTAAATAAATCTTTAAGAGGTCCCGCCAGGATCTCTGTGAGCTCCATCAGTACCCTGGGATGTATCCCATCCGGCCCCATAGCTTTGTCTACCTTCAGATTCTCCAGTTGTTTATAAACTCTTTCTTTCATAAACGGCGCAGTATCCACTCCATTCCCAGATGTTCCCTCGGCAGCTGACCACGGTCGTTCTCCAGGATTTTCCTCCATGAACACCGAAGAGAAGTAATTGTTTAGCACGTTTGCTTTATCCTCATCACTCTCCACATAGCCATTCTCATTATCTTTTAGTCTTGCTATTCCATTCCTATCTTTTCTTATTTCCCCAATGTCACATTTGGCTACGTGGAGAGTGATGAGGATAAAGCATTCTCATTATCTTTCAGTCTTGCAATTCCATTCCTATCTTTTATCCTTTCCCCAATATATCTAAAAAGGTCTTTATATCTTTAGCCATTTTTTCTTCCGCTTGCGCTAGCCGTATTTCCCTTTAATCCGGTAATCTTTTCCGTGATCATCTCGTTGCGTTCTTTTGTATTACACAATTTAGGACTGACCCAGAAAGACCGATGGAGTGAAGGTGGGTAAGAAGGAGTTTGTGATCTACAAGATCAAATGCAGGGGAGAGAGGTGAACAGAAAGAACAACAGGTAAGTGTTTATCTAGAGAAGTTCTGTTGGTGTCGTGAAAAGTGGTACCTTTGCAGAAACCAGCATAATGGAGATGTAGAGTGAGGGGTTTTCAAGAAAAAGAGAGAGTTCAGAGTGGACTGCCTTCTAAAGTAGTTTAGAGAAAAACAGTAAGTTTGAAATAGGTCTGATGTTGGCCAGGTCAGATGGATCAGGTGAAGTGTTTTTCAGCAGGAGGGTGATGAGGGCGTGCTTCCAACTGCTAGGGAGATTGCTCGAGAAGGGGCTTGCCTGCAGTACAGGGAGAACAATTGGAGAATTCGGTGGGTTTACATTTAATGAGGTGGGCTGGCCATGGGCTCATGTCTGAAGCAGACGGGTTCATGTCCTTAATGGCATCATGAAGAACTCAGAGGGAGACAGGGCTATAAGAAGACCAGGTAGAGTGGAGGTTGGCGAGGGAGTTGGCGAAGGAGTGGGAGAAACGGGAAGGAAGTTGGAAGTGTAATTGGCAACTGCTAGAAAAGTATGAAGAGTGCCTACTTTGTTTTGCCAGAATAAAGCCAAGTTCTCCGAGGACAAGCAGGCTGCTTGTTCTCACTGATGGGTTGACGTCCTCGGCAGCCCCCTCCATCGGAAAGTTTACTAGCAAAGGCCTTTGCTAGTCCTCGTGCGCCCATGCGCACTGCGCATGCGCAGCCGTCTTCCCGCCCGAAACCGGCTCGAGCCGGCCAGTCTTCTTTCGTCCGCGCTCGGTACGGTCGTGTTACGCCGTTCGTGCCCCAGAGAGTTGACCTCGCGCGTCCTTTTCGACGTGTTTTTCGTGTATTTTCTTCTAAAAAAGTTTGGGAAGCGCTCCGGAAGTGTTCCGGAAGACCCTGTCGGGTTTTCTGCCCTTCCCGTATTTTTCAAGTTTTGCCCCGTAAGTTTTCTTTCGTTGTCGGGGTAGGCCTAGTTTGGCCTCGGTCGAGATTTTTCTCCCTCTAAATTTGGTGCTTCAATTTTCGCCATTTCGGCTTTTGATTTCGCCGGCGTGATTTTTCCGCCCATGACATCGAAGCCTTCCAGCGGCTTCAAGAAGTGCACCCAGTGCGCCCGGGTAATCTCGCTCACTGATAGGCACTCTGCGTGTCTTCAGTGTCTAGGGGCCCAGCACCGCCCTCAGAACTGCAGTCTGTGTTCCCTGTTACAAAGGCGGACTCAGGTAGCGAGATTAGCCCAGTGGAACGTTTTGTTCTCGGGCTCTTCGTCGGCATCGGCACCGGAGGCATCGAGTGCATCGACGTCGTCAGCGTCCGGACCATCTCCCTTGGCTGCCGCTCCATCGACTGCATCGAGGCATCGGACCTCTGCATCGGCGCCGAGGCATCGGGCGACTGCATCGACGTCGGTGGTACCGAGACTTCGTCTGCTGATGTCGTCGGACGGAGGTGCATCGTCAGGAGTGCAGGTGAGGGCTGTCCATTCCCCTGCTGGTGGCGGTGAGCCTTCGGTGGGTCTCCTCCTACCCTGAGGGCTCCTGCGGTACAGCCCCCCCGGGATCGACCCTCTTCGGTCTCGGCCCCGAGGAAGCGACGGATGGATTCTACGTCCTCCTCGTCGGTGCCGGGGAGTTCCGGTGACATGCTTCGGAAGAAGTCGAAGAAGCATCGACACCGGTCTCCTCCCCGTGTCGGCACCGAGAGCTCTGGGTCGCCGAGGGATTCGGCACCCAGTAGGCATCGGCACCGAGAGGACCGCTCACCCTCTGTTCAGGAGGTGTCGATGCGCTCCACTCTGGACAGCCCGGAACAGCCTCCTCGCCCGGAACAGGTTCTGACGTCGACGCCTGCATCGACCTCTCAGCCTTTTTCTGCAGCCACTCTGAACGAGAGCCTCCGGGCCGTTCTCCCAGAGATTCTGGGAGAGCTGTTGCGCCCTACCCCTCTGGTACCGGCGGTGCTTGCGCCTCCGGTACCGTCGAGCGCGGCGCCGGCTGGCCCATCGCCCAGGTTGAGGTCCCCGACGTCGGTACCAGCGTGCGGTGCCGACCGCGGCCACCTCCCAGGAAGGCTCCCCGACTACATCGGCGGAGGGAGCTTCGCCGATGCGGGCGAGGGAGTCTACCTCTCGACGCCCCCACCGTGGACGGGGTTCCACCGAGTCGAGCAGGGCGAGGTTGCAGACACAGGTCCGTGAACTTGTGTCTGACACCGAGGGTGAGGCCTCGTGGGAGGAAGAGGAAGATCCCAGATATTTCTCTGACGAGGAGTCTGAGGGTCTTCCGTCTGATCCCACTCCCTCTCCTGAGAGACAGCTTTCTCCTCCCGAGAGTCTGTCTTTTGCCTCCTTTGTCCGGGAGATGTCTACGGCCATCCCCTTCCCGGTGGTTGTGGAGGACGAGCCCAGGGCTGAAATGTTTGAGCTCCTGGACTATCCTTCTCCACCTAAGGAAGCGTCCACTGTTCCCTTGCACCATGTCCTGAAAAAGACATTGCTTGCGAACTGGACCAAGCCATTAACTAATCCCCACATTCCCAAGAAGATCGAGTCCCAGTACCGGATCCATGGGGACCCAGAGCTGATGCGCACTCAGTTGCCTCATGACTCTGGAGTTGTGGATTTGGCCCTAAAGAAGGCTAAGAGTTCTAGGGAACATGCTTCGGCGCCCCCGGGCAAGGACGCTAGAACCTTAGACTCCTTTGGGAGGAAGGCCTACCATTCCTCTATGCTCGTGTCCAAGATCCAGTCTTACCAGCTCTACACGAGCATACACATGCGGAACAATGTGCGGCAGTTGGCGGGCTTGGTTGATGCTCTTCCCCCTGAGCAAGCCAAGCCTTTTCAGGAGGTGGTCAGGCAGCTGAAGGCGTGCAGAAAATTCCTGGCCAGAGGAGTTTATGACACTTTTGATGTTGCGTCCAGGGCCGCTGCTCAAGGTGTGGTGATGCGCAGGCTCTCATGGCTGCGTGCCGCCGACCTGGAGAATAGAATCCAGCAGCGGATTGCGGACTCGCCTTGCCGTGCGGACAATATTTTTGGTGAAAAAGTCGAACAGGTGGTAGAGTCTCTCCACCAGCGGGACACCGCATTCGACAAATTCGCCCGCCGGCAGCCTTCAGCTTCTACCTCTACAGGTAGACGATTTTTCGGGGGAAGGAAGACTGTTCCCTACTCTTCTGGCAAGCGTAGGTACAATCCTCCTTCCCGACAGCCTGCGGCCCAGGCTAAGCCCCAGCGCGCTCGCTCTCGTCAGCAGCGTGCGCCTCAGCAAGGCCCCGCGGCTCCCCAGCAAAAGCAAGGGGCGAGCTTTTGACTGGCTCCAGCAGAGCATAGCCGACATCCAAGTGTCCGTGCCGGGCGACCTGCCAGTCGGAGGGAGGTTGAAAGTTTTTCACCAAAGGTGGCCTCTCATAACCTCCGATCAGTGGGTTCTGCAAATAGTCCGGCAGGGGTACACCCTCAATTTGACCTCAAAACCTCCAAATTGTCCACCGGGAGCTCAGTCTTACAGCTTCCAGCACAAGAAGGTACTTGCAGAGGAACTCTCCGCCCTTCTCAGCGCCAATGCGGTCGAGCCCGTGCCATCCGGGCAAGAAGGGCTGGGATTCTATTCCAGGTACTTCCTTGTGGAAAAGAAAACAGGGGGGATGCGTCCCATCCTAGACCTAAGGGCCCTGAACAAATTTATCGAAAAGAAAAGTTCAGGATGCTTTCCCTGGGCACCCTTCTCCCCATGATTCAGCAAAACGATTGGCTATGCTCTCTGGACTTGAAGGATGCCTACACACACATCCCGATACTGCCAGCTCACAGACAGTATCTGCGATTTCAGTTGGGCACACGCCACTTCCAGTACTGTGTGCTACCCTTTGGGCTCGCCTCTGCGCCCAGGGTGTTCACCAAGTGCCTAGCTGTGGTAGCAGCGGCGCTTCGCAGGCTGGGGGTGCATGTGTTCCCATATCTCGACGATTGGCTGGTGAAGAACACATCCGAGGCAGGAGCCCTGCAGTCCATGCAGATGACTATTCGCCTACTGGAGCTACTGGGGTTTGTGATCAATTATCCAAAGTCCCACCTTCTCCCAGTGCAGAGACTCGAATTCATAGGAGCTCTGCTGGATTCTCGGACGGCTCGCGCCTATCTCCCAGAGACGAGAGCCAACAACTTGTTGTCCCTCGTCTCGCGGGTGCGAGCGTCCCAGCAGATCACAGCTCGGCAGATGTTGAGATTGCTGGGCCACATGGCCTCCACAGTACATGTGACTCCCATGGCCCGCCTTCACATGAGATCTGCTCAATGGACCCTAGCCTCCCAGTGGTATCAGGCCGCCGGGGGTCTAGAGGACGTGATCCACCTGTCCACGAGTTTTCTCAAATCCCTACATTGGTGGACGATTTGCTCCAATTTGACTCTGGGACGTCCCTTCCAAATTCCTCAGCCACAAAAGGTGCTGACCACGGATGCGTCCCTCCTGGGATGGGGAGCTCATGTCGATGGGCTTCACACCCAAGGAAGCTGGTCCCTCCAGGAACGCGATCTACAGATCAATCTTCTGGAGTTGCGAGCGATCTGGAACGCTCTGAAGGCTTTCAGAGATCGGCTGTCCCACCAAATTATCCAAATTCAGACAGACAACCAGGTTGCCATGTACTACGTCAACAAGCAGGGGGGCACCGGATCTCGCCCCCTGTGTCAGGAAGCCGTCAGCATGTGGCTCTGGGCTCGCCGGAACGGCATGGTGCTCCAAGCCACATATCTGGCAGGCGTAAACAACAGTCTGGCCGACAGGTTGAGCAGGATTATGCAACCTCACGAGTGGTCGCTCAATTCCCGAGTGGTGCGTCAGATCTTCCAAGAGTGGGGCACCCCCTTGGTGGATCTCTTTGCATCTCGAGCAAACCACAAAGTCCCTCAGTTCTGTTCCAGGCTTCAGGCCCACGGCAGACTGGCATCGGATGCCTTCCTCCTGGATTGGGGGGAGGGCCTGCTGTATGCTTATCCTCCCATCCCTCTGGTGGGGAAGACTTTGTTGAAACTCAAGCAAGACCGAGGCACCATGATTCTGATTGCTCCTTTTTGGCCGCGTCAGATCTGGTTCCCTCTTCTTCTGGAGTTATCCTCCGCAGAACCGTGGAGATTGGAGTGTTTTCCGACCCTCATCACGCAGGACGAAGGGGCTCTTCTGCATCCCAACCTCCAGTCTCTGGCTCTCACGGCCTGGATGTTGAGGGCGTAGACTTTGCCTCTTTGGGTCTGTCAGAGGGTGTCTCCCGCATCTTGCTTGCTTCCAGGAAAGACTCCACTAAGAAAAGTTACTTCTTTCATTGGAGGAGGTTTGCCGTCTGGTGTGACAGCAAGGCCCTAGATCCTCGCTCTTGTCCTACACAGACCCTGCTTGAATACCTTCTGCACTTGTCTGAGTCTGGTCTCAAGACTAACTCTGTAAGGGTTCATCTTAGTGCAATCAGTGCATACCATTACCGTGTGGAAGGTAAGCCGATCTCGGGACAGCCTTTAGTTGTTCGCTTCATGAGAGGTTTGCTTTTGTCAAAGCCCCCTGTCAAGCCTCCTACAGTGTCATGGGATCTCAATGTCGTTCTCACCCAGCTGATGAAACCTCCTTTTGAGCCACTGAATTCCTGCCATCTGAAGTACTTGACCTGGAAGGTCATTTTCTTGGTGGCAGTTACTTCAGCTCGTAGAGTCAGTGAGCTTCAGGCCCTGGTAGCCCAGGCTCCTTATACCAAATTTCATCATAACAGAGTAGTCCTCCGTACTCACCCTAAGTTCCTGCCAAAGGTCGTGTCGGAGTTCCATCTGAACCAGTCAATTGTCTTGCCAACATTCTTTCCCCGTCCTCATTCCTGCCCTGCTGAACGTCAGCTGCACACATTGGACTGCAAGAGAGCATTGGCCTTCTACCTGGAGCGGACACAGCCCCACAGACAGTCCGCCCAATTGTTTGTTTCTTTTGATCCCAATAGGAGGGGAGTGGCTGTAGGAAAAACGCACCATATCCAATTGGCTAGCAGATTGCATTTCCTTCACTTACGCCCAGGCGGGGCTGGCTCTTGAGGGTCATGTCACGGCTCATAATGTTAGAGCCATGGCTGCGTCGGTAGCCCACTTGAAGTCAGCCTCCATTGAAGAAATTTGCAAAGCTGCGACGTGGTCATCTGTCCACACATTCACATCTCATTACTGCCTGCAGCAGGATACCCGACGCGACAGTCGGTTCGGGCAGTCAGTTCTTCAGAACCTGTTTGGGCTTTAGGATCCAACTCCACCCCCCGAGGGCCCTGTTTGTTCTGTTCCAGGCTACACTCTCAGTTAGTTGGTAATTTTTTTAGGTCAATCTCTGTTATGTCCTCGCCGTTGCGAGGCCCAATTGACCATGGTTGTTGTTTTGAGTGAGCCTGGGGGCTAGGGATACCCCATCAGTGAGAACAAGCAGCCTGCTTGTCCTCGGAGAAAGCGAATGCTACATACCTGTAGAAGGTATTCTCCGAGGACAGCAGGCTGATTGTTCTCACAAACCCGCCCGCCTCCCCTTTGGAGTTGAGTCTTCCCTTGAACTGTATTGTCTTGCTACATACTGGACTGGCCGGCTCGAGCCGGTTTCGGGCGGGAAGACGGCTGCGCATGCGCAGTGCGCATGGGCGCGCGAGGACTAGCAAAGGCCTTTGCTAGTAAACTTTCCGATGGAGGGGCTGCCGAGGACGTCAACCCATCAGTGACAACAATCAGCCTGCTGTCCTCGGAGAATACCTTCTACAGGTATGTAGCATTCGCTTTACAGAGTGGGTAGAGTGTTGGATGCACTGCAGAGAAAAATGTCTCAAGTGCAAGTTTTTGAAAACCACGATTAAGACATTTTTTGGAGAAAAACATCTAAATGCCACTTAGTGCCATTTTTGAGATGTTATCACTTTGAAAATTAGCCCCTACGTATATATTTATGTTTATTCCAACTTGATACTCCACTCTTCACCAACAAAATTATTTACCTTCCAGAATCTCTAAGATGGCCAGAGGAGGAACTGTTTACTTGATTACCTTATGATTGTTTGCCACCCCTTTAAGGAATGCTTCTCTGTATAAAGTTACCACATAGAGGCATATTTTCAAAGCACTTTGGGAGGCTAAGTTCCATAGGTTTCTATGGAACTTTGGGAGGCTAAGTGCTTTGAAAATGAGCCTGATACTCTTTAAGTGTCTTCTGAAATGAGCAAGGGAAATACAGTGCTTTGAAAGTCTTCACTGCCTTGTATTTTTTAAGTTTGTTGTATAAACAAATACAGTTCAGAATTCATTAAAGTAGGAATTTGCTTCACTGATAAAAACAACCCAATCAACAATTATAGAAATATTTAAAAAAATTAGGCATACTAAATCCAAAAAGTCGTAACAGCCATAATTCATGTATGATTAGTGCCTTTCAACTCTGCGGATGGTTCATATTTTATCCATTCTTGGCAGAATATCTCAAGCACTTATAAATTGTCCATGAATTATCTCTAGATGGAAGTCTTCAAGCCTTGCCACAGATTTTTTAATGGGGTTTGTTGTGGGCTTTGATTGGACCACTCGAGCTACTTGGGTGGTTTTTACTTTTGGTTAGGATCATTGCACTGCTGAAAGATGGCAGACTGGAATATATTTCCTCTAGGATCTGCCTGTAAATTCAGGCTGCAATTCATAGATTTCTCTCCTACATAGTCCGTGTTTTGCTGAAATGACTTCCTTAGGGAGACATGAAGATGAAAGAAGACTTCTGCATTGTTCCTTCACAGCAGTTTTTTTTTTATTATTATTTCTAAATTTTGAAACAAATTTCACAAGCATAAACTTGTTTAGAGAAACACAGAGCATATTAAAAAAAAAAAAACATATAGAGGCTCATTTTCAAAGCACATAGACTTACAAAGTTCTATAGGGTACTATGGAGCTGATTTTCAAAAGAGAAAAATGTCCAAAAAGTGGCATAAATCTGCAGTTGGATAGTTTTCTCACAAAAATGCCCAATTTTGTATTTTCAGAACCAACTTTTACATGCTTTTCTATGAAGTCCATCAGAAGTGCATTCAAATCACAAGAGGGTGTGTCAGAGGCATGTTAAGGGCAGGATCTGGGCATTCCAAACACTTGGATGTTTTTCAGCCGTAATGGAACAAAACAAAATGTTGAGGACTAAAACTAAGATGTTTCAAGCTGGACCTGTTTTTATAACGAATAAGGCACAAAAAGGTACCCTAAATGACCATATGACCAATGGAGGACACAGGCCCATACATCCCCCTACCTATTACACTTGTGGAGGAAACTGTGAGCCCTCCAAAACTCACCAGAAACCCACTGTACCCACATATAGGTGCCCTCTTCACCCGTAAGGGCTATGGTAGTGGTGTACAGTTGGGGTGGTGGGTTTTGGGGGGTTCAGCAGACAAGGTAAGGAAGCAGTGGTGAGATATGTACCTTGGAACATTTTATGAAGTCCACTATAGTGCCCCCTAGGGTGCCCTATTGTTTTTCTGGGATGTCTGGGGGACCAGTGTACTAACAATTCTGGCTCCTTCTACATCCCAATGGCTTGATTTTGTGCGTTTTGCACTTGGACATTTCTTTTTTCGAAAATGGACCAAACATCCAAATCACAAAACCTTGTTCACAACAGTATTTTTGGAAAAAAGATAGACTTTTTCTTTTTTAAAAATGACCTTCTTTCATATTCAGATTTTGGATGTTTTTAGCAAAGCATCCACAGTCTGACTTAGATGTCATATTGAAAATGCCCCTCCATATAACTTTGTAAGTCTAAGTGCTTTGAAAATACGCCACCAATTAACTTAGAGGCATATTTTCAAAGCACTTAGCCTTGCAAAGTTCCATAGGGGCTAAGTGCTTTGAAAATGAGCCCCACTTCGTAACATAGTAGATGATGGCAGATAAAGACCTGTACGGTCCATCTAGTCTGCCCAACAAGATAAACTCAATACATATGGTATGATGTGATACATCGTATGTATACCTAATCTTGATTTATCCTTGCCATTTTTAGGGCATAGACTGTAGAAGTCTGACCGGCACTGGCCTTGCTGTAAACCTTCTGAAGTTGTTGTCAAAGTCCCTGAAAAGCTCCACTCCAGCCCATCCAAATTATTCAGCCCATCTAAATCTGATCAGGGCACAGACAGTAGAAATCTGCTCAGCACTGGCTTTCCTACCGAATCTCCTCTATGCTTCTTTGGATCAATTCCTTCTAAATAGGATTCCTTTGTGTTTGTCTCAAGCATTTTTGAATTCCGTTACCATTTGCATCTTTACCACTTCCTGCAGGAGGACATTCCAGGTATCTACCACCCTTTCAGTGAAAAAATACTTCCATAGCGTCCCCAGATCAATCCAGAGACTTGTGGCCCCTCCTCTAGCAGGTTAGATAGAGAGAACTCCGAAGTTTGCCTCAAGAGGGCATGTGCAGCCACTTAACTTCAGTATTCTCTCTATCTAGCAGGTAGAAGGAAGCATACAGTGCAGCTCTGTGATTCTCAGGCTCCTATCCCGTTCCCTCGGGGGTGTTGAGCCTTGTTGGGATTGAGGTGCTGGAGCACAGTTTGGGATACACCTGGTGGTGCCAGGTCCCTACCCTTCTCCCCCTGTCAGCCTGACTAATTTAGTTGAAATTGGCTATAATAGTCTCCTGTCTCTTTAAAAAAAAAAAAAAAAAAAAAAAAAAAGAAGTCAGTCAGATGGCACCAGCCTGCAGTCCGGTTTGAAATTTGCTTGCTGAGGCACCCTTCCGTTCAGATTTTTAAGAACGTGAGCGAAACTGTGACTGAGGGGACAAGGTAAGGCTGTTTGCCATGTCTGTTCCGTCGGAATCGGTGAAGCGTTGCTCGCGATGTGGGGCACAGAGATCGGCGTCGGGGACCTGTGAAACCTGTTCAGTTGGGTTGGGAAAGTCTGCGTCGGATCAGGGAGATCGCATGTTGGGTTCCGTTGCGCCGGAGGAAACTGATCCAGACTTGGCGGGAAAGGGCAGACCTGGGTCGGTGCATGTCTCCGCCAGCGCCATTTTCTCTCTCAAGCCGCATGGTCAGGAGAGCGCGGCAGCGGGAACACTTGGGGCCACGTCTGAGGGAAACAGTGCGTTTTCTGTCCCGGAACAGTCAGAAATAGGGGGGTTTTCCCTGGAATTTGTGCTGCTCATGCACAAGGCATTTTTACTGCGCTCCGATGGGGAACGTCAGCCGGCGGCCATTTTGGGAGGTCCGCTGCAGACGAGCTTGGAGCTGGTACAGAAGCCAGCCAAAAGGTCCCGTTTGGAGTTTGAGGAGCCCGCGTTTTCTGATTCGGGTCATTCTGAATCGGATGGTGACCCAGGGTCGGGGGAATCCTTTCCAGAGGCCTTGCAAGAGGGAGAATTACCCGCGGGGGAGGGGGATGACCCCACCGCGGCGAGGCTCTTTAGGAAAGAAGAGCTACTTCCCTTCATTGTTCAGGCTTTGCAGGTCTTGAATCTATCAGCTCCGGAACCCGCGATTCCGGCCGCGGTCAGCTCCTCAATTATGTCGGGCACTAGGGCTCCGTCAAAATCTTTTTATATCCACGAGGTGATGAAGGTGCTCATTTGGGCACAGTGGGATTCTCCGGAGGCCAGTCTGCGGGTGGCCCGGGCTGTGGCTAAGCTTTCTCTTTAAGACAGGAAGACTTAGAGTCCTTGAGAATGCCGGTGGTAGATTCTTTGATCTCAGCAGTAGCTAAGAAGACTGCGTTACCAGTGGAGGGTGGTGCTGCTCTCAGAGACCCGCAAGAGAAGAAGCTTGAGGCATCGGTCAAAGCTTCATTTAAAGTAGCAGCATTGATTCTGCAGGCCTCGGTCTGCGGTTCATATGCGGCTAGAGCGTGCTTGTCTTGGGTACAGAAGGTGGCATCCCCGGAGGATCTGATTGAAGTACTTCCAGTCTTGGAGTCAGGATTAGCTTATTTGGCTGATATTTTATACGATATTCTTCGGGCCTCTACTAAGGGAGTTTCTTTCGCGGTTTTGTCTCGGCGCTGGATTTGGTTAAAGCACTGGGCAGCTGATCTGCCTTCTAAGTCTCGGTTGGCCAGACTACCCTTTAAGGGGAAGCTCCTGTTTGGGCAGGAACTGGCTCAGATTGTGAAGGATCTTGGAGACTCCAAGGGTTGGTTGCCGGAAGATAGATCTAAGTCCCAGGCGAGACCGTTTCGTCCACGCTTTAAAGAGGCAAAGCGCTATAGGCCCGGAAGAGTTGGGGGCTTTCAAAAGTCCCGGTTTTCTCAGAAACAGCAGCAGCCCTTTCGTCAGGAACATAGAATCCCTCCTGCCGCTCCCCGCAGTCAACCAGGAAGCAGAGGTACACAATGATGGGGCCCTGGTCCAGTCCTCTCCCTCGATAGGGGGGGGGGCGGCTGTCCCAGTTCGGAGAGGAATGGGCCAGGGTGACTTCAGACGAATGGGTGCTGGATATTATTCGAGAGGGCTACAAGCTGGAGTTTGCTCGTCCTTTGAGAGACAATTTTCTCGACTCTCCTTGCAAGTCTGTGGTAAAGTGCGCGGCCGTAAGGGATACCTTGGCAGAGTTGCTCCGATTGGGGGCAGTGGTGCCGGTACTGGTGGATGAGATCGGCCAGGGTCGCTACTCTATTTACTTCGTCGTGCCAAAGAAGGAAGGGACGTTTCATCCATTATTAGATCTCAAGCCGGTCAACAAGGCACTTGCGGTGCGGCATTTTAGGATGGAAACCCTTCGGTCAGTTCTTGCGGCAGTTCAGCCGGGAGAATTCTTGGCAGCTCTCGATCTAAAGGAGGCATACTTACATACTCCGATCGGGCCTCCTCACCAACGGTTCCTGTGATTTGCGGTATTGGGGCAGCATGTCCAGTTCAGAGCCCTACCGTTTGGCCTAGCCACGGCACCACGCACGTTCTCCAAGGTCATGGTGGTAGTGGCGGCCTATTTGCGGGCCAGAGGAAGGCAAGTTCATCCTTACCTCGACGATTGGCTGATTCGCGACCCATCTCAGGCAGAGTGTTTGCAGGCGACACAGGAGGTGGTAGAGTTGCTTCAGTCTCTTGGCTGGGTGATAAATGTCCAAAAGAGTCATCTGGTTCCAACTCAGGTTCTGGAGTACCTAGGAGTCCGTCTGGACACCCGTCTAGGCAGAGTTTTTCTTCCAGATCTGCGCCGGGTGAAGTAGGTGAAACAAGTTTCTGCTCTCCTTCAGACTGCAGAACCACGAGCCTGGGACTATGTCCAGGTACTCGGTTCCATGGCAGCGACGATCGAGGTAGTACCGTGGGCTCGGAGTCACATGCGTCCGTTGCACTGGCAACTTCTCAGCCGCTGGTCTCCGCTGTCCGAGGACTATGCGATTCGAATTCCCTGGACTCTTCAAGCTCGTTTTGCTCTATGGTGGTGGCTCAGGGCGGAGAATTTGCTTTAAGGCATGCCCCTGGAAACGCCAGAGTGGCGTGTAACAACAGATGCCAGTCTGGTCGGCTGGGGAGCTCACTGTCTAGGGCATACGGCTCAGGGGATTTGGACGGTAGCGGAGTCCAAGTTGCAGATCAACCTGTTGGAACTTCGGGCAATCAGACTAGCATTGTTGGCATTCGAAAACTTGCTCAGTAACCAGCCAGTAAGAGTTCTCTGCGACAATGCGACGGTGGTAGCATATGTCAACTGGCAGGGGGGAACACAAAGTGCTCCTCTGGCAGAGGAGGCGGCGGTGCTTTGTCGTTGGTCGGAGTCCCGTCTAGTGTTGTTGTCGGCAGCTCACATTGCGGGAGTTCTCAATGTGCAGGCCGACTTCCTCAGTCGGAACCGGTTAGATGCTGGGGAGTGGGAGCTCTCGACGACAGCCTTTCAACTGGTTTTGGATCGTTGGGGGTCTCCGGTACTGGATCTGATGGCTCGTCGCACCAATGCCAAAGTGTCCCGTTTTTCAGCAGAGACAGAGAGTTCGGCTCCGAGGGCATGGATGCTCTTCTCCAGCCGTGGCTGTTGGAAACTGCTGTATGTTTTTCCACCGTGGCCGATGGTCAGTCGAACACTGACCAGAATCTCCCGTCGTCCGGGGCCGGTAATTCTGGTGGCGCCGGATTGGCCCAGGCGTCCGTGGTATGCAGATCTAGTTCGTCTTCTGATCGACGACCCGATTCGTCTGTCTCATTTGCCGGATCTTCTGTCTCAGGGTCCAGTAGTCATGAAGGATCATGTTCCATTTGGGCTTACGGATGTTGAGGGTCCTCCTGGGTTATCTGGAGGCGACTAATCCTTTTCGGGCCTCAGATCATTTATTTGTGCTGTTTGCAGGTCGTAAGAAAGGGCACATGGCCTCTAAGGCGACGTTAGGGCGATGGCTTCGGGATGCGATTGCGTCGGCGTACCTGTTGATGGGGAAGTCTTCTCCTCTGATTATTCGGGCACACTCCACAAGAGCTCAGGCTACTTCCTTTGCAGAGTCGCGTTTGGTTCCGTTGGAGGACATTTGTAAGGCGGCGACATGGTCGTCTTTGCACACCTTTGCAAAGCATTACCGTCTGGATATTGCGGCTCGGCGAGAGGCGAATTTTGGGGCGTCGGTTTTGGCGGCCGGGGTTGGTCGGTCCCACCCTTGATGAGGATTGCTTTGGTACATCCCACAAGTCTCTGGATTGATCTGGGGACGCTATGGAAGGTAAAATTTATGTCTCACCTGATAATTTTCTTTCCATTAGTCCCTCAGATCAATCCAGAGGCCCTCCCTGGGATTCGCTGCCGTGATGTCTGCTAAGAAACAGTATAAGTCAGTCGTTTCGGTTCATGTTTCTTTTTATTTGAATGGTTACAGGTTTTAAAATGCAGTTATGGTTACAAGTTGTTATGTTTGGCAGCTTGGAGAGTTTCTCCTACATATATGCTGCAGTTATAGAGGCAGGAGACTGTTCAATGGTTTATTTCTTATTGCTTTGGTATCCTATACACTGAAGTTAAGTGGCTGCACATGCCCTCTTGAGGCAAACTTCGGAGTTCTCTCTATCTAACCTGCTAGAGGAGGGGCATAACCCACAAGTCTCTGGATTGATCTGAGGGACTAATGGAAAGAAAATTATCAGGTAAGACATAATTTTACCTTCCTGACATTATTCCTGAGTTGTCCCCTTTTCAACCTCAGTTCCAGTCTCTGGAAAATGTTTGTGGATTAATACCTTTCAAATATTTGAACATCATATCACCCCTCTTTCTATTTTCTTCCAGGGTATACATGTTTAGGTCAGCAAGCCTCTCCATGTACGTCTTGCTATATAAAGCTCATACCATTTTTGTTGATTTCTTTGAACCGCTTCAAGTCTTTTTACATCCTTAGCAACGTAAGGCCTCAAAAACTGAACACAATACTCCAAGTGGTGGGACTTCACCAATGACTTGTACAGGGGCATCAACATCTCCTTTCTTCTGGCCGTGGCCACCGCCTTTTTGTATAGTTTCATCACCTTTGAGATCCTTTGACACCAGCACTCCAAGGTCCGTATCCTGAGCCAAGCTACCAATCTCTCTCCTCCTATCTGGTACACTACTTTGGATTTTTGCTCTCCATCACTCTGCACTTCTTGGCATTAAATTTTAACTGTTGCTTATAATATGAAACTTAATAATGCTACTACCATCAACCTCTTAATATATTATAAAATATATAGTGCTCAGAATACGTGAATTATACTGTTTTGGGATCCATCTCTTCTATAATGCACTGACCCATCCATCATTGCACTAGAGTCCCCCCTGCCTGCCTAATATATCACTGTATTGCTGATAGTCACTTAATAGTCACTGTTCAATATATGTGATTCAGATCTAAATGTCTCTAACTGTAATCCAACACACTATGAACAAGTGTACTTATCCTCAGGTTGGGTTTCTTTCATACAGTATATTCTTCAACCTCTTGCAAATTCGTCCATTATAGATGTGGATTCTTCAGTGACTTGCTCCCCACTCATGTGAAAAGTGTCTCTGTGCTTCCCCAGTCAACCGTTTACATCTTCATTCTCTACATGATATCATGTTTTGTCAAAAAAGACATCCTTAGGAGAACATAAAATAGAAAACTAACACATATCAATAAACAAGCCTCTCTCATTCTAAATCTCATAATATGTACTTTCATTCAATTCTTAAACTCCTACTTTCAGCACACCTGCGATGAGATCAACCGTTCCACATCCAGACATTGCAGTAAATGCCATCACATGCACACTGATGTTTAGCTAATCCCTTCCCTACTATTGGGGATGGGAAATTTGTATTAACGTCAGCCACTCAATTTCTTTATTGAGACCCCTAGGAGTCACTGTTTTCCAATTAAAAATAAATTGTTGATCCTTTCTCAATAAAATTGTTGAGATGTTCCCTTCCCGTTTTAAACTAATTTTAGTTAATACTACGAACAACAAATCCTGTTCTGTATGATGATATTGATTCCAATGGCTAACCAAGAGAGTTGTTGCATGTTTGCCCACAAATTGCTCAAATGTTCAGTGATCCTGTGTATTATCTTGCATTTGGTATGTCCTATATACTATTTTGTACATGGGCATATTATTCCATATACCACCTGCGATGTATTGTAGTCAGTATGAAAATTTAGCTGAAACTTGTGCCCTGTGGCTGGATGCACTACTTCTTTTGTAACCCATGCATGCTTACAGTATACACATGTTCCACATATAGGGGTCTTTTTACTAAGGCATGCTGAAAAATGGTCTGCGGTAGTTTAGGCGCATGTTTTGGTCGCACGCAGATCCATTTTTCAGCGTGCCTGCAAAAAATGCCTTTTAAAAATTTTTGACAAAAATGGATGTGCAGCAAAATCAAAATTGGCGCGTGCCCATTTTGGGTCTGAGACCTTACCACCAGCCATTGATGTAGCGGTAAAGACTCACGCAGTAACCGGGCGGTAATGACCTAAGTGCATCAAATTGCAATTGGCATGCATCCGATACGCGTGTCGAAAATAAAAATTATTTTTTGGACAAGCGTATTGGACGCACGCCAAAAAAGAAATTACTGCTAAAGCTACACGGTAGCCGGGCAGTAATTCCATTTTGGCACATGGGCGCGTGTAAACGCTTAAGCGACTTAGGAAATACTATGGGGCCCTTTTACTTTCTCATTATTGACAATATGTACTTCTTGACCCCTATTTCTGGGTAACAACTCTCCCAGATTGTTGATTCTAGTAAACACAAAACCTTGGGACTGTATTAAACCCATGTAATGATAAAAGGGGCCAGTGTTTTTTAATGATATTCTTAATATGTATAGACTGAGAGGAAAAAGGTATAACATAGGTCATTCTGTCTTCATGCTCCCTCGTCCCAGATGTTTTGTTGAGAAGCCAGTGTCGATGCGCATTGGTTGCTCTTTTGTGTGCTGAAGATGTTATATGGGACTTGGTATAGTTTCGAATTTCATTCCAGAGATCTTCAGGATAGATTTGCACAAAGAAAAGCAGTGAAGTCGGCACACAAAAGAGCAATCAATATGCATCAACATTGGCCTCTCAACAAAACTTCTGGGGCAAGGGAGCCTGAAGGCAGAATGACCTGTGTTATACCTTTTTCCGGGTGAAGTTCTCCAATGGGATCCACTTCTCTGCTGTGACTGGTTTCACCACAAGATTGAGTCATGCGGCACTGAAAATTGATGTTGGTTTTGCGGTATTAAGCAATTAAGTCTCATGAGACTTGATACCGTGAGAACAGCCTCAACTTCTGGTGCCGTTCGGCTCAAGCTCCTGGTTAGACTAGTCATGGCAGAGAAGTGGATCCTATTGAAGGACTTCACCTGGAACTTCTGCGGGCCAAGAAAATGAGGTTTGTAAAGCTCCCCCTTGCCTCTGAGGGGAACTAAACACTTCGAAAGAGTCAGAAGGCCCTTCTGGCAAAGGAAACACACAGTATATCTTTTCTTCTTTTATAATAATGCTAAAATTTATTAGAGTAAATAAATGATTACAATAAAATTCTTTTATCTCAGTGTTACAGAAAATTGAATTCTTATTTATATGAATCTAAATTTCAGCATAAGCAAAATAAAATGTCTCTCTGGTCTCTTTCTGTGTATTTCCGTGGAAGCTTAACAGATCTGACTACACCAAGATGTGTTTGTCAAATTTCTGAAGCTTCTCTGTGTCTAATTTCTTAATGCCTTTTATATTTTTTCTCTTTTTTTATCTGGTATTCTTCAACTCTAACCTCTAAGGTCACCTTAACATACCTCTGCTTCATCATTTGCCCTCTGCAACCTCAAATCTCCCTGAATATTTATCACTCATATTTGTCCTTCACTGAAAGTGCTTCTCTGTATTATGTTCAGGGTTTATTTGAAAACAGACACTTTTATAGCCTGCCTGTTGTTAACTTGTCCATGAAAAGGCCAAGAAGACACTGGCTAGTTGTAGATCATAGATAAGGGAATAAGTTACATATATAAAGCAGGGGCGTAGCCAGACACCCAATTTTGGGTGGGCCTGGGCCCATGATGGGTGGGCAGAAGTACCCCACCCCATCCCATAGGTGATTTGGTCTCTCCTCTCGCCTGCATGCCATATGGAGGCGTATTTTCAAAGCACTTAGACTTACAAAGTTTCATAGTAACCTATGGAACTTTGTAAGTCTAAGTGCTTTGAAAATGAGCTCCATGGTCTCTCAAATATCCCTCCTCTCCTGCACACCTTTTAAATTTCAGATTTTCAGTGAGGAGCAACTAATACACACTACTCATTGTAGGCCCCACATCCTTCCCACTGATGCAGCTTCCTGTTTCTGCATAGGCGGGAATACGTCAGAGGGAAGGCTGTGGGGCCGATGTAAGCAGTATGTATCAGTCACTGCTTCCTGCAGGCGAAGATCTGCTATTTATAAGGTATGCAGGAGGGACAGTTGTTGGGAGTTTTCGGCTTGGGAATCTCTGCCGGCCACATCATAGGTGTGCTGCTACTGGTGGGCCTGAGCTCAAAGTGGGTGGGCCTGGGCCCACCCAAGCCCACCCTTGGCTACGCCACTGATATAAAGCTGGCTGATCTGTGGAAAACCAGACAGCTCTATACTAAACAGGTTGGTGAGCCAAGTTCTGATCCATAGACCTCAGGTTGGACAAGCCTGGATTATATTAAGTTAAAATGATGGGTTATTACTCTTCTGATTGGATATCAGCCTGTGGAATTCCCCAAGGCTCATCTGTCTACCTGACAGGGCTTAATTTCTAAGGGAACGGCCTTGATCTCAGTTCCACCACTTCTTTTCGGACTGCTAAGCAACACACTTGTTTTGCTCCAGCTCCTTCCTTCTAGGCATCCTACAGGGAAGAGGAGGGGAGGGGATGAGCCTAGAATTGAGCAGAGAATAGTCACTCTACTCCCTAATTCAACCCCTCTTCTCCTTTTACTCCTGCCCTTGGTGCTCCACAGTTCCACTTCTTTTTTCTCTACAAATTAAGCCCTGCTCCCCGATATTGTTTAATATAATGATTTTTCTAGGGAGGAGATTGGAGGGGTTAGGGTTATGATCTTATATTTATGCAGTTGATGTCAGGGTTTACATTCCTTTTAATGGTGGGATTGAGGGCATTCTGGATGAAATTAAGAATGTTTGATTGGTTTAATATTTTTAAATTGAAACGTAGTAGAGAGGAGACAAAGTTAGTAGTGAGCAGTCCTTTTAGACCATTATTGGTAAAGGTGGTAGAGATTGAGTCCACAAGTTATAAGGTTGATAAAAGTTTGAAAATTCTTTTTTTTTTCTTTTTGTATTTTCAAAAATTGCATATAAAACAATTTTGAATTAGGATAGAGAGCCAATAATAATAAAGTTATATGTCAAAGTAAAATAATTCAAAGAAATAGGGACATAATCCCAAAAGAAATTAGCTTTATATAGTCAGCAAATAGAGGGGGGAGCAAGAATCCCAAAAAAAAGGGGAAAGAGGAAAACTAGAAGAATCAAACATATAAACGGCAAGTGACCGTACTCACTTGCAAATGCGCAGTACAGACTTCCCTCTCTGTCCCGCCCTCGCGTCATGACATCAGAGGGCGGAACAGAGAGGGAAACTGAGTCGAATTGTCGGACACCGCCGCTGCTGCCTGGAAAGGAACATCACGCGAAACAACCTCCACCCTCCCACCATCCCCCCGCCGCCGCTCCCGCCCCCCTCCATGCCGAGCCCCCCGCACTGACCTGACAGCGCCTCTCACCTCCGTTTGGAAGCGCTGCAAGCAGCAGCAGAGCGATCTGTTGCTGCCTGTAGCGCTTTCACACGGAGTTGAGAGGCACTGTCAGGTCAGTGCAGGGGGCACGAAGGGGGGAGGGAGCGGTGGTGAGGAGGGTAGCTGGAAATCTCGCCCGTTTTTACGGGCTTAACGGCTAGTATACCATAAATATATAGCAAGTTGAATGTCCAATATCTTAAACAGCTTAGGGATTCAAAGGTGTCTCATTTCCATCAGTAGCAGAATAATATGTATGTACTTGTAATGTGCTGTGAACAATTATAATTGAAAGAGCAGAATATAAATGTTATAAATAAATCCCCTGATCTGTGCTTTTTCAAAAAATTCTCAGTGATTCTTTTGCCAGCAACTTGGTGCTCATGGTTGTGTCTTAGGTAGAGGGAACTTACAGGAACTTCTTAGTTTATTATGTTATCATGTGTCACAAGTATCACCAGTGTATTTGGTTTGTGCTTTGGAAGATAAAGATTAAAATATTTGATTGGTACTGAACTACAAGGGGGAAAGGGGAGACACATACCTAGCCAAGCTATACAATATTTTTTGGACCTTATTTTCTCAGGACATCTGTAATATATTTTTCAATTGCCTGACTGTATGTGTGTGTGTGTGTGTGTGTGGGGGGGGGGGGGGGGGTAGGATATCTGGATTATGTAATGCATTTTACTTTGAGGTAATATTGCAGCAAAAGGTGTTCATTTTGGAAGAGAATCAAGACTTTACATAGCCACTGTAGAATTTAGTGTAGGTAACTACCATTTTCAGTGGGTAGGTGTCACTAAAGAAAGTAAGCAGAAGAAAACAAGTAAATTTACTTTGTTATTGACACCAGCTAGGAAGAGTGCCACCTACAGGGCAATTCCTGGCATTGTCATTTTGAGGCAGAGAACTGTGAAAAAAATCCCATTCCCTCGTTCCTAGGATATTCTTCCCAGCCACTGTCTCTTCCTTGCTCCTTTACTAGGTGGGAAGGCAATACAAAAATAGCAGTGCTCTTAAAAAAGAATCTGTGTTTTGTAAAGAATTTTTTTTTAACAAGTCAGAATTAATATTTTAATTGGCATCTACAACCATAGCAATTTCTGCTTCATAGCAAACTGTAAGTGAAATGCTTAGTGCAGGGCAGGGGTCGCCAACATTTTTGGCTGTGTAGATCCTTTATCAGCTTCCACTTCATGCCACCAATCTCCCCCACCTCCCAACTTGTTTCTACTAGCCTTTGTGTCGTTCCACATCACTCTCCCCATCCTTACCAGTTAGTTTTTCTTCCCCAACCAGCCATCACCACCTTTCCCCCCCATCACCGCTATTAGTCTCTTTATTTGTCTCTCAGCCCTTCACCTTGGTGGTTTTTCCTCTGTTTTGTTCCTCCACTGCTTTGTGTACTTCATGAGGTTATCTTTGGTCCTCCACTTTGGTAGATTTGCCTCTGCTTATACTTCTACCATCTCCATCTGTACTGATCCAACACCCAGAGCTCCTGCTACTTCTGGCCTGTATGATAACTCTGGTCTCTATCCCATTCCCATCACTGCATCTCCTTTGGGTCGCATGGTTGTTACTAATTCTTCATCCAGGACTCTTGCTTCTTCCAACCAGCAAAGATTATAATCAAAGCAGTTTACATATTATATATATATATATATATATATGCTTATTTTGTATCTGGGGCAATGGAGGGTTAAGTGACTTGCCCAGACTCACAAGGAGCTGCAGTGGGAATTGAACCCAGGTTCTCAGGCCACTGCAGTAACCACTAGTCTACTCCACTGAAGAAGGGGAGGTGGTTATTTTCCTTTTTCTGTCTCGTGTGGACTTTTGTGATGGTCTCACTAGGGTTCTTGAACCACAGTTGGGAATCACTGGTCTAGTATTTACTAACCTTGTTTGTGGAATGAAGTTGGACCGTTTAAGAACAGATTAATTTTAAGAATGTATTAGCCTAGTAATTCATATTGCATACAGGGAGAGCATCTGTGATGCCAGTTTTAGTTTCTAGAGTTTTATTAACTGGGTGTTTTACTTTCTGTTTGTTTAGTGGTGGGAGGAGAAGCAGATAATTACAGCATATATCCATTGTCAAGCTGTTAGTTTACTTGCCGGTTATGCTGGAATTAAGGAGGGCTCATGTGACTTTGTCTCACATGTCAGCAAGTGGTTTGGCTGATCTCCTGTCTTGCTGTTTTTCATACAGATAAAGATGGGTGCTCAGGCCACATCATCAGGTTGTTACTATAACAAACCTGTAGGTGTTTGGCCAAACAACAATCTGGTATGTCTGAGCATTTGGTGGGGGGGGGGGGGGGGGGAGCAAGGCCAGCACAAGAATATTGGGTGCCCTAGGTGAACTCTGCAACCCTACCCCTGCCACAGCTTACATCCCATCAGCTCAAAAAGACGCTGGAAGAAGCAAAAAGGCATCATGCAACAAAGCAGATAGTTTAAATTACCTTTCTCTCCTGGAAGTCATACTCTAACACTTGCACAGGCAGCCTGGCCCCGTCCTTACTAGCATATTGGTTTCCTCTGTCATATGGGACAAGTCTCATAGTATGTACCACAAAGTTATGGGATCTTGTGGCAGATATTAAAAAGACAGACTCTGTGGGACGTAGTATACTGTGCTAGAAAGTGCCGTATTCCCGTGGGCCCTAGGGAACGAGCTGCTGGATAAAATGTTTGGGGAAGTGCCTCTAAAGAAGGAGAGAATTTAAACTACCTGCCCTGCTGTCCGCTACCTTTTTGCCACTCCATGATCTCAATGCTCTAGGAAACTACCTAGTTCTCCCAATGGAAGCACTGGCCCATAGGAGGAAGGGGGTTGTCTTGTTTGTTGGTCTTCAACAGTGTTATCTTATTTGATTTAATAATGAAATATTTTTGTGCTTATCATAAATATTGGAGAATTTTGAGAATATCCATGCCTGACCAAACATGAAGCATCTCTGCATGAGGTGGAAAGACAACATGATCTGAGCCCTTTTCAGGTGCTACTGAACTAGTATGCACCCTTGAGACTTTGCCTTTTGTCCTGAATAGCTCCATTAAATCTTACTGCCAAATATGATCCTTAAGATACCCCAGCCCCCTTTTGAATATAGATCTCCAGTAGATAATGCCTAAGTATGACCTACCCTCTGACCAAATCATCTGTTAATTTCAATGATCGGTTTCCTCCAGGAACAGTTCCAAGGTCCTGGTGCATGAATTAGTAGGAAATAGACTGGCTGCTGAGCCGTGTTGTATGTTGTTCTGTGAGTTCTGGTATTCTTCACTAACAAGTGGTCTGATAGAACAGCTTTCCCTGAGCTCACAACTATTTCAAAGCTTTGAGTATGTGTGGCTTCACTGGCCCATGGTAGTCCTCATAACGGGGTTTTCCAAACCTGTCCTGGGGGAAACCCAACCAGTCAGGTTTTCAGGATATCCACAATGAATATGCATATGAGAGATTTGAATACCGAGGAGGCAGTGTACGCACATTGATCTCATAAATATTCATTGTGGATATCCTAAAAACCTGACTGACTGTGGCTCCCCCAGGACAGGTTTGGGAATCGCTGCCTCAGTTTCTCTGCTGAAAGGATATAGTAACATAGTAAATGGTGTCAGATAAAGACCAGCAGTAAGGTGGTTAGGGTTATTACTGCCATTTGGTGCAGGTTACCCCCTCTTTTGTCTAGGGTTGTGACTGATACTCTGTACAGGTTACTCCCTATATGCTTTTTTTGAAGCATGTTATTCATGAAGCTCTTCCTTCATAAGCATTTCTTCTTTAGAAAGTTTTCTTCATGTTTTTTTAACCTTTTCTTCCTTGTAATCTTTTTTTGATGCACAATTGGCACTTCTAATATACAAAGTTAAACTTCTTCACTAGTGCATAACTTATGTTTATATTTGGCAGTGCCAGCTGTTTAAAAGGTATACAAGCTCATTTTCAAAGCACTTAGCCTCCCAAAGTTCCATAGAAACCTATGGAACTTAGCCTCCCAAAGTGCTTTGAAAATATGCCTCATAATGATATAAGTGACATGACATTGCTGTTCATACACATAATGGCTTCATTTATGCATATAATTTATATTCAGAGCATCTGAATTTCGCCACTCATAACTTTTTTGCTGGCTCCTGACCTGCCCTTAACCTTATCTTCTGCTATACGTATGTATTTTTATGTAGTAATTCTCCGATGACAAGCAGTCTTCTCACATATGGATAGATTGTAAGCTCTTCGAGCAGGGACTGTCTTTCCATGTTAAATTGTACAGCGCTGCGTAACCCTAGTAGCGCTTTAGAAATGTTAAGTAGTAGTAATATCGTCCTCAGAGCCCCGGTGCGGATGCTGCCAAGTGTAATAAGAGCTCTCTAGCAGCATCCTACCATGCATGCACAGGTGCCTTCCCGCCTGCCACGTGAGTGCGGGACCAGCAGTCTGAAGTTTTCCACAGCTAGGAGGTCGTGTTTGTGATCTCTCCTCAGTGCTTCAACTTTTTCTGCATATTGATGCCTTCCCTTGCAGGCTTGTTTTCCTAATATTTTTTTTCATTTATATCTATTTTTTACTTTACTTTTTTTTCTTTTCTCCTCAATTATATATATATATATATATATATAAAATTATCTTTAAAATGGAAGTTGAGTGAAAGCCGAAAGCTACCCAAAAGGTCTCAATGCAAGTTGGCTAGACCCGGGCCCAAGACAACAAAATTGAAAAAATTGAGTCCTTTGACTTAGAGTAGGCCATTTTCCCCCTACGTGCCCCAGAATTTAAAGAGTGGCTTCAAGTGCTGTACTCTCTTCAGTTGGGTCATTTTGGGCTCAGATCCCCACAATTGTTGTTCCCAGTGTTTGGGCCCAGACCACCGGGACCTAAATTGTGCCCTTTGTCAACACTTGCAAAAGAGGTCCAGGAAGACCTGTGAAATTCAGTGCAGAACTCAGTGCTGATTTCTCCATCCCAGTCGGCACCTATCTTTGAAGAAGAAATTCATGCTTTGCTCAACTTGCACCAGCCTCATTTCAGCTGCGGGTGTCTTCATTTTCAGGTGAAGCCACAGACAATGATTGGGCGTCGAGCATCGGGGTTGGTGTGCACCTGCCTGGTGCAGCCCTCAACATTGGGAGAGGATATGTCTCAGGCCTCAGAGGGCAGTTCTATGTCTTGATGCTCCTCCTTGCAAGAACACAGACCTCGTGAGAGGATCTGTCCTAGTACTACCCATGAGAAGTACTTTGAAGACTCTCCTTCGGACCTCTCCTGGGAGTCAAATTAGGGGCCACAGTGTTTCTTAGCTAAGGAGCCCTATAGCATACGCTCTGATCCTTCCCCGACACCTGAGAGATGCAAATCTCTGCCTGAAAGTCTTTCTTTCATGAATCTGAGGAAGAGCCTCGCTCAGAACTCCTCAGTAGTTTGGATTTTAAGTCACTTCCCAAAGAAGGTGTCACTGTACCTTTCCATATAATTCTGAAGGATGCCCTAGTTCTGTACTTGGGGGATCCAGCTTATCTTTCTGCTGTTATAACACCATATGTTCCCTCCAGGAATTTACACTCTAACTGTTTATCTACTCCATCTCTCTTTTACTCCCACCTTGAACCTACAAGACTCTTGGCATTTTTCTGTCACGCCCCATGTCTTCGGAATACTTTACCTCCTGAACTTCAAGGTGATCAATCTTGCCTGAAATTTCAATCTGTCTTGAAAGCACATTTGTTTTCTCTTACATTTCCTGCTACCATTAGCTCTTTGTCTGACGGCCAGTATCGTGGTAAAATTGGCCTTTTTTTTTCACTGCCCTGCCCTGTCTGTGATATTGTAGTTCCTTTTCTTCTGTGATTTCATTTAGTATTGTAAACTGCTTTGGTTTTCTTCTTAAGAAAGATGGTTTCCTTGTCATCAAGCAGATGAAGCCATTACGCATGGGTTGTGTCCATCAACCAGCAGGGGGAGATAGAAAGCACTCAAATTTCACAGTGCCACATGGTCAGCTAGCTCCACTGCCTCTTCAGTATTCTCTATCTCCCCAAGCAGGGTGGTTGCAGCTTGATCAAGCTCCTTAAAAAAATCTGCCTGGGGGTGGCTCCTGGCTTGCCAGTTGTTAGCCGGGATGTTAGAGGCTATAGCAGCTTCACTTTAAAGGCACATAGGTTAGCCCTTTCCCTGCCTTACCCATCCTCCCAGTGGATGTGGACACATTAGTTTCACTTTTCCCTGCTCTTTCCCACTCTATACTTGGTGGATGCAGGCACATTGGTTTGCCTTTCCCTGCCTTTCCCACTGTTCTGTACCTCCGGAGTTGATTTGATTGCCTCTTTTGCTGTTTTCTCTACTTTCCTCACAGCATTAAAAAAAAAAAAAAAAGCAAGAGGTTTTCTTCAGTTTCTACAACTTGACTGGAGCTTGTATACTCGGTCCAGTGAGGTAAGAGTGTTTTCTGACTCCTCCGGGGAGGGCCCGCGATCGGGATGTTTTTGGCACGAAGCTGCCATTTTGAATTTTCCGCCGTTTTTCGGCGATGGCTGCAGAGAGTGTTAAGCGCTGTTCTAAGTATGGCAAGCGCAGATCAGCAGTGGGGCTCTGTAAAACGTGCTGTTCAGGCGTAAGAGCCGGCCCGAGCATGGCGAGCGATGATTCTTCCCGCTCGGTAGAGCTGGCAGTGGGCGCCATTTTGAAAACACCACATGGTGCGACCCCCGCTGAGGCGTAGAGTCTGGAGACCAGAGGGGGCCCTCGAATTGAGGCTGGCTAAAGAGCTACTAGCCCCGGACTGGAACCGGGTGCCCAGGGCGAGTTTTTCTCCCCTGACTTTGTATTATTGCTTCATAATGCATATATGCTTAAAAGAGCTCAGCCACAGGGGTTTTCTACGCCCCCCCTTACTGCCCCTCCGGTGGATGCAGGCCTGGGATTGCCCTCTGAGGCGTTTTTCCCTGATAGCTGGCCACAATAGAAGCGCAGAAGGGTAAATTCCCCTTCAGAGAGTGGCACACCCCCCTTCCCCCCCCCCCCCCCCCCCGTGGTCGGGATGTGGTGACTCTGAGGGGTCTGGCAGGCCCTCGTGGCCAGAGGAAGGTGCAGAAGGGCCACTGGATCCAGATGATTCGTCTGCGGTGAGGATTTTCCAACGCGAGGCGCTGCCAGCGCTTATTTCAGATTGTCTTACAGGTCCTCTCTATTGAAGATCCTGGGAGTGGCGTGGCCTCCTCTGGAAATCCGAGGATGGCAAGTACCAAAAAGCCTGCTCGAGCCTTTCCTTTGCATGACTCCATCCAAGAGCTTATTTCAGCTCAATGGGCTGACCCCGAAGGACCTTTGAAAGTTTCCAGGGCTATGGGGCAATTATTCCCTCTGAGTGAGGAGCATTTGGCTCGCTTTGCAGTGCCTAAGGTGGATGCCCTAGTCACAGCTGTGACAAAGAGAACTACCCTCCCAGTTGAAGGAGGTGTTGCCCTGAAGGACATGCAAGACCGTAGACTGGAATCAGCACTTAAATGGTCCTTTGAAGTTGCTGGTCTTACTATTCGGGTGTCTGCATGCAGTTGTTATGCTGCTGGAGCCTCCCTGGCATGGTTGCAACAGGCAGTGGAACAGCTCGGTGATGGAGCGGAGCCCTTGTCTGAAGTGGCTCCGCGAATGGAGTCGGCCTTGTCCCTTTTGGCTGGCGCCCTTTATGAAATTGTCAGAGCTTCGGCTAAACAGATGGCTGTAGCAGTGGTGGCTCGCCGTCTTCTGTGGCTATGGCATTGGGCGGCGGACATGGCCTCTAAGCAAAGGTTGGTGAAGTTGCCCTTTCAAGGCCTTCTCCTGTTGGGTGAGGAGTTGGAGAAAATTGTGAAAGGCCTGGGAGATGCTAAACCCCAGCGCTTACCTGAGGATAGGCCGCGGGCCTCCCTCCAAGGGTCAGGTGGTTCACTCCTCTTATAGACCTCGCTTCCGTGAAGCTAGAAGGTACCACCCGGGCCATTGTGCTGGGTCCACTTCTCGTGGCCGGTTTTCAGCAGAGGAACTCCTTTCGCTCGGACAAACGTTCCGCAGCAGCAGGCTCAAGACCTGGAGTTCAAGGGCGACCCTCTCAATGAGGGTGCGCCGGCCCCCTCATCGATTCCTGTTATAGGAGGACGTCTTTCCCTCTTTCTCGAGGAGTGAGCCAAGATTACCTCAGATCAGTGGGTCTTGGACCTGATCAGAGAAGGATACCGAATAGAATTCGATGCCCCGATAAGAGACATGTTTGTGGAGTCCCGATGCGGTTCTGCCGCCAAACGGGCGGCGGTAGAGGAGACCTTACAAGGCTTGATTCACATTGGGGCGGTTTCCCCTGGTGCCTCCCGCCGATTTCGGCTGCGGCCGCTACTCCATTTACTTTGTGGTGCCGCGAAAAGGTGGGTCTTTTTGCCCTATTGTGGACTTAAAAGAATTAAACAAGTCCCTAAGAGTGCGTCATTTTCACATGGAAACCCTGCGCTCTGTCAGTGCGGCGGTACAGCCAGGAGAGTTTCTTATGTCTCTGGACCTGAAAGAAGCTTACTTGCACATTCCAATTTGGACCCCACACCAGAAGTTTGTGCGGTGATGGGAAAACATTTCCAGTTTCGGGCCTTGCATTTTGGCCTCGCCACAGCTGTCCAAACCTTTTCCAAGGTAATGGTGGTAGTAGCTGCTTTCTCAGGCGAGAAGGTATCCTGGTTCACCCGTACCTAGACGACTGGCTCATCAGAGTGGACTCCGCAACAGAGAGCCATCAAGCTACAGCCAGAGTGGTCTCAGTACTGCAATCTCTGGGCTGGGTCGTCAATGGAGCCAAAAGTCACCTAACCCCCTCGCAATCTCTAGCATATTTGGGGGCACGGTTCGACACAGACTCGGGATATGTATTCCTACCCGAGCAAAGGCGGTGCAAGCTTGAGAATCAGGTCCGTCTGCTCCTGAGGATGCCCCGCCCGCGAGATTGGGACATTGTCCAGCTGTTGGGATTGATGACGGCCACTTTGGATTTGGTGCCCTGGGCGAGAGCGCACCTGAGACCTCTGCAGTATTCCCTGGTTCAACGATGGTCTCCAGTATCTCAGGATTATCAATTCAGACTCTCTTGGCTCCCTGCGGCCCGACTCAACATGGAGTGGTGGCTCTCAGACAGCATGCTGCGGCGAGGAATGCCGCTGGCGCTCCCCGATTGGTGCCTAGTGGTGACAGATGCCAGCCTGAAGGGCTGGGGTGCACATTGCAAGGGGAAGCATGCCCAGGGTCTTTGGACACCCGACGAGTCGGAGTGGCCCATCAATCGCGCAGAGTTGAAAGCGGTGTTTCAGGCGCTTCTGGCCTTTCAAGTGACCCTGGAAGGATTGGCTGTCAGAGTGATGTCGGACAACACGACAACAGTGGCCTACATAAACCGACAAGGTGGCACTCAGTGCAGAGCGCTGGCCGCGCAGGCCAAACAGATTTGCCACTGGGCCGAGCTGCATCTACAGTTTCTGTCGGCAGCTCACATTGCAGGTCAGAGCAACGTGCAAGCCGATTATCTAAGCAGGCATCAAATCGATCCAGCGGAATGGGAACTGGCAGACGAAGTATTCCTGCAGATATGTGCCAAATGGGGCAAGCCCGTAATGGATCTTATGGCGACAAGCTCAACTGCCAAAGTCCAGTGCTTTATGGAGAGATCCTCGCTCACCGGGTTGGATGCCTTGGCTCAACCCTGGCTTCTGTGCCTCTGGTATGTGTTCCTTCCATGGCCCTTGATAGGGCGTGTGCTCCTGTGGATTCGGCTTCACCCAGGAGAAGTGGTTCTCATCGCCCCGGATTGGCCCAGGGGGCCTTGGTATGCGGACCTCCGTCAGATGCTAGTGGAGGCTCCCCTTTCTTTACCTCTGGTACCGAACCTGTTGTCGCAGGGACCGGTGGCCATGGAGGACGCCTGCCGTTTTGGTTTTACGGCATGGCTATTGAGAGGGCGCAATTGAGAGGCAAAGGCTATTCCAATAATGTTATTTCCACTCTCCTGCAGGCCGGCAAGCGGTCCATTTCCGTGGCTTATGCCAGGATCTGGCGCCAGTTTGAGGCTTGGTGTGTTTCAAAAGCGATCACACCCATGCGGGCTCCTGTCTCGCCGATTCTGGACTTTTTGCAGGATGGTGTACAAAAAGGCTTGGCCTATAATTCCCTGCGGGTGCAAGTGGCAGCATTGGCCTCCCTTCATGGTAAGGTTGCAGGCGTGTCTTTAGCTGCTCATCCAGATGTGGCACGGTTTCTTAGAGGGGTGCTTCGGCTCCGTCCTTCCGTGCGGGCACCTTGTCCAGCTTGGAACCTGGGGCTAGTTTTGAAGGCTCTGCAGGGTTCTCCTTTTGAGCTTCAGAGAAAGATTTGACACTAAAGGCCGTTTTTCTGGTGGCCATTACCTTGGCGAGATGGGTGTCAGAACTCCAGGCGCTGTCCTGTCGAGACCCATTTCTGCAATTTTCAGAGTCTGGGGTCACAGTTCGTACCGTGCCTTCCTTCATGCCTAAGGTGGTTTCAGCGTTTCACCTAAACCAGCCTATTTTTCTACCCTCTTTTGTTAAGGAGGAGTTTCCAGAATCCTTTGGGCAGTTGCACCTGTTGGATGTGCGCAGGACTCTGTTGCAGTATCTGTGAGTTACTAATTCTTTCAGGACCTCTGATCATTTGTTTGTTTTACTATCAGGTTCTCGCAGAGGGTCTCCAGCGTCTAAAGCCACTATTGCCCGCTGGCTTAAAGGAGCTATCTTCTCAGCTTATCTGCTTGCCGGCTGGCCTCCGCCTGTAGCCTTTAAGGCATATTCTACAAGAGCGATTTCTTCCTCTTGGGCTGAAACTGGAGCACTCTCATGAGATTTGCAGTGCAGCAACATGGGCTTCGAAGCTCTCATTTGCCCGACATTACAGGCTGGATGTGGCTGCTAGGAGGGATGCGTGTTTTGGAGCACAAGTGCTAGCACGTGGTGTGACTTGTTCCTACCCTATATAGGGATTGCTTTGATACATCCCATACGTAATGGCTTCATCTGCTTGATGACAAGGAAGGGAAAATTAGGTTCTTACCTTGGTAATTTTCTTTCCTTTAGTCATAGCAGATGAAGCCATGAGCCCTCCCTGTATGATTGTCTGTATGATGTGAATCTGTTTCAGGTTCTGTTCTTGTTTCCTGAAGTTCTAATCCTTCCTTGGGAGAAAGTTGGAAAACAGTCTTCAGGATTCTTGTTCACTTATAGGAGGATGAGTTCATTCCCTCCAGTTCATGTGTAGGAGGTTGAGTTCATTCCCTCCAGGAGGATGTGTGTATTCCCTCCATAAATACAAAGAGGAGGGACGAGTTTATTCCCTCCAGGAGGATGTGTTCATTCCCTCTTTTTGAGTTCATGCCCTTGTTATGGGGCCATCGTTCATGTTATTCCCATTGCGGTTTGTTATACTGCTTTGAAAGCTTCAAATACTGAAGAGGCAGTGGAGCTAGCTGACCATGTGGCACTGTGAAATTTGAGTGCTCTCTATCGCCCCCTGCTGGTTGATGGACACAACCCATACGTAATGGCTTCATCTGCTATGACTAAAGGAAAGAAAATTACCAAGGTAAGAACCTAATTTTCCCATATCAAGCCTTATATTAAACATTAAAATGGGAGACGCCTCAGTCTGTTCAGGTGGCTCCTAAAAAGATTGACACCATGTATATAATGCAAAAGTGTCCAGATGTGGACCTGGGCAACCTGTTACGGCATGGTGCTCTGGGCCACATACTTGCTGGGAAGAACAAGGCTCGGGTAGACAGGTTAAGCAGTGATGCAACCCCATGTGTGGTCTCTCATTATGACCGTTGCCTGCAAAATATTCAAGGTGTGGGTGCACTCCTTCAATAGATCTGTTTGCCATGCCCCACAATGACAAAGTCCTTCTGTTTTGCTTCAGGTTTCACTCACAGAACAGACCAGCGTCATATGCCTTTCTCTTTTATTGGGGAATGGGTCTCCTGTACGCATTCCCTCTGATTTCCCTCAAGCTTCTACTGGATTGAGGGACTATGATTCTCATCACACCTTACTTGCCCAGGCATATATTGTTGTCCTCAGAAGAACCTTGGAGATTGGGCTCTTTCCCAATCTTTGTCACTTGGAATGAGGGATCTTTTCTACACCCCAACCTCCAGTCTCTGTCCTTCATGACTTGCAAGTTGAAAGTGTAGAACTGACTGCCTTGCAGCTCCCTGAGGGTGTCTCCAAGGTCCTTTTGGGTTCCATGAAAGATTCTACTAAGAACTGTTACAACTTCAAATGGAGAAGGTTTGCTATCTGGTGTGAGCCTTGAGGACTTGACCCTTTCTCTTGCCAGTGCGTAGTCTCTTAAAATACCACCTGCCTCTTTCAGATTCAGGATTGAAAACTAACTCTGTTTGTGTTTATCTCAGTGCAGTCAGTGCTTACCATCAATGAATTGGGAATAAGCCTATTTCTGTACAGCCTTTAGTAACCTGCTTCATGAGAGGTGTACATCTTGCTAAATCTCCTATTAAAGCACCTCCTGGGACCTCAGTTTCATTCTCCTTTTGAGCCTCTGGATTCCTGCCACCTTAAATATCTGACTTGGAAAGTCATCTTTTTGGTAACTCTTACTTCAGCTCATAGGATGAGCGAGCTTCAAGCCTTGGTAGTGGATCCACCCTATACCAAATTCCATCACAATAGAGTAGTATCTGGCTTCCAATCAGATACCACATTCAATTCAAGCTTCTCCTTCTTACCTACAAATGCATTCAGTCTGCTGCCCCTCACTACCTCTCCTCTCTCATCTCCCCCTATGTTCCCGCCCGTAACCTCCGTTCACAGGACAAATCCCTCCTCTCTGTACCCTTCTCCAACACCGCCAACTCCAGGCTCCGCTCATTCTGCCTCGCCTCACCCTATGCTTGGAACAACCTTTCTGAGCCCTTACGCCAAGCCCCCTCCCTGGCCATCTTCAAGTCTTTGCTTAAAACCCACCTCTTCAATGCTGCATTCGGCACCTAACTCTTACCATTCACTAAATCCAGACTGCCCCAATTTGACCGCCCCTATCGGACTGTCCGTTCACTTGTCTCTTAGATTGTAAGCTCCTTGAGCAGGGACCGTTCTTCTATGTTAAATTGTACAGCGCTGCATAACCCTAGTAGCGCTTTAGAAATGTTAAGTAGTAGTAGTTCTACACATCCTAAGTCCCTTCCTAAGGTGGTCTCAGACTTCCATCTTAACCAGTCAATCATCCTACCCACATCTTTCCCTAAACCTCATGCCCATCTAGATGAGAGTGCACTGTGCACTCCACACTCTGGACTGTAAGCATGCTTTGGCTTTTTATCTTGAGAGAACAAAAATCCATTAGCAATCCTCTCAGCTTCTTGTCTTCTATGACCCCCATAGATTGGGGGTAGCCATCAGTAAGCAGATACTTTCTACTTGGCTGGCTGATTGCATCTTTTGCTTGCACCTGGGCTGTGTTGACTCTGGAAGGTCACATCACGCTTTAAAATGTTAGAGCTATGGCAACGTTGGTAGCCCATTTAAGGACAACCTCTGTATAGAAGATTGCCGGGCTGTGACATGGTCTTTGGTCCATACCTTCGCGTCCCACTACTTCCTGGAGCAGAATTCCCACTGAGATGGTAGATTAGGTCAGACAGTTCTGCAGAATTTATATAGTGTGTAGCATCCAACTCCACCCTCCAAACCCATTTTTCTGCTGTCCCAGGTGACACCTGCAATATTTCTCTATATATAATTCTCAGTTAACTGAGTTTTCATAAGACTTGCTGTTTGCAAATCCGTACTAGCCAGATTCTGATTGTTTCCAGTGCACCTGGTAGCTGGGAATTCCTATATGTGAGAAGATAATGTCCTGGTTATCCTTGGAGAAAGTGAAGATACTTACCTGTAGGAGGTATTCTCCGAGGACAGCAGGACATGTATTCTCATATCCCCACCCGCCGTCCCTTTGAGTTGTCTTTAACACTATTATTGTAAAGCTGGTCCCGCGCTCATGCGTAGAGCAGGAAAGTACCTGCACATGCATAGTGGGACACCGCCAGAGAGCTCTTAAATGTTATTACACTTGGCAGCATTCGTATAGGGGCTCCGTGGATGACGCCACTCACATGTGACAATATATGTCTTGCTGTCCTCAGAGAATACGTTCTACAAATAAAATATTTGTTTGACAATGTGGTCTATGCATATAACTGGGGTCTATATTTAAAAAAAAAAACCCACACAAAGTTATGCAGTCTCCTTAAATATCTAGATCAATTTTTTTAAACTTTAGTTTATTTTCTTTTGTTAGCTCAGAGCCATTTCTGAGAATGTCTGTTTTCCATTCCTGTCCTATTTATTACTGTTGGATGACAGATGACAAGACTCAAGTTCTGTGCCAGCTGTATAGGCTCTGCTCACAAAGTTAGAAAATATAATCTCTTTTCTTTGTGGTGGCACTATAGAACTGAAGAGTGGCTTCTCAAACTTCAAAAGAAGTCCTGCATAGAAGCTGGCCAGCTCACAGTTCAAGCAAGCAGATCATTTTTGCTGGAGGTTTCCTCCTTACCATCAAGCTGTGGCTTTAAAAATCTAGTCATTAAAAGGAGTGCTGAATGAGGGGGAAGTGACGTCACCGAGCAAGATGGCCGCCTAAGGAGTTTGCTCCCGTTCACCTGCGAAACAAAATCAAGCGTTCTCCCAACATCGAAGTCCCACTCGCTCGTCTTTGGCCACCAGAGGCAACTAAAGAGCTGGAGAATCAGGCAGAAATGAGCCAACAGGTGGAGCTGAGCCAGTTCAGCTTCAAGGGCGGGATGGCGGCGAACCGCAAGGCAGGCCTAGAGAACCAACCCGCGCGTACTTGGCTGCGGTCGGGAGGCGTGTCCCAACAGAGCCTATGTCCCTCAGGGGAAGACCTGGAACAAATGGATGCGGCTCCGTTATCGGAGCTCAAGGAATGGCTGCAGGAAATTCGCGCTGACGTCAAGGCGGTCCGATCCGACTTGGCGGCATTAGGAGCTGATTTGAGAGGGGAAATTAAAGATCTGGGAAACCGGCTGGAGGAGAGGGAGGCCCGCCTTGAGGAGCTCTCGGAAGAGCTGGGCTTGCTAGATCGGGCAGTTGCAGATGTCCGCCTAGGCCAACAACAGTTGGTGGACAAGCTGGAAGATTTGGAGAACAGGAGCCGCCGGCATAATTTGCGTTTCAGGGGAATACCTGAAACTCCAGACTACATTGATTGTGAAAAGGTGGTACAACAGGTGGTGAGTGCTGTCCTGACAGAGGCGGGCACCCCCCCTGGAGACCACAGCGGTTTTGCTTGAGCGCGCTCACAGAACTCTTGGCCCAGCCCGAAACAACCTGCCTAAGGATATTAGAGCCTGCTTTCAAGACTTCAAATTAAAAGAGCGGGTGTTTCAAGCTGCTAGACATCTTAAAAGCTTCAACTGGGACTCCTATCCAGTGGAGATTTACCAAGATTTAGCGACCGCCACTTTAAAACGACGAGCGGAGCTGATGCTGGTGACAAGGCACTTGCAGGAATTGGGCATCCGATACCGTTGGAGACACCCCTTTGCTTTAGTATTTTACAAGGATGGGCGTATGCATCAAGCGAGAACGCTAGCTGAAGCCAGAGTAATTCTTCCCGAGGAGGAACCTCCAGGGACCCCTGGGAGAGCCAACAACTACAGAACCCAGGCACCTCACTTGAAATGGCAGCGAGTGGGTAAAGGACACAAGCGATTGCAACGCTAGCAATCGGCTGGTCAGCTCACTTGACTGTGGGTAAGGTGTACAAGGCAAGGTGAATAAGACAGTGTCGATGGGACCTAGCTCGGGCGGAATATGAGCTAAGGGACAATTGCTTAAAAGAGTTATTCTGCTTTAGTTTGAAATGATTCAATTTGTTAGTTGTGTGAGAACGATTGATAGGTTGAACAATTGTAATGTTATGATGTGCGGGAGGGTGAGTTGCTTCCTTTACTAGATACTTCTTCTACTATGAGGGAGGATCTTGGTGGATTTGGGGGGAGATGGGAGGGAGGGGCACGGGGAAGGGCGAGAGGAAGCACGGAGGAGGGGGAGGGGGGATTTAAGGAAGGGAGGGATAGAGGGAGGAAAAGGGTGTGTTTTGAGACTGACAGCCAATAGAGGTGACAGGGAAATAGTGACAGATCCCAATGGCTGATATAAAATGGATGATATTGAATGTGAAAGGGCTGAATATCCCCCGGAAAAGACAGCTGTTGTTTTGGGAGCTGTGTCGCCTTCAGGTAGATGTAGCACTGATACAAGAGACCCACCTTATACCACGCTACGAGCGGCTTTGTTACCATAAGCAATACCCCTCTATTTACTTTGCTTCGAATACTGACAACACAAAAAGTAAAGGGGTGTTGATAGCTTTTAGAAGTTCTAAGCCATGGGAGATACGAAAAGTGGTAAGAGACAAGGGAGGGAGATATCTATTGATGATTGTTGCCCTAGCAGGAAAAGTTTACATGATACTAAATATCTATGGGCCTAATGCGAACCAAGGGGAATTTTTGTTTTGAGCATGACAATCTGATAACCAAGTATATTGAAGGATCCCTACTGTTAGGTGGAGACTTTAATATCACACTACACCCATATACCTGGCGGCTAGATGATGCATTATTGGCTGACCCAGGCAACATATCTAAGATAGAACCACACATCAAAGATTACATCCATTTTAATGACAATGGGGAAGTCTCCCCGATTACCCTGTGGGAGGGCTTTAAAGCAGTACTATGGGGCCAGCTTATAGCACTAAGATCGCAGTTTTGGAGAGCATGGGTGGCTGAGGAGAATAGGCTGAGGGGGGAACTGACAAAAATAGAGGAGAGAATACAACGGGGGGGGGGGGGGGGGGGGGGGGGGGGGGGGGGGTTCAGTCATCTTCGAGTTTGGTGGCTCAAGCCCGGGGCCTTCATAACCAGATCCTTGGGCTGGAGCTGGCAGACCTCTCAGAAAAACTACAGAGGGCACGTCAGTCACATTTTGAGTTTGGAAATAAATCCAGTCGGCTTTTAGCATATAAACTTAAGCAGCAGGCCACCCCGAACGGGGTAGGAGGCCCTCCTAGATGAGAGTGGAGAGTTACACTCAGATCTAGAGTTCTTGAAATCTGCCTTCAGAAACTATTACCAGAAATTATACACACCGGAGGCGACATACAACCAGGAGGCCATAACGCAATATTAGAAGTCATTGAGCTTCCACAGTTATCTAATAGTGCAGGGCAAGTTTTATCCAATCCTATTAAATTAGAAGAGATAGAGAACACAATTAAAGAATTGGCTCCCAGTAAAGCTCCGGGACCTGACGGTTATACCAATAAGTTTTATAAAGTGTTTGGAAAGCTGCTAGCCCCCTTGCTGTTAAGGCTTTACAATTCGCTGGACACCGAGACGGGGCTCCCACCAACTTGGAATTTGGCCACTATAACAGTCATACCCAAGCCAGGAAAAGATCCGCAGTTATGTAGCTCATATAGGCCCATTTCTCTACTGGGAGTGGACTATAAAATATTCACCAAGATCTTAGCGACCAGATTGCAGCAATATCTCCTTTTGCTAATCCATGAAGCTGGATTTGTGCAGGGTAGGCAGACTTTTGACAATATCCGGAGAGCCCTTTACATGGTACAAAATGCACACATCCAGAAGTCCCAACTCTGTATTCTCTCATTAGACGCAGAGAAGGCGTTTGACCGGGTGGGGTGGCCCTTCCTCTTCGCAGTGATAGGGCCGGTATAACAGGGCGATTTGAGAACTGGTTGCACCTGATATATAAAACCCCAAAAGCCTCAGTGCGAGTTAATGGATGCTTGTCTCAGCCATTCTTGCTCTATAGGGGGACGCGGCAGGGATGTGCACTGTCCCCACTGCTGTTTGCCTTGGTACGGGCGGTTAGCTTGACGGAGTTTAAAAAGGGGTTAGATAGATTCCTAAAGGACAAGTCCATAGACCGCTATTAAATGGACTTGGAAAAATTCCGCATTTTTAGGTATAACTTGTCTGGAATGTTTTTACGTTTGGGGAGCGTGCCAGGTGCCCTTGACCTGGATTGGCCACTGTCGGTGACAGGATGCTGGGCTAGATGGACCTTTGGTCTTTCCCAGTATGGCACTACTTATGTACTTATGTACTTATGATGGAACCTTTAGCCATTCAAATAGAGCCCACCCACAGATTAAAGCCCGAGATGGGGGGGGGGGGGGGGGTGGAGACCCGGGTTCTTTTATTTGCTGATGATATTTTACTCACACTGAGGGAGCCTTTGGTCTCATTCCCAAAAATAGACGAGGTGATTCAAAAGTATGGGGAGGTCTCTGGATTTAAAATCAATTTTGACAAATCAGAAGCTTTAGAGGTTAACATACCCAGTGAACAGCTAGAGCAATTGCAAGAGCAGTTCTCAAATAGGTGGGCAGCAAAATACATTCGATATCTGGGAGTTAACATACCGCGTCAACTAGATGAAGTCTTTAAAAACAATTTCCCAGATAAAATACGAAACCTCTTTATGGAGTTGGAGAGGTGGGAGGGGCTGATCTTGTCATGGATGGGACGGATTAATGCTGTGAAAATGATAATTCTCCTAAACCTCCTATACCTATTTATGGCGCTGCCTATTGCCCTACCAGATGGTTTTTTACGGGGCCTGCAGAGGAAACTATTTGCGATTATATGGAAAAAAACTCTCCTAGGGTGCGAAGAGAAGTGATGTACCAATCAAGAGATAGAGGAAGGATGGGGGTCCCCTCCCTTCAGGCATATTATCAGGCTGCTCATTTAAGAATTCTAGCAACCTGGCTACAAAAGACAGAGAAGTTAGGAGTGAGACTAGAACAAGGATGATTGGCCCCAATCCCTCTGAGAGCGGTGCCATGGCTCCCGAAGCGTAGGTTGGGGGAGATAATCAAGGATAGTCCCCCACTAGTACAGTGTCCCCTAAATTTGTGGAGTAGAGTGAGAGAACAATTCTTCCCAGGGCGAACGTATTTTGTACATATGTTCCTCAGATTTGCCCCTCAGTTTGGGCCGGGCCAGCTAGACTCTGCGTTCCTGGAATGGGAAAAACTGGGATTATGTGAGTTGGGTCATACGTATGAAAAAGAGGGAATGGCCTCATACACAGAACTATGTCAAGAGCATAGTTCTCTACAAGCCTTCCAGTATTACCAAGTACAAGACTTTATTAAGAGACGAGTGGGGGAAGAACTTAGCTTGACTGAAACGCCATTGGAACAGGGGCTGATGGGAGGAGGGGGACGAGGAGGCATATCTAAATTATATAAAGCTCTGCTATCGCAAGGGTCCCCAGTGGAGCATTATCTATCTAAGTGGGAGGCTGCGCTGGGAGTAACATATGAGTTTCCACAGTGGGTACAGGCTTTTAGGTCCTTAGTACGAGTATCAGTTTCGAGTGTGATGATAGAAAATGGACATAAGATATTACAGTGGTGGAAATAAGTATTTGATCCCTTGCTGATTTTGTAAGTTTGCCCACTGACAAAGACATGAGCAGCCCATAATTGAAGGGTAGGTTATTGGTAACAGTGAGAGATAGCACATCACAAATTAAATCCGGAAAATCACATTGTGGAAAGTATATGAATTTATTTGCATTCTGCAGAGGGAAATAAGTATTTGATCCCCCACCAACCAGTAAGAGATCTGGCCCCTACAGACCAGGTAGATGCTCCAAATCAACTCGTTACCTGCATGACAGACAGCTGTCGGCAATGGTCACCTGTATGAAAGACACCTGTCCACAGACTCAGTGAATCAGTCAGACTCAAACCTCTACAAAATGGCCAAGAGCAAGGAGCTGTCTAAGGATGTCAGGGACAAGATCATACACCTGCACAAGGCTGGAATGGGCTACAAAACCATCAGTAAGACGCTGGGCGAGAAGGAGACAACTGTTGGTGCCATAGTAAGAAAATGGAAGAAGTACAAAATGACTGTCATCGACAAAGATCTGGGGCTCCACGCAAAATCTCACCTCGTGGGGTATCCTTGATCATGAGGAAGGTTAGAAATCAGCCTACAACTACAAGGGGGGAACTTGTCAATGATCTCAAGGCAGCTGGGACCACTGTCACCACGAAAACCATTGGTAACACATTACGACATAACGGATTGCAATCCTGCAGTGCCCGCAAGGTCCCCTGCTCCGGAAGGCACATGTGACGGCCCGTCTGAAGTTTGCCAGTGAACACCTGGATGATGCCGAGAGTGATTGGGAGAAGGTGCTGTGGTCAGATGAGACAAAAATTGAGCTCTTTGGCATGAACTCAACTCGCCGTGTTTGGAGGAAGAGAAATGCTGCCTATGACCCAAAGAACACCGTCCCCACTGTCAAGCATGGAGGTGGAAATGTTATGTTTTGGGGGTGTTTCTCTGCTAAGGGCACAGGACTACTTCACCGCATCAATGGGAGAATGGATGGGGCCATGTACCGTACAATTCTGAGTGACAACCTCCTTCCCTCCGCCAGGGCCTTAAAATGGGTCGTGGCTGGGTCTTCCAGCACGACAATGACCCAAAACATACAGCCAAGGCAACAAAGGAGTGGCTCAGGAAGAAGCACATTAGGGTCATGGAGTGGCCTAGCCAGTCACCAGACCTTAATCCCATTGAAAACTTATGGAGGGAGCTGAAGCTGCGAGTTGCCAAGCGACAGCCCAGAACTCTTAATGATTTAGAGATGATCTGCAAAGAGGAGTGGACCAAAATCCTCCTGACATGTGTGCAAACCTCATCATCAACTACAGAAGACGTCTGACCGCTGTGCTTGCCAACAAGGGTTTTGCCACCAAGTATTAGGTCTTGTTTGCCAGAGGGATTAAATACTTATTTCCCTCTGCAGAATGCAAATAAATTCATATACTTTCCACAATGTGATTTTCCGGATTTAATTTGTGATGTGCTATCTCTCACTGTTACCAATAACCTACCCTTCAATTATGGGCTGCTCATGTCTTTGTCAGTGGGCAAACTTACAAAATCAGCAAGGGATCAAATACTTATTTCCACCACTGTATACTGTTGGTACTACACACCCAATCGTTTGGAAAAAATGTACAAAACTGGAACTGATCAGTGTTGGCGACAGTGTGGATCAAGGGGAGACATGTTCCATGTGTGGTGGACCTGTAGCCATTTTGGACTGAAGTTGTGAAATTTTTAAACAAGGTAGCAGCTGTCGCTTATCCAATGAAAATGGACAATTGTCTGCTGCATTTTAAACCATGTGGAATAAACATCAGTTTGCCACTCAGCTGTTCGTGGCGAGTAAGATGGTTATTGCGGCGGGCGTGGAAGAAGCCAAATCTGCCGGGACTACAAACTGTTTTGGAAAAACTGGACAAAGTTAGGCTAATGTCAAAGCTTACAGCTATAAGAAAAGGAAAGATTGCTCAATACTATAGAGTCTAGGACTTATATGATAAATGGTATGAGGCTAACAAAGTGCGTGTTTCCCTACGCACCTAGATCCTTAAGGGAGGGGGGGTGGAAGGAAGGGATAGGGATTAGATTATGCATTAACTGTGCTGTTTGAATCTTTGTTCTTTTATTTCTGCATAAGGTGAAGTTACAGTATTGTATAATGCTATGTGAATCAGATCTATAGATTTGACTCAATGTTATGTTTGATTGAATAATTCAAAATAAACAATTGAAAAAAGGAGTGCTGAATCAGGTGTAAGTCTCTGTTTAGACTTTCTAGACTGAAAGCATCTGGTTCTTCTTCAGCACTGTTCCATTGGTCTGAGCAGAAATGTAGCTCAAAAGAGGCAATGAGTTCCATTGTATAGTATTGGCACAACCCCAAAATACAATATGCATGCTTATGCCTTGGTGCAATCAAATCTCAGCAATATCACATCACCAGTGGATTACACATTTCTGCAACAGATACAGCCTACTTTCTTTATTTCTTTTTTCTGACGCCGCATTATTTCTAACAGTTTGAATGAAAATAGCAAGGCGGGAATATAGAACTATGAGGCCACGGTTTAAGCGGGAGATTTACTAGTGGTTTAACAACGCCGACCTATGCCTGTCGTTTGTTTTCACCTTTCAAGTGATCTGTTGATCTATATGAGCTTTTTACACATATTTTGTCAGAGTTTTTGCAATAATAAATTAGATGGTATTGTTGTTTGAAACTGGGAATACTAGATTGTAACCAAGCAATGAGACATTTTTGCTTTTTGTTCTAGGTGTTATAACTTTTAGGGGAATATTTTGTATTAATCCCCGTTTAAGTATGTAAACATTTATTATTTAACAACCTCTTTATGTGAGCACCTCTACATTAGTAGCACTTCTGTTAAGTTAATTACAGATTGAATATTATGAAACCGCATGTCACATAGAGAATGGCGCTGTATTGTAGTTCCACATATACATAATCACTTCTCTCCTGTATGTAAGTATTATATATTTTTATATTTTCATATTTTTAATATATTTGGAGTCTTATATTGTATTCATTTTAATTATTGTTAAGTATTGGTTATTTTAATTAGTGCTATTTTTATATATGTTTTTATTTGTAGTTTTTACCCCTGACGCAGCCTGAGGGTGAAACTTGGCCACGTCGGGTAACTGTTTTAATTAACCACTTCCTTTTTATTTTTATTTTTACTTGTTCTGCTTTTTTTTTTCACTTGTATCTGAGCAGACCAATTTGAGCCTCTTGTTCTAGTTTTTATAAAACTAGCAGATGTCCTTCACTGAGGTGACAATCTTTTTAGGGACATAGAGGGGCATTTTCGAAAGAAAAATTCTAAATCAGAATTTGGACGTTTTACAAGGACATCCAAATTCCGAACAGGAAAGAAGGTTATTTTCGAAAAAGATGGCCGTCTGTCTTTTGTGTTCGAAAATACTATGGACGTCCTGTGATTTGGACGTCCTTTTTTTTGGTCCATTTTCGAACAAAAGTCGTCCAAGTGCAAGATGTCCAAAACAGAGGAGGAGTGGCTTAATGGTTAGTGTAGTGGGCTTTGATCCTGGAAACATGGGTTCAGTTCTCACTGCTGCTCCTTGTGACTTTGGGCAAGTCAAATGCACAAGGGGCATTTTTGGATATGACATCTAAGTCTGAATTTGGACGTTTTTTTGTGAAACATCCAAATCAGAACAGGAAAGGTCATTTTCTACAAAAAAGTCTTTCTTTTCCTTTTGAAAATGCTGTTTGGAAAAATGTTTTGTGATTTGGATGTTTTATTTTTTGGTCCATTTTCAAACAAATACATCCAAATGCAAAACGTACAAAATACACAAGAAAATCCACAATAAAGTGAAACCATTCACATGTTCTAAGTGTGATAAAAGCTTTGGTTGTAATGTAAATCTCAGAGTGCATCAGAAAATCCACAGGGGAGAGAATCCATTTGCATGTATAGAGTCTGGTAAAGCTTTGGTCAGAAGGTAAACCTCACAATGCACCAGAAAATACACACAGGAGTGAAACCATTTACATGTCCTGAGTGTGGTAAAAGCTTTGGTTGAAAGAAAGCCTCACATGATATCAGAGAATCCACACAGGGATGAAACCATTTACATGCACTGAGGAAGTAAAAGCGTCAGTTGCATTGCGACAGGTAATTAGGGAATGTACACTCTTGCTATGAAGTATGGAAAATAGCACTCTGGTATTTAGATATAGGTAATGAGACCTCCTTTTCATCTATAGATCTGAATTCAAAGCACAAATCTAATTATAAATAATAGACACAAGGCTCAGAAGTCATGAAAAAAATAGAAAGCTTGGCATCAGGTAGAATAGTGGAAAAATGACATCCCAGGAAAGCAATAGGGCCTCCTTGGGAGCACTGCATTGGATTTTATAAAATGCTCCTAGGCACACTTCTCACCATTGCTCCCTGACCTTGTGTGCTGAGCCCCCCAAAACCCACCTAAAACCCACTACCCCCAACTGTACACCACTACCATAGCCCTTATAGATGAAGGAGCACCAATATGTGGGTACAGTGGGTTTCTGGTGGTTTTGGAGGGCTCACAGTTTACTCCACAAGTATAAACAAGTAGGGGGAGGTAGAAGCCTGGGTCCACCTATCTGTAGTACACTGCACCACTACTAGACTACTCCAGGGACCTGGCATGCTATTCTAATTGACCTGAGATAACATCTGAGGCTGGCAAGTAATATTTTTAATCACATTTTTTTGGGGTGGGAGGGGATAGTGACCACTGGGGGGGGGAGTAAGGGGAGGTGATCCCCGAGTCCCTCCAGTTGGTCATCTGGTCATTTGGGGCACCTCTTGTGTGGAGTAGAGGAGTAGCCTAGTGGTTAGTGCAGCAGACCTTGATCCTGGTAAGTGGGTTCAATTCCCACTGCAGCTATTCGCTCTAAAAACAGGTCCCCTTGAGATTTAGACAGACTTCAGAGGAAGACGTCCAAAAAGAGGTTTCAATAATACTGATTTGGACATTTCTGTGAGATAAATGTCCAAATGCTGATTTATGTCACTTTCCAGCTTATAATCAAAAGTGATCGCCGGCCATCTTCTGACACAAATCGGGAGATGGCCGGCGATTTTTTAAAAGCGGCGAATTCGGTATAATCGAAAGTGGCATTTTTGACTGCATCGCCGCTTTCCGGTCGCTTCGCCGGTGAAAGTTCAAGGGGGGGTATCGGTAGATAAGTGAAGGCGGGGCATGGGCGTGGCTACCAGATGGCCGGCTTTCGCCGATAATGGAAAAAAAAAGCGGTGTTAAGCAGTATTTCGCCGGCTTTACTTGGTCCTTTTATTTTCACGACCAAGCCTCAAAAAGGTGCCCCAACTGACCAGATGACCACTGGAGGGAATGGGGGATGACCTCCCCATACTCCCCCAGTGGTCACCAATCCCCTTTCAAACTGAAAAAAATAAAACTAAAAACCTTTCTTGCCAGCCCATATGCCAGCCTCAAATGCCGTACCCACCTCCATGACAGCAGAATGTGTTGTATCCTCCGACAGCCTTTCCCTGGTTGCGATGTGGCTCTCGGGTGAGTGTGACACCTTTTCTGTTAGGTGCCCTGCAGAGTCACATTAGCAATGCATTGTGGTGGGTGTAGGGTACTGGGCTCTACTCCCCTGGTGGTTTTCCCCCCCTGCTAACTGGGTCAGAGTGTGTCCTGTTTTGTTTCCTGTTGTAGTCCATGCGGTAGTGGCCATTTTTGTAAGCCAGTTTTAGTTCCCTTTCCTGTGTTACCCACGTTAGAGTACGTAGTTCTTACCTTGCATGGTGCTGAAAGAGGGCATTGTACACCATTGTGCCAGCTCTGACCTACTGCTAATCTTAGTACCAGGGGACTCTTTGCCAGTGGGGCACAACCTCTGATCTGCAGTTAACTGTGAGTAAACATGGTTATTTCAAGAAAGGACTTTTTCAGAGAGATTAGTCTTCAGGTGTGAACTGGTGTGCCAAAGTTATACAGCAGCAATAAGTCCTAGAGGCTGTATGCAGGTCCCTGGAGCAGTTTTAGGGGATGCAGTACATTTGTGGGTAGTGGGTTTGGGGGGGGGGGGGTTGGGGGGCTCAGCTCCCAATGTAAGGGAGCTATGCACGTGGGAGCTTTTCTGAAGTTCACCGCAGTGACCCCTAGGGTGGCTGGTTGGTGTCCTGGCATGTCAGGGGGGCCAGTGCACTAAAAATGCTGGCTCCTCCCACGGCCAAATGCCTTGAATTTGGCTGGGGTTTGAGATGGCCGACATAACTTTCCATTATCGCTGAAAAACAAACCCGGCCATTTCAAACCCGGCGAACTCCATGGCATTTGCCGGGCTAAACCGTATTATCGAATAAAAGATGTCCGGCCATCTTTTCGATAATACAGTTCCGGCCAGCTGTTTGCGGCGCTGCCAAAATCTATTTTGCCGGCGCCATTCGATTATTCCCCTCTTTTTGGACATCTATCTCTTTTGAAAATGAGCCTGATAGTAACATAGTAGATAAAGGCAGATAAAGACCAGTCTGCCCAACAAGATTAATTCATAGCACAAATTATGATGTGATGCTACATAAGCATATTTGGTCTTGATTTGGACGCGTTTCTCTTTTCGAAAGTAAGCCTGCAAGTCTCTCCTCATACATCTTATGGCACAAAGTCCATAATATTTTTGTTGCTTTTCTCTGAACTGCTTCAAGTCTTTACATTCTTAGCAAGATACAGCCTTCAAAACTGAACACAGTATTCCAAGTGGGGCATGACCAATGACTTGTACAGGGGCATGAACACCTCCTTTTTTCTGCTGGTTATACTCCACTCTGTGCAACTTAGCATCCTTCTGGCTGTGGCCACAGCCTTGTCACATTGTTTTATCACTTTGAGATCCTCAGACACCATCACCCCAATGTCCCTCTCCTGAGCTGTGCTTATCAATCTCTCACCTCTTATCTAAATACATTTTCTTTGGATTTCTGCACCCCAAGTACATCACTCTGTACTTCTTCACATTAAATTTTAACTGCCAGACCTTTGACCATTCTTCTAATTTTTGGAGATCTCTTCTCATGGTTTCTACTCCCTCTTGGGTATCCACTTTGTTGGCGATCTTTGTGTCATCTACAAAAAAGCAAAAATTTCCTTCTAACCAGTGGTGTTCCTAGCCTGAATGGCACCTGGGGCGGATCGCGATGCGCGCCCCCCCCCCCCCCCCCCCCGGATGCAGCGCGCCACCCCCTGTGAAATGACACCCCCCCCCGGGTGCACGCTGCTGGGGGGGGGGTGCCACGGCACGCGCCTGTCAGCTCCGAGTTCGCTAACTTCGCTCGTTCGCTGCAGCTCCCTCTGCCCCGGAACAGGAAGTAACCTGTTCCGGGGCAGAGGGAGCTGCAGCGAACGAGCGAAGTTAGTGAACTCGGAGCCGACAGGCGCACACCGCGGCACCCCCCAGCGGCGTGCACCCGGGGCGGACAGCTTCTACCGCCCCCCTTGATACGCCACTGCTTCTAACCCTTCAATTTTGGAGATCTATGGCAGTCTGTGATTCACAATTTTGTTATAAGTGAATACAGAATTTCTGAAGTCTTTTTCCCTCCATTTTTATACCGTTCAGCACATTCCATCTTGCTTGTTTGAGTTTAGTTGTTCTACTTAGGAGCAAGATTCAGCGGTTTGTTTAAATATTGACTTCTAACCCTTCAACAATGTCTCTCACAAATATATTACAGAATTGGCCCAAATACTGATGTCTGAGGCACTCCACTACTTACCTTCCTTTCCTCCAAGCAAATTCCATTTACCACCACCCTCTGTCATGTCCTGTCAGTCAACCAGTTTCCAATCCAGTTCACCACTTTCAGGCTCATTTTCGAAAGAGAAGGACGCCCATCTTTTGACACAAATTGGAAGATGGGCATCCTTCTCACAGGGTCGTTCAAATCGGTATAATTGAAAGCCGATTTTGGACGTCCCCAACTGCTTTCCGTTGCAGGGATGGCCAAAGTTCAAGGGGGCATATTGGAGACGTAGCGAAGGCGGGACTTGGGCATGCCTAACACATGGATGTCCTCGACCCATAATGGAAAAAAAAAGGGCGTCCCTGACGAGCACTTGCATGACTTTAACTGGTCCTGTTTTTCTTACGACCAAGGCACAAAAAGGTGGCTGAAATGACCAGATGACCACCGGAGAGAATTGGGGATTACCTCCCCTTACTACCTGAGTGGTCACTAACCCCCTCCCACCCTCAGAAAAACACCTTTCAAAATATTTTTTGTCAGCTTCTATGCCAGCCTCAGATGTCATACTCAGGTCCATCACAGCAGTGTGCATGTACCTGGAGCAGTTTTATTGGGTGCAGTGCACTTCAGGCAGGCAGACCCAGGCCCATCCCCCTCCCTACCTGTTACGTTTGTGGAGGAAACAGCGAGCCCTCCAAAACCCACCACAAACCCACTTGTACCCACATCTAGGTGCCCCCATTCACCTGTAAGGGCTACGGTAGTGGTGTACAGTTGTGGGTAGGGGGTTTGGGGGGGGGCTCAGCACACAAGGTAAAGGGAGCTATGTTCCTGGGAGCATTTTATGAAGTCCACTGCAGTGCTCCCTAGGGTGCCCAGTTGGTGTCCTGGCATGTCAGGGGTACCAGTGCACTAGAAATGCTGGCTCCTCCCATGATCAAAGGGCTTGCATTTGGTTGTTTCTGAGATGGGCATCCTTGGTTTCCATTATTGCCGAAAATCGTAAACGACCAAGTCTAGGGACGACCATCTCTAAGGATGACCCAAATTTCAAGATTTGGGCATCCCGGACCATATTATTGAAATGAAAGAGGGACGTCCATCTTGTTTTGATAATACGGGTTTCCCCGCCCCTCCATCGGACATTTTGCGAGGACGTGCTCAACAAAACTTGGGCGTCTCTTCCGATTATGCCCCTCCACTGGTCCTAAGTTTAGCCCTCTCAGCTTATTCATGAGTCTTCTGTGAGGAACCATATGAAAGGCTTTCCTGAAATCCAAATAGGTTACATCTAGCACATAGCCTTTATCCAATTCTTTGGTAACCCTGTCAAAGAATTAATCAGATTCGTTTGGCAGGATTTTCCTTTGGTAAAACCATGTTGCCTTGGAACCTGCACACGTTGGAGACTAGAAAGTTAACTATCATGTCCCAATTGTTTTTTCTTACCACTGACGTGAGACTTACTAGTCTGTAGTTTCCCACTTCTTCCCTGTCTCCGCTTTTGTGAAGAGGAACCATATCTGCTTGTCTCCAATCCTGCTGAAATTCTCCCTTCTCTAAAGAGGTCTTGCCATGATTTCTTTGAGCTCCCTCAGTATTCTGGGATGCATTCCATCCAGCCCCATAGCTATATCCACTTTCAGATTTTCATGCCCTTTTTAAACGCTTTCGTGAACGGCGCAATATCTACTCTATTCCCAGATATATCCTCAGCAGCCGACCACAATCCTTCTACATGATTTTCTTCCTTGAACACCGAAGAGAAGTATTAAGCACAATTGCTTTATCCTCCTCATTCTCCACATAGCTATTCTCAGTATTTTTCTGTCTTGAAATTCCATTCCTATTTTTTCTCCTTTTCCCAATATATCTAAAGAAAGGTCATGTCACTTCTCTTTACATCTTAGCCATTTTTTTCTTCTGCCTGCACTTTTGCTAGCCATATGTCCCTCTTCGCTTCTTTGAGTTTAATCTGGTAATCGTTTCCGTGATCCTCCTGTTGCGTTTTTCTGTATTTCCTAAACGAAGCCTCTTTTGCTCTTATTTTTTTAGCCACTTGTTTGGAGAACCATATAGACATCCTGTTTCTCTTGTTTTTGTTTACTTTCCTTGTGTAAAGATTGGTTGCCATTTTTATGGCAATTTTCAGCCTGGACCTCTGTGCTTCCACTTCTCCAATTCCCTCCCATGCCACCAACTGCTTCTTCAGGTTCCCCCCATTTTACCAAAATCAGTACTTCTAAAATTCAGTACTTTGAGTTCTGTGTGTCCTCACTCCGCTTTTGCTCTTACATCAGACCAGAGTGTGTGAGTTCTCTGCACATCCTAAGTTCCTTCCGATGGTAGTGTCGGAGTTCCATGTTAGTCAATTGTTCAGTCAACAGTTTCCCCAGAACCTCATGCCCATCCTGGTGAAAATATACTGCACATCTTGGACTTCAAGTGAGCCTTATCCTTCTATCTGGAGTGGACTATATCCAATAGACAGTCCACCCAGCTTTTTGTTTCTTTTGACCCAAATAGGATGGGGGCAGCCAGTAAACACACTGCTTGCTAGCAGATTTCATTTCTTTTATATATGCCCATATGTAGTGAGTGCTGTCCTGTTTGTCCTCCGAGAAAGCAAAGTTACTCACCCGTAGCTGATGTTCTCTGAGGACAGTAGGACACACTTCCTTGTCATCAAGCAGATGAATCCATTACGAGTGGGTTGTGTGCATCAACCAGCAGGGGGAGATAGAGAGCACTGAAAAACCATAGTGCCTCATGGCCAGCTAGCGCCATCTGCCTCTCTAGTATTCTCTATCTCCCCAGCAGGGTGGTTGCAGCTTGTTCAAGCTCCTTCAGAAAATCTGCCTGGGATGGCTCCTGTGCTTTTGCCAGTTGTAGCAGGGGTGTTGTGGCTGATGGTGCCCACTTTAAAGGCAAATAGGTTAGCCCTTTCCCTGCCTTACCCGGCCCCCGATGTGGAGTAGACAAATAGGCAAGCCCTGTCCCTGTCTTTGCCCACGCTGTAGATGCAGGCACATAGGTTCACCCTTTCCCTGCCTTTTCCACGCTACTGATCCTCCGGAGTTGGAAATTTGCCTCTTTAGCTGTTGCCTCAAACTTTCCTCACAGCGTTAAAAAAAAAAAAAGGTTTTCTTACAGCATGGCTATTCAGAGGGCGCAATTGAGAGACAAGGGATATTCCAGTAAAGTCATTTCCACTCTCCTACAGGCCCGCAAGCGTTCCACTTCCTTGGCTTATGCCAGGATTGGGCGCCAATTTGAGGCTTGGTGTGCTTCTAAAGCGATTACACCATGCGGGCTTCTGTCTCGCCGATACTTGACTTTTTGCAGGACGGTTTACAAAAAGGCTTGGCCTATAATTCCCTGCGTGTTCAAAGAATATTATCAAGGTAAGAACCTAATTTTCCCATTCTCACATAGCCTGCCACCTCCCCTAGGAGTTGTCTTTCTTAATATTTTACTATATTGCTGGTCCTGCACGTTCACATTGGATGGGAAGGCATGTGTGCATGCATGGAAGCCTATGGCAGTGTCGTACAAGACAGATCCAGAATGCTGAGTAGCATCTCTGCCTGGCTCTGTCGGATTACATCACCCATGTGTGGTAGTGTTTGTCCTACTGTCCTCAGAGAACATCTGCTACAGGTGAGTAACTTTGTTATCCCCGCCATAGCTGTTTTGGGCTTGGGAATTTGCATCAGCCTTCACCATGCTTGAGATTTCTCAGTTTAAATTCTACTCAAGCTCAATATTCTACTCTCTTTGGGTATTTGTACACCACCAATACAGTATCAATCATATGGCATTCATAATTGTATTACCTTTGGCTTTTCTACTGTCTTACCTGACCACCATATTTTATGTGGTAGGCAGTAAGCAAATGTTTCCATTTTCTGTCTCCATCCTTTGCCATTTCCCTTTTCAATCCCATCTCTAAACACCATGTATTAATATAATCCAATGGTTCCCAACCTGTGAAACCATTACAGGGGGTCTGTAAAACACAAAGCATTTTTTTCATGCTGCCATAATCCATGTGAACAGATAACAAATGCCCAGATGATCAAAAGCCCCCTATGATGAGATAATAGCATGCAAATTTATACGCGCTATTATCTCTGATCATAGGGTAAAGTGCAGGAGGATTGTGCCTGAGCATTCCATTTAGGTACCTGCAGTGTTTAGGCAGTACAACATGAAAAATATCAAATTGTGAAAAAATTGTATAGTCCCATTCTGCTGAACCTATAGTATTTAAAATTTTCAAAAATGAAAGTTGCCCCTCCAAACTTTTATAGCCATTATCTCTTTTATTTGTAATCCACTTTTGGTACCTTTTCACTAAGTGGGTCACGTAGGTCTTTAAAATGTCTTAAAGTTTTTAAATGGAGCCTCAAAACAAAGTTCAGAAGAAATAGAATTCCATGATATTCTCGCCTTATGTAAACCTTATGAAAAAGAAACTTAAGATGACTAGAAACTCCACTTAGATGTTGTTGGGAAGATCTCAAAAGGCAGATGGGGGAGTAAGGAATAAAGGATTGCGAAAAGAATAATGGAAAACCATAAAGAAATATTTGATAAACCAGTATTAGAATTTTGAACTGGATCTGAAAGGAACTTGGAAGCCAATGTTCTTTTGTAGGGAAGTGACACCACTGTACTTTTTTACACCATGAATCAGTTTCTCTGCAGTGTTTTGTATTAGTTGAAGCCACCTAAATTGCTAATGTAAAATTGAATTACAGTAATGAAGCCGACTCACAACTAATAAATGAATCAATAAGCGAATGGAGGAAATATCTAAAAAGGATTCAGTAGCATTATAAAGTGATAGTTAATTGATTCTCTTCCCTCATCTGATCAGCATTGTAGATTGTAAACTGTTTTGGATGGGGTCTCTATCCCTATTGCCAAGTATTAACCCTTTTTATCGCCCCCAGCATATACCTACATTGCGCAGCATCTCCCTTCTGCCTACAGTTGGTCAGTGGTCTCTGTCATAAAGCGTATGGTGACAGATTTATAGACCCCAATATGTATACTCTGGAAGAAAGGCGGGATATGATAGAGACATTTAAATATCTCTGTGACATTAAAGTACAGGATGTGAGCCTTTTTTCAAATGAAGGAAAACGTCAGAATGAGAGGGCATAGGATAAAGTTAAGAGGTTATAGGCTCAGGAGTAATCTAAGGGAATACGTTTTTACAGAAAGGGTGGTAGATGTGTGGAATAGCCTCCTGGTGGAGGTAGTGGAGACAAAGTCTGTGTCTGAATAAAAAAAAAAAAACATGGGACAGGCTTCTGGGATCTCTCAAGGAGAGGAATAAATAGTGGATGCTGCGGATGGGCAGATTGGATGGGCCATTTGGCCTTTTTCTTCCATCATGTTTCTAGCCTCCTCCTTCCCTTTCATTATCTCTCTCCCTCCCAACTAACTGATCTTTAATATTAGCCAGGTTCCCTTACCAGCAGTGGTTCTCAGGTCAGCCAATCACTCCCTTAGTTCCTACTTTAAGGGCTCTGCTTTAACACAAATGGGTCCAATTGCTTCCAACAGCAGCTGTATCAGGAGGCAGCTTCAGAGCACACAGCTTCTTCACGTGGCAGTTTCTTCCCCTTTTCAGCAACTAGTTGGCACCCTTAAGTTGCAACCTGCAGGCTCTTGGATCATATCTGGAAACTTTTCAGTTATGGTAATTCTGAGATTAGGTGTGGAGAGGTTCCCACACTTTCTCCATTTCTTCTCCTTCTCCAGGGATGACCATAGGTTCTGCTCCTTGCTAGAGATCTCACTCAGCAGAGAACACCCTTTCCATTACGTAGCTTCCCACTTTCCAGAACCTGTAGGATAGTTGTGTCCATTAACCAGCAGGAGGAGATAGAGAACTGAAAACTGAGATGGAACATATCTCTATTGGCATCCAGTCCAGCTGTTCAGTATTTTCTATCTCCAGCAGGTGGATGAACACACTTTTCAGCCTCTGGTACTGAGTGATTTGCTCCTGGTCCTGTCGGTCAACTGGTCCCTAGTTGAACTTTGCAGGTGACTTGAGTCTGCAGAATCATATCCGGAGGTCTTCAGATCTCTCTCTGATGCCCAGCAAATTTACTTCTTCCCTCCTTTCATCTCTCCCCTTTTTTCCTGTGGAGCTCTTCTTTTCTACCACAACAACCTTAAAAAAAATGGAGAAGGAATGAGGTTTTCTGGAGAGTGTGGGACAGAGTATCAGTCCTGACTCTTTCTTATCTGGGATAAGACTTGTGGAGACTGCGAGCTTGGGGGTGCAGCTGGCAATGATAAGTCCAACTAAAGTTTGAATCAGAACCACTTGGAGAGCTGCATGTTCTACTTTGTGCAGGGGAGGGATCCTTACTCACCACGGGAGAGCATTAAGCTGTGCTTGTGCCATTTGGGGTGAATGCTGACTTCCGTGGAGGCAGCTGAGCAGTTTTCCTGCTGTGGGACCCACTGGCCAGCGTTGGGGCGTTAGATTGCATGCATGCCAGGAATCCCATGGGAAACAGTCATCGGCAGTATGTCTTCGGATTTGGCACAACATCTAAATATGCTGGGGATTTCAGGCTCTCCAACAGGGTCGGTGTGTAATTTGATGCAGGAGAGGGCCAGAATAGGCGCCATTTTGTCACGGCCACCTGGCAGTGAGGAACAGCCTCTGTCAGATCACATGCAGAGCACAGCTGCCATTTTGCAACCTCAGGGCCCTGAGAGCATTCAGAGCATTGTAATCTTTGTTTTCTTCAGTATTTGTATTGCTATTACACCAGGCCTATTTACCGAAGCAGGGACAGTCAGAGTTGCTGCAAGGTGCATCAGCTTCTCGCTCTGCTGCTTCTCCGGATCCTAAGAGATCTTGTTTAGATCTCCAGATGAGACTCTCTGTTTCTCCCTCCTTTTCTGGTGTGGCCTCGGTCTTTTCAGAGGAGCCATCATTGAAGGAGCCGTTAGAGGAGGGGATGACCATAAGTATGAGGTTGTTTCATAAAGAGGAGCTTAGTGCTCTTATTTCTGAAGCATTGGTGGTGCGTTCCATACAGGAGCCTTCTGATTTGGGGTCAGGAGTTCCATCTTCGTCAGTCATGAGTGGACCTAGAGGTCCCTCTAAGGCCTTCTCAATACATCCAGACATTCAAGACCTTATTACTGCAGAATGGATCTCTGGACGTAGGCCTGAGAATGGGAAGAGCCATGGCTTGCCTCTACCTGTTGGTTCCAGAGGTGAAAGAGAAATTGCAGCTTCCCAGGGTGGAGTCCTTTGTTACTGCAGTGACTAAGAAGACTACCTTGCCATTGGAAGGGGGCAGTGCCCTAAATGACCTACAGAATAGGAAGCTAGAATGCTTGTTGAAACAAGCCTCTGAAGTGGCCTCTTTGGACCTTCAGGTGTCAGTGTGCAGTTTGTTTATGGCTAGAGTATGCCTGAAGTGGCATCAGCTGGAGTATCTGGGTATTATATTCAACACAGCAAGGGAGATGATCTTTCTCACAGAACTCAGGAGGTCAAAGCTGGTTCAACAAATTTGTCTTCTGTACAGTCATGGCAGGCCCAGGTTCTGGGCTATGTCCAGGTTCTGGGAACAATGATGGCAGTGATGCCATGGGCAAGGGCTCATGTGCAGCCTTTACAGGAGTCTATTCTCAGCTGCTGCTCTCCGGTGTCACAGAAGTACGACTTTCATGTTCCTTGGATGTTGGTTGGCAGATCGAGTATGCAGTGGTGGTTGTCGCCCAGGAATTTGACCATTGTAGTTCACTTTCTGCTAACATAATGGGCGGTGGTGACTACCGACACTAGCAAGTCAGGTTGGGAAGCTCATTATAAGTTCCAGCTGGCACAGGGCATATAGCAAAACAGTGAACGATAAATCGCTTGGAGTTCAGGGTAGTGCGGAATGCCTTATGTGACTTTGTTCCTTTTCTGGCTGGGACCCTGGTCCAGGTTTTCTCCTACAATGCAACAGCGGTGGCATATATCAACAAGAAAGACGGGACCTGCGGCTGTCCAATGGTGCTGGAGGTGGCCTCCCTTATGAGTTGGGCGGAGAACAATCCTCTCTTCTTGGCAGCTCACATTTCTCCGAGGACAAGCAGGCTTATAGATTCTTAAAATTGGGTGACACCAACCCACGTCGCTCGGTCTGGGACTTATGAAAAGTACTAGTAAAAAAGGCTCGTTTCTGACACAAATGAAATGGGAGCTAGCAAGGTTTTCCACGGAGTGTGTAGGTTTGAGAGAGTGTGTGTGAGAATGACTGTGTGAGAGAGAGAGAGTGTGTGTGTGTGACAGAGAGAGAGTGAGACTGGATGCGAGTGTGTCTGTGAGAGAGATAGTGTGTGATTCTCCTCTCTCCCCTGCCCCCCCCTGCAGCCACCCAGCGATTTTCCTCTCTCCCCTGCCCCCCCTCCAGCCACCCAGCGATTTTCCTCTCTCCCCTGCCCCCCCCCCTCCAGCCACCCAGCGATTCTCCTCTGTCCCCTGCCTCCCCCTCCAGCCACCCAGCGATTCTCCTCGCTCCCCTGATTACCTCCATTGAAGCGGCCGCGTTATTGAAAGCCCTGCCCATCTGTAGCCTTCCCTTCGAGTTCATTCCCTCAGAGTCCCGCCCTCGCGGAAATAGGAAATTACGTCAGAAGGCGGTACTCTGAGGGAACGAACTCGAAGGGAAGGCTGGAGACGGGCAGGGCTTTCAATGATGCGGCCACTTCGACGGAGGTAATCAAGAGAGCGAGATGAAATGCTGGGTGTCTGGGGGGGGGGGCAGGGGAGTGTGGAGAATCGCTGGGTGTCTGGGGGGGGGGGCAGGGGATCAGGGCTGTTTGGGATAGAGTAACATTTCTTTGCAGGTTGCTATGCAGCCTTCCCTTCCTTCTGAGGGCGGGGCAGTGAGAATGAGTGTGATTGCCTGTGGTTGGTCCCTTCTCCTTCTGACGTCGCAAGGGCGGGGCGATTACGAACCCCAGGAACACTACACGGCTTCACTGCCACCCTGCCATGGAGTCAGCTTCAGAACGTTGGAGGTGCGAATTATTATATTAGATAAGTAGAGCTTTGTGGAGCATGAAACATTCTCCACCGTGCATACACAAGTGCCTTCACGCCTGCCACAAGAACGTGGTTTCCTCAGTTCTTTTTCTACCTCTGTGAGGAGAGGGTGGTTTTTTTTTTTTTGTTTTTTTTTTTGCCGTCTCCTCACTTTTGCTTAGTTCAAAAGAGATTTTTTTGTGCCTTTCGGCGATTATTTTTTCATCCTTTATTGTGTTCCTGTTTGTGGAACCCGTTTTTTAACAAAATATTTCCTTTAGTTTCTAGTTTATGTTGCCCGGTTTTAAGTTTCATTTCTTTTTCGTCGTCATTCAGCCATTTTTAGGCCTTGACTTTGTCAGGGGATTTTTCCTTCATTTTTGCCATGCCTTGCTCCTTTTTCAGGCACTGTTGCTTCGTTTAATTTAGCCAAGGAAGTTTTTCCTTCCATGTCCATGAAGGTTCCCAGTGGCTTTAAGTGCTGTACCTGGTGCAATCAGACGATCTCTGTGAAAGACATCCATTCTTGGTGGCTTCAGTGTCTCAGACCCGACCATAGCCCTAATAACTGTGTTCTCTGTCTTTGTATGAAGAAGAGGACCCAGATTTCCAGAGGCTTATTGAGAGAGGATTTTTGGAGCCAAGTCTGGTTTTTCAACAGTGGCATAGATGTCGAGCAGATTGCTGGCAGATTGCATTCCCTTCACTTGTGCCCAGGCTGGGCTGGCCTTGGAGGGTCATGTCAGGTCTCATAATGTCAGAGCCATGGCTGCTTTGGTAGCCCACTTAAGTCAGCCTCCATTGAAGAAATTTGTAAAGCTGCAACGTGGTCTTCAGTCCACACATTCACATCACAGGATACCCGATGCAACAGTCAGTTTGGGCAGACAGTGTTGCGGAATCTGTTTGGCGTCTAGAATCCAACTCCACCCCCCACCACCCCGCCCAGACTCGTTTTGTTCTGTTCCAGGTCGCACTCTCACTTAGCTTGTATATATTTTCAGGTTAATCTGAGTTATGTCCTTGCTGTTGTGACGCGACGGAACGTTTTGAGAAGATTCCTAAGCTTTGAAGATTTTTCCGGTCTCTTGGGGCTGGCGCGGATGAGGACCCACACGTAAGAATATTGAGCCTGCTGTCCTCGGAGAATATCTGTTACAGGTATGTATCTTCATTGTATGCACACCTGATTCGACTACTGGATGGGAATCCTCTGTGTCTTCTGCATGTACATGGCCTACTGAAGCAAGATCCAGCGCTCATGGAGGATCCATGCTCCTTTGTTCTTATGGTTTAGCCATTGAAAGGGTTTGGTTGAGACATAAAGATTATTTACGTTAAGATTATTCTGATTCAGTCATTGATACCTTGCTTCAGACTTGGAAGTTCTCTACATCTATGGTGTATGTAAGGGTGTTTGAGGGCTGGTGTTCTGAGTGTGGGCTTTTTTCCTTTTCTGCTCAGATCACACACATCCTAGTATTTCTCCATGCAGGCCTTCAGAAAAGATTGGCATTGGGTTCTCTAAAGGTACAGGTTGCGACTTTAGCCTGTTTCAGGGGCCAACTACAGAAGATATTTCATGCGACTCTCCTGGATATTATTCGATTCTTGAGGGGAGCCTGCTTGCGGCTTTTCATATGCCATGTCCAGAGTGGAACTTAATTTACTCCTTTGGGCTGTGTAGAAGCCTCCTTTTGAAGAAGTCTGGAAGGCTTCTTTGAAAGATCTTACTATAAAGACAGCATTCTTGCTGGCTGTTGCATCAGGTTTCTCTCTTGTCAGGATCCCGTTCTCCACTTTTCTTCTGAAAGTGTCACCGTTTCATCTCAACCAATCTGGGGAGCTTCTGTCCTTTTGCAGAGACAACGAGGCTCAGTATTCTTCCTTGAAGCTTCTCAATGTGCATAAAGTTCTGATTATATATCTGGAAGTCAAGAATGAGTTTCGCAAATTGTATAGACTGTTTGTGCTTCATGGTTTCCAGTCCCACAATTACTTGGATGGCTGAAAGAGACTATCACATCAGTTTATTTGCTTGTGGAGAAGCAGGCTCCTCAGGCCTTATAGGCTCATTCCTCGAGGTGCAAAGAGACATCCTGGGAGGAGACTACCTTACTTTCTCCAGTGGATATTTGCAAGCCGACGATGTGATTGATGCTGCATAGCTTTGCCAAGCATTACAGGTTCAATGTTGCAGCATGCTCAGAAGCCAGTTTTTGGGCTTCGGTTCTTAGGGCAGCAGCGCCAGGATTCAACGCACTCTAGGGATTGCTTTTATATATCCCACAGGTTCTGGAATATTGGGAAGCTACATAAAAGGAGAAATTAGGTCTTGCCTTATAATTTTGTTTCTTTTAGTCCTTTCCACTATTCCAGAGACCCGCCCAAGGTTTCTGTTTAGTCAATGCAAAGTAAAGGGCCAAATAACAACCGTCACCTTGCATTGTGCTTCCTGCATATCTCTTGTTCAGAGAGGTCCACACATTTGCTTGTCTGGTTAATATTCGTTTAGCGAGTTGTTTATGGTTGTTGTAAATACTGAGGAGCTGGACTGTATGCCCAGAGAGATATCTCTGAGCTCAGCTTTCAGTTCTCTATCTCCACCTGCTGGTTGATGTACACAACTATCCCACAGGTTCTGGAATAGTGGGAAGGACTTATGGAAAGAAAATGATCAGGTAAGACTTAATTTCTCCCTTTTCCCCACTCTGTACTCCCCCTCCCAGGGAGCTGTAGAGAATGGGAAGAGATTGACCAGAACCTGCATATTTCCAAGGTGTTTCCAGAGACAGTAAACCCTCTGTACCCAGAAACCATATTACAGGTCCACATGTGAAGGTGAGGAGCTTTTCAGGGTCACATCTCTTTCCATCTTCTTCTCTGCTCTGCCCTACCTTCCACTCCACCTCCATTTCTGTTCTGTAGTTCACTGGCTCATTTTCTACTGCGCTAGACTGGCCTGGACTTTGGTGATGCATGTCACACATTGTTCTAATGTAGATGGTGCCTGTGCAGTACGGTGCCCATCATCCAGTTGTTCTCTCCTCTTCCCCTCCATGCAACACTCTTGCACTCACCTTGTTGGCCATTCCTTGGTCACTGCAGGAACTGGAGTTCTAATGCCCACCCTGTTTTTGGTCTATAGGAGTTGCATGTTTCAGTCATAGGTGTGAATTCTGTGGATGCTAAACATCCCTAATTATGAGCAAGCTTCACTGTGTCCAGTGAGGGATAATCAGTGTTGCATTTAGCACCAACCAATCATTTTGAAAAATGGCTCCAGCTCGTGTTTCTTCTCCTGTTGGCCAGCCTGAGTTTTGGGAAGGCTTAGCCTCTCCAAGCTTCTTCATTTCATTTCATTTCATTTCCAGTATTACCATTTATATAACACTCTTATCCAGAGTGGAGCACAAAAAAATGCTGTTTCAACAATTAAAAAAAAAATAATTCTTCTTGCTCCTTTAGAGCACCTGGTACTGGGTGTGTGTGGTTCTCTGTGATAGGATGAGTTAGGTTCTGCAGTCAAAAGTATATACTTTATTTTCAGGTTTTTATGGAAGCAGGAGCTCGAAATTTGTTCATATTTTCAGTATCATCTCTGAATGATTCCCCCACAGGTGCCATGGCACCCCTAAAAATTTCATAAGGCAGTCATCCCTCCTTCCTGGTTCTAACAATCAGTATATAGGAGGAAGTTATATGATGTATAACTTACAAGTGCCTTCTGATTGCCCTGTGCACTGTCTGCTCTGCTGCTGCTATGCCACGCTATGCCTTTCAAAGTACTGCCATACATATCCTGCACCCTCTATCTTCTCATCTGCATTAGGACCAACAGTAATCCTGATCCTCCTTGTAGCTGTTGCCCCATTTCTGCAGCAACGCATTGGTGCTGTATTATGCTGACATGCTCAAGGACTCCCCTTGAACCCTTGCCTGTGCTGAAGCCTCAACCTGATCCGTTCACACAGGAAGTCTGATTTGAAGGGGGCAGAATGTTGAAAAGTAGAATGTCAAGTCAAAGGCAGAAAATATTTTTTATTTTTCATTTTTAATATGAATGTTATCTTTGGAAAATGTGCATCTTTGATGTCTGTCTATTTTGTGAAGAAATGCATTTCAAATTTGTGATCCTTTGTTCTGTTTGTTGAGGGTCTGTCTGTTCTACATTGTGACCAAGGTACATTATTCTTCTAGTGTGAAATCTCTATGTAGGAACCTGTGGCAGTCCTGCTTGTTCTCTTTTCTCAATAGGAGATGTATTAGTGCTCTAAATCCTAGTGTAATATTTGTAGTGCTGTCTTTTCAAAGGTAAGGTTGGTGCTGTTTGAAACCTGGCAGTGCTGTTATGGTATGGCATGTTTGCTTTAGGCTCTGAATGTGTTGTTTGCAGGGTTTTATATTACTTCTTGATGTATTTGGTAATTGGCACTGAAGGGAAGTTTCTGTAGCAGTTACTGAGGTGACATTGCATATTTTAAAGTCATCTGTCTTGACCTCTTGGAAAAAGCAGAATACAAATGGCATTTAATTAACATTTCCTCTGCATACAGTGTATTAATTTTCTCGGAGGACAAGCAGGCTGAATAATCCTCACAAGTGGGTCGGCAATCCGATCCGGCCCAGGAACTGGCATTTGAAAAAGCAAAAAGTTTGCTAGAGCCTTCTGAGCGCACTGTGTGTCCAACTGAGTATGCGCCGAGTGCCTTCCCACCTGCCACGCAACTGCACTCCTCATTTACTTTTTTTTCCCGCATGAGGAGCGGCAGTTCTGGCTCTGCTTCTTTGCCCGGGAAAGCCTTCAGTGCCTTGTTTTTGCGGCGTTTAGCCTGTATTTTTTCTTTTCCTATTTACTTTTTTTTCCCGCATGAGGAGCGGCAGTTCTGGCTCTGCTTCTTTGCCCGGGAAAGCCTTCAGTGCCTTGTTTTTGCGGCGTTTAGCCTGTATTTTTTCTTTTCCTTTGTTTTTTCAGTATTGTTAAAAAAATAAATAAATAAAAGAGTTCCCTTTTAATTTCTTAGCTTTTCTGTTTGACCCGCATCGTTTCCTTTCTTTTTAGTCGTGGCTGTCCTTAGGCCTGCTCGGCTGAGTCTTCTCTTTTTTTGTGCTTTATTTTTCAGCACAATCATGTTTCTTTGATTTGGCTACGGCAGTCTTTCCTTCCATGTTATTGAAGACTCCCAGTGGCCTCAAACGCTGTTCTCGGTGCAACCAGACCATCTCAGGCACTGATACCCATTCATGGTGTATTCAGTGCCTTGGGCCCGACCATACTCCAGCTTGTTGTGCCCTTTGACTTCGTATGAAGGAAAGGACTCAACTAGCTCAAGAAGCCCAGAGAGAGAAACCTTTTGGGGCTCAGTACGGTCCTTTGAGGTTGGCGGCATCGGCATTGAGGGAGGTATCGACGTTGGGAGTGGAGGTAGGCATGGCTACTGAGAGACCACTTCTTCACAAAAAACTATTATTAGGTTTTCAACATTCGAATCATACTCAACAGTTGTTCAATTACATATAATTATTTTATAAGGTGACCTTAACGGTACTCATTGTCAGAAATGAAAACATGGCAATGTGACCAGCACCCACTTCTTCATCGGTCCACCCGATTTCTATAATTTTCCACTCTCTCTATTTATTCTCTTATCAATTAAATCACTTATCTTTTCTTTTTCAGACTAGGGAATTCAGCTGCCCGACATGCATGTTTCGCTCTGCCATGAGCTGTATCAAGGACCCTCCCCTATAGTCTCTTTCAGCGCCAGCTCTACTATATTTTTGGAAAAGGGGTCTTAAGCGTCGAGGTGGGTTTGGTCTCGGAAATCACTGAGGGAAGTGCTCTTCGACACCGAGGAAGAACGCTCATGGGTGTAAGAGGAAGATCCCAGATACTTCTCCTCAGATGAGTCCTTTGGGATTCCCTCTGAACCTTCCTTTCAACCTGAAAGGAGACTGTCTCCTCCTGAGAGCCTTGCCTTCTCATCTTTTGTGTGGGAAATGGCTCAGGCCATTCCATTCCCCGTAGACGTGGAAGATAAGCACAGGGCTGAGATACTCGAGGTCCTGGACCACACCTCTCTACCTAGAGAGGCAGTGATAGCTCCTTTGCATAGGGTGCTCAGGGAAGTCCTTATGCAGAACTGGGCATCCCCTCTGTCAGTCCCCATAGTCCCAAAAAGACTGATTAACAGTATCGGATCGACAGGGAGCCTGGGTTGATGAGGTCTCAGTTACCCCACAACTCCATGGTGGTGGACTGCACCCTCTAGAGAGCCAAACGTTCTAGAGACTATGCTTTGACACCCTCAGGCAGAGAAGCTAGGACCTTCATCTCTTTTGGGAGGAAAATATATCAGGCCACCATGCTTGCTGCTTGTATACAGTCATACTTGCTCTTCAGGAGCATCCACTTGCGGAACTCGGTGCGGCAGCTGTCTAGTTTGGTCGATGCCCTCCCTCCGGAGCAGGCCAAACCTTTTCTCTAGCTGGTCAAGCAGCAGAAGGCTTGTCGTAAATTATTGGCCAGGGGCGCATATGACACCTTTGATGTAGCATCCACGATCTTCTCAAGGTATAGCAATGCACAGACTCTCATGGCTACATGTTTCTGACCTGGACCATTCAGTCCAGCAGAGGATTGTGGATCTTCCTTGCTGGGGGGATAATCTTTTCGGAGAGAAGGTGGAAGATCTAGTTGACCAGATTAAGAAACATACAGATGCTATGGCTTCTCTCCCGCTGGGCACGCCTTCTGCTTCCACCTTATCAACTAGGCGGTTTTTGGTGGTCACGGAGTGCTCCCTATTCCTATTCTAGGCGTAAGTACACTCCGGCGTCTTGCTAGCCTACTCAGATTTAGCCCCAGCATGCTCGTTCCCGTCAACAGCATGTGCCCAAGAGCCCTACTGCTCCCCAGCAGAAGCAAGGGACGGGCTTTTGACCAGCTCCAGGAGAGCATAGCCGCAATAAAAGTGTCCATGCCGGATGACTTGCCGGTTTGGAGGGAGGTTGATGTTTTTTCACCAAAGGTGGCCTCTCATAACCTACAACCAGTGGGTTCTTCAAATAGTCTTCAAATTCTTCAAATAGTCCGGTTAGGATATACCCTCAATCTGGAATCCAAACCTTCAAATTGCCCACCGAGAGCTGATTTGTTCACCTCTCCGCACAAGCAGGTACTTGCAGAGGAACTCTCTGCCCTTCTACAGGCCCAAGCAGACGAACCCATTCCACCAGGGGAAGAAGGGCTGAGATTCTATTCCAGGTACTTCCTTCTGCAGAAGAACATAAGTATTGCCATATTGGGACAGAACAAAGGTCCATCAAGCCCAGCTTTCAGTTTCCAACAGTGGCCAATCCAGGTCACAAATACCATGCAAGATCCCCAAAAAGTACAAAACATTTTATGCTTCTTATCCCAGAAATAAGCAGTGGATTTTCTCCAAGTCCATTTTAATAATGGTCTATGGACGTTTCCTTTAGGAAGCCGTCCAATCATTTTTTAAACCCCGCTAAGCTAACCGCCTTTACAGCATTCTCTGGCAATGAATTCCAGAGTTTAATTACACATTGAGTGAAGAAAAATTTTCTCCGTTTTGAATTTACTACTTTGTAGCTTCATTGAATGCCCCCTAGTTCTAGTATTGTTGGAAAGAGTAAACAGACGCTTCACGTCTCCCTTTCCACTCCACTCATTATTTTATAAACCTCTATAGGAGACCTACAGGGATGTTGTAGAGAAGTCCCACCTCCAGTCTGGTAGCCTTTGTGCTACCTTGTAGGAGGAAGGTCTCCTAGAAGGAGAGCATCACCCTGGTGAAGTAGGAAGTACTCCTGTAGCCAGGACCTGCCCACCAGGGGATGTACTATCCTCTCGCACGGAGGATATGTCTCCAAGTGCTGCCTGGGAGGGAAAGGTTAGGACAGCTGTTATAGTTGGTGATTCGATCATTAGGCATATAGATAGCTGGGTGGCTGGTGGATGTGAGGATCACATGGTGACTTGCCTGCCTGGTGCGAAGGTGGCAGACCTCATGCGTCACCTAGATAGGATTTTAGATAGTGCTGGGGAGAAGGAGTCAGCTGTCTTGGTACATGTGGGTACCAATGACATAGGAAAATGTGGAAGAGAGGTTCTGGAAGCCAAATTTAGGCTCTTAGGTAGAAAGCTCAAATCCAGATCCTCTAAGGTAGCATTTTCTGAAATTCTACCCATTCCAAGTGCAGGGCCCAAGAGACAGGCAGAGCTCCGGAGTCTCAGTGCATGGATGAGACGATGGTGCAGGGAGGATGGTTTTAGATTTGTTAGGAACTGGGCAACATTCTGGGGAAGGGGGAGCCTATTCCTAAAGGATGGGCTCCATCTTAACCAGGGTGGGACCAGGCTGCTGGCATCCGCATTTAAAAAGGAGATAGAGCAGCTTTTAAACTAGAAATGGGGGGAGGGCCGACAGTCGCTCAAAAGCGCATGGTTCGGGATAAGGTATCTTTCAAAGATATCACCAAATCAGGGAAGATAGAGTATCCTGATAGTGAGGTTGCAAAACAGACCATAGTAGATCAGGTGTCCTTAAATAAAAATAAAAATCAGACAAAAGATTGTAAATTAATGCTGTCAAGTACAGAGCATGATGCAAATAGGAAAAACAAACATAGTTTGAAATGTCTATTTGCGAATGCGAATGCACTAAATGAAAAATTAGATATAGTAGGCATCTCTGAGACCTGGTGGAAGGAGGATAACCAGTGGGACACTGTCATACCGCGGTACAAATTATATCATAATGATAGGGTGGATCGAATTGGTGGAGGGGGTAGCATTGTATATTAACGAGTGCCTTGAATCAAATAGATTAACACGTCTTGGAATCACTGTGGATTGAAATTCCATGTGTAAAGGTGAAAAGGATAGTGATAGGAGTGTACTACCGTCCACCTGGCCAGGATAAACAGACGGATGCAGAAATGTTAAAGGAAATTAGGGACACAAACAAACTGGGCAACACAATAATAATGGGTGATTTCAATTACCCTGATATTGACTGGGTAAATGTAACATCGGGACACGCTAGGGAGGTAAAATTCCTTGATGAAATCAAGGACAGCTTTATGGAGCAGCTGGTACAGGAGCCAATGAGAGAAGGAAAAATTCTAGACCTAGTCCTTAGTGGAGCGCATGATCTGGTGCGGGAGGTAATGGTGCTGGGCCGCTTGATAACAGTGATCATAATATGATCGGATTTGATATTAGCTTTGAAGTAAGTATGCATAAGGAAATCAAATACGTTAGCGTTTAACTTTAAAAAAGGAGACTATGATAAAATGAGAAGAACAATGAAAAGAAAACTTAGAGGAACGACTGCAAGGTTCAAAATTTAACATCAGGCGTGGATGCTGTTCAAAAACACCATCCTGGAAGCCCAGGCCAAATATATTCCTCATATTAAAAAAGGAGGACGGAAGACTTAACGACAGCTGGCGTGGTTAAAAAGTGAGGTGAAGGAAGCTATTAGAGCTAAAAGAAAATCCTTCAGAAAATGGAAGAAGGAACCGACTGAAAATAATAAGAAACAGCATAAGGAATGTCAAGTCAAATGCAAAGCGCTGATAAGGAAGGCAAAAAGGGACTTCGAAAAAAAGATTGCGTTGGAGGCAAAAACACATAGTAAAACTTTTTTTAGGTATATTAAAAGCAGGAAGCCGGCAAAAGAATCGGTTGGACCGCTAGATGACCGAGGAGTAAAAGGGGCGATCAGGGAAGACAAAGCCGTAGCATAGAGATTAAATGAATTCTTTGCTTTGGTCTTCACTGAGGAAGAATTGGGAGTGATACCGGTGCCGGAAATGGTATTCAAAGCTGAAGAGTCAGAGAAACTTAATGAATTCTCTATAAACCTGGAGGAAGTAATGGGGCAGTTCTACAAACTGAAGAGTAGCAAATCTCCTGGATCGGATGGTATTCATCCCAGAGTACTGATAGAACTGAAAAATGAGCTTGCGGAGCTATTAGAAATATGTAATTTATCCTTAAAATCGAGTGTGTTACCGGAAGACTGGAGGGTGGCCAATGTAATGCCGATTTTTAAAAAAGGTTCCAGAGGAGATCCGGGAAATTATAGACCGGTGAGTCTGACATCGGTTCCGGGCAAAATGGTAGAGACTATTATTAAGAACAAAATTACAGAGCATATTCAAAAGCATAGATTAATGAGACAAAGTCAACATGGATTTAGTGAAGGGAAATCTTAACTCACCAATCTACTACATTTCTTTGAAGGGGTGAACAAACGTGGATAAAGGTGAGCCGGTTGATATTGTGTATCTGGATTTTCAGAAGGCGTTTGACAAAGTACCTCATGAAAGATTCCAGAGGAAATTGGAGAGTCATGGGATAGGAGGTAGTGTTCTATTGTGGATTAAAAACTGGTTAAAAGATAGAAAACAGAGAGTAGGGTTAAATGGTCAGTATTCTCAATGGAGAAGGGTAGTTAGTGGAGTTCCCCAGCGGTCTGTGCTGGGACAGCTGCTTTTTAACATATTTATAAATGACCTAGAGATGGGAGTAACTAGTGAGGTAATTAAATTTGCTGATGACACAAAGTTATTCAAAGTCGTTAAATCGCAACAGGATTGTGAAAAATTACAAGAGGACCTTACGAGACTGGGAGACTGGGCATCTAAATGGCAGATGACGTTTAATGTGAGCAAGTGCAAAGTGATGCATGTGGGAAAGAGGAACCCGAATTATAGCTACGTCATGCAAGGTTCTACGTTAGGAGTCACGGACCAAGAAAGGGATCTAGGTGTCGTCGTTGATGATACGTTGAAACCTTCTGCTCAGTGTGCTGCTGCGGCTAAGAAAGCAAATAGAATGGATCCTCAGGAGCTTAGCCGAGTTTGGGTGGCAGAACCGGTGGGGGGAGGTGGGGATAGTGCTGGGCAGACTTATACGGTCTATTCCAGAGCCGGTGGTGGGAGGCGGGACTGGTGGTTGGGAGGCGGGGATAGTGCTGGGCAGACTTATACGGTCTGTGCCAGAGCCGGTGGCGGGAGGCGGGACTGGTGGTTGGGAGGCGGGGATAGTGCTGGGCAGACTTATACAGTCTGTGCCCTGAAGAAGACAGGTACAAATCAAAGTAGGGTATACACAAAAAGTAGCACATATGAGTTTATCGTGTTGGGCAGACTGGATGGACCGTGCAGGGCTTTTTCTGCCGTCATCTACTATGTTACTATGTTAGAAAAGGTGCAGAGAAGGGCGACGAAAATGATAAAGGGGATGGGACAACTTCCCTATGAGGAAAGGCTAATGCAGCTAGGGCTCTTCAGCTTGGAGAAAAGGCAGCTGAGGGGAGATATGATAGAGGTCTATAAAATAATGAGTGGAGTTGAACGGGTAGATGTGAAGCATCTGTTCACGCTTTCCAAAAATACTACGACTAGGGGGCATGTGATGAAGCTACAATTTAGTAAATTTAAAACGAATCGGAGAAAATGTTTCTTCACTCAACATGTAATTAAACTCTGGAATTCGTTGCCAGAGAATGTGGTAAAGGTGGTTAGCTTAGCGGAGTTTTAAAAAGGTTTGGACGGCTTCCTAAAGGAAAAGTCCATAGACCGTTATTAAATGGACTTAGGGAAAATCCACTGTTTCTGGGATAAGCAGTATAAAATGTTTTGTGCTTTTTTGGGATCTTGCCAGGCATTTGTGATCTGGATTGGCCACTGTTGGAAACAGGATGCTGAGCTTGATGGACCTTTGGTCTTTCCCAATATGGCAATACTTACGTACTTATATCTCCCCTCAGCCATCTCCAAGCTGAAGAGCCCTAGCCACTTTAGCCTAGGGGGGATACGTCCCATCCTAGACCTAAGGGCCCTGAACAAATTCCTGGTCTGCGAAAAGTTCAGGATGGTTTCCCTGGACACCCTTCTTCCCATGATTCAGGAAAATGATTGGCTATGCTTTGTGGACTTGAAGGATGCATATACGCACATCCCAATACTTCCAGCTCACAGGAAGTATCTTCGATTTCGGCTGGGAATGCAGCACTTCCAGTACCGTGTGCTGCCCTTTGGCCTAGCGTCATCTCCCAGAGTGTTCACAAAATGCCTGGTGGTAGTTGCAGCATCACTACACAGGTTGGGAGTGCATATGTTCCCTTATCTCGACGATTGGTTGGTGAAGAGCACCTCAGAGGAAGATGCTTGGGAGTCCATGCGGAAGACAATTCAGGTGCTGGAACTACTAGGGTTTGTGATAAATTACCCCAAGTCCCATCTCACTCCGGTTCAGAAATTGGAGTTCATTGGAGCATTGCTCGACAAGAGAACGGTTCGAGTCTATCTTCCCGAGGCACAGGCAGACAACCTTCTGTCCCTAGTGTCCAAGGTTTGAGCATCACAGCAAATCACAGCTCGGCAGATGTTGAGACTCTTGGGACACGTGGCCTCCACAGTTCATGTTACACCTATGGCACATCTGCACATGAGATTTGCACAATGGACCCTAGCTTCTCTGTGGTATGAGAACGGTTCGAGTCTATCTTCCCGAGGCACAGGCAGACAACCTTCTGTCCCTAGTGTCCAAGGTTTGAGCATCACAGCAAATCACAGCTCGGCAGATGTTGAGACTCTTGGGACACGTGGCCTCCACAGTTCATGTTACACCTATGGCACATCTGCACATGAGATTTGCACAATGGACCCTAGCTTCTCTGTGGTATCAGGCCACAGGGAATCTAGAAGATGTCAGCTGTTTGTCCACCAACCTTGCACATTCTCTTCAATTTTGGACAATTTGATTCAATTTGACCATGGGATGTTTATTCCAAATTCCTCAGCCTCAAAAAGTGCTGATGACGGATGCATCTCTCCTGTGGTGGGGGGGGGGGGGGGGGCTCATGTAGATGGGCTTCACACTCAGGGAGCCTGGTCCCCCCAGGAAACAGTTCTTCAGATTAACCTCCTGGAGCTCTGAGCGATCTGGAACGCTCTAAAGGCTTTCAGAGATCAGTTGTCCAACCAAATTATCTGAATTCAAACAGAAAATCAGGTTGCGATGTACTACACCAAAAAGCAGGGGGGGCAGTGGATCTCGCCGTCTGTGTCAGGAAGCCATCCAGATGTGGCTTTGGGCGCGCCATCGCGACATGTTTTTCTAAGCCACTTATCTGGCAGGCATAAATAACAGTCTGACTGACAGGTTGAGCAGGGTAATGCATCCTCACAAGTGGTCATTGAATATGACCGTAGCCCGCAAGATCTTCCGGGCGTGGGGCACCCCCTCGGTGGATCTTTTTGCCACTCAACTCAATCACAAGGTCCCTCAGTTCTGTTCCAGACTAGTGCCAGATGCCTTTCTCCTACATTGGGGAACAGGCCTTCTGTATGCATATCCTCCCATATCTCTGATGGAGAAGATTTTGTTGAAACTCAAGCAAGACTGTGGAACCATGATCCTGATTGCGACGTACTGGCTGTGTCAGATTTGGTTCCCTCTTCTTCTGGAGTTGTCCTCCGAGGAACCATGGAATTGGAGTGTTTTTTCGACCCTCATCACTCAGAACGAGGGGTCTCTTCTACATCCCAACCTCCAGTCTCTGGCTCTCAAGGCCTGGATGTTGAGAACCTAGAATTCGCTTCCTTAGGTCTTTCAGAGGGTGTCTCCCGGCTCTTGCTGTCTTCCAGGAAAGATTCCATGAAGAGGTGGTATTCTTTTAAATGGAGAAGGTTTGCCATCTGGTGTGACAGTAAGGCCATAGATTCCCTTTCTTGTCCCACACCGACCCTGCTTGACTATCTTCTACACTTATCAGAGTCTGGTCTCAAGACCAACTCCGTCATGGTTCACCTCAGTGCAATTAGTGCTTATCATCAACATGTAGAAGGTAAGCCTATCTCTGGACAGCCTTTAGTTGTTCGCTTCATGAGAGGTTTGCTCTTGTCAAAGCCCCTGGTCAAGCCTCCTCCAGTGTCATGGGATCTCAACGTCGTTCTCACCCAGCTGATAAAAGCTCCTTTTGAGCCACTGAATTCCTGCCATCTGAAGTACTTGACCTTGAAGGTCGTTTTCTTGGTGGCTGTTACTTCAGCTCATTGGGTCAGTGAACTTTAAGCCTTAGTAGTGGATGCACCTTTTACTAAATTTCATCACAACAGAGTAGTCCTCCACACGCACCCTAAGTTCCTGCCAAAGGTGGTGTCGGAGTTCCATCTGAACCAGTCAATTGTCTTGCCAACATTTTTTCCCCGTCCGCATGCCCACCCTGGCGAAAGCAGCGTGCACACCTTGGACTGCAAGAGAGCATTGACCCTTTACATGGAGTGGACGAAGCCCTTCAGACAGTCCGCCCAGTTGTTTGTTTTTTGATCCCAACGGGAGGGGAGTCGCCATCGGTAAACACACCATTTTCAATTGGCTAGCATATTGCATTTCCTTCGCTTATGCCCAAGCTGGGCTGACTCTGGAGGGCCACATCACAGCTCATAATGTCAGAGCCATGGCTCACTTAATGTCATAATGTCAGAGCGTCGGTGGCTCACTTAAAGTCAGCCTCCATTGAAGAGATTTGCAAGGCTGCAACGTGGTCTTCAGTACGCACATTCACATCTCACTACTGCCTTGAGCAGGATATCCGACGTGATAGTCGGTTTGGGCAGTCGGTGCTGCAGAATCTGTTTTGGGTTTAGAATCCAACTCCACCCCCATAGGCCCATTTTATTCTGTTCCAGGCTGCACTGTCAGTTAGTTTGTATATAGTTCCAGGTTAATCTACGTTACATCTTCGCTGTTGCGAGGCCCAATTGACCAACGTATGTTGTTTTGAGTGAGCCTGGATGCTAGGGATACCCCACTTCTGAGGATTATTCAGCCTGATTGTCCTTGGAGAAAGCAAAGATCCTTACCTGTAGCAGGACATCAGGCTGATAATCCTCACAATCCTGCCCACCTCCTCCTGGAGTTGTCTCCTGTCTCTCTTTTTTTTTACTCTTTACTTAACTGAGGAGAGCAAACTGGTTCTGGCAGTGAAATGGAAGCAGCCCACTCTCCCAGACTGGCGGGCAATCTTAAACAAATTGGACCATATTTGCCTGATGTCAAAACTCACTGCACTGCGATGGGGACAGTTGACTGTTCACTAGAAAACATGGGAACGGTATGAGCAGTGGACTTCCTTGTGTAATATCTCAGATACCCCACATAAGTGAATCAGGGGGTTGGGGGAATAGATTGAATTAGAAGTAGATAGAGAGAGTTGGGAGGGAGGGGGAGGGATGAGTAAGAGAGGGGAGGATGGGGGGATACTGTTGAACTCAACACAGGAAGATTTCTGTACGCATATTTACTGATAAGTATGAACAAGTTGGTGTTATTGTGAACAATATAATTTGTGGTTGTAAAGCTGACTATTGAAACTAATAAAAAAATGTTGGAAAAAAGAAAACTGAGGAGCGCGGCCGCTTGGCAGGTGGGTGAGAAGGCACTCGGCGCATGCGCTTTCGGACACGCAGCTTGCTGAGAAGGATCTAGTAAACTTTTTGCTTTTTCAAATGCTGGATCTCGGGCTAGCGAGGATCGCTGACCCACTTATAAGGATTATTAGCAAAAGGATAGGAAGGGGGAGGGAAGGAGCATTATAAGGAGTGTTCACTTGCTAATTTGTTATAAAAAGTTCCTTTGAGCGTTGGTTTAATTGGAAGGTGAAAACACTAAGATGCGAGTTGTGTACCATGTTCAATACGGCCGACAATCTTTGTTTGTCACACTTAATAAGACCAAAGGTTGATGTATACTCATAAATTGCGTGTAATCTGCTGGAATACAGGTAGATACAATACAGTGCACAGACTGTTGAAAAACTGGCTGTTAGAATACCTGTTTGCTTAGTCATAAGTTCGCAATAGTTTTACTATATAAAGGTCTAAAGACTATATAGGACACAGTTTAATAGTTATTAGGGAATATGGTTTACATACTGTCCACGTAACAGCGAGCAGATGAGGATAGTAGCCACACAATTGATGATTGTATGGAGCTTCTTGTATTGACTGCACGAAATTTCAAATATTTACCTGAGGTTAAGATCCATAATACGAATGAGAATTCCATGTACAGTCAATACTAAAGCAATGTGTAAGTGACATGGGGGCATCCCTCATATCAAAGAGGGGGATGGGGATAAAATGTGAAAAGTGGTTGGCACTCTGTAATAGGTTAACAAAAACTTTCTCTGTGAACATTTATATCTGTGAGGCTGTAGATAAATGGACAATAGAGTGTATTTTATTGAAGTGTCATTAATAAAAATGTTGTATAAATAAGGATTATTAGCCTTCTTTCCTCAGAGAATACCTGCTACAGGTAAGTATCTTTACTTTGTGGTTAGCATTATGTATTAATAAGATTATATAGAATGTATATGAAGAATGAATGGAAAAAATAATGACATTACAGTCAGTAGTAGTATGTTGGGGCAGAGCTGAGGATGTAGCTTGGACATTACTAAACAAAACGCTGTTTCACTGCTGCAAGGAGAGTGTATTGTTCCTGCTAGTGGATGACATGGGGAGGAAGAGCTATATATGTCTTGACTTTCCTCAGTGGTGACTTTTTTTATATTAAGAAAAGTACCAGATTAGGACCATCTTGAATTGTGACTTCAATAGAAAAGGAAGTAATTTTACTATAATTAAAGGTTCCAGGTTATTGATTTGGCTCCAAATTAGTACTCATTCATCCTCCTCTTTCTGATCAGTGACCTTCCACTCGTTTTCCTCTCTGATCACTCAACCCCTTGTGTTTTCCCCCACCCCCTTCTCATACCCCATTTAGTTGTATCTCTTAGCCTTCTTCCCTCCATCTGCAGTCTTTCAAGATCCATTCTCTCCTTTCTTGGTGTTTCAGCTTCTCACTCTACTATAGGTTGTTGATCCCAACATTTCTTTCAACTCTCCCAGCACAAAATGCTTTTTATTGCAGGGATTGCCAGTGCACAGGTTTCAAACATGGAAACCATAAGTTTCAAAACATGGTAGAGGTCTTGGAAATGTGAGGCAGGATTTCTTACTGGAATAGGAAAATATATGGGGGATGACAAGTAAAGAGTTCTGGTGTGGCATGAGCAGGTTTTAGTGATGTGAACTGATTTTAAACCCTTTTCTGCCCTTGCTCATTTGTATTTGCTTAGTTTCAGGCTTTTATTCGTTTTTTTTTTGTGAGACTGTTATCCATTTACATTTTGCTATGTGATATAACACAGTATTATAAATAGGATCACTCTCTGATTTTGAAGTTGTGACAGACAAGTTTAGTAAATGATTATCTTAATCTATTTATCTGTGAGTACAGAGTTGTTCACTGTTATTCTTTATTGAGTCTTACTAGAAGTGCATATTATAATAATTTAATATTTTTTTGTCTTTATAACATCTGAAGGTATTCAAAATAAAGTTCAGGACAAAAGAACTGCATCACTGAGCCGCCCCACGTCAGCTATGTCTAATCAAAGCGATATCACATATGGAGCTAAAACAGGTACCATTAGCATAACTTGAGAGAGTTAAAGAAATGACATATGAGAAGAGACTTTTGAAGACTTGAATATGTATACCTTAGAGAAAAGAAGGTATAGAGAAGATGCAATACAGATGTTTAAATTCTTGAACAGTATTAATCTACAAACAAATCTTTTCCAGAGACAGAGAAACAATAACACTAGAGGGCATAAATTGAGATTGTGAGGTGGTAGACTTAAGCATAACTTCAAGAAATGCTTTTTCACAGAAAAGGTGGTGGATGTCTGGAGGCGGTGGAGACAAAAACAGTGATGGAATTCAAAAATGTGTGGGATAGACACAAATGATGCCTAAATAGAAAGAAGATAATAATCAAAACAAGGTTCAAGGTTCAACTTTATTTCATGTAACATAAATTGACAATTAAAGTCTTAAGTGGTTTACAAAATTAAAAGGATAGATAATTGAAAGAAGAGAAAGGAGAACCACACAAGGAGACTAGGTTGCAAATGTTCAAATTATAGGGAAGGGGGTCAGGAAGGAGATCATTAAACCCTATACAGAAACAAGAGGAAGGGAGGCAGTGACAGAGATAAAACAAAACATCAACAACTATAAGTTAATTTATGATGGTCAGGAGTGGTGCTTAGATGGCCACTCCACTACTGTGGGACTGATGCAAATGTTGGATGGATTTCTATGGTCTGTTTTCCTGGATATGACAAGACAGATCAGGATGGGCTGGAGTGGGTTTCGACAGTAACTCTAGTAATTGGGAAGTAGAGCCAGTGCCAGGTAGACATTTACTGCCTGAGCCCTAAAAATGGCAGGGACAGATCAAGAAGCGAGTATTTTATACCGCATTCAGATCATATGCTATAAGTACAGGTGCAGTATATCTCAGTGGAGAAGGGGAAGATATTGTAAAGTGGAACTTAGTGAGTAAAATGTTGTATTATTTCATTGTTGGTTCAAAAAATGAATTGATAATGAATGTTGCTGTTGGACATACTGGATGGACCACTGTGGTCTATTATATCCCATCATTTATTATATTACTATGTCATTATCAAGTTTGGTAGAAAATATTTCAGAATGAACAGCTGTTTGGAAATAAATCATGGTATTAGTGAAATTTCTTTTTTTATTTGGAACATTTATGTATAAGCACATATTAAACCTTTCCATACCAAGTTAGCCCCAAAGACCGTGGCTGCATGTGCTTTGACCCTTACTCTCCCAAATCAAATCCACTGAAGAAGTTTGGTCTCAGATAGCCAAAGCATTAATCATCTTTGTTATGGAGCACTAATAGACTATTATTTATCCATTATATTTATTTACCATTTTTCTAATGCAGCTTAAGACAGTTTGCAAAGGATACCAAAAACCCTCCAACAATCAACAAAACCAATAAAACACAATGATACAAAAAATGATCATAATGAAAATTAAAATACTAAAGTAAAATACCATGTCTTAAATAGTTTCCAGACTCATAAATAATCATCTGATTCTTAGTGTCAGCTCCACTGTTCTGAACCAATGAGTGCTATCCCTTCCTACCAGAAGGTGGAGGTAGAGAAAATTGAATTTTGCCAGTGACATCACCAGCATCAGCAAAGGTGCTCCCTAGAGCAATCCAGTATTTTTCTCTACCTTCAGCAGATGGTGTCCTGTCCCTGTCCTAGGTCCCTGCTCTGCTAGCTGTGGCCGCTCCCAAGTCACAGTCTCAGGACTGTACCTGGTTGAGCTTGGAGCTTGGGTCTGAACCCCCAGTTGCACTTCTTAGTGCCACTCTGTGAGGTCCTGCGGGACCTTGCCTGAAGGGTGCGGGTCCCCACCCCCACCCCTCTTGCCTGTTTACCCTGTTGGGTGTACTCTCACTCCCATGGGCTCCCTCTGCAGCAAGGAAAAAATAAGCAGAGTGGAAGAAAATCCAATTCAAGAAACCAGTCAGAACTCACGTGAGTTCTGACTGGTTTCTTGGATTGGATTTTCTTCCACTCTGCATTTGTTTTCCTTGTTGGATTTGTGGAAGGTGTGAACCCCTTCTTTTTTCTCCCTCTGCAGCACCCAGGCTTTCCAAAAGTGCCTTCTTCGGCAGCACATACACTCCAAAAAATAAAAAAGAAATCAGTTGGCCTGACTAGCTTTATGCCCTTTGTCATGGGCTAATGCTTTCCTTGTCATCAAGCAGATGCAGCCATTACAGATGGGTTGTGTCCATCAACCAGCAGAGGGAGATAGAGAGCACACTTTTTTCAGTGCCTCATACCAGCTTGCTCCACTGCCTCTCTTCAGTATTCTCTATCTCCCCTAGCAGAGTGGCTGCAGCTTCTCCGAGCTCCATCTAAAATCTGCCTGGAGGTTGCTCCTGTGCTTTTGCCAGTTGTTAGCAGGGGTGTTGGAGGCTATAGCAGCTTCACTTTAAAGGCACCTAGGTTCGCCCTTTCCCTGCCTTACCCATACCTCCATGGATGTGGACACATTGCTTAGCTTTCCCTGTCCTTCCCCACCAACAGTGGATGCAGGCACATAGGTTCGCCCTTTCCCTGCCTTTCCCACTCACCTGAGCCTCCGGAGTTCTATTTACATCTGCTTTCCTCACAGCGTTAAAAAAAAAAAAAGGAACAGAGGTTTTTCCTTGCCTTTTTCTGTGGGACCGGAGCTGTGATACTCGGTCCAGTGAGGTAAGAGTGTTTTCTGACTCCGGGGTGGGCCCGCGATCGGGGCGATTTTGAATTTTACCGCCGTTTTCGGCGATGGCTGCAGAGACATTAAAGCGCTGTTCCAAGTGTGGCAAGCGCAGATCAGCAGCGGGGCTCTGTAAATCGTGCTGTACAGACGTTAGAGCTGGCCCGAGCATGGCGAGCGACGATTCTTCGTGCTCTGAGCTGGCAGCGGGCGCCATTTTGAATTTACCACATGGCGTTACCTCCGCTGAGACGGAGAGTCCTGAGCCCGGGGGGAGGCCGTGGAGTGAGGCTGATATGGGAGCTACTAGCCCCGGCAGAGATCCGGGTGCCCAGGGTGAGTTTTTCTCCCCTGATTTTGTCTTATTAATGCATAAAGCATACATGCTTAAAAGAGCTCTCCCACAAAGCCCGGCATGGGCCTCTTCTAATGCCCCCCCCCCGGTGGATTCTAGCCTGGGTATGCCCTCTGAGGCGTTATTCCCTGATAATTGGCAGAATATGAAGCGCAGAAGGGCTCATTCCCCTTCAGAGAGTGTTGCACCTCCATTTCCCCCCCCATGGTCGGGCTGCGAGGATTCGGAGGACTCTGGCAGGCCTTCATGGTCTGAGGAGCCAGAGTCTGGTGCAGAAGTGACTCAGGATCTGGACGATCCCTCCGCGGTGAGGATTTTCCACCTTGATGAGCTGCCAGCGCTTATTTCTGATGCCCTGCAGGCTCTCTCTATTGAGGACCCTGCCAGTGGCACAGCCTCCTCTGTGAATCCTAGGATGGCTAGTACCAAAAAGCCTGCTCGAGCCTTTCCTTTGCATGACTCCATCCAAGAGCTTATTTCGGCTCAATGGGCTGACCCCGAGGGACCTTTGAAAGTTTCCAGGGCTATGGGGCAATTATACCCTCTGAGTGAGGAGCATATGGCTCGCTTTGCTATGCCTAAAGTGGATGCCCTAGTCACAGCTGTGACAAAGAGAACTACCCTTCCTGTTGAAGGAGGTGTTGCCCTGAAGGATATTCAAGACCGTAGACTGGAATCAGCACTTAAACGGTCATTTGAAATTGCAGGTCTCACTATTCGGGCATCTGCATGCAGTTGTTATGCTGCTAGAGCCTGCCTGGCTTGGTTGCAACAGGCAGTGGAACAGCCCGGTGATGGAGCGGAGCCCTTTTCAGATGTGGCTCCGCGGATGGAGTCGGCCTTGTCCTTTCTTGCTGACGCCCTTTATGATATTGTCAGAGCTTCAGCTAAACACATGGACACCCGAGGAGTCGGAGTGGTCCATCAACCGCCTAGAGTTGAAAGCGGTGTTTCAGGAGCTTCTGGCCTTTCAAGTGACCCTGGAAGGACTGGCTGTCAGGGTGATGTCGGACAACACAACAGCAGTGGCCTACATAAATCGACAAGGCGGCACTCAGTGCAGAGCTCTAGCCGCGCAGGCCGAACAAATTTGCCACTGGACCGAGCTGCATCTACAGTTTCTGTCGGCAGCTCACATTGCAGGTCAGAGCAACGTGCAAGCCGATTATCTAAGCAGGCATCAGATCGATCCAGCGGAGTGGGAACTTGCAGATGAAGGGTTTCTTCAATTATGTGCCAAGTGGGGCAAGCCCATGATCGATCTAATGGCGACAAGCACCAATGCCAAAGTCCCATGCTTCTTCAGCAGACGGAGAGATCCTCGCGCGGGGGGGTTGGATGCCTTGGCTCAACCCTGGCCTCCTGAATGTGTTCCCTCCGTGGCCCTTGATAGGGCGAGTGCTCCTGCGGATTCGGCTGCATCCAGGAGGTGGTTCTCATCGCCCCGGCTTGGCCCAGGAGGCCTTGGTATGCGGACCTCCGACAGATGCTCGTAGAGGATCCCCTTCAGTTACCTCTGCTTCCCAACCTGTTGTCACAGGGTCTGGTGACCATGGAGGACGCCGGCCGATTTGGTCTTATGGCCTGGCGATTGAGAGGCAGAGGCTATTCCAATAAAGTAATTACCACTCTCCTGCAAGCCCGCAAGCGTTCCACTTCCGTGGCTTATGCCAGGATTTGGCGCCAGTTTGAAGTCTGGTGTGATTCCAGAGAGATCACACCCCTGCGGGCTCTTGTCTCGCCGATTCTGGACTTTTTGCAGGATGGTGTACAAAAAGGCTTGGCCTATAATTCCCTGCAGGTGCAAGTGGCAGCGTTGGCCTCCCTGCGTGGCAAGGTTGAAGGCGTGTCTTTAGCTGCTCATCCGGATGTGGCACGGTTTCTTAGAGGGGTGCTTCGGCTCCGTCCTCCCGTGCGTGCACCTTGTCCAGCTTGGAACCTGGGGCTAGTGCTGAAGGCCCTTCAGGGTGCTCCCTTTGAACCACTTCGGCGTGCTTCAGAGAAAGATTTGACACTGAAGGCCATCTTTTTAGTGGCCATTACTTCGGCGAGACGGGTGTCAGAGCTCCAGGTGCTGTCCTGTAGAGACCCTTTTCTGCAATTTTCAGAGTCCGGGGTCAGGGTTCGGACCGTGCCTACCTTCTTGCCTAAGGTGGTTTCAGCGTTTCACCTAAACCAACCTATTTTCTTGCCCTCCTTTGTCGAGGAGGAGTTTCCAGAATCTTTTGGGCAATTGCACCTGTTGGACGTGTGCAGGACTCTGCTGCAGTATCTGCGAGTTACTAACTCTTTCAGGACCTCTGATCATCTGTTTGTTTTGCTATCAGGTCCTTGCAGAGGGTCTCCAGCGGCTAAAGCCACTATTGCCCGCTGGCTTAAAGAATCTATCTTTTCAGCTTATTTGCTTGCCGGCCGGCCGGCCTCCGCCTGATGCCTTTAAGGTGCATTCCACTAGAGGAATTTCCTCTTCTTGGGCTGAAACTGGAGCACTCTCTCTTCAAGAGATTTGTAGTGCAGCAACATGGGCTTCTAAGCTCTCTTTTGCCCGACGTTACAGGCTGGATGTGGCTGCCAAGAGGGACGCACATTTTGGAGCGCAAGTGCTGGCGCGTGGTGTGGCTTGTTCCCACCCTATCTAGGGATTGCTTTGATACATCCCATCTGTAATGGCTGCATCTGCTTGATGACAAGGAAGGGAAAATTAGGTTCTTACTGTGATAATTTTCTTTCCTTTAGTCATAGCAGATGCAGCCATGATCCCTCCCTGTCTGATGCTATCTGCTGTAAATCTATTTCAGGTTCTGTTCGTGTTTCCTGGAGATTCCGTCCTTGGGAGAAAGTCGGAAAACAGTCTTCAGGATTCTTGTTCAATTAAAGGAGGATGACTTAATTACCTCCAGTTTCATGTTTTGGAGGATGAGTTTATTCCCTCCAGTTATGTCTCAGTGGAGGATGAGTTTATGCCCTCCGGGAGGATGTTTCATTCCCTCCATTCTGAGTTAATGCCCTTTGTTGTAGGGCCATCGTTCGCTGTGAGGAAAGCTCATGTTATTCCCATTGCGGTTTGCTATACTGCTTTGGAAGCTTCAAATACTGAAGAGAGGCAGTGGAGCAAGCTGGTATGAGGCACTGAAAAAAGTGTGCTCTCTATCTCCCTCTGCTGGTTGATGGACACAACCCATCTGTAATGGCTGCATCTGCTATGACTAAAGGAAAGAAAATTATCACAGTAAGAACCTAATTTTCCCATAGTAAAGAGCTAAGTAGGGTCTATCCCTCTAGGTGCACCCAGAGAGAGCTGGGGACAGCAGAGATGCTGGAGACCTGGGCTGAGGTAGTCCAGAGCAGTCAGTCAGGCCTGCGTCCATCTGCCATGTGGTAGAGCATGCTGTGCGGCCTTTATAAAAATAATCCATTATCCCTGCTCAGCTGCTGGTTCTAATGTTTAAATATGAACTCATTCAGTCTGTCTCATTTCTCTCAGTGAGCATTTTACATGTGCTGTTCCCTTACCTCCTTCAGCGCAAATGGATTAATTTCTGTCTCTCACAGTATGCCTGCCAAGGCATATTGGTAGTTAGAATCCTCTTTCAATTCACTCAGACTGGGAGCACATATTCAGCAGACTGCTAAAACCTGTCGTTTCTTTAATCACTAAAATTCATCCCTTTCTGAGCACCCCAAAACCCTTATCCATACTTATCACCTTATGCTTAGACTATTGCAACTTGCTTCTCAGAGGTCTCCCACTAAGCCATTTCTTTCCCCTTCAATCCATTCAAAATTCTGCATTACTTATATTCTGCCGATGTCGCTGCACTCATATTAGCCTTCTCCTCAAGTCTCTTCATTGTCTCCTTATTCATTTCCACATACAGTTTAAACTCCTCTTATTAACTTACAAGTGCCATGGGCGTAGTTTGTTGCATTTGGGGGGGAGGGTGTGGCTTTGAACATTTGCATATCATTTGCATATATACATCTCATAAATATTCATTATGGCTATTAAAAAAAAAAAAAAAAACAAGTAACACATACATGCACCAGACTAAAATGCTGAATATGAAGCCAGCATATCAAAAGCAATAGGGCCAGACACTTTATGAAATAACATAAAACCCTACAAAAAGACACTCAAAACCTATACAGAAAACTACACCCTAACCCACTTATGAAAAGACAGTTCTATAAATATTACACTGGACTCTAGAGCACCAATATACCTGCTACTGGAAAACTGGAACAAGCTGGACTGTTACACATTCCTACAGAAACACTATATGCTAGCAGAAACCATCACCTCAGTCATATATAGAGAACACGGACAGACCCTCATGTGATACAAAATTGGAAACCACAAAAAACATGCCCACAAAAACTGAAATATAGATCGCTTCAAGAAAGCCAGACTCTCTAAGCGGTGAAAATACTGGTAAAAGAGAAACAGAAATGTATTTTCTCCTGTACTCTGCAAAATACAATAAAAGAAAAAAAAGTACATTTTTTTTGTTACATTTGTACCCCGCGCTTTCCCACTCATGGCAGGCTTACATGGGGCAATGGAGGGTTAAGTGACTTACCTAGAGTCACAAGGAGCTGCCTGTGCCTGAAGTGGGAATTGAACTCAGTTCCTCAGTTCCCCATTTTCACAAAGCAGACATATCTTAGTCCTTAAAAAGCATTAAATAAAAATAATGTTTTCTACCTTTGTTGTCTGAGCATTCTAATTTTCTAGTTGGGCTGGTCCCTGTGTTCTCCTAAATTCTTTTCCAGGTTGACTTTTCCATTTCTTCACTCTTCTCTTGTCTTCTTCCTGTCCTTCTCTGCATCACTGATCTTTCATTTTACATTTTTCCCCACTTTTCTCTCACTCTTTAGTCCTTAGTATCCATCTACCTACTGGCTTTGACCATCTCCTTCTCATTCTCTCCCTTACTCAGTTTCCTAAATTCCTCCCCTATCTTTCAGCCACCTCATTAGTCCCCCATTCCCATACTCTGTAGTCACCCTATTTGCTCTCATGTACCCTGTACTGCAACTCATCACCCTATCGGTTCCAGCTCCATCAATGTCTCTCCTTCCTTCCCTTGCCTCTAAGGCCACTCTTCTGTCTGTTACCCTATACCCCATGCCCAATTGCTTCTCTTTCACCGTCTTTTTAACCCCTTTCCACCCTAACACCCCCTTCAGAGACTCGTCCCCTTCTCCTATACCGCTCATCAGTACCCCAATCCCTTTCAATGCCTCTTATCCTCTCTCCAGTCTCTATGTCATTCACGTTATATCTGAACCCTCTCCCACCCCCCAGTCCCATCCATCTCCTGCTCCTTCCCTCTGCTCACCACCCCTCCCAGTCCCATCCATCTCCTGCTCCTTCCCTCTGCTCACCACTCCTCCCAGTCCCATCCATCTTCTGTTCCTTCATCTGCTCCACCTCTCCCAGTCCAGATTACACACACCACCTCACCTGTGAGGTCCAGGATTGCGCAAGCACATATACACTCTGAGGACCGGGATCATTATCCCCTCCCCCTCCTTTGGTCTGCTGCCTTCGGTCTACCCTGGAAGTCTTCTCTTTAACTTCCTGTTCCCACATAGATGGGACCAAGGGACGCTGCAGAGAGAAGGCTTCTGGGGCAGTGCAAAGGCAGCATGTATACATCGCTAACTCTGCTGGGAGCCCAGAGAGATTGAAGACACAGCGCTGGAGGGAGGGAAGAAGGGAAGGTTAGAGGAATCCTGGATCTTGCAGGGCTTCAGGGTGGGGGTAGAGGGATCATGGATCATGCATGGCTTCAGGGTGGAGGAAGGTGGAAGAAGAGAGGGAGTTCGGGAGATGTCGAGGCAGTGCAGGAGGCGGCAAGCCATTTTAGGGGAGCACCCCCTTGCCCCTCCCAAACTACACCCATGACAAGTGCATTCACTCTGCAGTTCATCAGAACCTCTCCACTCTTCTCTCTCCCCCTACATTCCTCTCTGGGAACTTCATTCATCGGGTGACTCTTATCTGTACCCGTTTCCTCCATTGCCAACTCCAGACTCTGTTCCTTTTATCTTGCTGCACCATACGCCTGAAATAGACTTCCTGAATCAGTATGTCAAGCTCCAGCTCTGGCCATATTCAAATCTAGGCTTAAGGCTTTTTAAGACTGCTTTTAACTCCTAACTCCTATTCACTTGTTCAGTACCCATGTCTGTTTTATCATTCCCACCATAAGTAATTCCCTTATCCCTTATATGTCCTGTTTGTATATTGTGGGCGTCCTGGTCCCTGAAGACTGGTTTGAAAACCACTACTCTATATTATTTTGAAAAACTTCCCCTAATTCCCACCCACAGTCTGACATCACATGGTGCACAGATGTAAGTTCCACGAAAATATGCTTCTACATTTTAAGGTAACAGCAGTAAGTTGATGAGGATCCACAGGCAGACCCAGATGCTGAGAGCAGCAGAGATGTGACACATACATCAAAATGAAAACTGCAGTGTAAACATAGCTTTGTCTTGCCACTCAATTCTTCTTCAGAAGTCATACTCAAATGTGTGTAAAGTCAACATTGAGAAGCTACCATTACTTACACAGAACTGATGATGAAAATTCCTTGAGCAACCATGAAAACATCTTTAATATATGAAAGGGAACCGGTTAAGAAGGTCTTGTGTGAATCTCTTTGTAAGAGTCACTTGCAAAATCATGCCACATCTCATTTTGGTATCTGTATTAATGTGAAGGATAGGAAGTATTGTACTTCCACCATTTGCCAGAAATGTATCCTTAAGACAGATTGATGTCATGTGGTGCACAGTAGAGAGTTGCATGGGGACAGAATTTTCACCCATCCCTGCCCATCCCCAATTAAATCTAACCCATACCCATTAAGATCCATTTCATACCCTACCAATCCCCATAATTAATCTCTTCCATCCCCACCCATACCTGCAGGAGTCAAAGCTATTTACTTGCCCACAGACTCCAGTAGTTTTTTTTGGATGGTATTGACTATTCAACCAATGCACATTGGGAAAAATAATCCAAATCATAGTTACCTGATGCTGGATTCCATCTTAGGAGTCAGCACTCAAGAAAACATCTAGGTATTATTGTAGACAATACGCTGAAATCTTATGCCCAGTTGCAGTGGCGGCCAAAAAAGCCAACAGGATACTAGGAAAGGGATGCAAAGTAAGACCAAGACTATTATAATGCCTCTGTATTGCTCCATGGTGTGACCTCACCTTGAGTATTACGTTCAGTTCTGGTTGCCATTTCTTAAAAAAGATATAGCGGAATTAGAAAAAGTTCAAAGAAGAGCAACCAAAATGATAAAGAGGATGGAACTTCTCCCGTATGAAGAAAGGCTAAAGAGTTAGGGCTCTTCAGCTTGGGAAAGAGATGGTTGAGAGTGGATATGATTGAGGTCCACAAAATCCTGAGTGGTGTGGAGTGGGTGGAGATGACTCGATGTTTCACTCATTCAAGTAGTATAAAGACCAGGGGACTCTCAATGAAATTGCATGAAAATACTTTTAAAACAAATAGAAGGAAATATTTTTTTTCTGAAAGAATAGTTAAGCTCTGGAATTCATTGCCAGAAGATGTGGTAACAGTTGTTAGCTTATCTGGGTTTAAAAAAGGTTTGGATGAGTTCCTAGAGGAATTGTCCATAGTTTGTTATTGAGATGGACATAGGGGAATCTACTGCTTGTCCTGGGGTAGGTAGCATGGAATGGTGCTACTAATTGGGTTTCTGCCAGGTTCTTGTGACGTGGATTGGCCACTGCTGGAAGCAGGATATTGAGCTAGATGGACCATTGTTCTGACCCAGGATGGCTATTCTTATGTTACGTTCTTGTGTAAAATGACAGAAATATTAAAACACAACAAAATTAAAAACAGATTACAGATTCTAAAACAGCACACTCAAATTAGTAAAATCACATTGTTTTCATATTTTTTGACCTGAAGGATGCAAGGAAAATGCTAAAAATGCAGCTGGATCAATGTGTTCCAGTGACATCATCAGACGTCAGTGATGTTATTGGACACTAAAACATCGGGGGATGACTGAAAACAGCCTCCATTGTATGTAAATAGATCTCATGCAAATTCATTGGTGAAATTCTGAAAATTAGATTGGGTTGTGGCCCTCGTGAGCCAAGCTAGCCCACCCTTGCCTTACTGCCTCCAGTGGAGAATAGTTCAATTAGAGTACCTTTCAACAACCTGGACATGCCAAGTACCAGGCCTATCTCTTTGGATATGGAAATTCCTTCCCCTTCTGAAATAGGAGTTTGATGTCCATATTTTGGCCCCTCCCTATTTCTTCCCAAAACACGCCCCTTTGGACCTACTGCAGTTTTAGACATCTATACTTCCTTTATAAAATTGGGATTTGGACATTCTTGCAATAGAGATGTCTAAAGACCAGTTTTCAGAGCTCTAAAATATGAACAGAACTTCTAAAATAAGGGTTATAGGTACCTATCTGTCTTCATAAAATACTATCAGAAATCCTGTAGAAGTTGAGCCTAGTTTGAAGTTGTAGAAATTATCTGCTCAATCGTAGGCACAAATATTAGCCTGTACTTTAGCAAATATGTGATTGAATCAAAACTCTGCCCATGTTCCAGCCTAATCTCTGAGCACCCATACCGTACAAGTATTGTCAGGCTTGCACCTCACAAGTTTTTATGTGTGACCTAATTTAGTAGAGTTTTTTTTCTCTGTGGAAAGGGTTTATAAGATTTTCCCTCATTATGTTCAAACACAAAAGTATGTTTAAATCTTTTTATTAGTAGTAACACAACAACAATTCAATAAGGAGTACAAATGCAATAAATCCTAGATCACTAGACAGTTTTAGTTTTCTCCCCTTCACCCTCCCTCCTCCTTACTACCCAACTAACATCCCTTATCAATTCTATATTTACCATACATTATTGATGATAACAAAACACATATACTGCGAAACAGATAAAAATGGGACTTCCCCATATTTGGCACATTTTGTGAAAGTTACTCTATTGGGATTAGTCATCCAACTACCTACCCCACCTTCCTCCTCCCCTCCCCTCCCTTCCCTCTTGCTACCTTCCCTCCCTCCCTCCCCCCCTCCCTCCCCCCCTTGCTTTTAAATGGCTGAGTGGTCAGAGCATCCTCCGCTATCTTTCCCAGTGGTAGGCATATTCTTGGGTCGGTCTCTGCCAGCCAGCTTTTGCAAAATTTGCCGCTTTGATGTGTGGAGGAGTGTATTCCAATATCTCTCCCACACTTTCCTGAAGGCAGACGAATCTTTCTCCCCTCCATTGTAGAGAGTATATCCACATAATTCCAGGTGCAATAGCTCTGTCATTTTCGACTTCCACAGCTCTTTGGTGGGTGCTTGCTCTTCCCTCCATTTGAGTAAAATCACTGTCTTCCCAATCAAAACTGCTTTTCGTAAAAATCCAACATATCCTGATGGTATGGGCTTCTCCATAGTGAATACGTCAAACAAAATCAGAGGATTAATCACTACTTTTTGCTTCCACCAGTGGCCAATTTCTGTCAACAATTGTATCCAAAACTGTCTGACGGCCGGGCAGGCCCAAAACATATGTCCCAGGGTTGCCATGCCTGCTCCACACTTAGGACAGTCTCCCGTTCCAAAGCCCGCTTTCTGCGCTCTGATCGGGGCTATATATGCTCGTGTGGCAAACTTATACTGCCGTTCCCACTGCCTGATGAAAGGGACTCTGCGCAAAATAGACTGCAGAAAGTTCTGAAGCATCTCTATTGTAAGTTCTATCCCGAGCTCTCGCGTCCAGCTCTCCGCCGTTGTACAATAGTCAGTGTCCTCCATATTATCCAAGAGGTGCCTGTGGTGAAAACGTAGAGGCACTGTATTTTGAGATCCCAATGTGAGCGCAGTCGAAAGCGTGTCCTGCACATCTTCACTTAAATTAAACGCTCCCAAAGAGTGTGCATAGTGTTTTACCTGAGCATACGCATAAAAGTCTGCATATGGTAAATCAAACTCTCTCTGTATCTCCTCAAGAGACTTGAGTTGTTCCTCTTCATTCAACAGCTGATATAAGTAGCAGATGCCCTTCTGCTTCCAGAGCGCAAACGTTTTCCCCATGGTCCCTGCTGGGAATTCAGGATTTAAACACAGTGAGACAAAAGGGGTAGCTGCTGCCGAGAAGCCATGTCTGCGACACAACCACCTCCACATTGCCCTGGCCGAGCGTATGAACCAGTTCATGGTGGGCATGTTCGCCGGTCTTTTCTTTATGGTATGCAGCAGACAACTCAAATGCGTTCCCGGCGAGAGTGAAGCTTCCAACTGCGTGTTCGTAAATTGACTACTGCCCACCAGCCAATCTCTAACGTGCCTCATGGTACAAGCAATGGTAAGGTATCTAATGTTGAGCAGCCCCATGCCCCCATGCGTTTTGGGTTTATATAGCACTTCCAGAGGGAGTCTTAGGCGCTTATTATTCCATGAAAATTTTCTTGGCATTGCCTTTAACTCCCTTTCCTCTTGCCCTCGCAGGTGCAATGGCAGCATCTGAAACCTATACAGCCATTTGAGGGCTATTATCATGTTATAAAGGGCTATACGCCCTATCAGGGAAAGAAGGCAGGAGCTCCAGATACCCATCAGACGCCTAGCATCTGCTAATAGTGGCCGTACATTTTCTTTATATAGCGTGGACAAATTAACTGGCACTTCCACCCCCAAATATTTCAGCTTTCCTTCTGTCCATTTAAAGGGAAAGGGACCTTCCCATTTACGTCTGGTGGTATCTGTTATTGGGAGTACCAGAGACTTGGATAGGTTTAGCCGGAATCCCGAGATTTCCCCATACTGCCCAATCTCTCTCAGCAAACAAGCTACTGAACGCTGCGGGTCATCGACTAACAGCAGCAAGTCATCCTAATAATTTTATTTCTTCTCCTCCCGTCTGCATCCCTTTGATCCCCGGGACTCTCCTAATGATACATAATAATGGTTCTAGTGCTATCAAGAACAGTAAGGGGGAAAGTGGACAGCCCTGTCTTGTTCCTTTCATGATCTGGAACTCTGCGGTTCGGATCCCATTCACTACTAGTCTTGCCCTCAGGTTTGCGTATAGCGCCTGTACGACTTTCATGGCCCATCCCCGCATTCCAATCCAATGTAAGGCCTCATACATGAAGTGCCACACCACCCTGTCAAAAGCGCACTCTGCATCTAGGCTGATGACAATGCCCTTAGGTGTCCTCTCAGGAGCTTCTATCATGGCTGCTATCAGTTTCCTCACATTAATCACAGAGTGCCTGCCTTGGACAAAACCTACTTGCTCTCCTCCTATTATGGATGGTAACACTTGTGCCAGCCTCTCTGCCAGGACCCGCGACAAAATTTTAATGTCCACATTTATTAATGATATTGGCCTATAGGCCGCCGGGTCCGTGGCATCTCTCCCTGGCTTCTGTATTAAGCTAATCAACGCTTCATTAGCGTATCTGGGAAACTGTCCCTCCTCAGTCACCTCTTCATAGAGGCTCATCAGTGGGCCTATTACCTGTATTTTAAGCATCTTATAGAATTCTCCGGAAAACCCATCCGGGCCCGGAGCCGAATGCATCTTTAATGCTTTTAAGGCCTTCATCACTTCCTTGGAACTCAAAGGGGAATCCAGAAAATCTGTCTGTTCCTGCTCTAACTGTGGGAGTCGTGACTGGTGTAAATATTTCCTGATCTTATCGCGCATCCCCGATCCCAAGCTTTCTTCTGAGTATAATCTTTCAAAATGCTGTTTAAAAATATCTGCAATCTCCTCTGGCCTAGAAGTATATTTCCCAGTCGGACTACGCAGCCTAGCAACAATAGACTTCCTACGGGTTCCTTTGATTAATCGTGCTAGCATACCTCCCGGCCGGTCTCCATATTGACTAAGGTTATATTTACGGACTATTGTTGCCTTCATGTACCTATCTTGCAGCAGGCTATTTAACTCTATTCGTGTTTCAGTCAGAGCCTCTAAATTAGCCTTAGTAGAATTGTTCGCATATCTTCTCCTAGCCAATTTGACCTTCCTTTCTAGCTGTACTATCTTCTGCGTTATCCTGCGGTTCCTCCTGCTAACGTATGCAATCACCTCCCCTCGCATTACGGCTTTAGCCGTAGACTAATAAAGGCCAGGAGTCTCTACATGCTGTTCATTATGCTTCGCAAATTCTTCCCATTTTTGTATGAGATGTTCGGTAAATTCAGGTGAAGCATAAAGATATGCCGGAAATCTCCACCCTCCCAGTGTGCGGTAGTAGGGCTGGGCCTCCACGTCTACCCAAATCATGGTGTGGTCCGAGACCTCCTCCGGGCCTATCTCAGCCTCCACAATCCGTGCAAACAGCTGCTGTGACACCAGAATGTAATCTATCCTGGACTGGGTTCCATGCACCCTCGAAGTGTGCGTGAAACCACGCTCTTCCTCATGTAACAATCTCCAAGGGTCCACCAAACCCAGTCCGTCACAGAAGGCCTCCAGTATTCCAGACCCATAGGCCCTCCCCTCCCGTAAGCGTCCCGTTCTATCCAGCAGGGGATCTATGACCTGATTCATATCTCCAGCCACTATTATGGGGTCCGTTCCATGTGTCTGGCACTGTGCAAAAAGGTCCGCGAAAAATTTTTCCCACCAGTCTGGGGGGCATAAACTGCTACTAGTAAATAGCTTTTCCCTTGCAGATTTATCTGTACCCCCACATAATGGCCCTCAGTGTCAGCAAACAATATCTTAGCCTGTACTGCCACAGTCTTACTTAACAGAATAGCCACTCCTCCACGTCTTCCCACCGCCGGTGAACAAAACACCTTACCTACCCAGCTTCTTTGTAGTTTCTGGTGCTCCTCTAGGGAAAGTCTCGTCTCCTGTAGGCAAGTCACTCCCACCCCATGCCGCTTCAGGGCACTTAGAAGCTTTGCTCTCTTAACTGTGGAAGTAACCCCGCCCACATTCCATGATATCAGTCTTGTATTCCCCCTTAGTAGATTAGCCTGTATTCTCAATCACAGTTAGGATGGTTAAACTGTCTATATATTCCTTTCCCAGGGGTCCCAACCTCCCCCCAGGAATTTGTTGTTCTCGTGCATGGCCCACCCTGTGGAACCTCCATGTTAATATCTGCCGTTGCACCAGCTGTTCCTGCTGACTCTTCCAATCCTGTACACTCAACCACTCTTCGCTTCCACTTTGTATTCCTATCTGCCCTTTCCCCTCCTGTCCCTCCCTTCCCCCAGCCCCCATCCCAAGTTCCCCATCCCCCCACTGAAACCTATCCCTGTAACCCGGACCCATTATATGTAGATGGGCATAAGGGGCTTCCCGCCTCCCCCTCTGCCGTAAATGTTAACTCTCTTTTAATACTGGAAATTAGCATGTCAGTTCCTTATGATAAGCCTCTCCATGTAATGGCAACAGTACCTTCATTGAATGGCTCTCTACAGCAATCATCCTTTGTCTGGAGTCTGTGTTTCAGCCTGCCCAGATGTCTCCATGTCTTTAACATACTTTTGTGCCTCCTGAATGTCTTCAAATATTCTCCATCTTCCCTCATGTTTTACTTTCAAAATTGCAGGGTATAGCAGCATAAAGGTTACCTGTCTCTCGTGCAGCTTCTGGCATAATGGCGTAAATCGTCGGTGCTTTTCCTGTAGGGCCGCCGAGTAATCCTGGAATATACTCATTGGATGTCCTTCATACCGCAGCTCGTTTCGCTTCTGATGAAATCCGCGCAGAATCTCCTCTTTGTGCACATAATTGTGCACTTTAATTATCACTGTCCGCGGGGTCTGTCTTCCATCTTGTCGTCTGCCAATGCGGTGTGCTCTCTCAAGGCAAAGCTTTCCTGCGCTGTCAGACAGCACAAACTCCTCTGATAGCCATGCTTCTAAGACTGATGAAAGCACTCTATCATTTACAGTTTCAGGCAGCCCCACTATCCGCAGGTTTCCACGTCATGACCTATTCTCAAGGTCGTCTAGCTTCTCTTTTAGGGTTTCCACTGTGGCGGCCATGTTTTGGAGCGTAAGCTCCGTAGACCCCGCTGAATCTTCTATCTCTGATACACGGCACTCCAATTCCCCTGTTCGTTGCGTGGTGTCAGTTTGCTGCGCCTCCAGGTTAGAGACCTGCATGTATAATTTCTCTAATTTTGAGTCTATTGCTGCACTTACTGCCTCGGTGATCTGTTGTAGTTGCTCCACCGTGAAGGACACACTTCCGCTCGCCTGCTGCCCGTCATCGACTCCGCTTGGCGCCTTAGTTTTGTCTTTGTCTTTTTTTGGCCCTCTGCTCGCCATTGTACGTGCTGGCGAGTTCAGATATTTGTCTATGGAAACTTGCGCTGCTATTGCACAGCTTCTGAGGCTTCGCTTCCCTATATTTCCAGTTTTTTAATGCGTTTTAAGGAGCCAGGGCCTTGAAGGACGCGGGACCACGTCTTCCTCTCTTCAGAGCATCACGTGACCCCCCCCAAACACAAAAGTATAAGGACCTGTTCCTTTGTAACTCCTGTAGACCAATTTTATTAATAAATGCTGATGCAAAACTCCTTGTTAAAATTGCAAAAAGGTTGGATGCAATTGTCCTGACTCTCATACTGAGATATTAGTATGCGTAGACTTTTTTTTTTTTTTAATTTGAAAATTGTTTTTATTAGACACAGCTTAAAGAACACAATATAAGGCTATGCCGCCTTTAACATTCTGAGTAACATAAAACAGTTGAGTTACATCTCAGTGTATCATCAGTTTTAATAATTTTTTTTTTCCCCTTCCTCCCCCCCCCCCCCCCCCCCCCTCCTTTTCCCACCCTCCCCTATTCATTTCTGTCCACTTTTTGGTTATATCCCCTGTTTCTTACATTGTATTAGACCATAATTTCTCCAATTGAGTCCACTCTTTAGCATCAGGTTTGTATTTACCCAGTCTCTTATCAGTCAACTGTTCCAGGAGTATGCGTAGACTTTTACATGTTGGGTGGCATTCTCGATATCTAAATCTGATTTTGGACCTTTTGCTGAAAGCGTTCAAAAATCAAGTAGCGAACATAGTGATTTTTGAAACACAGAAAGTCTATCTTTGTTTTGAAAATAGGTATTTCTTAGTCACTTTGTGCCGAGTGTGTTTTTCTTTTGTGACCATTTCTGGAAAAAAAAATCCAAGGGAAAAATGCACAAAAACAATCCATTGGGGGTGTATGGGGGCCGCACAGACATCCCAATAGAGCAGTGGGACACCCTAGGGGGCACTACAGTGGACTTCATATAAAAGGTCCCAGATACAGATCTCACTATTACCCCCCTTATATTGTATAGTGAGCCCTCCAAAACCTACCAAAAATCTACTGTACACCACTACAATATCCTTTATGGCTGCAGGTGTCACCTGTATGTGGGTACAGTAGGTTTTTGGTGAGTTTTGGAGGTCTCACACTTTCTACCACAAGTGTAACAGGGTGGGTTTTGGGCCTGGGTTCCCTTTCTCTACAGTGCACTGTACCGATCACTAGTCTACTCCAGGGCCCTGCTTGCTGCTGTAGTAGGACTGGCCATCACATCTGACGCTGTCATAGAGGTTGGTATGTACTGTTTCATTCACAGCTTTGGGGGGTGGGAGGGGGTAAGGGAGTAAGGGGTGGTCATATCTTAATTCTTCCAGTAAATAACTAGTACCCAACATCTCCAAATTTTCATGCTACATAGAAACAATGAATCTCTTTATAATGAATAAGTCAGACCTCAGTGGCAACTCGTTTCACAAGGGCAAACAGCTCTTGGCTCGCCTTGCATCTTTACTGGTCTGTACAGACTTATAATAGTTTGAATTTTTTAATATTCAAACTTAATCTCATGTTATTATTATTATTATTTATTGCATTTGTACCCCACATTATCCCACCTTTTTGCAGGCTCAATGTGGCTTACAGAGTGTTGTTATGATGCAGTCATTACATGGTCTTAAATACAGTCGATAATAAACTAAGGTAGGTAATTTAGATGCAAGGTGCTAGGTAAGGTGTTGTGAGAGGTGTTTTAGATGCATCTGAGTAGTTTGGGGAATAGTTAGTGAGGATGTCCTTAGTAGGTTTTGTTGAAGAGATGTGTCTTCAAAGATTTGCGAAAGCTGGTTAGGTTGTCCATTTTTTTCAGGGCCATGGGTAGTGCATTCCAGATCTGTGTGCTTTTGTACTCAAAAGTAGTAGCGTATGATTGTATTTAATTCCTTTGCAGCTGGGGAAGTTCAGATTGAGGAATTTGCGGGCCGATCTTTTGGCGTTTCTGGGTGGTAGGTCCACTAGGTTTAACATATAAAGAGGGGCGTCTGCATGGATGATTTTGTGGATGGTTGTGCAGATCTTGAACTCAATTCGTTCCTTGAGTGGTAGCCAGTGTAGTTTCTCTCTTAGAGGTTTTGCTCTTTCGTATTTAGTTTTGCCAAAGATAAGTCTGGCTGCGGTGTTTTGGGCTGTTTGGAGTTTTTCAATGGTCTGTTCTTTACAGCCTGCATACAAAGTGTTACAGTAGTCCAGATGACTTATTACTAATGATTGTACTAGGGTACGGAAGATGTTTCTTGGGCAAAAGGTTTTATTTTCTTGAGTTTCCACGTCGAGTAGAACATTTTCTTTGTTGTATTCTTCGCGTGGGTATCGAGTGTGAGGTATCGATCAATGGTGACTCCAAGAATTTTCAGATTTTCTGAGATAGGGAGTGTGCAGTATGGTGTGGTTATGGTAGGGTAGTTGTTTGTGTTGTATTGGGAGGTGAGAACTAGACATTGAGTTTTTTCTGCATTCAGTTTTAACTGGAATGAGTCCGCCCAAGAGTGTATGATTTGGAGGCTCTGGTTGATCTCGTTGGTTATTTCGTTTAGGTTACTTTTGAATGGGATGTGGATCGTGACATCATCCTCGTATATGTAGGGATTAAGGTTCTGATTGGCTACAAGTTTGACTAGTGGTATCATCATAAGGTTGAAAATAGTTGGCGAAAGGGGGGATCCCTGAGGAACTCCACATTCCGGTGTCCAAGGTGGTGATCTATCATTATTCGTTATTACTTGGTAGGATCTGGTGGTAAGGAATCCTTTGAACCATTTGAGAACTGGGCCTCCGATTCCAAAGTATTCTAACAGGTGTAATAGTATTCCATGATCTACCATGTCGAAAGCACTGGACATGTCGAATTGTAGTACGAGTATGTTCTTGCCGGTTGCAATTGTTTTTTTGAATGAATTCATTGCAGACACTAGTACAGTTTCAGTGCTATGATTTGATCTAAATCCTGATTGAGACTCATGTAGAATTGAGTGTTTGGTCAGGTATTCCGTGAGTTGTTGCGTCACTATGCCTTCCATCAGTTTTGTTATGAGTGAGATCGAAGCAACTGGTCGGTAGTTGGTTAGGTCCATTGTGCTTTTCTTGGCAACTTTTGGCAATGGGGTGAGAAGGATATTTCCTTTGTCCGTAGGGAAGAGACCATTTAGGAGTCTGTAGTTTACTTGGTTCGTGAGGTCTTTTGTGAATTGTTTGGGGGCGGCTTTTAATAGGCTGGTAGGGCAGATGTCAAGTTTGCATTGAGATTTGGCATATTTTCCAAGCCAGTATGTAAGTTCGTCTACTGAGATCAGGTCGAAGTTGGTCCATGATCGATCGGCTGGATATTCCCCAGGTTTCGGGTCTAAGCATTCAAGAATGCTTGTGTACTCAGTGGTATTGCTTGGTATCATGCGTCGGAGCTTTATGATTTTTTTCCTTGAAATATTTTGCTAGGTTGGTTGCCGATGGGGTTTCTATGCTATTCGAAGTGACCTGTGTGGTGTTTAGGAGATTATTTACAAGTGAGAAGAGTTTATGGGTGTCCTTGTAATTTGGTCCTATTATAGTTCTGTAGTGCGTTCTTTTGGGCTGTCTGATTTTGTATTTGTATTTTCTTTGTAGCTGTTTCCACTCTTTGAGTGTGTGTTCGTCTTTTTTTTTTTTTGCTCCAGGTTCTTTCTAGCCTTCTAACCTGTGTTTTTAGTTCTTTCAGTTCTTCGTTGAACCAAGGGATTGAGCTTTTCCTATGTGAGGTTCTAGTTTGGAGTGGTGCTATTTTGTCTAGAACTGTTTTGCATCTGTTGTCCCATTCTTGTAGAAATTGGGGTGAGTCTGAGGTTGTTGTCCATTCGTCGGTGTATATGTGTTGCCAAAATGTTAGAGGGTCTATTTTGCCTCTTGTAGTGTATGTTTTTTTTTCTTGTTTTTGTTGTGTCTCTTTTGTTTTCCAAAGGAGGGAGGTGTTTGCCTTGTAGTGGTCTGACCACGGTGTGGCTGTCCATTTTGTGTCTTTGATTCTGAGGTTCGCTTCTGATGAAAATTTATGGGTAATGATGTCTAATGTATGTCCTCTCTTATGGGTGGGTTGCATGTTAGGCCAGTGGATCTCCCAGAGTTGGACCTTTCATAAATTTTTGCATTTTTCATAAAAGCCTTAAAACCAAGGACTTACCTTAATCAATTGAGGGACTATTATAAGTAAGTCTGTACAGACCAGTGAGGCGGCAAGTCAAGAGCTGTTTGCCCTTATAATAAATAAGTCCCACTGAGGTCTGTGAACTTATTTATTATAAAGAGATTCATAGTTTCTATGTAGTGTGAAAGTTTGGAGACAGATTACTAGTTTTTTTGCTGGAGCTTATTACCCCTGTCCATTGAAATCTATTGAAACAACTGGTTTATTAATTAGATTAATCCCTCCAGTAGTCATTTCATCATTTAGAGCGCTTTTTGTGACTTAGTCCTGATTGAAACAGGTCTAGACCAAAACTTCTAACTTTTAGCAGTAGACGTTTTTGCTTTGTTCTATTATGGCAGGAAAACATTCAAGTTTTCAGAACGTCCAAATCCCACCCCCAACACACCCTTGACATGTCCCATTGCGGGACATATCTTCAAATAATTATGATTTGGATTATTCTTCCCAATGTGCATCACTTTGCACTTGTCGACGTTAAATCTCACCTGCCATTTAGATGCCCAGTCTTCCAACTTCCTAAAGTCTTCCTGCAATTTTTCAGGATCTGAATGCATTTTAACAACTTTGAATAGTTTTGTGTCGTCTGCAAATTTAATCACCTCATTTGTTGTTCTCAGATCATTAATAAATATGTTAAATAGCACTGGTCCTAGTACAGATCCCTGGGGCATTCCACTATTTACCCTCAAACAGTAGTCCAACTTCACATTGTTATCAGAAAAAATAATTTGCATCACTGAATATACAGAATAGATTTAAACTACATGGCCATGGTTTAAACAACATGCTTACTCTGGCATTTGAATATTGACCAGTTTTATTTTTAACACTGAAGCAATAATCTCATAGATTAAAAAGGCCTTTTTGAAAATTCCTCTTATCCTCCATAGCCAAATCTCATCTCTGTGCCAATGCCATCCACGTGACTGCACTAAATGTCTACAATAGCCTTCCTAAACTTCCTGAACATGTGTGACACAAGTTCCCTCACTTGCAAGATTCAAATCCAGCCTGAAAACTCACTTCTTCGAGGTTCTTTTAATACCAGATTTCCATGTAAGAGGTTTCTCAAGCTGGACTCTACATTTGTTAGAACTCGATTGATTGGTGGATGTTTCTTACCCAACCTAATAACATAACTACCCATCACTGACATATAGAAAAATTATAGTCCTCTGAATATGTTGGTAGATTATGGAAATGGAATGGCTTTTGCCCCTAGTTGAGGGGAAACTTAGATACTTTGAGGTACATTGACAGCCCTTTCTGTAGTATTCTGAATGTTACTCTTTCACCAGCATTCTTTGAGCATAAATACAAGCTTTTAGTTTGTTTTAACTGTACCAGTTTACGGAATTTACGGAAAGAACCAAAACACATAAAGTCCACACTCACTGTTCACTAATGCATCAATACATCCATTTCTGAACTCTCACCCCCCGTAATCTAACCTCACTCATACCTTTACCCACAGAAATATGTATACCACACATAATGCCCTTCTAGCTACCCGCTGTATCCTTCCAATGTTTCAAGGCTTTGATCCATTGTTATATTCTTCAACAATACTTTGATTGTCTCGCATAGCTCTTCACAATGTAATCCATAACCAAGTTGTAACAAATTGTACTTCCATCATTCATATCATATTGTAAGCCACACTGAGCCCGCAAAAAGGTGGGAAAATGTGGGATACAAATGCAATAAATAATAATAACTTGTTTTCTCTTCCCCTTCTGATTGCATGCTTTGTGTTTTGTTAAATATCTTTTACAGAATGAAAGCTTAATAAAGACAAAATAAAAGTGTATTGCCTATACAGTTTTCTACATGGTGACCAGATAATATAATATTAATAATAATCTTTCTCATTCCTCCCTCCTCACCACTGAATCTTTGTTTTCATAAATATCTTATTTCACTTTAAAAAAGAAAGTGTACTATCTCCATTACATTTTATGCTTCTGTCAGACTGAGAAAGGGATGCCCTGATTCATTCATGATTTCAACAAAGCAGCATGAATCATAGTCTGCTTTGCTACCACAGTGATTCTTCTTATTTCTGGATACTCAATAGTAGTGCAAGGTCTGAGTAGAACTGCATTTTTAAAAACTGATCCATTTGATTTTTTTTTTCACACACAGAACTTCATCCTGTACTCAGGGTTGATGAACGACAAAAGCTTGCCAGGGAACGAAGATTAGAGCTGGAGAAACATCTGGGTAAGTCAGAAAGTTATTGTCCTTTATTTGATGTTATTGATAGTTATTATGACTGAGATCTTTAATAGATTATCATATTATGAGCAAATTCTTAATTTGGCTGCTCTAGCACAGTTTGTAGTTTAGCATCTTATATGATATGTTGAGAAAAAGTTTGAGAACCCCAAGTATAATAACTCTTTTTAAATTGAAACCAGACTTTTAAATGCAATTAAAATGGTATAGATTAAACAATTCTCTGATTGCCAGCAAGATAGCAAATCCCTTATATCTGAGTGTGTCATCTGGCAAAAATCCATATGGTAAAAGCTTACACAACTGTGCTGCATTTCTAGATGTTCATCTAAGACCAAGTGCGCATGTGTTCAAGTATTTCTCACCTTGTGCTGTTGTGGAGAATATATATATATATATTTTATATTTTATTTTACTTCAATATTTTTTTTCTACAGTTCTGAACAGCCATTTCTCACTGCAGTCTATATATTTTTTTCTGACTGATTTTAAGTGAAACTTTCCTTTTCGCATTTTGACATTTTGTGGGGCCTCCTTTTCTTCCTTTTGATCTCCTTACTAGGTTTTTCAGTCAGATTTTAAGTTTTATGTTTAGCCTATTTCTATCTACCCTTGCTGCTTGGTGCCTTGGCTGAAACTTATCAGGCTTATTTTCGAAAGAAAAGGGCGCTCATCTTTCGACACAAATCAGGAGATGGGCGTCCTTCTCTCAGGGTCGCCCATATTGGCATAATCGAAAACTGATTTTGGGTGTCCCCAACTGCTTCCCGTCGTGGGGACGACCAAAGTTCCCAGGGGCGTGTTGGAGGCGTAGCGAAGGTGGGACTGGGGCGTGCCTAACAGATGGGCATCCTCGAGCGATAATGGAAAAAAGAAGGGTGTCCCTGACGAACACTTGGCTGACTTTACTTGGTCCATTTTTTCTTATGACCAAGCCTCAAAAAGGTGCCCGAACTGACCAGATGACCACCGGAGTGAATCGGGGATGACCTCCCCTTACTCCCCCAGTGGTGACTAACCCCCCACCCTGAAAAAAACAACTTTAAAAACTTTTTTTTGCCAGCCTCATATATCATACTCAGGTCCATCGCAGCAGTATGCAGGTCCCTGGGGGGGAAGTGTGTGTGTTGTTTCAGTGGAGGCATAGCGAAGGCATGGGTGTCCTTCTTTCATACATTTTGGACGTCCTGAACTGCCCCCCTCCCACAGGGACGGCCAAATTTCAAGGGAGTGGAGTGGAGGAGTGGCCTAGTGGTTAGAGCACTGGTCTTGCAATCCAGAGGTGGCTGGTTCAAATCCCACTGCTGCTACTTGTGATCCAAAATCCAAATAAATAAATAAAGGGGGTGTCGGAGGCATAGCAAAGGCATGGATGTCCTTCTCACAGAAACATCCACATTTTGGACGTCCTCAACTGCCCGTCACAGGGACGGAGGCATAGCGAAGGCACCTAACATTTGGATGACCTTCACCCATACTAAAAAAAAAAAAAAAAAGACATCCCTGACGAGCACTTGGACGTTTTCACCTGGACTTGTGTTTTTTTTAAGGTTGTAGACGGCAATTTATTTAAGGTTGTAGACGGCTATTATACATGCAGCTTGTCTGCGTGTATGAAGCGATCCTTGGCATGCGCAGATCAGCCATGCATAACGCTTGGCTGCTCTGCACTGGCTTCCCCTCCTTAGGAAGGAACTCGTGTGCAAATGAGCTAACAGCGAGCAGCTCATTTGCATGCAATTTCATGCATGCCTGTTCCTTTCCGAATCGCTATGGGATTGGTAAGGGAAGGGCTTTTTCCATTCAATTAGTGGATCAGTTAGTCCACTGCAGTGCCTCCTAGGGTGCTCGGTTGGTGTCCTGGCATGTCGGGGACCAGTGCACTACGAATGCTGGCTCCTCCCACGACCAAGTGAGTTGGATTTGGTCGTCTTTGAGATGGGCGTCCTCGGTTTCCATTATCGTCGAAAACCAGGGACGACCATCTCAACATTTATGGCGACCATCTCTAAGGTCGACCTAAATGTTGAGATTTGGGTATCCCCGACCGTATTATCAAAACGAAAGATGGCCGCCCATCTTGTTTCGATAATATGGGTTTCCCCGCCCCTTTGCGGGGACGTGCGAGGACACCCTCAGGAAAACTTAGGCGCCCCGTTCGATTATGCCCCTCCACATGTTTCAAAATAGTTATTTGATTTTGATTTGGCTATATTTTGTGGGGGACATGGCCCAGGGAAAGAAGCAGCAGCCTTTTAAAAAATGCAAGCACTGTAGTATCCAATATGGTGCTTGCACTGCCTAGGGCTTCACCACAAATATTCTGCTTGTCATCTTTGTCTTCAGATTACAAGAAATGGGCTTTCTGGCAATGAAGAGCAAGGATCAGGGTTCCTCAGTTATCCAGATCTGATTCAATATCTGATCAGCATCTGGGACATCGAACCTGAGGGTCCTTGATGTTGCATCAGATTCTAGGGATACGTGGAGGGGCATAATCGAACGGGGACAACCATCTCTAAGGACGCCCATCTCTAAGAACGCCCCGGCGAAGGGGCGGGGAAACCAGTATTATCTAAACAAGATGGGCGTCCATCTTTCTTTTCGATTATACAGTCGGGGACGCTCAAATCTCAACATCTAGGTCAACCTTAGAGATGGTCGACCTTAAAGATAGTCGTCCCCGGTTTTCGGTGATAATGGAAACCGAGGACGCCCATCTCAAAAATGACCAAATCCAACTCATTTGGTCATGGAAGTAGCCAGCATTCGTAGTACACTGGTCCTCCTCACATGCCAGGACACCAACCGGGCACCCTAGGGGGCACTGCAGTGGACTTCAGAAATTGCTCCCAGATGCATAGCTCCCTTACCTTCGGTGCTGAGCCCCCCAACCCCCCTCCCAAAACCCACTCCCCACAACTGTACACCACTACCATAGCCCTAAGGGGTGAAGGGGGGCACCTACATGTGGGTACAGTGGGTTTCTCCGAGGACAAGCAGGCTGCTTGTTCTCACGATTGGGTCATCGTCCACGACGGCCCAGTAGACCGGCAAATCCCTAAGCAAACATGTGCAAACGGCTTCCCGCCCGTGGCGCGAGGGTGCCCTCCTTAGTTCTTTTTCATCCCTTTTCTTTCTTTCTCCGTGTTTGTGTTTTCAAAAATTAAAAACAAAAAAACAAAAAACAGTTTTCCCTTTATTTCTTTAGTTTTTTTCACATTAAAGTTTTTCCTTTTTTCGTTGGGGCCGCATTTTAGGCTGCTCGGCGGGGTTTTCCTTTTTTGTGCCTTTTTAATTGGCACAATCGAGTCCTTTAATTTTGCAGCCGCCGTTTTTCCGTCCATGTCATCAAGGACACCCAGCGGCTTCAAGCGTTGTACTCGGTGCAACCGGACCATCTCGGCTACCGACCCCCACGCGTGGTGTCTCCAGTGCTTTGGGCCCGATCATTTGCCAGCTGCTTGTAAGCTGTGTTCTTTAATGAAAAAATGGACCCAAGTGTTTCAGGAGGCTCAACGTGAAAAACATTTTGCGGATCGGTCCGTTCCTTCGACGTCGGCATTGGTGCCGAGGTCGGCGGTGTCGACGTCGAGGGAAGCATCCACTTTGAGAGCGCAGGTAATGACTGCCGAACGACCATATCGCGCTGGGAGCAGTGAGGCATCGAGTGGGTCTCCACTTGTCTCAAGGTCTACTGCTATGCAGGCCCCCTGGGATCGACCTTCGTCGGACCCAGCCCCAAGGAGGCGTGAGGATTCCACGTCCTCCTCTTCGGTACTGAGGAGTCTCGATGACGAGCGTTGAGCGAAGGCTAAGAAGCACCGTCATCGATCTCCTTCCATGCGTGGTACCGAGGGATTCTTTTGGGAGAAAGATATATCAGGCCGCTATGCTCGCAGCCAAGATTCAAACATACCAGTTCTACACGAGTATCCACTTGCGGAACTCGGTGAGGCAACTGTCCAGTTTGGTCGAAGCACTTCCTCCGAAGCTCGCCGAACCTTTTCACCAGGTGGTCAGGCAGCAGAAGGCGTGTCGAAAATTCCTGGCCAGGGGTACTTATGACACTTTTGATGTGGGGTCCCGAGTACCTGCTCAAGGTATAGTGATGCGAAGACTCTCATGGCTGCGTGTCTCTGACTACTACTACTACAAATCATTTCTATAGCACTACCAGTCGTACGCAGCGCTTCACAATTGAACATGAAGAAAAGACAGTCCTTGCTCATAAGAGCTTACAATCTAAATCAGGACAGACAGGACAAATAAGGGATAAGGGTAGGACAGACAGATAGGACTCATAGGGAAAAGGGGACTATTGAAGAGAGGAAGACAAGATAAAGGTTACGAGCAGATGACAAGTTAGGAATTAAAAGCAGCATCAAACAGGTAGGCCTTTAGCCCGGATTTGAAGGTGGCCAGGGATGGAGCTTGACATAATGGCTCAGGAAATCTGTTCCAGGCATAAGGTGCGGCGAGATAAAAGGAACAGAGTCTGGAGTTAGCGATGGAGGAGAAGGGTGCAATTAGGAGAGATTTGCCTAGTGAATGGAGTTCCTGGGAAGGAGTGTAGGGAGAGATGAGGGTGGAGAGGTAGTGAGGGGCAGCAGAGTGAATGCACTTATAGGTTAATACGAGGAGCTTGAACTGTATACGGAAACGGATAGGGAACCAGTGAAGTGACTTCAGAAGAGGGCTGATATGGGCATAGCGACTTTGGCAAAATATGAATCGTGCAGAAGAATTTTGAACAGATTGAAGAGGAGAGAGATGGCTGAGTGGAAGACCTATGAGAAGCAAGTTGCAGTAGTACAAGCGAGAGGTGATGAGGGTTCTGGTAGCGTGCTCAGAAAGGAGAGGGCGAATTTTGGCGATATTATAGAGGAAGAAACGACAGGTTTTAGCAATCTGTTGAATATGTGCAGAGAAGGAGAGGGAGGAGTCGAAGATGACCCCAAGGTTACAAGCAGATGAGACAGGAAGAATGAGCGTGTTGTCGACAGAAATAGAGAGTGGGGGAAGGGGAGAGGTTGGTTTAGGTGGGAAGATAAGGAGCTCAGTTTTGAAGTGTATGTGTACCTGGCAGCTTTTAGGTGAAGTCCACCGCAGTGCCCCCCAGGGTGCCCCACTGCTCTACTGGGATGGCTCTGTGGCCAGTCTACCAAAAATGCTGGCTCCTTCTTCATCCCAATGGCCTGACCCTGTGCGATTTTTTTTTTTACCGATGCCAATAAGATTTCAGTAACTCCCAAAATATTAAAAGCAAAAGTTGTTATCATGTATAGCCAAAGTGGATGGCGGCTGTTCCTTGCCGGGGGGATAACATTTTTGGCGAAAAAGTAGAGGATATGGTCGATCAGATCAAGAAGCACCATGATGCTATGGATTCTCTCTCCCGCCAGGCATCTTCTGCTACCACCTCCTCATCAAGGAGGCTTTTTGGAGGGAGGAGGAGTGCTCCCTATTCCTATAATAGGCTTAGGTACACTCCTGCTTCTCGGCAGCCTACCCAGGCTCAGTCCCAGCGCACTTGTTCCTGTCAACGGCGTGCGCCTAAGACCCCTGCTGCTCCCCAGCAAAAGCAAGGGACTGGCTCCAGTGCAGCATAGCCTCAGAAAAAGTGTCCGTGCCGGACGACTTGCCGGTCGGAGGGAGGTTGATATTTTTTCACCAAAGGTGGCCTCTCATAACCTCCGAACGGTGGGTTCTTCAAATAGTCCAGTTAGGATACACCCTCAATCTGATATCCAAACCTCCAAATTGCTCTCCGGGAGCTCATTCTTACAACTCCCAGCACAGGCAGGTACTTGCAGAGGAACTCTCTGCCCTTCTAAAGGCCAATGCAGGCGAACCCGTTCCACCAGGGGAAGAAGGGCTGGGATTCTATTCCAGGTACTTCCTTGTGCAAAAGAAAACAGGGGGGATGCGTCCCATCCTAGACCTAAGGGCTCTGAACAATTTCATAGTCCGAGAAAAGTTCAGGATGGTTTCCCTGGGCACCCTTCTTCCCTTGATTCAGGAAAATGATTGGCTATGCTCTCAGGACTTAAAGGACGCCTATACTCACATCTCGATACTTCCAGTGAGCTGGGAGTATCGAGATGTATCTTCGATTTCAGTTGGGAACTTGGCACTTTCAGTACTGTGTACTGCCCTTTTGTCTCGCATCCGCACCCAGGGTTTTCACAAAGTGCCTGGCAGTTGTTGCAGCGTCGCTACGCAGACTGGGAGTGCATGTGTTCCCTTATCTCGACGATTGCCTGGTGAAGAGCACCTCGGAGGCAGGCGCTCTACAGTCCATACGGATGACTATTCGGGTGCTAGAACTTCTGGGCTTCGTGATCAATTACCCCAAGTCCCATCTTGTCCCGGTTCAAAAATTAGAGTTCATTGGAGCTCTGTTGGACACTCGGACGTCTTGAGCTTATCTTCCCCAGGCAAGGGCAGACAATCTCCTGGCCCTCATGTCCATGGCTCGAGCATCTCAACAGATCACAGCTCGGCAGATGTTGAGACTGTTAGGACACATGGCCTCCACAGTTCATGTAACTCCCATGGCACGCCTACATATGAGATCAGCTCAATGGACACTAGCTTCCCAGTGGTGCCAGACCACAGGGGATCTAGAGGATGTGATCCATCTCTCCACTGACTTTTTCAGTTCCCTTCAGTGGTGGACCATTCGATCCAATTTGACCTTGGGGCATCCATTCCAAATTTCTCAGCCACAAAATGTGCTGACAACGGATGCATTCCTTCTGGGGTGGGGAGCTCATGTAGATGGACTTCACACTCTAAGAGCTTGGTCCTTTCAAGAAAAAGGTCTTCAGATCAACCTCCTGGAATTACGAGCGATCTGGAACGCTCTAAAGGCTTTCAGAGATCGGCTGTCCAATCAAATCATTCTGATCCAGACAGACAATCAGGATGCTATGTATTACACCAACAAGCAGGGGGGCACCGGATCTCGCCCTCTGTGTCAGGAAGCCGTCTGGATGTGGCTTTGGGCACGCTGTCACGGCATGTTTCTCCAAGCCACTTATCTGGCAGGCGTAAACAGCAGTCTGGCCAAGAGGTTGAGCAGGATAATGCAACCTCACGAGTGGTGTCTGAACATGTGCATAGTCCACAAGATCTTCTGAGCATGGGGCACCCCCTCGGTGGATCTTTTTGCTACTCAGATCAATCAGAAGGTCCCTCAATTCTGTTCCAGACTTCAGGCCCATGACAGACTAGCGTCAGATGCCTTTCACCTACATTGGGGGACAGGCCTTCTGTATGCATATCCTCTCATACCTCTAGTAGGGAAGACTTTGCTGAAACTCAAGCAAGACCGGGGAACTATGATCCTGATTGCACCCTTCTGACCTCGTCAGATCTGGTTTCCTCTTCTTCTGGAGTTGTCCTCCGAGGAACCGTGGACATTGGAGTGTTTTCCGACCCTCATTTCTCAGAACGAGGGGTCACTTCTGCATCCCAACCTCCAGTTTCTGTCTCCCGGGTCTTGCTTGCTTCCAGGAAAGATTCCACAAAAAAATGTTATTCTTTCAAATGGAGGAGGTTTGCCATCTGGTGTGACAGCAAGGCCTTAGATCATTTTTCTTGTCCTACATGGACCCTGCTTGAAAACCTTCTACACTTATCAGAGTCTGGTCTCAAAACGAACTCTGTAAGAGTTCACCTTAGTGCAATTAGTGCTTATCATCAACATGTAGAGGGTAAGCCTATCTCTGGACAGCCTTTAGTTGTTCGATTCATGAGAAGTTTACTTTTGTCAAAGCCCCCAGTCAAACCTCCACTAGTGTCATGGGATCTCAACGTCGTTCTCACCCAGCTGATGAAAGCTCCTTTTGAGCCACTGAATTTCTGCCATCTGAAGTACTTGACCTGGAAGGTCATTTTCTTGGTGGCTGTTACTTCAGCTCGTAGGGTCAGTGAGCTTTAAGCCTTGGTAGTACATGCACCTTATATCAAATTTCATCACAACAGAGTAGTCCTCCGCACGCACCCTAAGTTCTTGCCAAACATGGTGTCGGAGTTCCATGTGAACCAGTCAATTGTCTTGCCAACATGTTTTCCCCATCCTCATACCCGCCCTGGTGAAGACAAGTTGCACACCTTGGACTGTAAGAGAGCATTGACCTTTTACGTGGAGCGGACAAAGCCCTATAGACAGTCCGCCCAGTTGTTTGTTTCCTTTGATCCCAACAGGAGGGGAGTCGCCATCGGAAAATGCACAATCTCTAATTGGCCAGCGGATTGCATATCCTTTACTTATGCCCAAGCTGGGCTGACTCTGAAGGGTCATGTCACGGCTCATAATGTTAGAGCCATGGCTGCATCAGTGGCTCACTTGGTCAGCTTCTGTTGAAGAGATTTGCAAAGCTGCAACGTGGTCATCAGTCCACATATTCACATCTCACTACTGCCTTCAGCAGGATACCCGAAGCGACAGTCAATTTGGGCAGTCGGTGCTGCAGAATCTGTTCTGGGTTTAGAATCCAGCTCCACCCTCCTAGGCCCATTTGTAATTTGTTCCATGCTGGACTCTCACTTAGTTGTGTTTCTTTTCAGGTCAATGTTTGTGCTTGCCGTTGCGAGGCCCAATTGACCAATGTTCATTGTTTTGAGTGAGCCTGGGGGCTAGGGATACCCCAGTCGTGAGAACAAGCAGCCTGCTTGTCCTTGGAGAAAGTGAAGATACATACCTGTAGCAGGTATTCTCCGAGGACAGCAGGCTGATTGTTCTCACAAACCCACCCTCCTCCCCTTTGGAGTTGTTCTAGTTCTTTGTTTATTAAACTGAGGGCACGCTCGCGCCGCGGGCGGGAAGACGTTTGCTCATGCGCGGTTTGCTCTGCCCATGTGCCGGTGCGTTCTGGAAGGTTTTTTGTTTGCTTAGGAATTTGCCGGTCTCCTGGGCCATCGCGGACGATGACTCAATTGTGAGAACAATCAGCCTTCTGTCCTTGGAGAATACCTGCTACAGGTATGTATCTTCAGTTTCGGGTGGGTTTTGAAGGGCTCTCATTTACCACCACAAGTATAACAGGTAGGGGGGATGTGCCTGGGTCCGCCTGCCTGAAGTGCACTGCACCCACTAAACTGCTCCAAGGACCTGCATACTGCTTGTCATGGAGCTGGGTATGACATGTGAGGCTGGTAAAAAAAATTAAAAAAAAATTTTTTTTAGGGTGGGAGGGGGTTGGTGACCACTGGGGGGGGAGTAAGGGGAGGTCATCCCCAATTCCCTCCGGTGATCATCTGGTCAGTTTGGGCACCTTTTTGAGACTTGGTCTTGAAAAAAGAACGGACCAAGTAAAGTCGACCAAATGCTCGTCAGGGACGGCCTTCTTTTTTTCCATTATCGGCTGAGGATGCCCATCTCTTAATCCCGCCCCAGTCCCGCCTTCACTACGGTGCTGAGACGCCCCCGTGAACTTTGGTCATCCCCGTGATGGGAAGCAGTTAAGGATGCCCAAAATCGGCTTTCGATTATGCCGATTCGGGCGACCCTGAGAGGAGGATGCCCAAAATCGGCTTTCGATTGTGCCGATTCGGGCGACCCTGAGAGAAGGACGCCCATCTCCCGATTTGTGTCGGAAATGGACGCCCTTCTCTTTCGAAAATGCCCCTGATTGTTATCAAGAGATTATCGATCTCACTTGATGTCAGGCATCTGTAGAAATCATTGGGAGCTGACATCAACTGATTGCTACCCTCCAAGAAAGCTGGGTTCAGCTGCTGCTTCTTCTGACATGAAGGCCATGGGTGTTGTGTGTTAAGCTGAGTTGAATAACCATTGGCCCTCTTCAGAGGCATTGACAGGTGCCATGTCCTTGAAACAGCCCCAGAAGGCAACTTATCCTGGATGTTGGAGGAGGCCACACCAGCTTTCAAGTATCTGGGGCCAGTACACTCCTCCACCGTAGGCAACTCATGAGAATTTGCCACTTTCTACTGCAGTTTCTTCAGCCTTGCTTGATGTGGAGCCTCTGACTTGACAGCATTGATTGATGCATAGGGCTACCCAGCCAGTTTCCAAGAATCATGCTGTACCTGGAGGCATTTCATCAATGCTAGGTGTTGGAGTCAATGTTGAATATTCTGGAATCAATATCCAGTGCATCAATGGAGGAAGTATTACCAAGGCATTGAAGGTCATTGGAGTCTAAATGCCCACAGTTAAGGGCTTCCCTCACCTGAGGCCTTGAACTCTAGTCAGAAACAGACTCCAATCTCTCTGGAGTACTTCTCTGGTTCTGAGTTGGAGCATGCATGGTGGTCTGAATATGAGTGTGTGACATTCTCTGAAGAGGAGAAATAATCAGAATGTCCCCTCTGGAATACTTCTTCCCTAGAAACCTTTTTGTTAGGAAAGTAAATAAAAATAAGAGGCTGCTGTGGTGGTCAAGGAAGTAGCTGGAAAAGATAAGGAAAAAGTTTAGCATTCATAAACTGCAGGAGATCACAGAAAGAGGAAGACTACAAGAGATCATAGAAAGAGGAAGACAAGCAACTGTATCTGGAGAAGCTCAGAGAGCTGGGACAGTAGTGAGGAAAGCAAAGATGCAGATGAAAGAAGAACTTGCCAATAGAGTAAAATGGGTGGGTGGGGGGGGGGGGGGGTCCAAAACGTTTACATACATAAGTGACAGAATAAAGTGCAAAATCAGCATTATCAGACTGAAGAGTAAAGGGGAAAAATATGCAGAGGCTGATGGGGATAACGCCAATATGCTTAATTAATACTTCTGTTCTCTGTTCATAGAAGAAGGTCCCGAAGTAGGATTATACAAATAGGAATGAAAGTGAAGTAGACCTTGAATGATTTTCAGAAGACTGTGTTTGTCAGGAACTAGCTAAACTAAAAGTAGAGCAGTGGAGTTAGATGGAATTCATTTGAGGGTGTTGAAGGAACTTAAGAAGGTCCTGGTGGCTCCAATGTTTATCATTTAAAACATTGCACACTCTTTCTAATTGGCTAGCAGACTGCATTTCCTTTACTTGTGCTCATGCTGGGCTGTCTCTAGAGGGTCATGTTACAGCTTATAATGTAGAGCACTTGAGACAGGCCTCCACAGAGGAGATTTGCAGAGCTGCGATATAGTCTTCCGCCCACACATTTACATCTCATTACTGTTTGGAACAGGACTCACGATGCAGCAGTTGGATTGGTCAGATCTTCAGAATCTATTTGGGATCTAGAATCCAACTGTACCCCCATAGGCTCATTTCTTTCAGTTCCAGGGTGCCTAAACAAACAAAGAAACAAAAATAAGATACATGTAGGTATCAGATTAGCCTTGCGTGTTGTGACCCATGTTATTGTTCCCTATTTTTTGTTTAAGGTAGCCTGATAGCTAAGGATTCTCAGATGTAAGAATATTTTATTCTGCTTGTCATTGGAGAAAACAAAGTTAGTTACCTGTAGCAGATATTCTCCAAGGACAGCAAGATAAATATTCTTACATACTGCTCACCTCCCTTTGGAGTTGAATTTTATAAGCTATACACTAGTCTGGCTAGGTCCTGTGTAACAGTGTCAGGCAGGAAGGTGCATGTATTCACAGTGTAATGCTCTAGAAAGCTGTGGTAAACCAGCTGATGAGTGGGCTATGTTATATGACGTCACCCTAGATATAAGAATATTTATCCTGCTGTCCTCGGAGAACACCTGCTACAGATAAGTAACGTTTTATCCTTATCAGCTTCTACATATTCCTCCCCTTCACCCTTGTGCTGCTTCTTGGGTGTGTTATTTGATTTTCAGTTGACCTTTGATGATCAGGTGAGAACTTTAGTTTGTTGAGGATATATGATGTTGCGTAAGTTGAGAGCTGTGTGGAATTATGTGGATGAGAAGGTTTTTGTGGTTCTTCTGCATGTGCTTTTTATATCTCATTTTGATTATGCTAATGTAGTGTTGGCAGGGATTACTCAGTCAAATTTGCGCTTATTGGAATGTTCTCTTAAATTTGATCATGTTATTCCTCTTTAAATTTATTATCATTGACTGTGCATTATAGAGTTTCATTTAAATTAATGATGTTTAATCATAGAGTATATTATGAAAAAGTTTCTCAGACACTTTTTAGCCCAATACATTCACATACTCCAGCTAGACTGTGTTCTAAGCATATTTTGCTGCTGAAGATTCCTCCAGTGGCCTGTGCTGTAGCTACTAGGAAGAATGCCTATTTTTACTTGTCACCATTCCTGTGGAATATACTTCCTCTGGAGGTTTGTATGGAACAATCGTTGAAACGATTTAAGCGGCCATTTAAGGCACATTATTTTATTCTTACATTTGGAATATCTTTCCCTGAGGGATGTTTGGGGTTGAGCCCTGGGTAACTGTATTGATTAGTTTTATTTTTGCTATATGTATGATTGACTTGTTTGTTCCTTTCCTGTCTGAACTTTGTAGTTCTTTTTATGTTTTATTAATTTTATTATTGTGCACAGCTGTGATCTTTATTTTGTAGAAGGCCTAGTGGTATAGCAAATTTAATAAACTGTAACTGTACTTGTCACTAGCATACCTTTTTTTTAAAGTCTGGTCCCTCCTTTTACTAGATTGGTTTCATGCAGTTTCCTTGGCAAATCTCTTTGTGGCCCTCAGAAATGAAACAATTAGTACCTAAAGTACCTCACTAACTTCAAGAATTCAGCACTTTGCCTGATGGACAAGATTTCATTCATAGGAGCCAGTCTAGATAAAGTTTGAGCAAAAGTTTTTCTTCTTCCAGACAAATTACAATGCCCATGGCTTAATGTTCCTCAACTTTTGAGGTGAGAGAAGTCTGTTCTAGGGAAAATGTAACTACAGTACAGTCTCGATTATCCGACCTTCACTAATTTAACCTTCTGGCATATCTGACAAACCATCCTGGTGATATCATTGAGGTGCTGTTAAGTGCACAGCTTCTCTTCCTGTTTTTCATGTTCACACAATGCAAGAAAACCATCTTTGAGCCATGTTGAGCTGAGACTGTGTTTCTCTGCTGATACTCCTTCATTCACCTCTCATCTGAGTTAAGAAGTACATGGCTTTTCTTCCTGTTTGTGATTTGAGCCAATGCTTCTATTCATGAATTTTTGGATCTGGGACCCCACTTGTGCAGCGAGGGAGCCATTGAAAACATTTTCAGCCGAGACCTTGCTTTTACAACAGTACAGCACAGCATTAATTTTTGGACCTGGAACCCCGATTTTGCAGCAAGGGAACTGTTGAAAAACTTTTAAGCTTGAGACCTTGCTTTCATTACATTACAGCAGGGCACTAATTTTTGTATCAGGTACCCTTCTTGTGCAGCGAGGGAACCGTTGCAAAAAGTTTGAACCAGTCGAAAGAGGAAAAAAGTTGTTTTGTCTATAGAGCAGAAACTTTTGCAGAAAGGAAGTGCAAAAGAGAGTGAACATTAAAGATGTTTTGAGCTGAGATCTTGCTTTCCTGCCAGGGGACCATTTTTGATCTGAGACCTTGCTTTTGCAGAAATATTTGGACTTGCACTATGTGACTTGAAAGCCTGCTTTTCCTGCCAGGGATCCATTTTTGATCTGAGGCCGTGCTTTTTTTAGAAACGGATCTTGTGCACAATGAGTTTTATGCAGAACCGTATGTACACCTACTGTATTCCTGTTTGTTCATTTACATTTACAGCACTTCCTTTATTCTTACTCTCATTGTTAGATCTGGAGGGTTTCCAGGTGCAGTTCTGCTGTCTTGAGACCTGGGCTCTGCTTGGTTCTGCTGTTTTGAGTTCTGCTTCATACGGTACTGTTGACTGGAGAAGACAACTCGAGTGAGGCTGAACATGCAGTGATCTTGAGAAATGGGGCTCTGCTTGATTCTGAATTTCTGTATATGCACTTGTTGAATATGGTTTCCCTTGCTCGGTTCTGTACCTCTAAAGTACTGTATTTCTATTCACATTGCCTGTTGTGCAGTTGCTGTGCTGTGTATACTGCCCTGCATTTGTGCTCAAGTTGCCTGCTGTATGATTTTTTTCATTGCTGATTAGTGTTAATAAACAATATTTTAACCCATTAGTGCCCAATGTTCTCATAATAAAATCCTATATGGGAACGTTGGGCACTAATGGGTTAAAGATACCACACGCCTTTTCTTCGTGCGTAAAGTATGTTTTCCGTTCATTGTTTGAGGGGTTACCATTGTTTTCCGTATTATTTGACTTTTCACTTATCTGACAATGGACTGGTCCCGTTTACGTCGGATAATCTTGATTCAGATTACAGCTCCATATCTGATTCTCCAGCCCCTGAATTTTATTCTGCAGTGTATTGCTGTCATAAGTACATAAGTTATTTCCATACTGGGACAGACCAAAGGTCCATCAATCCCAGCATCCTGTTTCCAAAAGTGGCCAATCCAGGTCACAAATACCTGGCAAGATCCCTCAAAAAAGTTCAATACATTTTATGCTGCTTATCCCAGAAATAAGCAGTGGATTTTCCCCAATAGATTGCAAAGCCTGAATCTGACTCCCAGCAGTGACCATTTCGTGTTCCATTTGATTCAATCTACTGTCCTGCTCTTCTCCAGTTTGGACACAGTAGCTTTTGAGATCACTTGTCCTAGCAATTGAGTGTAAGAGAATTTGTTCCATCCTAGTCGTTACTTCCCAAATATCTTCTAGTGACACCTTTTTGGGAGATGCAACTCCCCCATCCCCTCCAGCCAGATGTAATAACTCTAGGAATCGCCTTGGTATAGCTGCTTTTACCACAGAAGACTTGGAATGGAAAGACTCACTACTCAGTGGGGGAGATGCTAGTCAAATCTTACTGTCTCCACACCAAACAACCTCCATGTTCTGCAGGGGTCAGGAATGCTTTGGCACTATTTCCTGACTGCACAGCAGAAATGAGTTCCAACAGGTCTTTGCAGTGCTATTGTAGTAGACCTGGATGGTGCTTCAGAGGGACAGTCTCCGAAAGACTGTGTTATCTGTGGCAAAAGAAGGGATCGACTGTGCTCACCAAGAGACTCCACAAACGCCTCTCTTCCCAGAACAGTGGAATTTTTGGATACATCCATCAACTCCCAGGTTCGAAGACTTGAGTTTAGCTTTCCATTTACCATTCTGAGGGTAATAATGGCCCTGCACACCAACCCATATGGGAGCTGCTAGTGCAAGCATCCACTTAAAGCACCACTTGGCATGCTTCCCCTTGTATTCCTAATTCAATCCTGCTTGTCAATGGAAAAAGCATTGTTTCTGGCCTGTGACAGTTTTCTATAGAATACAGGACTGATCAGGCACAGTACCTCCTGCTTCCCCAAAAGCTGCATTCCTTCTTGATCTACAGAATTAGTGACATGCTGAGAAGATCACAATTCATGAAAAGAGCCACAGCTACTCTGAGCTTTACACTCAGGTCTGAGCTGTGGAATTCTGTTCTCTACTGAAAACATCCATTACAGGTGATTAATAATACTTTGTAGGTCAGTAAAATACTTATAACTGAAGCACATTGGATCAGCTTATTTAAAGTAGCAGCTACTAGAATATGTGCAAACTTTGTCTCTGAGGTTAGCATCTGAACTGCATTTAAATGTTCATTCTTTTTGCTATATTAAAGATCTGATTACAGTGAGTGGTACTGTGTAATCGTTTGCTGAATTGGAGACTACTGGACTAGTTCAAACAAGGGACTGGTACACTTATGGCCAAGTAAAGCATTATATCGATGGCCTGGACTGTTCAGCTTTGATAGAAGACATGGCTGATCTGATAACTGAAATCTTTGTCCTTTCCCATCAAACTAAGGCAAGCCTCTCGTTTTGTAAACAGTCTGGGGTCTTTCAGGTGCCCTGGGACTATGATGCATTACCTGCTATTTGGAATTCATAACTTCCACCCCATAAGCATAAAATGGGTGCTGGCCTTTGTCTCCTTATGAAACATATCAAAGTGCTGGTGAGATCAGTGCCAATATAAGAACAGAAGTACAAGTTTTTGTTGAGGATGTTTGTGGCTCCTGGACGGGCGTTTAGGGCTGGTTTCTCTGATACAGTCAAATGTCCTTGATGTCAATTTGCTCCAGCTACTTTAATACACATGTTTTGCTCTTGTTATCGTATACAACTGTTCTGGATGAATATTTTGGTCTATTTGCAAACTGTTCTGCATAGATTTCTCCCATTGTGGGTTTACTGTATATACAGTTGTTTTCTAACTTTGTCTCCCTGGGATTGAGGGAAAGGGCTAATAATCTATTTTAAAAGGTGTTTGTTTTGGCTCGTAAATGTATCTTGAGAAACTGGAGGCATTTGCATTCGCCAACATTTGACTGAATTGAGGCATTAAATGTATCATTTACTGAAACTGGAGTGGCTGGATGCTAGCTAGGAAGGGCTGTCCAAAAATTTGGAGGACTTTTCAGCAGACTTGGCACCCTGTGTGAGAGGCCGTTCCTCATAGAGCTCGAAAGTGGTTCCTGGGGTGCTGGGCATGCCATGTGAGAGTGGGGAGGGAGGATGGTCTGGGTAGGTTTTAGTGGGGAGGGATGGATTTGGCTTTCTGGAATGAGGTCGCCAAGAAGGATTGTAAAGGTGACCTCTATCCTTGTTGAGAATTGCTCTTGGTGGGGGAGGTGGATGGAGGGAAGGATATCTGAGGGAGGGATGGTGTGGCAATTTATAGTTTGTGGTTATATTCATATAGGAATTGTTACAATTTAATATTGGCTATCTTGACATTTGTCATGTAAGCTTATTTTGCCTATAAGTTAAAAATATATTTAAAAAAAATGTTCATTCTTTGAATGATAAGAGGTTAGTTAGATCATATTTATGCTCTGAAATGTAATCCCTATAGTACAAGGTTGTCTTCATCTGAGAAGTGAGGTCTGAAACAATATTCGTATTTAAGTGATTGATATAAATGGTTTTCAATGATCTTTTTAGTAAGACTTTCTGAACTTCTATTGTGTAGCATTTACGGAGCCTGCACTTTTTTTTCTCTATTTCAAATAATTTTTTATGTTGTGTTGCTATGAGTCTGTGTTTACAGTTTGTTTTACTCATGTAGAGCAAGTTTATATTTAATGATATAATGTTCTGTATTATTCATATATGGCATCTTCCCATATCGTTGATGCAAAGACAGTACACATTATGCACGGTAGCTACCTCTACACTATGTTATTTCTTGCTCTGTTCTGTGCAGTTAAAATGGGAATTAGTGTACACATTTATGCTGCTGTTCTGTTAGCACATGCTAAATCCCAAGTTAACTGCTTGGTGCACTTTGGGAAATAGGGCTTTGATTAACTGATGAGAAGAATAAAATAAAGTTTAAAGAATATACAGAGTTAATGAAAATGCAGCAAGTTTTTGATCCTTAGTTAGATCTTGTTGTACTACCTGTTTAGTTTCTGACTTGGGGCTCATTTTTATTTTTTATTTGCAGCTGCAAGAGAATCTGTATGGTTAGAAAAAGAAGAGAGAGCCCGACAGCACTATGAGAAACACTTGGAAGAGCGCAAAAAGAAGTTAGAAGAACAAAGGATAAAGGAAGAAAGAAGGCGTATAGCAGTAGATGAGAAACGAAGGCAGAGATTAGAAGAGGAGAAGGTAAGATTCATCATGCAGTTTTCAACTGAAATGTTAGCATATCCCTCGAGCACGCTACAGTGCAGATAGTGTTTTCAGATTTTCTTACACTGAAATTTTAAATGTGGTATGTGAAAAATAAACACTTGAGAATCTATATCAATACGGTTTTCTTAAGGCTCCCAGTAGAGTGACTCTTACATAAGAACATAAGAGTAGCCATACTGGGTCAGACCAATGGTCCATCTAGCTCAGTATTCTGTTTTCCAATCAGTGGCCAAGGCAGAAACCCAAATTGTGGCAACACTCCATACTAATCCCAGGGCAAGTAGTTGCTTCCCATGTCTGTCTCAATAGCAAACTATGGACTTTTCTTCCAGGAATTTTTTCCAAACCTTTTTTAAGCCCAGATACGCTAACCGCTGTTACCACATCCTCCGGCAAAGAGTTCCGGAGCTTAACTATTCGTTGAGTGAAAAAATATTTCCTCCTATTTGTTTTAAAAATATTTCCAAGTAACTTCCTTGAGTGTCCCCTAGTCTTTGTACTTTTGGAACAAGTAAAAAATCAATTTACTTCAACTCGTTCTACACCACTCAGGATTTTGTAGACCTCAATCATATCTCCCCTCATCCGTCTCTTTTCCACTCTTGTCCACTCTAGATGTGATTCGACATTGTTTACACTACTGTTTTGTGGCTCTTGATGTTTCATCAGTTTTTGATGCAGTTAACAATAGCATTCTTCTTAGGCACCTATATGTGTTGGGACTTAGAAGTGTAGTGCATTCCTGGTTTTCATCTTACTTGACTGAATGCTTTATGCAGGTGAGGATGAATGAGTCTTGTTCAGATACTTATTCTTTGAACATGGCAGTACCTCACATTTCCACTTTATCTGCTCTTATTTTCAATCTGTGTCTTAGGGGCCCTTTTACTAAAACGAGCAGGCGACTACGTGCGCCCAATGCGCATCTCTTTGGAGTTACCGCCCAGCTACAGCGTGGTTCAGGCAGTAATTTTGTTTTTTACGCACGTCCACTATGCGCGCTGGAAGATCATTTTTATTTTCCTGTGTGGCGGAAACTGGGCAGTAATCATCATTCTGCGCATGTAGACGATTACTGCATGGTTACTACATGAGACCTTACTGCTAAGTCAGTGGTAAGGTCTCAGACAAAAAAATGGATGCGCGCGCCAATTTTTATTTTGCCGTATGTCCATTTTTGGCAAAAACTTTTTTTAAAAAGGCCTTTTTTACAGGCTTTCTGAAAAATGGTCCCCACAGGAGATCTGGGCTTCCACAGGTAACTATGGTGGTACAACCCTGGACTGGAGCACTAACCGCAGGACTGGAGTGTGGAGGCAAGATTGAAGCTGGAGAAAAAAAAAACTGCACTGGAACTGGAACCAGGACTGGAAGCATGAGCTGTGCTGGAGGCTGAAGCTAGGATAAAAACTGAAGCTTGAGCTGGAAATTGGTGCTAAGCTCCAACCAGAACAGGAGCTGATAGACTGGAGTGAATCAATACAGTAGGCAGCAAACTTCCATGGGCTGTTCCTGTGATCGTAGGCCCAATTGGACTCAAAAAGGGGTCCTAGACCACATCCCAATGGTCTGGTTCTTCAGGCAAGGTACAGGACTCCACAATTCCCTGATACTGGAACTGGCACCACATCTGGAAGCAAAGGATGTACTAGAAGATGAAGCTACACTTGAAACTGAAGTTGTACTGAGAACTGGAGCTGTGTTGAAACTGGAACCAGGACTGGAACTTGTAAACTGTACTGGATCAAAAATAGTAGCCAGTAGATGCCATAGGCTATTCCTGTAACCGTAGACCCATTTAGAAAAATGGTGTGCTAGACCACTGCCCAATGATCTGGTTCTTTGGGCACGGTACAGGACTTCACAATTCCTTGATACTGGAACTGGCACCAGGACTGAAAGCAAGAGATGAATTAGAGGCTGAGGCTAGGCTTAAAACTGAAGTTGTGCTGGGAACTGGAGCTGCTGAAATTGGAACCAGGAGTGGACTTGTGAACCGAACTCATTCAGGACAGTAGCCAGCAGACTATCAATATAGCCAAAGACCTATCTGAAAAAGACTGGGGTTCTGGACCACCGCCCAGTGGTCCGGTTCTTCAGAGACAAAACAGAAAACACCAGGTTGAAGATATCAGTTCATAAGGATTCTAGCCACAAAATTATCCGTGGCTGCATGTAAGCAAGCTTGCTCCAAGGAAGCCTCCTTCCTAACAGGAGATCTGCAGTCTCCTAGTCTCTGAACGAGAATAACACTTCTCTACTGGCTGGAACTGGGATAAGGGAATGGCTAGATCCTAGGCAAAACTAGACAAAAGCAGAAGAACACTGAAGACACGACTCTTTAAAGCAGGACAGGACAGAAGACAAAATCAAGGTCAAGGCAGAAACACCAACACCAGATGACTCATTGGGCTCATGGCCTTTGCAATCTGTCACAACTGTCAGGACTAGTGAACCCTTGGACCAAAGCCGGAGCTTTTGCAGACAAATCACCTGGGCTGGCACAGGCAGGAATCAAAACAGGCTGGACTAGGCAGGACAGAGGTAACTAAACACAATGGAGAACACAAGAATCGGATCCAGACGAGGCAAGGAAAAGAAGGCAAAGGGCCAGAACCGGAACCCAGACAGGACAAGGCAAGACTTGGAACTGGATTAAAACTGGGACTGGGACCTAGAAATGCAAGACAAGGCAAAACACGGAAGTAGATTAAAACTGGGTCCAGAAAAGGGCAAGACAAGGACAAGGCAAGGACTGGATCCAGACAGGACTAGACTGAAAGAGACAAGACAAAGCACAACTAGACAGGCAAGACAGGGTAGAAGCTAGGCAACAAGAATAAGAAGCAAGACAATAAACAAGGCAGGAACAGGATTCTGGATTATTGAACAGGCTTGGCTGGATCAGGATTCAGGATTCTCAAACAGGGTTTAGGATTCTCGAACAGGCTTGCGGAACAGGATTCAGGATTCTCAAACAGGGTTTAGGATTCTCGAACAGGCTTGCGGAACAGGATTCAGGATTCTCGAACAGGCTTGGCTGGAGCAGGATTCAGGATTCTCAAACAGGCTTGGCTGGAACAGGATTCGCAAACAGGCTTGGCTGGAACAGGATTCAGGATTCTCAAACAGGATTGGCTGGAACAGAATTCTGGAGCGGGCTTGGCTTGACTGGAACCGGATTCTGGAACGGCTTGGCTTGACTGGATTCTGGAATGGGCTTGGCTGGAACCAGATTCTGGAATGGACGACTTAGTTTGACTGGAACTTGATTCTAGAAAGGACTTGGCTTGGCTTGACTGGAGCTGGATACTGAAAGGGACTTGTCTTAGCAGGGAACTGGGACAGAACTAGCTCAAACATAGAGCAGGAGCAGAACCTGGCTTCAACACACAACAGGAACAGAACTTAGCAGAAGCAGAGCTCAAGAGCCAGGAAGCAAACATAGCAGGCAAAGAATTAAGGGAAGACAAACAAACAAAGAAGCAATGTGCTTACCAGCATCCACAGCTGGAAGGGAAAGGCCAGGCAGATTGAGAAGCAGGAGACCCAGCCGCATAGCAGTGAGATAATTAAAGACAATGCTGGCTTCTATAGACTCTCAGAAATAACAGACAAGAACTACACACACAGGAAACAGAACAGGGAAAACAGGAACAGAGCTTGGCTAAACACAGAGCTTAACTATAGCTTATTATAACCTCTGTCCAATTGGCTCTTCAATTAGTCTGTCTCGGTTATGCTCTGCATTGGTGTCAGAGACCACACAATTGCCCACTGAGAGCATCATTTAACAGCTCTCAGCACAAGCAGGTACTTGCAGAGGAAATCTCCGCCTTAGTACAGGCTCAAGGCAGGGCCGGTCTTAGGCAGAGGCGACCAAGGCAGCCGCATAGGGCCCCGCGCCTAAGGGGGCCCCGCTCTGCCTCCGCTCCGACCTCCGCTCGCCTCGGACGACCGTCCGCATCATTCATGGTGATCCTGCGGCTCGGCCACTCCACTTCTGGGGAGGGGAGGTTTCATGATAGCATTGTGCTTATTATTATTTTATTTTATTTATTCAATTTAAAGAAATATACAAGAAACTTCTTGACTGGAAAAGCATCATAAAAATAAAAGTTTCCTTGTCATCAAGCAGATGAAGCCATTACGTATGGGTTATGTCCATCAACCAGCAGGGGAGATAGAGAGCACTCAAACTCTCACAGTGCCCTCTTGGCCAGCTAGCTCCACTGCCTCTTCAGTATTCTCTATCTCCCTTAGCAGGGTGGCTGCAGCTTGTTCGAGCTCCAGAAAAATCTGCCGGGAGGTGGTTCCTGGCTTGCCAGTTGTTAACCGGGGTGTTGGAGGCTATAGCAGCTTCACTTTAAAGGCACATAGGTTAGCCCTTTCCCTGCCTTACCCATACCTCTGTGGATGTGGACATATTACCTTGTTTTCCCTGTCCATACCCACCAATAGTGGATGCAGGCATATAGGTTCGCCCTTTCCCTGCCTTTCCCACTCATCTGAGCCTCCGGAGTCTTCAATACCTCTGCTTTCCTCACAGCTTAAAAAAAAAAAAAAAAAAAAGTCGCGTCGCGTTTTTAAACGCAGAGACGCTGGAACAGAGGTTTTTGACCTGATTTTCAGCAGGATCGTAGTTGTACACTAGATCCTTTGAGGTAAGAGTGTTTTCCAACTCCTCCGGGGTGGGCCCGCGATCGGGGCGATTTTGGCACGAAACCGCCATTTTGGATTTTACCGCCGTTTTTCGGCGATGGCTGCGGACAATGTAAAGCGCTGTTCCACTTGTGGCAAGCGCAAATCAGCAGCAGGGCTCTGTAAATCGTGCTGTATTGGCGTAGGAGCCGGCCCGAGCATGGCGAGCGATGTTTCTTCCCGCTCTGAGCTGGCAGCAGGCGCCATTTTGCTTACACCGCATGGCGCGGCCTCCGTGGACACGGAGAGACCTGAGCCGGGTGGGGCACCTCGAGATGAGGTTATTTCAGGAGTGGCTAGCACCGGACAGGATTTGGGTGCCCAGGGTGAGATTTTCTCCCCGGATTTTGTGCTTTTGCTGCATAAAGCATACATGATGAAAAGAGCCCTTCCTCAAGGGTCACCTGAGGCTCCTCTGATTGCCCCCCCCCCCCCCCCGATGGATTCTGGCCTGGGACTGCCCAGTGAGGCTTTTTTTCCCGGATGCTTGACCTAAAGATAAGCGCAGAAGGGTTAATTCCCCTTCAGATTGTGGTGCACCTTCTCCCCCCCCCCCCCCCCCCCCCCCCCCCCCCCGTGGTCGGGGTGTGAGGATTCGGAGAACTCTGACAGACGTTCTTGGTCTGAGGAACCAGAGTCAGGTGCGGATTTACCACAGGATCTGGATGATCCCTCCGCGGTGAGGATTTTCCACCATGATGAGCTGCCAGCGCTTATTTCAGATACCCTGCAGGCCCTCTTGATTGAAGATCCTGACAGTGGCATGGCCTCCTCGGGTAATCCCAGGATGGCTAGTACCAAGAAAGCTGCTCGGGCCTTCCCTTTGCATGACTCCATCCTAGAGCTTGTTTCGGCTCAGTGGGCTGACCCCGAGGGACCTTTGAGAGTTTCCAGGGCTATGGGGCAGTTATACCCTCTGCGTGAGGGACATATGGCTCGTTTTCAAATGCCTACAGTGGATGCCCTAGTCACTGCGGTGACAAAGAGAACTACCCTCCCTGTTGAAGGAGGTGTTGCCCTGAAGGATGTTCAAGACCGTAGGCTGGAAACAGCGTTGAAACGGTCCTTTGAAATTGCAGGTCTCACTGTTCGGGCGTCTGCATGCAGCTGTTATGCTGTGAGAGCCTGCCTAGCTTGGCTGCAACAGGCAGTGGCTCAGCCCGGAGATGGAGCGGAGCCCTTCTTGGATGTGGCTCCGCGGATGGAGGTGGCCTTGTCCTTTCTGGCTGATGCTCTTTATGACCTTGTCAGAGCTTCGGCTAAACAAATGGCAGTAGCAGTGGCGGCTCGCCGTCGTCTGTGGCTACGACACTGGGCAGCGGACATGGCCTCTAAGCAAAGGTTGGTGAAGTTGCCTTTTCAAGGACTTCTCCTATTTGGTGAGGAGTTAGAGAAAATTGTGAAAGGCCTGGGTGATCCAAAACCCCAGCGCTTGCCCGAAGATAGGCAGAGGCCTTCCTCTAAGGGCCAGGCGGTCCACTCCTCGTACAGACCTCGCTTCCGTGAAGCTAGAAGGTACCGCCCGGGGCGTTCTGCTGGGTTCACTTCACGTGCCCGTGGTCAGCAGAGGAACTCCTTTCGCTCGGACAAGCGTTCCGCAGCCGGTGGCTCAAGACCAGGAGTTCAGGGGCGACCCTCTCAATGATGGTGCGCCGGCCCTCTCCTCGATGCCTGTCATCGGAGGACGGTTTTCCCTCTTTGTCGAGGAGTGGGCCAAGATTTCCTCAGATCAGTGGGTTCTGGACCTGATCAGAGATGGATACAGAATAGAATTCAACGCCCCAGTAAGAGACGTGTTTGTGGAGTCCCGATGCGGTTCTGCCGTCAAACGGGCGGCAGTGGAGGAGACTTTACAAGGTCTGATTCAGTTAGGGGCAGTGACCCCGGTGCCTCCCGCCGAGCAAGGCTGCGGCCGATACTCCATCTACTTTGTGGTGCCGCGAAAAGGTGGGTCCTTTCGCCCTATTCTGGACTTAAAAGAAGTGAACAAGTCCCTGAGAGTGCGGCATTTCCACATGGAATCCCTGCGCTCTGTCATTGCGGTGGTTCAGCCAGGAGAGTTTCTCACGTCTCTAGACCTGAAAGAAGCTTAATTGCACATACCGATTTGGCCCCCGCACCAGAAGTTTCTGAGGTTTGCGGTGTTGGGAAAACATTTCCAGTTCAGGGCCTTGCCTTTTGGCCTCGCCACAGCTCCCCGAACCTTTTCGAAGGTAATGGTGGTAGTAGCTGCTTTTCTCAGGCGAGAAGGTATCAGGGTTCACCCGTACCTAGACGACTGGCTCATCAGAGCAGACTCTGCAACAGAGAGCTTACAAGCTACAGCCAGAGTGGTCTCAGTACTGCAATCTCTAGGCTGGGTCGTCGATATGGCCAAAAGTCACCTGTCCCCTTCACAATCTCTAGAGATTTTGGGGGCCAGGTTCGACACAGTCTCGGGCTATGTGTTCCTACCCGAGCCAAGGCGGTGCAAGCTTCAGAATCAGGTCCGTCTGCTCCTGAGGATGCCCCGCCCGCGAGCTTGGGACATTGTCCAGCTGCTGGGATCGATGACAGCCACGATGGAAGTGGTACCCTGGGCGAGAGCGCACCTGAGACCTCTACAGTATTCCCTACTCCGGAGATGGTCTCCTATTTCTCAGGATTACCAATGCAGACTTACTTGGCTCCCTGCGGCCCGTCTCAGCATGGAGTGGTGGCTCTCGGACAGCATGCTGCGGCGAGGAATGCCGCTGACGCTCCCCGTTTGGTGCCTAGTGGTAACAGGTGCCAGCCTGAAGGGCTGGGGCGCACACTGCAAGGGGAAGCATGCTCAGGGTCTATGGACACCCGAGGAGTCGGAGTGGTCCATCAACCGCCTAGAGTTGAAAGCGGTGTTTCAGGCGCTTCTGGCCTTTCAAGTGACCCTGGAAGGATTGGCTGTCAGAGTGATGTCGGACAACACGACAACGGTGGCCTATATAAATCGACAAGGCGGAACAAGGTGCAGAGCACTTAGCCGCACAGGCCGAACTGATTTGCCACTGGGCCGAGCTGCATCTTCAGTGTCTGTCGGCAGCTCATATTGCAGGTCAGAGCAATGTGCAGGCCGATTATCTGAGCAGGCATCAGATCGATCCAGCAGAATGGAATCTGGCAGACGAAGTATTCCTGCAGATCTGTGCCAAATGGGGCAAGCCCGTGATGGATCTAATGGCGACAAGTGCCAATACCAAAGTCCCGTGCTTCTTCAGCAGACGGAGAGATCCTCGCTCGGCGGGGTTGGTTGCCTTGGCTCAACCCTGGCCTCCGGGTCTACTTTATGTGTTTCCCCCATGGCCCTTGATAGGGCGCCTGCTCTTGCGGATTCGGCTGCACCCAGGAGAAGTGGTCCTCATCGCCCCGGATTGGCCAAGGAGACCTTGGTATGCAGACCTCCGACAGATGCTCCTGGAGGCTCCTCTGCCGTTACCTCTGGTACCGAACCTGTTGACTCAGGGACCGGTAGCCATGGAGGACGCCGGCCGCTTTGGTCTTACGGCATGGCTATTGAGAGGGCGCAATTGAGGGATAAAGGTTATTCCAATAAAGTTATTTCCACTCTCCTGCAAGCCCGCAAGCGGTCCACTTCCGTGGCTTATGCCAGGATTTGGTGCCTGTTTGAGTCTTGGTGTGCTTCCAGAGCCATTGTTCCAATGCGGGCTCCTGTCTCGCCGATTCTGGACTTTTTGCAGGAAGGTGTACAAAAAGGCTTGGCCTATCATTCCCTGCGGGTGCAGGTGGCAGCGTTGGCCTCCCTTCGTGGTAAGGTGGAAGGCGTGTCTTTGGCTGCTCACCCAGATGTGGCACGGTTTCTTAGAGGGGTGCTTCGGCTCCGACCTCCAGTGTGAGCACCCTGTCCAGCTTGGAACCTGGGGCTAGTTTTGAAAACCCTGCAGGCATCTCCTTTTGAGCCGCTTCGGCGAGCATCGGAGAAAGACTTGACACTGAAGGCCGTTTTTCTGGTGGCCATTACCTCGGCGAGACGGGTGTCAGAGCTCCAGGCGCTGTCCTGTAGAGACCCATTTCTGCAATTTTCAGAGTCCGGAGTCACGGTTCGGACCGTGCCTTCCTTTATGCCTAAGGTGGTTTCAGCCTTTCACTTAAACCAGCCTATTTTCTTGCCCTCTTTTTCAGAGGAAGAGTTTCCAGAATCTTTTGGGCAGCTGCACCTTTTGGATGTGCGCAGGACTCTGCTGCAGTATCTGCGGGTTACTAACTCTTTCAGGACTTCTGATCATCTGTTTGTTTTGCTATCCGGTTCTCGCAGAGGGTCTCCAGCGTCTAAAGCCACTATTGCCCGCTGGCTCAAAGAAACTATCTTTTCAGCTTATCTGCTGGCCGGCAGGGTTCCGCCTGTAGCCTTTAAGGCACATTCTACTAGAGCGATTTCTTCCTCTTGGGCTGAAACTGGAGCACTCTCTCTTCAAGAGATATGCAGTGCAGCAACATGGGCTTCTAAGCTCTCCTTTGCCCGACATTACAGGCTGGATGTGGCTGCCAGGAGGGATGCGCGTTTTGGTGCACAAGTGCTAGCGCGTGGTGTGGCTTGTTCCCACCCTATCTAGGGATTGCTTTGTTACATCCCATACATAATGGCTTCATCTGCTTGATGACAAGGAAGGGAAAATTAGGTTCTTACCTTGGTAATTTTCTTTCCTTTAGTCATAGCAGATGAAGCCATGAGCCCTCCCTGTATGATTGTCTGTATGCTGTGAATCTGTTTTTCAGGTTCTGTTCTAATTTCCTGAAGTTCCTTCCTTGGGAGAAAGTTGGAAAACAATCTTCAGGATTCATGTTCAGTTTAAATTTAGGAGGATGTGTTCATTCCCTCCAGCATGTTTTTTTTTGGAGGATGTGTTGATTCTCTCCAGGAGGCGCGTGTGTTCCCCTCCAGTTCTATAAATAGGAGGATGAGTTCATTCCCTCCAGTGTGTTGGGAGGATGTGTGATTCCCTCCAGGAGGCGCGGGTGTTCCCCTCCACTTATACAATACGGAGGATGAGTTTATTCCCTCCAGGAGGATGTGCATTCCCTCCTTTATGAGTTCATGCCCTTGTGATGGGCCATCGTTCGCTGTGAGGAAAGCTCTTGTGATTCCCATTGCGGTTTGCCATACTGCTTTGGAAGCTTCAAATACTGAAGAGGCAGTGGAGCTAGCTGGCCAAGAGGGCACTGTGAGAGTTTGAGTGCTCTCTATCTCCCCTGCTGGTTGATGGACATAACCCATACGTAATGGCTTCATCTGCTATGACTAAAGGAAAGAAAATTGCCAAGGTAAGAACCTAATTTTCCCATGTCAACAGAAATTAACAATCAAACAGGCAAATATTGATACTCAAGTCCATAAATTGGAAATCCAAAATTTAGGAATTCAAGGGGAGCAAAAAAATAATAGGAAATTAATAAGGATAACACAATCTCTACTAGAAAGAGATAATCTTTTCCTTAACGCTTATCCTTTTTCACCGAGGCTATAAGAGCTGATGCATGTGTTGGTTCTGTAAATACATATTTCTTCTCTTCAAGTCTGACTATGCACTTGCAGGGGTATCTTAAAAAGAAGGTACCCCCCAAGTGCAGTATTTCAGGCTTAAGGAGCAAGAATTGTTTCCTCCGCTTACGAGTCTCCTTAGAGACATCAGGAAATAATAATATTTTATATCCCAAAAAGGGTTTATCTTTATTACGGAAAAATAAGCGGAAGATCCAATCCTTGTCAGGCAATAATGCAACCGTCGCAACCAAAGTCGCAGCAGTTGCTAATTCGGAATCAGAAGTTTCAAGCAAAAGAGAGATATCCAATGGAGTTCCAGGCATTTGATTCAATTCTTTTCCTGGGATGTAATATACCAAGGTAAAAGGTGGCAAATTCTGCTCTGGTATATTCAAAATGTCCCGCAAGTAACGTTTTAACATATCAAGAGGAGAAACAGTTTTTGTTCTAGGAAAATTAACAAATCTTAAATTGTGATTTTTTGTATAATTATCAAACATTTCCATCTTTTTTCTAAGATTTGTCAAGTCATTAGTCATTAAAGGTTGAATCGTTTCCAGTTTCATAATGCTTTGTTCCATTTTATCAGTTTTTTCATCTATAACTTTAATCTTTTCCTCTGTTTTTTGTAAATCAATCTCTAATAGTTTTATTTTAGGTGCAGTTTCATTAACTTGTTTCAGGAACGTTTGACCCAGGGTAGAAACTAAGTCCCATAAAGTGTCCAGTGTAACCTCTTTCGGTTTAACTAATAATTCCTTCGGTATTTCAAACCTTTCAGAAGTTTTCACACGCTCACTCTGTCCTTCGGCTCCTCTCCCTTCTATTGGCGGCGGCGTCTCTCCTTTCTCTGATGGAAGCCAGACCTCGTCTCGACGTTCTTCCGGGTCCATAACACCTGAACAGGGAGACCCCGTCGAGTCAGCGAGGAAGGAGCTTGTGCCTACCGGCTGGGGAGGTGGAGTTCGCATAGCGGGGCTCAGCGTGGTTTCAAGGCTAGGGGAGACCGATTCTCCCAAATTGCTGGTACTCTCTGCTAGCAGCATTCCGCTGTTTTGATTAACTTCCTGCGGTCTAAAAAAGCAATCGATAGGACCAGGTAAGGAGGGGGTTAGTGGCGAGGCCCTGGCCGTCAATCTCCCTCGACGTTTTGGCATCGTTAGGATCGAGACTCGCAGCGTCTCAGTAGAGTGCAGCCATCTTGGATTTCGGTCGTGCTTATTATTTCAATCAGTTTTTTTGTAGAAGTTTAGCTTCATTTGTAATTATTTGAAATTTCATAAATTAAAAAAATTTCTAAAAATGGAATAATCTTATCAATGGGGTGGAACTAGGGTGGGGGCGGAACTAGGGCGGGGCTAGGATGGGGCCCCACCAAATTGGTCTGCACAGGGCCCCGCACATGTTAAGACCGGCCCTGGCTCAAGGTGAGTTACATTCAGGTACTCTGGATATTTCTCTGTCCCAGGAGGACTCACAATCTAAGTTTGTACCTGAGGCAATGGTGGGTTAAGTGACTTGCCAAGATCACAAGGAGCAGCAGTGGGATTTGAATCGGCCACCTCTGAATTGCAAGACCGGTGCTCTAACTACTAGGCCACTCCTCCATCGTTGATGTCACCCATATGTGGTAATATGGGTTCTATTCTTGGAGACTATCTGCTACAGGTGAGTAACTTTCCTTTTTCCACACAATAGAGTAACATAGTAGATGACGGCAGAAAAAGACCTGCACGGTCCATCCAGTCTGCCCAACAAGACAAACATATGTGTATACCTTACCTTGATTTGTACCTGCCTTATTCAGGGCACAGACCGTACAAGTCTGCCCAGCAGTACTTCCTGCCTCCCATCACCGGCTCTGGCACAGACCGTATAAGTCTGCTGTCCACTATCATTGCCTCCCAACCACCAACCCCTCTTCCCCCACCTGCTCCGCCACCCAGTTTCGGCTAAGCTTCTGAGGAGCCATTCCTTCTGCAAAGGATTCCTTTATGCATATCCCATGCATGTTTGAATTCCGTTACCGTTTTCATCTCCACCACCTCCCGCGGGAGGGCATTCCAAGCATCCAGCACCCTCTCTGTGAAAAAATACTTCCTGACATCTTTCCTGAGTCTGCCCCCCTTCAACCTCATTTCATGTCCTCTCTTTCTACTGCCTTCCCATCTCCGGAAAAGATTTGTTTGCGGATTAATACCTTTCAAATATTTGAACGTCTGTATCATATCACCCCTGTTCCTCCTTTCCTCCAGGGTATACATGTTCAGGTCAGCAAGTCTCTCTTCATACGTCTTGGAACGCCAATCCCATACCAATCTCGTAGCTTTTCTTTGCACCGCTTTCATTTTTTTAACATCCTTCGCAAGGTACGACCTCCAAAACTGAACACAATACTCCAGGTGGGGCCTCACCAACGACTTGTACAGGGGCATCAACACTTCCTTTCTTCTGCTGATCACACCTCTCTTTATACAGCCTAGCAGCCTTCTCGCTACGGCCACCGCCTTGTCACACTGTTTCATCACCTTCAGATCCTCGGATATTATCACACCAAGATCCGTCTCCCCCTCAGTACCTATCAGACTCTCACCGCCTAACACATAAGACTCTCTTGGGTTTCTACTCCCTAAGTGCATCACTTTGCATTTCTTGGCATTGAATTTTAATTGCCAAACCTTAGACCATTCTTCTAGCTTCCTCAGATCCTTTTTCATGCTTTCCACTCCCTCCCGGGTGTCCACTCTGTTGCAAATCTTAGTATCATCAACAGATGTAGATGTAACTAAATTCTGATGATGAAAACACATTATCATGTTTGTGGTTTTTCATTTTATCAAGTAAAAGTGCTTTATGGATGCTTTTTGACACATTCATCTGGCTTCATACATTGAAAATAACTTTTGTGTTTTTAAAAGAAACCTCTGTCGGGATTTTAAAACGTAGCTGTTTAAGAAATGCTATGATCTGAGGGAGTAATTTTGAGTTGTCTTAGATCTTGATGATATTTGATATTAATGGCATGCCTGTTTTTTAAATGTTTAATTAAATCATTGATGTTATCCACTTTGAGCTATGTAACTGGTTAAGTTGGCTATAAATCAAAATTAAATTTAAATTAAATGTATTTATTTAAAGAAACAGAATAGACATCTTTATTTCTTTATTTGACATAGTTCATATTAGAATGGAAATTTTACCAGTAAATGTTGGAAGTAACTGGGTTGTTTTAGGGGCCCCTTTTACTAAAGCTTAGCGTGATCTAATTCCTTTAGCGCACGCTAAATGCTGCATGCCCTATTTTATACCTATGGGTCACATGGCACTTAGCACACACTAATGTCCATTAGCGCACACTAAGCTTTAGTAAAAGGGCTCCTTCGTTTTTTTACAGAGGATTGTCTACATCTTGTTCTGGCTGAAAGTACTATTGAGACTTACAAGACTAGAAAGGAGAAAAGAATTCATTAGTACTTAAGTTCAGTTTCATCAAAAATAATGATACCTGATTTTAATTTCTCTGAAGGTGCGGCATGAAGCTGTTGTACGACGCACAATGGAGAAGAGCCAGAAGCCAAGACAAAAACTAAACAGGTGGTCCTGGGGAGGAGCCTTGCACAGCAATATAAACATTAATAGTTCAGGTAAAAAGAAAGGAGAGGCTTGCAGATCTGCCAAGTCTCCTGCTTTTGCAGGTCACCTCCTGCTGGGGAGCCAGGATCTCCCACTGAACAGCCTCCCTTTCCAGCAACAGTAGGAAATGCCTTCATAAAACATCATCTCCTGCTGGCAGCATGAGATGATGTATGTTTTGTGAAGGAGTCTCCTGCTGCCTCTGGAAAGGGGGCACTTCTGGTGCCCTTGGCTGTGAAATGGTGTGTGCTGGGGTGGGGCTATGGCCAGACTGAGGCAGAGCTATGGGCGGGCGCTAAACCTCCCGCTTGGAAGGTTGGCCCCCTTGTCAGCTTTGGGCTTGTATGAATCAGATCCTAAACTGTAGCCTTCTAATCAAATTAGTTGGTCAGCAAAGAACCAGTGAAAAAACATATGTGCAGCCTCTAATCCCACCCATAATATCTTGTCTAATTAAATTTTTCCATTGACAAGAAGGACTTGAGGCACACAAATGGCTGACATTTTACTAGGATGTAACAACTCTGCCAGAGCTTAGAATGAAATGTACTAAGCTTGTACTTTCCTTCTTGAGCCATGGTATTCTATAGTGAGACTGAAAAACAAAACAGGAAGAACCTCTACGTCAAATCGTCCAATCAGGCAAGAGTAGAGGCTGACCAAAGGACAATTCCAATGATGGAGAAAGTGCATAAAAGACTCTTTATTACTTGCTCATACAGAAGGACCCGACATGGTCCGTGTTTTGGCATCACAAAACGCCTGCATCAGGGGTCTCGTTAGTATTCTAAAAAAAACATATAAACATATCATGTACAAATAGTATACATATGTAAAATACAAACTATATGTAACTATCAAAAATAAAATTTATAATTACAGATAAAAAGTAAAAAAATGAATATATCTAAGTACAAATGTGCGTATAAAAATATATATAACATTGTTGATAAAAAACTAAAGGGATAATAAACAAATAACATTCGTACATATAAAGAATAACAATAATAAAAAAATGTAAACGATCAGTGGACCAACAATCTTAATACCAACAAGATAACTATGCCATCTATGGACAACAGCAGTAAAACTTTAAACACCAAAATAGCAGTGAGAATACCGTAATTAAAACATGAATCAGACTGCATATATTTCTTTTTCATTTGAATGAATAACCTCTTTGTTAATAATGATCAAGCACTACCACTTCATTCCTTATGTCGATTATGGTCTCTCTATAGTTGATGAACTAATGTATACTACAATCCAATCTTTCACTCATGAAATAATATGCAATACAATAATGTATTCTTCTTTACCATGTATGTATGCACCTAATGCAATGCCTTTTGTAATTCTGTTACCAGGAAATGGCAACCGCCATTACATCAAATGTAAGCCACATTGAGCCTGCAAATCGGTGGGAAAATGTGGGATACAAATGCTACAAATAAATAAATAAATAAATAAATAAATATAAGTGTGCCCCAGGTCAAAACTAAAAGAGTATGTGTAAGTCTGTAAAAAAGGATACATTTTAAAAAGGAGGAAAAGCCTAATGTGAGGAATATTCAAATAGTATATAAAAGAGTCGTGTAAAGACAGGTACAACAAAGCAAACAGGAATAGAGAGTTATTGAAAAAAAGAGCACTAGAGGCATATTAAAAAAACAAGAGCACTAGAGGCATATTAAAGGAATGGCATCACTTACCGGAAATATATGCTGTGTAAACAAAGCTGCCCGAAGGCATTTCGCTCTAAAAGATATACAGACAAACGAAGCTGCCCAAAGGCATTCACTCTATAAGAATGGTAAAACAAAAGGCAAGTGGCACTATGTAATAAATTGAATATATCTATCTATCTATCTATCTATATCTATATGTATATATATATATATATATATATATAGATAGATAGATAGATAGATAGATAGATAGATAGATAGATAGATAGATAGATAGATAGATATACGAGTATGTGAAGCATATATTGCTGGGAATTGTAAAAACAACCAAAGGTAGCTAAACAAGCACCAGTGCATTAAAGGTTGGCATAACAGTATGAGAGATGGTATTCAAAGAATCGGACACAAGTATAAGCCACTGCAAGCGCTGAAAAATGAGATCATGTTGCTGCCAAGTAAACAATCACATGAATACAAATAAAAAAGTCAAAACGTTGTCAGATTGCCAGCACATTTGAAAACTTTCAAAAAACCTGAATGAATATAAACCATTGAAGCGCCCCTGAAGTGTGAATACAGAGAGGCGGAGACTAAGTAAGATGAATCAAATATCTGTGTGTGCACACTAAAAGATAGTATATTCTGTAACTACTTCATAAAGAGGAGGTGGGCATGGAGCAGAATGAACAGGGGCAAAACAAACGGCGTTTACAGGGAACCGGCAAAGTATAAGAAGGTTTAAATATAAAAAGGTGAAGCAGAGACTGATTATGAAAAAGGTACCAAATCATATGTATAGAAAAACGGCTCAAGACAGGCTCAAAAAAAAGGAACTGTACATTGCTGCTTAGTATATAATATAAATTCTCCGAGGACAAGCAGGCTGCTTGTTCTCACTGATGGGTTGACGTCCTCGGCAGCCCCCTCCATCGGAAAGTTTACTAGCAAAGGCCTTTGCTAGTCCTCGCGCGCCCATGCGCACCGCGCATGCGCGGCCATCTTCCCGCCCGAAACCGGCTCGAGCCGGCCAGTCTTCTTTCGTCCGCACTCGGTACGGTCGTGTTACGCCGTTCGTGCCCCAGAGAGTCGACCTCGCGCGTCCTTTTCGACGTGTTTTTGTCCTTTTTTTCCTTGAAAAAGTTCGGGAAGCGCTCCGGTAGTATTCCGGAAGACCCTTTCGGGTTTTCTGCCCTTCCCGTATTTCTCAGTTTTTGCCCCGTAAGTTTTCTTTCGTTGTCGGGGTAGGCCTCTTTTGGCCTCGGTCGAGATTTTTCTCCCTCTAAATTTTGGTGCTTCAATTTTCGCCATTTCAGCTTTTGATTTCGCCGGCGTGATTTTTCCGCCCATGACATCGAAGCCTTCCAGCGGCTTCAAGAAGTGCACCCAGTGCGCCCGGGTAATCTCGCTCACTGATAGGCACTCTGCGTGTCTTCAGTGTCTAGGGGCCCAGCACCGCCCTCAGAACTGCAGTCTGTGTTCCCTGTTACAAAGGCGGACTCAGGTAGCGAGATTAGCCCAGTGGAACGTTTTGTTCTCGGGCTCTTCGTCGGCATCGGCACCGGAGGCATCGAATGCATCGACGTCGTCAGCGCCCGGACCATCTTCCTTGGCTGCCGCTCCATCGACTGCATCGAGGCATCGGACCTCTGCATCGGCGCCGAGGCATCGGGCGACTGTATCGACGTCGGTGGTACCGAGACTTCGTCTGCTGATGTCGTCGGACGGAGGTGCATCGTCAGGAGTGCAGGTGAGGGCTGTCCATTCCCCTGCTGGTGGCGGTGAGCCTTCGGGTGGGTCTCCTCCTACCCTGAGGGCTCCTGCGGTACAGCCCCCCCGGGATCGACCCTCTTCGGTCTCGGCCCCGAGGAAGCGACGGATGGATTCTACGTCCTCCTCGTCGGTGCCGGGGAGCTCCGGTGACATGCTTCGGAAGAAGTCGAAGAAGCATCGACACCGGTCTCCTCCCCATGTCGGCACCGAGAGCTCTGGGTCGCCGAGGGATTCGGCACCCAGCAGGCATCGGCACCGAGAGGACCGCTCACCCTCTGTTCAGGAGGTGTCGATGCGCTCCACTCTGGACAGCCCGGAACAGCCTCCTCGCCCGGAACAGGTTCTGGCGTCGACGCCTGCATCGACCTCTCAGCCTTTCTCTGCAGCCGCTCTAAACGAGAGCCTCCGGGCCGTTCTCCCAGAGATTCTGGGAGAGCTGTTGCGCCCTACCCCTCCGGTACCGGCGGTGCTTGCGCCTCCGGTACTGTCGAGCGTGGCGCCGGCTGGCCCATCGCCCAGGTTGAGGTCCCCGACGTCGGTACCGCGTGCGGTGCCGACCGCGGCCACCTCCCAGGAAGGCTCCCCGACTACGTCGGCGGAGGGAGCTTCGCCGATGCGGGCGAGGGAGTCTACCTCTCGACGCCCCCACCGTGGACGGGGTTCCACCGAGTCGAGCAGGGCGAGGTTGCAGACACAGGTCCGTGAACTTGTGTCTGACACCGAGGGTGAGGCCTCGTGGGAGGAAGAGGAGGACCCCAGATATTTCTCTGACGAGGAGTCTGAGGGTCTTCCTTCTGATCCCACTCCCTCTCCTGAAAGACAGCTTTCTCCTCCCGAGAGTCTGTCTTTTGCTTCCTTTGTCCGGGAGATGTCTACGGCCATCCCCTTCCCGGTGGTTGTGGAGGACGAGCCCAGGGCTGAAATGTTTGAGCTCCTGTACTATCCTTCTCCACCTAAGGAAGCGTCCACTGTTCCCTTGCACCATGTCCTGAAAAAGACATTGCTTGCGAACTGGACCAAGCCACTAAGTAATCCCCACATTCCCAAGAAGATCGAGTCCCAGTACCGGATCCATGGGGACCCAGAGCTGATGCGCACCCAGTTGCCTCATGACTCTGGAGTTGTGGATTTGGCCCTAAAGAAGGCTAAGAGTTCTAGGGAGCATGCTTCGGCGCCCCCGGGCAAAGACCCTAGAACCTTAGACTCCTTTGGGAGGAAGGCCTACCATTCTTCTATGCTCGTGGCCAAGATCCAGTCTTACCAGCTCTACACGAGCATACACATGCGGAACAATGTGCGGCAGTTGGCGGGCTTGTTTGATGCTCTTCCCCCTGAGCAAGCCAAGCCTTTTCAGGAGGTGGTCAGGCAGCTGAAGGCGTGCAGAAAATTCCTGGCCAGAGGAGTTTATGACACTTTTGATGTTGCGTCCAGGGCCGCTGCTCAAGGTGTGGTGATGCGCAGGCTCTCATGGCTGCGTGCCGCCGACCTGGAGAATAGACTCCAGCAGCGGATTGCGGACTCGCCTTGCCGTGCGGACAACATTTTTGGAGAAAAAGTCGAGCAGGTGGTAGAGTCTCTCCACCAGCGGGACACCGCATTCGACAAGTTCTCCCGCCGGCAGCCTTCAGCCTCTACCTCTACAGGTAGAAGATTTTTCGGGGGAAGGAAGACTGGTCCCTATGCTTCTGGTAAGCGTAGGTACAATCCTCCTTCTCGACAGCCTGCGGCCCAGGCTAAGCCCCAGCGCGCGCGCTCTCGTCAGCAGCGTGCGCCTCAGCAAGGCCCCGCGGCTCCCCAGCAAAAGCAAGGGGCGAGCTTTTGACTGGCTCCAGCAGAGCATAGCCGACATCCAAGTGTCAGTGCCGGGCGACCTGCCAGTCGGGGGGAGGTTGAAAGCTTTTCACCAAAGGTGGCCTCTCATAACCTCCGATCAGTGGGTTCTCCAAATAGTCCGGCAAGGATACACCCTCAATTTGGCCTCAAAACCTCCAAATTGTCCACCGGGAGCTCAGTCTTACAGCTTCCAGCACAAGCAGGTACTTGCAGAGGAACTCTCCGCCCTTCTCAGCGCCAATGCGGTCGAGCCTGTGCCATCCGGGCAAGAAGGGCTGGGATTCTATTCCAGGTACTTCCTTGTGGAAAAGAAAACAGGGGGGATGCGTCCCATCCTAGACCTAAGGGCCCTGAACAAATATCTCGTAAAAGAAAAGTTCAGGATGCTTTCCCTGGGCACCCTTCTCCCCATGATTCAGCAAAACGATTGGCTATGCTCTCTGGACTTGAAGGATGCCTACACACACATCCCGATACTGCCAGCTCACAGACAGTATCTGCGATTTCAGTTGGGCACACGCCACTTCCAGTACTGTGTGCTACCCTTTGGGCTCGCCTCTGCGCCCAGGGTGTTCACAAAGTGCCTAGCTGTGGTAGCAGCGGCACTTCGCAGGCTGGGGGTGCACGTGTTCCCATATCTCGACGATTGGCTGATGAAGAACACATCCGAGGCAGGAGCCCTGCAGTCCATGCAGATGACTATTCGCCTCCTGGAGCTACTGGGGTTTGTGATAAATTATCCAAAGTCCCATCTTCTCCCAGTACAGAAACTCGAATTCATAGGAGCCCTGCTGGATTCTCGGACGGCTCGCGCCTATCTCCCAGAGGCGAGAGCCAACAACTTGTTGTCCCTCGTCTCGCGGGTGCGAGCGTCCCAGCAGATCACAGCTCGGCAGATGTTGAGATTGCTGGGCCACATGGCCTCCACAGTTCATGTGACTCCCATGGCCCGCCTTCACATGCGATCTGCTCAATGGACCCTAGCCTCCCAGTGGTATCAGGCCGCTGGGGGACTAGAGGACGTGATCCACCTGTCCACGAGTTTTCTCAAATCCCTGTATTGGTGGACGATTTGCTCCAATTTGACTCTGGGACGTCCCTTCCAAATTCCTCAGCCACAAAAAGTGCTGACCACGGATGCGTCTCTCCTGGGATGGGGAGCTCATGTCGATGGGCTTCACACCCAAGGAAGTTGGTCCCTCCAAGAACGCGATCTACAGATCAATCTTCTGGAGTTGCGAGCGATCTGGAACGCTCTGAAGGCTTTCAGAGATCGGCTGTCCCACCAAATTGTCCAAATTCAGACAGACAACCAGGTTGCCATGTACTATGTCAACAAGCAGGGGGGCACCGGATCTCGCCCCCTGTGTCAGGAAGCCGTCAGCATGTGGCTCTGGGCTCGCCGTCTCGGCATGGTGCTCCAAGCCACATATCTGGCAGGCGTAAACAACAGTCTGGCCGACAGGTTGAGCAGGATTATGCAACCTCACGAGTGGTCGCTCAGTTCCAGGGTAGTGCGACAGATCTTCCAAGCGTGGGGCACCCCCTTGGTGGATCTCTTCGCATCTCGAGCGAACCACAAAGTCCCTCAGTTCTGTTCCAGGCTTCAGGCCTCCGGCAGACTAGCATCGGATGCCTTCCTCCTGGATTGGAGGGAGGGCCTGCTGTATGCTTATCCTCCCATCCCTCTAGTGGGGAAGACTTTGTTGAAACTCAAGCAAGACCGAGGCACCATGATTCTGATTGCTCCTTTTTGGCCGCGTCAGATCTGGTTCCCCCTTCTTCTGGAGTTATCCTCCGAAGAACCGTGGAGATTGGAGTGTTTTCCGACCCTCATCACACAGGACGAGGGGGCGCTTCTGCATCCCAACCTCCAGTCTCTGGCTCTCACGGCCTGGATGTTGAGGGCGTAGACTTTGCCTCTTTGGGTCTGTCAGAGGGTGTCTCCCGCATCTTGCTTGCTTCCAGGAAAGACTCCACTAAGAGAAGTTACTTCTTCCATTGGAGGAGGTTTGCCGTCTGGTGTGACAGCAAGGCCCTAGATCCTCACTCTTGTCCTACACAGACCCTGCTTGAATACCTTCTGCACTTGTCTGAGTCTGGTCTCAAGACCAACTCTGTAAGGGTTCACCTTAGTGCAATCAGTGCATACCATTACCGTGTGGAAGGTAAGCCGATCTCAGGACAGCCTTTAGTTGTTCGCTTCATGAGAGGTTTGCTTTTGTCAAAGCCCCCTGTCAAGCCTCCTACAGTGTCATGGGATCTCAATGTCGTTCTCACCCAGCTGATGAAACCTCCTTTTGAGCCACTGAATTCCTGCCATCTGAAGTACTTGACCTGGAAGGTCATTTTCTTGGTGGCAGTTATTTCAGCTCGTAGAGTCAGTGAGCTTCAGGCCCTGGTAGCCCAGGCCCCTTACACCAAATTTCATCATAACAGAGTAGTCCTCCGCACTCACCCTAAGTTCTTGCCAAAGGTCGTGTCGGAGTTCCATCTGAACCAGTCAATTGTCTTGCCAACATTTTTTCCCCGTCCTCATTCCTGCCCTGCTGAACGTCAGCTGCACACATTGGACTGCAAGAGAGCATTGGCCTTCTACTTGGAGCGGACACAGCCCCACAGACAGTCCGCCCAATTGTTTGTTTCTTTTGATCCCAATAGGAGGGGAGTGGCTGTAGGGAAATGCACCATATCCAATTGGCTAGCAGATTGCATTTCCTTCACTTACGCCCAGGCGGGGCTGGCTCTTGAGGGTCATGTCACGGCTCATAATGTTAGAGCCATGGCTGCGTCGGTAGCCCACTTGAAGTCAGCCTCCATTGAAGAAATTTGCAAAGCTGCGACGTGGTCATCTGTCCACACATTCACATCTCATTACTGCCTGCAGCAGGATACCCGACGCGACAGTCGGTTCGGGCAGTCAGTTCTTCAGAACCTGTTTGGGCTTTAGGATCCAACTCCACCCCCCGAGGGCCCTGTTTGTTCTGTTCCAGGCTGCACTCTCAGTTAGTTGGTAAATTTTTTAGGTCAATCTCAGTATGTCCTCGCCGTTGCGAGGCCCAATTGACCATGGTTGTTGTTTTGAGTGAGCCTGGGGGCTAGGGATACCCCATCAGTGAGAACAAGCAGCCTGCTTGTCCTCGGAGAAAGCGAATGCTACATACCTGTAGAAGGTATTCTCCGAGGACAGCAGGCTGATTGTTCTCACAAACCCGCCCGCCTCCCCTTTGGAGTTGAGTCTTCCCTTGAACTGTATTGTTTTGCTACATACTGGACTGGCTGGCTCGAGCCGGTTTCGGGCGGGAAGATGGCCGCGCATGCGCGGTGCGCATGGGCGCGCGAGGACTAGCAAAGGCCTTTGCTAGTAAACTTTCCGATGGAGGGGGCTGCCGAGGACGTCAACCCATCAGTGAGAACAATCAGCCTGCTGTCCTTGGAGAATACCTTCTACAGGTATGTAGCATTCGCTACAGTGTTCATGAACACCCGCGGTCAGATCATGCATAAACATATTGTGTTCAGAGAAGATGTCTCAGTTGTAAAAAGACCTTCAAAATGGATACCCCCGGGACAGACAGATCCACTTATTCACACCTTTATGGATTGTGTACATTGTGATGTTGCCTGTTTAGAAAAAAAGAAGAGACAAAGATATTACAACTTACCTACAAAACCCAACTGGGAATTAGTTGACCAACTGGACCAGAAGCAAATCACTGAGAACTAGAGGTTGAAAAGTGTGTCCATCTACCTGCTGGGCATAGAAAATACTGAGGAGCAGGACTGCCAAGAGAGATATGTCTCAGCTCAGTTTTCAGTTTTCTATCTTCACTTGCTGGTTGATGGACCCAACTATCCCACAGGTTCTGGAATAGTGGAACACTATCTAGCTCATAATCGAAAGTGAAAGACGCCTATATTTCGACTCAAATCGGGAAATGGGCGTCTTTCTCTCGTGGGCGCCCAAATCGGTATAATCGAAAGCCGATTTTGGGCATTTCCAACTGCAATCCGTCGCGGAAACGGGTAAAGTTGATGGGGGCATGGTGAAGGCGGGACTGGGGCGTGGTTATCGGCCGAGGAGAGATGGGCGTCTTTAGCTGATAATCGAAAAAAAAAAAAAAAGGCGTTTTTAGCGTGATTTTGGGTCACTTTTTTTGGACCATGTTTTTTCACGAACAAGTCCCAAAAAAGTGCCCCAACTGCCCAGATGACCACTGGAGGGAATCGGGGATGACCTCCCCGGACTCCCCCATTGGTCACTAACCCCATCGCACAAAAAAAAAGCCCACTTTATAAACTTTGTTTCCAGCCTCTATGCCAGCCTCAAATGCCGTACCCACCTCCATGACTGCAGAATGTGTTCTATCCTCTGACAGCCTTTCCCTGGTTCTGATGTGGCTCTCGGGTGAGTGTGACACCTTTTCAGTTATGCGCACTGCAGAGTCACATCAGCAATGCATTATGGTGGGTGTAGGGTATTGGGCTCCATGATTCCACTAGCTTGTGGTAAACGCTCATGATGTTGGTAGTTGGTAGGCTGTACTCCCATGGTGCTTTCCCCCCTGCTTACTGGGTCAGAGTGTGCCCTGTTTTCTTTCCGGTAGTCCATGAGGTAGTGGCCATTTTTGTAAGCCAGTTTTAGATCCCTTTCATGTGTTAGCCACGTTACAGAACCTAGTTCTTCCCTTGAATGTGGCTGAAAGAGGGCATTGTACAGCATTCTGCCAGCTCTGACCTACTGCTAATCTTAGTACCAGGGAGACTCGTTGCCAGTGGGGCACAACCTCTGATCTGCATTTAACTGTGAGTAAACGTGCTTATTCCAATAAAGGACATTTTCGGAGAGATTAGTCTTCAGGTGTCAACTGGTGTGCCAAAGTTATACAGCAGCAACAAGTCCTAGAGGCCTGCGTGTATGCAGGTCCCTGGAGCACTTTTAGTGGGTACCGCAGTGCACTTCAGGCATGTGGACCCAGGCCCATCCCCCCCTACCTGTAACACTTGTGCTGGTAAATGGGAGGCCTCCAAAACCCACTGTACCCACATATAGGTGCCCCCTTCACCCCTATGAGTTATGGTAGTGTTGTACATTTGTGGGTAGTGGGTTTTGGGGGAGGGAGGTTGGGTGCTCAGCACCCGTGGTAAGGGAGCTATGCATGTGGGAGCTTTTTCTGAAGTCCACCACACTGTCCTCTAGGGTGCCCAGTTGGTGTCCTGGCATATCAAGGGGGCCAGTGTACTACGAATCCTTGCCCCTCCCATGACCAAATGGCTCGGATTAGGACGTTTTTGAGCTGGGCGTTTTTAGTTTCCATTATCGCTAAAAAAAAAAAGCCCAGCTCAGAAACGAACAAATCCATGGCATTTGGTCCGTACAAACCGTATTATCGAAAAAAAAGATGGACGTCCATTTTTTTTCGAAAATACGGGCTGTCCCGCCTCTTCACGTACCCGTTTTCGGACATAGACGCCCGTGGAGATAGGCGTTCGTGTTTGATTATGCCCCTCCACGTAATGGAAAGTCATGTTCTTTAATGTAGAAGTTGTCAGTTACCAGCATACACCTTAAAGCTTCACTAGCACTGACAAGGTCCATGATAATGCAAAACAGTGACCTGCAAGACCATGATAACAGAAATGTCTCCTCCAGGTTAAAGGATGTTTTCAACTCCTGAAAAACATGCCAGCAATGAAGAGCAACCATAAAAGTATGTTCAGTTGGTTTTGTCAAACCTCCTCTGTAGAAAAGCTAGGTTAAAAAGAGGCAGTTCGTGTAAAAAAAAAAAAAAGTATATTTATTTCTGTCTCAGTGAGGATTGGAGATGAAATGATTTCAGAACGCTGGATCCTTGCACCTGGATTCTTGCAGCTGTTACAAGAGCTGGAAGCTAACTAGTCAGCCTACTAAGGTATACATAGTGAGCAAGCACTAGTTGACCTTTCTTTCCAGGCATGCTTTTCATAGCACTTTAATGAATTGCAGGGTGTAATTTTGTAACTGAGTGCACACTTATTAAAAAGTAAATGTATATTTTTCTCTATGAAAATCTGGCTGGATTTTCAAAGTGAAAGTATGCACATACTTCTACTTGGAAAATTACCCCTGGGTTAGTTGTGTGTTTATATTTACTTCTGTTCTTTGCTACGCTCTAATTTTCAGGCTTAAATAATGTGCACCGGGTCAAATTAAAAGTGTATGTGCAAGTGCAGGCCCTGCCTCTTGCCTCTGGGAATGCTGCCAGTCAGTTAACATAAGATTGCATGCATGCAGGCTTATATGCAAGCAAATTCACCCAAGCTCCGGTCATTTGGAATTCTCTTCCTAGACAAATTAGAGTTATAAAGAATTACTTAAAATTTAGGAAGGCATTGAAAACCTACTTGTTTAGGAAATGTCTGAATTTGTGATTACTTGAAAGTATTGTATACTGTTGGTTATTCAGATTGGTGTTCCTGGTGATTGTCTGGTTCCTTTTGAGGGTAATCCACATTGAACTTTTAAGTATTGCGGAATGTATCCATTTCCATTTATTTGTTGCTATATCCCACATTTTCCAAAGTAGGTTTGGTTCAATATGGCTTAAAGAGTAATGTAACAATACAGGAAACTGTCATATTGAAACAAAATTATAAAGATTCTACAGGAAACATTAATATAGTAACTCTAATCTAAAGTAACAGAGCGACTGTTGATATTCAGAGTCCTTAATGTTGCTAACTACAAGATGGTATTGGGAGATATAAGAGAGGGGGAATTAATAAAGATTATGATCCTGCAGATCTTGGTTAGTAGAGTTAGCCTGCTTCAATTAAAAATTTTGAGAAGAGGTGCGACTTTAGCATTTTGAGAAAGATGAGATAGTTGGTTAAAAACTGGTTAAATGGGAGGAGATAGAGGGTAGTGGCAAATGGAGCTTGCTCTGAAGAAAGGGATGTTATCAGTGATGTACTGCAGGGGTCCGTCCTCAGTCCGGCTCTTTTAACATCTTTGTGAGTGATATTTCAGAAGGGCTGTTTGGGAAGGTTTGTCTCTGTAGATGATACCAAACTCTGTAATAGAGTGGACATCCCAGAGGTTGTGGATGGCATGAAGAAGGATCTAGCAAAGTTTGAAGAATGGTCCAATAATTGGCAACTAAGTTTTAATGCTAAGAAATGCAGGGTCATGCACTTGGGTTACAAGAATCCAAGGGCACAATACAATATAGGGGTGAAGTACTTCTGTGTACAAAAGAAGAGCAGGACTTGGGGGTGATTGTGTCTGATGGTGGCCATACAGGTAGAAATGGTGACGGTCAAAGCCAGAAGGATGATTGGGTGCATAAGGAGAGGGATGACCAGCAGGAAAAAAGAGGTGATCATGCCCTTGTATAAGTCTCTGGTGAGGCCCCATTTGGAATACTGCGTGCAGTTCTGGAGACTGCGCCTACAGAAAGATATAAACAGGATGGAGTTGGTCCAGAGTGCAGCTACCAAACTGTGATAGTGATAGGCTCATGAATCTACGCTGGAAGAGAGGTGGGAGAGAGGAGCTATGATAGAGATGTTTAAATATTTCAGTGGCATTAGTATACAGGAGATGAGCCTTTTTCAAATGAAGGAAAACTCTGGAATGAGAGGGCATGGAATGAAATTAAGAGGAAATAGGCTTAGGAGGAATCTAAGAAAATACTGTTTCATGGAAAGGGTGGTGTATACATGGAGTGGCCTCCTGGTGGAGGTCGTTGAGACAAAGACTGTGCCAGAATTTAAGGAAGTGTGGGACAGGCATGTGGGATCCCTTAGAAAAAGGAGGAGTTAGTGGGCACTGAGGAAGGGCAGACTGGATGGGCAGTTTGGTCCTTATCTGCCGTTATGTTTCTGTGTTTCTATATAACCTCCTGATGGTAGTAGTGAGCATGTTCCACAGTTTGGTAGAGAGGTATGAGGACCCTACAGAGTAGATGGATTTGTATTTCACACCTTTACAGTTTGGGAAGTGGAGTAGGAGGAAGTTTCGAGTGCTGAACAGGACATTTCTTTGTGGAAGATCTATGAGATTCTTCAGGTAGTTGGGGGACATGCTATGAAGTATTGTAAAGACAAAAGTTAGGATCTTGGACCATATCCTGGCCTTTGTATGAAGCCAGTGTAGTGCTTGAAGCAGGGGGGAGGCTCTTTGGTAGAATGGAGATGTGAATATTAGACATGCCACTGAGTTTTGGGCTGTCTGAAGTTCCTTTAGGTTCTGTTCTTTGCATCCTGCATATAATCTGTTGCAGTATGCAAGAATATTTGTAAAGTATATTGGGTGGACAGTTTTATGAAAGGCCATTTCCATGGGTAAAGCTCTATGACATCCATGGAAGTGCTTTTGAAAATTACCCTCATAGTGATTACTTCCTTTTAGGGATTTAGGGAAGCTACTCTTATACATGTGATCTGTAAATAAATATTATTCCTATTTGCTTTAGATCCAGAAAGGAGATCAGTATCAACAGTGAATCTTTCAAAACATGTCGATCCAGTCATTAGCAAGCGACTTTCTTCCTCATCTGCAACATTACTTAATTCTCCAGACAGAGGTACAGTGACAAGAAAATTTTTTTTATTTGAGGACATTTTGGGGCAGTTATTTATAACAGGGCACCAACATGAAAAGACCAAAATAAGCACATATATTATGCTTATTTTAAAAGGGATAACCCCTACCAGAACACTCTGTGCAGAAACCTAAATTTTTGACAAAAGAAGCATCCACTTTAAACATAGTCAATTCAGGCATATTTGCTTAATCATATATCATCATTTGCCTCAGTTTCTTTGTAACAAAAGAAATGGATAATAAATCAGCTGTTCCCAAATGCTCTCAGTTTAAAATGTAAACTCTCAATAACACTTATTTTAATCAAATTTGACTGACGCTCCACTGTCTTTCTACCTGTCTGCGATGTTTTTACAGATACCTGCTTCAGGAATCAAAATATAGAATCAAAGCTCCAAAATTTACTGTTGGAGCACAAATTATGTGCTGTACAGAAATTAGTTGCTAGTAGTGATGCCACAAATCATATATCCTTTTCCTATATGGATTAAATACCCCCTTACTCTGTGAGGTGGTGTTTGGTACCCATTCTTGGATTATTGCTTAATAAATTAGAAATTGAACTGAAAGAGGACTTTTGTATTGTAGAAGATTGCATGAATTCTTACCACTGTCTAAATTAAAGATGTGATCCCATGCTATGAATCACATCTGGGTAAACCTTTGATTGGTAAATTTGTCAGTATTCAGCCAGCGGTGGACAATGGGTTTTTAAACACTGACCATCGTCAGCCAAGTTAGACCCAGATATTCAGTGCCTGGCTCTGTCAAGACTGATGCTGGGCACTCTTATGTTAGTCGCAACCGATATTCAGCCAAGATCTGCATAATACTTAATGCAGGTCCCAGCTGAATAATGGCTAAGACCTGCATAAGTGCCTTTGTCATTTTCACTCCCTCACCCAATTGTGACCAACTTCCAGGATTCCTCCCCTTGCCCCTGAGACCACCCCCACTGTGGGACCAAGCTTCCCCCCTCAGAACCTATCTATATCTCTGGTGGTCCAGTGGAGGGGGAGGCTTCCAAAAGGAGTGATCCCTACTTGCTACTGCCCCTAGTAGCTACATGCCTTAAAATGGTTGCTGTGAGCTCTAACGGTAGTCTCATGATACTACCACTAAAAGTTAGCCTTCCATATAGAGCTCATGGCAGCCATTTTAGGGCTTGTAGCTAGTAGGGACAGGAGTGAATGGGGATCTCTCTTGCCCAGGGGATATAGGTAGGCCCCGTGAGAGGCCGTCGAGGGGAGGTGGGTTGCAACTGGAGGGTAGGTTTGGAAGAGTGATTCTGATCATGGGGAAGGGGGTGGAATTGGGATTAGGGAGTGCATACAATGTTCGCTGCTACCAATGTAAAGAGGTGTGTTAGCCGTGTTAGTCCACTCTTAAAGGTAATCAATAGAAATCAAACAAAATTAAAACATGGAAAATAAAATAGTAACATAGTAGATGACGGCAGAAAAAGACCTGCACGGTCCATCCAGTCTGCCCAACAAGACAAACTCATATGTGTATACCTTACCTTGATTTGTACCTGCCTTATTCAGGGCACAGACCGTACAAGTCTGCCCAGCAGTACTTCCCGCCTCCCAACCACCAGTCCTGCTTCCCATCACCGGCTCTGGCATGGACCGTATAAGTCTGCCCTCCACTATCCTCGCCTCCCAACCACCAACCCCTCTTCCTCCCACCTGCTCCGCCACCCAATTTCGGCTAAGCTTCTGAGGATCCATTCCTTCTGCAAAGGATTCCTTTATGCATATCCCACGCATGTTTGAATTCCGTTACCGTTTTCATCTCCACCACCTCCCGCGGGAGGGCATTCCAAGCATCCAGCACCCTCTCTGTGAAAAAATACTTCCTGACATCTTTCCTGAGTCTGCCCCCCTTCAACCTCATTTCATGTCCTCTCGTTCTACCACCTTCCCATCTCCGGAAAAGATTTGTTTGCGGATTAATACCTTTCAAATATTTGAACGTCTGTATCATATCACCCCTGTTCCTCCTTTCCTCCAGGGTATACATGTTCAGGTCAGCAAGTCTCTCTTCATACGTCTTGGAACGCCAATCCCATACCATTCTCGTAGCTTTTCTCTGCACCGCTTCCATTTTTTTAACATCCTTCGCAAGGTACGGCCTCCAAAACTGAACACAATACTCCAGGTAGGGCCTCACCAACGACTTGTACAGGGGCATCAACACTTCCTTTCTTCTGCTGATCACACCTCTCTCTATACAGCCTAGCAGCCTTCTCGCTACGGCCACCGTCTTGTCACACTGTTTCGTCGCCTTCAGGTCCTCGGATACTATCACACCAAGATCCGTCTCCCCCTCAGTACCTATCAGACTCTCACCGCCTAGCACATACGTCTCTCTTGGGTTTCTACTCCCTAAGTGCATCACTTTGCATTTCTTGGCATTGAATTTTAATTGCCAAACCTTAGACCATTCTTCTAGCTTCCTCAGATCCTTTTTCATGCTTTCCACTCCCTTCCGGGTGTCCACTCTGTTGCAAATCTTAGTATCATCCGCAAATAGGCAAACTTTACCTTCTAACCCTTCGGTAATGTCACTCACAAATATATTGAACAGAATCGGCCCCAGCACCGATCCCTGAGGCACTCCACTACTCACCTTTCCCTCCGAGCGAACTCCATTTACCACCACCCTCTGTCGTCTGTCCGTCAACCAGTTCCTAATCCAGTTCACCACTTCGGGACCTATCTTCAGCCCATCGAGTTTATTTAAGAGCCTCATGTGGGGAACCGTGTCAAAAGCTTTGCTAAAATCTAAGTAGATTATGTCTATAGCATGTCGATGATTCAATTCTCCAGTTACCCAATCAAAGAATTCAATGAGATTCGTTTGGCACGATTTCCCTCTGGTAAAACCCTGTTGTCTCGGATCTTGCAAATTATTGGCTTCCAGGAAATTCACTATCCTTTCCTTCAGCATGGCTTCCATTAATTTTCCAATAACCGAAGTGAGGCTTACCGGCCTGTAGTTTCCAGCTTCTTCCCTATCACCACTTTTATGAAGAAGGACCACATCCGCCGTTCTCCAATCCCTCGGAACCTCTCCCGTCTCCAAGGATTTATTAAACAAATCTTTAAGAGGACCCACCAGAACCTCTCTGAGCTCCCTCAGTATTCTGGGGTGGATCCCATCCGGTCCCATGGCTTTGTCCACCTTTAGCTTTCCAAGTTGTTGATACACACTCTCTTCCGTGAACGGTGCTCTATCCACTCCATTCTCAGGTGTACTTTTGCCAGTCCCTCGTGGTCCTTCTCCAGGATTTTCTTCAGTGAAAACAGAACAAAAGTATCTATTTAGCAAATTGGCTTTTTCTTCATCATTATCTACATAGCGTTTCGCTGTATCTTTTAGTCTCACAATTCCCTTTTTAGTCATTCTCCTTTCACTAATATACCTGAAGAAATTTTTGTCTCCCCTCCTTACATTTCTAGCCATTTGTTCTTCCGCTTGCGCCTTCACCAGACGTACCTCTCTCTTGGCTTCTTTCAGTTTCATCCGGTATTTCTCCCCGTGTTCCTCTTCTTCAGATTTTCTATATTTCTGGAACGCTAACTCTTTAGCCTTTATTTTCTCAGCCACTTGCTTGGAGAACCATATTGGTTTCCTTTTTCTCTTGCTTTTATTTACTCTCCTTACATAAAGGTCTGTGGCCCTATTTATTACTTCTTTCAGCCTGGACCACTGTCCTTCCACTTCTTGTACGTCCTCCCAGCCCATCTGCTCCTTCCTCAGGTATTTCCCCATTTTACTAAAGTCAGCACGCTTGAAATCCAGGACTTTGAGTTTAGAGTGGCCGCCCTCCACTTCAGCCGTTCACCCACTCGGACATTTGACACTATCCCCATTTGTGAGCACCAGATCCAGCGTCGCTCCCTCCCTCGTGGGTTCCGTCACAATTTGTCTGAGCAGAGCACTTTGGAAAGCATCCACGATCTCTCTACTTCTTTCCGATTTTGCAGACGGAACCTTCCAATCCACATCTGGCAGACTGAAATCTCCCATCAACAGAACCTCTTTTTTCTTTCCTAATTTTTGAATATCTGCGATCAGATCTTTATCTAGTTCCTCTAATTGTGTCGGGGGTCTGTAGACAACACCCACGTGGACAGAGGTTCTATCCTCTCTTTTTAAGGTGATCCATATCGCTTCTTCTTTTCCCCAGGTCCCTGTCATTTCAGTCGCCATGATATCATTCTTTACATACAGAGCTACTCCTCCACCTTTTCGACCCTCTCTATCCTTCCTAAATAGATTATAGCCTGGTATGTTTGCATCCCATTCATGGGAACCATTGAGCCACGTCTCCGTGATTGCAACAACATCTAAGTCTGCCTCCAACATCAGGGCTTGAAGGTCATGAACTTTATTGCTTATACTACGAGCATTTGTGGCCATCGCTTTCCATCTATATTTCCTGGTATGTGTTTTAACATTTGTGATTTGGGGGTGTCTTTTCACTTTGGGTACCTTCGTATCTTTTTGTTCCAACTTTATTGCTTTTTCCTCTGCCTCAGTTTTATTTTTAGGAGCATCACAGTGCTGTAATGGAGCAAAAGAATTCTTTAGTGGCAACACTTGTGCGGGTGGATGCTTCTGTGTCACCTGACGAAGTCTGCCTGAGCCTACTGTGAACCATAAGATGAAACCTTTTTTATTGGACATAACTTAATACATTTCTTGATTAGCTTTCGAAGGTTGCCCTTCTTCATCAGATCAGAAATAAGCAAATGTGTTAGCTGACAGTGTATATATCAGTCCATCATAGATGGTCTAGCAGGGTGGGTAGGAGATGTGTATGGGGACTTCAAAGCATTCCAAAGTCTAGCAGGATGTTTGTGGGGAGGGGAGGGGAGGAGAGGGTGAGAAGCAGTGGAATACAACTTATGGTTTATAGTGGGCTAGAAAACCCAGATCCTTGTTAAGTCCTATCCGTTGGGTGTCAAAATATTCAATCATTCTGATTTCAAAGGTTTTACATTCCTGAATTGTTTTAAAGTTACCTTTTAGTATTCTCACTGTGAAATCACTGGTACAGTGTCCTGGTTCTGTAAAGTGCTGTCCCACCGGGGTTGGGGCCCTACTGGCAGTATTGTTCATGTGATGTCTATGTAAATTGAATCTTGTCTTAAGCATCTGGCCTGTTTCTCCAATATAACAACCTTCGTTGCATTTTTTTACACTGAATGATATATACCACATTGGAAGATGAGCATGTGAAAGATTCCTTTATGTTGAATTTCTTTCCTTTGTGCATGACTGTGGGGCCCTGTGAAATGTTTTGGCATAGTTTGCAGCTAGATATATTAAGGACGTGTGCCTTTCTGTTCACTTTCAGTCTGTGTTCGCAGTTTACTTCTGATAAGCTTGTGTTTTAAGTTGGGTGGCTGTCAGAAGGCCAGTACTGGTGGGGATGGGAATATTTCCTTCAGTAATTCATCCTCCTGGAGCAAAGGTTGTAGATATCTTATGATTTTGCTCAGTTTTTCCAGCTCTGGATTGTATGTCACTACCAGGGGGATCCTGTCTGTGGTTTTTTTTTCTCTTTGTACTGTAGCAGATTTTCCCTGGGTGTTTTGAGGGAGGAGGCAATATTTATGGAGATTATTTTGGAGTTGTAGCCTTTCTGTTTGAAGGATGCAGTCAGGCTTTTAAGGTGTCTGTCTCTGTCCCCTGGGTCAAAGCTACCAAGAAACTGTGCAGATGCCTGCTGATATTCAGTTCTGGAACCCGCAAAGCTAAGCGACCAAAGTTAGGACTGCTTTTTATGCAATCCTATTTGGTCACTTATCTATGTGATCACCAGCACTGCTTACTACCAGCATTCGCATAGCTCCTGCCTCCTCCCGAATGCCACCTCTGAAATGCCCTTTTGAAAGGCTAGTTAGAACTGATACACTTGCATGACGTAGCTATAATTCGTGGTCCTCTTCCCACATGCATCACTTTGCACTTGCTCACATTAAATGTCATCTGCCATTTAGATGTCCAGTCTCGTAAAGTCCTCTTGTAATTTTTCATAATCCTCCTGCGATTTAACGACTTTGAGTAACTTTGTGTCATCAGCAAATTTAATTACCTCACTAGTTACTCCCATCTCTAGGTCATTTATAAATATGTTAAAAAGCAGCGGTCCCAGCACAGACCCCTGGGGAACCCCACTAACTAACTACCCTTCTCCATTGAGAATACTGACCATTTAACCCTACTCTCTGTTTTCTATCTTTTAACCAGTTTTTAATCCACAATAGAACACTACCTCCTATCCCATGACTCTCCAATTTCCTCTGGAGTCTTTCATGAGGTACTTTGTCAAACGCCTTCTGAAAATCCAGATACACAATATCAACCGGCTCACCTATATCCACATGTTTGTTCACCCCTTCAAAGAAATGTAGTAGATTGGTGAGGCAAGATTTCCCTTCACTAAATCCATGTTGACTTTATCTCATTAATCCATGCTTTTGAATATGCTCTGTAATTTTATTCTTAATAATAGTCTCTACCATTTTGCCCGGCACCGACGTCAGACTCACTGGTCTATAAATTTCCAGGATCTCCTCTGGAACCTTTTTTAAAAATTGGTGTTACATTGGCCACCCTCCAATCTTCCGGTACCACACTCGATTTTAAGGATAAATTACATATTACTAACAATAGCTCCACAAACTCATTTTTCAGTTCTATCAGTACTCTGGGATAAATACCATCTACATCATCTTCAATCGCTGGTAGTTCCAGCTACTAATGCTAAACTTTAACAGTGGCAGTGAGTTCCAAATAAAGGGTAGAAGATGCAGCGATTCCCTTTTTGACTTCTCTGTAATGTCAATACCTGTTGTTTACCAACTACTTAAACAAATTCAATATACTACATGAATCACAGTCAGGATTTCGATCCAACCATAGCACTGAAACAGTTATAATCACTCTCATAACCAAATTTAAACAATTAATTGCAACAGGAAACAATGTGCTTCTCCTACAATTTGACATGTCCAGCATGTTCGACATGGTCAGTCACCATACATAGTAACATAGTAACAAAGTAGATGACGGCAGAAAAAGACCTGCATGGTCCATCCAGTCTGCCCAAGACAAACTCATATGTGTATACCTTACCTTGAATTTGTACCTGTCCTTTTCAGGGCACAGACCATATAAGTCTGCCCAGCAGTATTTCCCGCCTCCCAACCACCAGTCCCGCCTCCCATCACCGGCTCTGGTACAGACCGTATAAGTCTGCCCTCCCCTATCCTCGCCTCCCAACCACCACCCCCTCTTCCCCCCAACTGCTCCGCCACCCAATTTCAGCTAAGCTTCTGAGGATCCATTCCTTCTGCATAGGATTCCTCTATGCATATCCCACGCATGTTTGAACTCCGTTACCGTTTTCATCTCCACCACCTCCCGCGGGAGGGCATTCCAAGCGTCCACCACCCTCTCCGTGAAAAAATACTTCCTGATATCTTTCCTGAGTCTGCCCCCCTTCAATCTCATTTCATGTCCTCTCGTTCTACCGCCTTCCCATCTCCGGAAAAGATTCGTTTGCGGATTAATACCTTTCAAATATTTGAATGTCTGTATCATATCACCCCTGTTCCTCCTTTCCTCCAGGGTGTACATGTACAGGTCAGCAAGCCTCTCTTCATACGTCTTGGAATGTAAATCCCATACCATCCTCGTAGCTCTTCTTTGCACCGCTTCCATTTTTTTAACATCCTTCGCAAGATACGGCCTCCAAAACTGAACACAATACTCCAGGTGGGGCCTCACCAACGTCTTATACAGGGGCATTAAAACCTCCTTTCTTCTGCTGGTCACTCCTCTCTCTATACAGCCTAGCAATCTTCTAGCTACTGCCACCGCCTTGTCGCACTGTTTCGTCGCCTTCAGGTCCTCAGATACTATCACCCCAAGATCCCTCTCCCCGTCCGTGCCTATCAGACTCTCCCCGCCTAACACATACGTCTCCCTTGGATTTCTACTCCCTAAGTGCATCACTTTGCATTTCTTCGCATTGAATTTTAATTGCCAAATGTTAGACCATTCTTCTAGCTTCTTCAGATCTTTTTTCATGTTTTCCACACCCTCCGGGGTGTCCACTCTGTTGGAAATCTTGGTGTCATCCGCAAAAAGGCAAACTTTACCTTGTAACCCTTCGGCAATGTCACTCACAAATATATTGAACAGAATCGGCCCCAGCACCGATCCCTGAGGCACTCCACTACTCACCTTTCCCTCCTCCGAGCGATCTCCATTCACCACCACCCTCTGGCGTCTGTCCGTCAACCAGTTCCTAATCCAGTTCGCCACTTCGGGTCCTATCTTCAGGCCGTCTAATTTATTTAAGAGCCTCCTGTGGGGAACCGTGTCGAAAGCCTTGCTGAAATCTAAGTAGATGACGTCCATAGCACGTCCTTGATTTAATTCTCCTGTCACCCAGTCAAAGAATTCAATGAGATTCGTTTGGCACGATTTCCCTTTGGTGAAACCATGTTGTCTCGGATCTTGCAACTTATTGGCTTCCAGGAAATTCACTATCCTTTCCTTCAGCATGGCTTCCATTACTTTTCCAATAACCGAAGTGAGGCTTACCAGCCTGTAGTTTCCAGCTTCTTCCCTATCACCACTTTTGTGAAGAGGGACCACCTCCGCCGTTCTCCAATCCCTCGGAACCTCTCCCGTCTCCAAGAATTTATTAAACAAGTCTTTAAGAGGACCCGCCAGAACCTCTCTGAGCTCCCTCAGTATTCTGGGGTGTATCCCGCCTGGCCCCATGGCTTTGTCCACCTTTAGCTTTCCAAATTGTTGATACACACTCTCTTCTGTGAACGGCGCTCTATACACCTCATTTTCAGGTGTACTTTTTCCAGTCCCTCTCGGTCCTTCCCCAGGGTTTTCTTCAGTGAAAACAGAACAAAAGCCTCTATTTAGCAAATTGGCTTTTTCTTCATCATTTTCTACATAGCGTTTTGTTGTATCTTTTAGTCTCACAATTCCCTTTATAGTCTTTCTCCTTTCACTAATATACCTGAAGAAGTTTTTGTCTCCTCTCCTTACATTTCTAGCCATTTGTTCTTCCGCTTGCGTCTTCGCCAGATGTACCTCTCTCTTGGCTTCTTTCAGTTTCATCCGGTATTCCTCCCCGTGTTCCTCCTCTTGAGATTTTCTATATTTCTGGAACGCTAACTCTTTAATCTTTATTTTCTCAGCCACTTGCTTTGAGAACCATATCGGTTTCCTTTTTCTCTTGCTTTTATTTACTCTCCTTACATAAAGGTCTGTGGCCCTGTTTATTACTTCTTTTAGCCTGGACCACTGTCCTTCCACTTCTCGTATATCCTCCCAGCCCATCAGCTCCTTCCTCAGATATTCTCCCATTTTGTTAAAGTCAGCTTGCTTGAAATCCAGGACTTTGAGTTTAGAGTGGCCGCCATCCACATGAGCCGTTACATCAAAACAAACCGTTTGATGGTCACTGTTTCCCAGGTGTGCAGCCACTCGGACATTTGACACACTATCCCCATTCATGAGCACCAGATCCAACGTGGCTCCCTCCCTCGTGGGTTCGTTCACCATTTGTCTGAGCAGAGCACTTTGGAAAGCATCCACAATCTCTCTACTTCTTTCCGATTTTGCAGACGGAACCTTCCAATCTACATCCGGCAGATTAAAATCTCCCAACAACAGCACCTCTCTTTTCTTCCCCAACTTTTGAATATCAGCGATCAGATCTTTATCTAGTTCTTCCAATTGTGTCGGGGGTCTATAGACAACACCCACGTGGACCAAGGTTCTATCCTCTCTTTTTAAGGTGATCTATATCGCTTCTTCCTTTCCCCAGTTCCCTTTCATTTCAGTCGCTGCGATATCATTTCTCACATACAGAGCTACTCCTCCACCTATACGTCCCTCTCTATCCTTCCTAAAAAGATTATAGCCTGGTATGTTTACATCCCATTCATGGGAACCATTGAGTGATTTGTGAGGGTGTTTTCTCTTTGGATACCTTCTCATATTTTTGTTCCCCCTTCCTTGCTTTTTCTTTTTTTTCCGCTTCAGTTTTATTTTCAGGAACATCACAGTGCTGTAGTGGAGCAAAAGAATTTTGTAGTGGCAACACTCTCGAATATCCTGGACTACTTCAGGATTGGAGGAAACGTACTTAGTTGGTTCGAAGGCTTCCTAACATCAAGAACCTATCAAGTGATATTAAACGCAAAAACGTCAACTCCATGGAAACCTGAATGCGGAGTTCCACACTTTTTAACTTAATGATGATACCATTAGTCAAATCGCTCTCCAACCAGGACTCAACCCATACATCTATGCAGACGATGTCACGATATACATCCCGTTCAAACAAGATATAACTGAAATCACAAATGAAATCACACACAGTCTCCAAATAATGAACTCATGGGCGGACGCATTCCAACTAAAGCTAAACGCAGAAAAAACACAATGTCTCATCCTGACCTCACAATACAACACAAACAAACCCAATACCATAAATACCCCAGACTACACCCTTCCGGTCTCAGACAGCTTAAAAATTCTGGGAGTCACAATTGACCGAAATCTCACACTCGAAGATCATGCGAAAAAAACAGCAAAGAAAATGTTCTACTCAATGTGGAAACTTATAAATACATAAGTACATAAGTAATGCCATACTGGGAAAAGACCAAGGGTCCATCGAGCCCAGCATCCTGTCCACGACAGCGGCCAATCCAGGCCACGGGCACCTGGCAAGCTTCCCAAACGTACACACATTCTATACATGTTATTCCTGGAATTGTGGATTTTTCCCAAGTCCATTTAGTAGCGGTTTATGGACTTGTCCTTTAGGAAACCGTCCAACCCCTTTTTAAACTCTGCTAAGCAAACCGCCTTCACTACTCTCTCCGGCAACGAATTCCAGAGTTTAATTATACGTTGGGTGAAGAAGAATTTTCTCTGATTTGTTTTAAATTTACTACACTGTAGTTTCATTGCATGCCCCCTAGTCCTAGTATTTTTGGAAAGCGTGAACAGACGCTTCACATCCACCTGTTCCACTCCACTATTTATTTTATATACCTCTATCATGTCTCCCCTCAGCCGTCTCTTCTCCAAGCTGAATAGCCCTAGCCTCCTTAATCTTTCTTCATAGGGAAGTCGTCCCATCCCCGCTGTCATTTTAGTCGCCCTTCGCTGCACCTTTTCCAATTCTACTATATCTTTCTTGAGATGCGGCGACCAGAATTGAACACAATACTCAAGGTGCGGTCGCACCATGGAGCGATACAACGGCATTATAACATCCTCACACCTGTTTTCCATACCTTTCCTAATAATACCCAACATTCTATTCGCTTTCCCAGTCGCAGCAGCACACTGAGCAGAAGGTTTCAGCGTATTATCGATGACGACACGTAACTCCTAACGTGGAACCTTGCATGACGTAGCTATAATTCGGGTTCTTTTTTCCCACATGCATCACCTTGCACTTGCTCACATTAAACGTCATCTGCCATTTAGCCGCCCAGTCTCCCAGTCTCGTAAGGTCCTCTTGTAATTTTTCATAATCCTGTCGCGATTTAACAACTTTGAATAACTTTGTGTCATCAGCAAATTTAATTACCTCACTAGTTACTCCCATCTCTAAATCATTTATAAATATATTAAAAAGCAGCGGTCCTAGCACAGACCCCTGAGGAACCCCACTAACTGCCCTTCTCCATTGTGAATACTGACCATTTAACCCCACTCTCTGTTTCCTATCCTTCAACCAGTTTTTAATCCACAATAGGACATTTCCTCCTATCCCATGATCCTCCAATTTCCTCTATAGCCTTTCATGAGGTACCTTGTCAAACGCCTTTTGAAAATCCAGATACACAATATCAACCGGTTCCCCTTTGTCCACATGTTTGTTTATTCCTTCAAAGAATTGAAGTAAATTGGTCAGGCAAGATTTCCCCACACAAAAGCCGTGCTGACTTGGTCTCAGTAATCCACGTCCTTGGATGTTGCTCTGTAATTTTGTTTTTAATAATAGCCTCTACCATTTCCCCCGGCACTGACGTCAGACTCACCGGTCTATAATTTCCTAGATCTCCCCTGGAGCCTTTTTTCCCAAGGGAAGTATTCCGCAGCCTAGTATAATCAATGGTGCTAAGCCATCTAGACTACTGCAATGCCATTTATGCCGAATGCAAAGAACAAATCATTAAAAGGCTTCAGACCGCTCAAAACACGGCAGCCAGACTCATATTTGGAAAAACGAAATACGAAAGTGCCAGACCCCTAATAGAAAAACTACACTGGCTCCCACTAAAAGAACGAATTGCGTTCAAGGTCTGCACCCTGGTCCACAAGATCATTCACGGGGAAGTCCCAACCTACATGTCAGACCTAATAGGCTTGCCTACTAGGAATGCAAAAAGATCAGCACGCACATTCCTTAATCTCCACTACCCTAACTGCAAAGGATTAAAATATAAATCCACATACGTGACCAGTTTCTCATACATCTGTACCCAGCTATGGAATGCACTACCGAAGACCATAAAAACATCGCAAGACCTAACTATCTTCTGAAGGCTACTGAAAACAGTTCTGTTCAAGAAGGCGTACCATAAACATCCATCTTAAATATTAAATAGTAAGACTACACACGACCTAGACACAACCGAAACCTTATCACTTGACTGACAAACCTTTTTGCCATTAGTGAACAAATACTACCACTACAATCCTTATGTCAAATATGGTCTCTCCATAGTCGATGACCTAATGTATGTTATAATCCAATTATCACCCAGGAACCTTCATGCAATACCATAATGTATTCTTCTTTACCATGTATGTATGCACATGGTATATATATAGACCATGAACTGTTCCACGTATGTGATGTTCCATCTAGGTTACCATGTATGTATGCACCTTAACGCAACACCATTTGCAATTTTGTTACCCGGAAATGGCAACCGCCACTACGGCAAATGTAAGCCACATTGAGCCTGTAAATTGGTGGGAAAATGTGGGATACAAATGCTACAAATAAATAAATAAAAATTTCTGTTAATTGTTAAATTTGGAGCTGTTGCTTCTTTCCTTTAAAGTGACATCCCTCTTTGTTGGGTTGTACTTCTACTGTTTGCAAAAGTGGGCTTGAGAGCTAGCTTCAGGGATGTATTCAGTTATATACACTTGTTAAGAATCATGTGTGGTTGTGTGAATTGCTGACTTATTTGAACACTGCTTAATGCAAGGGATTTGTTTTTCTTCTTGCATTGTGGGTGGAAGGGGTGGGGTTGGCTGGACAGGTGTTGTGGGTGCGATCCTTCATTTTGTTGCAATGTGGGCTTCAGCTTGCATTTGTAGGTGGTGTTTTTTAAATATTTGGGTTTGCTTGGGGGGATTCTAGGTGACTGGTTTTTTTTTTTTTTTTTTGTCGGTTGGTGCAGCTTTTTTGTTGGGTAAGGGAATGGTACTACTTTGGTTCTTTCATGCTGGGGAAGGGATTGTGTTTGTATTCTGAGTGGGTTGTTTATTTTCTTCTGGGGGTGGGGGCAGTTTTCCACCAACTGTATAATTTCTTTGCTTTTGTTTTGTTGTTAGTTTATTGAGCATGGGCATTGAACTTAAGATTTTAACTTGGAATATAAAGGAACTTAAACTCTCCTGGGAAGAGATACTTAGTTTTGCAAGAAATCAGGTTGTGATGCTGCAAGAGACACATTTTAAAGTGGAGCATGAATCCTTGTTTCATGATGATCAGTTTTCTAAGATGTTATTTGTTTCTTATGTTTCTGGAGCAAAAATGAGGGGAGTAGTGCTTGTCTTTCATAATTTCTTATCTGTCCAGATTGAACAAATGAAGCGTGATCCTGAAGGTATTAAATATTTGCTCATGTTACACATAAAGATTGTGATTTTACTTATGCTACTGTTTATGTTCCAAATGCAGATCAGGCAGCTTTTTAAAAAGAAGCTAACCTGTTTGTTTTTCTCATCTGTTGTTGGTAAACTATTCTTAGGTGGCGATTTCAATGCCTGTTTGCAGTCTGGCTTGGATCACATGGTGGCAGATGCTTGGAGGCTAGCCATCCTAGGGGTTGAGACTATATATTTCATTCCCATTCTCACAGTTCCTATTCTAGGATCGATTATTTGCTTGTTGACGCTGCTTCTCTCATTGCTGATTTTGTATCCTTTATCAGCATACTTGATGTTTCCAATCATGCTCCTTCTTGAGTTGAATTATTTGATATTGTGGGAGAACCTTGGACTAGATACTGGTCCCTCAATAATGCTTTGTTGGGAGACAAGTCTCTGGTTCAGTCTTATAGACTGAAGGATTACCTTGAACATAACCTGGACTCTGGCCTGCCCTTAGGTGTTGTTTAGGATGCCCTTAAGTTAGTTTCTAGTTTTTCCTTAAAGCTACTTCCCAACGTAAGAAGCAGGAGACTAGATTATTACAAGACTTCTCGTATTAACGGCTTAGAGCAATAACATAAACTTACAGGATTTGAATCTGTTTTTCAGCAGCTACAGTTTGCCAGGTTGCAATTAGATATCTACTACACAGAAAAAGTGACCTAATCCTCTGCCAGGCTGAAACATTAGGCTTATGAGAAAAACAACAAGATAAGCCGTATGTTGGCCTTGCACCTGCGTAGACAGCAGGCTAATGGAAACATATATAAAAATCAAAGATAGACCTAGCATTTTATTGCCCATACCACTCAGATACAGGAGAAGTTTAGGGAATATTACAGTGAATTAAATACTATGGACTCTGGGATTGACTTGGCGGCCATTGATTCTTATTTGTCTGAGCTTGCTCTTCCAGCTTTAATACCTGCACAACGTGCTTCTCTGGATGGAGAGATCACAGTTAAAGAAATGCTGCAAGCTATTAAATCCCTACCTAATCATAAGTCTCTGGGACTATATGGTTTTTTTTGGGGAAATTCTATAAAACTTTCGCTTCCAAGCTTGCTCCATTACTTACTGATCTCTTGAATGCTGTTCATTTAGGTTGCCCCTTGCCGCTGTATGTGATGGAGGATTGGATTGCAGTGATCCCTAAGCAACAGAAAGATCTGACAGCATGCCAGTCCTATCTCAGTGTTGAACACTGATGTAAAAATTTGGCATATATTTTGGCCAACATTCTTTCTGCAATTCCACCTTCCTTGATCCACTGACCAGGTAGGCTTTATTCTAGGTAGTCAAGCCTCTGATAATATTCGTAGAACAACTGACCTGGTTGTGATGCTGATGTGCCTTTTCGGCAGTGATGCCAAGAAAGCCTTCGACCATGTCCATTGGTCTTTTATGGATGAAGTTCTGTCCAAATCTAGTGAGGGCTCCCATTTTCAGGCCTGGATCTCGTCATTCTATGCTAAGCCACGGGTCTGTAGGCGCAATAATGGGGTCAATTCCCAACAGTTTGAGTTGAGCAGCGAGACTCAATAGGGTTGTCCTCTATCTCTCCTGCTTCTTTTTGCACTGGTGATGGAGCCATTGGCAAGTGTTGTTTGTGCCAATCTGTATGTTCGTGGACTTCATATGGGTAACATTGAATACAAAATTGCACTTTTTGCGGACGATATCCTTCTATTACTTAGTAATCCCCTTGTCTCATTTCCAAACCTGCTATCTCTCTTATAAAGGTACTCAGCAGTCTTACGATTTAATGTTAACATGAATAAGTCTGAAGCTTTTAATGTTAATCTGGATAGTGCTCTTCAACAGGCTCTTCAGCAATCTTTTAGTTTTAAATGGGTGGCCAATAAAATAAAATATTTGAGTGTTTACATAACCACTGACTATTCTGGTTTATTTCAGGCAAATTATCCTGCATTATTGCATGATTTTAAAGCTTGACCTTGATCACTGAGATCACTTGTCCCTTTCCTGGTTCAGTCGAATAGCCACAATAAAAATGATTCTTTTACATAGGCTCTTATATTTCAAGTCTTGTGTACTTTATATGGAATAACAAATGTCTGAGATTGCCTCGTAGCATTCTTTATAGGGTAGGAAACAGGGGTGTGTCCCACTTGTCTCTTTATCATCAAGCCTTTTCATACCTTGGCCGTAAACTCTGGAATTCTTTACCAGCTCATATCAAAACTGAAAATTCATACCTACTTTTAAGAAGCTTATTAAATCCTGGCTTTTTAACTAAGCTTTTTCTTCATAAAATCTGTTTTCCTCCCCCTATCTCCCCCCTTGGTCCTTCCCCCTTTCCTCTTCTATTTCTAATCTCTATCTGCTCCTCAGCCTTTTATTGTAAACCACTGTGATGCCTTTAGGTGACATGCAGTATATCAAATGTAGTAAAATAAATATTTTCTATCTCCTGCAGGTGCATGGGCACACTTTTCAGCCTCTGACTGAGTGATTTGCTCCTGGTCCAGTTGGCCAACTGGTCCCCAGTTGAGCTTTGCAGGTGGCTTGAGATTGTAGAATAATATCTGGATCAGATCCCTGTCTCTGATGCCCCCTGAATTTACATCTTCCGTCTCTTCATCTCTCCCCTGTTTCCTGTGGCGCTCTCCTTTTCCACCACAACAACCTGAAAAAAAGGAAAGAGGTTTACTAGAGAGCATGGGACAGAGTATCAGTCCTGATGTTTTGTCAGCTGGGGTAAGGTTTGTGGAGACTGTAAGCTTGGGGGGGCAGCAGCCAGCAGTGGTACGTCCTACTAAAGTTTGATTCAACCGCTTGGATGGCTGCAAGTTCTACTTGGTGCAGGGGAGAGATCCTGACAAATCACTTGGGACTGCATTGTGCTGTGTTTGAACCAGTCAGAGTGAATAGCAATGCCTGCGGAGACAGTTAAGCAGTGTTCCTGCTGTGGGACCCACCGGCCGGCGTTGGGGCATTGAAGTGCGCGCAAGCCGGGAATCTCGCAAGACGTGGGGGAAATGGTCGGCAGCATCTGAATATGCCATGGACTTCAGGCTCTCTGGCAGGGCAGGTGCGCAGTTTAATGCAGAAGAGCAGGGAATGGTGCCATTTTGTCAGGGCCGACAGGCAGTGAGGAACAGACTCTTGCTGATCATATGTGGAGCACAGCTTGCATTTTACAAACTCAGGGCCTGACAGAGCATTCAGCTGCATTGGGATCTTTTTTTTCTCCAGACTTTATATTGCTCTTATACCTGCTTGAAGCAGGGACAGTAGAGATGCTGCAAGGTGCTTCAGGTTCTCGCCCCTCTGGCTCCTAAGTCATCTCGTTTAACCTCATCTGTTCACTCCTGGAGGACTATCTCTGCTTCTCCCTCCTTATCTGTATTTACACTTCAGTGCACGTCTTTAGATGTCCCATCTATTCATAGGAGCCATCATTGAAGATGCAATTAGAGGAGGGAGACCTCCCTTCTGAGGAGGAGGATGACCCTAATGTACTGAGGTTTCATAAAGAGGAGCTCAGTATTCTTATTTCTGAAGTACTGGTGGTGCATTCCATTGAGGAGCCTTCTGCTTTAATGTTAAGAGTTCCATCTTTGTTGATTGAGTGGGCTTAGAGGTCCTTCTAAGGCCTTCCCGATGCATCCAGACATTCAAGACCTGATCACAGGAGATTGTGGCAAGAGCATGCCTGAAGTGGCATCAACAGTCTGCAACACAAGATTGGTGCCATAACACCCAGCTAGAAGCAAGGTTGGCCTACTTGGTGGATGCTATTTATGACATGTTACGGGTTATGATCCGCAGTATGTTTTTGACTGACATGGCACATCAGCAGCTCTGTTTGTGGCATTGGGCAACGGATGTAGCATCAAAGTCACGTCTGATTATACTGCACTTTTGGACCAAGTGATTATTTGAGAACATCTCAGTAACTTAGTGAAAGAACTAGGGGAAACTAAACCATAGAGGTTGCTGGAGGATAAGAGAAAAGACTCTGGTCATCCATCTTCAGGGGGCTCAAAATCTTGATTTTGAGACAGCAAACAGTACTGGCCTGGTCGTCGGCAATATGGTCAGAAGTCCCACTTTCAGGCATGCCAGTCTTCCTTTTGTGCGGACAGTAGGTCCTCCTCTTAGTCAGCTAGAGCACCCAATGCGGGTGGGCGGGAGGAATTGAGAGAGAACGCGGGAGGGAGGAATTGAGGGAAAGCACGGGAGGGGAGGCACATTCGAGAGAGAGAGAGAGAATGGGTCACAAGTACCTGGCAGAAACCCAAATAGTAGCAAGATTCCATGCCGTTTTAACCTGTGATTTGCTGCCCTTAATTTTGCTGAATTGATCTCTTGTGATGCTATTTGGTGCTATTTCTATGATTGTGTTCACTTGATATTCTGAGGAATGTACATCCATATCTGTATCTGTGTATGTCTCTCAAGAGTTCGTATTCCAATTGACCCCTGATGCAGACATACAGATGCCGAAACACGACCCGTGTCAGGTCTGTTTATTAAAGGATTCTTGATCATTCCATTCTTAGAGGCCCATTTGTGCTTTTGTTTTTGCTGTCACCTGGAATGTACCACAGAGCCTACCAAAAACTTGCTTGGTGTTAGCCCACAGTTATGGACTCGTCCTGGTACTACCTCTGGGAGGTGTTGTGGAGAAGACCCAGTACTTTTTACTGACCCTGATTGAAATGGTGTTTCTTAATCTTTGTGTTGGATGCCATGAATATATGGCAAAAAAAGCCCAAAAAACAACCCCCCCCCCCCCCCCCCCACACACACACACAAAACCAAATGGTATCCTCCATAGGAGGGCTATTTGAATTGTCCTTATTGTCTTTTCTTACAAGGTCCTCTACAGTGCAATGTTGTGCTTCTTTCTCTGTTGGCTGATTTTGAGGCTCATCTTCAAAGCTTTGTAAGTCTATGTGTTTTGAAAATGAGCCCAAACCACTTAGACTTAAAAAGTTCCATAAGTTACTATGGGGCTTATTTTCAAAGCACTTAGATTCACAAAGTACCATAGATTACAATGATACTTTGTATGTCTAAGTGCTTTGAAAATGAGCCCCTATGTAATTTTGTAAGTCTTAAGTGCTTTGAAAATACACCTTTTTATGTTCAGCATCTTGTTCCTGATTTTGTTCAGCTAAACCCTGAGGAGCTGTGTTACAACGGAAATAGGCGCTCATCTATTCAACTCGCCTTGTTACTAGCTCTTAGTGTCAAGTTTATTCAGAGCTCCTCAGGTCACTCTTTTTTTTTTTAACATTTTCTCCCTAGGTCACTCTTTCAGAGCAGTGCTCATTCATCAGCTCTGCCTTTCTTGTATCTGCTGTTCAATTCCAATCTATATTTTTCTCATAGAGCTAGAGCTCTTGCTGGCCACTGCTCAGTAGTTTCCCTGTCTTGCTCCTTTGGCTTACTCTGTTAAACTGTCACACACCACCCACCTGAAGGTGTGGGCCGAATATCTGTGGATTTCAAAACAAAAGCAATAATCCAGAGTAGAAGGTGAGTCAGCAGTTCCTTGTCAAAAGTCCAAAATCATAGAGTAGTCCACAATTCTCCTTTGAAATCCACCAACAAGTAGTCCAGGATCCTATTCCATAATTCACCATCAAATAGTCCAGGATCCTCCACCAGAAAGACCTCTCTCTGGGACAAGATGGCGACGTGAGAGGACGTATGTCTGTGAGCTCCTGATTTTCAGCCGACATACCTGGGAAGCAGCACTCTTCCCCGGGTCTACCATGGGGAAGAGGAAGGGAAAGACCGGGGTTTCAACCCCCTCCGACCCCGCGAAACTGGCTAACCAGCAAAGGGCGCTGGAACAATTTGAAATCCAGACGTTGAAGGCGCAGACGCCAACGCTGACGGGATCTGTTGCTGGTCAATCGGACCAAAGCATGGAGATGGCTTCGTTAAGTGCGCCTCAGATTACAGCGCCCCCACGACCCGGAAGCAGCTTGTTAGCTGCGGGGAAGACGAACGAGGAGCCATCCGAAGTGGTGAGATCCCGAACGACTGGAGGAGGCCCTGCAGCTACTTCGACCCCAGAACAAAATACAACTGGTAGTTTAAGGGCAGATAGCCCGATATCTCCCTTGGTTCTGGAGGCTGCTTCTGAGGGAAGTCGAGTGAATTTAAAACCCGCTGTTATAACATTGGAGACGCTGTGGGATGCTATCCAGGGCATCAATACCACCCTCACCCAGGTAACAAAGTCTATTAAAACTGAACTCATAGAATTAAAACAAGAACAAATAGTACTATGTGGGAAAATATAAGAAAATTGAAACACTGGGAGAAGAGACACAGAAACTTCAGAACTTGACAGGAGTAATGGTTAAGGACAGGGAAATTCTAGCGAGGAAGCTGGAATTTCTAGATAACCGAGGAAGGAGAAATAATTTAAGATTTCTCAACTTTCCTAAGTCTCCACTGATACCTGCAGTAGACATATCGAAGAAGTATTTTGGTGAAATTCTTGGAGTTCCGGTAGAGGGTTATCCAATTACCAGAGCTCAGTATATTTCCGGAATTAGATCTCAATCCCAAGGCTCTCAACCTCGACTTAACCTTACTGAATTTCTGGAAAGTTCTTTAGATGTGGTAACTCAACGTACCACTCTCCTAGTGACTTTCGCATTGGAACTGGATAGAAACAATATCTTTTGCTTATATTTCAAACATATGAAGACATTATTCTTAGGTGCCAGGATACAAGTCTTTCCAGATTTGAATAAGGAAACACAGAAAAGAAGGCGAGAATTCTTGGCGCTTAAACCACGAATTCTCGCATTAGGTGGTTCTTTTGTGCTGAAATATCTTTGTAGATGTTTTGTGTCTCTTAATGATGTTAATTATGTGTTTCTTGACCCTGAGAAAATGCTGAAATGGTTAATTGCCAAAGAGGGGAGTGGTGGTGATGGAGCTACCTGATTACTCACACAGTCTATGCTAGTAATATCAGCTAGTTGGCTTATGTGCTTTTTCCTCTCAATTTATTGGAAAATAATTCCTAATAATTTCTAATGAATTATTCCTAGTATCTTGTCCAAATATTGTGGTCAAAGTAAATAAGAATTATAATTTTTGTTATAGTTTTGGAGAAATCCTGTATCCTGAATAATTTAATTCTCACGTCTTTTACATGTATAACATGGTCTATATTATTTTGAAAACAACAAATTAAAAAAAAAAAAAAAAGAAAGACCTCTCTCTCTTTCAAGAAGGGGAGAGAACCATCTCCAACTGTTTGTTTCTACCAACCACAGGGTCCTGAATGGCCTCTCCTTTTAAGGTCAAGATGAGTGGGCAATTCTCCAGCAGTCTAGCCCCTGTTTGTCCTGCAAGTCCTAGGAAGAAGAGATTTTTTTCCTCTTTTTGGCCTAACAGGGGACTTTTCTCCCTTCTTCAGTCCTATTTGCACAGACTGTCCATGGTTTACCTGTCTAGGCAAATATTATGCAAATGGATTTTCTAGCTCAGTTACTGGATACTTGTCTCTCACTTCCAATGCTCAGGGAATTATGTATCTAAATCCAAGAAGGGTTAGTCCCCACCCCCATCACCTCCCATATAGCTTTCCCTGTTAGCTACTACCTCACATGCAGGGGCCCAAGGTCCTCACCCTAATTAAGTGGGTGTGCCACGGGACTAACCTCACACCCAAGTGGTTAAATTATAAAGTCCAATTTTAGCACTCCTCCTGGGCTTGGGATCCTCACCTCCCTGTGACAGTACATACACCCTGTCACATGAACATACAGGTTTCTCATGTTCTGCTATACAAAAAACTGTCTTGAGGGATTTCTCCTTCTATATTGTCAGCTGAGCTGAACTATCTTTTTAAATGGTAGTGATATTCAGTGAGCTGCATTGGCTACGCTATCCTGCATGTTCTGTTACACCATTCTCCTGTATTCTTGCGGCAACAATCTTCTTGGCTGTTCGGTTGAATCCTTCTCCTGGGTATTATGTCTCCATCAGCTTTTGTGGGATGCTGTGTGACTCAGTTTTCCTGTTTGTAGAGAGGCCACATTCTCCTGGTTTGTACAGTAATGGAGCCTCTTGCATTCTTAGATCCATACATCTCTCTGTTTTGTACAGTTGTAGCTATCTCTTATGTAACTCTAAAGAGGCAGTTCCTCTATTCTGGGATGGCATATGTCTAGGTTGCACAGAGTCAGCAATCTTCAGAGTTGCATGATAGCAACCTTTGGGGTTCCATGCTGGCGGTGACAGTACTTTGGATTTGCATAGTAGCAGTGCCCTTTGTGTTGCTGAGTGGCATGGCACCACCCTTTGGCCTAGTACGGAACAGCACCCTCCAGAGAATCTCGGTCACAGTAATATTCTGAGTACCCTAAATTGTACTAGTCACCTGTGCGGCTCGCCCATTTCTTGACAGCGCATTTTTTTCTTGTTTCTGGGGTCACCTGTCTCTGTCCTTTTTTGGTGTCCCTTCTGCCATAGTTTTCTATATATTAAAACAATATAAATGAGATAAAGCAGAAAAATCAAGCCTAAAAATGAATGAACACAAAAGTTAGTAAAGGCTAAATTCAAAAAGAACAGTAATACAAACTTTATTCAGTTATACAAAATTATATTAAACACAGGTAAAAATCCTTTCAGCACAACAAAATCCTGAAAACTAAATAGACAAGTAAAATACCGACCTATTCTAAACTTAATGAATCAGATTTACCACCCTGTTAGTAATGACTCATCTCAGTTGCCCCAAAGGAGCTCATTAAATAATCCAATCCTGAAAAGCTTCACCAGAAATAAATAGAGCAAAGTTCCAATTACAGAGAAAAAAAAACAAAAACCCATAGTTCCTTCACTTAGATGTAAATCCAGCAAATGGAGAAATCAGACGAGTATCTTCAACCAGTGCTCTCTTTCCATATACTGACAATAATCACACCAGTTTCTTGGAAAATGTCATAATCCCAAAGTACCAGGGGCTAGCCGCCACCGTAGATATGGATAATAAACAGTCCTCACTCTACACAGTCTGTGTTTCATTTGACGTTATCAGGAGTAAGACACTCTGTAAAACTAAAAACATATCCCAATAGAAAACATATAAAATCTACTAATCCCCTCAAAACATACTAAAGAATATAGTTCCTATAACAAACATCACAAAGTAAAAAAAAACATCTACATACAAATGAAGATTGCAGCGCTAGAGCTGATATCTCACACTCCCATCAGAGTGGAGTGTCATCAACAAAATAGAAAATATACCCGTACGCAGTATAGTTCCCCCATTCAACAACGCCATTATATAACCCCAACTGCACCACATTCCTGAAAACCAACAGCTATCAAAATGATAACAAAAAATAATATATCCTAAGGCATACCAAGAAGCTTAATCAAATTCACGATTCAAACCATAATGATATAAAGTATTCCACTGAAAAATTAAACGCTGTTCTTTATTTTCCAAAACAGCTGAAACGTTCCCCCCATGCGGGAGTCGCACCTACAGCAAGACCATAAAATGCAAATCCTTTAGGTTGTGAGATTAACCCAGTGCTCCACCAGGGGAACTTCCATCCTTTTTACTCTGATGTTAATTAGATGACTAGCAATCCTCTGCTTTATCATTTATCTGGTCTGTCCAATATACCAAAGGGAGCAGGGGCATTGTATGGTATATACTACATGGTTAGTCTCACAATTGGTCTTAGAATATAAATAGAATTTTTTGCCAGAGTGAGGGATAGTAACAGACTGCGTTACTAAACCATACTGGAAATATATAGACAATGGTGACAGATATCATGACCACCAATTTGCTTTAAACATGATAAATTATGCCAATTAGTTAACATTTCACCTACATTTTTTAAACACTAACTGTGGCCTGATATTAAATTCAGGGAGAAGCTGTAATACCTGCCAATGGTGCCCAATAATCGCCCCTATATCCCTAGATAACCTCGAAAAAAGGAAGAACACAAGTCAGCCTTCAGGACTCTGTTCTTTCCTGGTTTTCTTCTTATCTCTCCCATCGTATTTTTAGTGTATACTCTGGTGGATCATCCTCCACTTCTATCTCACTATCAGTTGGTTTACATCAGGGATCTGCCCTGGGACCTCTTCTTTTCTCTATCTATACTTCTTCCCTTGGTACTCTGATCTCATCCTGTGGTTTTCAGTATCGCCTTTATGCTGATTACTCCCAGATCTACCTCTCCACCCCAGAAATTTCAGCAAGAATCCAGGCCAAAGTATCAGCCTGCCTGTCTGACATTGCTGCCTGGATGTCTCACCGCCATCTGAAACTAAACATGACCAAAACTGAGCTTCTGACCTTTCTCCCTAAACCAATCTCTCCTCTTCTCCTATTCTCTGTCTCTGTGGATAACACTCTCATCCTCCCTGTCTAATTAGCTCATATCCTTGGGGTCATCTTCGACCCCTCTCTCTCCTCTGCACATATTCAACAGACTGCTAAAACCTGTCATTTCTTTCTCTATAATATCACCAAAATTCATCCTTTCCTTTCTGAGCACACTACCAGAACCCTTATCCATACTCTTATCATCCCTTGCTTAGACTGTTGCAACTTGCTTCTCACAAGGGCTCCCACTAAGCCATCTCTCACTGCTTCAGTCTGTTCAAATTTCTGCTGCACGACTTACATTCCGCCAGTGTCACTATGCTCATATTAGCCCTCTCCTCAAGTCACTTCATTGACTCTCTATCCATTTCTGCATTCAGTTTAAACTCTTCTTATTGACTTACAAGTGCATTCACTCTGCAGCTCCTCAGTACCTCTTCACTGTTATCTCTCCCTACACTCCTCCCCGGGAACTCCGTTCACTGGGTATATCTCTCTGATCTGCACCCTTCTCCTCCACCGCTAACTCCAGACTCTGTTCCTTTTATCTTGCTGCACCATATACCTGGAATAGACTTCCTGAGCCAGTACGGCAAGCTACATCTCTGGCTGTCTTCAAACCTAGGCTAAAAGCCCACCTTTTTGATGCTGCTTTTAACCCCTAACCCTTACTCGCTTGTTCAGTACCCATATTTTATCATTCCCACCTTATTAATTCCTTTATCCCTTATTTGTCCTGTTTGTCTGTCCTAATTAGATTGTAAGCTCTGTCGAGCAGGAACTGTCTCTTCATGTTCAAATGTACAGCGTTGCGTATGTCTAGTAGCGCTATAGAAATGATTAGTAGTAGTAGTAGAACATAGGCCAGAAGTTAAAGATTGTACTTTTGAAAATAACCAGCAGCATTCAGCATTTGAGGCTCGCTTATAATCAGTTTTGAATTTATCCTTTACTAATTTTTTTATAGTTTTCTGTATGGCATATGGTTTTATTATAGCCTCCTGCATGTCGCAGTTCCACTGATCACTGGGGTTGCTTAGCTGTATCATTTATGTTGATTCTACGTGTCTTTTATAGCTGCTTCACTTGGTCACAGGATGTGGCTGATATGCCTATACCTTATTCGGTAGAATGCATGTCTTAGCCATACAAGCTGACTCTATGGCTTTGTTCTGGCCATCATTCTCTCTGTTTAGCTTCTTGCAGCTGCCTTCATGGCTTTTGCTCCCTATAGGGCGTAAATGCTGCTACGACACAGACACTTCAACTGCCTGTACAGCATCACATGTCAGACTGAGCCATTTTTTCATTAGTGGCTTACAGTAGGACAGTCTTTAGTTAAATCACCCACTGTTCTTATGGTGGTGCCTTTTAGATTTTTTACCTACAGCAGTCTGTTTACACCAGCTATGACAGTCATATATGGGGCACTAATTTTGTGTAACATAGTAACATAGTAAATGACGGCAGATAAAGCCCTGAATGGTCCATCCAGTCTGACCAGCGATGCCTGTATAATGTGTCCTCATGTTGCCACCTGTATTATGAAAGTTTAGGGCAGTTATTTATATAGCATGGACTGCCACAGTCACGTGTGTGCTTCTATCTTCTGCACCCACCTCTTCTGCAGCCTACTCTATATCATTGGTTTCGGCTGCTGCCTGCATGACGTCATCCATCACAGTTGCCTGCATGGCACCAGCTCCCACAGCCACCCGGATGGATTCAACTAGAGCAGCGCCTAGAGAATACTAGGTTCAGCAGCTGCCTGGTTTGCTCCAGATACAAAGTCCACCTAGATAGCAAAGCAGGTGTCAAAATGGTACTGACTAATTCTTGCTGCTATGGCACCTGCCACAGTGGTAGCTAGTGTCACACCTTTGTGGCTACCGCTTCTCTACCTCCATCTGCTGCACTAGTTTCTACTAAACATACAATACATATCCGCCAGCACAAAATATTATTTTCCAAAAACTTGGATCCTCAGAAGGTGGGCTAAATTAATCTTTGTATTAGCCTGTTACTTCATTCTTCATCAATTCAAAGTTTTATTCTTTATATATAATCTTAAATGTTTACTGATGAAAACTTCAACATCAACCTCAAGCCAAAATTTCAATCCAATTTCAAAAATAGCACTGATCTTAATATATTCTTCATTGTAGTACTCCCCTCCTAGCTCTTTCGGTATCTACTGCTGCATTGTCCACAAGTCCTTCTTGGAGTTGTTTGGTCGTTGCTGAATACCTTTGGAATGTCCAGTTGAGCCCTATTTTGCTTCACACGTGCTTGACATGTTTTACTATATGTTTTTCCTTTGTTTTTCCCTGAGGTGTAGGGCACATCTCATCCTCTTCTTCCATAGCATTGGCTTATTTCGCCTCAGTCAATTTTTGCTGGGAAAATCTTTCTTATATTGTAATTTCTTCTTCTTATGAAGTGTAAGTCCTGCCCTTACTTTGGTACACTGCTTTGCTACTTCCCATTTGTCTGGACTGGTCTGGTATGGACATAATGGAAGGAAAAATTATGTCTTACCTGTAAACTTTCTTTCTTTTAGTCCTGCCAGACCAGTCCAGAGGCCCTTCCTGGTGGATTTTTGGACTTATGTGCTATATTTTTTCTGTTGTCTTCACTTTTTCTTTAAATCCTCAAACTTTATTATGTCACATGTTTCCTGTTAGTGCAATACTTGTATGTTAGTATAGTTGATTCCAAACTGCTTGGTATAGCTAAAGCCTGAATAGACATTTGATCTAAAGTTTTCAAGGTTATCTAGCAGAAGTGTTGTGAGTATCATTGCTTAGAAACATAGAAAAATGTAGGCAGATAAAGACCATAAGGCCTATCCAATCTGTCCATCCAAGCCATCTACTCTATCACTCCCTTAGAGATCCTATGTATTTGGTCCAAGCGCTCTTGAATTCAGATACTGTTTTCATCTCCACCACTTCCACCGGGGGCCGTTCCTTATGAAGAAGTATTTCATCAGGTTACTTCTGAGTCTGTCTCCATTCATCTTCATCCTATGCCCCTTCGTTCCAGAGCTTCCTATCAATTGAAAGAGACTCGCCTCCTATGCATTTATTCCACATAGGTATTTAAATGTTGCTATCATATCTTCCCTCTCCCGCCTTTCTAACACAGTATATATATATTGAGATTTTTAAGTTTGTCCCTATATGTTTTATGATAAAAACCACTGACCATTTTAGTAGCTGCCCTCTGGACCGACTCATCCTGTTTATATCTTTTTTAAGGTGCAGTCTCCAGAATTGTACACAATAGTCTAAATGAGATCTCACCAGAGTCTGATACAGGGGCATCATCACCTCCTTTTTCCTACTGACCATTCCCTCTCTATATATGCGCCCAGGCATCCGTCTAGCTATTGCCTTTTCTACCTGTTTTGCCACCTTAAGATCATCACATATGATCACGCCCAAGTCCCGTTCCTCTTTCATGCACAAAGGTTCTTCACTTCCTAAACTGTACCACTCCCTTGGGTTTTTGCAGCCCAAATGCATGACCCTGTATTTTTTAGCATTGCTTCTAAGCTGCCAAAATTCATGCCATTCCTCTAACTTCACTAAGTCCTTCCTTATGTTATCCACAGCATTAGGGGTGTCTACCCTATTGCAGATTTTGGTATCATCTGCAGAGGCAAACCTCACCAGTCATCCCATCAGCAATATTGTTTGCTAAAACGTTAAAAAGAACTGGCCCAAGAACCAAACCTTGCGGCACACCACTGGTAACATTCTTTTCCTTGTAATGAGCTCCGTTGACCACTGTCCTCTGTTGCCTTCTATTCAACCAGTTCCTAACCAAGTCAGTCAGTTTAGGGCCCATACCAAGGGCATTCAGTTTGTTTATTAGTTGTCTATGCGGAACTGTGTCAAAGGCTTTGAAGTCTAAATACACCACATTTAGAACTCTCCCTCAATCCATCTCTCTGGTCACCCAGTCAAAGAAATTAATCAGATTTGCCTGACGAGACCTGCCTCTAGTGAAACCATGTTGCTTTGGGTCCTCTAATCCATTGGATTCCAAAAGCTTTACTTTCTCTGCTTTACAAGCAATTCCATTAATTTACTTACCACAGAAGTCAGACTTACCAGCCTGTAGTTCGCAACCTCTTCCTTTTCGCCTTTATGGAGAGAGACCACATCTGCTCTTCTCCAGTCCTGCGGGACCACTTCCAACTCTAGAGAAGCATTGAAAAGGTCAGCCAGCGGAGCCGCTAGAATTTCCCTAAGTTCCTTCAGTCCCCTCAGATGCATGCTTTCCAGCCTCATCGTTTTGACCACCTTTTGTTTAGTCAGCTCCTCACAAACACAGTCCTCTGAAAATCGTTCAGGGACTACCATCCCTCCATTCCTACTTGTGCTTGTCTTCTGCGGTCCTGCTCTCGTCCCTTCAGCTGTGAACACAGAACAGAAGTACTTGCTAAGCAATTCCACCTTATCTTTATCAGCTTCTACATACTCCTCCCCTTCACCTTTGAGTCTCACAATGCCACTTTTGCATTTCCTCTTATCGTTAACATATCTAAAAAATGTCTTGTCACCCATTTTACCGTATTGGCTATATTTTTTCTTCCATTTGCATCTTTGCTTTCCTGACTATTCCACCAGCTTCTCTTAGGTTTTCTAGATATTGTCCCTGTCTTACTCTTTCAGTGATCTCTTGTAGTTTATAAAGGCGTTTAAACCTCTTTTTCTTTACCTTTTCAGCTACTACTTTTGGGAACCAAAGTGACCTTCTTTTCCTCTTACTTTATTTACTTTCCTTTCAAAGAGGTTTGTTGCCCTTACAATAGCTCATTTCAGTTTTGCCCACTTACTTTCCAACTTCTTACAGATGTTCCCATCCAGACAGCAATTCCTTGAGGCAATCCCCCATCTGAATAAAGTTAATTTTTTTTTTAAGTCTAGAACCTTCATTTTTGATAGAACCCTCTCCACACCTCTGTCTTAATATTAAACCACTCCATCTGGTGATCATTGGCTATTCAAAATATTGAGTAGTCTGTGCTGTTGCGATACCCTTAAGGGGTGAATCACTTGGAACTACTTTGTTCTCTTGTCTTCATCCGCTGGGAGATGGGCACAACCCATTTGTCTGGACTGGTCTGGTAGGAAGGAAAGAAAATTATCAGGTAAGAATTTTTCCATGGAGGCAATTATTTATTTGTGTCTGCTACACTGATATAGGTGGGGAAATGTGGGGTACAAATGCAACAAATAAATAAATTATACATAATTTACAAAGAGTTGGTATGAAATAGAATAAAAACAATATATCTGGTCTGTCATATCTGATTATGGGGCAATTTTACTAAGCTGCAATAAGCACTAATGCGCACTTAACGCAGGAAAATGCCTAATGTGGGATGCACTAAAGTGTTGTGTTATTTTTGCCATCTGTGCGTGCTAAGCGCATGGCATATATTTTCAAAATGTTCAGAGGGAGGGGGTGTATCAAGGTGGAGAATGGGCATGGAAGCTCTGTTTAGCTACCATGCTGATATCACCAGTGTGCTAACTGGATAGTTCATCCATAATATGAGAGCGATTAGTGCCTCCTACATTAATGTTTTTTAAATGGTTTCATGCTGATGGTAACAGCACATAGTCTCAAACTCAACAATTTGAAAAATGCCTCTTTTATGGCCTTGCTGGAAATGGGCTTCGTGCACAGGTAAGACCCGTGTTAGGGCATGGTCAGCTCATTTACTTGCGCAGTTTAGTAAAAGGGCCCTTAAATTTTGAAATTCTGAGGAGTATTAAGAAAAATAAAAGAAACAGAAGAGTTGTATAATAATTAATGGTGTCTAATATTATTTTTATTTTTCTGACATTTAGCTCGTCGTCTACAGCTCAGTCCTTGGGAGAGCAGCATTGTTAGCAGATTGTTGACACCTACTCACTCATTTCTGGCTAGAAGTAAAAGCACAGCTGCCTTGTCTGGAGACTCAGGTAACCCTTCTGAGTTCTGGTTTTACATTGTGAGCAAAGCTATTATTTTGATGACAGTGTTCCAATTGTATTTATCTTCTAATGAAACTGAAAACATTTTAGGTTTGTTTATTTGCTGAGATTTATTTTATTTAGTTTCAACTAGAGAGTGGGAAAAACCTCTGTTTATCTGGCACCATAAGAAAATGGTGGTGGAAAAGACCTCAGATGACTGTGGTAACTTTATGGATGCAATCTTCTATATTGCTTCCCATTCAACTACTGAACCATGATGGCAACCAGTTATGGCTCAAACCATTTGCCATCATGATTCAGTAGTTGAATGGGCAGCATTGTAGAAGATTGCACTGCAGTATTCAGTCCCCTGAGGAAGTCGCTCGATGAAACGGGTCCCCGTTGGGACCAGGATTTTACTGCGGGAGACTGCCACTTAAGCTAAGTTTAACTTTTTCTCCCCCTCTTATATGGGGTTATTCTACTGTTACCACATTTTCTTGATGAATTTTTGTTGCACTAGAATGAACAGTTTTGCACTTAAATGGTGTATATATAAATAAATATTTTACTGAGATGGTTGGGGGGGGGGGGGGGGGGTTATGACCAATGATAGAAGCTGTGAACTGTGGTTTGGATGCCCTGACTTTTATAGACATCCATAAGGTTACCACAGTTACCTGAGGTTTTTCCCACTCTCTAGTTGAAATTGAGTTTGTGACATTTATTGAGTTAGGTTCCGTTAGTTTTTGTTACACTAACATTTATTTAGAAAATAAAAATCAAGGCACTTCACAGTAAGATTAAAAAATGGAAAAACAAGATAAATCTTCAATTAAAATGCTTTAACAATAAATCACATAAAGGAGGAGAAAATGAGTTTAGCAATAGTGAATTCTGAAGTGGACTGTGAATAAACCAGACACACAAGTTATTTCTTTCTTCTTTTTTTTTTTTTTAATATGATTTGGTGCCTCTTTTATCAAGCTGTGCTAGCTGTTCCTGCACGGCAGTGCTGACGAAACTCATTCAAAGTGAATGGGCTTTGTCAGCATTACCGCACCAGGGACTGCTAGCGCAGCTTGATAAAAGAGGCCCTTAGATTTTAAACAACCAAGCAATAAACACACTTTTACAGAAAAGTGATCAATAAAAAAAGGAAAAACAAGGAGAAAAAAAGGAAAGCATTTACATTTCCTTTCTTTCCCTTATTTTTATTTTTCTTATGGATTACTTTTCTGTAAAAGTGTGTTTATTGCTTGGTTGTTTAAAATCTAAGGGCCTCTTTTATCAAGCTGCCCTAGTACAGCTTTATAAAGAGGCCCAAGATGAAGCTTTTCTTACCTTTCATATATAAAACAAAAGAAAGCTTAGCATTCAATTCCACACCCAAGAAGTAATGGCATCCTTCATATAGATAGGTTGGTGTTGAACTTAATATCCACGTTGCCTCACGTTTTTTAGAATTTAAAACTAATTTATAGTCATCTAGCAATCAAGCCTATCCAATTTTTGCTTTAAATCAGCTTGAAAAAGAACATCTTATGAATCATAAACAATTGCCAAATGAATATCATAGGTATAAAAATGTGCACTAGAGAGCAAGATGGCCACCGAGTAGGAAAAATATGTGAACTCCACTGTCATGGTTAAATGAAAGGGAAAGGTTGCCCAATCCCTGTGTTTAAGTCCCTTGTAGCATTTTTGTGGTGTGAGGTTCTGAGCCAGGAGAGACTTCATTAGCTGTCTCAAGAGAAGGCATCTTCTCCTGCAAAGCCCATACCCAGACGTTTGAGCGTACATGCCACCGAAAGCAGTGCCAAAGCTGAGTGGGCCTTGTCTGTAATTGCCCAGGTCTGGAGAAGTTTTTGGCAGTTTGGCCTGGATTTTCTTTCCCTTGGCCCATCAAGCTCGTCCAGCCTTGAGAAGATAAAGAAGGCTGGTGTAAAAGGGACCTCAGATTCTAGCAAAAGGACTGCTTCAAACAGTGCTCAACCACTGGTGTGTAAGTCTTCAGTGGTCACTTTGAAATCTATCTTGGGAGCAATAGATAGGGTTACCATGTTTTGTCCTCTGAAAAAGAGGACACGTGTCACGCCCCACCCACACCATGCCCCTGCCCCGCCCACACCACGTCCCTTTCGAATCCTGGCCACGCCCTTTCTCGCTCTCACTCCACTCCCTTTCAAATATTCCCCTCCCCTCCCCCGGGTCACATATTCCCCTCTCCTGCTCCCCCTTGTCACATATTCCCCTTACTTACTATCTACTGCCCTGGTGGTCTAGTGACCTCTTTGTGGCAGGAAAGAGCCCCCTCTTTCCTGCCCGGAGCATTGCCTTGCCCTGCATCCTTCTAGGTCTTGGCTCGGGATTCGAAATGGCCGCCGAGAGTTGAAGTCTCGCAAGGCCGCTTCAACTCTCAGCGGCCATTTTGAATCCCGAGCCGAGACTGAGAAGGATGCAGGGCAAGGACAGGCAGCACTCCAGGCAGGGAAGAGGGGGCTGTTTCCTGCCCCAAAGAGGTCACTAGACCACCAGGGCAGATAAGTAAGTAAGGGGAAGGGAGACCCACGGCGCCGCTCACCTGCCCACCCGTTTGTCCAGAAATCCGGACAGACAGGCGGGTGGGCAAAAGAGGACATGTCGGGGGAAATCCGGACATATGGTAACCCTAGCAATAGAGGCATTACAAGGAACTGTCAGTAAGAGGTTTGGTGATTTTACTGAAATTATAAGATTTTTCAAGCTAAATGTGTAGTATATGATAATATATTGCTGGACCACACCTTCAAAATTCAAATGCTTGAGAAACAATCTTCTCTGGTTTAATGGCTTAGTAAACAAGGGTGTACATTAGGAAATATAGAAAACTATCAAAGAAGATTCAACTTGAGGATTTTGAATTTTCCACATAATCCTGTTATTTCTAATAAAGAGAGGTTTAAAAAATATTTGCTTGAAGTGTGGGGCTATGGATGAAAACTCCAAATTCAGACTAGAAAATAGTTTGGAAAAAGACAAACTCCAGAAATGGCTTGCTCGGCGGTAATTGGGCATCACCACCCACTGCCTGGTTACTGCCAGGTTAGCACGGGAGCCCTTATTGCCACCTCAGTGGGTGGCAGTAAGGGCTCCCCATCGCATAACCATGTGGTAGGAGTTCTCTTACCGCATGGCCATGTGTGCTGGGGGCTTTTTTACCCACTGCGGTAAAAAAGGCCCTGGCATGTGGGAAAAACTGCCTCCACTGCCAGCGCAGGGCCCTTTTTCCTATAGCTTGGTAAAAGGGCCCCTAAGAAAGCTAAGTTGAAATACTATTCAGAACAGAACAGATTGGTTCTACTGTTCCTATTCCTAAAAAATAATTTAAAATATTTTCTGATCTTTCAAAGCCTCAGTTGCCTTTACTTTTGGATTCTAGTGTAAAATATTGTTTGACCAGTCAACAATTGACTGATTTTTATTATATACATAATTAGATTTCAAAGGCTCAAAAGGAATTATTACTTTTAATTAATTACAATCTCAGATATGTATTCATTTATCTTATTCTCACATGCATAGGCGCCCCGTATAAGAGGCTTGGGGAGGCCCAATCGTGGACTTCCCTTGGCTGCTAGGTGGGGCGCAGGGGGAGCAGTCGCTCCCCCAAACAGATCTTTGAGACCGGTCTCTGCCTCCGTCCTCCCGCGCGAGTCTTGCACCCAGGGCCCGCCCAACACGCCGCCAAGCCATGCTTACCTCGCCCTCCTGCTCCCATGTCCCAACTGCCTGCCCTCTTCTCCCCCCCAAGATCCCTTTCCTTTTTTTAAAAACTTTACCTCCGAGTCCGGCAGCGCAACGTCAGTGAAAGCGCTCCCAGTGAAAGTGCTTCCCTTCGCTCAGTGTCCCGCCTTCTTCTGATGTCATGACGTCAGAAGAAGGCGGGACACTGAGCAAAGGGAAACACTTTCACTGGGAGCGCTTTCACTGACGTTGCGCTGCCGGACTCGGAGGTAAATTTAAAAGAAAAAAAAAGGAAAGGGATCTTGGGGGGGAGAAGAGGGCGGGCAGTTGGGGCAGGGGAGAGAGGAACATGGATAGGATGGCAGGGCTCAGGGAGAGAGGGGAATTGCTGGATATGGAAGAATGGAGGGGGGCAGGGGAGAGAGGAGCATGGATGGGATGGCAGGGCTCAGGGAGAGAGGGGAATTGCTGGATATGGAAGAATGGAGGGGGGCAGGGGAGAGAGGAGCATGGATGGGAGGGCAGGGCTCAAGGAGAGAGGGGAATTGCTGGATATGGGTGAATGGAGGGGGCAGGGGACAGAGGAGCATGGATGGGAGGGCAGAGCTCAGTGAGAGAGGGGAATTGCTGGATATGAATGAATGGAGGGGGCAGGGGAAAGAGGAGCATGGATGGACATGGATGGGAGGGCAGGGCCCAGGGAGAGAGGGGAATTGCTGGATATGGATGAATGGAGGGGCAGGGGAGAGAGGAGCATAGATGGGAGGGCTGGGCCCAGGGAGAGAGGAGAAATTGCTGGACATAGAGGGGAGGGGAGAGAGGAAGGAGATGAGATGAGGGAAAAGGAAGAGAGGAGAAAAACTGCACATGGATGGAGAAAATAGGCAGAAGCTGGATCCACTGGACAGTCAAGTCTGCGGAGGACCCAGCTTTTACTTATGGATGTAGGACAAGAAATGAAGAAGAAAGGCGGAAAGTAAAGAAATAAATGGAAAGGAAGCCCTGGAAACGGAGTTAAGAGGACAGATAGCAGCAGAATCGGATACTGGGCCAGCATGATCAGAAAAACGAAGTCACCAGACAACAAAGGTAGATAGGTGATAGGGAAGAAGCTGGAAACTACAGGCTGGTAAGCCTTACTTCGGTTATTGGAAAAGTAATGGAAGCCATGCTGAAGGAAAGGATAGTGAATTTCCTGAAAGCAAATAAGTTGCAAGATCCGAGACAACATGGTTTCACCAAAGGGAAATCGTGCCAAACGAATATCATTGAATTCTTTGACTGGGTGACAGGAGAATTAAATCAAGGACGTGCTATGGACGTAATCTATTTAGATTTCAGCAAAGCTTTTGACACGGTTCCCCACAGGAGGCTCTTGAATAAACTGGATGGGCTGAAGATAGGACCCGAAGTGGTGAACTGGATTAGGAACTGGTTGACGGGCAGACGCCAGAGGGTGGTGGTGAATGGAGTTCGCTCAGAGGAGGGAAAGGTGAGTAGTGGAGTGCCTCAGGGATCGGTGCTGGGGCCGATTCTGTTCAATATATTTGTGAGTGACATTGCCGAAGGGTTACAAGGTAAAGTTTGCCTTTTTGCGGATGACACCAAGATTTCCAACAGAGTGGACACCCCGGAGGGAGTGGAAAACATGAAAAAAGATCTGAAGAAGCTAGAAGAATGGTCTAACGTTTGGCAATTAAAATTCAATGCCAAGAAATGCAAAGCGATGCACTTAGGGAGTAGAAATCCAAGGGAGACATATGTGTTAGGCGGGGAGAGTCTGATTGGCACGGATGGGGAGAGGGATCTTGGGGTGATAGTATCTGAGGACTTGAAGGCGACGAAACAGTGCGACAAGGCGGTAGCCGTAGCGAGAAGATTGCTAGGCTGTATAGGGAGAGGTGTGACCAGCAGAAGAAAGGAGGTTTTAATGCCCCTGTATAAGACGTTGGTGAGGCCCCACCTGGAGTATTGTGTTCAGTTTTGGAGGCCGTACCTTGCAAAGGATGTCAAAAAAATGGAAGCGGTGCAAAGAAAAGCTACGAGAATGGTATGGGATTTGCGTTCCAAGACGTATGAAGAGAGACTTGCTGACCTGAACATGTATACCCTGGAGGAAAGGAGGAACAGGGGTGATATGATACAGACGTTTAAATATTTGAAAGGTATTAATCCGCAAACGAATCTTTTCCGGAGATGGGATGGTGGTAGAACGAGAGGACATGAAATGAGATTGAAGGGGGGCAGACTCAGGAAAGATGTCAGGAAGTATTTTTTCACGGAGAGGGTGGTGGATGCTTGGAATGCCCTCCCGCGGGAGGTGGTGGAGATGAAAACGGTAACGGAATTCAAACATGCGTGGGATATGCATAAAGGAATCCTGTGCAGAAGGAATGGATCCTCAGAAGCTTAGCTAAAATTGGGTGGCGGAGCAGGTGGGGGGAAGAGGGGTTGGTGGTTCGGAGGCGAGAATAGGGGAGGGCAGACTTGTATGGTCTGTGCCAGAGCCGGTGATGGGAGGCGGGACAGGTGGTTGGGAGGCGGGAAAAACTGCTGGGCAGACTTGTACGGTCTGGGCCCTGGGAGAGACAGGTGCAAATCAAGGTAAGGTATACACATGAGTTTGTCTTGGGCAGACTGGATGGACCACGCAGGTCTTTTTCTGCCGTCATCTACTATGTTATTATGTAGAAAAGATCATTTTATTTTCATTATAGTGTTTGGAATATGTCCACTTTGAGAATCAGGTGTTCAACGTTAAAAGTTTATATTTATTTACTTATTTATGGCATTTTATCCCACATTAAACATGAATTAGGGTGTTTTGTGGCTGTACATGAGAACTGTGATATTATGATCCCTTGTTTCATATTGTTGACGGTCTGCATTTTCCGTATGGGTGGTATATTGGTGTATTAGGTTCTGCCCAGTGTAATATTTATGGTACAGTAAGGTTCTGAGTGTGTTTTTGCACAAAGTTGTGCATAGTGTTTTGCAGTTGAGCGATTGTGGTTAGTATATGATTTGAGCAACCACTTTATTCTTTGACATTTGATACATATCTAATATCTAAATTTAATAAAAGGTATTAATTATGACTTTTATTTTTATTTTTTCTGTGTGTTATCAGACAATTATGGATTTAAGCTCCACCCCTGGCCCCACCCCTAACCCCGCCCCCTTTAGCCTCCCCAAACAGTTGGGCCACCGACCGCCTATGCTCACATGAATATTATTGAGTTTTCACTGCTGTGTTTAAATCACCAGTTGATGATAATCTCCTATATTGAGTTTACAACTGTATTGCTGGACATTTTTTTCCTATTTTCCTTTCCCAGCTTATTTTTCTTTTGCTCCTTAATCCATTTCTTTACTGTACCTTGTTACATTTGGAAAACCAATAAAATATTTGGGAAAAAAAAGTAATAACACAGAATTTTTGGACCTTAAATTACCCTTTGATTCTGATCTCTTTCCATTTCCAGCTGATAAGTTTGGCAGACTTTGCTGAATTCACTGTTTCTGATGTTCATGTCCTGTTAACTTGTTTTTCAAGTTCCCAATGTGCTTTAGATATCTGTCTTTCATATTTGTACAATCAGCCCCCTCAGAATGTATAAACTAGTTATATTATTTATTTATTTATTGATACTTGTAGCTCACATTCTCCGAGGACAAGCGGCTTTGGTATTCTCACAGCTGGGTAGGAAATCCACGCCAGCCCGGAAACCGGCATTTGAAATAGCAAAAAGGTTTGCTAGAGCCTTCTTAGCACACCGCACGTCTGACTGTGCATGTGCTGAGTGCCTTTCCGCCCGTCGTGCAGCCGCGCTCCTCAGTTCTTTTTCTTCCATGTGAGGAGCAGCACTGATTTTCTCTGGCTCCTCTGTGTGCCCGGGAAAGAGCCTTGACCGTCTTTTTCAGTGCTTTGTGAGTTTTTTCCTCATTTTCTTTTAGTTTCTGTTCATTTCATTTAAAAAAAAAGTGATTCCCTTACTTTTTCTTTAGTTTATTTTCCCCGCTTCCTTTATTTTCCGTTGCAGCTGTTTTTAGGCTGCTTGGCCCTTTTTTTGGGGGGGGCACGATCGCGACTTTTGATTTAGCCAGTTCTGTCTTCCCTTCCATGTCATTGAAGACTCCCAGCGGCTTCAAATGCTGTACTCTGTGCAACCGGACCATCTCAGGCACAGATACCCATTCGTGGTGTATCCAGTGCCTTAGGCCTGACCATAGCTCAACTCTTCGAATGAAGAAAAGGACTCAACTGGCTCGAGAAGCCGAGAGAGAAAATGAGGCTTGGTCTGGTCTTTCGACGTCTGCATCGACATCGAGGGACACATCGACATCGGGAGTGGAGGTAGGCATGGCTGCTGAGAGGCCACGACACACTGGGAGTAGCGAGGCATCGAGTGGGTCTCCACCTGCCTCAAGGTCTCCTATTATGCAGGCCACCCGGAACTGTCCATCGTCGGACCCGAACCCGAGGCGACGGGATTCGATGTCATCATCGGCACTGAGGAGTCTCTGTGACATGATTCAGGCGAAGGCCACGAAGCACTGACGCCGTTCTCCCTTGATGCATGGTGCTGGGAGCTCTAGGGCGCCGAGAGAATCGGCACCCGAGAAGTGTCGATGCCAGGAGGACCGCTCCCCCTCCATACAGGAGGTGCCAACACGTCTGTCTCTCAGCAGCCCGGTTCCTGCTCCCGAACCCCAGGCGACTCTGCCACCGACTGCTCCCACGGCGGCTCTCGACGAGCGCATTCGGTTCTTGCTTCCAGAGCTTCTGGAGGGACTGCTGCATCAATCTACGTAGGTGTTGGGGGTGTTTGCACCTACTGCGCCGTCTACTGCAGCTATGTCTGGCCCTCCACCCATGGTGAGGTCTCAGAATTTGGTGCTGCTTGCAGCTCCAGTATTGGCTGCCACCCAGGTCGACTCCCTATTGACGTCGCTGGAGGGAGCATTGCCGCAGTCTGTGTGGGTCTTCGGCGTCGAGGCGGGTTCAGGCTCGGAAGGGAGGTGCTTTCCGACACCGAGGAGGAATGTTCATGGGAGTCAGAGGAAGATCCCAGGTACTTCTCCTCAGATGAGTCCTTTGGGATTCCCTCTGAACCTTCCCTTCCACCTGAAAGGAGATTGTCTCCTCCTGAGAGCCTCTGCTTTTCATCTTTTGTGTGGGAAATGGCTCAGGCCATTCCATTCCCTATAGACGTGTAGGATGAGCCCAGGGCTGAAATGCTCGAGGTCCTGGACTACGCCTCTCCACCTAGAGAGGCAGTGACAGCTTCTCTGCATAAGGTGTTCAGGGAAGTTCTTATGCAGAACTGGGCGTCCCCTCTGTCCCCGTTCTCCCGAAGAAGACTGATTCCCAGTACCGGATCCACGGGGAGCCTGGGTTGATGAGGTCTCAGTTACCCCACAATTCCATGTGGTGTACTCCACTGTCAAGAGAGCCAAGAGTTTTAGGGACTATGCTTTGGCGCCCCCCAGGCAGTGAAGCTAGGATCTTGGATTCTTTTGGGAGAAAGATGTATCAGGCCGCCATTCTCACTGCCCGTATTTAATCATACCAGCTCTTCACGAGCAACCACTTGCGGAACTCGGTGCGGCAGCTGTCTAATTTGGTCGATACCCTCCCTCCGGAGCAGGCCAAACCTTTTCGCCAGCTGGTCAAGCAGCAGAAGGCGTGTCATAAATTCTTGGCCAGGGGCGCTTACGGCACTTTTGATGTTTCATCTAGGATAATTTAACTGAAAAATTGATATAACAAATGATTCTACAAGAGCAAGAAGTGATTATGATCTTGAAAATGATAATAGACCAGAAACTTTGAATAATGAACATTATTATAGATGATTAATATCGAGATTATTGTTTTCCCAGAGTTCCGGTTATGACTCCTAAAGTTTTCCTCAGAAATATTTCCTCAATTATTACTTTAAAAGGAGTGAAGCCTGTGAAAACTGGGATTACTTTAATCAGTGGAATCTGAATTTAAGTATATGTATTGTTAAATAACTTCTGTTTTTTAAAAGAGAAAGAATGTAATCAGATGTATTATTTCTAACTAATATTGGACAATAAGTATGTTTTCAATGAAATGATTTGACTATACACCGTATTGGCCTTGAAGAAGCCAACCAGATGATCAATGTGGAATAATGAATTAGACGAGTAATATCTGGGGATAATCAGGTTAATACCACATTTTTTTCCTGTTTACTGTTTAATTGATCTCCTTGTCTTGTTTCACTCTCCCTATTTAGTGGTCTAAGGAAGAGAATAGAATTACCTGACTGAAATAATTCCTATATATTACTTTCTCTGTATTTCTGGCAAGTTGTTTTATCGCTTGTAAAAATTTTAATGGTTATAAATAAAATATAAATAAATAAAATACTACACTGTAGTTTCATCGCATGCCCCCTAGTCCTACTATTTTTCGAAAGCATGAACAGACGCTTCACATCCACCTGTTCCACTCCACTCATTATTTTATATACCTCTATCATGTCTCCCCTCAGCCATCTCTTCTCCAAGCTGAAAAGCCCTAGCCTCCTTAGTCTTTCTTCATAGGGAAGTCGTCCCATCCCTGCTATCATTTTCGTCGCCCTTTGCTGCACCTTTTCCAATTCCACTATATCTTTCTTGAGATGTGGTGACCAGAATTGGACACAATACTCAAGGTGCGGTCGCACCATGGAACGATACAACGGCATTATAACATCTTCACACCTGTTTTCTATACTTTTCCTAATAATACCCAACATTCTATTCACTTTCCTAGCCGCAGCAGCACACTGAGCAGAAGGTTTCAGTGTATTATCAACGACGACACCCAGATCCCTTTCTTGGTCCGTAACTCCTAACGTGAAACCTTGCATGATGTAGCTATAATTTGGGTTCCTTTTCCCCAAGTGTATCACCTTACACTTGCTCACATTAAACGTCATCTGCCATTTAGCCGCCTAGTCTCCCAGTCTCGTAAGGTCCTGCTGTAATTTTTCACAATCCTCTTGTGAATTAACGACTTTGAATAACCTGAAGGAGAAGACCAATTCATAAGATTTATCGAACTGGGTTACAAAAGTTAGGCAACCAATGGATTTGCCATCGTAATAGTTGAAAAGAGCAAGTTAATGAGGGAAATTATAGTTAAATTTAAGCCACTATGGCAAGTTGTATAGTAATAATTACCCAAGATGTCAGAGGAAGAATCATAGTGGTTCAAAAACATTCATTCTATGTAGGTAGTGAAGAAACTTGTTAGAGAGGAATGGCTTTAGGAATTTACGGATAATTAAGTAACTTGAGATACGTTTTATTTCACTTTGAATTGAATTCCACGATTTGACTCCTAAGTGTGAGAAATCCTTATTTAATATAGATTTGAGTCTTATGTTTTTGTAGTTAGGAAAATGCAGAATAAGTAGTCCCTTGAATTTGGAGAAGCATCATAAATAGGGAGATCTAAAGCATCATAAATAGGGAGATCTAAAGCATCATAAATAGGGAGATCTATCAGTTCCAACGTATAATCTGGAGCCGTCCCATAGATTATAAATAAACATGCAAGTTTTGATCATAATTCTAGCTTCATAGGTAGCCAGTGTAACCTATTTAAGATTGGAGATGCCCTATCAAATTTGGATGCTTTGCAAACTAATCTAGTGGCTGTGTTTAAGATAGTTTGACATTTCTGAATTAGAGATTCCTTATTCCCTAGGTAGACCGCATTACAATAGCCTGAGATAAAACCGGTTTGAACAAGAGAATGAAAAGTGTTTATTGGAAAGAAAGGTCTAATTCTTTTTAACTTCCAAAGAGACTTGAAGGCTTTGGAGACCACGGAGTTAATTGGTCCTCACAGGTCAAAAATTGGTCAATGACGACCCATAGTATGTTCAGTTTATACTCAAGTGCGTAGGTTGGGACTGTTATGAGGATTAGAAATGATTAGGAATTTGGTTTTCTTTCAATTTAGTTTGAGATGAAAGGCAGAGGCCCAATATTCCTTCAGATCAGGGATGTTTTGGATAGTGTTAAGGATATCCTGAATGAGATTATCAAAAGGTAGGTAAATAGTAACATTGTGTTCATATATAAACGATTTTAAGCCTTTGACTTCTAGTATGCGTCCTAATGGTTCCATCATGACGTTAAAGAGTATGGGGGAAATGGGAGAACCCTGTGGCACAATGCTATTCCAATCTCATCCAATAGTGAGGATAGAATATTATAGTCGACTACATCGAAAGCGCTCAACATGTCAAATTATAAGATGATAACTTTCTTTCCAGTGCTCACTAGTTTTCTACATTTAGATAATAAAGTATTACTCCTTATTAGAATTGTTTCAACAAGGTTCATTCCCTGCTTCCTTAAGTGAAATTATTTTGGCACCTATTTTAAAAGATCTAACCAAAGATACTCAAGAACTTTCAAATTACACACCCATTGTAAAAATTCCGCTATTTGTAAAAGTAGCTGAATGTATTGTGTCTCTTCAATTATCTGCTTATTTGGAAGATTATAATATCCTATCTTCAACACAATGTGCATTTTGTAGAGATTTCAATACTGAAACCTTATTAGGGACCCTACTAGCAGAAATACAAAAGTAGATAACTCATGTTCATCAAACATAGTCACGAAAAATTGAAAAACAGCACCAAAAATAGGAAATGAACAATAACAAATCCCCTGCCGCAGGATCCTACCCCTTTGCGATCTGCTTGGGATGGTCCTTAACTGATTTGTTTTACTATATTTCACACTTTGTAACTGCTTACCCCGGGGTCCATAACTACCTCTCCGGAATTATGTAAGCCACATTGAGCCTACAAGTCGGTGGGAAAATGTGGGATACAAATGTAACAAATAAATAAAAATGTTGCTACTGTAGAGTACTGGATTACATATAAAATAGCGATATTCACCTTTAAGGCTTTCAGGATAGGTAACCCGGACTATCTCTCTAGGCTCACCATTCCCTACACACCCTCTAGTGTCCTCCACTCACTAAATGACCACTGTCTAGTTTTACCAGGCCCCAGACTTACTCATCTCAAGTCCACCAGGCACTGCACTTTCTCTCAATGCTAGTCATGGTTGTCTTTTTTTTTTTTTTGTTTTGTTTTGTTTTGTTACATTTGTACCCCACGCTTTCCCACTCATGACAGGCTCATTGCGGCTTACATAGGGCAATGGAGGGTTAAGTGACTTGCCCAGAGTCACAAGGAGCTGCCTGTGCCTGAAGTGGGAATCGAACTCAGTTCCTCAGGACCAAAGTCCACCACCCTAACCACTAGGCCACTCCTTGTCTGTGATGCACATCTCTGTGATCGCCACTAAATCCAAATTAGCCTCTTTCATCACAACTTCAAGATCTAAAACCTTATTTGCCGTACTTTGGCATTAATATCTACTGAATGATTTAATGGGACAGAGTGAACATAGAGTCAGCCAAGGGAAGTCTTGCCTCATCAATTTGCTACATTTTTTTCAAGGCATGAATAAACACATGGATAAAAGTGAGCTGGTTGATGATATCAAGATTGCTTTGGCATGAACAAATGTGCTAAGGCACCTTCTTTAGAGGAAAATATAAAATACTAATCCGCGTGTTTAACGTGTGTCCTCCAGCTGCCTGGACTACCTATCCACTCTTCTCTTTTCATATGCACCAACACATACATATGGAGCTATTCAGAGGCTTCCTGCATCACGAATATGGCTAGACACCATTCATTCTACAGCCTTCTGCTATCTTGAACCATATCTATGGAACTCACATTCATATGGAGACTTCTTTTAAAAAGTTAAAAGCCCTCCTTAAAATGTATTTTTTCCAGATATCCTATAGTTGACCCCTGTGCCCTCCAGATTTACTCCTGCTCTCACTTGTAACATGTTACCTCTCTTTCCTAACTTTTTCCTCCTTTTCTATATATAGGTCCTTGCTAACTTTGTAATATCATTTCTACCTTTCATCAGTTGTATATTATAAGCTGCCTTGTGGCACCCTGCATGATTTGGCAGTATTTGAAGTGTTTTAAAATAAAGTAAAAAAAATGGGCAAAACTGAAAACGTCTCTTTGATTGTGATATAAAAAACCTTGAACAGGAAAATTATATAAACAACTAGGAGTAGAGATAAGAGCAACTGCCATAAATTATTAAGAGACACTATCCAAAAGGAATATGATAGGAGTTTAAAATTTATACTGAAAAGTTCTTTTAACATCATGGAATAAGATTTAAGCAGTTAATCAGCTGGCAATTCCCATACACTTGTATAGTTTTGAAATTGTAGACTGGCATCTTAAAGATCTTGAGAAACTGGACGTACCATTAAGGATACATTTTCATGCCAGCCAGGTAATTTATAAGCATCAGTGTATGCTGAGACTGTATATTCTTGACCTGAAGAAGGAGTGGGCCTTGTAGAGATAGTAACTCCAGGGCTATTTAACAGTCTTGACAGATCCAAACGTGCAAAACGTTTTAAAATATTAAAGTAAACACCCAGAGCTGTTTCATTATTAAACTTGGACAAGCATTTCCAGCAAGTAGAAGGAATGAATTAAGTATCCACCAGTAAACATAGGGATGAGAAACAACAGAATTTGCAAAACAAGAGTGAAAAGAACTATTGAAATAGTTAGATTACTAAACAAGGAAAACAACTGGTAAATGAGAGATACAGTGGGAAATACAAAGTGTTACTCAGGAAGCATACGTTGATCAAAAGTGGACATGTGAGCTGCATAAGGATACAGGAGGTATTTCCTTTTTCCAGAGGGCTTACTGACAGGTCTGTAATTCCCAACCTCCTCCTTACTTCCACTCTTGTGCAGTGGCGTAGCCAGACCTAACATTTTGGGTGGGCCCAGAGCTAATATGGGTGGGCACTATGTATATGGGTGTGAGTAGTGCTTCTTGGGACACTCCTAAATAATGCCTTAGAGTGCACTTGATGACAGATTTTTAATAAACAGTCTGCCTAACAGTTGTGCTGCATCAACATAAACGACATACATACTTGGAACCTATGTTGCAAACCTTAACACCACCAGTTCTCAACACACAAAAAATGCCAATAACAGCACCTTTAAAAAGGCAGCAGTGAATGTATAGAGAAAAAATATCCGCCAGAAGGCGGAGAACTCTAGCCCCACGGACAACAACAAGAAATAAATAAAAGTGGGAGGACGACCAAGGATTGCAAAGACTTAATGCCGAATGCTTTTGAGAACTATTTGATGAAGGCAAATCCTCAACAAAGGGAGGTCTTTAGAAAGACCGTTGTGAAGGTGAGCGTGCTTTGTTGTCTCCTCTGACACAACGCTTGTATAGAATGCTGCAATAAGCCAATAGTGTTCATGAGGGCTGCCCTGAAAAGACAGGCACCGATTGGTGGGTCAGAGAGACTGGGCGGGCCTGTGCTGAGATTCAGGCCCACCCAAAGCTACGCTGTGCAGAGGAACCACATTCGCCATTCTCCAGTCCGCCGGGACCACTCCAGTATCTAAGGAAGCATTGAAGAGGTCCGTCAGCTGAGCCGACAGAACTTCTCCCAGTTCCTTAAGCACCCTCGAGTGTATCCCATCAGGCCCCATCGCTCTGTCTACTTTTAGTTTGGCGAGCTCCTCTCGAACACAGTCCTCCGTAAACAGGTCTTGGTCTACCATACATCCATCGCCTTTAGCCTTTGTTTTCTGCAGCCCTACCCCCAGTCTTTCATTTGTGAACACAGAGCTGAAATAATCGTTAAGCAGTTCAGCTTTTCCGCATATTTCTCTCCCTCAGCTTCGAGCCTCACAATGCTATTATGGCCCTTCCTCTTGTCACTTACATATCTGAAAAAGGTCTTGTCCCCCAATTTTACTATATTAGCTATCTTTTACTCCATTTGCCGCTTCGCTTTCCTGATAGCTTTTCCAGCTTCTCTTTGCTTATTTAGGTATTCTCTCCTGTCCTCATCTTTCTGAGATGTCTTGTAACATGTAAAGGCTAGCCTCCTTCCCCTTTTTGCTTATGATTTATTTACTAAACAGATAAGAACAATGAGGCTAGGAATGCATTTGCAACAGTATTCATAGCCCTTGTAGAAGTGGAGATGGGAGAGATGGAAGTCATGGTCAGCATTAATGGTGGTACCTGGTGGCCCACTTGAGACTCCATGGTATACATTTCTGGAAAGGCTTAAGACCATTGCTGCAGTGACCAGGCTAGGAATGGTGGTGGTGGTGGGGTGGGGTTGGGGGGTTAACCAATCAAAATAAAAGAAAAATCCCTGTCCAGGTGCTTCTGCATGTTGGTGTATGGTGCCAGAAATCCAGTATGGAGCTCATTTTTTAAAGAGAAAAATGTCCAAAAAGTGGCATAAATGTGCATTTGAATGTGTTTGTCACAAAAACATCCAAATTGGTATTTTCAAAACCAATTTTTAGATGTTTTCCTATGACGCTTGTAAGAAGTCCGTTCAAATTACAAGGAGGCATGTCAGGGGTGTGTTAAGGGCGGGATCTAGGCGTTCCTAGCACGTGGACATTTTTCAGCCATAATGGAACAAAATAAAACCATCCAGGACTAAAACTAAGGCATTTTGAGCTAGACCTGTTTTTATATTGAATAAAGCACAAAAAGGTGCCCTAAATGACCACTGGAGGGAATCAGGGATGACCTCTCTTTACTCCCCCAGTGGTCACTAACCCCTTCCTACCCCCCAAAATGTGATTTAAAGCATTACTTGCCAGCTGCTAGCCTCATATGTTCTACTCAGGTCTTTTAGAACAGCATGCAGGTCCCTGGAGTAGTCTAGTGGTGGGTACAGTGCACTGTAGACAGGTGGACCCAGGCCCATACCTCCTGTTACACTTGTGGAGGAAACTGTGAGCCCTCCAAAACCACCAGAAACCCACTGTACCCACATATAGGTGCCCCTTTCACCCATAAGGGCTATGGTAGTGGTATACAGTTGGAGGTAGTGGGTTTTGGGGGTGCTCAGCAGGCAAGATAAGGGAGCAGTAGTGAGATGTGTATTTGGGAGCATTTTATGAATTCCACTGCAGTGCCCCCTAGGGTGCCCTATTGCTTTCCTGGGATGTCTGGGGAACCAGTCTATTAAAAATGATGCCTCCTCCTGCATCCCAATGGCTTGATTTTGTGGGTTTTGCACTTGGATTTTTTTTTTTAATAGACCATAAAACAAAACGTCCAAATCACAAAACTTTGTTCAAAACAGTATTTAAAAAAAAAAGAAAGACGTTTTTCTTTTTTGAAAATGAGCTTCTTTACTATTCAGATTTTGGATGTTTTTTGCAAAATGTCCAAAGTCAGACTTAGATGTCATATCGAAAATGCCTCGCCACATGTTCTAAATGAGCACGGAGAAAGGAAGAACTGTCAAGCCAAATAAAACACAGATCATGCAGAGGTAGAAAGATTAGATATATGCAAGGAATAAAATTATATTCTTTGATTTATTAAGCTGTTTTTTTAAAATATGCTTTAATATAAATGTTTCCACTTATAATGTATTGTTAATTATTTTTCTGCTACATAAGATGGCTGTTAAGTACAACTATTTTAGATTGTTAGGAAGCATGGTTTTGTTGTGATTTGATTGAAAACATTTTGTATATTTTATCCAGGAATGAAATAGTATCTTTACTGCATGATATGAATTTGTAAATTTAATGTAAATAAATTAAATTATGTTACTGTTAAGTTAAACTTTACTCTGTCCTGATATGCTTTAATTCATCAGGGGAGGTGGTGGGACTTTCTGTTTTCAGTAGCATATAAGAATGTCTATGATCTTTATGTCCCTAATTAGTTTCCTTCCTTCTCTTCTGTGTAACTAATCAATCTTCATTTATTGGTGGTGTGATTGCTGAAGGTTTTCCAAAACCATCATTACAAAAGAACAAATGGAATCTAGAGACTAATGTGAACAAATATTTCAAAACACAAAATAATTTTTATACAGAAATTACCAAAATCATCTCCTTTTTAATTAATTTTCAAAATTTGGGTATTTTAGTTTCTGAAGGACATCAAATGATGGTTCTGGTTTAAGCCTTTTCTGTAGATTTTAACCTCTTCTTTCTTTTCTTTCTTTTGCTTCCCTGCTACCTACTGTTGGAATTTATGTCCACTTGTCCAACACTGTTCTGTTAAAACATCCTAGTTATCCCCATTTGTCCTCGTTCAGCATCTTGCAGCCCCATCAGCCCTCAGTCCTACAAGACAGTGAACTATAGAAGTGCAGAGCGACCAAAGCTCTCAGTCATGGCACCAGAAGCTGTTGGACGTAGAAGAACTACACACTCACCTCTGGTTGGCAGTGTAAGTACAGCAAAGTAACTTGCATCTTCCTTACTTACAGCTATCATATGAATAAATAGAATAAAATGCCATTTTAAAAATAATTATTCAGAAAACATAATTTCTTCATATAGAGTGACCATATAGCTGTGTGTCAAGCTAGTCCTGATTTTACCCTACTGCATGCATGAGGATGTAATCCTGCTTTTCTTAAGGCACCGAATGAGAAAGTGAGACCTTTGTCTCCTTGTATACAAAGAGGTAAAACCAGACTGGTTTAAACTTGTGAACTAGACATAGAACTTTATGATTAATCTGTTCATACAGAGGTGCTTCGTTGTGTGTTCAGTTCTGTCACTTTGTTAGATATAATAATAAACTTAGCAATTTTTTTCTTTTCTTAGGGCCCTGTTTACTATGGTGCGCTAGCGTTTTTAGCAAGCGCTAAACACTAGAGACACACATATATTCCTATGGGTGTCTCCAGCATTAGTGCGTGCTAATTTTTAGCACACGTTAAAAACACTAGCGCACCTATAGCGCGGCTTAGTAAACATGGCCCTTAATGATGTAGTGCTGTTTTAAATGCATTCTGTTTTTCAGATACTAGTGTATAGAACTGAAGTTCTCTTTCTTTGATTAACCCCTCCCCCCCCCCCAAAAAAAAACCAACACATGCAACAAAGCTATATGCACGAGTGACATAATTTAATCTAGTGCTGATATTCTAGAGCTTTATAGAAAACATATTGGGCGTTAATGGTGGGTTTCCCTTCAGCACTGGACCTGCAGATGCCTAATTTGTTCTTACATGGCTGTCATGAGAGAATGTTCTCAGGCTTTTCCATTTATTGCCATGATCATTTTAGCAAATGCTGACCATTTAGTGGCATTTATTTATTAATTTGGATAGATTTTTTTAAGTTACTCATAACAGATAAGGTAACAGTAGCATAATAGGCTTATGGGCCTATCTGGTCTGATGATCTTCCTGTCAGTATTTCTAAGGATATCTCTCAGCTGTCAGATGAAAAGCATCCAAGATAATTTGTGACCATCTCTGGGAAAATGTGATTAAAGTAGCAGATCCAAAATGTTGTGAATGGCTGATTTTTCATATCAGGGGTCCATAAGCAGATATATGGACCCCTGACTTTTTTATTTTTCACATTAAAGGATGTGATCTGGATTGTTGTATTGTAAATTGCTCTAACAGAATTCATTAAGAACATAAGAGTAGCCATACTGGGTCAGACTAGTGGACCATCTAGTCCAGTATCCATACTGAGTCAGATCAGTGGTCCATCTAGCCCAATATCCTGTTTTAACAGTGCCAAGCCAGGTCACAAGTACCTGGCAGAAACCCAAATAATGGCAACACTCCAAACTACTAATCCCAGGATAAGCAGTTGCTTCCCCATGTCTGTCTCAATAGCAGACTATGGACCTTTCCTCCAGGAACATGTCTAAATTTTTTTAAAACCCAGATAAACATCCTCCGGCAAAGAGTTCCAGAGCTTAACTATTCGTTGAGTGAAAAAATATTTCCTCCTATTTGTTTTAATATTTCCATATAACTTCCTCAAGTGTCCCCTAGTATTTGTACTTTTGGAATGAGTAAAAAAATCAACTTATGTCTACTCGTTCTACACCACTCAGGATTTTGTAGACCTTAATCATATCTCCCCTTATCCGTCTCTTTTCCATGCCTTTCTGTAATCCGTTGGGTTGGTTGTGAGCCCTTGAGCCCCGACCGAGGCCCGTAGATCGCAGACCAAGGCCGGGGGGAGACCGACCCCCCACTGCATGCCCCAACTACCCAAACCCCTAGTCTGCCCCTTCCCCCAGCACCTCAGGAAGAAATGTAAATAGGCATACAAACGGGCCTCGAGGCTGAGCCGGAACCCAGACACTCAGAGCCACTCGTACGGGGCTCACGGCCAAACTGGAACCCAGACACACCCAGGGAGGGAAGAAAGGAACCCAGGAGTCCCCCCAGGACCCCGGTGCCAGCCACGCGCTGTACACCAGCCACAGGGCAGGGGAAAACAAAGAACCAGAGCGGGACCACACCCTCCCAGGGGACCGGCGCAGGGCAGGGTAACTAATACAGGAAGGCCCCCTGTAACCACAGGCGGATGTGGAGACAACAGCCCAAAAGACCCCCCTGACCCGGGGACCCTGCAGCCTGGGACCCCACCCCAGGGCAGAGGGGAGAATGAACACCCCAACCCCACAAGCCAGAGTCAGGAGCAGCAAACAAAAGGGTAACCTAAGCTCCAACCAAATACCAGGGTAAAGACACAGTAAAAGAGAAAGGAAACTTCTGACAATACCCAGAAGACAGAGGCAGAGCCACAGTACACAGGGGGTTAAACTTACTGAGCCAGCAAGCAGGAACACAAGGGAGAGAGATCCTAAAGTAAACAAAGAATCAGGGAGAAGCTGCTGACCAGCAGCCTACTGAGTCAGAGGCTGAACAGGAGCCCAGCCCCCCACTGAACCAACAAGCAGCTGGCTTCACACACACACACACCACACACCACACACACACACACACGGCGTTTAGGCACAAAGAAATCTAATGCCAAAGCAGGGAAAGCAGAAACATGCAGGCTAAAGTACTACCCACTGACGTCACTACAAACCCTGCCAGCCAATCAGGAATGAAGTCCACACCCTTCCCCTGCCAGACCGGCAGAATCATAACACTTTCCTTATATGAGAAGAGTTCCATCCCCTTTATCATTTTGGTCACTCTTCTTTGAACCTTTTCTAATTCCACTATATCTTTTTTGAGATACGACGACCAGAACTGAATGCAATACTCAAGGTGAGGTTGTACCATGCAGAGATACAGAAGCATTATAGTATTTTCGGTCTTATTCACTATCCCTTTCCTAATAATTCTTAGCTTCTTGTTTGCTTTTTTGGCCACCGCCACACATCGAGCAGAAGATTTCAGCTTATTATCTACAACTACTACTACTACTACTTAGCATTTCTATAGCGCTGCCAGGGTTACGCAGCGCTGTACAATTTTAGCATGGAGAAGGACAGTCCCTGCTCAAGAGAGCTTACAATCTAAACGACACCTAGATCTTTTTTTTGGGTGCTGACCTCCAAGGTGGAGCCTAGCATCAGGTAACTATGATTCGGATTATTCTTTCCAATGTGCATCACCTTGCAGTTGTCCATGTTAAATTTCATCTGCCTTTGGATTCTCAGTCTTCCAATTTCCTAAGGTCTTCCTGCAATATTTCACAGTTTTGTGTCATCTGCAAATTTAGTCACCTCACTCTGATTTACATATCATTTATAAATATCTTAAATAGCACCAGTCGCAGTACTGTTCCCCGTGGCACTCCACCCTCCTCCATTGCGAGACATGACCTTTTAACCCTACCTTCTGTTTTCTGTCCAATAACCAATTCCTAATCCACACTAGAACATTACCTCCTATCCCATGACTCACTAATTTTCTTAGGAGTCTTTCATGAAGACCTTTATCAAAAGCTTTCTGAAAATCTAGTTCCATAGCGTCCAACAAATCAATCCATAGACGAGTAGGTTATGTTCCTCTACCAGCAGGTGGAGATAGAGAGAACCTCAAAGGTTTACTATATGTGGACCTGTGCATCCATCTTAACCTCAGCAACACGCAGATCTAAAATGATTGCGTTGAAGCCATTTTGGTTTCTGACATTCCCACAGTGTGCCTGGGGCAACGAGCCCTGATACATTTGGAGATCAGGCCTGGCTCCCTAGTTGGACCTAGAGTCTTGTCCTTCTTCGGTCTTCGGATTTTGATCTGTCTTTGAACATTGTCCTCTACTCCGTCTTTGGACGTCGAGCCTGGTTCCAACTTTGGATGACGAGCCTGGTCCTTTCTCGGTCTCCGGCCATTGAGGCTCCACCATCTATGTCTGTCGGGCCAGGTCATTCCTAGCTGTTACCTGTTCCCACTTTTTTGGTTACCGCTCTTCGCTCTGCCTGGATAGGTGACTTGGTTATGGTATTCAGGTCAAGTCGGGCTCTGTCTTGGTAGTTGTCTCTGCCTATGGGTTCGTCTCGGAGGGGATCGAGCAACGCACAGCCCCTGGAGGTTGATCATACTTCCATCTTTAGATTGCAGCCCTATTCCTTTTCTGGGATTTGGGCTTTATCCGAGGACAAGCAGGCTTCATACTTCCATCTTTAGATTGCAGCCCTATTCCTTTTCTGGGATTTGGGCTTTATCCGAGGACAAGCAGGCTTCATACTTCCATCTTTAGATTGCAGCCCTATTCTTTTTCTGGGATTTGGGCTTTATCCGAGGACAAGCAGGCTTCTTGTTCTCACATGTGGGTCGATGTCCTCGTCGGCCCGGGAATCGGACGGCATTTTGCAAGCAAAATATAAAAAATCTTTTGCCAGAGTCTTCTGGCGCGCGTGCCTCTCAGTTTTCTTTTCTCTGCGTTAAGGTGCGATAGAGTTTTTTCTGAGCTCCTTTCAGGCCCGGGAAGAGTCTTCGTCTGTTTCGTGGCTTTTTTGCCTTATTTTTCTTATCTTTTAACAATTTACCGTTTAAAAAAAAAACAAAAAGGTACCCAAAGTTTCCTTTATTTTTTTGTCCCCTTTTAAAGTTTCCTTTGTTTTTCGACGCGGCCTGCTTAGGTCCCCTTCTTTTGTGCCCGTTTTTCTTTTAACAGGCCTAATCGCGTCTTTTGATTTTGCTGAAGCTGTTTTTCCTTCCATGTCATCGAAGACACCCAGCGGCTTCAAACGTTGTACTCGGTGCAGTCGGACCATCTCAGGTACCGATACCCATGCCTGGTGTATCCAATGCCTTGGGCCCGACCATAGCCCAGCCGCTTGTAGTCTGTGTCTTCGTATGAAGAAACGGACCCAAGTGTCTTGAGAAGCCCAGCGAGAAAAGCTTCTTGGAGCTCGGTCCGGTCCTTCAACATCGGTACCGAGGTTGGCGGCATCGGGAGCGGAGGTAATGGCTGCTGAAAGACCAATTCACGCTGGGAACAGTGAATCATCGAGTGGTTCTCCACCTGCCTCGAGGCCTCCTGTTATGCAGGCCCCCCAGGATCGACCTTTGTCGGACCTGGTCCCGAGGAGGCGTGAGGATTCCACGTCCTCATCGGTACCGAGGAGTGTCGATGACGGGCGTTGAACGAAGGCGAAGAAGAACTGTCATCGTTCTCCTTCGACACACGGTGCCGGGAACTCCGGAGCGTCAAGGAAATCGGCACCCGAGAAGCGTCTGCGCCGAGAGGATCACTCCCTTTCTATTCAGGAGGTGCCGATGCGTCGGTCTTCTGGCAGCCCAGTACCTGCTCCCGAGCCTCGACAGATTCTGCCACTGGCTCCTTTACCAACCCCGCAACCTTGTCTGACTGCGGCTCTCGATGAGCGCATCAGGGCCCTGCTTCCAGAGCTTCTGGAAGGATTGCTGCGCCAGTCTGCTTCGGTGTCAGGGGTGCTTGTGCCTTCTGTACCGTCTGCTGCAGCAGCATCTGGCCCTTCACCTGTGGTGAGGTCCCCAAACTCGGTGCCGCCTGCGGCATCGGTGTCAGCTGCCACCCAGGTCGACTCCCCTTCGACATCGGTGGAGAAAGCTTCACCGCAGTCCAGGCGGATGTCGCTCCTCGGCATCAAAACAGACTCAGTTTCAGACTGCTTTGACGGATGTCTTGTCCGATACTGAAGATGAGCGTTCGTGGGAGGAAACGGAAGATCCCAGGTACTTTTCTTCTGACAAGTCCTAAGGGATTCCCTCTGAACCTTCCCCTCCACCAGAAAGGAGACTTTCTCCACCGGAGAGTCTATCCTTTACCTCCTTTGTCTGGGAAATGGCTGAAGCTATTCCCTTCCCTATAGAGGTTGAGGATGAACCCAGGGTTGAGATGCTGGAGGTCCTGGATTATCCTTCTTTGCCTAGAGAGGCTGCAATGGCTCCTTTGCATAATGTTACTGAAGGATGTCCTGTTTTGGTTATTGGTGAGCCCTTAGGTTCCCTGAGGTCCCGCAAGACCTCAGAGGACAGCCGCGCACCCCGAATCTTCACCCGCGGCGACCGCAGTTCACCAAGGGTTGAGCCCCCAGCTGCAGGCGGCCAGCGGGACTGCTGGAACCGCGGGGTGACGGCCGGCCTGGTTGGTAGTCAGCAACACAGTCTCTGAAGGGCAGCTAGCAAGGACGGCTAGCACTGAGGAGGAACACGGTCTCTGCAGACAGCTAGCAAGGACGGCTAGCACTGAAAGGGAACACAGTCTCTGAAGGTGGCTAGCAAGGACGGCTACGTCTCTGAAGGTGGCTAGCAAGGACGGCTAGCTTGAAGAGGAACACAGTCTCTGAAGGTGGCTAGCAAGGACGGCTAGCACTGAAGATGGACTCAGTCTCTGAAGGTGGCTAGCAAGGACGGCTAGCACTGAAGATGGACTCAGTCTCTGAACGTGGCTAGCAAGGACGGCTAGCTGGAAGAGGAACACAATCTCTGAAGGTGGCTAGCAAGGACGGCTAGCTGGAAGATGGACTCAGTCTCTGAAGGTGGCTAGCAAGGATGGCTAGCTGGAAGAGGACTCAGTCTCTGAAGGTGGCTAGCAAGGACGGCTAGCACTGAAGATGGACTCAGTCTCTGAAGGTGGCTAGCAAGGACGGCTAGCTGGAAGAGGAACACAATCTCTGAGGGTGGCTAGCAAGGACGGCTAGCTTGAAGAGGAACACAGTCTCTGAAGGTGGCTAGCAAGGACGGCTAGCTGGAAGATGGACTCAGTCTCTGAAGGTGGCTAGCAAGGATGGCTAGCTGGAAGAGGACTCAGTCTCTGAAGGTGGCTAGCAAGGACGGCTAGCTGGAAGAGGAACACAGTCTCTGAAGGGCAACACTCCGAGATCCACTGTGTCGGCTTCTGACATCTGAAACGGAAGCACTGGACCCTTCCCGTTCCGTAGTTTAAATCCCCCGCCAGTCCATCCCTTCCCTAGAAGAGGAACCAATCCCCTCGGCCCTGGCAGGCAAGGAGCGCCTGGATTGGTCAGCCCACCCTGCAGGCGGAGTCTCAGCTGTAATGCGCCAATCCGGCGCGAGTAGGCGGAGCTTGATCGCTGGTCTGCGCTGAGCCAGGGAGACGACGACGCCGGCGCCACCATCTTGGCCGGCGTGCTCCCTTCTCCGAGGCCGGCGTTCGCTCCAGCGGTTCGCCGGCCTCGGGCCGACCCGCGGCAGCGCCGGCCCCGTCGGCGGCTCGTCTCTGCCGCCCTGGGCACCGCGAGCCCCGCCGACCATCGCTCTCCCCCCCGAGGGAGCACAGGTAAGGGCCCGGGACGGGACAAAGGAAGTTCTTATGCGAAACTGTCTAATCTTGTGATCCCGAAAAAAGCTGAATCCCAATATCGGATCCATGGGGAGCCTGGATTGATGAAGTCTCAGCTACCTCACAATTCCATGGTGGTGGACTTCGCTCTGAAGGGAGCCAAGAGTACTAGGGACTATGCCTCGGCGTCCCCAGGCAGAGAATCTAGAACCTTGGACTCTTTTGGGAGGAAGACATATCAGGCTGCTATGCTCGCTGCCAAGATCCAGACATACCAGCTCTTCACGAGCGTCCACTTGTGGAACTCGGTGAGGCAACTGTCCAGCTTGGTTGATGCACGCCCTCCGGAGCAGGCCGAGCCTTTTCGCCAGGTGGTCAGGCAGCAGAAAGCGTATCGAAAATTCCTGGCCAGGGGTATGTTCAGTACTTTTGAACTGCCAAGGTATAGTGATGCACAGACTCTCATGGCTGCGTGTCTCTGACCTGGATCATTCGGTCCAGCAGCGGATGGCGGATGTTCCTTGCCGGGGGTATAACCTTTTTGGTGAGAAAGTAGAGGATCTAGTTGACCAGATCAAGAAGCACAATGATGCTATGGATTCTCTCTCCCACCAGGCTTCTTCTGCTACTACCTCCTCTTCTAGAAGGTTTTATGAAGGGAAGAGGAGTGCTCCCTATTCCTATGCTAGGCATAGGTACACTCCTGCTTCTCGGCCACTGTGGCTCCCCAGCAAAAGCAAGGGACGGGCTTTTGACTGGCTCCAGTTCAGCATAGCCTCAGTAAACGTGTACATACCGGACGACTTGCCGGTTGGAGAGAGGTTAATATTTTTTCACCAAAGGTGGCCTCTTATAACCTCCGACTGGTGGGTTCTTCAAATTGTCCGGTTAGGATATACCCTCAATTTGGAATCCAAGCCTCCAAATTGCCCACCGGGAGCTCAGTCCTACAGGTCCCAGCACAAGCAGGCACTTGCAGAGGAACTCACCGCCCTTCTACAGGCCTAAGCGGTCGAACCCATTTCACCAGGGGAAGAAGGGCTGGGATTCTATTCCAGGTACTTCCTTGTGCAAAAGAAAACGGGGGATGCGTCCCATCCTAGACTTAAGGGCCCTGAACAAATTTCTTATCCGAGAAAAGTTCAGGATGGTTTCCCTGGGCACCCTTCTTCCCATGATTCTACCACTTATCTACTACTTATCATTTCTATAGCGCTACCGGACGTACACAGCGCTTCACACTTGAACATGGAGAGACAGTCCCTGCTCAAAAGAGCTTACAATCTAATTATGACAGACAGACGGGACAAGTAAGGGATAAGGGTTAGGACAGACAGGACATATCAGGGATAGGGGACAGTTGAAGGTTTAGGTTTAGGAGTTAAAAGCAGCATCGAAGAGGTGGGTTTTTAGCCTAGATTTAAAGATGGCTAGAGATGAGGCTTGGCGTACTGGCTCAGGAAGTTTATTCCAGGCATACGGTGCAGCAAGATAGAAGGAACGGAGTATGGAGTTAGCGGTGGAGGAGAAGGGTGCAGATAAGAGAGATTTGCCCAGTGAGTGGAGTTCCCAGGGAGGAGTGTAGGGAGAGATGAGAGTGGAGAGGTAGAAATAGAGAAAGGGGGGAGAGGAGAGGTCGGTTTAGGTGGAAAGATAAGAAGCTCAGTCTTGGTCATGTTTAGCTTCAGATGGCGGTGAAACATCCAGGCAGCAATGTCAGACAGGCATGCTGAAACTTTGGCCTGGATGCCTGCTGAGATTTCTGGTGTAGAGAGGTAGATCTGGGCGTCGTCGGCGTAAAGATGATACTGAAAACCATGGGATGAGATCAGAGTACCAAGTGAAGAAGTATAGATGGAGAAGAGTAGAGGTCCCAGGACAGATCCCTGAGGTACACCAACTGACAGTGGGATAGAAGAGGAAGAGGATCCACCAGAGTATACGCTAAAGGTACGTTTGGAGAGATAAGAAGAAAACCAAGAAAGAACAGAGCCTTGAAAACCAAGTGAGGATAGCGTATCGAGGAGTAAGCTGTGATCGACTGTGTCAAAAGCAGCAGATAGATCAAGAAGGATGAGGATAGAATAAAGCCCTTTGGATCTGGCCTGGAGCAGGTCATTGGAGACTTTAGTAAGTGCCGTTTTGGTTGAATGACAGGGGTGAAAGCCAGATTGAAGTGGATCAAGAATTGCTTTAGATGATAGGAAGTCGAGGCAACGATGGTGAATAGCATGTTCAAGCATCTTGGATAGGAAAGGGAGGAGGGAGATGGGGCGATAGGTGGAGGGGCAGGTAGGGTCCTATGAAGGTTTCTTTAGGAGTGGTGTTACTATGGCATGTTTGAAGGCATCGGTAACAGTCGCAGTGGAAAGTGAAAGATTGAGGATATGACAGATGAAAGGGATGACAGTGGGTGAGATAGTGTTGAGTAGATGAGTGGGAATAGGGTCAGAGGAGCAGGTGGTTAGTTTTGAGGAGGAGAGAAGGAGTGTAGTTTCGTCTTCAGTGATCTCAGGAAAGGAAGAAAAGGAGGTGGGGGTGAACTGGTTGAGAATTCAAGTTTAATCTTGTGGACCTTATCGTGGAAGTACTCTGCTAGATTCAGGAAAATGATTGGCTATGCTCTCTGGATTTAAAGGATACTTACACACACATCTCGATACTTCCAGCTCACCGGAAGTATCTTTGATTTCGGCTGGGAACACAGCACTTTCAGTACCGTGTACTGCCTTTTGGCCTGGCGTCTGCGCCCAGAGTGTTTACCAAATGCCTAGCTGTAGTCGCAGCGTTGCTACGCATACTGGAAGTGCATGTGTTTCCTTATCGCGACGATTGGCTGGTGAAGAGCACCTCGAAGTAAGGTGCTCTGGAATCCATGCGAATGACTATTCAGGTGCTGTAGCTACTGGGGTTCGTCATAAATTATCCCAAGTCCCATCTCACCCCAGTCCAAAAATTGTGATTCATTGGAGCTCTGCTGAACACTCAGAAAGCTCGAGCTTATCTCCCCAAGGGAAGGGCGGACAACCTTCTGTCCCTGATGTCCATGGTTCGAGCGTCTCAGCAGGTCATGGCTTGGCAGATGTTGAGACTTCTGGGGCACATGGCCTCCACAGTTCCTATAACGCCCATGGCCATGAGATCAGCTCAGTGGACCCTAGCTTCTCAGTGGTTTCAAGCTGTGGGAGATCTAGAGGATGTAATCCAACTGTCCACCAACTTTCGGAGTTCTCTTCAGTGGTGGACGATTCGATCCAATTTGACCATGGGTTGACCATTCCAAGTTCCTCAGCCATGAAAAGTGCTGACGAAGGATGCATCTCTCCTGGGGTGGGGAGCTCATGTAGATGGGCTCCACAATCAGGGAGCCTGGTCCTTTGAGGAAAAAAGTCTGCAGATCAACCTCCTGGAATTAAGAGCGATCTGGAACGTTCTGAAGGCTTTCAGAGATCAGCTGTCCAACCAAGTAATTTTAATTTAGACAATCAGGTTGCCATGTTTTACACCAACAAGCAGGGGGGCACCGGATCTCGCCCTCTGTGTCAGGAAGCTGTCCAGATGTGGCTTTGGGCTCGCCGTCATGGCATGTGTCTCCAAGCCACTTATCTGGCAGGCGTAAACAACAGTCTGGCCGACAGGTTGAGTAGGATAATGCAACCTCACGAGTGGTCACTGAACATGGGCGTAGTCCACAAGATTTCCCGAGCGTGAGGCACCCCCTCAGTGGATCTTTTTGCCACTCAGATCAATCACAGGGTCCCTCAGTTCTGTTCCAGACTTCATGCCCACGACAGACTAGCATCAGATGCCTTTCTCCTACATTGGGGGACAGGCTTTCTGTATGCGTATCCTCCCATATCTCTAGTGGGGTAGACTTTGCTGAAACTCAAGCAAGACTGCGGAACCATGATCCTGATTGCACCCTTCTGGCCGCATCAGATTTGATTCCCTCTTCTTCTGGAGTTGGCCTCAGAAGAACCGTGGAGATTGGAATGTTTTCCAACCCTCATCACTCAGAACGAGGGGTCGCTTCTACATCCCAACCTCCAGGCTCTGGCTCTCACGGCCTGCATGTTGAGAGCTTAGAATTTGCCTCCTTGTGTCTTTCAGAGTGTGTCTCCCGAGTCTTGCTTGCTTCCAGAAAAGATTCCACGAAGAGGTGTTACTCTTTTAAATGCAGGACGTTTGCCGTCTGGTGTGACAGCAAGGCCATAGATCCTCTTTCTTGTCCTACACAGACCCTGCTTGAATACCTTCTGCACTTGTCAGAGTCTGGTCTCAAGACCAACTCCATAAGAGTTCACCTTAGTGCGATTAGTGCTTATCATCGCCGTGTAGAGGGTAAGCCTATCTCTGGACAGCCTTTAGTTGTTCGCTTCATGAAAGGTTCGCTTTTGTCAAAGCCCCCTTTCAAACCTCCACCAGTGTCATGGGATCTCATTGTCATTCGCACTCAGCTGATGAAAGCTCCTTTTGAACCACTGGACTCCTGCCATCTGAAGTACTTGACCTGGAAGGTCATTTTCTTGGTGGCTGTTACTTCAGCTCGTAGGGTCAGTGAGCTTCAGGCCTTGGTAGTACATGCACCTTATATCAAATTTCATCACAACTACTACTACTACTTATTTCTAAAGCACTACTAGACATACGCAGTGCTGTACACTTGAACATGAAGAGACAGTCCCTGCTCGACAGAGCTTACAATCTAATTAGGACATACAAACAGTATAAACAAGAGATAAGGGAATATTTAAGTGAGGATGATAAAATAAGGGTTCTGAACAAGTGAATAAGGGTTAAGAGTTAAAAGCAGCATCAAACAGGGGGGCTTTTAGCCTAGATTTGAAGACGGCCAGAGATGGAGCTTGACATACCGGCTCAGGAAGTCTATTCCAGGCATATGGTGCAGCAAGATAAAAGGAACGGAGTCTGGAGTTAGCAGTGGAGGAGAAGGGTGCAGATAAGAGAGATTTACGCAGTGAACGGAGTTCCTGGGGAGGAATGTAGGGAGAGATGAGAGTGATGAGGTACCGAGGAGCTGCAGAGTGAATACACTTATAGGTCAATAAGAGAAATTTGAACTGTATTTGGAAACGGATAGGAAGCCAGTGAAGTGACTTGAGGAGAGGGCTAATATGAGCATAACGACACTGGCGGAATGTTAGTCGTGCAGCAGAATTTTGAACAGATTGAAGAGGAGAGAGATGGCTAAGTGGGAGACCTGTGAGAAGCAAGTTGCAATAGTCTAAGCTAGAGGTGATAAGAGTGTGGATGAGGGTTCTGGTAGTGTGCTCAGAAAGGAAAAGGCGAATTTTGCTGATATTATAGAGAAAGAAACGACAGGTTTTAGCAGTCTGCTGAATATGTGCAGAGAAGGAGAGGGAGGAGTCGAAGATGACCCCAAGGTTACGAGCTGATGAGACAGGAAGGATGAGAGTGTTATCCACAGAAATAGAGAATGGGGTAGGAGGAGAGGTTGGTTTAGGGGGAAAGATAAGAAGCTCAGTCTTGGTCATGTTTAATTTCAGATGGCGCTGAGACATCCAGGCAGCAACATCAGACAGACAGGCTGATACTTTGACCTGGATTTCGGCTGGGATTGCTGGTGTGGAGAGGTAGATCTGGGAGTCATCAGCATAAAGATGATACTGAAAACCATGGGATGAGATCAGTGTACCAAGGGAAGAAGTATAGATGGAGAAAAGAAGAGGTCCCAGGACACATCCCTGAGGACAGAGTAGTCCTCCGCACGCACCCTAAGTTCCTGCCAAAGGTGGTGTCAGAATTCCATCTGAACCAGTCAGTTGTCTTGCCAACATTTTTTCCCTGTCCTCATTCCTGCCCTGGTGAAAGCAGTGTGCATACCTTGGACAGCAAGAGAGCATTGGCCTTTTACGTGGAGCGGACAAAGTCCTTTAGACAGTCCGCCCAGTTATTTGTTTCTTTTGATCCCAACAGGAGGGGAGTCACCATTGGAAAACACACAATCTCAAATTGGCTAGCAGATTGCATTTCCTTCACTTACGCCCAAGCTGGGCTGACTCTAGAGGGCCATGTCACTGCTCATAATGTTAGAGCCATGGCTGTGTCAGTGGCTCACTTAAAGTCATCCTCCATTGAAGAGATTTGCAAGGCTGTAGCGTGGTCATCAGTCAACACATTCACATCTCACTACTGCCTTCAGCAGGATACCCGACGCGACAGTCAGTTTGGGCAGTCAGTGCTGCAGAATCTGTTTGGGGTTTAGAATCCAATTCCACACCCCCTAGACCCATTTTTGTTCTGTTCTGTTCCAGGCTGCACTCTCAGTTAGTTGTTTATGATTTCAGGTCAATCTAAGTTATGTCCTTGCCGTTGCGAGGCCCAATTGACCAATGTTCGTTGTTTTGAGTGAGCCTGGTTGCTAGGGATACCCCAATCGTGAGAACAAGCAGCCTGCTTGTCCTTGGAGAAAGTGAAGATACATACCTGTAGCAGGGATTCTCTGAGGACAGCAGGCTGATTGTTCTCACAAACCCGCCCACCTCCCCTTTAGAGTTGTTATTTGCTTCCTTTTATGCTTTTTGATTTAACTGAGGGAGCGCGTTCACGCGATGGGCGGGGAATCAGTCCACGCATGCGCAGTGCGGCACAGCACACTGTAAAGGGGGGTCCATTTCCTCCTCTTGGGTGGAGCCAGCAAGCCTGCGGGGCTCCCAGGGTTCCAGAACAGAATGCTGCTGATACTGGGACTCAGGGCCAAAGTATTTTATTATCAAGGCAATCTCATACCAAAAATCATAATATATTCTTCAAAACAAAAGGTGCAGCCCTCTTAATATAGTCTTCTAAAGAAAAAGGTACAGTCCTCATAAGATAATCTGCAAAAGAAAAAAAGTTACAGTCCAGGTCCCAAAATCCCTCAGCAAACACTCAGGTCTTCTTTTAGGGCATTAGCTTTCCCTTCCCTCTCCTTTGGAAGGGTTTAGTAAGAGTTCAGCACACTTCCAATATAGCACAACAGTTCAGAACAAATCTTCATGGACAGTCTTTGCCCATCAAACCAATACCACAAATCACCTGCCTTTTCACCGCACAGAGGGAACCCTGTAAGGAGCAGGGTTGGCAGTTTCTCCCACCTCTCAGCATCATGCCCGGTGTGGCCTCCTCCACTGCCTTCAAGTGCTGGGCAGGGCAACCTTTGAATTTTCCTACTCCATGGTAGCTGGCTCCTCTCTCTTAGGCAGTTCTAGTGGCAGGCTACTTCCTTCCATCACATACTCCATGGAATCTCTCTCTCCATTCGTCCCCCCTCTCTCCTGGTGACTGAAAGTCTCCAGGAAATCTGCTCTCCCCTTCTCACAGCTGGGGGGAATTATATACTGATGACAAAGCCAGGGAAACTGAGCTTCATCCTTCCCTCTCTCTCTAGTGGGGAAGGGAGTAACAGGCTCACCCTGCCTCAAGCCATTGCTCCCCCTGCTGGGGCTGGGAATCCATTCCATCTTTTTAGGACTACTCTCGTCTCTCATTCTTGCAAGGACTTCTGGGACCCGTAGTTATGGGCTTATCTGCTTCACTGGGGAATCTCTGGGGCTTGCCTTGTCAAAACACACGCGCCAGAAGACTCTGGCAAAAATATTTTTATGTTTTGCTTGCAAAATGCCGATTTTTGGGCCGACGCAGATGTCGACCCACATGTGAGAACAATCAGCCTGCTGTCCTCGGAGAATATCTTCTACAGGTAAGTATCTTCGCTTTCGGGTTCCTCTTTTCCCACATTCATCACTTTGCTCTTGCTCACATTAAACATCATCTGCCATTTGGATGCCCAGTCAGCTAGTCTTGTAAGGTCCTCTTGCAATTTTTCACAATCCTCTTGTAATTTAACAGTTTGCCACTTTAACATATCCCACATGCCCTCAGCCAACATCCCTGTGGAAACAATTCAGCTGTATTTAATTCAGGCTCTAAAACCCTTTCTGATGTTTTGGTGTCACCTTAGTAAGGCCAGCACACAATCTCTACACTGCAAAACGCTATATACAAACTTGGGCAAAAACACACTCAGAACCTATACCAAACTGTAACAGCACTAACTCCCAGGACAGGAAGAGCTACAACCTCTTGCGTGAAAAGGCAGCACTGTTAATATTACACTGGGTCCTAAGACACCAATACACTACCTAGTGAAAAAAAACCCCAAAACAAAACAAATAGGACTGCAACAAGATCTCTATACAAATACTACATGCTAGCAGAATACTGCACCTTGGTCACACACGAAAAATACATGAGACAATAAATATGACACAAGGGACCAGAGATCAACAAAAGATATGAAGGCAAAAAACTGAACGAGAAACCTCAAGAAGCCAAACTCTGCATACAACAATACAAGAGAAATTGAAACTGAAATGCAAAATATCACAGATGCACTTTTCCAAAAGCTGACATATTCTTAATAAAATACTTTTTCTACTTTTGTTGTCTGAGCATTTTGTTTTTCTATTTGTTTCGGTCCCAGTGTCTGTTTTATGCTTTTCTCTATTTATTTTTTCTTGTCTTTGCAATGTCTCCTGTCCATTTGACTTTTGTTCAATCTCCATCTTCATCATCCTCCTTCGTCCTTATTCATCCTGTTCACCATCTCCCCTCTGTGTCACTGTGCCTATCCTGCCTCCAGTTTCATCAGCTGCCCTCAAAGTGCCCCAGTCCCATTCTTATATTCAGCAGTTTCCCCTCTATGTCTTTGTCTTTTCCTGTCCTGGATTTTTTTTTGTTACATTTGTACCCCGCGCTTTCCCACTCATGGCAGGATCAATGCGGCTTAAATGGGGCAATGGAGGGTTAAGTGACTTGCCCAGAGTCACAAGGAGCTGCCTGTGCCTGAAGTGGGACTCGAACTCAGTTCCTCAGTTCCCCAGGACCAAAGTCCACCACCCTAACCACTAGGCCACTCCTCCACTCCCCTCTTTGTCCCTTTCCCTTTCCCTTCCTGCTATCAGCATTGCCACTCTGTGACCCTATCCCCCCCCCCACCCCCACCATGTCCAGTGTTGTCCCTCTGTGTTCTCCCCCCATACCTAACATCTTTTCTCTGTGTCTCTGTCCCTCCCCTCTCTCTTCTGTTCTTCCTACACAACCTACCCTGGGGCCAGGATGTCTCCGTCTTTCATCCCACTCCCTACCCCAACACAGTTCAGCATGTTTCCCCTCTAGGTCTCCAGGGTCTCTCCTCCTGTCTTTCATCCAGCAGGTTTTCCCCTTTCGTCCACTAGTCAGTCAGCCAGTCAGTCTTCCTCTCACTCCCCCCCCCCCCCCCCCCCACCACCAAGCTGGTCCAGCATTTATCCCTCCCCCTCTCCTTCCAGCACCTCTTCCTATTTCTGTCCCTCCCCCTCCTAGTTCAGCAGAGCAGCACTTAGTTCTCCTTCCCTCTCGCCTGTAGGTCCAGCATTTCTCCTCCCTCCCCCGCAATTCCAGCATCACTGATGGTGCTTGCTAACCTACCTCAATTGCTTCCGGCAAGGGCATTTCAGGGCCTTGGCCTTCCCTGTGATGCGTCCTGCCCAAGTGGAACAGGAAGTTGCATTAGAGGAGACAGGGAAGATGAAGGCCCTGAGGCAGCACCTTTCAATCACCGTGGTGCTCCTGCTGGCAGGGATTGAGGCAGGTTAGCAAGCATCATCGGACCACGTGGAGCAGGAGGGAGGGAGGGAGAGAAGAAAGCTGAAGCAGTCCGGGTCAGTAGTTCTGAACCCTTATTTTATCATCCTCACTTTAATATTCGCTTATCTCTTGTTTGTCCTGTTTGTCTGGCCTAATTAGATTGTAAGCTCTGTACTGTCTCTTCATGTTCAAGTGTACAGCGCTGTGTACGTCTAGTAGCGCTATAGAAATGATAAGTAGTAGTAGTTGGAGTGAGAGTCAAGGGATCTTCTTGTGGAGGTCGTGATTGCTGTTGCCTCCCCAAGCTTCTTATATGAGACACCTATGTCTGTGGATGGTGTCACATCACCCTGTTGCAGGTTCAATAATATTAAGAATCTGCTTTGTATTCCTACTTGCTGAGGATTTTGGTATGCATTTGACCTCTAATTTTTTTTCACAAATGTTCTTCCATGTTAATGCATTTTTCACATTAATGTCATAGGTGGATTTTTTAGCATTTGTTTTTATTTTAGTTTTTCTTCACTACTGCTCGCTGTTGCTGAAATTGAACTGTACATGGTGCCTGCAGCCCATCCAGAAAGCTTACTTCCTCAGTGTGTCTGTCTTGTGCAGTTTTCTCTTTTTATTTTGTATCTGTATCAGAAATGTAAGCCATAAATTGCCATGTAGAGTACTACAAATGATGACGTCTCTTTATTCAACTTCTATACCAAGATGCCATTAAGAGTATTTAAGGCAAATGATTCCCCAAGCTTATCTGCGCAGTTCAAATATAACAACTTCTCCCTTGAATTTCTTTAGCTGAAATATAACATTTTTGCATTTAGTCTAAATTTCCAAGCCATGCTTTTAGCATTCTATCTAATACTTCTTTTTTTGTCTAGTACCTCAGGTTTGTCTGCTCTGTAACAGATCTTAGTGTCATATACCAAAAGGCAAATATTTCCTTCCAAACCATTAGCAAGTATTGCTCAAAAAGATGTTGAATAGCACTTAAGGTCAGCTTGAAAAATCTGACTTGTAAGTTAAGATCAAAGAGTACTAAGCCTTTAACAGAGATCTTTGTGCAACAGTACTCCATGAAACACAGATTTGATGGCTCAAAAGTCAAACCTTGTTACTCTCCCATTGTTCATGTCCTAAGCTGTGATGTTCCACTACACATCTTTCAAGGATGCACCAGTCTTATAGAGTTAGTTCAAGTGAAGATAGGCAAGAAGATCCCAAAAGCAGATGCATTACATACAATGGGAATGTCCCAAAGAACGTATTGAGAACCATCTTTGCTGATGGTTGTGTTGTGCAGTGTTATCTCGGATATTGTTATCTTGGGCACCAGCGATGTGAGAGTTGATACCAGGTTAGTCTTTCTTGCCAGCACCAATCACATCCTATGTAATCTATCATTTTGGCACAATGAGTTTAACTGTAAACCCATCTGTGCCTTGAATCTACAATATTTTGTTTTTGAAATATTATTTTATAGAAATATTTTCACTGGAACTTGCTGTCCTTGATCTTAACCCATCCTTGAAATCTTCAACTTTTAAAGGAATTGGATTCTGAGAAACCTTTGGCCCCAGATCTTGTACAGTTGATTCTGGCCCATTGCATGACAGAGGACAGGATATTACTGAAGGTTCTTCCTGACTCTAAAGAAAGTTTGGGTCTTTCAGACCTAAGCATCATTCTTCTTCTAATGCCATGGTTCTCAATATATTCTTTGGAACATTCCCATTGTATTCAAATGATATCTCATGCATATTTATTATGGATGTCCTAAAAACCAAACCAACCATCTAGGGTGTCCTAAAGATTGGGTTGAGAGCCACTGCTCTAATGTAGTAAGGTCACATCTCCTCAGGACCTCTTCATGCTACATATCTTGGATTGGTTTGATTTTATTAACCAGATTTAGCAGATACTTAAATTATATTCTCATCCTTTAATTTTCAGAATGGCTACTAAATTCAATTAGAAAATTCCTAAAATGTAACGTAGAGCAACTTTAAGAATAGTGTGGCTTCTGTAAACTAATATAACTAAACTGTTCTGTGAGCCATTTTGAGGTCCAGTACTGCAGTCGAAAAATGTCTGAACCAATAATTGTACAAGAAATTGTGATGCTTAAGGGATTTTATTTTTTCTTGCTAAATGCACTTAAAGGTAAGTAGCAAGTGCCATATTTCTGCTATGTTTATCATCAAGAAAAGTTGGATTTGAGTTGATTAAGCAAAGTAAATAGACAATAAAATTTGTTAAATAGTTTTAAGATACAAAATATAAGTAAACCCATCTTTGGATTAAGTGCCCTATAAGTCCTCTTGCTTACTTTAGGCTATAATTTAGGATTTTACATATGCTTTCATATCCAAAGTGATGGTAAAATACATTGTAATTGACTCTTTTTAGTATAGGTTTATTGTTTTGCATTCCATCTAGAGTGACAAAAAAGAAAAAGACAGAGAAAATGAGAGAGAACAAATGTTGAACCCTACATTCGACATAAAAAGATCTCGTTCTCCTTCCAACCCCAAACCCAGATCACCAGCTCCCTCTCCAGTTTGGTAAGTCAAAAAGGCATATGTTGAGTGATTAAATCTCTGTGGGGTCCTCTTAATAAACTGTTGTCCAAAGTGGCCTTAGTTCACCCTTATGTGGGTTTTTCATGAGCACTAGGGTCGTTTTCATTGCAGCTGGAAAATAGCTGATTTTTTGAATTAATGGCCATGTGGTAAAGTTGTATGAAAACCCTGAAATTGGGAAGCAAAAAAATAACATCCAAACCAAAAATAAATTTTTATTTGCTACTATTCAGTTCAACGAGCACTTTTCCATTAATATAGTAAAATTAACAAATGAAACCTCAAAGCTCCAGGGACAGGCTACCAAGGCCTTCATAAGATCAATCCCTTCCAGGAGACCAATACTATCAAAGGTTTCAATAAAATACTGGAAAAAAGAGTAGTAGAAAAAAAACTCCGCACAGGAAAAAAAATATCTACTCGAAAAAAACAGTATCATTCACCAAATAATAAACACTAGCACAGTGTTCACAAAAACTGAAAACAAAGTTACTACAGAGTTTCAAAAAAAAGACCGAACTCCAAAAAAATGTAAACAATCACTTATCTTCCTGAAAGTATCCAGTCATCAATGTGGCATCTGTATTTTCATATCACAGTCTTTCCAATCCATTCTTTCGAAAGCCCCAGCAAGGGCCACTTGTTTCGCAGGGAGCTGCGTCAAGAAGAAGAACTGTGATAGTATTGGTCTCCTGGAAAGGATTGATCTTATAAAGGCCTTGGTAGCCTGTCCCCGGAGCTTTGAGATTTCATTTGTTAAATTTTACTATATTGATGGCACAGTGCTCGCTAAACTGAATAGTAGCAAATAAAAATGTATTTTTTGGTTTGCATGTTCTAATGTTGCTATTAGCATGTGAGCCCTTACCGCCACCTATTTTGTAGGTGGTAAGGGTTCATGCGCTAATCTTTCACTAATCAGCACGTGGTAATGTGGCTGCACTAGCTGATTCACACTGTCACAATCATTCTCTGCCCCCAGACCTGCCCTCTCAAAAGAAAAATAAAAAATTTTAGCGCGTGTACATTGGGTTTGTACCACAGGATGCCTCAAATCCCACTGACACTCCTTGTAGCCTTGTACAAGTTACTTAACCCTCCATTGCCTTGGGTACCTGAATGTAACTTAGAGTACATAAGTATTGTCACACTGGGACAGACCAAAGGTGCATCAGGCCCAGCATCCTGTTTCCCCCAGAGGTCACTAACCTCCTCCCACCCTAAAAAAAAAAAACTTATTGCATTGGTATTGGAGGTGGGTATGGAGAGGGAAGAGGACAAGGGTATTATGTGGGAATAACTAACTTTAGGGTACTTCACTGCTTTGCAATACTCCTGGTTTTTTGATGCTGTTTTTCCTTCGGTTTGCTTTGTTTAACTTTGGGGAACAACAGAAGTTATCAATACCTTGTAAGTGGGAAGAATATCATATGCAATTTGAGTCTCCTATCTGGATATAGGGACCAATGTTTTTTCTCAAAAATCTTTTTGTTACTGGTAATACATTTATAAAATATACAAACTTTTATTCATAGTGCTATAATCCTTTACATTTAAAATCAAGTATCAAACTAAGGAGATGAAATGAGGGAATCTGATGCACTAAAGATAATCCCATAAATCAATCCCTGAAACCTAACCACAGTCTATAACATCAATGTCACAGTCCACCAGAATATTCACAAATTACTGAAGATCAAGTTGTTAATGCTTCCAAATTCAGGGGCCTTTTTACTGAACCTAGGTAAAAAGTGACCTGTGCTAGTGTGGGCATGTGAAATTGGCGTGTACCGGACCATTTTTTTTACAGTGGTTGGGAAAAAGACCTTTTTTTTAATGGGACAGTAACCTTATTTTCGAAGGAGAAGGACGGCCATCTTCCGACACAAATCGGGAGATGGCCGGCCTTCTAAGGCCTGCCAAATCGGTATATTCGAAAGCCAGTTTTGGCTGGCTTCAACTGCTTTCCGTCACTGTCGTTTTGTCTTCCTCCCTCCTTTTTTAATACACGGAATATATTTGGCCTGAACTTCAAGGATGGTATTTTTTAACAGCATCCATGCCTGATGTAAATTTTTGACCCTCGCAACAGCTCCTCTAAGTTTTTTTTGCACTGTTCTTCTCATTTTATCGTAGTCTCCTTTTTGAAAGTTAAATGCTAACGTATTGGATTTCCTGTGTGTATTTACTCCAAAGACAATACCAAATGTGATCATATTATGATCACTGTTATCAAATGGCCAAATCACCATTAGCTCCTGCACCAGATCATGTGCTTCACTAAAAACTAGGTCTGGAATTTTTCCTCCTCTTGTTGGCTTCTGTATGAGCTGCTGCATAAAGCAGTCCTTGATTTCATCAAGGAATGTTACCTACCTAGCATACCCTGATGTTATATTTACCCAGTCAATATTGGGGTAATTGAAATCACCACAAAAAAGTAACTACTACAGTAATAATCTGTATCCAGAGGAATGTCATCAAAATCTAATTAAATATAAATAAAGTGGAGAAAAAAGACTTCAGTGAGAAAACGAGACACACCTACTTGTAAGGTAAAACTTTCATAAACATAGGTGGCTCTTAATAATCATCAGTCATAAAAGAACTCCACTTGTACTACTGTTTCAATATTCTTCCAAATGACAAAAAAAACCTTTTTCTTTGCTCCCCTGCCCCCCTCCAGCCACCCATTCCCAACGACTGTCCTCTCTCCCCTGCCCCCCTCCTCCAGCCACCCATTCCTAGCAACTCCCTTCTCTCCCCTGCCCCCCTCCTCCAGCCACCCATGTCCAGTGACTCCCATCTCTCCCCTGCTCCCCCTCCAGCCACCCATGTCCAGCGACTCCCTTCTCTCCCCTGCCCCCCCCTCCAGCCACCCATGTCCAGCGACTCCCTTCTCTCCCCTGCCCCCCCTCCAGCCACCCATGTCCAGTGACTGAGACTTCCTTCTCTCCCCTGCTACACTCTCCAGCCACCGAGTTGTTCAATGAATTCTTCGGCTCTCCTTCCTCCCTCCGGATCCGGTCCCTCACCTCATCCAGCGAATTCTTCTGGGCAGGCAATCTTGCCTGACCGCTGCCGGCGCTGATTCTCCCCCGCTGCCGGATCGCTCTTCAAAATGGCCGCCGAGACTTACAAGGGCGGCCTGCAAGACTTCAGCAGAAGTCTCGCGAGGCCGCCTTTGGAAGTCTCGGCGGACATTTTTAAAGAGCGATCCGGCAGCGGGGGATAGTCAGTGCCGGCAGTGGGCAGGCAAGATTGCCTGCCCCGAAGAATTCGCTGGACGAGGTGAGGGACCGGATCCGGAGGGAGGGAGGGAGGAGAGCTGGCTCGCACTCAGGAACAACCGGCTCACAAGTCGGTACAAAATTTAACAACCGGCTCTTGCGAGCCAGTGCGAGCCGGCTCCAGCACACCACTGTCTTGAGCGGACTAAAGCCCATAGACAGCCCACCCAGCTTTCTGTTTCTTTTGACCTAAACAGGATGGGGGCAGGCATTGTAAATGCAACTTGTCCAGTTGACTAGTGGACTGTATCTCCTTTACTTGTGCCCAGGCTGGTCTGATTCTAGATGTCATGGCTCACAATGTCAGAGCCATAGCTGTGTTGGTAGCCCACTTGAGATCATCCTCAATTGAAGAGATATGCAGAGCTGTGACATGGTCTTCAGTCCACACATTCAGATCTCACTACTTCCTGGAACAAAATACCTGACAAGGGAGCCGGTTCTGTCAAGCAGTCTTGCAGAATTTGTTTGGAGTCTAGAATTCAACTCCACCCTCCTAAGCCCATTCATTTCTGTTCCAGGCTGCACTTTCAGAACAGGGAAGTTTTGGTTGTTAGTTATTGGTTCTGGTTGGTCTTGCTGTTGCAAGTCTCTATTGACCGTTGTTGCTTGTTTTCAGTGAGCATGGTAGCTAGGGATTCCCAATCATGGTATTCAGTTCTGTTTGTTCTTGAAGAAAGCAAAGTTATTCACCTGTAGCAGTTGTTTTCTGAGAACAGCAGGACATAGATTACCACATCCTTTCCATCTCCCCTTGGAGTTGTATTCTCTGTTTTTGTAATCCAACTGAGGGTCCCACACAAATTGGGTAGGCAGAAAAGCACATGTGCATGCGTGTTTGGGCTTAGGCTTCAGGAAAGTTCTGAATGCTGGGCAGCGTCCGTCAGGGCTCTGTCAGTGACATCACCTAATCTTGATAATCTGTGTCCTTCTGTCCTCGGAGAACACCTGCTACAGGAGAGTAACTTCACTTTTTAGTGATGGGAAGACATAAGTTTAGTATTTATGGGACAGTTTTTTATTTAAATTGAACTAGATAGTGGGATTTGAGGATCTAAGGAGTAAATAGAATTTGGAACAGAGAGTGCTGTTTTATTACTTGGAAGTAAAATATTATCTCTTCAGAGGAGAGGTGATGCGGGATTTGGGATTGGAAAATTCTGCATATAAGCAAACTAGTAGGCCTGCAGATTAAAAAGAGTACTGTCTTGAAAAAATATATGCTACTGAATATGAATACTGAATACCAGAGGTGAACATAGTCTTATTTACATATAACAATGAGACGGGAACATGGGCAAAGAAGTGAGGCAAGAAGAGTGAAAAGACATCTTTGAAAGGACAGTTGAGCTCTCAGCAGTGTGTTATGTACTAGAGAATGGGTACAAAATGATAGGTGTGCTGTTACTATAAACCTTTGCGAATCAAGGAGGCCTTTAAGGTGGGAGATGGGAAATGTTGGAGAGGGTGTGGGTCAATGGGAGACATTTCTACATATCTGGTGGGAATGCCCAGATTTCTACCAATATTCAGAGGTTTTTTACTTCAGCATGGCTATAAATGGTGACCTCTGTAGATCAGTTGAAGTGGCTCTGTTGATTGGTAGGGCTCCTGGACAGGAGGGACCCTGGGTAAATCGGTGTTTGAGAGAGACTACAGCTCAGATGACTGTAGCAGCAAATTGGAAATCCCCTTAGCTGTGTGTGGATCTATAAGGTATAAAAGAAAAATGGGTTATCTGTGCAACCCTTCTCACTAACTGGATAAATACATTTGAGAAAATGTGGGCTTATTGTCTGAACTGGGAAAAATTGAAGAACTGTTACCCAGGGCTGGGTAAAGGTTGAGGAGGAATGTGATAAGGTTTAGGATTTTTTTTTTTGGTGGGTGGGTGGGGGGGGGGGGTTGTATGCTTTATATACTCAATTTGGTAATATTTTGGCAGTGGTGTACCATTGGAAAACAAAGAGATGAAAAAGTTTTTAAAAGTCATGAAATATGGTGCACATATATTTTTATTTTATAAAGACACAATTAAACTATGTTCCTGGAATGATGTCAGCTGGTCAGAGAAAGCAAGTCATATTGTTTTATGCACGAATCATTCCCAAGTCTTTTTGTCATCTCTGTATTCGTGAAACTTTACAATAAGTCTTTAAAGGCCTTAGATAACTGTACTTTCTGGCCAGTCAATGGGCTAACTATTCCTAATTTTTAACTGGTTCCTGTTGTGCCGCAGTAAGTCAACTATTTAAATAGACAGGATAGGCTAGCTCTCTTCGATCAGATTTCCGGCATTTCTGTTGTAAATCCACTAGAGGACAGGCTTCTGCTATAGTTCCCTACAGAGGAAGCTCTCAAAACCACAGCCCTGTTAATGCATTGTACAAACTCACCTTACTTTTGCCTGTACAATATGAGATAAGGGTATGTAGGGATGGGATATAGAGTGATGTACCCAAGGTCACAAGGAGTGTGAGGGGCTCAAAGGCGATTCCAACCCTGGTTTCCCTGGTTCTGAGCTCATTGATATAACTACAAGGCCACTTTTTCTCTTGCCATGAGATTTTTCCCTTTGACCTTGTTAGATGACCTGGCTTAGATCTCTTTACAAAAAATGTTAATGATAGTTTCCTTCATGCTTGATGATTGGAATGCAGCTGAACAACATTATACAAGAAGGTAAGAGTCATGTCATAAACCCATCTATATTTTTTTATGTATTTATGTATTATGTTATGTATTAAAATGGTTAAATAATAAACATTTTATAATAAATAATCTGAGATTTATGATGTTACAGATTACCACAGCTGTTCTAGTGATATGGCATTTGTAAGAGTTTTGACATCTAGCAACAACATCATACTTCTCAAAAAGTAATTATCCTCACTGAATTATCTTTTTGACCTATTGTTTGTATAGGCTCCCACAGAAAACTTCTGCTTTTTTTCCTGGCATGTCTAAACAAATTCAATCATCACCCAACTCCAGCAACGTTTCATCTGATTCTCCACGTCCCCTATCCCCTGGCAATGTTCGGCCAATCAAGACAGAAAAAAAAAATGAGAAACAAGACTCAAAAAAAGAGCCCACAAAAGCAAATGAAGAAAACACAGAAGGTATAGCACATCTACCACCCTCACAAGAATCTACAACTAAAGTGCTTTCTGGGCATCAAGACCCTGGTCAAGGTAAAAAGCTCTGTCTCTAGCACAGTAAGAAGCAATGTTGTTTATAATGCTTACTGCCTTTTCCTGTGTATAGTGTTTTAATTTCTCAGTTCTTAGTTAAAGCTTCTCTTAAATTAAAAACCTTTCCTTCTGTAGTTTAAGTAACTTTAATATTTAATCTGCTAAAACTGCAGCATGGAATTACTGTATTGTCTCTGAGGACAAGCAAGAAATGCAGTCCCAAACATTTATGGCCATCATCTGCCAGAGTCTAAGTCAGAGATATTTATTTATTTCAATTTCTGTTTATTGTGAGTCGTGCAAGCAATTGCAACAAAGTAAACATGGTACAGCAAAGACAGAGTACAGGATTGAAAACACACATCAGCTAATACAACATGACCTATAAATTCTTGTAACTGTCATATATATACAGACTCACCCAAATGCACAGATATACTTACAATTCCCTTTTCCCCAAACTCCCCCCCTCCCCCCACCCCCGGGTGAAATCCATTCTTTCAAAATGACTGATTTAGCTGTTATTGTGGATGGGCGCACGAATCCCTTAAATCCTGCTGGTAGAGGGCCTATCAAAGACGGGTGTCCAAACAATAGGAGGGGGTACGCCTCCATGTAGAGTGCCACAGATCAGATATGTAATGTAAAAGAGCAGTCCAAAAGGCTATTATCTTCGGACAGGACCAAAACATATGACCCAGGGAGACACCTGGGGCCAGACATTTAGGACATGCGCCATCCGTGGACACTCCCACATAGAAGAGGCGGCATATGCACCCGCATTGCAAACTTATAGTCCATCTCTTGGTACGACACCAACCTAGAGGAGCTTTTGATGCGCAGAACAAAGTCTTGAAGAGTTGACCTTGACACGGACACTGCCAACTCCTCACTCCAACTTGCCGCCAATGCTGAAAAATTAGGTTCCTGTACTGAGTCTCTAATATGTCTGTGATGCATCCGCATTGGAACTTTCGTTTGTGCTTGCAAGGAGAAGGCGGAGGACAATTCCTCCTGAACATCTTCAGTTAGAGTTACCCAAGGATTGCTCTGAACATAGTGTTGCAGCTGGTAATAATGGAAATGATCAGAGGGCAACAGCTTAAATTGTTTTCGTAGCTCCTCAAACGTTTGCATCCGACCCTCCTCCGTTAAAATGTGAACTAAATAGAGTAGCCCATGTCTCTGCCATCTAAGGAACGAAGGATAAAGGTTTCCTGGGGGGAACTTAGGGTTACCACAAATTGACATAAATGGAGTCGTTCGCGCTGAAAACTGGTGGTGGCGACAGATCCATCTCCATGTTGCCTTTGCTGTAGGCAAAATGTGTGAATCAGTCAGTATGGGAGGAAGTGGTCTGCCTCCCACATGAAGCAAACAACTGAAATGAGTGTCCCGAGTAAGAGTTGTTTCTATTGAGGTAGCTGAAAAGTTCGAAGTGGCTCGAAACCAGTCTGATATATGACGCATGCCACTAGCTATGGTAAGGTAGCGAATGCTCAGCAAACCCAACCCTCCATGCTCCACCGGAACGCACAAGTTATTAACAGAAAGTCGGGCCCTTTTCCTCCTCCACAGTAAGCTTTGTAGATGCTTATTCAATTTCTTCTCGTCTTCTGGTTTGAGGAAAAGTGGCAATGTCTGAAAAGTGTAAATCCATTTCGGCACCAGCAAAATATTGTACAAAGCTATTCTACCCAGTAAGGACAGGGGGTAATCTGTCCACAATCTCAGTTTATGACATGTCATTTCCATTAAAGGAGTTACATTCTCATAATATAATCTTGACATATCCTGGGTTATACATGTGCCAAGGTATCTAATTTTATTTTCTGCCCAGGATAGAGGGGTGCCCGATTCCCATGTGCCCTTTGTGGTAGGAAAAACCCTGAGGCCTATAGATTTATGCACATTTAGAGTAAAACCTGATAGTCTCCCGAACTCTTGAATCATATCCAACAATTTTCCCAATGTAGCCTGTGGCTGAGTCGTGATAATCAGGAGGTCATCTGCAAAGGATAAGGCCTTAATTGTTTCTCCCCTGTCTCTCACCCCTGGAATCTCCTCCGACTGTTTGACTGCTCGCAAAAGGGGTTCCATGGCCAACATAAAAGCGATGGGGAGAGAGGACATCCCTGCCTAGTCCCCTTGTTTATTGGAAATATTTGTGACTGCACTCCATTGATTAGTACTGCTGCTTCCGGGCCGGAATACAGGGCTCTTATAGCCCCAAGAGACCACCCACCAAATCCCATATGAGTTAACACGGTGAACATATATTCCCATTCTAGCTTGTCAAATGCTTTTTCAGCATCGAGGGAATATAGACAGGTTGGAATCCGCTGTTGTTGGCTATGTGCCATGGCCAGTAGCAGCCTTCGAACATTACTAGCAGCTTGTCTAGATTTTACAAAGCCTACCTGCTCCTCCCCCACCAATCTAGGCAACAGATTGGATAACCGATTCGCTATAATTTTGGCCAGGATTTTTAAATCGACATTAATTAAAGAGATAGGTCTAAAAGAATTAGCCTGATCCTCCGGTTTGCCTGGTTTGTGAATTAATGTGATGTATGCCTGGTTGAAGTATGGTGGAAATTTACCGTTCTCTATGATCTGTTCATAAAAGTCATGAATACTGGGATAGAAAGATGGGGGCAACAGCTTATAGAACTCCCCCGAGAATCCATCTAGCCCGGGAGCAGAGCCCATGGGTAAAGATTTAATTGCTTCTTGTATCTCTTTGAGATTGACTGGAAGCCCGAGGGAGTTCTTTTCCTCTTCTGTCAAATGCGGTAGACCTATTTGATCTAAAAAGTGGATGGTCTCTGTGCGGCCCAAGGTCTTGGATGACTCATAAAGAGAGCTAAAGAAATTTTTAAAAATTTCCACTATTTTCTCACTCTTGTTGTGGAGGTTCCCCTTATTGTCTCTAATAGTGACGATCGGTCTTTGCGGGCTCCAGGATTTAACCAATCTAGTTAAAAAGGTCCCTGACCAGTCCCCATATCGCTGAAATCTTTATTTTTGGTATGCCATGTAACGTCGGACTCGTTGATGCAACAAAGAATTGAGGGCTACCTGGACTGTGTGAAGCTGTTCCTTAGTGGCAAAGGTAGGGAGTTTAAGATGTTGTTTTTTTGCTCTTTTAAGATCTTTTTCTAATTTCAGAACTGCCGAGGCAATTTTTTTATTATAAGCTGATACATAGGCTATGATATCACCTCGCAACACTGCTTTAGCAGTTGCCCAAAACAGGCCAGGTTGGGTCCTATGTTGATCATTATTTTGAGAGAATTTTTCCCACTTCTGAATTAAGTGCACTCTAAAATCTTTATCTTGATAAAGGTGAGTGGGAAACCTCCACTTCCCGGCCTGCTGCTAGAATCTGGGAGACTCCATATCCATCCACACTAGGGAGTGGTCCGAGACCTCCTCCGGGCCAATCTCTACATTCAACACCCATGGGAAAATAGAACGAGAGACTAATATATAATCCAATCGGGACAAAGTCCCATGGGCTCGAGATTCATGAGTGTAGTCTTGCTCAGTGGGGTGAAGGCCGCGCCATGAATCCACCAAATTGAGTGTTTGCATAAAATGGGAAAGAGCGTGCGATCTCGGTCCTCCCCTATGTGCAGAGTGTGGATTAGAACAATCATATTGTGGATGGGACACCAGATTAAAATCCCCCATCACCATGAGCTGTTTCGAGTGGTAGGGCATACACAATCGTGTTAACCGAGCTAGAAGTTTAGGATCATAAGTATTAGGGCCATATAAACCCAGGATCATAATTTCTCTGCCTTGTACCCACACCCGAATCAAAATATAGCGCCCTCCCTGGTCCGATTCGACTACCTCTGACTTAGCTGCCAATCCTTTCCGGATCAATATTGCCACCCCTCCCTTACGATCACCAGAGGCAGATGAATAGACCTCACCCACCCACTGTCATTGTAACTTTGCATGCTCCACCGCTGTGAGTTTAATTTCCTGTAGACAACCAAAATCTGTTTTATGCCTATTCAGAGCCGCTAGAATTTTTGCCCTTTTAATCGGAGTTGAAATGCCCCCTACATTCCAAGTGGTAAAACAAAGAGACTTAATTTTGGGGTTGATATAGGATATCTAGTGCAGATGGTAAAAAATTAACTCCATTACTCGGGCGCCTAGCCTCGCCTAAGGGATCCTGTGGCCTAGATCGCCACCCCGAGTTGTGCCAATCCCGTGTGGACCCAATCACACCCGCAAAATGTGCATAAATCGTGCATCTCAACCTGCCCCCCTTATTTGCCCCAATTCCTTATCAAACCAATTCCTACCCATGAACCAAACTTTAACTAACGGAGATCAATGATGGTGGTCTCCCCACTCTCCCGCCACCCTGATACAACAAATGCTTAGATCTACTAGTATTCTGGCCTGTTCCAGTATTATACTCACAGCCTCAACATTTAAGTCACTTTGTCAACCCAGAACTCTCTGAGTATAAGATGTAAAATCCTCACAGTGGGGGAGGTTGGAGTAAGTCTGCTGGGACCTCCTGCGGCATTCTGTAAACCTGCCATTTCTCCTGATGAAACACTTTTAGGATCGCAGGGTATATCAAAGCAAAATCTTTGTTTTGTAAGAGCTAGGGATTTGCATACAGGCCCAAATGCTCGATGCCGCTCCTGCAGTGCGGCGGAGAAGTCCTGGAATATTTTAACAGGAGTCCCTTCAAAGGCTAGAGAATCTCGCTTCTGCCACATCCCACGTAAAATTTCCACTTTATGGATGTAATTGTGTACTTTTATCATTATTACTCTTGATCGCTGATTTGGGCCTGGCTTGCGCCCCACCCGATGGGCGCGCTCGAGGCATAATGGTTCTACACTATCAGACAAGGCGAATTCCTTTTTTAACCATTTCTCCAGCACTTCCGATAGTAGATGGTCCGGCATAGATTCCGGGAACCCAATGATCCGCAGATTGTCCCTCCTCGATCTATTTTCCAATTCATCTACCAGCTGAGTGTTTTTCTGCACCAATTTTGTAAGCTCTGTCAACCGCGTCGCCATTCCGGCCTCCTCGTCTTCTACCGCCGACATCCTCTGTTCTAGCTCCCCAGTTCGTTTCGTGGTTTCAGCTAGTAACGATTCAAGGGAGGTGAGTTGACCCGAGAGTTGTTGCAGCTGTTGAAGTTGAGGTTCCACTGCAGTTTTGACTATGGAGGACAGTTGCCATAATTGCGTGTCAGTAAATTCCGTAGAAATTTTCTCTGGTGCCGGGCTCGCGGCCATCTTGTTATCCTGAGGTCAAGTTTTCTCGTCTTTTTTCCCGCGTTTTGGAGGCATGCTTGGCTCTGGACGTGTGACAAATTGGTCCATAAAGTCCTTCGCACTCTCCTCCACTTGTGGTGGTGATTAGGAACCGTGGCCCCGTATTCCAGGCGCGAGAGAGCGGGCGAGTCCTCAGAGGAGAGCTATGTCACGTCTGGGTGAACAGTGGAGTGCCACAGGGAACTGTACTGGGACCGGTACTATTTAACATATTTATAAATGATATGGAAATCGGAACGACGAGTGAGGTGATCAAATTTGCAGATGATACAAAACTATTCAAGGTTGTTAAAACACATGTGGACTGTGAAATATTACAGGAAGACCTTAGGAAATTGGAAGACTGGGCGTCCAAATGGCAGATGAAATTTAATGTGGACAAATGCAAGGTGATGCACATTAGAAAGAATAATCCGAATCATAGTTACCTGATTCTAGGGTCCATCTTGGGAGTCAGCGCTCAAGAAAAAGATCTGGGTGTCGTTGTAGATAGTACGCTGAAATCTTCTGCTCAGTGTTTGGCAGCGGCCAAAAAAGCAAACGATGCTAGGACTTTTTAGGAAAGGGATGGTGAATAAGACCGAAAATACTATAATGCCTTTGTATTGCTCCATGGTGCATCCGCACCTTGAGTATTGCATTCAGAGGTCGCCATATCTCAAAAAAGATATAGCACAATTAGAAAAGGTTCAAAGAAGAGCAACCAAAATGATAAATGGGATGGAACCCCTCTCGTATGAGGAAAGGCTAGAGGTTAGGGCTGTTCAGCTTGGAAAAGAGACGGATGAGGGGAGATATGATTGAGGTCTACAAACTCCTGAGTGGTGTAGAACGAGTTGAAGTAAATTGATTTTTTACTTGTTCCAAAAGTACAAAGACTAGGGGATACTCGATGAAGTTACATGAAAATACTTTTAAAATAAATAGGAAGAAATTTTTTTTCACTCAACAAATAGTGAAGCTCTAGAACTGTTTGCCGGAGGATGTGGTAGCAGTGGTTAGTGTATGTGGGTTAAAAAAAAGGTTTGGACAAATTCCTGGAGGAAAAGTCCATAGTTTGCTATTGAGACAGACATGGGAAGCAACTGCTTGCCCTGGGATTTGTAGTATGGAGTGTTGCTACAATTTGGGTTTCTGCCAGGTACTTGTGACCTGGCTTGGCCACTGTTTGGAAAACAGGATACTGGGCTAGATGAACCATTGGTCTGACCCAGTATGGCTACTCTTATGTTCTTATGGGTTATCTTGGGTTCGGACTATCCAGAACTCAGAGCTGTCTGGACGCAGCTAATTGTTACACCAGAAACATTAAAGGAATACTCACACTGGAAGATCCTGACATATGTTAAAAACCCTAAAATGCCTAAACCCTGGTAAGGTGACAACATTGGTAAGTAAAGTCCCACTATACCCAGAATCTGGGGCTGCAGTAAACAGGGACTCTGAAGTAAAGGGTGGCATGCATGATCTTCCAAGTTCCTCAGATAGCTGACCTGAGTAGGGTGAGGAGCAAATATTGGGAATTTTAAGAGAGTTTCCAAATGGAGGATGAGACTCTTAAAAATGCCCAAGCACAGGCTCAAATGGGAACTTAGAACTCTTTTAAGCTGAGCCTCCTGTACTTTATAATGAAACATGATTTATTGTATAGAGTAGCCAAAGGAAACCTAGAAGAAGAAGAGATAGAAATTTTAGTGCCCCAATCCTATCATCAATAGATATTGCAGTTGACCTACAGTCGCTTGTTAGACGACCATTTGGGTGAAGAGAAAACCGGGGAGCATATATTGGCCCAGTATGCACTTTTTTGAAAGTAAAGGTGCTTCAGGTCTCTGTATACGACCCCCAGACTGATGGCCTCTTTGAGCACTTCAACAAAACCCTCAGGCAGATGCTGGAGTTTATTACTGAAGATGGGAAGAATTGGAATACCCTATTTTCCTATGTACTGTTCTCCATCTGGGAAGTTCCTCATTCAAAGTACTCTACGGCTGTTTGTGAAGACTCCTTGCCCAACATTATCACAGGGTGTATATAGAACAAACATTTAAAAAGTTGAAACTCCTTCATTGTCGAAAAGCCACACTTGTTACATTCCAAATAATATATTTAATTGATTATAAGCATTGTGTGGACTCTCGAAGACGTCGCTTTCAAAAAAGATTTTTCAAGCTTTGGATACCATTCCTAGACACTCTTGCTGTCCACTGTTTTTGCTGGTTCATAATATGTTATTCAGGACTTGTTTTGAGGGAAGGACTTTTGGGAGGGAATTGGGGAGGGGAATTTGATGTTTGGGAACTTTTCAGGGATTTTTGGGGAGTAAGTTTTGTGGGAATACAGCGTTCTATACTGTGTTGCATTTGCTATGGTATTAATGATACTTGCATTTTGTACTTAAAAGATGCTGTTTATACCAATAAAGATACTTCAAAATATAAATGAGCACTGTAAAGGTTACATACTTAATGTTGTATGACAACTGCAGGGGGGGGGGGGGGTTAACTGCGGTCTGCTTTACCCATCTTATTATATATACTTAATGCAACAATGCTAGTCTGCAAAAGCTTATACAGTTTTATACAAAAGCTTAGCAGGAATTTTAGTCTCTAAATTTGGGATGATGTTTCTTAGGAATTAGCCTTTCTGTGGAGATATTACATCAGCTGTCACTCCAAATTCCCCCAGACAACCTTACAATCCCTTGTGGTCTAGTGGTGTAGTCAGGGCAGGAGTGATCCCCAATCATTTTTGCTCATGTCAGCTGTATTCTCAAAATGGCTGCTGTAACCTCTTTCAGCAGTCTTACGAGCTTACCACTACAGGCATCACTGTCCTAGAGATCAAAAGGTAATCTGTTCTAGAAAAGGTACAATGCACCCTAGAGAAATGGGTATAGTCCTGTTCTTTGGGGTGCAGGGTACGCCGAAGGTCTAATTGTCCCAATGAGGTACACAAGTAAGGAAGCCCCTTCCCCTCATGGAACACAGGGACAGATTCTGTCACGGACCTGTCTACTTGGGTGTCTAAAACTTGATTGAAATCCCAGGCCAGCAATGTATTGGATATTTTTCTGTCTTAAATTTGTCTGAAGTGTTCCTTGTAGCGCTTTAGAAATGTTAAATAGTAGTAGTAGTAGTATTTATCCTCTTTGGCCAGCAGGTGGTGCATCTTTATGCTTAAAGCTTTTACAGAGGCATGACTTCTCTTTCTTTTAGCTGGCACACAGATAACAGGAAGTGCCTGTAGTGATGTAACCAGTTTTTATTTGAAACTTTACTGTCCTGGGCTCTGATAGGCCTGGAGTTTGAAATTACCCAGAAGATGCTGGCTGTTGCTTCAGTTTCAGCCCAGGAGAAGAGAGAGAGAGAGAGAGAGCTCTTTGCTGAAGCCCTGTAAAAAACATTTATATTTGATAACTGGTAAACAGCTATATATAGCCTGCACGGGAGTCACACTGCCTTCTTGGCCTCTCTCCCTGTAGAAGGATAATTTTGTTGCAAACTAATCTGTGCATGCTTTTGGGGTATTCTGAACTGACCCTGTCTCCAAGAAAAAAAATTTTATGTAGTTTTTTTCTGAGCAGACCATAAACCTTGAGGGCTGAGCCTATTTATATTAATTTTTTTGCCCCAGCTTGAGGGCACCAGTCTCCCAGTCAGTGTATTTGGCTGAACAAGAACTACTGTGGAGTAAACTGACACGGTACTACGGGACTTTTACATTATTCGTTAATCACAAGGACTTTTGAACATCTGACATTGGTTAATACTATCATGATCAAGACATAGATTATGTCTGAATGAATCGGTTAAAAATTAGAGATAACTATATGTAATTTGTTGTACTAACCATTGTGCTAAGAAGAACAATTAATATGTGAACAAGATAAACTTGCGGGGGTAAGATCTCATATGTATTAGTCAGAAATGTTATAACAAATAAAAGTAACTTCAGATATAGTATATATCTATTTCTATTTTTATTGTATTCTATATAGCTTTGGAGGAATAGTACACAATAATTGCTCCCTTTCCCCTAGTTAATTTCTGTAAAGCTATTTAGGCTCCTGGTGACTGGATTCCAGTCATTCCACAGCTAGCTGTGTCCTTCATTTGTATTAGAGTTCCTGTATTGTGATTGTCCCAGTAGGGAACAGCCCTATTTGGGCATTTTTGTTCCTTGAGCTTGTGCCCTGCTGGTTGATTATTTTCTAACTCTTGTGTGTGCTGGCTCCTGTTTGACCTGTCTTCCTGTTTTTGAGCTCTTTTCATTGGTTCGTTTATCTTTGTGTGTTCATGTTACCCTGAGATTCCTGAATCTTGCCTTGTTTCTTTGACTTAGATTTTCAATTGCCTGCTTTACTTAGGACTAACTCTATAAGATATAGTGACAAATAAATTTACTACTTGCAGTTCCTTGTTCTGAATCCTAGTTTGTGGCAGGTCTGAGCCTCAGGGATCTCATTGTCAGCCCAGCTAGGGATCCATGGCATTTCACTTCCACTCGATGCTAGACATCGACATCCTTTGATGCTGGCACGGAAGTGATGGAATCCTTTGCTTTCCTCTTTTGAGTATTGGCTGTTGTCCGATCCCTAGAGTTTGATGCAGCTTGAGTGTCAATGCTGATGAATATGACTTGGATTTTGATGAATCAAAGAACCTTTTCTTCTGCTCTTCACAGCCTCTTTGATTCATTTGCAGGCACAAATGACATTTAGAAGCTTTCTGGTCTCTTCTTAGGCACTACAAGAACTAGTGAGAATATACACTGTTTATAGTCTTGCTGCAGTCTGCACTTTTTAAAGTCACTGAGGGCCATTTTGGGGGAAAATAATTGCCAGTAGACATGGCAATAGATGATGGTTTATGGGGAAAGGACCCAGCTGAGCTGCCATGACACCTGAAAAAATGAAGAATCTGTTTTGATTCATCAATAAAGAGTGTTGCTTAAAGATGAAAAAAACAAAACACTGAAGAGGTCACAAAAAATAAAAATTCCAAGTGCTGCCCAGATCGTTACCTAAGGAAATATAAAAGTATGAAGAGAGGCCCTCACACACAGCCACACATTATTATAAAGGTGATTTTCTATAAGAAGGGTTATGACTCTGTGGAAAATGCAAGACTTGAAGAGGCTCTGCAAAAGAATACAGTGTGGGAAGTGATGCAAATACATGACAGAAAACTGGAGGAATCTTTCCTGTTTAGATGACATTATCCAGTTGTAAGGATTTCTCATCCTGCTTTTCCTGAGAGAAATGAAAATGAATGTAGTATTACATTAATACTGAGGTTTATGTTTCTTTTTGTTCCCCCCACCCTTACAAGTGATCAGGTGACATAAGATACTGCTTGACAAACTACAGTTAATATTGCAGAGGTATTATGTAATATTAGTAACAATAGAATGAATGACACAAGAATGACAGTCTTTAAAATTAGTTGTCTTAAACGAGATGAGATGAGGAAAATACCCACCATTCCATTATGAAGGCGGCATCTAGAACTGGGTCAGACCAAAGGTCCATCTAGCTTAGCATCCTTTTTCCAACAGTGGGCAATTCAGATCACACATACCTGGCAGGATCCTAAAAAGCCACAAAACAATCAGTTGAGGTTCAAATAGTGGGTGACCACTACCAATCACCACTATTTGATGCTTTGTTTTGTGGTTTACTGATCTACAGCGATTAGCCCTTGGTAGGATCTGAAAAAGCAAAAGGATTCCATGCTATCCACTCCAAGGTACAAGTCTCCCCAAGTCCACCTCATTAACAGTTTATGGACTTCCAGGAATTTGTCCAAACCTTTTTTAAATCCAGCTATGCAATCTGCTTTTACTACATCCTCTGGCAGGGCTTAGCTTTGTGTTGAGTTAAATATATTTTCTCTGATTGTTTTAAATGTACTACTTCTCTAGTCTTTGTTCTTTTGGAATAAGTAAACAATGTATTTGCGTTTACCCATTCCACACTACTCAGGATTTTATAGCCCTTTATCATATCTGAGGTGCTGCAGACAGTGTCACCAACACCCTTAGAGAAATAGGATATGGACTATAGTCACTGAATCAGACCATCAAAACAACCATCTTCATCATATATTCAAAAGATGCAACCACATCATTTGCATCAAGCTCTATCAGCCAAGACATAACCATCAGAAAAAGAAAACTTGTCAGAACAAAAGAGGGAAGGAGATGAAGTGATAGAAATATAGGTAAAGGATTCACTTTAGGATGAATTGAAAAAAACCATTGCCTATGTCGTGTCCTGGGTGAAGTTCCAGGCAGCCTGAAAGCAACAGTTGGAAAGGCATGCTCATGTTTGTTTATTGGTATTTGCTGTAGCAAGTTAAGATAAAAACATCACAAAAGAAACATCCATTTGTCCATAGATAAAACTATGATAAACCTAACATAGGAGTGGAGGAGTAGCCTAGTGGCTAGTGCAGTGGCCTTTGATCCTGGGGAACTGAGTTCAATTCCCACTGCAGCTCCTTGTGACTCTGGGCAAGCCACTTAACCCTCCATAAGTACCTGAATATATGTAAACCACTTTGAATATAGTTGCAAAAGCCACAGAAAGGTGGTATATCAAGTCCCATTTCCCTTCCCTATCAAACCTCACCCTTCTCCTTATTGTCACAGTATGCAACACTTTTGTATTACCATCCCTTAATCTATCAACAGGATTAAGCAAACAGCCTGGTAAAAAGTACACCGAATGTACTATTTCCAGTACTATTAAAGAAAGACGTGGTTTTAACTTGTTTTCAAAATTGGAGGAAGTCAGTCATCAACCATAACTTCAATGGAAGCCTACTCCACAACTGAGAGACACTCAGTGGGGGCCAGGAGGAAGCATAATGTAAAATTCAGCAGTAGCAGCTGGTGAATTGCTATCTCTTATGGGGAAAGAATACATTTTCCTCCTCAAGTCTTGCTGAATACCTTCATCAGAGACTCCATTTTATAAAATCTGTATCAAATCTCAGTAATTAAAGTATGGTAGGAAAGAAAAGGAAGAATATATACTGGTTGTTACCCAGGATAAGAAGGTGCCCACTAATAGCTTATGCACTAGGGCCTGAGATGGTGGTAGTGATAGTGCATATACTGGAGATGAAAATAACATTCCTGCTCTAGATAAAGACTATGATGAACTTGTTTATAGACAAAAGGAGAGAAACCATAAAAGTCAATGAAAAAGTTAAGAGGATTAACTACAATTAAGTGGACTCCTGTAGACACATGAGATAATGTGCTATTACCTGTATGCTACAAATCCTGTATTTAAATCAAGATGGTATATAATCTATCAATTCTAATAACCTCATGGCAATAGTGCAGAAGGGGAAATAAGAGGGGAACATAAAGAACCAAAGATCAGTTAATGCTGAATAAAGCTATCATGGCAAGTGTAAAAAAGAAAAAAAATTTCAGTATAGCATGGATTGACTGTGAGAGAGCCTTTGATAGCATCCCACAATCCTGGATAATAAATTGACTTGAAATATATGTGCTGGTAAGAATCAGTACTTATGTACATATTTTCTAAGGACACATAATAGAATGGTAATAAATTGTAAATAACTGTGAAAGTAAGCAAACCAAACAATCCTTGCAATTAGCTCAAAATGTCACTGCATGTGTCTTATCTAAATGTGATCACATTTCACCAGTGTTTGTGAAGCTGCACTGGTTACCTATCGAGTTTAGAATGCAGTACAAAGTGCTGTTATTAATATTCTAAGCTCTAAACAGTAATGTTCCTATTGTAATATGAAAAAGTTTTCAAGTATACTAACCTTCTCATTCTTACGATCTGCTTCAGACAATTTATTGGATGTACCATCAATTCATTGGGTTCGATTAGAAGAGTACAGATCCGCTATTTTTTAAATTGCATTACCATCTTCTTTGAGATAAGATCTTAGAATGTGAATAAAAAGAGCCTAAAAACAATTTTATTTCAAAAGGCCTTTAATATATCAGATCCTCCGATATAATGAATATATTTTAAATTGAGGTGTTGATGTTAATTGATGATTTTAAATTATTTTAATTTAAATGTTCTGATTTGATTAAATATTTTTAAGTGTGAGATGTTTGCAGTCCAAACTATAAAGATTGTCTAGTCGTATTTGTTTGTTTTGTTGTATTGATTTTTATGTTTGTTCCTCTGTATTCTGCCCAAAGTTGTAGATGGAGCAGATTACAAATATTTTAAATACGTAAACAAATAGTACACTTTTCACCCAATTATTCTTAAATGTAAGTCAGATCATTAGAAGGTAAATATAGTGCTACATTTTCACACTCTAAATAGATCATTTTTTTCAAGGGTATATTTAAATAAAAACCATGCTAATAACTAAGTACTTATCTCTGAGAAAATATATCCAAAATGGTGACATTCAGGCAGCTCCTGACATGATAATCATGTTTCCCTCTGCTATGTCACGGTACAGTTTTCTGCAACAACAGTTTTCAATAAGTGTCCGACATAACGTCTAATAGTCTTCAGGCACAATATTACTTCACCGTTCTCAAGATGCCAATGGCATAATTTTTTCAGTTATATATCCTAATCAGCTGACCTCCATTAGCCAATCAAATTAAACTAATGTCATCCATTCCAGTTCTTCATTAAGACCCCTCAGTGTCATGTTGTCTAAATCAAAGATCCATCTCTTTTCCTTATACTAAAATTCAATCAAAATCACCATCCTTTCACCCTCCTTATACAATCCATAACACACCATCGAATATCTGAAACTCTTATGTTGTTTCAGTCGCCAGTGTATTAACACTAAAGGAACTGATTCTGTCTCAGTTTGAATTCTGGATTTAAGTTCATTGAAACATAATTTGACTGGACGAGTAGTTCTGCCTGTGAATATGAGATTACAAGGACATTGAAGGAGATACACAGCATAGGTAGTATTACATGAAGTGGAAAAATAAGTTTTGAATCTGTTCTTTGCATCAGGAAGTATCCATTCAACTCCTTCCATTGTCGCACACCATTGGTATCATCCACGTGATGTATGATGTTTCTTATTATTCCCTTCTTTCTGAATCCACTTGCTGAATGACGCATATTTGCCTATATTTTTACTCTATGTTAAAGATAAAATAGGTTTCTTAAGAAAGATAGAGTAATTCTATTACAAGCCAGTGTCTGCAAACAGTGGTGTCTATTGCTGTTGATAAATGTGAACAAGGTAAAATAAAAGTCAATAGCTCCTCTTGTTTCTCTCTTAATAATACAGAATTAAATCCTGTTGTCAAATATAGCCCTACGATAGGCAACCTTTACCAGAAAGGAAACATACCACAATAATTATTTAAGTTTTCTTTGTTTTCATCTTCACTGGCTGAAATGGAGCTTGCCTGTAAATTGATTAAGTTGGATATGTTCTACTTTGGGAGAATTTAAAACTTGAGCGCTTTTTTTTTTTTTACTTAAGAGATTTTATCAGTACTGTTATTTCAAAAGAATGGTAAAGACTTCATATAATGGAGTAAAAATGTAGGTGAAGATGCATCATTCAGCAAGTGGATTCAGAAAGAAGGTAATAATAAGGAACATCATATGTCGTGTGGTGGATGCCAGTGATGTGCAGTGACTATGAAAGGAGTTGAATGGATACATCTTGTTACAAAGAAGAGATTCAAAACTTATTTTTCCACTTCATTTATTTTATTTATTTATTTTTATTTTATAGCATTTATACCCCGCTCTTTCCCGCTTGATAGCAGGTTCAGTGCGGCTTACAAAGTATGGTACAAAGTATCACAGAGATAGCACAAAGTATGGTACAAAGTTTCACAGAGTTAACATGGTTATATAGAGTAGGATGATAGTAAGAGATGTGTGGAAAGGATTGGAGTGTGGGTAGTACTAGTGGTGCGGATTAGGTTCAAGATTTACATTGGGGCGTTTGGGTAGGCTTGTTTGAAGAGGTAAGTCTTCAGCAGTTTTCAGAAGGGAAGGTGTTCATTGGTTTTTCGAATGTGTCAAGGTATGGCGTTCCAGAGTTGGCTGCCTATGACAGGGAAGTTGGATGCGTAGTAGGTTTTGTATTTAAGGCCTTTACAGTTGGGAAGATGAAGGTTGAGATATGTTCGAGAAGATTTAGATCCGTTCCTGGCTGGAAGATCGATCAAGTTGGACATATAGCTTGGAGATTCACCATTGAGGATCTTGTGGATCATTGTGTGGGCTTTGAAGCTTATTCGTTCCTTAATAGGGAGCCAATGGAGTTTTTCACGAAGTGGTGTTGCGCTTTAAATCGTGATTTGCCAAAAATGAGTCTTGCTGCAGTGTTTTGGGCGGTTTCGAGTTTTTTCATGATTTGGGCTTTGCAACCGATGAAGATGCTATTACAGTAGTCAGCATGGGTAAGTACTGTGGATTGTACTAGGTTACGGAAAGTCTTCTGTGGGAGGAATGGTTTTACTCTTTTCAGCACCCACATCATGTTGAACATCTTCTTTGTCATGGTTATTGCATGAGTCTAATGTTAGGTGTTTATCTAATGTTACTCCTAGGATTTTTAGATAGTCAGATTTTGGGATTGTAATGTCGGGGGTGATCAGGGTGGTTGGGAGCAGAGTAGAGTATTGTGATGAAAGGATTAGGCATTGAGTATTTTCTTTGTTCAGTTTCATCTTGAAAGCGTTGGCCCAGGATGTTAGGGTGTTCATGGCTGTGATTATTTTCTCCGAGATTTCAGTAAGGTTGGATTGGAAAGGGATGAATATTGTGACATCATCAGCGTAGATGAAGGGATTTAGGCCGGATTTGGCTAGGGATTTGGCCAAAGGAATCATCATAAGGTTGAAGAGGATAGGGGTGAGCCTTGGGGGACTCCGCATTTTGATGGCCACGTAGGTGATATTGATGAGGTTGATTTGACCTGGTAGGATCTGGTGGTGATAAAACTTCTTATCCACTTGATGATGTTTCCGCCGATTCGTAGTTTGTCCAGTAACTTTGTGAGAATATCATGGTCTACCATGTCAAATGCGCTGGATAGGTCGAACTGCAGAAGAAGTATTTTGTTGCCAATTGAGATTTCTTGTTTGAACTTGGATACCAGGGTAAGTAATACTGTTTCTGTGCTGTGTGCAGGTCTAAAACCCAATTGTGATTCATGTAGTATGGAGAACTTTTGTATGAATTCGTTGATTTGGGAGGTTACGCTATTTTCCATCAGTTTGGTTAGTAGAGGGATGGAGGCCACGGGTTGATAGTTGGTGATGTCATTCGCTGGTTTCTTGGGGTTTTTCGGTATTGGTGTGAGTAGAATGTTGTCGTGTTCAGCGGGGAAGGAACCTTGGAGTAGAAAGTTTAAGTGGGTGGTGAGTTCTGTAATGAATCGTTCTGGGGCATTTTTCATAAGATAATTGGGGCATGGATCCAGGTGGCAGTGAGACTTGGAGAGTTTGGATAGTGCTGAGGAAATTTCCATAGTACTGAGGGGGGCGAAGTTTGTCCAATAGCGATCTGCTGGGATCTCTTCCGAATCGGGGTCTAGTTCGTCAAGGAAAGTGTCAATATTGGTAGCATCGTGGGGAATTGTGTTGCACAGTTTAGTGATTTTATCGTTGAAGTATGTAGCCATCTGGTCGGCAGATGGACAATTTGAGGGTGAAGTTGTGACTGGATTTGTGTTGAGAAGATTCTTTATGCTTTTGTATTGTTTTTTTATGTCTGTTCCGGAGGTTGTGATTTGTTTTGTGTAGTATGTTCTTTTGGCTCGTTTAATGGCATTCTTGTATTTCTTTTGTGTTTGTTTCCACGCATTCAGGGTGTTGTCATCTTTTGTTGTGCTCCAGGTTTTTTCTAGTTTTTTGGTTTCTTTCTTCAGTTTTTTTAGTTCTTCGTTGAACCATGGAGAGGGTTTTTTCTTTTATGTGTAGGGTTTTGGAGTGTAGTGGAGCAATTTCATCTAGAATGAGTTTGCATCTGTGGCCCCAATCTGCCAGGAAGTGGTTGGAGTTTGGGTCTATCGACCAATTATTGTCGGAGATAAATTTCCAGAAGATGTCCTTTTCGACTCGTCCTCTGGTTTTAATTGTTGTGGGTTCCGGTGGTGTGGGCTGATCTTTTTTTCGCCAGTGTACGGATAGGGTTGCTTTGTAGTGGTCGGACCAGGGAGAGGCAGCCCAGTGGATGTCTGATAAAAGGAAGTTTTGATCTGTAGAATGTTTGTGTATGATGATATCAAGTGAATGACCTTTATTATGGGTTCATCAAAAAAGAAAAAAGTGGAAAAACACAACTTCAAGAGATCAATCCGAGACAAGGGGTGAGATGCTCCAGGAAAGCTTTATTAGGGACCCTACACGGTCCGTGTTTCGGCTTTTAAAAAAGCCTTCATCAGGGGTCGATCAGTGGTTGCACAGAATATATACTGACAGACAATGGAGCTCATAAAATGTCGTCTCACAATCAGGTACTCTTTTATAACTTCAGTCAACAAACACAGGAAGTCACAGCTGGATGTCTCTCTTGGCAAAGGACAGCTCTATCCTATTTGGACAGATAGAAGTGGATCAATGGTGTGGGGAGATGGGCGTATTTTGATAAGTTGTCTTATTTTTTGTGTTTTGGTATTTTGGGGGGTTGTTTTTGTTTTTAAGGATGATATGGATGCTGGAAGGTTTCTAAGGTTGTCATTGGCTTGTGAGGGAGTGGGTGTTGTATGGTTGTTTGGGTAGTGTTGGGGGAGTGTTGTCATGGTGAGTTCAATTGAAGGGGTTGTGAGAGTTGCTTGCGTTGTATTGAGTGAGTGGATGATGATTTAATACTACCTATGCTGTGTATCTTCTTCAATGTCCTTGTAATCTTATATACATAGGCAGAACTACTCATCCAGTCAAATTACGTTTCAATAAACATAAATCCAGAATTCAAACTGGGACAGAGTCAGCTCCTTTAGTGTTAACACATTGGCAACTGAAACCACATAGAGGGGCATAATCGAACGGCGCCGGCCAAATCGATGGGCGACCATCTTTGGAGCCGGCTCCACGAAGGGGCGGAGCCAAGCGTATTTTCGAAATATGCTTGGAGCCGGCAAAATCGCTCGCCGGGTTTAGATGAGATGGGCAGCTCCAATTTTCAGCCATAATGGAAACCGGACCCGGCCATCTCAAACCCGGTGAAATGCAAGGCATTTGGTCATGGGAGGAGCCAGCATTTGTAGAGCACTGGCCCCCCTGACATGCCACGACACCAACCGGGCACCCTAGGGGGCACTTCTAAAAAAATTTTAAAAAGAAAACAATTAGCTTCCAGGTGCGTAGCACCCTTCCCATGGGTGCTGAGCCCCCCAAACCCACTGGCTACAACTCTACAGCATTACTATAGCCGTAAGGGCTGAAGGGGGGCACCTACATGTGGGTACAGTGGGTTTTGGAGGGCTCACATTTAATACCACAAGTGTAACAGGTGGGGGGGGGGGGGGGGGAATGGGCCTGGGTCCACCTGCCTGAAGTGCACTGCACCCACTACAAACTGCTCCAGGGACCTGCATACTGCTGTCAGGGAGCTGGATATGACATTTGAGGCTGGCATACAGACTGGCAAAAAATGTTTGGTTTTTTTTTTGTGGGAGGGGGTTAGTGACCAGTGGGGGAGTCAGGGGAGGTGATCCCCGATTCCCTCCAGTGGTCATCTGGTTAGTTCGGGCAGTTTTTTGGGGACTTGGACCTGAAAAAAAGGGGTCCAAATAAAGCGGACCAAATTCTCGTGAAAGCCGGCTTTCTTTTTTCCATTATCGGGTGAAGCCGCCCATCTAAACGCATGCCCTCATCCCGCCCCGTCCCGCCTTAGCTACCATGCCGACACACCCCCTTGAACTTTCTCCGGCCCAGTGACGGAACGCAGTTGAAGCTGCCCAAAATCGGCTTTCGATTATGCCAATTTGGCCGGATTCTGGAGATCGCCGCCCATCTCCCGATTTGTGTCGGAAGGTGGGCGGCGATCTCGTTCGAAAATCAGCTGGATAGTATTTCAGATGTTTGGTGGTATGTTAGGGATGTTATATAAAGAGGATGGGAAGATGGTGATTTTGATTGAATTTCAAATTATAAGGAAAAGAGATGGATCTTTGATTAGACACCAAGGCACCGTCAGGTCTGAAGAATTGGAATGGATTACATTAGTTTAATTTGATTGGCTAGTATAGGCCAGCTGATTAGGCTATATAACTGAAGAAATGATGCCATCGGCATCTTGAGAGTGTTGAAATAATATTGTGCCTGAAGACTACTGAATGTTAAGTTATGTCAGACGCTGAAAATGGTTGTTGCAGGAACCTGTACCCTGATGTAACATAGAAAATGACGGCAGAGACCTGTATGGTCAATCCAGTCTGCCCAACAAGATAAACTCATTTATATGGGATGTGATACTTTATATGTATACCTGAGTTTGATTTGTCCTTGCCTTTCTCAGGGCACAGACCGTAGAAGTCTACCCAGCATTTTCTTGTACTAAGTTCTGGAGCTAACGTTGAAGCCCCTTAAAATTTACACTCCAGCCCATCCCTACCTATTCAGTCATAATCAGGGCATAGACTGTAGAAGTCTGCCCAGCTCCCATTTTGTTTCCCAATTACTGGCGTCGCCACCCAATCTCCGCTAAGATTCCGCAAAATGTAGCAGAGCGAAATATGGTATCATGTCAGGAGCTCTGCTTTCTGCTGATACCCTGTCACTGTTGCGATATAGATACATCCACGTTTGGACCATATCTCACTCTTACTGGCGTTGCACTGAGACTCAGTGTTGCTGCTTGTTTTTTCCTGCCTGTAATCCAGACTCTTAATGAATGCACGGTCCGAAACATGGACCGTGTCTTGATTGTCCTATATCCAAGCAGACATATATATAAGAATGCCTTATTAACTCTTCTTGTTTCATCGCCTTGGTCATTCACACCCCTTGTTTTGCTTTTGATGACTCTTGTGAGATTGCTTGTCTTTTCTTGTTTTCTTTGGACATCATGTCAGGAGCTGTCTGAATTTCACCATTTTGGATATATTTTCTCAGAGATAAGATTAGCATGTTTTTTTTTAAATATACACTTGAAAAAAGGGATCTAAGAAGAGTCATTGTGAATCATATATTCACCTTCTGATGATCTGACCTATATTTAAGAATGCCATGGTGAGTAAGGGGTATTGATGATAGATACATATATAAAACTTTATCCAGCCTATGTCGGTTATTATCTGGTTTTGTCTTGCACTGTGTAAATTGTTCTGGATTTAAATAAACAGATTGCAAAAAAAAGAAAAAATGCCATGGTGAAAGGTGTATTATTTGGTCGGCTTGCAAATTTTATGAGAAACATGCTTAAATTCCAGTCCTTTCCCTCCTCCATCCATTCTCTTTCCCTGGAAATGCTTGCACATTTCTTGCATAAAAGTAGTTGTCATTTTCCTAGCACCTACTTTTACACATTTAGATGCCAGAGTAATTTTTCAGCACTTATTTGAGTGTGTAAAATTCTCTTCGACTTAGACACACATTCATTCAGGTCACTTAAGAGTTCTGCCTGAATATATAAACGTATGCAGTATACTGATCAACTGGTACTTTTTGGATGTTTGGAAATAAACTTTTGTTTTTTCTTTAGCTTCACCACCTACTGTCTTGATATCTATTGCATCCATAAAGACTGCTGCGGGAACCACCAACCCAGAGGAAGCCACAAGACTACTAAGTGAAAAGCGGCGGCTTGCTCGAGAACAGAGAGAGCGAGAAGAACAAGAAAGAAAGGAAAAAGAAGATGAGGAAAGGTAAAATAAAAAATGGAAATTTGAACAAATCGTCTAGTTCTAATATACTTCATTCTGGGAAAGATCAAATATTAAAAATTAGACCACCTGGTGGTCTGTGTTGTTTCTTTGATTCACAGTTTAAATCTGAGTTTACTGTTATACATCCTTAATTGGCAAACATTAATTAGACTTTGGGCAAATCATTCTGATCTTAGAAGACACTGCCCGTTCTGTTCTCTCATAATATAAACTCATGAATAATTACTCTAAACATTGTCTTCCTGGTATGATGTTTTTCTCTGGAAGGCTACCTCAAGGGAAACTGTTTAAGATGAGTTTAAGGGGCAGAGAAATGCCTGTGTGTCTGAAAGTTCATGACAGCTCTTTTTCCAGCACAAATTTAATTGAACTTTGAACTATCCAGCACAGATCCAACCCAGAGGTCATCTTGTTCTGTGGTGGTCTCCAGACCAGTCTCCACCAACGTTCACTCTGGTTCTAGTCCAGGTAGCTGATGAGTCATTTTCTTCAGGTTAGCTGCCCCTCCCAGAGCAGCTTCCCTGTTTTCTACAAAAAATGTTTAGTAATTTTGTCAAGGGCTACTGTAAAGAACTTTCATCAGTCCAGTATCAGGAAAAAAGGCACAGTTTAAGTATCTCACTTTATAGGCATTACCCTTGTGCAGTGAGAAACTCATTCAGGATCCAGTAGTACGCTGTACTGAACTGCAGTAAGTTTGCTCTCTATCTCCCTTACCTCAATCAAAAATCTCATTATGGACTGGAAGATTACCCAGATCCTGACTTCATCCCACAGGAATCTTTAGAGAGAGGGGAATATTCCATAGAAGGCTTCTGTTGAGGATATTTTCTTATTCTTTGTGTTCTATTCTTGCCTTCACGGACCTCAACTTGTCCTTTTCAAAGAAAAAAATCATAATGAACACACTTCCTCATCCTCCTTTAATTGATGAATGGAATAGACTGTGCATGCTAGATCTCAAAGATGCCTTACTCCACCCCAATTTACCCTATTTACCGAAGATATCTAAGAATTCGGTCCCAAGAGTTATCACAACATGTCTCATAGTTGTAGTAGAACCCCTGTGAAAGAACATCTAGTATTCCCATAACTTACTTCTGGTAGCCTCCTCAAAAGCCCTTGCCTTTCTCCCCAGAGATGAAACAATTGCTCTTTATATGATCTTTTAAATTGGGAGAGCAGCACGATGCATAATACTTAAAGTGTATTTGCACCGGCCTATACAGAATGTAGCGATATTCTCATTTTATTCTATGCACCTTTTTGAATACTACTAATCATTTCTATAGCACTACAAGACATACGTAGTGCTGTACACTGGACATAAAGAGACAGTCCCTGCTCGACAGAGTTTACAATCTAATTAGGACAGACAAAGAGGACAAATAAGAGATAAGGGAATTACTAAGGTGGGAATCATAAAATATGGGTACTGAGCAAGTGAGTAAGGGTTAGGAGTTAAAAGCAGCATCAAAAACGTGGCCTTTTAGCCTAGATTTGAAGACAGCCAGAGATGGAGCTTGACGTACCGGCTCAGGAAGTCTATTTCGGGCATATGGTGCAGCAAGATAAAAAGAACGGAGTCTGGTGTTAGCGGTGGAGGAGATGGATGCATATAAGAGAGATTTACCCAGTGAACGGCGTTCCCGGGGAGGAGTGTAGGGAGAGAAGAGTGGAGAGGTACTGAGGAGCTGCAGAGTGAATGCACTTGTAAGTCAATAAGAGGAGTTTGAACTGTATGTGGAAACGGATGGGGAGCCAGTGAAGTGACTTGAGGAGAAGGCTAATATGAGCATAGCAACACTGCTGGAATGTAAGTCATGCAGCAGAATTTTGAACAGTTTAAAGAGGAGAGAGATGGCGAAGTGGGAGATCTGTGAGAAGCAAGTTGCAATAGTATAAGCGAGAGGTGATGAGTGTAGATAAGGGGTCTGGTACTGTGCTCAGAAAGAAAAAGACAAATTTTGGTGATATTATAGAGAATGGTTTTAGCAATCTGCTGAATATGTGCATAGAAGGAGAGATTTTGTTTCCATTTATGGTAGTCTCTGCACACTGGATGGAAACTTTCTACATGTTGTCCACAATAACTTGAAGATTTCTTTTTTTAATTGAATGGGGACTCCTAACTCAGAACCTAGGACTGTGTATGTTTATTTATTTACTTAAGAGCCCAGTTACTAAACTGGACTAGTAAATGGGCTTTACCTGTCCTAACACGGGACTTGCCTACACACTAAACCTATTTCTAGTGCAGCTGTAAATTTGACCTTTTTAGTTATTTCTTTTTCTAGCCATGCACTAATGTTAGCATTAGTGTCTGAAAAAAAAATTAACATTGGAGCTCTTACCACTTCCTATTTAGGCAGAGGATAATGGGGTGTCCAGAACATGAAATTCTACATAGCCTGTGTTGCATGGACCACAGTATGCTAGATCCATGTAAAAAAAAAAACAAACCGCAATGGAGAAATCAAAAGCTACTTACTTCCTACCAGCTGAGGAACTTTCACACCCACATTGTTTTGAAACTGAGGTAGTAGATGGTGGTGGGCCCCTCACAAAGAAGCAAAGCAGGAGATCCTGCAGGATTTAAAACAGGCCTTACAAAAAGATATTGCAACCATCTCAGAGAGCTCAAAAGAATGATGCAGGACATAAGGGGGTCCGAATGGAAGACACTGAACACCAGATAGAGAACCAGAATTCTCAGTTAAGGGAGATGGCTAATAAAATAGCAAAACAGAAGAACCAATCCTCTCAAACCAGCTCAATGGTGAACAGACACAGAGAAGATGACAACGAAACCACACAAAGTCAGTAATAGTGCTGTAAAACTTTAATTAAAACAAGGCACGACTCAACATGGGCTTGTGTTTTGGTCACCTGGCCTTCATCAGGACTCTATAAAAATATAAGATCCGTAAGAATCTATGTGTTGACAAGCATGGTTAAAACATATACAGAAGTTTATTAAAAAAATGAATTTGAAAAAAATATATACTGTACGATTGAATATTGGCCATGAAACCTAAATACAAACAACGGTAAACTAGCATATCACCAACACATATAATAGAAAATAATCTCTGTTCTGTCTAAGAGAGATACATTTTGTACATTAATATTTAACTAAGCCACACATAGCCTGTGCAGTACTAGAGCAAGTGATGACATTTTAAAAAAATGTTTAAAAGGTGCTGTTACCCCTATTTCCACAAACTATTGTCTAAAACTTCCACATTAAAAAAGGGAAACTTCTGACATTGAAAAAATGCAATGCATGCCACTCATTAAAGGGACAGGTCTGAATATTAGACATACGTATTGTAAACTAAATACTCCTGTACAGTGGTTGCCAAATCACAAACAATGCAGCAGGGGTGAACGAACATGTGGATAAAGGTGAGCCGGTTGATAGTGTGTATCTGAATTTTCAAAAGGCATTTGACAAAGTACCTCATGAAAGAATCCAGAGGAAATTGGAAAGTCATGGGATAGGAGGTAGTGTTCTATTGTGGATTAAAAACTGGTTACAGGATAGAAAACAGAGAGTAGGGTTAAATGGTCAATATTCTCAATGAAGGGTAGATAGCGGGGTTCTGCAGGGGTCTGTGTTAGGACCGCTGCTTTTTAACATATTTATAAATGATCTAGATATGGGAATAACTAGTGAGGTAATTAAATTTGCTGACGACACAAAGTTATTCAAAGTTGTTAAATCGCAAGAGAAAAATTTCAAGACAACCTTACAAGACTGTGCATCCAAATGGCAGATGATGTTTAATGTGAGCAAGTGCAAAGTGACACATGTGGGAAAGAGGAACCTGAACTATAGCTACGTGATGCAAGGTTCCATGTTAGGAGACACTGATCAGGAAAAGGATCTAGGAGTCATCATTGACAATACTTTCAAACCTTCTGCTCAGTGTGCTGCAGCAGCAAAGAAAGAAAATAGAATGTTAGGTATTATTAAGAAAGGAATGGAAAATAAAAACGAGGATGTTATAATGCCTTTGTATTACTCCATGGTGCGACCGCACCTTGGCTACTGTTTTTCAGTTTTGGTCGCTGCATCTCAAAAAAGATATAGTGGAATTAGAAAAGGTACAGAGAAGGTAGACAAAAATGATAAAGAGGATGGGACGACTTCCCTATGAAGAAAGGCTAAAATGGCTTGGGCTCTTTAGCTTGGAGAAAAGATGGCTGAGAAGAGATATGACAGAGGTCTATAAAATACTGCGTGGAGTGGAATGGGTAGACGTGAAACGCTTGTTTACTCTTTCCAAAAATACTAGGACTAGGGGGCACGCAATGAAGTTACAAAGTAGTAAATTTAAATGAATTGGAGACAATATTTCTTCACTCAATGTGTGTGTAATTAAACTCTGGAATTTGTTACCAGAGAATGTGGTAAAAGCAGTTAGATTAGCGGGTTTAAAACAGTAGAACATCATACTTTTATTTTTTGCTACCCCCTAAAAGCTGCCACCCTAAGCAACCATCTAGTTTTGCCTATTGACTGGGCTGGCCCTGTATTCAAGTTAATTAAACAAGAGCTTTTCTTTGAAGTAACTACTTAAAGACAAGTACTGTTGTCTCTCTGAATTTAGTATGGCAGTTTATCCCATTGGCCAGAACACTTGCTAAGTCTTGCCATTCAATTGCCCTGCTTGCCTGAAAGAATCTTACTGGATTTTTAAAGGACTAATACAATATTACTATTTTGGTTTCATAATCAGGGCAGCATTAACCCTTTGGTGGACACTAAGCAAACAGGACATTGGACCCTCTATCATAATAGAAACACATTTTAAAACTCCCACAGATAGGGCCATATATGGTTCTGACTGCAAAGCAAAACTGGTGGAGGAGGAAGCAGCAGCAGGTAAGCAGCACTGCTTGCCAACTCCTCCTACCAGTTGGAGGACAGTACACAGGAGTTGGGCAGAATGGACCATTCTCTGCAGGCAGTACTAGATCTGGTTCTCTGGCACTAGCTCTGGTTCACCCCCTCCTTAACCTTCTTCCAGCAGCTGATGTACCAAGGCAAGAATATGCCTTGAAAGCCATTGAATTAGCAAATCTGAGAGGATCCTTTTTAAACATTTGGGCTCCAGATATGTGCCTAGTTTTCCTATGCCTTGATCCTGCCATGTTCGTAATTACAGGCAGAAAAAAGCAGAAATAGCAAAGAAGAAAGCTGAAGAGAGGGCTCGCCAAGAGGAGAGAGCTCAGAGAGAAGAAGCAGAAAGAAAGCAAAGGGAAGAACAGCAGCGGCAAGAGAAGGATGAGCAGTTGCAAAGACTGGCTGAAGAAAAGGAACAGAAAGAAAGAGCAGAAGCAGAGCACCTTAAAAAACAGGTGAGTGTAGTTTATGTGTGTATATGGAATTACATCACTAATGGTTAACAGCAAAATGTCAAAATTATCCAAATTACAAAATGTAAAGTACAAAATGTGATATTTTATTTATTTTATTTATTGCATTTGTATCCCACATTTTCCCACCTCTTTGCAGGCTCAATGTGGCTTACAATGTGTTGATATTGGTAGATGGTAGATTGGGAGATAACAGTTAAAAGCACTTTGGGAGGCTAAGTTCCATAGGTTTCTATGGAACTTTGGGAGGCTAAGTGCTTTGAAAATAAGCCTCTTAGTGTTACATAAAGAATAGCATAATCGAAATTTAAATAAGTAAATATAAGTAGAAAACAGTACTGATAATAGGTAAGGTAGAGATGCCATAGAAAATAACGTAATCGGAATTCAAACAAGCAGATATAAGCAAAAACATTGCTGATAATAGGTAAGGTTGTAATGTATTACATTTATAGTTGTTGATCTTATTGGTATGCCTTGTTAAATAGGTGGGTCTTCGGGGATTTGCGAAAGTTATTTAGTTCATAAGTGGTTTTTAAGTTGCGCGACAATGCATTCCATAACTGTGTGCTCAAGTAAGAGATATCTAGTGGAAGTTGTGTAGTTATTGCTGTGCTTGGAAGTGTGACTTAATACAGTGTATAATTTGACACTATTTGTTTCTGCAGAACCAAATACCTATTGGTCCCTAAGCCCCAGAGCAGCAGTGGCTGTCAATGTCACACTGGTATTTGATTTTTCATGCATAATGTTATGAGAATAATTGTCTGGGCTTTAATCATCTGAAATGGAACTCTCTAAGACCAAAGTAGTGTTATTTTAATGATTTGAAATATGGCATGTTTTCTCAAGATTTACCCAGACAGAATGTTTAGATCTTCTAGGACAAGCATGTACAAGAAGTCACACTGATAGGTTACTTAATTATTGCATTTGTGCAGTGTGCACCAGGAGAGCTGTAATGACAAGCTTTACAAAAATTTTATTGACCTGCATAATAGCATACTCAGCTGAACAGTTGTCAGCTTTTGTTGTAATTTTTCTCTCAGATCCACTATGTTTAAATGATTGGAGAGTTGGCGGGACCTCCCCAGGCAGAGTAAGCTTGGTGAAAATGGTGATATTTCTGAAATGGCACACCTACTACAAAAGGATCTAAAAGGTCTTAATTGTCTCATCACTCAATTTTGTTGGGCTCATAAGAAACCAAAGATGAGATTTTCTTTCATGTTAGAGAGGGGTGGCGACAGGGGGGATTGGGACTTCTCAATCTGAAATTATGCAATCAAGCATACTTATTACGACATATAGGTGACTGGTTCCTCCACAATCCATCTCAAACCCCTTTAGAGTTTGTCTATAAGTTTTAGCTATAAAGTTCTACTTCAGGTATGCTGCACTATTTCCCATCCCCCATCTCTCTTTTCCTATCAGCCACATGAAGGAAGTTCTGGCTGGTCACAACTCTAATGGTGCCTCATGTTGCTAGGGCAACTCAGCTACCTGGTATAACTTGTTACAAATGTAATTTACTGAGAAGAGGTATGGCAAGGACACCAAATGCAAGCCTCCAGCACATATGAAAGACCCAATTACAATTCTCCAGCACATATGCAGCACCTATGATTGGTCCAGGGAAGAGGAGAGGTGGCTGCTCACCACAGCCTATAAAACCACGCTGCAGACAAAGAAACTCTGAAAAACTAGGCATGTTTGGAAAGAGTCCAATGGCCTGTTTTTTTCCCGAAGGGGGTGCTCTCCCCCCTCCATAGAAACTAATTATATCTAAGAATCTTTCTTTCTTTCTTTCTTTCATTCATTCTTCCTTTCTTTCTCTTCTTTCTCTCAGTTCTGTGGCCTTTGTATGAGGAGCAAACTTTTCTTCCTTCCTTTTTCTCTTCTTTATATAATTAGTCTGATTACTTATAATTACCAGAGGTACTGATGTTAGATTTTGTAAGTTTGTTACAACTATCTGATGCTGTGCTGGTGGGTGAGTAATTAAAGACTTCTAATTCTCTCTAATTCCTGTTGAATTTTTTGCCTGTAATATTTTGTAACATGTTTAGAGAATAGCAAACCAAATGCGCAGTCTAGTACAAGTTAAAGTGTGTGGCGGCAGCTAAGAAAGTAAATAGAATATTAGGTGTTATTAGGAAAGGAATGGAAAACAAAAATGAGGACATTATAATGCCTTTGTATCACTCTATGGTGCGGCCACACCTCAAATATTGTGTTTAATTCTGGTCACTGCATCTCAAAAAAGGTATAGTGGAATTAGAAAAGGTACAGAGAAGGGTGACGAAAATGATAAAGGGGATGGGACAACTTCCCTAAGAGGAAAGGCTAAAGTGGCTAGGGCTCTTCAGCTTTGAGAAAAGACAGCTGAGGAGAGATATGATAAAGGTCTATAAAAGTAATGAGTGGAGTGGAACGGGTAGACGTGAATCATTTGTTTTCTCTTTCCAAAAATACTAGGACTAGGGGGCACGCAATGAAGCTACAAAGTAGTACATTTAAAATGAATCGGAGAAAATATTTCTACACTCAACATGTTACTAAACTCTGGAATTCGTTGTCAGAGAATGTAGTAAAAGTGGTTAGCTTAGCGGGGTTTTATAAAGGTTTGGATGGCTTCCTAAAGGAAAAGTCCATAGACTATTATTAAAATAGACTCGTGAAAAATCCACTGCTTATTTCTAGAATACTGTCAAAATGCTAGTTGCGGTACTCTACCACAAAAGTGTACATATGCAACCAAAAAACTGGTAGAAATAATGTCAACTGGTCACCCAATTAATGTGATATGGGGGAGTCTCATACAGTCACCAAGGCAAGTAGATTATCATAAATCAGATGTGCCTGATTAACATGACAATTATAATCATAGACAGCCCTCTGCCATCCGTATCAATTTTTGTATATTTTTATATTTCTTATCGTGTCACTAATTGCTTCTTTTGTGTCGTTACATTTCACCTTATTCAAATATGTGACCAATATATCCTCAGTAAGAGTTTACTCATTTACTGTAGTGGAGATATCAAACACTTATCTGTGTGTATGTCCTCAAGCAATTCCAGGAGGGATAGTAAGGAGTCGCAAATAGTAGATACAGCTCTTAAAGGTTGATTGGATTTGGGGAATCAGTGTAAGTGTTGAATCTAACTGTATGCCAAGGTTCCTGACGTGATTTGAGGGGGAGTTCGTACTTCCCAAAAGGGATTGTGATGTGAGGTATGTATCCACTTTTGTTAGGGACCCAGAGAAGCTCGGTTTTACTTGGTTTTAGGCAAAGTTTGTTGTGTTTAGCCCATTCTTGAATTGATGTTAGACAGGTAATCGGTTTATTCAAGGCTGTAGGTAAGTCAGGTTCAATGGGTATGAGTTGCTGCACATCATCTGTTCCATAACCAGGTCTGAATCCAGATTGACATGGATCTAGCCAGTTTCTCTTTTCTAGCCAATCATTAAGTTGAACATAGACTGTTAGTTCTATGAATTTCCCTAGAAACTGGATGTTGGATACTGGCCTGTAACTTTCAAGTTTGTCCTGGTCAAGGTTGTTTTTCTTCAGCAGAGGGTGAACCACTGCTCTTTTTAATGCTGTTGGTAACTGCCCGTTAGAAAAATAAGTGTTCACAATTTTTGTTGCGCCTTCTGTAAGGCCCATACTTGCCTGCTGCACTATCTTTGATGGGCAGGGATCGAGGGAGCAGGTAGTTGGTCGAAGGTCTCTTAGGATTTTGTTAAGGCTCTCCTCTGTCATTGGGTTAAAAGTGTCCCATCTGGCTCTGTCAGGAGGGGGCGAGTTTGTGCACCCCTGGTTGACTGGTTGGGGATTGGGTAGGGTTGCTTGTAAATCCTGGCGGAGACTTTTAATTTTGTTGGCAAAGTATGCAGCAAAATCATTGCAGTTCAATTTAGACTGGGCAGGCTGGTTCTGTTGTGGGGGCTGCAGTAGGCTGTTTACTATACTGAACAACTGCTTGGTTGAATTAGCAGCCTGTGCAATGCATTGAGAGAAATACTTTTGGTTGCTGTTAAGGCTTGGCGGTACTTTGCCATGTGCTTCCTACAGTTCAGTCTGTCTTCATCCAGGCGAGATTTCAGCCATTTCCTTTCCAGTTTTCGTCCTTCACGTTTAAGGATCCAAAGTTCTGGAGAAAACCAAGGTGAGCGTTTGTGAGTGGGGCATAAGACATTTTTTAGTGGTGCTTTTTTCTCTAAGGTCTCGGCTAAGTGTGTTTTCCAGATGTCAACTTGTTCTGACACTGTTGTTGTCTTTTCATCCATATGTGGTTAGTCCAAGGCCTCTAGGAAATTCTCAGCGGTCAGATTTTTTTTTGTCTGTGATCTCCTTCCAAACTCTGGGAGGTGCCATTTGTTTCAGGTGGTCACTTAGGGAGAATTTAATTAGAAAATGGTCTGACCATGATAGGGGTGTTATTTCAATACTGTTATCCCAGAATTCTGGGATATCCGCCCCTTTGTAGAATACCAGGTCTAGTACGTGACCCTTTTAATGGGTTAGAGAATTGATCACCAGTGTAAATTCTAGTGGTGTCATCATGTCCAAGAAGGCAGCTGTGGTGGTATCTGGTGTTTCGATGTGTAGATGGAAGTCTCCTGTGATCACCAGCCTAGGATAATCCAGGGTCACTTGAGTAATCAGGTCTAGGAGTTCTTGCACAAATAATGTGTTGTTACGAGGTACTCTGTATACCATGAGCAGCCAGATTGATTTCTCCTCTTCAAGTTGGATGAAAAGACATTCTGATTCATGTAGCTAGGAGATGGAAATTCTGCGCAGTTTGATTGTATCCCAAATCAAGACTGCTACCCCTCCACCCTGTCATCCTAATCTTGGTTGATGTTGGATGTTGAAACCTGTTGAGCATACTTCAGCCAGTGGTAAACCCCACTTTCATCTAGCCAGGTTTCACTTATTCCTAGGTTGTTAAGATTCTGTTCATTTATGGCATCATGGATCACCGAGGATTTCTTTGCAGTTGATCTGGCATTCACCATCCTATAGTTCCCAAGGATAGTCTGGGGGTGCTGGGGTAGCTTTGTTGTGGCAATACGGTTATTTTTTAAGTACTGTTATTTAAGTGTTTGACCTCTTGCACTTTTGCCTTCTCTTTGGTTGGTGGGGATTATGGTTTCCTCTCCCACACACCACTGGGATACTTGCATGATCTTTGGGACAAATGCACATTTTTTGTGTCAGAAACTAGTTAGGCAAAATTTCACTGGGTGGCACTACAGTCCACTCTGTGGAGTTCACCCTGTAGATCAGCAATCTTACTAGTTGGCAAATGCAGGGTTAAGGCTTTAAATATTCTGAAAGAAACAGACCTTTTTAAAGTTGTAAATTCAGACCAGGCCTGTGAGATCAAAGGCTTCCAGTGACAGAGGAAGAAATGGCTGTACTTAGCACTTCTATGTGAATTGCTTTGCTGAGGAGATTGATGATATTTGCCTTTAGTTTTAAGGAATCCAACAGATTCAGAATTTTAGGAATCGATTATACAGTTAAAATAAAATTTTAACTCGCGGATTGCAGGTATGAATTTTAGAGTTTGTGGTTCTGATAACCTTGGATGGTCCAATTTATAGTCCAATTGATGCAGATTGCTGTAGGCTTTTTCTTTGTTGTCCAGGAGGGTTAGATGTAAATAAGGATCCAGCTAAGATCACAGGGCATGAGGAGAGTTATTTATAATGTGAAGGGAAGATAACATTTCCTTTCTCCATCCAAAATAAATGGAAGAAGTTCAAAGTAAAATTGAGGACTGGTGCCTCAAAACAGACTGAGCAGCACTCAGTAAAAGTTTGGGTTGTAAATAGGCATAAAATGTAATTATTTAATCTAAGTTGCAGAGCCTGATGTGAACCTATCCAGCCCAGCCAGTAGTACTCATTGGAACATCTGATGGGCAGGGCAGATAATTTGATCTCTTTCGACGAGTTACAGGTTCATAAAGGAGTGACCTGGGGTAATAGATTTGCTTATTGCCAGATTAAACACTACATAACTTCTCTGGATAAAGGGTTATTAAATCACAGAACAGGAGACTGAATACGGGGGGGTGGGAGGTGGGGGGGGGGCTTTAATGAGATATCTGAAAATGAGATATCAGTTTCGGACCTTTATTGGTCCCTGATTTAGTGGGCGCCCAAAAAGAACTTAGAGGAGCTAAAGCATAGATGGAAGAGGGACTTGAGAACCCCCGTACCAGACTGGGATATTTTGAAGAGTGTGAAAAGTACTCAATCCCTCACACCTAGTGCAGAACTAAGGGAATGCTATTTTAGAGTGTTATCAGTCTTAAGATGCTCAATTACAATTATATCACATAGGCGGGACATTAGTACTTCTTTTTTCCTAAGTGAGGGCGCGATGCCAATTCTTTTTATCATTCATTTTGGATTGATATAGGGCAAAAATTAGAAGATACCTCATATCTGTTTTGGGTGAAGGGATATCGGGTACAGTGGAACAGTTTTTATTAGATAATCTGTGGGCGTACCGAGGTTGTCATAAGGGCAACACCCATTCTGTAAGATGTGCTTGGTGGCACATAAATGCATTCTAAAATACTGGATATCCTCTGAACCTCTGAATTACTGGAAACCAATTACACTTGTCGGTGACATGGGAGGCTAGAGATGCAAAAGGATCGCCCAAGCAAAAAAACAATTATTGCCGATCTGGGAACCTTACTTGTAAACCCTCCACCCATGGGGTGAAGGTTTGCTTCTTAATAGCCTATAAGCACACGCTCTGTCTGGTTTCTGCTTGTTCATGAAGTCCTGCTTTTTCTGTTTTCGGGCGGGGGGTGGGGGGGATTAATGAGGCTTATCGGTTCTTTTGATTTTGGCTCAGAGTTATAAGAGTTACAGGCCTTCTGATGCTGATTATAATTGCACTAATTGGTTAGAAAAATTGCACTAAAGCATTTACAAACCCCATTTTATGGGAAAAAAGTATTAGTCTTTCCACACGTTACTAAATAGACCCAGACTAGAAGGAAAGAATTTTTGGCACTAAGATCTGCTACATTAGCCTTGGGAGCCTCTTTCAATCTAAATTACCCATGTAAATGCAATGTAAAATATCTAGGGGTTAAATATGTATTTTTTGTTTCTGAGCACTTGAAACAATTTATTACACAGAAAAAGGTTTTATAATTTATGTTGGAGTTTAGTAGATCTGACTAGCCTTGAAAATAGAGACATGTTAAAAAAAAAAAGTATGCGGTTTATACTGTTGAGCCTTTCTTTTTCTTTGAAAGATATTTGAAACTCATCTCCTGAGTAGTATTAAGTTCCAGCCCCTTCAATTTGGGGTCTAAGACAAGTTGGTAATAATTATTTTCCTTTTGTTATTTTTTCTATGGTAAATTACCTGTAACCTGTTAAACTGCTTTACCTGTTCAAGAAGTATTCTTGTAAACTAATGAAAATGATAAAGAATTAAAAAAAATAATAATAATTGCACTAATTGGAAGGGAGTAAGGGGGAGTGGGGGTGGAGGGGTATTATCTTTATTAGGGACTGTATTAATGCTTATAAAGTTAACACAAAAACTGACAATTCCATGTTGGTGTCTTTTATTTATTTTCAATAAAAAAAAGTTAATACACCATTCAAAAGTTACACTGGCTATAAATGTGAGACAAGTTTTATAAGGCAAATTATATGTCTCATGTCATTTTTTTGTTTTTATTTTTTTTTAATAGAAAGAAGAAGAAGAAATTCGTCTTCGAGAGGAGGCTGAACGGGTTCGATTTCAACGGGAGAAACATTTCCAAAGAGAAGAACAAGAACGTTTAGAAAGAAAGAAGGTCAGTTAATGGATGTTCTAGGTCATTTGTCCTTTGAAAAACAGGATGAATCATCCAATGGCTTCTGCGTGGATTGTGAGCTAAGAATTACCTAAGAGAGGTTTCTGAGTAAGCACAGGATGTGCTGTCCAGCTACAGTCTCATAAGTCTCTTGGCTGTGGTTGTGCTCTTTCTGATATTTTTTCTACTCCACACTAAAGCAAAGAGAAATATCCTTTTCCTGGTGCTTCTTGATTTGTTTTCTTCACTGCATCAAAATGTCAGAGCGGGTATGATGCGTCAAAAGCTACAAGATGAAAGATCTTCATTCCTCACCTCTAGACTCTCCTACACCATCAAAGAAACTCCAGGCACGTTAAAAGGTGGGAAAAGTGCCTTTTAAGTTTTGCAGACTTAATCCCCTTTTATAGGGGAGGAAAGAAAATGCCATATAATCCAATGGAGTGGTTCCTTTTTAAGGGACCTTGAGGAGGGCATCCTTCAAAGGGTGAGTACCCTCAAAAAATGAAGAAGATAAATATCAATATGCCACAGATCTTGGTGCAGGAATCCTTGGTATAAAAACTTTTCTGGCTCAAAAGTCTCATCAGCCTCTATCATAGAAGTTGTACTCCACACAGAAAGGGAGCTTGCCACAGACATCTGCATTTGAAAGAGCATTATCAGTGCCAAGTGCACCGAGGACTCGATTCTCAGATGCAAACGCAGGAGCTAGATCCCAATTTGGCCTGTGTTTGCCAGTGCACCATGCTGGAAGGCCCCCATCATGGGAAATAATGAGTGCGCCAAGGGATAGCATATCAAGCATGCAAATTCATGCTGATGAGTTAATTCTCTATTCCTACCCAATTCTCAGCGGGCCGCACACCAAACAAGGGTGCTCCTCCCGTGGAAAATCCTATGCCAGCTTGGAGCTGGCATTAGGGTTTGCCAAGGCATTGGAGAGAATGGGGAGACCCCCAAAGATGTGAGGGTCTGGTTAGATCCCAGGCTCCTCACCCCCAAAGATGTAAACCCCCTTTGGCGATGACTCCAACCACCCCTAACCCCGAGGGCTAGCCCCCCTTCTACCTTGAAGAAAAGATGAGGGACTAGGACTCCGTCCTCCTGCTGGGTTCTAGTCCCTTCTCATTTCTTTGAGGTAGGAGGGGGTTAGTCGGGAGGGTTTACGTCTTCTGGGGGATGGGGGGCCTGGGGTCCACTGGACCACCAGGGGTTTAGGTTATTTTGTTTTTGTCTTTTTTTTGACAGGCCAGAACTCTGCCTGGACATGCGCTCAAGAGCTGTGCCTAACGCACAGCTCTTGAGCATATGCCCAGGCACAGTCCTTCCGCAGTTGTCCCTTATGCTCAGCACTGTGACTGCGCTTAAATTTGCGGAACGACGAGTGAAGTGATTAAATTTGCAGATGATACAAAACTATTCAAGGTTGTTAAAACACATGTGGACTGTGAAATATTGCAGGAAAATTGGACATCCAAATGGCAGATGAAATTTAATGTGTACAAATGCAAGATGATACACATTGGAAAGAATTATCCGAGTCATAGTTACCTGATGCTAGGGTCCACCTTGGGGGTCAGAAAAGATTTAGGTGTCATTGTGGACAATACGTTGAAATCTGCTCAGTGTGTAGCAGCGGCCAAAAAAGCAAACAGGATGCTAGAAATTATTATGAAAGATGGTGAATAAGACCGAAAATACTATAATGCTTTTGTATTGTTCCATGGTGAGACCGCACCTTGAGTATTGCATTCAGTTCTGATCACCGTATCTCAAAAAAGATATAGCAGAATTAGAAAAGGTTCAAAGAAGAGCGACCAAAATGATAAAGGGATGGAACTGCTCTCATATGAGAAAAGGCTAAAGAGGTTAGGACTCTTTAGCTTAGAAAAGAGACGGCTGACGGGACATATGATCGAGGACTACAAAATCCTGAGTGGTGTAGAACAAGTAGAAGTAAATTGATTTTTTACTCGTTCCAAAAGTACGACTAGGGGACACTCAAGGAAGTTACATGGAAATACTTTTAAAACAAATGGGAGGAAATATTTTTTCACTCAACAGATGGTTAAGCTATGGAATTCTTTGCCATGTAGTAACAGTGGTTAGCGTATCTGGGTTTAAGAAAGGTTTGGACACGTTCCTGGGGGGAAGGTTTGCTATTGAGACAGACATTGGGAAGCAACTGCTTGCCCTGGGATTGGTAGCATGGAATGTTGCTACTAATTAGATTTCTGCCAGGTACTTGTGACCTGACTTGGCCACTGTTTGGAAACAGGATACTGGGCTAGATTGACAATTGGTCTGACCCAGTATAGCTACTCTTGTGTTCTTATATTCTTATGAGCTGTTCAGCCACATTTATTGCATGGTATTTCTCCCGCACTGTTCCAAACAGAGTGTCTGGGTTTAAGTGCAGATGCATTTGTCAGCCAATACAAAGGGAACAACAGGGCAGAAGACTCAGCACTGGCAGGCACCTGTACATGTTTTCTTCTCCTTAACCATGTCCTATATGGGTTTTCCCTGGCAAAAGCATGAAGAAAAGTATTGAGGAATTAGTAAGAATTTTTTGACATCCATGCTAAAACACTTCCTGTAAAGAAGCAGACAATACCAGTCCTGGAAGTTCACCAAGATCAGTTCTTTTCCGAGTATTTTTAACTTTTACATGTTTATTCACATTAAAACATACAAAATAAAGATATGATCAAACAGATTGAATCCAGTATATCTGTCCAACACGTAAACCCCCTCATCCAAGATCCAGGCAGCTAGTCCAAACTAAAAGCCTGAAGTAAAATCCATGCTGAACTAAAATATGAAGGGAAACTTGCCGCAGAGGCATAGAGTCAGCATGCATTCAGCCAAAAGAAGTCTTGCTTCACCAATTTGCTCCATTTCTTTGATGGCGTGCTGACTCCTAAAGTGGACCTTAGCATAACTGTGATTTGGATTATTGTTGCCAATGTAAATCACTTTGCATTTTTCCACATTAAATTTCATCATGCCATTTGGATGTCTAGCCTTCCAGTTTCCTAAGGTCTTCCTGCAACTTTGCACTGACCGCATGCGTTTTAACAACTTTGAATAGTTTTGTCTCATTTGCAAATTTAATCACCTCACTCATCGTCCTGTTTCCAGATCATTTATAAATATGTTAAATAGCATCGATCCCATTACAGATCCCCGTGGCTCTTCACTATTCACCCCATTCTCCTCTATTGAGAAAAATGGCCATTTAATCCTACCCTCTGTTTTCTGTCCAATTCCTAATCCACAACAGAACATTGCTTCCTGTCCCATGACTCTTTCATTTTCTCAGGAGTCTCTCGTGTCTAAATATACTACATCAACAGCTCACCTTTATCCGCATATTTATTGACACCTTCAAAGAACTGTCCCATTAAACCATGTTTATCTGTGTGTTCCATAGTTGTATTCTTTGTAATAGTTTCCACTATTTTGCCCGGCACTGATGTCATGCTTACCGGTCTGTAATTTCCCAGATAACCCTGGAACCCTTTTTAAAAATCAGGGTTACATTGGCCACCCTCCAATCTTCAGGTTCTACAGACAAATTTAACGGCAGGTTACAGATCACTAACAGCAGATCAACAATTTTTAACATCCCATCCATGAAAGATCCAAATGTTCTGGATTTTATCATTAAGATTATGTTTCAGGATGCTGTGCTCAATTGGGAGATAGTGACACATCAACTTTATATGATGCAGTATTTGCACACAGAAGCTAAAACCCTTTTCCAAATATCCCTCAGGAACCCAGAATAATTTTTCGGGTCCAGCCAGCGAATAACAGAGTGTGAAAAGAACTTGATATGATTGACATATGAGCCTTTTCACATTTGGGGCAAGAAGATTGGTGTGGCTCAGGGTGTCAGACAGCTTTGTAGATATCCCCTATACAGAAGGAACCTCTTTGATGTCAAGGTTCAGAAAACTGTTGTCCTTATTTGAAAAGAAAAATTGTTCTACCCTCCAGACTCATCTACTGCAGAAGAAGCCAGCATCAGAGCATTCCCATACAATAGTAAATTCTTTTTTCAGAGGATGAGCTATTACAGATTCACTCAAAGCGGGGCACAGAGGCTTCATCAGAAGGAGAGGAGACAGCCCAAGGTTCAGACTTCTGTATACCTAAAAACTTTCTAATTTTTCTGCCAAGCTGATTCAGAGTCTTTCATTCCATCAACCTCAGCACTCATTAGTATCAGTCACAGGTGCATCAAATGAAGGGTGTACAACTTATGTACTCACTTTACACCTGAGGAGCTTAGACAAAAAGGTAAAAATCATATTGGATCAGTCTTCTACAGCCAAGAGCAATCTTCTGTGCTCTTTGAGCTTTTGCCAATGTGTTGTTGGGAAAGACAATCTTGATCCAAATTGACATCCAAGTGATGATGATTTATATAAACAATGGTCAACTAGTTTTTACACTCTCTGCAAAGAGTCACTGCAATCTGGAACTGAGCTATCTCTTAGTGGATGTACCTTTCAGCAACATACTACCAGGGACAGAGACTGTGATTGTAGTTCATCTCAGTTATTAACTGGAAACTCTAAAATGACCCTGGATAATGAGATAGTAAATGGTATCTTCCTGTGGTGGAGTATCCCAGTAATAGATTGCTTTGCATCAGAAGATAACAAGAAATGTCTGCTGTTTTGCCTCAGAAGACAGAACACGTGCCTTTCCCCCCTCGCATTCTGCTAATATTCAAGACTACAAAAAAGTAAAACATTGCAAGGCCTCCATAATCCTCATAGCCCTGCCCTAGCCTTATCAAATCTTCATGCAAGCACCAGTTCATTTACCAGGGTGTCGACACTGATAGCTTAAGATCAGGAGAGATTCTCCTCCCAAAACACCAATTTTCTAGCGCTAACAGCATGGATGTTGAACACTAATTGACAGCATTGCTTTAGCTTTCTTAAGAAGTGGAAGATACACTAATCACTTCTGAGAATCCACTAAAAATTATACATCTTCAAATGGAAGAGGTTCTGTAGTATGTTCAGGAAAACTATTCTTGTTTCCTGCTCTCCATGGAGCACGTTTTAGTATTTTTCACTTTTCATAATCTGATCTATCTCCTCAGTAAAGGTTCATTTGAGAACAATAGATGCTTACCAAAGCCCATATATCTTGAATTAGGAGTGAGGCTAATTACTGTCCTGGTATGCACAAAACTAGCCGATTTGGAGACCTTGCTTCTGTGTGGAAACACTGTATTGCTTTATCCTCAGTGTCCAAATTCATGAGAGGATAATAGCTTGCAAATTACCCATGGTACCTTAACATGGCTCTAGCTCAGCTAATGAAACCACTCTTTGGAATCAGTAGGGCTAAATAACTAACCTTAAAAGTACCTTTATTAGTAGCTATAGCTTCAGCCTAAAGAGTAAGTGATCTTCAAGTGCTTCATGTCTTCCACAATATGGTAATCCTTCAAACTTAAGTAAAGCTTTAACAGAAGTGGTATCAGCTTTTCACATCAGTCAGTCTATAATGCTTCCCATTTTGCCTCCAAGGCCTCACACTTACACAAGAGTGAATAGGCCCTGTGTGCTCTGGACTGTAAGAATTCCAGCTTATTGCATTTTAGGTCCACTCAACTCTTTGTTCCCTTTGATCCCAACAAATTAGGAACTATAGTAGCTGAAAGAACTTTACTAAACTGGCCAGAAAACTGCATATGGTACTGCCATTGCCTAACAGGGTTTTAATTAAGTGTGTCAATTAAAGTTCATCAAACTTAGAGCCTTGACAAACCCAGCTGTCAATTTCGAATCAATTTTCTTTGAAAAAATTTGTCAATATACACCATGGTTTGTTACTCATACCTTTACATTCTATTACTGTATGGACAACATATACTGAAGAAAAATGGTACATTTGGACAAGAAGTTCTACAAAGCTTTTTCTGTTTCTAGTCAACTAAACATAAATAGAGCAACTCTTAGTTTGGCATTCCTTATAATGTGTCTGATTTCTACTTCCTTGTTGAAAAAACAAAGTTGCTTATCTGTAACATAGGTTGTTAGTGAACAGGGTAAATCAACCCATCCCACCTACTCCCAAAGGAGTTCCCCTTAAGTTTTATATTAGACTGAGGGGACTCATGAGTTTGCAACTGCACAGGAAGCCCTGTACATGCTCAGAGTATCCTTTGATGTTTATCTGAGATAGTTAATAGTGTTGATGCTGTCCATTTTAAATTTTACTCAATTCTTTATCAAATTCTTTTTGGTTTAGCTCCATCATACATATATGAACACTTGTTATTCACTAATTCTTCTAGATCGCTTAGAAAAAGTATATTTAATCCTTTTAGTGTCACTTCTATTAGGGGCTAAAGGAGAATAAAAATGTTTGAGTCTATTTGCCTTCCAAGCAGCTAGAGTGGGGAAAAAATATGTGAAACTCTTTCAGGCTTCTCATAATTATTTAGATTTCCGAAGGAAAGTCAAAACTATATTGTTTTGCAGATATATGCTGACTGGTTAAATTATAGCTAAGTTTTCAGATGTTATGTTCAGCATTATTTATATCCTAGTAATTGTTCTGGACTTTTCTTATTGTGATCCGCTTAGAACTGAAAAGGTACATGTAGAATATAAAACCTAATGTAATGTAATGATGTAGTGTCACCTAGTACTGTACCTGATTATCTGACTTTCTGCAGAGAATCCCCATTATAGGCAAGCAACGTTGTTGTCTCTAATAGTCTGTATCAGAAGAATGCATATATAAGCAACATTAAATACACAGATTTACTGAGGTTAGTGCTGATGCTCCAGAAGTTCCCTCACATTTGTCAAAAATATGCATTTGCGTCTGTTGATAATGTGTAGAAAATCAGTTTCAGAAGCTAGTATTGCTGTTTGACTCTTTAGCATTTTTCTTACTTTACTCCCTAGCGACTTGAAGAGATTATGAAAAGAACTAGACGAAGTGATACAGCAGATAAGGTAGGTACTTCCCACAAATCCGCAAAAAAACATTTTCCAGAGATGGGAAGGTGGTAGAACTAGAGGACATGAATTGAGGTTGAAAGGAGGTCGACTTAGGAATAATGTCAGGAAGTATTTTTTCACTGAGAGGGTGGTAGATACCTGGAATGCCCTCCCATGGGAGGTGGTGGAGATGCAAACAGTAACAGAATTCAAAAATGTGCAGGATAAACACAAAGGAATCCTGTTTGGAAAGAATGGATCCAAAGAAGCGGAGATTAGGTAGCGGTAACTGGGAAGCAAAGCCAGTGCTGGGCAGACTTCTATGGTCTGTGCCCTGATCGTGGCTGAATAGATTTAGATGGGCTACAGTGGAGCATTTCAGGGGCTTCGACAACTTCAGAAATTTTAGAACAAAGACAGTGCGAGGCAGACTTCTACGGTCTATTCCCTGAAAATGTCAAGGACAGATCAAGATCAGTTATACATATGAAGTAACACATTATTGCCATATGTAATAAGTTTATCTTGTTGGGCACACTGAATGGGCCATACAGGTCTTTATCTGCCATCATCTACTATGTTACTCATCGTTATAAGACATGAAATAGTCTATATTAGATTCATCTCTCTAATCTGATGCCTCTGCTTTTTTTACCTTTGTAGCAATCAGATTCCCAAAGAAATGGAGAAATATCAAGAACACTTGAAGAACCAGGTATTTTTAATAACTGCAAGATATTTAGTCAACCAAGTACAAAAGGCAAGAGTTAAAAGCTAAAAATACTTAACATTTCTTTAGTGGAGTGACCAGCTGACAATAGAATATTCTAATCTAATACTGTTTAACACAAAGAATTCTGGAAATTGCAGTTCTTGTTTTAAGAATTGTGAAGTAGAACTCCAGACTCAAGGCTGTGATTAGGTGGGGGAGCAAACAGGGCAGCTACCCTGGACCCCACAGCTTCAGGGAGCCCCCCTGGTTTGACATCTTTCTCCTGTCTTTCTCATCTTCCCAGATTATGCTTAACACATTTCTTTTCACACGGGGCTGCAGACATGGCAGCAAGTCTGATGCACTGCCTGCAACTTCACTGGAGCTTTCCTTGTGCCACGCTCTGCCCAGGCGGAAATAGGAAGTTGCATCAGAAGGGGGCGGAATGCAGGAGAAGGAAAGCTGCAGGGCGACTTAAGACAGGACATCAGACTTGCTGCCTTGTCTGCAGCCCCCTGTTAAGAGAAATGCATTAACGGTATACCAGGAGGGTGAGAGATAGGGAAGAGGTGCCAGACTACAGGGGCCCCCTGAAGCTGTTTTAAGGTAGCTTGTGGGAGGGGGTCAGTTTCAGAGAGAGGGGGTCCTGCTGGATAGAGAACAGAGGGGAGGAAGAGCAAGAGCGAGATGGTGGACAATTGGATGGCAGGAGGGAAGGAAGAGGCAGAGATGCTGGATGGGAGGGCAGTCAGGAAGAAAGAGAGAGGTGCTGGACCTGGGCATTAACGGAAGGGAGAGATGGAGAAATGTTAGACCTGGGGGCAGAAGGGAGGGAGGATCTGGATCATGGGGACAGGAGTGAAGAACAGCAGGAAAGAGAAAGGGAACAATGTGGGACTATGGTGGGGGGAGAGGAGGATGAGGGATTATGGACCACAAAGGGGGGGGGGTGCAGGAGGGAAGATAGATGGGACAGTAGGAGGTAGAGGGAAAGGGACAGGGAATGTTAAGTCAAAAGGATGGGGAGAGGGAGAGGAGATGCTGAGCTACAGGAGTGGAGGGAGAGAGAGGGATGGAAGATACTGGAAATGGTGGAACCATGGGGGAGAGGCAGGGGAGAGCAAGGAGGTGAGAGGAGGATAGTGAGTACAAAGATAGAAATGTAGTTACGGGGAATAGATGAAAGATGGAAGGGAATAGAAGACTGGGGAAGGAGTGATAATGGGAAAGCTAGGGCATAAGAGAAGGAGATTGAAAGTTGATAGGGAGCTGAAAAGTAAAAAAAAGAAGGAGGAGGGTGAAATTTGAATGGACAGAGGCAGAAAAGAGATTAAAGAGAAAGATCAATATGTCAGAGACAGGTATAGTGAAGGAATGGAACAAGGTAGGAGAGAGGCGAAAAGACAAATGGATAACAACTGCTGAAAATGGAATTAACAGAAGAGAGAACAGAAAAGAGAAACTGGGACCAACATGATGACAAGTAAAATGTCCAGACAACAAAGGTAGAAAATTATGTTTATTTTGAATTTATGAACTGGTATATGTTACCTTTGGAATATGTCCATCTCAGATGTCTTTGTATTATGTTCAGTGGCATAGCCAGATGTCTGATTTGGAGGGGGGGTGTTGAGCACCAAAGTTTCCCCCTCCCCTTCACCCAATACACCCTGCCCAAATGCAAAATATAAATACCTGAGTTGTCAGGGATACCCAAGCCCTGCCAGCTGAAGACCACTTCCCCCAGTCTGAAGGCTAGAACTCTCCATTTCTGCAACTGGCTGTAGTCCTTGAATTGCTGCCACTGCACTTCTCCCTCCCACAACGTGAAAATCAAGCACGTGTGGCTACAGCTCAGGGACACCTTCTGCCACCTGCAGAGCTTGAAGAGTTCTGGCCACTGGACCAGAGGAGAAGGTTTTCAGTTGGCAGGGCTTGGGGACCTCTGCCAGCCACAGCAAGGGAGGTGCCCAAAGTGGAGGAAGGCGCTAGTGCTCCCTGTGGCTATGCCCCTGATTGTTTTCAGTACAAAAGGAAGTGCATTTCTGTTTTTATTTCTCCAGTGTTTATTTTATTTATTTTAGTTACATTTGTACCCCGCGCTTTCCCACTCATGGCAGGCTCAATGCGGCTTACATGGGGCAATGGAGGGTTAAGTGACTTGCCCAGAGTCACAAGGAGCTGCCTGTGCCTGAAGTGGGAATCGAACTCAGTTCCTCAGTTCCCCAGGACCAAAGTCCACCATCCTAACCACTAGGCCACTCCTTTATTTCTCCAGTGTTCCAGTGCTTGCTTAGTTTAACTTGTTGGGATTCCCATTTTAATTTTGGTCTTCATATTTCTATTTCTAATGTGTGATCCTTGTTCTATATTTGGTGAAGGTCTACCTCTGTTTTGTGTGTGAAGAGGTAATATAAAGTTATTTTATATGTAGTAGTAATGGCGAGTGGGGAAATTGAGGAGAGGGGGTAAGGGGCCCTCTCCTTTATTTCTGCCCTGGGCCCCAGTAGGTCTAACACCAATCCTGTCCAAACTTCAAATTGATTTTGGATACAAACTTTAAAAAAGAACTTGAAGAAAATGTTCTATTGTCTGTGAAGCTAGTTGATTATACAGAGCTAGTTATTTAAATTAATGTATAGTTGAAACAAGGGTATATAAAAGTGATGACACATTTCAAATTACATAATAGTGTCCATTAATTCAGTGATCTTCACTAGTTATGGAGCCATATTGGCAAAAAGACTTCAATGTGAGACCCAAGACCAGCACTGGATAAAGCAGACAATACCCAGAGCCCTGGGCAATAAAGTAGAGGGTAGGATGGGGGAGGTGGGTCCTCTCCAGTTATGTAGCCAGTCAAGCTGCTCGTGTGCACTCAGAGCAGTGTGTATACATAAAATGAAGTTTGATTCTCCAGACTTTTTCTGTCCTTTAGCCCATGATGAGGGGAATTTTCGATATGACGTCTACGACTTTGGACATTTTGCAAATAATGTCCAAAATCTGAATAGCAAAGAAGGTCATTTTCAAAAAAGAAAAACACCTATCTTTTGTTTTGGTCCATTTTCGAAAAAAAGCATCCAAGTGCAAAATGCACAAAATCAAGCCATTGGGATGTAGGAGGAGCTAGCATTTTTAGTACACTGGTTCCCCTGGCGTCCCAGGAAAGCAGTAGGGCACCCTGCAGTGGACTTCATAAAATGCTTCCAGGTACACATCTGACCATTGCTCCCTTACCTTGTCTGCTGAGCCTCCCAAAACCCACTACCCCCAACTATACACCACTACCATAGCCCTTGCAAGTGAAGGGGGCACCTATATGTGGGTACAGTGGGTTTCTGGTGAGTTTTGGAGGGCTCACAGTTTTCTCCACGAGTGTAACAGGTAGGGGGAGGTAGAAGCCTGGGTCCACTTTTCCCACCACTAGACTACTCCAGGGACCCTCATTCTGTTCTAATGGACCTGAGTATAACATCTGAGGCTGGCAAGTAATGTTTTTATCACATTTTTGGGGGGGTGGGAGGAGGTTAGTGACCACTGGGGGAATAAGGGGAGGTCATCCCTGATTTCCTCCAGTGGTCACTTGGTTATTTAAGGCACCTTTTGTGTCTTATTCGTTATAAAAACAGGTCTAGCTCAAAACGTCTTACTTCTAGTCCTGGACGTTTTTGTTTTCTTCTATTATGGCTAAAAAACATCTAAGTCTCAGGAACGCCCAAGTCCCGCCTTGAACACGCCCCTGATACGCCCCCTTGATGTTTGGACGCACTTCTGATGGACTTCAAAGAAAAACGTCTAAAAATAGGTTTCAAAAATACTGATTTATTATTATTTATTATTTATTGCATTTGTATCCCACATTATCCCACCTATTTGCAGGCTCAATGTGGCTTACATAGTTTTGAAAACATTGTCATTACAGGATAGCAGATACGTTTTCGTATTGTGTAGAAATTAAGTGAAGGAAGAAAGAAGAAGGAAGGGAGTGATTAGGGTAATTATAGGAGGTGGGCTTTCTTGATTGAGTGGATTGGTGAGGTGTACTAGTGTGGCTGTCGGTTCTCATTGTAGGCCTTGTTGAAGAGATAAGTCTTCAGAGATTTGTGGAAGACAGTTGTTTCGTCGATTGTTCTCAGGTCTGTAGGCAATGCATTCCATAATTGCGTGCTTATGTAGGAGAAGGTGGTGGTGTGCGTCTGCTTGTATTTTAGTCCTTTACAGCTGGGGAAGTGTAGGTTACGAAATTTGCGGGATGATCTTGTGGCGTTTCTTGGAGGTAGGTCCACGAGATTTATCATGTAGATTGGGGCGTCCGCGTGAATGATTTTGTGTACCATCGTGCAGATCTTGAACGCAATGCGTTCCCTAAGTGGGAGCCAGTGGAGCTTTTCTCTTAAGGGTTTTGTGCTTTCATATTTAGTTTTTCCAAATATGAGTCTGGCTGCAGTGTTCTGGGCAGTTTGGAGTTTTTTTATATTCTGCTCTTTGCAACCCGCGTATAGTGCGTTGCAGTAGTCCAGATGACTTATTACCATTGACTGTACCAGGGTGCGGAAGATGTGTCTCGGGAAGAAAGGTTTTACTCTTTTAAGTTTCCACATGGAGTAGAACATCTTTTTTGTCGTGTTTTTCACGTGGGCATCCAGAGTGAGGTTTCGGTCAATGGTGACTCCAAGAATTTTCAAGTTTTGTGAGATAGAAGAGAACAATATGGTGTGATTATGGTGGAGAAGTGTTTTGTATTATGTTGTGAGGTGAGTACAAGACATTGTGTTTTTTCTGCGTTAAGTTTAAGTTGGAATGCATCTGCCCAGGTGTGCATTGTTTGGAGACTTTGGTTGATCTCGTTGGCAATTTCATTTAGATCATGTTTGAACGGGATGCAGATTGTGACGTCATCTGCATATATGTAGGGGTTGAGGTTTTGATTGGCTAGCAGTTTGGCTAAAGGTATCATCATCATGTTGAATAAGGTTGGCAAGAGGGGGGATCCTTGGGGGACTACACATTCAGGTAGCCATGGGGGTGATCTGTCCGTGTTCGTTGTTACTTTTTTTTTTTTTTTTTGTGAGAAAAATGTCCAAATGCTGCTTTATGGCACTTTTTAGACATTTTTCTGTTTTGAAAATGAGCCCACTTGTCTCTTCCAACCCATATTTCTCCCAAAACTCTCTTCCCCCAATACACAAAGTCCCCCAGTTCTATCCCAGTCATTCTCAATTCCCACCAGCCTCTCCTCCCAGTCAGCTACCATCATTCTATCTCCACTCTCCAAGCTGGATCTTCCCCCAGTCTGTTAATGCCACAGGCACTGCCTAGGGGACAGCTGTTCTATTTCCTTCCAGCATCATGTGGCTCTCAGTGAGTTTGACCTGCATGGTGTCCAAATTTCTTTGCTATTTGCACAGTCGTGCAAGAATAACATGGGAGTTTGTATGCTGCATAACTCAAATTCATTCAGAACCATACAGTCCTGAAGGAAAACAGTTGGTGTGGAGACAGTTCCATCAGCAACTCCATGGACTAGGTAGGGAGAATTAGAGAAGAGAGTTAGGGAGTCACACTAGGGTCAGTGGGGGCTGCCACTGTCCCCTGGGCCTCACAATGAAAAACACTTCTAATAGTTAATTAATAATGTTTAGCTTATCTTTAGGAAAGGAAGTGAATATAATATATGCCAAACTGGATCAGACCAAGGATCCATGCACCTAGTCTCCATCAGTAGCCAGTGCAGTTTGCAAGCAAGGAGTAGATCTATTCCTTAGTATTCATATCCAGAGATAAGCAGTGACTTTCCCAAGCCCACATGGCTAATGATGGTTTATGAGCATTTCCTCTAGAAAGGTGTCAAATTTCCTTTTACAACTTAGCTATGCTCCTGACATGCCCCCTTGTGATTTAATGTACTGTAGACAAACTGCATAGAAACAGTCTTTAAAGCAGGTTTCGAAAATAGCGTTGTGGATGTTTTGGTAGAAAAAAAGTTCATCTGCTTCGTGCCACTTTCTGGACATTTTTATGTTTTGAAAACTAGCTCCTTTGTGTCATCTACAAAGTTGATCACCTCACTTATTGCTTCCAGTGGCGTATCTAGTATTGAACGGGCCTCAGGCAGAAAAATTAAGATGCCCTCCCCATATAATTCCATCTCAAGGTAGTGGGAACCAGGAGGAATGGAGGAGGAGAAACCTCTTCAAAATTCCAGTAAACAAACCCTGAAAAAAGCAATCATATTCCAGTCCTATGTATAAAATCTGTCATAATAATAGAAATAATAACTGACATGCAAGATATCAGAGATCCACATTTCTTAAAGCTGTCATATTATAAATAATACATTGTAAAAAAAATACTTTTTTTTTCTACCTTTGTTTTTTCTCTTTTCTGCTTTTCTCTGTTTTTCTCAACTCTCTTTCCAGGGTCTCCCATCATTTTGATATTTATTCTTTATTTCCATTGTTCATCTTTATCTATCTCTGTCCTCCCCTCATGTTCAGCATCTGCCCTCTCAGTGTCCTTCTCCCTCCCCTGTGTCCAGCATCTCTTCTCTGTGTCCCTGTCCTTCCACTGATCCAGCTTGTTGCCCCCTTTCCCTCCTTCAACACTCCCCACCCCAGGCCATCATCTCTCTCTCTCTCCCTCCCCATCCACAGTTTGGCATCACTTTCTCCCTCCACTGATTCAACATCTCTCCCCCTCAGGGTCTGGTCTCTTTCTCTCTCACTCACCTCCATTGACACTGGACTCCAGCATCTCTCTCTCTCTCTTCTCTTTCTATTCTTTCCACTCACCCCGTTCAGTCATTCTCTTCGCTCTGACTCAAACCCCACCCTCCCTCCATGCAAGTCCCAGCATCTTTCCTCCCTCTTCCTTGCCCTTATAGGTTCAGTATCCCTCTCTTTCTCTGCCCCCTACCAAGGGTCCAGCATGTCTCTAACCCTCCTCTTCCCCCGACATGCCCTGGCATTTCTCCCCCTCTCCCCCACAGATCCTGGCATCTAGCACCCCCTTTCCCCCCCCCCCCCCCCTCCCAAGGCCCTCAAAAACCTCAGAAGGCAGCTGGCAGAGTTGGCGAAGTAAACAGACTGCCTTCATCCATTACCACTAGGGCCTTTCCACTGCCGTGTCCCACCTCTCTGATGTCACTTCCTGTGGGCAGGATGTGGCAGTGGAAAGCCCTAGCGGCACTAGTCAGAAGCAGTCTGTTTACCTTGCTGTTGGCTGCTCACTGCAGATTTTGAGGGCCCCGAATGTGGGGGAGGGGGGAGGAAGGATACCAGACTTGCAAGGGGGTGGAGAGAGGAAGAGAAATGCCAAGACCTGTGGGGGTGCAACTGCAAGTGGCCCTGGACATTTTGCTGTGCTCACTCAATAGTACCTATGCCCCTGATTGCTCCTTTTCCCAGATCATTTATACATTTATTAAAAATACCAGTCTCAGTACAGATCTGTGGGACACTCCACTATTTACAAACAAAAAACCCCAGAAGAACCAAACCTTCTCGAGCACAACAAAGAAAACAATTGAGCGGAGATGGCAAATGGTGACAAATTTACCACAGGAGCCATATATTGTTGAAAATCTTTATTAAATCATTTCTGTAAGTTAGCATTATCATAGTATGGTAGAATTGCTGTATAGGTCCTGAGTGGCATTCATAGAGTTTTGTATTACTTCAAAAATTCAAATTTGAATTTATTTCACACCTACCTTAATAGGAATGGGACTTGATATACCGCCTTTCTGAGGTTTTTGCAACTATATTCAAAGCGGTTTACATATTATATACAGGTACTTATTTTGTACCTGGGGCAATGGAGGGTTAAGTGACTTGCCCAGAGTCACAAGGAACTGCAGTGGGAATTGAACCCAGTTCCACAGGATCAAAGTCCGCTTCACTAGTAGCTCAAGGTGAAAGCCCACACCTTTCTTAGTAGTTCAAAATGAGTTATGTTCAACTACAGTAAGTATTTTCCTGTCCTTGGAAATCAGTCTAAGTTTTGTACCTAATGCAAAGGAGAGTTAGTTGACTTGTCCATGATCTCAAGGAGTGGCAGGAGGATTTGAACCCTGGCTTCTCTGGTTCTCAGCCTGCTGCTCTTACCATTAGTTACAGCTAATACAGAAAATACATATTCCAAACATGTTTGGAAAGTCAACAGTATACTAAAGGCCAGTAGAGCTGAATTCTGGTTGCCATTTAGCAACCCACTGGAAGCCGGTGTTAAAGTACCTGCATATATTTCCAGAATACTGCAAATACTATTCTGTTTAATATGTTGTATTTTGATGTGTGCTTTTTTTTTTTTTTAATCTAATTCCCTGGAGTGTATTCAGTGGGAATCCATAACTAAGGGGGACTAGGGGGAGGCAGCTGGTACATCTACACCAGCTGCTGTGTTCAAAATGCCCTTATTGTCTCTTTACTGCTAACCTAGGTGTTGCCTCTGCCAGTGATGATTAGCAGTGTCTACATATGTTCAGCACCACTCGCAATACAGATAGTGGCATTTTCAAGTGGGGTATAAATGTTCATAATAATAATAATGATATTATTTTTAGACACCATGACCAGTGTTTAGAAAAACACTTAGCACACCAGCTGAATATTGACTTGACAGAAATGTTCTGACTAAAGCATTGATAAATGAAAGTATTTTGTAATCCATAGCTGTTGAACACTTTCCAGTACATTATTTTCTGTTCTGTCTTCTAAATCTACTTTTGGTTGTAAGTTTTATATAATATAATTTCTTTTGTTATAGTAGCTACTCCATCTCCTCTGTTAGAATCTGAGCAGGGATCACAGCTCCAGGATAAAGCAGAAATCCCGTGTAATGGAGAACCAGCAACTCCTTCGCAAATGTTCATTATGCATCACCCAGTAGTAACTGTGGACAGGTGAGGATTTTGAGGAGAATATACTTAAATATAGTATAGTTTATTGTGCTCATTTTCTTCTTGAATAAATTAGCTCGTGCTCATATTTTTGATTTCTATTTGTATTTTACATTTCTCCAACATTAAGTATATCTATGGTATCTTACACATGGGTCATTTGATTTTGAGCACATACCTCACCAGAAGAAACACCTGAGGTTTTTATAATCAAACCCAACTGATGCTTTCTCATAGACCAGCTGCCTCAGTTTCTCTCCTTTCACTTGGCTGGTAAAGAGCCCATCCTTAGACTTCTGTCTCAGTGAGTTTCTATTTTGTTTTCTCTCTCTGCCTGCTTTCTTTAGTCTTTGATATTTTGTATTGAAAAGTGGTTTAGCAAATTACGTAAAGTAAAATAAAACTTTTTTGTCATTTTGATAATTTATTATTTTTATTTTAGAATGATTTCCTAATTTGTTCTAACTGCTCAAATGAGCCTTTCTATCCTAGAAATAAAACATGTTAGTCATTTTTTATTAAAGGTTTTGTTGTCTAGTTCAAATATCTTGTAATTGCATTTTGACTTTTTCTTTCAAATAATATAATTGTCGTGTTGGTCCATTTAAATTTTTGAAAATAAAGCTAGTGAAGAAGTTAGTTATATTTTTGATAACGTGTTTTAGCATTAATATTCTATTCCTTTGCTTGAAACTGTCCTGAGACATGTGCTTCATGACATGGTTAGGGCAATGGACTGAGAACTTGGGGAACTGGGTTCAAGTCCCACTGCAGCTCCTTGTGTCCCTGGGCAAGTCATTTAACACTCCATTTCCTCAGGTACAAAACTTAGATTCTGAGCCCACTAGGGACAGAAAAAGTACCTCCATATAATATAAGTAAATCGCTTTGGTTGTACCTACAGAAAGGCAGTATATCAAACCCTTGACCCTTTATATTCCCAATATGGAAGAAAAATGTCCATTATGAATGGCCATGCCTTCTGTACTTGTTGCTCGAGAGAAAGAAAAGGCAGTTGAGTCTAACTATGAGACCCTTGGATCCGGTCTAGTGGTGAAATTGTGCACTGTCAAGCAGAGGGTCTGGGTTTAATTCCTAGGCCCAGATTGTACTCTAGGTCATCTGAGGCTAGGAGATGTTGTGAATACAGTATTCACTCCCCGTGGGATAAGAGAATACTTACCACCATTCAATAATGACACCCACTGGCATTCTCAGGGTCTGTGGCCCATGCCCAAGGACTGTCACTCAATGGCTAGATTAAGCTAGGGGTATATATATATAAAAATAAGAAAAGGGGCCAGGCCATACTTCAGGTGATAAGTGCTGTGTGCTGCACTATAGAAGCTCTCCAGTTGGATCACTATGTTAGGCCTTCTGTTCGTGGGTTGGCTGGAGCTAGGGATGCTGCAGAAGCAGTGTTCGCAACTCCTGAGTAGGAGGGAGTAATGGTCCCTGAATGTGGGACCCATGATTATAGAATTCCAGGAGGAAGATTTATACATGACCTTCCAGCTGAGGACTGTTTCTGCAATGTGAGTAGGTGTGTTTGGAGAGGGGGGAGGGAAATCCCCTGGTAATGATATGAAGACTCACCAGATCCTATTCCTTGTTCCAATGACACTGAAAGTGTAAAGGAGCAAATGGGAACAGATGAGTCAAGAGAGCTGAAACAAAGGCATTTTGAGGACATGGCTTAAAACGTAACTGGATAGCAGTAAAATTCAGCTGCTGACCAGTTAAGTTTATCCATTTAAGGAGGACCATATAAATAATTAACTAAGTAATAAGGAACACTGTGTTGGTGATCACTGACCCCAGAATGGCCAATTCATATACTGTATTTGTAGCTTAGTAGAGATAGAGTATTTTATTAATAAGAGTGATGTGTTATTGCCGTTTGTTACAAAAATGGTTGATAGGTGGGACATTTACATGATTATTATGCTAAATAATCTGATGCTAAAGAAAATGCAGTGTGGGGACCAGGGTAAAAGTACACCTTGGCATTACAGTGGCATAAGGCTTTTTAAATGTCAGCTTTGCCAGTATGAGAGGAGATGAAGGAAAAATCAGATTAATTCAAATAAAGATTTGGATAAGATTGTTGCAAAAGCTTATACGAAAATGATCCAAGAATCAGAGGAATTATTTTTCTAAAAGATTAGAGTTTTGGATTATTTTCCATTTCCTTCACATCCATACCAGACTAGTCCAGAGCAGTGGTTATGTCCATCTACCAGCGGATGGAGACAGAGAAAAAATAATTCCAAGTGATTCGCCCCATAAGTGATAGCCCAGAATGTTCAGTATTTGTCTCCAAGTGGATGGTGGATGGATCGTGTAACTCCTTGGTGCTTATCTGGTAGCTCCTGCACTAATGTCAGTGTCAGTGGAGAGGAGGTTAATGCTGGCTGGATTGGCTCATTTATCCTCAGATGTTCCAGACTGAGCTGTGATGATACCCAGTGGTGTCAGGTCCCTCATCCCCCAGCTAGGGTGACACCCAATGATGCTGAGTCCCTCCCCTCCCCCACAAGTTACACTCCTTTCCTGGGGTTTCCTCATAAGGAATGTGCTATGAGGTAACAGGAACAAGAGAAGAAAAGAAAATTTATCTGACTTCACTATGTGGGATCCCTTCAACTAGCAAGTGTATGGTTTCTATTTATTTCTCTTTCTCTTACTGCTCTCTTTGGGGTTCAGGTAAGTGCCCTTCTATTTTTACTTATCAACCATTTTTCTATAGGTCATGGGCTGCGGTTTTATTTTCACGAATGGCTTCTAACTGTCTGTGCAGTTGGTGGGAACCCTACACACTGAGCCCTTTGTGGTGGTTTTGAGGCTCTTTGCTCCATGTGGTTTGGTGCCTTGCTTGCTTTTCTGGAGAGAGTTGAGTGTTAATTTTTTAAAAGATTGGTTATCTTCTACTTCTGCCACTTATTCTGCTATTACCTTTGTCAGCAGGTTTCTGCTATTTTTTTTCCCCAGATTTGGTGAGCAACTACATTCTTCTTGGCTATGCCATTCTTGCAATGTGCTTGCTGTTCCATTTCAGCAGCCAAGGGCTTGCCTTTGGGTTCCCACACTTCTTGCAAGGACTTATCGGGGATGTGATCTGGTCTGCTTTTCATACCCAGCTAAGTCCCAAGCAGGTTTTGGTGGCTGTGTTGCTTTCTGCCCACTTACTGTCTGCTACCTTATTTCACATAGGTGGTGTTTTCTAGTTCAAGTGCGCCCTGGTGGCATTTTCATTTTCTGGATCTGCACAACAGATGCATTTCTATGTCTGGCGAGGTGCTTGTCTCAATTACTGCACAATGGCATCATTGGTTGTCTTGGGTACTGTGCAATTATGTCTCATATACGAGGTTTGACAGCACTGTCATCTCTCATGAGTTGTAGAGTTTTAGTATTCTTAGGTTTCATGGGCTGACAGTGGTGACATTACCTTGTCTTTCATGCAAGGCTTGGGAATAAAGTTTTTTGTACTGAGTGGCGCTGGTAATCCACTTTGGCTGTACAGGGCTCGTGTCCGCATGGTTCTATGGGGTCACCATCCTCATGGCTAGCGCAGTACCTCCATGTCCTTCACCCACATCTGCCGGTACAGTGAATCTTATTCATATGATCTGCTGTGGGAACATCCTCAGGTGTGGTGTTTGGGATACAGTTCTATTTGCTGTATTCTGGAACGTGTTCATCTGTAGGTCAGTGGTTACAGCTTTGTATGCTGAGCAATGGTTGAAGCCTTACAATGATTTAAGTCTGTCCTCCCATCCCAATCAATTCTCCTGTGCCCTGCCCTCTCCTTCCCTTCCTCCCTCCCTCCCTCCCCTCGATGTCCTGCAATTCTCTCCTCCTGACATCATCTCGCCTCCAGCATTCCCGTCCCCCTCATTGTTCCGCCCTCTGACGTCATTATGTTTTGATGTGAGGGCGAGGCAATGAGTGGGAATGGATGTTACGAACCCGGGTATCCAGACGTAGATGTTGGAGGTGCAAATTATTATATAGGATTAGGATTAATTTACTGCCTTTTTGAAAGAATTCATTCAAGGCGGTGTACAGTAAGACTAAATCAAAGGTAAGCAATAGACAATTACAGCATTCTTAGTAGACTGGCCACACAGACATCCCAGCAGAGCAGTGGGGCTCCCTAGGGGGCACTGCAGTGGACTTCACATACAAGATCCCAGGTACACATCTCACCGTTACTCTCTTACATTGTATGGTGAGCCCTGCAAAACCCATCAAAAACCTAATGTACCCACCTACAATAGCCCTTATGCCTGCAGGTGGGGGGAGGGGAAAATGGGACCATATATACCGCCTTTCTACATTCAAAGCAGTTTACATAGTATATACAGGTACTTATTTGTACCTGGGGCAATGTTAAGTGACTTGCCTAGAGTCACAAGGAGCTGCAGTGGGATTCAAACCCAATTCCCCAGGATCAAAGACCTCTGCACTAACCCCCTAGGCTACTCCTCCACTCCTCTCACTTATATTTAGGTACAATATGTATTTAGGGCCCTGTTTACTAAGGTATGCTAGCGTTTTTAATGCATGCACAAAACTAGCATGCTCTAATTATAAAGGCACCCATAGGAATATTGTGGGCGCTTACACAGCGCATGCTAAAAACACGAACATGTCTCTAGTGTGACTTAGTAAACAGGGTCCTTAGTGTTTTTGGGAGGGCATACACTTTCACCACAAGTGTACCACTAAGAGTGGGGATCTGGGCCTGGGTCCTCTTCTCTACAGTCCACTGCACTGACCACTAGGCTATTCCTGGGACCTGCTTGATGCTGTAATAGGAATGGCCATCATATCCAAAGTTGTCATAGAGCACATCTTAGGGGGCTGGGAGGGGTCAGTTACCATTGGGGGAGTAATGAGGATTATGCCTTAATCCCTCCAGTGGTCATTTGGTCACTTAGGGTACCTTTTGGTCACTTTATTGTGATTGAAACAGGTCTAGCCAAAAACACTTTAATTTTGTTCCATTGTTGCAGAAAAACATCTATCTTATGGTGCTGCCATGTCCTGCCTAAAATACGCCCCCTTAAAATTTGGACGAATTGTGGAGCAAAACGTGTAAAACCAGGATGTCAAAAATCAGAACTTGGTTGTTTTTGAGAGAAAAATGTCCTCCTGCCACCTTATGACGATTTGGGGACATTTTTTTGTTTTGAGTATGAGCCCCTATATCTAAATTATGTCTTCCAGAAGAAGGCATTTTTCTGGTAACTATGGATGTGGAATCTTTATATTCAAATCTTACACAAGAGAGAACTTTTTTTGTTGTTGTTCTTGAAGCTAGCAGATGATGTGTCAGGAACTGGTATAATATTTTATTCATACCTTGTTGGGAGGTGAACCCTGGTTCTAGTCAATAGGTTGACTATGCTATTCTAGCTTAAAAACAAAAGGGGAATGCTGTCTTTTTTTGGTCTGTGCTTTTTGCCTGGGATATTTGTGACAGGTACATCTTTGATAAAGGAATTGCCTTTTATATGGATAACATTATTTCTTTGAAATTGTAGATTTCAGTTGTTGCAGCGGAAAGTGTTTGGAGGATGGAGCAATGAACCTTTCTCAATTCTACCACCTCATTTATTTCCAAATAGGTTTTCTCCAGTGCATGGAGCTTCTGTTAGCTTGTCATGCACACTGTCTCTTAATCTTCATGTCCTGAACCATTCTAGTCTCTTTCCCCTGTTGCTACTGATAAAATTTTGGTGGATGAGTCAGATTTTTCATAGTTCTCATATTGCTTATATTTCTGCAAAGCAACAACACTAGATTGTGGGACTATGCACAGTAACAAAATATCAAGAGAAATCTCATTTTTCACAAATATTTCTATTCTCAATTTCATATAAAAAAATGTGCAAAAATTAATGAATTACTATTGTAAAAAGGAAGAGGAAAAAAGACCTCAGAACTTTACTCTGTCAACACAGTTCTCTCGCATTTTCTTTTATCAGTCCTGAAAAAACTCCAATCAATTTTTTCTTTTATTACCAACAAATGTATTTTTATTAAGTACCTAAAGAATACTCATAAACAGGAGTCTAGAGACCAGCGTGGCTCACATTTCACGTCTTGCTCCCCTAGTTTAATAATCCCTCTGCTAATCTGCAGCCTTGCTTTGGAACTTTAATGGGGTCTTTTACTAAAGCTTAGCTGGAGTTATCTGCAGCAGGACCATAGGAATAAAATGGGCCCTGCTGCTTATAACTCAAGCTAAGCTTTAGTAAAATACCCCCTAAATTGGCAAATATATTCAGCTTCAAACCAAAAAAAACCTGGTTAAGGTGCATCAGAGCAGTTTAAACATTAACCAAGTGTTATAATTTAAAATGACGAAAACAAATCTTAAATTTTCACACTTCTAATGCAGTTATGCTCCTTAAAAAATATCAGTCTGTAATTCAGGTATGTTTAGTTCCCTTTCCAGTTGAGAAAAGAATCATATTTTCAGTTTTTTCCTGAAAGATCTCACAGTTTGGTTCTACAGTATTTTTAAGTCCCATCAGAGAGGATTTCATAGCTGAGATGTCAATTTGTGTGTCCAGACTAATTGTAATTGCTACAGGTTAATTTTATTCTGACTGGCTTGCATGTAGTAACAAATATTTGTGAGGGTCTGAAGAAACAAGGCTGGAGAAATACAGTTAAGAAAAATATGCAGAGTTAGTAGTATAAGTTAATATATGAGAGAGTGTATGAAGCATTTAGTTTTGTGAGCTTGAAAAGAACATCAGTAAGATATATTGTTTTTCATTAATCCATTTTAAATGTCTTTCAGTACCCACAATAAAGAAAAACAAGCAAATGAAAATGGAATATCTGCACAGAATGACAGTTTTGAAGAGATCATCAACTTACCTGTGGGTTCTAAACCATCCAGATTAGATTCCATCAATAGTAGTGGAAGTAGTAACCCTCAAATTCCTTTGAATCCAGTTATAGCCTTTGAAGAGAAAGGGACTATAGGACAATTGCCTCAAGTAGATAGTGTGCAAACACAACAAACAGCAGGTACGTATGCCTTAGAATGAATATTGCAATTTGTAGTTTAATGGAAGAAAAATGGAAAAGCCATCAGTGAATTGAAATAGAATCTGAATTGTTATAATGCCTAATAAAACTGCCATGACTTAAGCAAGGTGCCACCAAAAAGGTACAGTTCCCCAGTATTGAAGGGCATTACTTATGCAGTAATAACCCACAAGAGAAAATGAATTATTTCCAGACAGCTTTTGCCTTTGGAGATGAATTGTATCTTTAAGCCTTCTGTCTATCTGGACACAAATGTGTTCAGACCAGGCTGAGAAGCCAGTTTAGATGGGCCTCACTCTCAGAGTTTGTCAGTCCATGAAAACCTCCATCAGATCCATTTTCTAGAATTGAGGGCTGTATGCAGTGCTCAGGGATCAGTTGGCCAACAAAATTCTTAGTCCACATAGACAAGGTACCATGTTATTACATCAAGTAAGCAAGGAGGAACTGTGTCCTTCATCCTGGGTTAGGAGTTTGTCCAGCTTGTGCTTGGAGAAATCCAAGTCATATACCTATCGGAAGTGTTCTCTGTACACAGCAGGATACAAGTCCCTATATACATAACCAGTCTCCACTTGGAGTTGTCTGCTAACCTAGCTTTTACAAATATTAAGGAAGTACATAAGTATTGCCATACTGGGACAGACCAAAGGCCCATGAAGCCCAGCATCCTGTTCCCAACAGTGGCCAATCCAAGTCACAAATACCTAGCAAGATCCCAAAAAAGTACAAAACATTTTATACTGCTTATCCCAGAAATTGTGGATTTTCCCCAAGTCCATTTAATAATGGTCTATGGACTTTTCCTTTAGGAAGCCAGCTAAACCTTTTCTAAACTCTGCTAAGCTAACCGCCTTTCCACATTCTCTGGCAACGAATTCCAGAGTTTAATTACACGTTGAGTGAAGAAAAATTTTCTCCGATTCGTTTTAAATTGACACAAGGTGAGAAGGTGCAAGCATGCCTGGTAGAGTCTAAGGGCTTCCAGAACTTTTCTAGCTGGAGAGATCAATCAGATGATGTCACCCTTCTGCAAAACTTTGTGTCTGCTGTCCATGGATAACACCTGCTACAGATAAATAATTTGGTTTACTTTTTAAAATATTTGTGGCATATACAGTGTGCTGCTTCAGGTTCCACATTGAAAAGTGAACTGGATATTGATTTGGCAACATTTACCAGTGGGAAGGCATCCCGCATGGGGTTCTCATACCATAGCCATGACGTTTACCATTTATTTTTGTGCTTCAATAATTGTTTTGTTTCTTTCCCACTAAATTTCTCTGTGTTCTTAGTCACTTTATATGTGTGGTATGACTGATGGAACATTGCTAGGGAATGCAGTCAGCAAACCTTTGGGCCCAAGAGCCACACCGAGGCCTGGTCTGGGTTGTGAGGCCTATGAGAATCCCCTTGAAAATGAAGTTATACCAATAGTGCTATCACTTCCAAGTACAAATATCATGAGGCTCCACCATGGACTAGACCATGATGCACCTCCATAGGCCAGATCAAAAACCCTTGTGGAACTGATGTAATCTGCAGGATAGTAAGTAAAATTAAATGTAGCTTTCTTCTTCTCCTTATAGTGCATTTTTCCCAGCTCTTGTCCTATCAGTCTTCAAATCAATTTAAAATGTTCTACTTAACTTTTTTTAACCCATGTATGTAAATATACCCAACCCCCGAATTCTATAAGAGCAGCAATCAATCGTGCAAATTTGGGCACATGCCCAATTTGAGCGTGCAATTTAATTAAGTAACGAAGACAGTGAAAACAATTGAGATCTAACAAACAATTATTGGTGCTAATTAAATTTAAAATTTACACGTGTAAATTTTATACACAGGTCTGAAAAGGGGGCGCGGCTATGGGAAGGTTATGGGCGGATCAGGAGTGTTCTTTAATTTATACAGATTGTTATAGAATAAAGGGGATCCTCATCTAAATTAGGCACAGGGATTTACACCAAGGTTTCATTGGTGTAATGGTCATGCCTAAATGTAGTTGTGGTTCTTGGCGCTTAGTGCTAGTCTATAAACTGCGCTTAACTTTAAGCACCATTTATAGAATAGCACAAAGCGCCATTTTTTGGCACCAGTTTTTTAGGTGCTGTTTATAGAATTTAGTACCAAATATGCACAAATATATCCAGAGCTAAGAACCACTGGTATGGGAGACTATAGCCATTATTTCTGCAAGAAAGTGCTGATTGATCTGAGCAGGAGCATATTTTGTCCTACCGTCCAAGCAGTGAGTACCACTGCTTCACTATGTGGGGAAGTTACTAACATATGTTGATGGAATAATGCAGAGTTTTGTAAAATAATGCATGTTAAATGACAAAATTATGCATTATTTGCCATTAATGTACAGTTTTTTAGCACAAAGCATATTACGTAATGCAAAGCAACTCATTATTATGTAACATGAATTACATAGCTTGCATTTAACCTTGCAAGCTGTGTTATTCATAGAAGGATAATGCTCCTTTTGAGGTGGCATTATGTTTCCTCCCAGGGAAGAACTTAATGGGGGGCCAGTCCATGATCCATGAAGCTCCCCAACACTCCCAACTCTCCTCTCCTACCAGTGGTTTTTCTGGTGGATAGTAGGGCAGAAGCAATCCCAAGTTGTTCCTACCTGTCGGTGACTGGGTTCAATATGTCTGCCAAGGCCCCCAGGAGAAGTCTCACAGTACTGTGGCTAGGGTTCAAGTTGTCAAAAAATACCTGGCTCCCAACAAGGTAGGAGCAACTGGGGATCGCTTCAGTTCTCCACTCATCGCCAGGAGACTGCTGGTAAGTGTCAGGAGAGGATTGGGGGGGGGGGGGGGGCAAATAGGGAGGCAAGGGGATTTCTGGATAAAGGTGAGGGCAAGTTTGCGTTCCCTCTTCCCAACAGTGGTTGTTTAAAAGGATAATGGGTCTACATTCAGTCTTCTCATCCTTGCAGCCATGCAAAATTCAGTTTACCATGTGAATGATTAACCTGCAGTGCCATTAGGTACTATAGGTTAGTGAGTTAAGTGGTAAATTTGGCTTCAGTAAAATTGTGGATTTTACTACAGCTTAGTAACTATCCCTGTTTATTTTCAGTAATTTGAATTGTACATGACTAGTTAAAATGAACCTGTCATAAACAGAGTCGACATGTTTTTATGAAGGCTAACTGCACATGCTGTGATCATTATAGTTCTAATTTGTCCCTTCTTTTGTTGCATCTCATTCTAGAAGTTATATGAAAGCTTCTTTTGAAGAACCAAAGGTGACGCTAGTAAAGCATCCTTTAGCAGATGGAGTTCTTCCATGCTACAGAGGAATGTGTTTTTCCTGCGGATTCCTGAAACCTGTCCAATATGTTTCTGAAGGAACTTTAGTGAAACCATCCAATGAATCAATGGGAATAGACTGGACTGTCTTTCTAAAATAGTTTTTACAAGTACAAGAATCATAGTGTGGATTCCATAAAATGGCTTTTTTGCATCACACTTCTTTTAGCAAATCAATTTTTTTTTGCAGTTTTTTTGTATCTTTTTATTTATGAAATTTGAAATATACAGTCAAAACATAAACTCTTGAAAAGGAAATAAAAATACAGGAAATTAAACCCCAGAGAAAAAACCCCATTCCTATACTGGATTGAATGAATAACCTCCAGAAAAGGGGTCGCTTAATCAATGAAACATGGCTGATGATGTACAAATAACTCAGGAAAAGAAAAATATAGGGAAAGGACAGTAAAAGAGGATTCACTTTATGCAAATCCCTAACTCAGTGCTCCACGTTTTGCTCTGTATTATTTTTTTTTAGGTTTTTCTGCTTTATTAAGAATTAATGGTATTGTAATTACTTAGCACTGGGCTTGAAGAGGATTTAAAAGCTAGACCAAGTGTAAAAGCTATAATGTAAAATTGGCTTAGAGACTTATACAATTTTCCTATTTAATACTTGAAAATAAACTTTTATTGCCCTGTGAATTGGGCAAATAAGTTGTTTCATTTAAACAAATTAGTTTAAATGCTATTGAAAGAACTCCATTTATAGGGGAAGAAATGCAGTTGACTGTATCAGGTTCTCTTCTGTGTAATTCCTATTTGTAGATTTACAAATTTTAATCAGATCTGCTTTCTTCTTGCATTGTGTTTTAAGCAGATTTTGAAATGTGAAAATTGAAAAAAGAAAACGGGTTTTGTTTCATGAACCAAAAGCATCGATATTATATTGTAAAATTATATTCAAGCACTTTGTGTTTTTAGCAAAAGAAAATTGTGTAATAAATTTAACACAATTATCTAATTTACTTATTTTGCTTAGCTCTGTTTGTTTTCATGGTACAAAAACAAAACAGAAAATCCTTTACATTTGCTAAATTGCTATGTATTTTAATCATGGAGCATTTCATTTCATTGTTCTCTGACTATGTGAAAAATCAAATAATGATTTTACAAGTGTTTGGTTTGTGCTCGTTTCAGAGCAGGTAGAAAATAATGGAGTGTTTGCTCTTATTGTGTTCTTTTTGGAAATGCAACACATCAGATGGTGACTTGAATGTCTGTTTTTCCATTAGTCTATCTTAGGTACATGTTGCTATTGTTGCTACTGAGCACTTTTTGTTTATATAACCAGTGCACTAAATTGTAAAACTGTTTGCATCATATGAACTACCACTAGGCAATCTTTTACTAAGGCACACTCACGTTTTTAGCGCACGCTAAAAATAGGTGCGTGCTAAACGTTAGAGACGCCAGTGCATTCCTATGGGCGTCTCTAACATTTAGTGCATGCCCAATTTTATTGTGCACTAAAAACATGAACGCACCTTAGTAAAAGACCCCCTTAGAGATTAAGATTCTTTTTAAGCTAAGTATGCTAACACTATACAGAGAATATGTGACAGGTTGACTTTCAGCAGCTATAGGGTGTGTATTTTCTCAAAAAAGGAAATGGATATTTTTTTTACTTATTAAGAGAAAACTATTTCATCTACAAAACATATTTTAAAAGCCATTCAGTCAATGTTTTATTAATAGTCTGTTAAAGTAAAATTGGGTTCCTTTTCTCTTTTTCTTGGAGTCCTCCATGTACATAGAAGTTATATTTAAAAACTGTCCAAATTATGTAGTTTTTATTTTTATTCTACATGGCATGTAATTACAAAATAAAAGTTTGTTTGAAATTATACATTTCATTTTTTGTATTCACTTACTTTTCCTGGGCCAATTTCTTCCTGTTCATTATTTTCACCAAGGAAAAGCAAGCGTAATATTCTCACATATGGGTGACTTCATCCATGGAGGAAAAAAAAAATATATATATATAAATATAAGAGCTGTCATACTGGGACAGACCGAAGGTCCATCAAGCCCCGCATCCTATTTCCAACATTGGCCAATCCAGGTTATCCAAACCTTTTTTAAACCCCACTAAACTAACTGCTTTTACCACAGTCTCTGACAACGAATTCCAGAGTTTGAGTGAAGAAATATTTTCTCTGATTTGTTTTAAATTTACCACTTTGTAGCTTCATTGTGGGCCCCCTAGTCCTAATATTTTTGGAAAGAGTAAACAAGCGATTCACATCTACCCGTTCCACTCCACTTATTATTTTATAGACCTCTATCATATCACCCCCCCCCCCCCCCCCCCAGCCATATTTTCTCCAAGTTGAAGAACCCTAGCCGCTTTAGTCTTTCCTCATAGGGAAGTTGTCTCATCCCATTTATCATTTTCATCACCCTTCTCTGTACCTTTATTAATTCTACTATATCTTTTTTGAGATGCAGTGACCAGAATTGCACATAGTATTCAAGGTTTGGTCACACCATGGAGCAATGCAAATGCATTATAACGTCCTCATTTTTGTTTTCCATTCCTTATCTAATAATACCTAACATTCTATTTGCTTTCTTAGTCACTACCACAGACTGAGCAGAGGGTTTCAACGTATCATCAATGATGACACCTACATCCCTTACCTGCCTAATGTAGAATCTTGCAATCACATAGCTGTAGTGGGTTCTTCTTTCCCACATGCACCTGCTCACATTAAACGTCATCTGCCATTTGGATTCCCAGTCTCATAAGGTCCTCTTGTAATTTTTCACAATCCTTTTGCAATTTAACAACTTTGAATAACTTTATGTTGTCAGCAGATTTAATTACCTCACTAGTCACTCCCATCTCTAGATCATTTATAAATATGTTAAAAAGCAGCTGTCCCAGAACACACCCCTGTGGAACCCCACTATCCATTTAGAATACAGACCATTTAACCCTACTCTCTGTTTTCTATTTTTTTAGCCAGTTTTTAATCCACAATAGAATACTACCTCCTATCCCATGGCTGTCCAATTTCCTCTGGAGTCTTTCATGAGGTACTTTGCCAAATGCCTGTTGAAAATCCAGATATACCATCCAGATTATTTTCGAAAGAGAAAGACGCCCACATTTCGACCCAAATCGGGAGATGGGCGTCTTTCTCCCATGGGCGCCCAAATCGGTAAAATCGAAAGCCGATTTTGGGCGTCTCCAACTGCAATCTGTCGCAGGAACGGACAAAGTTGACGGGGGCATGTCGGAGGCGTGGTGAAGGCGGGACTGGGGCGTGTTTATCGGCCGAGGAGAGATGGGCGCCCTCGGCCGATAATCAAAAAAAGAAGGGCGCCAGAAGCAAGAATTTGGGTCAATTTTTCTGGACCCTTTTTTCTCATGAACAAGTCCCCCAAAAGTGCCCCATCTGGCCAGATGACCACCGGAGGGAATCGGGGATGACCTCCCCTGACTCCCCCAGTGGTCACTAACCCCCTCCCACCCAAAAAAAAAAGAACTTTAAAAACATTTTTTTTCCAGCCTGTATGCCAACCTCAAATGTCATACCCAGCTCCATCACAGCAGTATGCAGGTCCCTGGAGCAGTTGTTAGTGGGTGCAGTGCACTTCAGCCAGGTGGACCCAGGCCCATCCCCCCCCCCCCACCTGTTACACTTGTGGTGGAAAATGGGAGCCCTCCAAACCGCCCCCAAAACCCACTGTACCCACATCTAGGTGCCCCCCTTCAGCCATAAGTGCTATATAATGGTGTAGAGTTGTGGGCAGTGGGTTTTGGGGGGGTATTTGGGGGGCTCAGCACCCAAGGGAAGGGAGCTATGGAGGTATTTTAATGTTTTTTTTATTTACTTGTTACAAGTGCCCCCTAGGGTGCCCGGTTGGTGTCCTGGCATGTGAGGGGGACCAGTGCACGATGAATCCTGGCCCCTCCCATGACCAAATGCCTTGGATTTGTTCGTTTTTGAGCTTGGTGCTTTCGGTTTCCATTATCGCTGAAAAACGAATCCGCCCAGCTCAAATCCGCCGAAATCCGATGCATTTGCCCGGCACAGACCGTATTATCGAAAAAAAAAGATGGCCGCCCATTTTTTTTCGAAAATACGGTCTGGCCCGCCCCTTCATGTGCCCATCCTCGGAGATAGACGTCCATGGAGATGGCCGTTTGCGTTCGATTATGCCCCTCCACATCAACTGGCTCACCTTTATTCACGTTTGTTCACTCCTTCAAAGAAATGGAATAGATTGGTGAGGCAAGATTTCCCTTCACTAAATCCATGTTGGCTTTATCTCATTGATCCATGCCTTTTAATATGCTCTGTAATTTTGTTCTTTATAATAGTCTCTACCATTTTGCCCAGCACCAGCGTCAGGCTCACCGGTCTATAATTTCCCGGATCACCTCTGGAACCATTTTAAAAATCGACCAATTACTGGCTACCCTCCAATCTTCCGGTACCTTGCTTTAAATTCTATCAGTACTCTGCGATAAATACCATTTGGTCCAGGCGTTTTGCTACATGATAGTGTACTGTCACTTTAAAACATTGAAGCAGTGCTCCCACCTTGCTGACAGATACTCGAGCATGGGACCAGCAGTCTAGCATTTTCCGCAGAGCAGAGGGGTTGATTTTCTGATCTCTCCTGAACTCGACAATCATTGGCCTTTTGGTGCCTTCCCTTTTTCAGCATACTTTTTTCTTCATATTCTTCTTCTTTCTCACTAATTTCGTTCAATTTATTCATTTTTCTAAATTCTTTTTCATTTTTTTTATTTTTCGCTTTTGGGACTTCTGAACCCTTCTTTTGCGTGAGGCAGAATATTTTCAGGTATGCGACTGCTTGATCTCCCTGGGCCATTGAGCCTTTTGACATTGCATCAGCTGTTTTCCCTTCTATGTTAATAAGGGTGCAAAGTGGCTTTAAGAAGTGTACTTGATTCAATAGGATCACCTCAGACACAGACCCCCATAACTGGTGTGTTCAGTGCTTGGGTCTGGAGCACCAGGACATACATCATGGCCTCTGCCTGCTCATTCAAGTGAGGACACTTTAAAGCCCACAGAGTACAGCGTAAAAAACATTTTGGTTGTACATCCACATCAAGCATGGCAGAAGATTTGGTACCTCACGTAGAATCTGCATCAGGAGGGTCCAACTTCGGACTTGGTACGCAACCTTGTAAAGACTCTAAGTCCTCTTTGTCAGTGCCACGTACATCAGGGGACGTGCAGCATAAAAACCTAAGAAGCATCACCCTCGTTCTCCCTCTTGGCACTTGCCAACACCTCCCTGCATCAACATCCTTGATGCACGGGAAGTATCCATGCCACAGAGACTGCTCTCCTCCTCTCCAGCTGATTTCTCATCGAGAGCCTTTGAGGTCTTCGAGATCTCATAAGCCTGCACAGGTTATAATGCAGGCTGCGTCCTCATCGCTTTCTTAGCCAGTACCGAAGCCTACTCTACAGAAGAAAATCCAGGCTATTCTCAAAGAGGAGCTCTCGGGGCTACTGCATATGCAGACTATACAGACTTACAGGGTGCTTGTGTCAGCCTCTGCCCAGTCCATCGATAGATCGGAGAGACAGTCGCGGGAGAGGTCCCGTACACCAGCTCAAAGTCGACCATCAGCAGCATCATGAATCCAACTGACACATGTTGGCATTGACATAGAAACTTTCTCCAGCCTCGGAGATGCATCTGCCTCGACACAGAGCCAACATGCTAGTTAACACTTCCTTCCATGTACTTCCCAAAAACAGTACTTTGAAGAGAGACTCGGACCTCTCAGCTGAGGAGTCCTATGGCATTCCATCTGATCCTTTGCAAGTCTTCTCCAGAAAGTATATCCTTTCCTAGCTTTGTCTGTGAGATGGCCTATGCCATACCTTTCAAATTGAAGACAAAGGAAGAACTTCATTCAGAGCTCTTTCAGGATCTAAATCACTGTTCCACTTCATACACTTATGAAAAATACTCTGATCAAGAACTGAAAGACTCCACTAGCAGTTCAAATTGCTCCAAAGAAAATTGACACAGTGTGAAAAATATAGAAATGCACTGGATTAAAAAGAAACTAGTTACCCCATCATTCCTTAGTTGTGGAACGTGCTTTAAAATGTACATGCAGTACAAGATCTCATGCTTCTACGCCTCCAGGCAGAGAAGCTAGAACATTAGACTCTTTAGCCTCAATGCTAACCATCGTATATTAGATTATCAACTTTATTCCATAATTTACTTAAAATCTCTAATATTCTCTCCTTTGCAGACTTCTTACATAAGTACATAAGTATTGCCATACTGGGAAAGACCAAAGGGTCATCGAGCCCAGCATCCTGTTTCCAACAGTGGCCAATCCAGGTCACAAATACCCGGTAAGATCCCAAAAATGTACAAAACATTTTATACTGCTTATCCCAGAAACAGTGGATTTTCCCCAAGTCCATTTAATAACGGTCTATGGACTTTTCCTTTAGGAAGCCAGCCAAACCTTTTTTAAACTCTGCTAAGCTAACCGCCTTTACCACATTCTCTGGCAACGAATTCCAGAGTTTAATTACACGTTGAGTGAAGAAAAAGTTGCTCCGATTCATTTTAAATTTACTACATTAAAGCTTCATCGCATGCCCCCTGGTCCTGGTATTTTTGGAAAGCGTGAACAGACGCTTCACATCTACCCATTCAACTCCACTCATTATTTTATAGACCTGTTGAAAAGGCTGATGAGTTCCTCAAGCATCACAGGAAATGTCTAGATTGTTGTAAATATCTGGCAGAACAGTCCTTTGATGTCTCTGCATGCATTTCTGCCTTAGGAGTAGCAATGCAGCATCTTTCCTGGCTCAGGGTCTCCAACCTCAAATCTGCTGTGCAATAGCATCTAGCAGATGTCTTTCTTGTGGAGATAACTTGTTTGGTGATGAAGTCGAGGAAGTGGCCGACCTAGTATACAGATACTATTAGAACTCTATCCAGGCCACAGACTTCTGCCACCTCTTTTTCTTCTAGAAGATTTGCAGGAGGTTTCCAATGCTACAATTAATATACATCTAAGCATCATTATGCCCTCCTCCACCTCAAAGGAATATTCCCCAACACTGACGGCCGTGATGGCAGTGAAGACAGAAATCAAAAACTCCTTGAGGCATTCAAGATGGCGTCTGAGTAAGACGTGTTGGAAGCAGCTCCTGTTCCAGCTCTCTATTTTCGACGAAGAAATATACCTTCTATACTAATGCCTAAAAGGAGAGGAATACAACGCGCCAGCCCTGCAACGCCTGTCTTACCTGTTGCTGGGACATTGGATCGCTTCCTTGCTCTGGGTGGATTGTCGGGAGCTGCCTCACTGTTGCATGGTCTGGGGAGAGGTCTCCCAGCATTGCAGCCTGAGTTTGAGACATCTTTCAGCCCCGAACAGACAGCACCACTTCCAATGCCGGTGGTGAACCCGAGGACGGTCCAGGAAACCCCAGAGGAGGACTCAATGGGGTTTCCCGGCACGGGTGCCGACTCGAGGAAAGAAATGCCGACTGTCCCCGCGGTGGAAAAGGCGGGTGAAGAAGGAGGAGATACTACTCTTGGGGAAAACCGTGAATCACTTTGGAGACAACCAGGGAAAGCTTCCACTACAGATTTGGTCTTATCAAGTAAGTCCTTTTTACCTCAAAAACCTACAATGATAACCTTAGAGGCCTCTTTTTCACAGAAGTTTTTACTTCTTAATCAACAACATAACTCTGAATTAGAAAAAATAACTACGATGGATAAAACATTAATAAATATGGGTAAAGAGGTGGAAAAAATTCAGAAATGATATAAAACTCTCCCAACAGATACAAGCAAACCTTATTAAAGAAAATCTTTTTTTACATAATAAAATTGAAATATTAGAAAATTTTCAAAGCTCTAATACCCTCAGATTAACAAATTTTCCTAAGCAATTGTCAATTTCACCTTTAATAACTTTTAAAACATATCTAACTGAGATATGAAAAATTCCTGAAGGATCATATCCTCCAATATCAAAAATATATTATATTCTACCGTTTTTCAAGAAACAACAAGAACAAGGAGAGAGACTTGATCAACATTTAGAGAATTTAGATATGAACTTAACACAAATATTGCAGGGTGACAAAATTGGAATGACAACTGCTACACTTAAAGTTATATTTATCCTGCAACCTGATAGAGATTGGGTACTAAAACAATATTTTCTTCATAAAGATCAACTTTTCCTGGACTGTAAAATTAGAGTTTACCCAGATATCTCCAGAGTAACACAGAAGAAAAGGCAAGAGTTTTTGAAACTGCGTCCGAAAGTGACTCAGTTGGGCGCTTTATTCTGGCTGAACTTCCCTTGCAAATGTGTTTTAAAATTTAACTCTGTTAAATATGTTTTCTTTGATTCTAAACAATTAAATTCTTTTTTGGAAGCTAAGCTGGCTGAGCAGCCAGTGACACATCCAAGTAGGGTAATAACATCGACTCCATCAATATATACAGTATAAAAGGCGAGTGTCGTACTCACTCGCAAATGCGCAGTAGAGACCTCGGCCCCGCCCCTGCATCAATACGTGATGACGGGGGGCGGAACAGAGAGGGTCTGTACTGCACATTTCTGAGGGAGGGACACTGCCATCTAACGCTCCCCCCACCCGAGTCACCGCCGCCACCCACCTTCTACCCGGTCGGGCCCTCGCTCCACTATTGAAACAGCGAGGGTCCGGGAACGCAGCACTGAGCTCTGCTGAGCTGCCGACATCGCCCTTCCTTCTTCTCTGCCTCTGTCCCGCCCTCGATGACGTTACATCACACGAGGGCGGAACAGGCAGAGAAGAAGAACGAAGGCCGACGTCGGCAGCTCAGCAGAGCTCAGTGCTGCGTTCTCGGACCCTCGCTGTTTCAATAGCGGAGCGAGGGCCCGGCCGGGTGGAAGGTGAGTGGTGACGGCTGGGGGGGGGGCGAATTCGGAGGGGGAGGGGCAGCGGCGAACTCGGCTGCGGGGGCGGGCCTTTCAACCCCCCCCTTCCTATAATAGCCCGTTTTTACGGGCTCAAAGGCTAGTAATAGTATATATAACCCGGCGAATCTTCTCGGCCGTCTTTTTTCTTTTTTAAGTGTTAGATGTTATTAAATCTACCTTAAGTTTTGATTACCTTAAGAATTGTGCAATGCCTCCAATTGTTGGACTAAAGATGAGTAATAGATCATTCCTAATGTGTAAGAAATGTATAAACATTATTTTTTGATGTATGTATTTTGACTTAAAATCATCTTTTCATATTTCAAATGTTATGTTGGAATTAATCTGAAAAATTTAATATAAAAAAAAAAGAAATCACAGACTCCTTCTGAGTCTAAACAACTACCCAGTTTTTTACTCCTTCATAGAGAGCATTTCCACCATACAGTTATTCTTGCCAAGCTACTTCTGATGACCCCTCATAATCTCTGACCATTGGGTGCTACATATCATACATCACAGTTTAGCTCTGCATTGGGGAAAAAAGACCTTCTGACCATCAACCAAGAGAGTCAACTCCCTCCAAATGATAGTACTTCAGAAGGAGCTCTCTGCCTTCCTCCAGTAGAATGCAACAGAATCAATTCCTCCGCTGGAGAGGAGTCGAGGGTTTTACTCCAGATACTTTCTCATACTAAAAAAGATAGGGGGGAGTACAACCAATTCTCAACCTGTGAGATTTAAACAACTTCCTACTCAAAGAAAAATTTCACATGGTTTCCCTGGGATAACTTCTTCCCATGATCCAACTCAATGACTGGCTTTGTTCTTTAGATTTGAAGGAAACATACACTTATATATCTATCCTCCCTTCCCACAGAATGTTCATATCTATCCTCCCTTCCCACAGAACGTTCCTGCGCTTCTGCTATGGAACTCAGCATTAGCAATACAAGGTCTTACTGTTCAGCTTGGCTTGGTTTCAGCTCCTTGAGTCTTCACAAAATTCCTGATAATGGTAGATGCAACACTTCACAAGTGGAACTTACACATCTTCCCCTACCTTGACGACTGGTTAATCAAGGCAGCCTCTTGAGAGGTGGCACAGACTTCAATTCTGTCCACCAGAAGACTCATAGAACTCCTTGGGTTTGTGATAATTACTCCAAATCACATCTTCAACCTGTTCAAACCTTAGAGTTCATTGTGGCTCTCCTTGACACTATTCAGAGTCAAGGCCTTCTTCCCTCAACCAAGAGCAAACAACCTAATATATCTCCCTAAATAGATTTCCACATCCATCCAGGTATCTGCTTATCAGTACTCCACCTACTCAGGCATATGGCTTCAACAGTCCATGTAACACTATTGGCTCAACTTCAGTTCAGAATTCCTGAGTGGACACTCTCCTCTCAGTGCTCCCAGGCCACAGGATTGCTCTCAGCCCGTATTCGAGTTAGTCCACAGCTACCTCACTTCATACAGTGGTGGATACTGTCCCAGAATTTCACCAGGAGACTTCTGTTTCAACCCCTTCCACATCACAAAGTCCTCACCACAAATGCCTCCATGCTTGGTTGGAGTGCTCACCTCGGTCTCCACACACCAGGGTTCTTGGTCCCCATACAGGTTACAATTTATATACCACTAACACCAAAAGTCCAAAGTGATTTACAATAATATTAAAATCAAAACAACCTCTTCATATCAGAAACTCAATCAAAACTAACAAAGAAATTCTTTAAAAAGAAAAGTTTTTAGCATCTTTCTAAAATAAGTATACTCCAAATTGTTCATGAAACAAGAAACATATGCTTGCCAGATTTTATGTGCTTGGTAGGCAAAATGTTTATCAGAAATCTTTAATCTCTTAATGCCCTTGGCTGAAGAGAAAGCAAAAGGGGAGCAATTTATAGTTCTTCTACTCTTAACCTGAAAATTCAAAGTGGGAAACTAAGAGGGGCATAATCGAAAGGGACACCCAAGTTTTGATGAGGATGTCCTCGCAAAATGTCCCCATCCAGGGGCGGGGAAACCTGTATTTTTGAAACAAGATGGATGTCCATCTTTCGTTTCGATAACATGGTCAGGGACGCCCAAATCCTGAAATTTGGTTGTCCTTAGAGATGGTCGTCCCTAGACTTGGATAAAGTCAGGAAAGTAGACATCTGTCAACCAAATCCGCCCCGTTCTGGGTGCTTAGACTTTTTATGGAAATCACAGATTGTTTATACCAAATGCTTGGTTAAACAGCCATAAATTTAGGTTTGTTTTAAATCTAGAGTAAGAGGCTTCATGCTCAAGATTTTGGGTAAGAGAGTTCCAAAGTTTAGTCGTAATACAGCTACATTTTGCAGGATGAGAAGTCTAACCATAAATTTTGTGAGAAGGGACCATCCAGTAATTTGCCTGCGTAGAGCGAAGTCAATAGGAGAGAAGGGAGTGCAGGTAGGATGATATCCCTGTATAAAATGCCCTCTGGGTCAATATAAGGATCTTAAATTTAATCCTTGAATATACTGTCACATGAGCTGTGGACCTTGCTCCAGAGAGTAACCTGACTGCTGTGTTTTCTATCAACTGTACGTGCTTTTGATATTGAAAGCAGCCCATTAAAAGGGAATTACAGTAATCGATTCTGCTTATCCCCAGAGCTTGGTTGCTTTCTGATCTAAGAAACACAAAAGAGATCTGATATGAGACCTCCGTTTATGTTGGATTTCTTTAATTTTAACATATATATAGACCCCTTTTTAATGTGTTACTTTTACTTAAATGGACATTATTATTTTGCATATTTTTCTTACGTGCTGTATTATTGAAAATTATTATTATTAGCATTTGTATAGCGCTACCAGATGCACGCAGCGCTGAACACCTGATACAAAGAGATAGTCCCTGCTCAAAAGAGCTTACAATGTAAATAATACAGACAGACAAGATAGTTACGGGTGAGGGAAGTAATGGGAGCTAAAAAGCAGCCGTGAAAAGGTGAGTTTTCAGCATAGATTTGAAAACAGGTAGAGATGGAGCTAGACGTATAGGTCCAGGAAGTCTATTCCAGACATAAGGTGCCACGAGAGAAAAGCAGCGAAGCCTGGAGTTAGCAGTGGAGGAGAAGGGGGACGACAAGAGAGATTTGTCCAGTGAGTGGAGTTCACGGAGAGGAATGTAGGGAGAGATGAGAGTGGAGAGGTAATGGGGGGCTGCAGAGTTGGATGCATTTAAAGGTCAGTACGAGAAGTTTAAACTGAATGTGGAAGCGGGCAGGGAGCCAGTGAAGTGACTTGAGGAGTGGGCTAGTGTGGGTATAACGATTCTGGCGGAAAATAAGTCATGCCGCAGAATTTTGGACAGACTGGAGAGGAGAGAGATGGCTGAGCGGAAGACCAGTGAGAAGTAAATTACAATATACACCTTACGTGACTTTCGTCAGTATCTTATGTTAGACAATTTCTATTGTCCTTAATATTTTTATTGCATTCACTTTTTAGTCATCAGCTCTCATCCTTATATTGTTATACACAAGTCTTTAACATATAGATGTATTTTGTGTTCACAGTGATGTCCTGTTGTTTTTACATAATGGAATACACAATTACACACAATCTAATTTTAATGTAAAAAAAATCCATACCCTTTTATTCATTTTGGTTCCTTTGTTTTCCTAGTACACACACATATACATGCCACAGTCTAGATAATGTGTTCACAGTTGATTTCTCCTTTAAGCATTCAATCTTCTTTCTTTTTCTTCATCCCAAATGCATATCAATATTTTCTCGCAACATAAGTCTGAATCATTTTTCTTTTATTACCACCAGTTACACATACACGCTTTCCTTCTTCAACAAACACACACAAACACCAGTTTTCCAACACTGATTGCAGATTAAGGGCCCTGTTTGCTAAGCAGCGTTATAGGCGCGTTAACCATGTACGTGACTACAATATCCTTATAGACCAGGGGCATAGCCAGACACCCAAGTTTGGGTGGGCCAGGGCCCAAGGTGGGTGGGCAGCACTCCGCTTTGTCCTACAAGTGATTTGGTTTCTCCCTCTCTCACCTGCATGCCATATGGTCTTTCAAACATCCCTTCTCCCCCGTATACCTTTTAAATAGCAGATTTTCACCGTCAGCAAAAAGTTGTTGGGAGTTTTTGGCTGGTGGGGCTTGGGGTCCCTGCCAGCCACATTATATGTGTGCTGCTACTTGGTGGGCCTGAACCTAAAGTGAGTGGGCCTGGGGCCACCCCAGCCCACCCTTGGCTACGCCACTGTTATAGACGCCTACATGATTAATTGTAGGCGTGCTAAAAACACTAACACGCCTTAGTAAACAGGGCCCTAATTTAATTTTGTTCTCAACACAGGTTTCTAGACAAATGACCATTCTACTTTTCTTTTCCCATTAGAAATATATATTAGGTTCTGGAGCACTTGGCTTAGGCATCAGTTTCTTCATATGTTTAGTGTACAGACATTTTTCATTTAATAAGCCCCGCAATTATTCACTCTTTTATTCAGAGACATTTTCCCTAATATTTCTGAAGTAGGTCTGTATTTGTGTATCATCTGTCATGTTTTTCATTATTCCTCGTTACAGCATCCCACTCATCTATGACTAGTAATGCCGCTTAAGATGTGAATAATGATTTTCACCTTAGCGCCCCTGCAGTATCTGCAACCTTTAGGGTCCTTTTACTAAGGTGCGCTGAAAAATGGCCTGTGCTGGTGTAGATGCGTGTATTGGACGCTCACAGCTCCGTTTTTCAGCGCACCTGCAAAAAAGGCCTTTTTTATGGCCGAAAATGGACATGTGGCAAAATAACAATTGGCACACGTCCATTTTGGGCCTGAGACCTTACTGCCACCCATTGACCTAGCGGTAAGGTCTCACATGTTAACCAGGTGGTAATGTTCTATGTGCATGCAATGCCAATTACCACCCGGTTAGTGCTGCATGCCAGAATATTTCCAGCGCGCTTAGTGGACGTGTGTAAAAAATGAAATTACCGCCTGGGCCATGCGGTAGCCGGGCAGTAGTTCAAAATTGACGTGCATAGTACACGCTTATGCGTCTACATGGCTTAGTAAAAGGGCCCCTTAATTTGTTGTTACAATGTGTACCTTTTCTTAAACACTTTCCTGGGACTTGCATTCCCTACTGATTTATTACCATACATCAGAGGCTACTTTCTACCGTTTCAGCTACACAGTCCTAAACATTGTGTATCTGGTAATTTTTTTCTAAGTTCCACTGATTGCTTCATGAGCATGCGCTTTACTTGGCGCTTTTTTTGTATACTTCCAAATTGAAAAAAAGTGATCTACAAAACTGACCACTCTGCAGACTTCACTTACCTAGGAACCAAATGGTGGAACTCCTTACCACCTTATCCAGCTTATTTTCGAAAGAGAAAGACGCCCATATTTCGACCCAAATCGGGAGATGGGCGCCCAAATCGCTATAATCGAAAGCCAATTTGGGGCACCTCTAACTGCAGTCTGTCGCAGGAACGGACATTGACCGGGGCGTTCGGAGGCGAGTTGAAGGCGTGACTGGGGCGTGTTTATCAGCCAAGGAGAGATGGGCGTGCTCGGCTGATAATGGAAAAAAGAAGGGCGCCAGAAGCGAGAATTTGGGTGACTTTTTTTGGACCCTTTTTTTCCGAACAAGTCCCCAAAAAGTGCCCCAACTGCCCATATGACCACCGGAGGGAATCGGGGATGACCTCCCCTGATTCCCCCAGTGGTCACTAACCCCCTCCCACCAAAAAAAAAGAACTTTAAAAACTTTTTTTCCAGCCTGTATGCCAACCTCAAATGTCATACCCAGCTCCATCACAGCAGTATGCAGGTCCCTGGAGCAGTTGTTAGTGGGTGCAGTGCACTTCAGGCAGGTGGACCCAGGCCCATCCCCCTCTACCTGTTACACTTGTGCTGCTAAATGGGAGCGCTTCAAACCGCCCCCAAAACCCACTGTACCCACATCTAGGTTCCCTCCTTCAGCCATAAGTGCTATGGTAATGGTGTAGAGTTGTGGGCAGTGGGTTTTGGGGGGGATTTGGGGGGCTCAGCACCCAAGGTAAGGGAGCTATGGACTTGGGAAGTATTTTAATCTTTTTAAATTGTTACAAGTGCCCCCTAGGGTGCCCGGTTGGTGTTATGGCATGTGAGGGGGACCAGTGCACTACAAATCCTGGCTCCTCCCATGACCAAATGCCTTGGATTTGTTCATTTTTGAGCTGGGCGCCTTTGGTTTCCATTATCGCTGAAAACCGATACCGCCCAGCTCAAATCCGTGATGCATTTGCCCAGCACAAACTGTATTATCAAAACAAAAGATGGATGCCCATCTTTTTTGAACATACGGTCTGGCCCGCCCCTTTGAGGACACATGGAGATGGGCGTTCACGTTCGATTATGCCCCTCCATGTGTCCTATCCTGTTTATTGTAAGCCACATTGAACTCAAACTTGTTTGGGATAATGTGGGATATAAATGTCACAAATAAATAAAATAAAAAACCACGTCATGGAAGCGAGGCTAGACTTAGCGTTTCGCTATTTTTTCCTGAGCAATACATAGAAGAGTTCACGCAGTTATTAACTAAAGGTCTTTTTTTAAGGTAGCGCTTTATTTTGGTATGTGCAGTCTATGCATTAGCACTTATGTTTACTTTTATGTCTACAGTTTTATACACATAGGTATACGTGAACATATTGTTACCGTAGATTACTTCAAATAGAACTGCTACAGAATAAGCCCATTGTTGTTATTATTATCACATAATTTGAGCCTTTTTCTGAAAAATGAGGCTCTCTGTGTTTTTTCCCCTCTCAGTTCACCAACGCAGATCACGTGTACTTCTCTCCTTTTAAAAGTTTTAGGCAATTCCAATCCATTAGCACTGCTCCTGTCTCAAGGTTTATAGGCACTTTTGTCACTAGGGGGTCCTTTAGCTAAGGTGCACCAAAAAGTGGCCTGTGCTGGTGTAGACACGTGTTTTGAACGCGCACAGGTCCATTTTTCAATGCACCTGGAAAAAAAAAGCCTTTTTTTTTTAAGTTGAAAATGGACGTGTGGCAAAATAAAAATTGACACACGCCCATTTTGGGCCTGAGACCTTACTGCCACCCACTGACCTAGCGGTAAAGTCTCACGCGTTAACCGGACGGTAATCATCAGCATGCATACAATGCTGATTACCGCCTGGTTAACGCCGTGCACCAGAAATTTTCCAGGGCTCGTAGTGGGCGTGTGTGGATAATGAAATTACCACCCGGGCCACGCGGTAGTTGGGCAGTTCAAAATTGATGCTTGTAGTATGCACGTATGCACCTACACGGCTTAGTAAAAGGGCCCCTAGTTCTTCTATCAGCAGTTCTGTGTGCTTTTTAGAAGCTTCTAGTATTTTTATTCATGGGTGCTTTTGTTCCTGGTTTGTCTATTAGCAGTCATGGGTACTTTTCATATATATGCACTGCTTCTTTTTTTTTTTTTTTAAGCCATTTTTGTTACACACTTTCTTTACATTTCCTCTTGGAGGAAGTCAATATAGGCAGATGATTCCCTTCCCTTTTTTTCACTGTATTTTTGTTCATATTACATGCTTTGCTCACCTTCCTACCATTTGTATTATGTGTGTGCAGCGGCAGTCTGAACTCATTCGTACTGACAAACACATCGCTGTTCATTTTTAAAAAGCCATTTTTGTCACACAGATCTTCCTTTATATTTCTTCCTGGAGAAAGCCAGTACGTGCATGAGCCCCCTTTTTCCCCCCCATATTTTTTCATGCTAAATGTTCACCTTCCAATCATTTGTATTATTTGTACAGTGAATTTTCAGCAGTCTGAACTAATTCATACGGATAATTACTGTAGAAATCATTTACTCTGGAATGCAATGCCTGAAGGGCTGTGCTTAGCATAAGACTATCTCTACTTCAGGAAGCAGGTGAAAGCTTGGCTCTTCAACCAGGCCTTTAATGGAAGACGTAACTAACTTGTTTGTCTCACTCTCACACACACATAGAGTGACATGGGTAGCACATACTGCGGCAGGACATGTTTATGCACTCCTACCCTAGTGAGATAATATTGAACCATCTTTCTGACCTCATGTGCAACTTTCTTTGAATTAGTCACCTTATTTTCTAACTCTTCTTACTCTCTTACCTATCTATATGTTCCATCTTTGCTTATACCCTTCACTGTCAGTTAAAATGTTCTATTACGTATTGTGTTGACATTGTAAGTAGTATATTATGCCATACTTTGTATTGTTATTTTAATATTTTTACTACTGTAATTGCCGATTGCTCATGTTTGATCTATTCTGTGCACCGCCTTGAGTGAATTCCTTCAAAAAGGTGGTAAATGAATCTAATAAATAAAAAAAAAATAAAAAATTTACACAGTGAAGCTTAAATACAACGCACAAATCCTTTTCATTTTGCAATGTTTTTCTGAACAAGATGCAATACCCTACCCAAATGTCCACTATATATGAGCAGGGTCCTCTGGATAGTCAGGGGTCCTTTTAGTAAGCTGCAGCAAAAGGGAGCCTGCTCTGGTGTTGGCACGTGTTTTTGATGCCCGCCGAGGCCCCCTCTTACCACAGCAGGACTTTTTTAAAGAAATGGACATGCGCCTTCTTTGAGTGGGAGCACTTACTGCCACCCATTGAGATGGCAGTAAGGGCTCCCACTCTACTTCAGAGGTAATCAGGCAGCGGTCGGCACTGCTCGATTACTGCCGGGTACACACCAGCGCTACAAAAAATAGAAATATTTTTTGTAGCGCCGGAAATGGTGCATGCTGGAGGTGGGAACTACCGCCGGGCTGCTGTGGTAGCGTAGCGGTACTTCCCTTTTAACGAGCGGTAAGGCCACATGGGCTTACTGCCGTTTTGTAAAAGGGCCCCTCAAGTTGTAACATTTGCCTTGGTGTATATACCCTGTAGACCCATCTTATGGGGGTCTTTTACTAAAGCTTAGCTCGAGTTATATGCAGTAGAGCCCATAGGAATAAAATGGGCCCTGCTGCAGATAACTCGAGCTAAGCTTTAGTAAAAGACCCCCTATGTTTGCAATATCTGCTCTGAGCACCTATCTTTATATACATGTTTAGTCTTAATTTTAGGTCAGTCTGTTACACATTTTTTTCTTTTCTTTTCTTTTGAATACCACATTTTTACTCTATTTCATTTTGCATATATCTATGGCTTTGCACTGTGAGACGTTTGTCATACTTTCAGTTTTTCAATAACCTGTATGATTTTCACATACCATACTTATATTTTTACTGTACTCAAGCATTGCCTATATGGATATTCTAGCTCTGACATTAATCTTTATAGACCAACCTGATGTTTACAATATCATTCTTAAGCAAGAATTTTTACATGCAGGATTAAATCAAGGTTAGTCAGATATACCTTTTTTGCCTTATATTTGTACTAGCTGTTGAGCCCGTAAAAACGGGCTGGTATTGGAGTTTTCCTTCCCCCCCCCCCCCCCCGCGAGGTCGCCACCGCTCCCCCCCCCCTCGGAGTCGCTGCCGCCGCTGACACCCCTCCACCCGGCCCGGGCCCTCTCTTCGCTTCTGAACTTACACATCCATTTGCCGAACACAGCAAGGCACATCAGCTGAGCTGCCGTGGGCCCTTCCTTCTCTGCCTGTGGCCCCGCCCTCCTGTGACATAACGTCAGCAAGGGCGGGACACAGGCAGAGAAGGAAGGGGCAGCTCAGCTGATGTGCGTTGCTGCATTCGGCGAATGAATGTGTAAGTTTAGAAGGGAAGAGAGGGCCTGGGCCGGGTGGAGGGGTGGCGGCGGCGGCGACTCAGAGTGGGGGGGGGAGGGGTAGCAACCTCGGCGGCACAGTTTCCCTCTCTGTCCCGCCCCTCCCGTCATCACGTATTGACGCGGGGGCGGGACAGACAGGGAAGTCTCTACTGCGCATTTGCGAGTGAGTACGGTCACTCGCCGTTTTTATGTTTGATACCAGTGTGTATTTATCTATTGTTTTGCATTTTCAGTTCTCGTATATCATCTTGGTTGCCTTATTTTCGATACTAATGGCCCTGTTTACTAAGGTGCACAAATTTTTTAGCACGTCTTAAAAATTAGTGCGTGCTAATGCTAGAGACACCCATAAGAATATAATAGGTGTCTCTATCGTTAGTGCGCACTAAAAGGTTATTGTGCCTACAGCGCGGCTTAGGGACCTTGGTGTCCAGCTGTTCTTGTTTTTTAACCTCTTTTCCATCATCTTAGAATGTGCTATTTCTCTCACATATATTTCAGATTTTGATGATAATTCTTATATTTGTAATTTTATTGTATTCTTACATCAATGACGTTTTTTATTGAACACTATATTTTTCTCTTACGTATATTTTTTCACTTATGTATTTTACTTACTTTGTCTTTTACTTATGTATTACATTTTTTTATTGATGCATTGTTTATGTTTATTTAGACTCCTAAGGCAAACCTGTGGCTGAAACACAGTACTGGGTCGAGTCTTCCATCAATAAACTTCATTTAAAATCCTACAGCTGTCACGTTCATCTCTGGCGCGCATGGAAAGGTCTACTTCCTACTCTTTAACTATTAGGGCCCTGTTTACTAAGCAGCAATATAGACGCATTAACATTTTTAACACGCGCTTATATTATACCTATAGGCGCCTACATGGTTAGCACACACTCTAAGTATAGGCGCGCTAAAAACACTAACGCACCTTAGTAAACAGGGCCCTTAGCCTGGGACATTCTTAGTTTGTTCCATTGTGCCAGAAAAACATCCAAGTTCTGGAAATGCATAAATCCCACCCCCAACATGCCTCCAACTCTCCCCCTTGTGATTTGGACGCACTGCAGATGAACTGTATATAGAAATGTCTTAAAAATGGGTTTCAAAAATAGCAATTTGAATGTTTTGGCAAAAAAACATCCATCTGCTGCTTCGTGACACTTTTTGGATGGTTTTTCTGTTTTGAAAATAAGCCCCTAAGTATAGGAAGATAAGTAAGAAGCAAGCGTAATATTGATGGAAAGAGAATATATTAATTTGAAATTGTTATTGCATTGATGAAAAGTTGCCCTTATGATGAAGGGTGGTGGTTCTCTTTGAGAAGCCCCAAATGTGGGATGTGAATCTATTAAAGTCCACCTCTGAAGATCTAACAACAACTTTTTCTGGGTTTTGTTTGTGTGGGATATGGGTTGTACAGTGTGATTTATTTTAAATAAATATAACATTGTTGCCCATGTTTCTTTGTAAAATAGACCCCCATAACTATCTCTAATAATGTACAAATGCCCATGGACAAATTTATACCTGTTCCAAAAAATGTGTAACAGTGGCATAGCCAAGGGTGGGCTCAGGTCCACCCACTTTGAGCTCAGGCCCACTCAGTAGCAGCACACCTATGATGTGAGTGACAGGGATCCCAAGCCCCAGCAGCCGAAAACTCTCAACAACTGTATACCTTGTAAATAGCAGATCTTCACCTGCAGCGATGAGCAACTGATACATGCTGTGGGGCCAACATGAGCAGTGTATACTAGTTGCTGCTCACTGCCAATGAAAATCTACTATTTAAAAGGTATGTGGGGGGGGGGGGGGGGAGGATGTTTGAGAGACCATATGGCATGCAGGCGAGAGAGGACGAGACCATATCACTTGTGGGACAAGGTGGAGTTCTGCCTACCCATCTTTGTCCCAGGCCCACCCAATATTGGGTGTCTGGCTACGCCCCTGATGTGTAAATACATTTGTGTACTCAATACATGTATACATGCATTTCATAATATATGCACGTATATCACAAGGCCATTTCTGTTCCACCCAAACCATGCCCCTGGGCACACCTATATGCAAATCACATAAAAGTAGGCTCACTCTGTGTGCCCACTTTTTTTTTTTATCAGTTTGCAGTTGTGCAATTTTATAAAAAAATAGTTTTCTGTGTATAAAACATGCTGAAAATGCTTTATAAAGTTACCCTCAGGATGAAAAAAGATGTGTACTTGTTCACACATTACTTATGTGCTCATACCACCTTTATTGAAATTTTGTCAAAATGTGTAAAAAAAAACCCCAAAAAAACATCCTCCAAAAAGTGAACATTTCAGTTTGTAGAAAGCAAGGAGCTAATCTCCTGATTGGAATGTTCTGTCAAACATGCACAACAATTTAGGTTTAACAGCACCATTACCCACGCTGCATCCAAATGATCTTTACTACTGCAGTATTTCACATCCATAGATGCAGACGACATTTCTGTGGCTCACTATTTTTTTTTTGTACAACTTGATAGCATGCTTCTGAGGGGTGGGGGGGGGGGGGGGGTACGCCAACACGCACCAAGAAAGTTACAGTACTTGAGAAGGAATTGGTGATAGTGCTTACAAATCCTTGGCATTCTTCGGACACCATAATTGAATTTCAAAAGCGATGGACCATCAAATCACCACTGGTGTGATACCTTATGAACTTTTGTTTTTTACATTAATAAAATATCAGTGCTTGTAGAAGAGAATGATGCTCAACATCACTCACCATTTCTAAAAAATAATAATAATAATTCTAGAAGCAACTATAGCTGCAAAGGTTTAAAGAGTCTCCACAGAGTATAAAGCCCTATGGCACAAAGACAGAGAGAGAGAGCGGAGAAAAGAATGATTAAATTCAGTGTAAACCATCTGTATGGCTAATAGCCACATTGAGTAGCTTCTGAGTTTCTTCTGTCTGTTGACGAACTCTATTAAGCTGCTCTGCCAACGGACTCTGGCTAATGGCAGATGAAAACTCCATATCTGAGAAAAGAATACACAAACATTTTAGTGTCCACATTCAAATGGGATTCTGGCATTAAGAAGCATTTCACCATTGTGAATTATTTTGAAATCTATATACAAAATCTAAATGTGCTCATGTGTGTCTGTATTTAAAACAAATACACGAGGCTAGACCACAGTAGTTCAATGCCAGTGACAGAAGACCTGGGTGCAATTTCTGGACTTGCCTTCCGCTCCTTAGGGTCTGTTGGGGTTGGGATAGAAACAGAGAAAAATGACGGCAGATAAAGACCATATGGTCTATTCAGTATGCCCATCTACTCTCCCTTCCTTTCCCTTAGGGATTCTATCTGTGTGTCCTAAGCGTTCTTGAATTCAGATTGTCTCTGTCTCCACCACCTCCACCAGGAGGCTGTTCCACAAATTCACCACACTTTCTGTGATGTAGTAGTATTTGGAAATATGGTGGAGATGGCATTCATAGCCTCTTGGAGAGAAGGAATCCCAGACTGCTAAGAGCAAAACCTACTGGCTGGAATGAGGAGGCTTGCATTCTGAGTTCCAGAGGGAATCAGAGCCTAGGGCTCCTGGTCAAGGACCGTCCATGCAATGGATGGGGCCGTATGATGGGAGGCGGGATGTAAAAATAGAGAAATACCTCTGGTGGTTGCGAATGAAGATTTGTAGCACCAGTGTCCAACATAAGCTAATTTTGATTGAGGAGAAATCTCAAAAGTTACAGGGGGAAATTGCAGAGCCAAACAACATGCACTACAAAAATTTGCAACAAACTGAGGGGCCCTTTTACTAAGCTGCGTAGGTGCCTATCGCGCGCCCAACGCATGCCAATTCGGATCTACCACCCGGCTATCACCTGGCCCAGGCGGTAATTTCATTTTTTTACATGCACCGGATAATATATTTATTTTCCGGCACGTGGCGCTAACCAGACAGTAATCAGCACTGTACGCGCGCAGATGATTACCGCCCACTTAACGCATGAGACCTTACCGCTAAGTGAATGGGTGGTGGTAAGCTTTCAGGCCCAAAATGGACATGTGCCAATTTTCATTTTGCTGCACGTTCATTTTCGGCCAAACAAAAAAAAGGCCTTTTTAGCAGGCTTGCTGAAAAATGGACCTGCTCGCGTCCAATACACACATCTACAACAGCGCAGGCCATATTTTGGCGCACCTTAGTAAAAGGACCTCTTAGGGGCATGTTTACTAAGCCACAGTAAGCCAGCCTAGTACAATAAAAATTCTGCACTAGCTGTTGGGGTGGGAACAAGGGTTATAGGCAGAGATACTGTGCAGCCAATACTTGATTGTAAGCAATATGTTATCGCATATTAAGTGTAGCCACATTATTGATAGTTATAGTTATTAGTGATAGCTGTGATAGTTAACATCAAGAACTGGTGTTAAGTGCAGCTGTGCTTCCAGCAGCCAGATAGTCCAGCAGCTCCCAAAATGAACACCACCCCTCCATCAAGCACCCCCCACCCAAGAAGCTCCCACCCCTTAAGACCCCACCATAAGGTAATCCCCCCCATCTTATCCACCTCCCATCAAGATATCACCACACAACTAGCCTGGAACACCCCCCCCCCCTTTAATTACTCAAGCTATCCCAGGTAGTCTATTGTAGGGGGCAGGAACAGTCCTCTTCTGTTCCTACTCCTTCCAGTGCTGCAGTTCAAAACAGCAAGTCTAACCCTTACCAGTAGTTTTGCGATACTATCATTAGGGTTCGTTCTACCAAATAATGACAATTGCTCCCTATTTGATAGATTGAGCTCTGGCAGCTCGGGGGAGGAGTCTGGGTGGAGTTTCTAGATACAGAGTTAGCGGAGATATTCAAAATGGCCGTCCTAACTATATGCAGTTAGTTATGCAGATACTGGTTTCACTATCATAGATACCCGGGTAACTGCCAGAGATCAGGTTGTACCTGGATATTTAGTACCAGCCAGTATCCAGATACCGGTGCTGAATATCTGGGTATGAAAAACTGCAGTGGCCAATGTTTAAATCAAACACTGAACAACACTGTTGAATGTCAGCGGGTAGGAGGTTGTTATTATTACAGACAACATCATATGTCACACTGTAGATATACTGTATGGCTTACAAGCAGAGTACTGGTAAATGAAATTTAATGTGAAGAAGTATAGGCCAGGGTAATGTAATTCAGGCACAAAAATTAGCAGGTATACTAAGTTGTGGATAGAGCAAAACTTTGCTACTGCTAACCAAGGAAATGACCTCAGTATAGTCAGGGCCCCTAGCTCACAACCATTCTGCAGCCAGAGAAATGATGCAACAAAAACCACAGAAGTGGAAAGAATACAGATATCCCACGGAGAATCACAGGAAAAAAAAGGAGTGGGATCAGAGTCAGACTTCAAAACAGACCAGAGACGCTGGTCGTAGGTCAAAAACTTTAATAAAGGATGGCTCGACAAGGTACCATGTTTTGGCACACGAGGTGCCTTCTTCAGGAGTCTTGTTGTCTGTGTCTGAAAATCTTAATCCTCAATTTGTGGATTCTAGAAGGAAGTGGTCTTTAATTTGCTGCTTCTGAACAACACTATAGAGCTATGTGTGCCAAAACATAGTACCTTGTCAAGTCATCCTTTATTAAAGTTTTTGACCTACGTCCAGCCTCTCTGGTCTGTTTCGAAGAGCCTGACTCTGTTCCCACTCCTTGTTTTTTCCTGCCAGAAAAATGACTGCAGAATTTGTCTCCTATTCTGTAATCACAGCAAATAGCCTACTATCCTATAGCTGCTTTGAGTTGTGGCTAGTCCTGATCACATTTCTCCCACCACTGTAAGATGGGGCAATGGGCTCTGTGCCTGCACCTCCCTCCTTGTGAGAAGGAGGTCTCTTTTACCTCCCACTGCCAGTGGCAGTTCCTCTTTCCTACTGTCATTGCCTCGTGCACATGTCATCCCAGCTGCTATCAGAACGTAGGCATGATGGCTGCCTTGCAAACCTTTGTCATGAGGTCTGCTGAGGTTGCAGTATGTGAAAACATGCTGGCATAGTGTGGCTGCACTCTGAGAGATAGCTTCCAAGGTAAGTGTATACATAAACAGAAGACAGGTTGTATATGTTATATACTTTACAGACTGCCTTTAAAATGTATGTTTAGTTTTTAGTTTGCATTTTAAACTAGAGAGGTATGGTAGCCGTGTTAGTCCACTCTTAAGGTTATCAATAGAAATCAAATAAAATAAAACATGGAAAAGAAAATAAGATGATACCTTTTTTTATTGGACATAACTTAATACATTTCTTGATTAGCTTTCAAAGGTTGCCCTTCTTCGTCAGATCGGAAATAAGCAAATGTGGTAGCAGATAGTATATATAAGTGGGTAGGAGGTATGCATGGGGACATCAAAGCATTTCATTGATACCTGAAAGGTAACTTTAAAACAATACAGGAATGTAAGACCTTTGAAGTCAGAATGATTGAATATTTTGACACCCAACAGACAGGACTTAACAAAGATCTGGGTTTTCTAGCCCATTATAAACCATAAAATTGTGTTTCTCTGTTTATCACCATCCTCTCACCTACCCACACCCATCCTGTTAGAATATCAATGAAATGCTTTGATGTCCCCATGCATACCTCCTACCCACCCCCTTCCTCCCACTCTGCCAGACTGTCAAAGTAATGCTTGGATGTTTCACTTATATATACTATCTGCTACCACATTTGCTTATTTCCGATCTGATGAAGAAGGGCAACCTTTGAAAACTAATCAAGAAATGTATTAAGTTATGTCCACTAAAAAAGGTATCATCATATTTTTTTCCATGTTTTATTTTGTTTGATTTCTATTGATAACCATTTTAAACTATACACTCTTCTATATAGAAACATAGAAAAATGTAGGCAGATAAAGACCACATGGCCTATCCAGTCCACCCATGCACGCCATCTACTATCCCTATCAATCCCTGAGAGATCCTATGTACTTCTCCCAAGCTCTGTGGAATTCAGATACTATTTTCGCTCCACTATGTCCACTGGGAGGCCGTTCCATGAATTTACCATCCTTTCCATGAAGGTTACTTCTGAGTCTAACCCTTTCACCTTCATCCTGTGACCCCTCGTTCCAGAGCTTTCTTTCAGTTAAAAGAGACTCACCTCCTGTGCATTTACGTCACATAGGTATTTAAAAGTCTTTATCATATCTCCCCTCTCCTGCCTTTCTTCTAAAGTATAGATATTGAGATCTTTAAGTCTCGACGGAAAGCAGTTGAAGGCTACCAAAATCGGCTTTCGATTATGCCGATTTGGGCGACCCTGAGAGAAGGACGCCCATTTCCTGATTTGTGTCGGAAGATGGGCGCCCTTCTCTTTCGAAAATGCCCCTAGAGTGTGTCATATGCCTCCTTTGCAGAGAGATCACTGACAAAAGAAGTCTCAATAGCAAATGCTAACAACGTTCCTTAACCTATCTACTGTAATAAAGGGCAGACAATGTTCTCTCTTGTCTATATGCTGGTGCAGGGATTTACAGAATGGAATACTGATTTATTTAGAAGATGTATAGCTGATTGTTCTACTTGAAATGTTTTTGGAATCTCTAAGTCACCTCAAGCTGCCTACAGAGGCAATGAATAAATACAAATATATAAAGAATATAACAGGTAGAATGTTAGCTTTATAATTGCTTTTTACCCCTTATAACCAATTTGTTTATAGTTAAGTTTGCATGAATTCTAATTCACCATGAATAATTCATGGACAAGTCACATTTTTTACAGCGATTCTTTAATAGTTATTTTATGATCCAGAAGTTTCCTTTTTTTTTCTGCTCTATTTGGCTTTGCTATGTTTTACATAGTAACATAGTAAATGACGGCAGATAAAGACCTGTATGGTCTATCCAGTCTGCCCAACAAGATAAACTCATTTTACATGGTATCTGATACTTTATATGTATACCCGAGTTTGATTTGTCCTTGCCTTTCTCAGGGCACAGACCGTAGAAGTCTGCCCAGTACTGTTCTTGTACTAAGTTCTGAAGCTAACATCGAAGCCCCTTAAAATTAACACTCCAGCCCATCCCTAACTATTCAGTCACGATCAGGGCGTAGACCGAAGAAGTCTGCCCAGCTCCCATTTTGTTTCCAATTACCGGCGTCGCCACCCAATCTCTGCTAAGATTCCACGGAGCCATTCCTTCGGCACAGGATTCCTTTGTGTTTATTCCACGCATGTTTGAATTCCATTACTGTTTTCATCTCCACCACCTCCCACGGGAGGGCATTCCACATATCCACCACCCTCTCCATGAAAAAATACTTCCTGACATTAGTCCTGAGTCTGCCCCCCTTCAACCTCAATTCATGTCCTCTAGTTCTACCGCCTTCCCGTCTCCGGAAAAGGTTCGTTTGCGGATTAATACCTTTCAAATATTTGAACGTCTGTATCATATCACCCCTGTTTCTCCTTTCCTCCAAGGTATACATGTTCAGGTCAGCAAGTCTCTCCTCATACGGTTTGCAACGCAAATCCCATACCATTTTTGTAGCTTTTCTTTGCACCGCTTCCAGTCTTTTTACATCTTTAGCAAGATATGGCCTCCAAAACTGAACACAATACTCCAAGTGGGGCCTCACCAATGACTTGTAGAGGGGCATCAACACCTTCTTTCTTCTGCTGGTTATGCCCCTCTCTACGCAGCCTAGCATCCTTCTGACAATGGCCGTCACCTTGTCTCTTCACCTTCAGATCCTCCGACACCAACACCCCAAGGTCTCTCTCCTGAGTCGAGCTTACTAATCTCTCCCCTCCTATCCGGTATCTCTCTTTTGGGTTTCTGCACCCCAAGTGCATCACTCTACACTTCTTGGCATAAAATTTTAACTGCCAGACCCTCAACCATTCTTCTAACGTTTGGAGATCCCTTCTCATCGTTTCTACTCCCTCCAGGGTAACCACTCTATTGGCTATTTCGTGTCATCTGCAAAAAGGCACACCTTTCCTTCCAACCCTTCGGCAATAACTCCCACAAATATATTAAACAGAATAGGCCCCAGCACCGACCCCTGAGGAACTCCACTGCTCACTTTCCTTTCCTCCGAGCGGATTCCATTTATCACCACCCTCTGCCACCTTTCGGTCAACCAGTTTCTTATCCAGTTCACCACTTTTGGTCCTAAGTTCAACCCTTTCAGCTTATTCACGAGTCTTCTGTGGGGGACCATATCAAAGGCTTTGCTCAAGTCCAGGCACCAGGAACTAGGCTACTTGTCACGAAGGTACTGTAAGCGGGGCTGAAATTCCTAAAGAGTGCTCAGCCCCAATGATGCCCAGGCGCACCCCTCCCCTGACGTCCTGTCGATAGCCCCAATCCAGCAGGTGTCAGTGTATGCGCACTCCCCAAACTTGAATCTGGACCTAAGACAGACCAGCAGCTGTGGTTTGCAAAAGCTATGAACAAAGTCACCGTAGTTCACATTTGCTTTGCATTCTGGTTTGATGTCACTTGCCTTCACTCAGTGTGCAGACAGTAGATATCCCCAGCTGCTGGAAACGAAGCTCCTGGTGTTTGAGGAAATTCATGAGGTAGTGCTGGACTGCTTCCATTTCACATTTCAACAGAGACATCATTTTTTCTGCAAAAGAGAAATAAACAAATGAACCTAATTAAGCATTAAGGCAGTGCTTCCATGACTGAAGCCAAATACAACTGAAGGGAGAAATGAAGATGTAACTACAGCGGCAGAACAAGGTCAAAAACAGTTTTCATATACTAGTTTGCCACTTATATAAAGAAATAAAATGAAAAAAAAAGTGGAAAATGTCCTTTTATTCTGATGATGTCTAGAAGAGAAACATGAAAACAACGGGCCTCTGGCTATGAAGTGTAACTAATCTTATCAATAAGTGGGCTAGAGGGGAGAAACAAAATGGAACTTACCAGTAGTTCAAATGTTAAAAAAAAAGTGACGTGGCAGGACATTTTTTTAACAACTTAACTCAATTGCATATTATGGGGGTAATTGTATAACAGAATGTCTATGGGAGAAACCCCAAAAGGCGCCTATTTCACAAAAACTACATAAGCACCTATGTGTCTTGATAAAATATAATATCTCCTCATTTATAAAACTTTCCTCCTCCCTGCTTTTTCTTCTTTTTGTAGTCTAAGAAAGTGATTGATTGTAGATAAATATATTTTAGTTTTTTGTTTTCCTCGTATTGTATTAGATTACAGTCATCTCTGTATTACTGTTTGCAAGTGACCCTTGTAAAAAGAAAGATTATCCTTTATAATAAAACTCACCCTCAACGTTCTGAGGACAGTGACGTCACTGTCACTTCCTTCCAGAACGGTTCGTAAGACCATGGTGGTGAAGCCACCGAAATCGCCCAGGCTAGGGGCCCCGCCCTCGCGTCAAACGTCATGACGTCGAGGGCGGAGCAATGGCGTTCGGTGCGTCCAAGAGGCAGATGCGGAATGCGGCGCAATGCCGTCAGAACGACGAAGGGGTCCGTAGGTAGGTAGGTAGGGAGGGAGAAGGGGGGGTTGGGGAGGAAAACCTTGCTAGCGCCCATTTCATTTGCTCCTGAAACGGGCCTGTTTTCCTAGTATATAAATAAAAATAAATTAAAACGAGAAAAAAAAATAGACTCCCGAAACCAGCTCCAAGAGCACACAAAGGCCCAGGAACAAATTTACCACCGTTCTGAAAAAGGTGGAAATGGGTACATGTATTCTAGCTGTGTAAAATGTAACTCCATCTCTCCTCTGCCCAAATTATACCCCAGTTCATTTACACAAACATTGCATAAAAGGAGGCACATTCTTTCCATGCATCTACTTTTGACATGTATATGGGACTGTGCTATTACATAAAAAGCATGTAAAACAGGCATTACATAGAGAAATTGTATGAAGCTCTTTCCAGTTATTTATTTGTTACATTTGTATCCCACATTTTCCCGCATATTTGTAGGCTCAATGTGGCTTACATGGTACTGGAGAGGCGTTTGCAGACTCCGGTGAGAACAAATACAAAGTGGTGCTATGGTAAGATAAAGTTTGTGTGGCACAGCCACAAATGGGAGTCTGCGGAAGGGTTGAGTTATGTCCATTATGTGCTTTAGTTTTGTTGTGTCGCAGGGATCAGACATTTAGGTTGGGTCAGTAGGGTATGCCTTTTTAAACAGGATAGTTTTTAGTGATTTCCGGAAGTTTAGATGGTCGTGTAATGTTTTTGAGGCTTTTACATAAGTACATAAGCACCGCCATACTGGGAAAAGACCAAGGGTCCATCAAGCCCAGCATCCTGTCTCCGACAGTGGCCAATCCAGGCTTCAAGAACCCAGCACCCCCCCCCCCCCAAAAAAAAATTAATAATGTTCAATGGACTTTTCCCTCAGGAATCTGTCCAAACCCCCTTTAAATTCCGTAAGGCCAGCTGCTGTCACTACATTCTCTGGCAACGAGTTCCAGAGTCTAACCAGGGGCGTAGTCAGACAACAGATTTTGGGTAGGCCTAGGCAAGAAGTGGGTGGGTGGGCACCAAGTGTTCTCCCCCCCCCCCCCCCCCGCACCACCACCAAAAAAAAAATATCTCAGCTGGCGAGAAAACGCTTCTTTCCACTTTGACAGTCTTCAGCAGGAATGCGCTGAAGACTGAGCATGCGCAGGTGCCAGTATCAAGGAGAGTAGTGTTTTCATTACCATCAGGGGGAGGTCTTCAGCTGGTGGAGCTGGGGATCTCCACCAGTTACTAATATAGATTTCTCCAGAAGGAGTCAGTAGCCTTAGGATTTATTCATTGTATAAACACAATCAAATCTGACATTATTCCATTTTGGATTAAAACATTAATATTACCATGTAATGCCAATTGTCTGATGATAGAAGCAGCCTGAAATGATAGTTCGGGATGATGCCCTTGGCTTGCCAGTCCCATCATGCGTCTTAAAAGTGGAATGTCCATCCTTTCCACCAACTGCGACTGCACCAATTCTGCAGAGACGGCGGGTGTGGAAACATTATAAAACTTACAGCAAACTTGAGTGACCTGCCATTGCTTAAAAAAATGTCCTCTGTTAAACATACAAGCAGCTAATCAACCATGTCATACACCAAAGCCACCTTATAATATATCCTCATGTAGCAGTAACATGTCTTTGTGGGCTCTAACACCATTTTATTGGACCAAAAAATGTTGGGGTGAAGGAACTTTCTGCATAGATGTGGCTGAATTCTTTATTTGTAACTGTTTCCTTCCTTCAACCTTACAATTACATCTGAAGAAAGGGACCTGTATGAATTCAAACTCATAGACCACAACATCATTTTTGCTGGTCTATTAAAAGTATTAAAACCAACATTAATTCCTATTTTTTCCCCAAGACCAATATGGTTTCTGGAGCATGTCCCATTATTTATTTAGATTTTGCTCACACCTTTTTCAGTAGTAGCTCAAGGTGAGTTACATTCAGGTACTCTGGATATTTCTGTGTCCCAGGAGGGCTCACAATCTAAGTTTGTACCTGAGGCAATAGAGGGTTAAGTGACTTGCCCAAGATCACAAGGAGCAACAGTGGGATTTGAACCAGCCACCTCTGGATTGCAAGACCAGTGCTCTAATCACTAGGTCACTCCTTCACACACTTATGTGAGCTGTACTGAAAACCTCCCAGTTTGCTGCTAATTCCAATTATTGTTCAATATTTCCCCCACATTATTCTCTGCTGAAAAACATTTCATCATTTTTCCATCTATATATTATATAGACTCCCCTTCCCCCATCTTCTCCTAGGTTTGCTCCTTTTCTTACCTTTTGTACCACTGTTTTATATTTTAATTGTTAACTGCTTTGGACTCTATTCTATTTATGGCGCCTGAAAGATCAGTGTTGAAAAAATTTCCGCCTAGGTGTATTCTATAAGCTTCACCTAAAGTTAGGCACAGTTTATAGGATACGCCTAGCTGGGTTATTGAATATGCCCAGCAGATATTCCTGTGCCTAACTCTAGGTGCGTCCATTTACACCAAGTAAAACTTGGTGTAAATACCGGCGCCTAAGTTAGGCGCTGGACAGGGCGTATTCTATAACCTTGCGTGTAACTTTTTGGAATGCCCACAACATTGTCATTCCTCACCCATGACTACATCCCTTTTCGGATGCGCACATTAGAATTTATGCACACCGCTTTGCAGAATACACTTAGGGCCCTGTTTACTAAGCCACGTTATAGACGCGTTAGCGTTTTTAATGTGCGTTAACCATATAAGTGCCTACAATATCCCTATAGGTGCCTACACAGTTAGCAAATGCACTAATTGTAGGTGCATTAAAAATGCTAATGCGCCTTAGTAAGCAGGGCCCTTAGTGAGTTGTGTGTGTAAATTCTAATTAATGCCAATTAGTGTTGACAATTGCTTGTTACAAACAGTTATCAACACTGATTGGCTTGCTAAGGTAATTAAACTGTGTGTGCAAATCTGGAATACGACAAATTTGTGCATTCAATTTCAGTCATGCTATACAAAATCCAGGGGTTTATGCCTATGTGTAGGCCTAGCAGTATATCAAATGCACATTTATATCTTGGCTGGTACAGCTCTAATTTGCAGGAAGACATCTGAATCATAGACGTAAATGTGTCTGTAACAATTCTAGTAGAGGGAGAGATACAGGGTTTTTTTTTTGTTAGTAAGGAAATATAAAAAGATCTAGAAGTCCTTTTACACAGCTGCAGCAAAAGGGGGCCTGCGTTGGCGTCGGTGTGCGTTTTTGACGTGCACTGAGGCCAACTTTTACCGCGGCAGGTAAAAGGCAGGTCTTTGTTTTTTCATGACATGGCTGTGTGGCAAGTAAAACACTTGATGCATGACCATTTCGGGGGGGGGGGGGGGGGAAGAGCACTTACAGCCACCCATTGAGGTGGCGGTAAGGTTCCCGCGATAACCTGGCGGTAACCAGGCAGCGTGCAGCACTGCCCGATTACCACCGGGTACACACCGGCGCTATAAAAATACAAATATTTTTGTAACGCAGGATATGACATGCACTGGGGCGGGAACTACCGCTGGGCTACTGCTGTAGCCCGGCGGTACTTTTCTTTTAGCGAGCGGTAAGCCCACTTTGGTCTTACCACAACTTTGTACAAGGACCTACTAGTTTCTAAAGAATTCTGCCAAGAAACAGAATGGGAGGGAATGTTATTTTGGGGGTTGGGGTGGGGGAGAAGTCCAATTAGTTGAAATGCCAAAGCAATCTTGACACCTCTGTGGGTCTGATTCATACCTCACTGTAATATACACATGACTATAGTCACATGGGCACTTTGGCCAATTACAGTTTAGTTCACATTAAATGGTTTACGTGTCATACCGTGTTTTGTCAGCTCAGCAATACATGACGTCACACACACAAGTGATTCCTCTTCATTTTCAGCGCTGAGAAAAGCTTGGAGAAGTCCCTCAAAACACTTAGTCTTAATGATTGCCTGCCAAACCGAGAAAGGGAATACAGGCTTTCAGGTTTAAATAATGTAGCAAATCAAGAAGAAATGGGGAATTTATTTTAGTATCCCATATAGGGCACAGGATCTGGTGGGGCCAAAGCGCCCAAGGACCTTCCACCTTGTAACTCTGCAGGTCTGCTGCACACTTGGAAAGATGCATGTAGATTTGAAAATTGAATATAAATGTGTATTTCCTCCACATTCATGCTGGGACCAACCTATTTTTTCCATGGCTAGATCTAACAAAATGTAGCCACTCTCTCTGAAAGATGCAGTTTAGTTATCCAGTTACATTCCTTTGAAACTTGTTCTCAATGTAACCCATACAAAGCAGATATATGTATTAAAAAAAAAAAACAGGCCTATAAGACTATGAGGGGCATAATCGAAAGGGACTCCCAAGTTTTGTGGAGGACGTTCTCGCAAAACGTCCAGATGGAGGGGCAGGAAAAGCCGTATTATCAAAACAAGATGGACGTCCATCTTTCGTTTCGATAAGACGGTCGGGGAAGCCCAAATCTTGAAATTTAGGTCGTCCTTAGAGATGGCCGTCCCTAAACTTGGTCATTTCTGATTTTCGGCGATAATGGAAACCAAGGACGCCCATCTCAGAAACGACCAAATGCAAGCCCTTTGGTCGTGGAAGGAGCCAGTATTTCTAGTGCACTGGTCCCCCTGATATGCCAGGACACCAACCAGGCACCCTAGGAGGCACTGCAGTGGACTTTATAAAATGCTCCCATTCCACTCCACTCATTATTTTCTAGACCTCTATCACATCTCCCCTCGGCTGTCTTATCTGTAAGCTGACGAGCCCTAGCCATTTTAGCCTTTCCTCAAAGGGAAGTCATCCCATCCTCTGAATCATTTTCGTCGCCCTTCTCTGTACCTTTTCTAATTCCACTATATCTTTTTTGAGATGCGGTGACCAGAACTGCACACAGTATTCGAGGTGCAGTTGCATCATGGAGGGCTACAAAGATATTATAACGTCCTCATTTTTGTTTTCCATTCCTTTCCTAATAATACCTAATATTCTATTTGCTTTCTTAGCCGCCGCCGCACACTAAGCAGAGGGTTTCAACGTATCGTCAACAATGACACCTAGATCCCTTTCCTGGTGGGTGACACCTAATGTGGAACCCTGCATCACGTAGCTATAGTTCAGGTTCCTCTTTCCCACATGCATCACTTTGCACTTGCTCACATTAAACATCATCTGCCATTTGGATTCCCAGTCTCGTAAGGTCTTCTTGTAATTTTTCATAATCCTCTTGCGATTTAACAAATTTGAATAACTTTGTGTCGTCAGCAAATTTAATTACCTCACTAGTTACTTCCATTTCTAGATCATTTATAAATATGTTAAAAAAACAGATCCCTGGGGTACCCCACTATCTACCCTTCTCCATTGAGAATACTGAGCATTTAACCCTACTCTCTGTTTTCTATCTTTTAACCAGTTTTTAATCCACAATAGAACACTACCTCCTATACCATGACTCTCCAATTTCCTCTGCAGTATTCCTGGCTTCAGAATATATTGTCATCTGGGAATTGTAGTCCAAACTCCTATTAAAGGGACCAAGCTTAAAAGTACCGTTCCACTTTTTTGGCCACATACACAGTGGCCCCCCAGGTTACGTACCACAGTATTTATTATTTATGTTGTGTGTGTGTGTGAAATTATCCCTTTATTAATATCTTTTTATTTGGTCTATGTTTTACTATTTTTGCCCTGTGGTATCTGTTTTGTAATACCCATCCTCTTTTCTTTTGGGAAGCCCCAAGCGATGCTACTTCTTTCTGTATGTGTAGCTTTTTAAAACATATGCTCCAGCTAAGAATTCAGCAGAGCCTTTTGAAAAACATTTGGGGAAATGTGAATATCCCAGTGTGGCCACCCCATTGTACATGTAGAATTCCTATGCAAAATGAAGCTTAAAATCTGCATAATCATAGGTAAAACATACGTGCATATTTACACCTGCTTGGGAGCAGGTGTAAAATGCATGTGGGTGAAATACACAGTACTGGTCTAAAATTCCTGCAGTGTCAATATTATATTTCACTTGGAAGACTTCAGCTGGACCAAAATTTAACAATTAAATTACTGACTGGTATGAAAAATGTGATCATGAGACCCTTCTGCTAAAAAGTGTCCACTGCTTGCCTCTCTCTCTCATAGAACAACTTTTAAAATCTTGCTTCTTGTCTATAAATTCAAAGTCGTGGTCTTCCTCTATGTCTGTCTTGACTACCAATTCACATTGCTTGGATATGTATATAAGTACATAAGCACCGCCATACTGGGAAAAGACCAAGGGTCCATCAAGCCCAGCATTTGTACAGCACTGCGTAACCCTAGTAGCGCTTTAGAAATGTTAAATAGTAGTAGTAGCATCCTGTCTCCAACAGCGGCCAATCCAGGCTTCAAGAACCCGGCAACCCCCCCCCCCTCACCCCCCCCCCCCCCCCCCCACACACACACTTTTTAAAATAATGTTCAATTGACTTTTCCCTCAGGAATCTGTCCAAACCCCCTTTAAATTCCATAAGGTTTAATTTAATTAGATTTGTTCTCAGTCTATCCCAAATACCATCTTTAGCATGACTGCTCCGACATTAGGGAATGCTGGGCAGGCTGGATGGGCCATGCAGCTCTTTATCTGCTGACACTGTTTACTAAGGTGTGGTAGAGATTTTAGCGCATGCAAATGCTAGAGACACCCATAGGAATATATGGGTGTCTTTAGCATTAGTGCGTGCTCATTTTTAGTGCAGGCTAAAAATGCTAGCACACCTACAGCACAGCTTAGTGAACAGGGCCCTTAGTATGTTACTTTGGGGCTCATTTTCAAAGCACTTATTTAATTTTATTTATTTATTAGGATTCATTTACCACCTTTTTGAAGGAATTCACTCAAGGCGGTGTACAGAATAGATCAAATATGAGCAATCGGCAATTACAGTAGTAAAAATATTCAAATAACAATACAAAGTATGGCATAATATACTACTTACAATGTCAACACAATACGTAATAGAACATTTTAACTGACAGTGAAGGGTATAAGCAAAGATGGAACATATAGATAGGTAAGAGAGTAAGAAGAGTCAGAAAGTAAGGTGACTAATTTAAAGAACGTTGCACATGAGGTCAGAGAGATGGTTCAATATTATCTCAGCTAGGGTAGGAGTGGATAAACATGTCCTGCTGCAGTACGTGCTACCCATGTCACTCCTTGTGTGTGTGAGTGAGACTAATGAGTTAGTTACGTCTTCCATTAAAGGCCTGGTTGAAGAGCCAAGCTTTCATCTGCTTCCTGAAGTAGAAATAGTCTTATGTTAAGCACAGCCGTTCAGGCAGTGCATTCCAGAGTGTGGAGGCTACTCCGGAGAAGGCTCACTTACGGGTATCACATCTAACGTACAGAACTTTGTAAGTAAGTCCTTTGAAAATAGGCCTGTATCACTCTCCCTAGACTTGGAGCAATCCCTAGAAAAATGTAAAACCTATTTATTTCAGAATGCATATGGGTGATTGAATGAGGTGGCATGGAGGGCTGTCCAGTACTGGAGAATGCAGGTGGCTCTTTCCCTAGATATCCGTTCCAATTAAAGTTGTAACTTCCACACTATTATCTAAAATCGGTTATTTGTAAGCAGTGTGTGCTTTCTAGCAAAAAAGGTGCCGGTACTCAAATGCCAGGCCACCCTTCAGGGGTGGGGTGATCACCGAGGGACCCACCCCACAATAGGCAGGCCCCCTGCAACCAATCACAGAATCTATGAAAAGGCAGAATTGGTGTGTAGAGCCTTGGGGACCATGAGTCAATTTTAGCAGATAATGAAAAAGGTGCCGGTACTAAGTATCCCCAAGTACCCCCTCAAAAAAAAGTCCTGTTTTTAAGTCACTCAGAAGTTTCTTTCAATGATGGGATATCAAATACTCAAGAAACCTGGAACTAACTCAGAAGGTAGCAGGACCTATACCTTCTTTTGATTAAAAGGCTATTTATTTTTTTTCAAATAATGGAAGTCAGTATGAAATATGAAGGCCATTACAACATAAGTTAACATTTGAGATGACTATGTTGAACTATTGCTTTAAAATGATCACTTAAAATTATAAAAGATGAGCTAGAGAAAGCAGAATGGCAAGGAAAAGTGTCCATTTACAATAGCTAAGCAAGAAGTAAACGTTCCAAAGTTGCTCATTTCTGTCACTGGAAGCCTCAGCATCCATTTTGAAAATACAGCAGCGGCGCCTATGGCACAGGAGAACAAAGCAGAGATGGAGGAGTGGCAGAAAGCAGGAAAGAGTGGGCGGCCTTCAAGATCAAGGTAGATCTTCTTGGGAGGGCTGTAGTGTAGCGCAGGGTAAGCATGGCAGTTTCTGGCGCCTCTTGATTGTTGGTGCCCCCCTGCCATGCATACCCTGCTTACCGCATTCCGCCGGCCCTGCAGAGGAGGGATAACGCTCAGACTACTACCACCACCCACAGCCATGAAGCAGCAGTGCCCTGTGCAACTACAAGTTTGAATAGTCTTAAGCCTGTCTCTGTTTGCTAGCTGGATCCGCGGAGTAATTTTCAGATACTTTACCTGTATGTTTTCGGGAAGGTTCAGGTTCTCAATAATTTGGGCAATGTGACCTGTCAGCAATGGGTTGGGTGTCTGAGTGAGCAGTAGACTCCTCAGACTCTGCAGCAATTCTTCACACATCAGGGCACCCTGCAAAAAGCAGTAATATTTTTTTCACTTCTACAGAGGATAATAAAACATCTTCAATTGTCATGACTCTATAGACGTCGCTTATTATAGTGTATAAGCCTCTCGGAAGGATAGGTAGCTATAGTTAGCAAAGTTAAGGCCATATGGTGAAAGGAAATGAAGGATTAAGAACATAGCAGATTCTAAACAGAGTATATCACATAACTATCTTGGTGTCATGTGCAAAGATATGTAAATTGTACTTATTAAATGCTGTTGCCCTGCTGACAAAGGTGACTCTTATCCCCTTAGCTCTGTGTCATGCTCTTTATGTGGACTAGATATGTTACTATCAGTGCATTCTTTCTAGTGAAAAAGGTGCCAGTACCCTTCGAGGTGGGGTGATCACTGAGGGACTCACCCCACAATAGCCAGACCTCCTGCAACCAGTCACAGAATCTATGACAAAGCAGAATTGGTGTGTAGAGCCTGAGCTCTTTCATTAAAACTTTGGGACCATGGGTCAATTTTAGCAGACAATGGAAAAGGTGCCGGTCCTCAGTACCTCCAAGTACCCCCTCAAAAAAAGCCCTGGTTACTATAGATCTATTATATGCCTTAGTTTGTGGTTGTTTTAATTTGTGTACACCAGAGGATATTTTAGTATTGCTGGTTGACCTCCTAATCTGGAATGCTCTGATACTGCAAACCAGGATTTACATGGTTAACTATGCAGCTAAGGGAATGCCCCTCTCAAAAAAAAAAAAAGCCCATCAAACAAACTGCTATGAGTCTCCTCCCCCCCACCCAAGACACACATACACACACATCATTTGATCATAGCCAGCAGAGAGCCAATGATCTGTGGGCTCAGCACACTAAAGAGTGGAATGAACTCTAGGTTCCAGGTTCCCTTTGATTACCACTTGCTTAGGGTCAGACCATCAAAGTGGATTACATGCAATAAAATATACTGGAAAGAAATTACATTATACAGAGAAAAGTAAACTCTTGGCCATCTTTTCAGCTAGATATGGAGGAGATATCAGCTTACACCGGACATATGGTGCAGAATTAATCCTGTAAGCCTGACATTCTTTCAACAGCATAGAAATTGTGGATTCTCAAAGCCTCCCTGTAGGTAGGTAATTGGAGCCCATCATCTGATATTGTTCAAATCAGGATAGCCAGCAGACGTTACTGCCCCATGTGCAAAGAAAACTATTTTGGGTTGTTTGCTGAGGGTAGCCAACACCTCCCTCTGCTTGTTTGATATATAAGCTGAAAGGAAAGGGCCCAGGGTTGAGGGCTAGAGGCCAGGAATCACTAGGTCCCATTGTCAGGGGTCATAAATCAGTGAAATCTCTTCATAGAGCAAATTGTCCTAAAACCTGTGTTACAACACATTGAGCTAAACAAACCTGAACTGACTATGCTCCATGTAGGATTGAACCCAACAACAGCTGTGGGAGTCTAGACTCAAGTCAGTCTGCAATGGCAGTCCAGCCTAACAGCCACCCTTACAATATCTATAGAGACACCCACTCCTAAGCATTTCCCTGAAACTGGGGCCCAATTTACACAGAGTAATCACGCCTCTTTTGAACCTCTGTACCAGTGCCTTCGCCATAATACTGCATAATACAAATGGGAGGAAAGCATAGAGCCTTAAGGAACCCCACAATTCAGAAAGCGAGCAGTAGAAGTGTCCTGCGATAGTTGAACAACATACTTACAACCAGCGATAAAAGATGAAAACCAGTAAAGGACAGTATCAGCAATACCCATAGAAGAAAGATGAGAAAACAGTAAATCTTGGTTAACCAGATCTAAGGCTGAGTGAGGTCAAGTGATATCAGAAGAACTGTCTTACCATTATCGATGGATGTGTAAATATTATTAAGAAGGGAAATCATTATGGTTTTAGTAGAGTGGCCAGCCCGGAAGCCTGATTGCATAGGATGTAGCATATTACATGATTCAGTGTGGTCCGTTAGCTGCCTAAAAACAATCCTATCTAAGATCTTCAGAAGGAAAGGGACATGAGAAATGGGCCTATAGTTACTGGGATCAAGAGCATCAAGGGAGGATTTCTTTAAAGTAGGATAAACTACAGAGGGTTTCCAAGAGTCAGGGATAAAACCAAATGACAGACTGTGTAGAATCATAGAATGAACGAAGGGAACCAGACCGTGTTTAGGAATATTAATCCAGAAAGGATGGATTGGATCTAAAGAACAATGAGTCTTGCAAAGGGATGTAATTGCTTTAGTGGTCTCAGCCAGGGAGGAGAGATTTAACTCAACCCAAGATGAGGTTAAGGCTATATTCACAGAAGCTAGACAAACAGGAGAGAACTCATGATAGGAGGGACAATACTGACAAAGAAATTATGTTCCCCGAGGAATAAACAGAATTTAGAGCCAACGGGGGAGCTGTATTTCCAAAAGAGCAAGAAGAAAGAGAAGCACAGATATCATGACTCTTCTGTTTGAATTTCAAAGCAAAATCCTCAGCAGACAAGGAGACGGTAAGATGTTGCATTGAGCCTATGGAGGAAAACTTAGAAAGCAAGCAGAAAAAAGCTTGCAATTGATTAGGTGCTCCATGAATAAGTTCAGAATAATATTTAATGCAGGCCTGTCAGAAATGATTATAATTGTACTGAAGCAACTATGAGTAGAAGAAGAAGGTGACTTACGCCATGCCCTTTCAGCATGGTGAAGTTGATGTTTTGAAAGATGAAGATCTCCCTTAAACGAGGGCTTGTGATTAGCAGTAAAGGATGTTGTCACACAATACGGGACATAAGGTGCAACAGAACCATGAAGGGTGGAATCTCAGAGTTCTGATTGAGTGGCTATGGGCAATTCACAAAACTCCTTTGGAAAAAACGCAGTTAAAAATGGAATTGCAGAAGGATCAATTTATTTAAAATCCAAGAAAGAGGGACTAGGCGTGCAAGTAGGTAGATCCAACTTAAGATGTAAATCTAAAGTAATCAAGAAATGATCTGACCACAGTAGAATAGAGAACTCAAAATTAGTAAAAACAAAGGGTGAAAAGGTATGAGATAGTATTAGGTCCAGAGTATGACTTGCCAAATGGGTGGGAAAAGGAACATGTTTTAAGAGAGATAGATCCACTAACAAAGATAATTGTTATCTAAGGGATATGATGGCTTATTCACATGAAAATTGAAGTCACCTAGAATAACCAGATTAGGAAATTGAATACTAACATCAGTGAGGCATTAGAAAAAACGGTCTGTAGTAGAAGACAGCAAGAGGGAGAGAGATACACAAGTAGAAAGTAAAAAGGTGGAGTAGCATTTAAACCAAGCAGTCCAGGAATGGAAAGGTATCATAGCCTAGAGACGAAAGAGGCAATGTGGACGGAGCAAGACCTGCATCACTTCTGCCATGAGAACTAGAATTTCAAGAGATTGAGAAAGCCAAATAGCCTGGAGGAAGACACAGTGACAGCAGTAGAGAGTCACCATCACAGAGCTAGGTCTCCATAAGAAAGAAAAGAGACTGAGAATGATTCTGGAGAGATCTCCAGAATCATTCTATAAAAGTTGCCAAAAATTGTGCGTACAATTTAAGTGATTAACGAGCCAATTAATACCAACAATTACATTTAATTGGCACTAATTATATTTAATTGGTTTTTAGTTGTGTAAATTTAGGATCTGTGCCTAAATTTTACGTGAGGCCCAAAAAAGGCGGTGTGGAAATAGGAGGTTCATAGGTGTTTTGGGGCAGAGAATGGGCGTGGTTTCAAGTTACATGCACAACTGGGGCAATGCCCATAAATTTAGGCGTGGACATTTACACCACGTTTTCATCTGTACAAATTGCAGCAACTAAATGTACGTGTGACCTCTGCGCTTAGGCGATATTCTATAAACTGCGCCTAACTTTAACCATGGTTTATAGAACAGTGCTTTTTTCTGTGCCAATTTTTTAGGTGCCATATATAGAATTCACCCCTAAGCCCAGATTTTCCTGAGCTTTAGTAAAAGGGCTCCTGAGTAACTAAATTCTGTTGAAAGGCTCCCCAGACCAACATATATGCTGGCTGGGAATTTGCAGAATAACTCGGGTCTTGCTGGCACTGGAGTGCTCTGAGTGTCTCTGGTGAATATCTGGAAAATCTAGGCAAATATATCTTTTGGAAGAAAAGCTTTGGCAAAGCCAGGGTGTTTTCTAATATACGCCACCTTTGAGCCTAAAATAAATTTGGGTGACTCAAGTTCCTGGCAAGTAACTTAAACATTATTTTACAGAGAGAAAAGAAACAATACTAGTATTTTGGACAATTTTCCATTCATTGAGACACCTCTAATTTTATGCAGCCTGCAAATATTGTACAATTACGTTTTTTGCTTAGTAATGTATGGTAAACTGTCAATTCCATACTGTTCAAGAAAATGCTTAATTTAAACAAGTTTGAGCTCTTCTAAAACTAAGGTGATTAACTATAGTGTGCTAACATGTACTAATACATGCTAATGTGTGTATTTTTTTACATTTTTTTTAAACCAGAGGGCCCACTTCTTGCAGTGAGACATATTTACTAATAAGGGAAAGGGAACGGGACTTGATATACCACCTTTCTGTGGTTTTTACAATTACATTCAAAGCGGTTTACACAGGTACTTAAATACTGGGGCAATGAAGGGTTAAGTGACTTGCCCAGAGGCACAAGGAGATGCAGTGGGAATCAAATCCAGTTCCCCAGGATCAAAGTCTGCTGCACTAACCACTAGGCTACTCCTCTACTCTGTATGTTAGCATATGTTACACAGAGGGGGATAATCGAACGGGTACGCCTAACTCCATGGCTGCCCATCTCCGAGGACGGGGGGCGCGAAGGGGCGGGACAGATCGTATTATGGAAAAAGGTGGGCGGCCATCTTTTCTTTCTATAATACGGTTGGTGCCAGCCAAATGCCTAGGATTTGGGCGGATTTGAGATGGTCGGCATCAGTTTTCTGCGATAATGGAAACCGAAGCCAGCCATCTGGTCCCCCTCAATTGCCAGGACACTAACCGGGCACCCTAGGGGGCACTTTTAAAAATTAAAAAAAACATTAAAATACCTCCCAGGTGCATAGCTCCCTTACCTTGGGTGCTGAGCCCCCCAAATCTCCCCCAAAACCCACTCCCCACAACTCTACACCATTACCATAGCACTTATGGGGGAAGGGGGGCACCTAGATGTGGGTGCAGTGGGTTTTGGGGGGGGGTTTGGAGAACTCCCATTTACCAGCACAAGTGGAACAGATAGGGGGGGAATGGGCCTGGGTCCACCTGCCTAAAGTTCACTGCACCCACTAAAAACTGCTCCAGGGACCTGCATACTGCTGTCATGGAGCTGGGTATGACATTTCAGGCTGGCATAAAGGCTGGCAAAAAAATGTTTTTAAAGTTAGGTTTTTTTTTTGGTGGGAGGGGGTTAGTGACCACTGGGGGAGTCAGGGGAGGTCATCCCCGATTCCCTCCAGTGGTCATCTGGGCAGTTTGGGCACTTTTTTGGGACTTGGACGTAAAAAAAAAGGGTCCCAAAAAAGTGGACCAAATTATCGCTAGGGCTGCCCTTCTTTTTTCCATTATCGTCCGAGGGCGCCCGTCTCTTAAGCACGCCCCGGCACGCCCCTGTCCCGCCTTTGCTACCCTTCCAACACACCCCTGGGAACTTTGTTCGTCCTCACAACGGACTGCAGTTGGGGGCGCTCAAAATCGGCTTTCAATTATACCTATTTGGGCACCCACGAGAGAAGGGCAGCCATCTCCCAATTTGGGTCAGAAGATGGAAGTCCTTCTCTTTCAAAAATGAGCCTGACAATGTAGTAAATTAAGATTTAGATTTATTATTTATAACCTTATATAGGGCAAATAAAAAAGAACATCGATATAAAAATAAACACAAAAATAACAGTCTTAAACATTAATACAAAACCCCCCAATGTATACAGTGCACTTCATTGGTATTCCCTACATACCGAAACAGGAATGCATGTGTCCCACCCAGAGAGTCATGTCTATTCAGCAGAGTCAAAGGGATCCTTTTACCGAGCTGCTGTAAAAGGTGGCCCACGGTAGTGTGGGCATGTGGAATTGCTGCATGCCCAGGCCACTTTTTACCACAGCCATAAAAACCCTTTCTTTAAATGGAGGTCATAAATGGCTGTGCACTAACCCAAAAAAAAAATTGGCTCGCAGCCATTTACTGCCTGAGCCCTTACTGCCTCTTATTTAGTAGGCGGAAAGGGCTCATGTGCCACTCACGAGGTAGCGGGCAGCGAATAGCGATGGCTGTGCGCTGCCCCCCCATGCTAGAAAATAAATTTTATTTTCTGGGTGTGAGAAACGGTGCGCAACAAACACAGAACTACCGCAGGGCACCTAGGCATGCTCAGTGGTGGTGCTATTTCCCCGTGTGCTACCCAAGCGGTAGCCCTACTGCCCTTTAATAATAGGGCCCAAAAGTAAGCCATACACAATAAATTTGCCTTCAAGTGACGTTTGGATGTTCAAGAAGGCATACTACAACGACCAATCCTAAATAATAGATAACTAGACGTTACATGAACTAGACAAAAACAAACTCTTTACATTAGATTGATAACATTCGCTGCCACTAATGAAAGTTACACAATACGCACTACCACTTTATCTCTCATGCCGGAAATGAACTTTATTTCTCATGCCGGTAATGAACTTTTTATATTTGTTTATCTAACTTATTTTATAATTCACTCTATCATTCAGGAACTTCAATACAATACCTCTTCCGCTACCGTATACAGTTCAAGCTTCTCCTATTGACCTTCAAGTGCACTCAATCTGCAGCCCCCCATTACCTCTCTACCCTCCTCTCCCCGTATGTTCCCACCCGTAACCTCCGCTCTCAGGACAAATCACTCCTATCTGTACCCTTCTCCACCACCGCTAACTCCAGACTCCGCCCCTTCTGCCTCGCATCACCTTATGCCTGGAACAGACTTCCCGAGCCCATACGCCATGCGCCTTCCCTGCCCATTTTCAAGTCCTTACTCAAAGCCCATCTCTTCTCCCTTGCCTTTGGCGCCTAACCACCTTCCCCATTCATGATACCTACACTGACTACATAGTTTGTTACCTTTAGATTGTAAGCTCTCTTGAGCAGGGACTGTCCTTCCCCATGTTTTAACTTGTACAGCGCTGCGTAACCCTGGCAGCGCTATAGAAATGCTAAGTAGTAGTAGTAGTAGTAGTCTTTGTATTCTATTGTACCATTTATCTACCTTAATGCAATACCACTTGTAATTCTCTATCCGGAAATGGTGATCGCCATTACTGCATAATGTAAGCCATATTGAGCCTGCAGATTGGTGGGAAAATGTGGGATACAAATGCAACAAGTAAATAAATAATGAATGAGTCTCATTTTCCAATCCAGAAGGCAACGTATTTCATTCAGTAGGTTCAGTAATTGAGAAGGTCCCTTGTCTAGTCATATCCAAACGTAGACGATTCAAAGCAGGTACAACCAAATTACACGCTGCTATCGAATGTAACTGCCGTGATCGTGCATATCTCTTAACAGCATGCCTCAAATAAGCAGACGAGTCTTGATACAGCGCACAATGAACCAACACTAATAATTTAAACTTTACCCAAAAAAGCAATTGGTAAACATTTTAGTCTCTACAAATATACGAAAATATGCTCAAACTTAGGAAAGCCAAAAATCAAACGCACTGCTGAATTTTGTACCACCTGCAATGGTTGAACACAAGTCGTAGGTAACTCCAAATAAACAATATTGCACAACACTGCAGCACGCCTAATTTATCGATCATCAAGATACGTATCCTCTTTTCCACTCTTGAGAAAGCTTCACTGGCTTCCGATAAGATCGCGTATATTTATTTGTTACATTTGTATCCCACATTTTCCCACTTATTTGCAGGCTCAATGTGGCTTACATAGTACCGTAAAGGCGTTCGCCAAGTCCGGTAGAGAAACAAATACAAGGTAATGCTGTGGTCGAATCAAGTTCATGAGTTTGGGTGCAGTGGGGATAGAAGAGAGGAAGGGTTATGTGGTGTCCATTACGAGCTGTGGTTTTGCTGTGTTGCAGAGTTCAGGCACTTATGTTTAAGTTCTGTCCTATGATTTTTAAAAAATAATTTATGGCTATGCTCCTTTATATCTAGAGAACTTCATCCACCTCTCAGTCAGAAATTCAGCATAAGGATGCAGATTATCTTTGTTATTACAATGCCCCAGTCCAAGGGATGTGAAATACAAAACCCTGTTTAATGGAACGTACTTTTATCGATCACCACACTGGTGGAATTCATTGCCAATGAATTTTTGACAAATTTCTCAATATTCAGCAATTAAGAAAGCTATTAAAACCTATTTTTATCATCTTAATTTTTTTAATTGTTTTTGTTGGATATTTTAAATTGATGTACATCCAGGAGTTTGTCCTGCTTCTTCTGACTTTGTGCTCTGCATAGAACTCTCAGGGAACATTGTGGTATAGAAGAGCAAAATGTAATTTAATGTAAAGTAGTCTAGGCCACTCAAAAACATGGCCCCCACAACCCTTACGAAATCCATTTTTGGCAACAGCTGCTGCAACCGACTCAGTATATGCAACTTAAAAAATGAGCTTCAAATCAGCTGCTGAATCTGGGCCTAAAAGAAAAGCAAGAATCAAACATTGATTCCTAACAACCTATCATGATTTGGAGCTCTACTTAAATTAAACTATGTCATATTTGCATCATATTTATAGTACAAAAAAAATGTCTAAGGTGCTGTTGAAGAAACATTTGACAAAATCTTTCTCCTTTTCCTTGATGAAATTTCGTTCTTACCTTATTAAGAGGATGCTGGGAAAATATCCAGAGAAGGGCTATGGATGACTTCTGGACTTCTTTATTGTTGGAGTCAAGAAGCGCGAGCAGCAGAGGTAGGATGTTCATGGCTATGAGATCTGTCTGAGTGTCTCCTGAAGGAAGAATTGACTATGTTGGTTACAAGGGAAGCAATCATTACTCACAAAACTGCACAGGGTAATAAGGTATTGAGATACATTCAGGGCAATAAAAGAACTACCCAATATTCTGACATTACCAGCCTGCAATTAGGCCAAAGGTATCAATCCTCCATTCTGGGAGGAGTGGCCTAATAGTTAGTGCAGCGGGTTTTGATCCTGGCAACCTGGGTTTGATTCCCACTGCAGCTCCTTGTGACCTTGGACAAGTTACTTAACCCTCCATTGCCCCAGGTACAAAAACTTAGCTTGTGAGCCTTCTAGGGACAGAGAAAGTACCTGCATATAATGTGTACAGTGCTGCGTACGTCTAGTAGCGCTATAGAAATAATTAGTAGTAGTAGTTACTAGTGGGAGGTCCAGCCAACTGACCAGTATCTTTCACTCAGTCTAATATACCAATGCAAGTAAGAAACTGGACCAAAACTGATCTAAGACTGGGGGATCATATAAGCTGTTATGAAAAATATCTGTGAGCACCTCTGATGGTGTATAAGCTGGTACAAAAGAAGTATTGACTCCCTAAACCTAAGGGGGTTGATATTCAAAGTGATTTAACTGGCCAGAAATGGCTCCCGGCCTGTTAAATAGCTTTTGTGGGGTTATCTGCTAATATTCAGTGGCATTTAACCAGTTAGTGATGCTGGATATCACCACTGGCTGCTAAACTCAAAGCCAGCAAGCTTATGGGCAGAGTTGACACTTATGCAATTAAAAACCAACATTCAGCACTTAACCACCTAAACTTAGCAGTCAAATCGGACTGCATAAAATCACACTTAGGGCCCTGTTTACTAAGAGGGGCATTTTTGAAAGGAATGTTCATGTTTTAATATGGATGTCCTTGCAAAACGTCCCGATCCAGGGGTGGGGAAACCTGTATTTTCGAAACAAGATGGACGTCCATCTTTCATTTCGAAAATACCGTCAGGGACGTCCAAATCCTTAAATTTGGTCGTCCCTAGATTTGGTCGTCCCTAGACTTGGTCGTTTCTGATTTTCGGCGATAAAGGAAACCAAGGACGTCCATCCGTTGGAGGAGACAGCATTTGTAGTGCACTGGTCCCCCTGACATGCCAGGACACCAACCGGGCACCCAAGGGGGCACTACAGTGGACTTCAGAAATTGCTCCCAGGTGCATAGCTCCCTTACCTTGTGTGCTTCGCACCCCAAAACCCACTACTGTACATCACTACCATAGCCCTTACGGATGAAGGGCAGCACCTAGATGTGGGTACAGTGGGTTTCTGGTGGGTTTTGGAAGGCTCGATGTTTCCTCCACAAATGTAACAGGTGGGGGGGGGGGGTATGGGCCTGGGTCCACCTGCCTGAAGTGCACTGCTGTACCCACTAAAACTGCTCCAAGGACCTGCATACTGCTGTTATGGACCTCAGTATGACATCTGAGGCTGGCATAGAGGCTGGCAATCAATATTTTGAAAGATATCTTTTGAGGGTGGGAGGGAGGGTCAGTGACCACTGGGGCAGTAAGGGGAGGTCATCCCCGATTCTCTCTGGTGGTCATCTGGTCATTTCGGGCACTTTTTGTGCCTTGGTCGTAAGAAAAACAGGACCAGGTAAAGTCGTCCAAGTTTTCGTCAGGGACGTCCTTGTTTCTTTCGATTATGGGTCAAGGACATCCAAGTGTTAGGCACGCCCAAGTCCTGCCTTCGCTACGCCTCTGACACGCCCCCTTGAACTTTGGCTGTCCCTGTGACGGAAAGCAGTTGGGGACATCGAAAATCAGCTATCGATTATACCGATTTGGACGACCCTGGGAGAAGAACGCCCATCTTCCGATTTATGTTGAAAGATGGGCGTCCTTCTCTTTTGAAAATGAGCCCAAAAGGCACGTTAGCATTTTTAGTGCGACTACAATTAGCACGTGTGCTAACTGTGTAGGCGCCTATAGGGATATTGTTGGCGTGTCCATGGTTAGCATGCATTAAAAACGCTAACGCACCTATAACGCAGCTTAGTAAACAAGGCCCTTAGCCGCATAAGAGATAGCCAGCCCCATAATCCAGATATTCGATGTCGCAACCTGGATGTGGCTTGGCATTAAATATCCAGGAATAATGCCAGAGACAGCTAAAAAAAAAATCTGCACACTGTCATTGGCTGAATATCTACCCCGGAATCTTTATTTCATCCAGTCAGAACATTTGGTATTTTGCTGAAACCCTTTGTGTTAGTGATATACAATAATAATTCATACGTTCTGAATTACATAAAATATTTTATATCGAAATTTGCTTTACCTCAATTAGGGCTAGATTTACTAACATGTACTACTGTGTTACCATGAGCTAATGTGACTACTAAACCAGAAATTACCGTCCTTTAAAAAAAATGTTTTTATATTTTTTAAAATACACAAAAAAATGTGTAAATGTGATGTGCTCAGAAAACAAAACATGCCTTGATCAGTGTAAATAACATCCAAACTTGGCCACTGTTATCTATCATCGCACATCTAGCTTCTCTTGCTATTATAGTATTATAGTCTTATTAACATTCATAGATATCATATTCAGTATTTATCTCACAACCACAAATTCATATCTCAATTCCTTATTGTAGGGAGCCACGAACACAGTGTGCGATGGAGATAGAGTCCAACAACTATCCAGTTGGAACTGGTTGTCTTTGAGCTATGGACAATTCTACAATAGGGTGCCTCGATTAAGGTGCCCCGGTAATGTGGGTGAGAGTCTAATCTGTATGGACATTTGGGCGCCCTGGTATCTGTATAGATCACTAGTGTATATTTGAGTACCCAATATTAGTTTATATTTAGGCAGCCTATTTACACTTACCATAAACGTGGTATAGATGGGCACACCTAAATGTAGCAGGCAGTGGGGCAACCTACAGTATTCTGTAAGTTGCCTGTTTAAACGTCTGCCCTGCCTATGGTCCAGTCATACCCCATCCCCTTAAAAATATGCACCATGCCAGTAGTTGCTAAGCCTGGTCCTGGAGGTACCCCAGTCAGTCAGATTTTCAGGATAGCCACAATGAATATTCATGAGAGAGATTTGCATATAATGGAGGCAGTGCATGCAAATCTCTCTCATGAATATTCATTGTGGTTATCCTGAAAACCTGACTGGCTAGGCTGCCTCCAGGACCAGGTTTGGGAACCACTGCACTGTGCCATTTGAATGTCTATTTGCAGAATTCCACTTAGAGTGGCATAATCGAATGGGGCACCCAAGTTTTCATAAGGGCGTCCTCGCAGAACAGCCCTGCGAAGGGGAGGGGAAACCCGTATTATCAAAACAAGATGGGCATCCATCTTTCGTTTCGATAATACGGTCGGGGATGCACAAATCTCAACATTTAGGTCGACCTTAGAGATGGTCGGCCTAAATGTTGAGATGGTCGACCTTAGAGATGGTCGTCCCCGGTTTTCGGCCATAATGGAAACTGAGGACGTCCATTTCAAAAACGACCAAACCAAGCCCTTTGGTCGTGGGAGGAGCCAGAATTCGTAGTGCACTGGTCCCCCTCACATGCCAGGACACCAATCGGGCACCCTAGGGAGCACTGCAGTGGACTTCACAAATTGCTCCCAGGTGCATAGCTCCCTTACCTTGAGTGCTGAGCCCCCCCCAAAACCCACTACCCACAACTGTACACCACTATCATAACCTTAAGGGGCACCTACATGTGGGTACAGTGGGTTTGTGGTGGGTTTTGGAGGGCTCACATTTACTAGCACAAGTGTAACAGGTAGGGGGGAAGGGACTGGGTCCGCCTGGCTAAAGTGCACTGCACCCACTAAAACTGCTCCAGGGACCTGCGTACTGATGTCATGGAGCTGGGTATGACATACGAGGATGGTATGGAGGCTGGCAAAACATATTTTTAAAGTTTTTTTTTTAGGGTGGGAGGGGGTTGGTGACCACTGGGGGAGTAAGGGGAGGTCATCCCTGATTCCCTCCGGTGGTCATCTGGTCAGTTCGGCCACCTTTTTGAGGCTTGGTCGCAACAAAAAATGGACCAAGTAAAGTCGGCCAAGTGCTCGTCAGGGACGCCCTTCTTTTTTCCATTATCGGCTGAGGACACCCATCTCTTAAGCACGCCCCAATCCTGCCTTCGCTACGGTGCTGACATGCCCCCGGGACCTTTGGTTGTCCCCGCGAAGGAAAGCAGTTGAGGACGCCCAAAATCGGCTTTCGATTATGCCGATTTGGGTGACCCTGAGAGAAGGACACCCATCTCCCGATTTGTGTCAGAAGATGGGTGCCCTTCTCTTTCGAAAATAAGCCTGAAAGGCACCCAAATTACATTTTCATGGCTAAGTGTACCCTTAGTTGCATAAATGTCAGTATTCTGTTTATTTAGGTGCACAGTTGGTATGTAAATGAATTGTTATAGAATTTCCGTTTACTTGAAACTACCCAGTGTATTTTCTCCTGTTTTATAACACCTCCTAACTCACTTAGCCCACTCACTGTAGCCACTAGTCAGGGATCACACCCCCAAAACCCAGTAGTGCAAACCTAGAATCTGACGGCAAAGTATTGTCACTTTCCTCTTGTTAACCTACTTGTTTTTGTTCGTGTATGTAAACCACTTAGAAGACTTCTAATAGGCAGTCAATCAAATGATTATTCAACTTGAACCTTAACTGTGGCTTTCCTCCCACCAGGGTCTGTGCAAACTCCTTTTCCACCATCCCCAGCGCAGACTAGCCCAGGTCACAGAAGCCTGGCTCAGGAATGAAGCTCTGTAGCACTGCTGCTGAGCATCAGATAGGCTCCAGCATTTCCTTCGCTTAATATTTCCCCTTTTCTAAACTGGCTGTATTGCTACATCCAGTTTCACCAAATTTTTAACTGCTGGAGACTTTTCAAGGATATATTACAGAAGAGAAGCATTTGCCTGCCAATATTTTGGGAGCCCCTCCTCTCAAATACAAAGGAGAATTGAAAGAACAGAATGAAAGAAATACATCTCACCATTTGTGGCTAAGTTTCTCAGACACACACAAGACTGGATTGAGACCTAGTAGAACAGAAAGATAGTTTGAATAACAAGGTACAACAATGTTTAATAGCTACTTAGACTGACTATACTAGTAAAATAAAATAGATATGGCTTATAGAATATGCGTAACAGGAAAATGCAAAAATAATTATATATTTTCTGGATTAATAAAATTATAACTGATCCCCACAATCCAGGTAAAAAGACAAAAATATATATAATATATTTCCAGTCCAGAAGAAACTTTTAGACTACTGTACATAACCATATCACTCAAAAAATCATTTGCCATTCATTTGCAACCTTCTATGAATTTTTATATGTGCACATTTGGTGCAAAGCGTTCCTCACTCTAAGAAAATGAGTCTGATCTCTGTAAACTAGCATGGCAGACCCGCAGGAGCTGAAGCAGACGGAAAGGTTTATTGAAGAGACCCACAGTGACATACTATTACGGTACCAAGTCCAGTCTAGCATGCCTAGGAGCCAGCCACCAGTGATCTCCCCTAGGTCAAACCTTTGGTAGATTCCTGAATCCTGGAGTACATAAGCATCATCAGTGGATCCTGGGTAGTGAGCACACACATCCACAATCTCCCCCTGGGCATCATTCGTGACCTGCATGTTCGGGGGGGGGGGGGGGGTCTGAGTGCAACGCGTATGCCGTTGATGACATCTGTGACTGAGGGGAAGTAGTCTATGGTGTACAACTGAGCCATGTTGGAGGCCTGGGCAGTATTGGGAAAGGTAATATATTGTGAGGTGTGGGTGAGAAAGGCATCGAGGAACTGGGCAAGACAATTGGAGATGGCGGGCTGGATGAGGCCTGCATTGACTGCTAGCACTGACTAAAAGGTTCCAGTGGCAAGAAAAGCAAGGGAAGTCTGTGACCTTAAAGTGGACTGGCACTGGATTATTCCTGCATGTCCTGGAGAAGGGGTTTTAGCTGGTCACAGAGATGCTTTAAGACAGCCCTATCAAAGCAGTACCTAGTAAGACATTTCTGGTCAGTGAGGTATACGGGGGGTGGGGGGAGGTAAGTGCTCAAGTTTGCAGATGACACAAAATTATTCAAAGTCGTTCAATTATACACAGAGCGTGAGAAATTGCAAGAGGACCTTGAGAGACCACGAGATTGGGCACCAGATGGTTGATAAAATTTAGGGCCATGTTTACTTAGCCACACTGTAGGCGTGCAAACCTTTTAGCGCAATTTAATAATAGAGACACCCATAGGAATATAATGGGTGCCTCTATCATTAGCATGTGCTAATTTTTAGCGCGTGCTATAAGGTTTGCACGCCTACAGCGTGGCTTAGTAAACAGGCTCTTAATGTGGACATGCACAAAGTGATGCACAATGTTAGGAAAAGAGTGTGCGGTAACAGCCACAAGAAAGCAAACAGAATGTTAGAAATTCTTAGGAAGGGAATAGAAAATTAAAGAGACAATGTCATAAATACCTCTGTATTGCTGCATGGTGGGACCACACCTTGAATATTGGGCTAGATTCTATATTTGGTGCCAAAAACCTTGGCACACAAAAATGCTATTCTATAAACTGTACTTAATGTTAGGTGCAGTTTATAGAATAGCGCTTATGTGCAGGACTTACGTGTAAATTTAGGCGCTGCCATTTGCATCAACAAAAACATGGTGCAAATTCCTGAGCCTAAATTTATGTGAGTGGCCCTCATATTCTATAATTATGTGCGTAATTGAAAACTATGCCCCGATCTGCCCCGAAACGCCCAGGACCCTCCCATTTCTGCATCCCCTTTTGGGACTGCATGTAAAATTTAGGCATGAGTCTGTCAATTAAGTCTAATTAGTACCAATAACTGCAACTTTTATAGAATTAGGGGGATTGTGTGCATCTCTAGAAAAATATTGTAGAATTAGAAAAGATACAAAGAAGGGTGTCCAAAATTATAAAAGGGATGGAATAATTCCTTTATTAAGTAAGGCTAATAAGGTTTGGGCTCAGCTAGGAAAAGAGACAGCTGAAGGGATATATGCTGAAGGTCTATAAAATTATGCATGGAATGCAGTGGATAAACACAAATCAGTTGTTTGTTCTTTCAAAAAGTACAAAGGATAAGAGATATGATCGAAAATATATTTTTTTTCAGTCAACACAGAATTTGTTGCTGAGGATATGACGAAACTAGTTAGCGTAGCTGGGTTTAAAAAAGATTGGACAGCTTCCTGGAGATAAAGTCCTACAAACTATTATGAATAAGATTCGGAAAAATCCACTGCTTATTCCTTGCTTAGGGAATATGGAATCTAATGTTTGGGATCTTTCCAGCTACTTGTGACCTGTATTAGTGACTGTTGGAAACAGGATACTGAGCTTGATGGACCTCTTGCTTGGCCTAGTTTGGCAGCTCTAGTGTTTTGTTCTGCTTCCTTAGCTGGCAATTACTCTGTTTGTGTTAAAACAGTTACAGACACTGTCATTTTTAGGACACGGATAGTTTAACAAGTTCAGGACTAATGCCTTTTTCATGTTGTGTTTCTGTTATTCTCCCAAAGTGGGTGCAACACAAATCATTTACAAGCATTGTGTCATAACATTGCCAACAAACACTAGGTCATGTCCTGTGGCACGTGAAGAAAAAAATATATATTTGTGTCCTGTTTCTGTCTGTGGTGATCATGGTGTGCAGTAAACTAGTCAAGTTTGTATAAGCATGTCATGTGCATATTTTGTAACCAGTTCTCCGCTCGGCCTGTTCGCATTGATATTGTGTTATTAATATACAGTACATGTTCTTTGGCTCTTAGTTATTCTAGGTAACTGGAAATCCAGTGATCTAATTGACTTTCACTATTGGTGGAACATGGTAGGTGCTATGCAGCAATAATAGTGGAGAATAATGGGATTAAAGTTTTCTTAATACCTGAAGAAGGGTAGAAAAGTGGAAGGTGATATTGGTCATTCTACGTTTCATTGTAACATCTGAAGTTGTTTTTGAAGTCCCACTCCAGCTCATCCAAATCTGTTCAGCCACAATTAAGGTACTCATTTTGCTTCCTAATTACTGGTGTTGCCATCTAATCACCACTAAGCTTCTATAGATCCATTCCTTCTAAACAGGATTCTTTTGTGTTTATCCCACGCATTTTTGAATTTGGTTACCGTTTTCATCCCCATCACCTCCTGCGGGAGGTCATTCCGGGTGTCTACCACCCAACTTTCTGACATTATTCCTTAGTCGGCCCCCACTGTGACCTCAATTCGTGTCCTCTAGTTCTACCACCTTCCCGTCTCTGGAAAAGGTTTGTTTGTAGATTAATACCTTTCAAGTATTTGAACATTTGTATCATATCACCCGTTTCCCTTTTTCTTCAGGGTGTACATGTTCAGATCAACAAGTCTCTCCTCACACGTCTTGCAACGTCTTGCTTTTCTCTGAACTGCTTCAAGTCTTTATACATCCTTAGCAAGATAAGGCCTCCAAAACTGAATATAATACTCCAAGTGGGGCCTGACCAGTGACTTGTACAGGGGCATCAATTTGTTTTCCAATGTTAATGGCATGCTGCATTATCATACTGTTACAGTGTTTATATTGTAAACTGTTGAAACTCAAAAATATGAACAAAATATAAAAGATTACACATAAAAGTATTTAAAACCATTTGATCCCACCTATCTGACAATAATGAGAGTTATTGTAATGGTATATATGAAACCCCCCCCCCCCCCAAACAAACAAACAAACCCATAGAGCAAATGCAGTGCATTCAAAGAGAAGTGAGATCCACAATCTCAATTGTTAGGCATGTGAGAAAAATATCTTGTCGTTGCCTAATTGACATTTCTAGTTCCAACAAAGTCTCAAACTCAAAGATACTTTTCAACAGTACCACAACTTTTGGAGCACTGATATGCTGTAAACAGCTCTGGGGTCATTATCGTTTTACCCACCAGTCTGAGTTTACAAGGGGCCACCTTTCTTCAAAAATATTCAGCCTCCCTCTGACCGTCAGGTTATCTGGTATGGGTATGTTTATGTCTGCTATGCTCCACTGGAGACAGTATAAAACTTGTACCCTTTTTAGACTGGGGTGCTGGCTGGGATTTCTGAACCCTTGTCTGCTGGGGCTGGGAGTGTGAACCCCAAGGATGCTGGAAAGTGCTAGTCAAAGAAGCAAACCTCTGCCTTTGAGAGTAGTAGGTACTCTTATGACTTCTATCTGAAGACCTTCAAGAAGTGGAGGCCACAGAAGGAGCAAGCTAAGACAGGGACTTCATGGTGCCAGTCCATTTCTTAATGAGGTCAGCAACCTCCCCTATCTTGGTTTGTTACCTCGGCAAGGAATGTTCATCAATTTTTCTTGAATAATTGGTTCTAGATCAGAGACATGCAGCCAAGAGACTCTGCATAGGCCAATACCTATGGCAGAAAGTCTGGATACCACGTCAAAGACATCAAAAATTGCCTGACCTATGTGCTCTTGACACTCCTTCTGCTTAGTTGCTAACTGGCAAAGTTCTGTGGCCTGCTCTGGAAGCAGAGTGTCTGCAAACTCTAGCACACTGTGCACCAAATTCTTCAAGTAAATGCTTATGTAGAGTTGGTAAGACTGGTTGAAGGGGATGAGCATTGAGCCTTGAAACACCTGCCTCCCAAAAGACTCCAGAGTGCAAGCATCCCTGCTTGAGGGAGCCGAGGCATGGGTCCTTGAGCTTCTGGCTCTTTGGATAGCAGATTCAATCACCAAGGAATGATACAGAAGCTGAGGCTTCTTGAATTCAGGAGCCTTCTGGACTCTATACATAGAGTCCACCTTCTATGGAACAACTTGCACAGTGAGTAGGGTCTCCCAATTCTTCATCTGTGTGGTCTTCTTTGGAGGGGAGTCATAATCAAGGATGCCCAATATCTCAGCCCTGGGCTCATCCTTGATTTCTAACTTAAATGGTATGGCCTCCGCTGTCTCCCTCAAAATGTTGACAAAAGAGAGCTCCTCTGGAGGTGGCTTTCTCCTTTCCAATGGTGGAGAGGGGTCTAATGGTAGTCCAAGGGATCCCTCCTCTGGGAGGTCTTCTGGCTCTACATCAGACATCCAGGAGCAGTCGGACTTTGACTAGGCAAAGTATTCCTCAAAGGATGTCTGTATCTGCTTTGGACCACTGGATGTGCAACCAGGCTTTTTGTGAGAGCACTGAGGTATGAGTCCCATCCTGAACTCCGGGGTTGCTTCCTACCCTAATGGGCTGGAAAGGAGCACTGCATAAGTTGGTGCCAGCTCCAGTGCCTGAGGAGGCACTGGCATTGACACATGCCAGACAGATAGGGCATGGGTCTCCAGGATGGGCTGGAGCAACACCACAGTTTATATCAGAGTTCGCAATGCTTCAGTGTCACGCTGAGCTAGGATGCGCCCCAGCTCCTTCTGTAACATTACCTGGAGCCAATCCTCAAAGACAGGCATCAGTAAAGGCAGGGCTGGCACCATGTGGAGAAAGTCTGTGAGAATAAAGGAGCAGAATCAGAGTGGAGTTTCAGATTTTGGGAGACTGATGCATTGCCATTGCTTCCATGAAGAGGGTGTGGTTCTCATGGCATTTATGCTTCTCAGGTACAGACGATGCTAGTGTCCTAGATCTCCTGGCACCATGTTTTTAAGAGGACAGATGAGGATACTTCTTCACATTCGCTCGATACCAAGCATGGGAGTCCCTTGGTACTGATGAGGATGATGAGTTCTCAGTGTTGGGTACAATGATGCTCGGCCTGAACGAGCATTACCAGCACCCGAGTTTGAGGCATGGGGAGATCTCCTTGAAGTCGATGTGTCTCCTGTTTCTGGTACAGCTCCAGAAGCTATAAGGACTAATACCTTTGATGCCAATATCATTGGACCAGACTTCAGCATGCCAAAAAGTCTCTCCCATAGGGCCTCATGACTTTTCTGTGTTTTCTTCTGCATTTGAGCACATAAAGAACAGTGAAAGGACTTACAGTCAGGGCCCAGGCAGGTTAGGCACACATTATTATGGGTCCATGACAGACATGGTCCAAGCACAGCTGTGCACCACTTAAACCTACTGGAAGGTTTCTGGGACATAACTGGAAAGATAGACGCAGCATAATCATTGGCTCAATTTTTTTTTGAAAAATAAAGACCCAGCCAGGACCTTGGACCTAAGGAGGCTGCAAGCCATGGGAAAAAAATGGAAACTTTAAAAAATGCCAGAAAACCCTATGAAACTAAGGAGAAAATAAGAAAAAAATAATGGTCCCACACTACTCATGAGAAGAGGTAGGAAGGCAAAGAGGGAAAATTCAGTGTGGAGAAAAGCCATGTCTTCACTTCTCTGTAGATGAAACAGAACTGCGGGTCCTGTGTGAGTCAAGCAGGTGGGAAGACACGCACGCGTATGAGCGGTCAGGCCTGCAGAAAGCTTCAGGAATCTTCTGAACACTGGGCAGCATCCATGCTGAAGCTCTGTCAATTGCATCACTTATCTGCACTAATCTTCTGTCCTGCTTGTCCTCAGAGAAATGACTTTTCATTGCTGAATTACTACACAAAGACATTTTCACCTGACCAGGTACAGCTGTGCTGTAACTTTTTATTCATATCCAATTAGCTTGCTGGTTATTATTTTTTTTCACACGGGAAATTGTAGCTCAGTAAAAACAGAATATATGTTTTCCATGGAGCTGCTCTCACCAGTCAAAAGGATACTAATCACTTAATGATGTCTGATAAATATCTACAGGTATATCCAAGAGAAAAACATTTCTTAAGCTCTATAGTTCAGTTTCATTATTTAATGGCTTACAGCCTGATTCATTAAGCTCCCTCCTCATAGACAGAGATTGAGATTAAAAAAATAAAAAGAAGGCCTTAGTGAATCAAGCCTTTGTCCAAAGAGCCATTCTAACAAGGAATGTGAGAGCAGATAGTGGCTCTGGGGCTCATTTACCCTTTCTACTTCCTCAGAGTAAGGGTGTTCTGTGATTATTTCATCTTTTCTTGAACTCTGATGTTTTTTTCCCCATCTCCTTCACTGGGAAGTTGTTTCATGTGTCTACCACCCTATCTGTGAAGACATTTCTTTTCTCTTTCCTTATTCTACTCCTTTTCAGCCCCCAACTGTGACCTTTTAATCTACAGCTCCTTTTCCATGAAAAAGGTACGTGCATATAGCTTTGAGTTATTTGAACGTTTCTAATATCACCTCCCTTTTCCCAAGACTAATGTTACGACAAGCTGGGACCCAGAGCAATTACCCTGCTTAACCCACCCTCCTCTGCTATATACAGTAGATACAGTATTTAGGTCCTTAAGTCTCATGTCATGGGGCTTAAGGTACAGAATCCTATTCTTAGTGGAACAGTGTGCTAAACAAAAAAAAAACCTCTGGGTTCAGTATTCCAAAAGGTTCGTCCAACTAATATAATAAAATCCTTACTCCAAGTTTGCAGAATTCCCCCAGGAGTATTGTAACACTAACAAAAGTTTCAGATTTAGGAAGACTTTATTTTAGGAATCCACAGATCTTCTAGCTGGAGGCAACTGTTAACTTCTCACAGCTGACAATACTTGTTGCAACATAGCACTATGATTGTTGCTACAGTGTCAGCAGTTGAAAGAAATTGTCTCAGGATCTGCAGCTTGCACAACGTAACCCCCTCTCCTCCCCTCCCCAAAACAAAGTCCTCTTGCCCCAGTTTCTTCCACCATAAACTCTCTACCCTCTCCCAATTCATCTCCCCCACACATTCTAACTTCATAGCTTATATCTTCCTCATATAATACCCCTCGATACTTAGGGTTACCATATGGCGCCAGAAAAAGGAAGACAGATTGAGCCAGTCCAGATACTCATTCTGTCCTTTCAGTTTGTTTTCCTTCACACATCTTTAGCGATCTAATACACTCTTCTGCTTCCTTCCACATATCCAGGGCCGCCGAGAGACCGAACTGGGCCCGTCCCCCCGGATACAGCTGGTAATTTCAGTCCATTCAGCCTATCCTTGATTCTGGGAAAAGTAATGGAGTCACTGCTAAAAGGAAAGAATAGCGGAATATACCTAAAGATCTTGGATCACAGACAAAACATCAAATTAAAAAGAAAACTAAATTATCTTGACACACTGCTAGGGATCAGGCACCACCATTTTGGAAGATGGCAGCACTGAGGTCAGGAGTAAGCGGACCTCATAAGAACCTAAGAATAGCCATACTGGGTCAGACCAATGGTCCATCTAGCCTAGTATCCTGCTTCCAACAGTGGCCAATCCAGGTCACAAGTACCTGGCAGAAACTCAATTAGTAGCAACATTCCATGATCTCAATCCTGGGCAAGCAGTAGCTTCCTCCATGTCCATCTCAATATCAGACTATAGACTTTTCCTCCAGGAACTTGTCCAAACTTTTTAAAACCCAGATACGCTAACTGCTGTTACCACATCCTCTGGCTTCCAAGCTTTTAGAGGTAGGAGGGGGATTGGTAGGATTGTGGGATCCACTTGGACAACCAGAAACTATTTTGGTGGAGTTGATGGACAGGGGGATGCAAGGTCCACAAGGGCCACAAAGGATCTTGGGTCATCTGAGGTGAAGCGTTTTACTCCTTTTGCTCCCAGCTGCATCTTTACTTCAGCTATGAACTGGCATAAAGATTCAATGCTAAGAAATGAATTAAAAAACGCACTAGATTTTAGCATGTTTTTTATACCAAGAGCAACTTGTTAGGAAAGGATCTATATTGTTTGTTTGTTGGTTGTTTTTTTGTTTTTTTTTGCATGTACATTGTGCAGCTTTTTAGTATGGTGGTTTAATGCTGATTTCCCCACATTAAAATTTCTTTTGTAAAAAAAAATGTACCTATCCAATTTAAATTATAACATTCAATCACAGTGAACGTAAACAGAAATAAGAAATCAAATTACTTCCATTAATCTACTTAAGCATAAACACACCTTAGCCCACAACAGAATAGGATCAAGCAAAGATAAAGAAAATTAAAGTAAAATTACATTTAAATAGAGGACCTTTAGGGCTTCTTTTACTAAGGAGCAGTAAGCAATAGCGTGTGATTACCGTGGGATACACTAAGGTGTCCTGCAGTATGTTTTGAATGTACACGAGCAAACCAAACGCTAAAAAATATTTTACAATTTTTCTGGGGAGGAGACATTCTGGGGCTACATTGCCACAACATGTGAGGCCTTACTGCCTATAAAATAAGTGGCGGTGAGGGCTCACACATTCTTTTTTGGTAATGGCGCATACTAATGGCAACATTACTGCAAGGTCATTAATTCGGAAAATGGAAAACTGGCCATTTTCAGTAGTGGTGTAAAGTGGCCACTTTTTACTGCTGCCTTGTAAAAGGAACCCTTAATGCCCTGTTTACAATGGTGCGTTAATGTTTTTAGCGCACCTACACTTAGTGCTCATGCTAGCCATGTAGGCACGTACATGGTTAACGCGCGTTAAAAACGTTAATGCGCCTATAACACTGCTTAGTAAACAGGGCCCTTTGTGAGTTAACAGCAACTGGTTAATGATCTAAAGTCATTGGCAAACTCTTTCTACTGAACTAGATTCCCTATCAAGAAGAAAATCTATGTGCTGTTTACGGTCAAAGAACAAAATGATTTATACCACTATAGGTAAAAAGCCATTGGAAAGGAAATTTAAGCATAAAAGTACCACCTAAAGTGAAAATTCTTGGCTTCAATGCCAAAAATTCTTTACATCTAAGCTCGGTACTTCTAGATAAGTTAGGAAATATGTAAACATAAGACCCAAAACACTACTCATTATTTCTGAAGTCTCAAACCTGTGTTTCGGTCTGGCTCTACTGCAAATGTTACCAACATCGTAGGTCTTCCTGTTACCAATTCTAAAAACTTCAGTCACATTTAGAGTCTTCTTGAGGATTTCCCTGAGATCTAACAACAGGTGCTTCTCTACCAGGCAGTGATAAATATACTGCCCTTGCAATAGGAGGTAAATTATCTTCAGAGAAATTCAACACCTGATGCATCTCTTAAACCATGTCCATTGAGCTAGGGAAATTCAAAAACTGAAGGTTGTTCTCTCTTTCACAATTTTCAAAATATTCCAGCCTTCTTAACAGTTCCCTCTCTTTAAGTTGTTGGACATTCAGGGGCCCTTGTACTATGTTTCAACAATCTTTATTGATAATCCAACATGTTAAATATTTTCAATAGAACAACTTTACAAGATTTGGAATATCCAAACATGCTGCATATAAACAACATAATAGTATTCAGGATCCAAAATTTAACATTTTCTCCCCTCCTCACCCAATCTTCCCCCTTCCTCCCCCCTCCCAAGTATTGCATCCACCACTTTAAACATTAAGTAGTAATAACACTATATCCCAACCTGAATTGGTCAATAGACCCAAAGATATAATACAGCCAGACAGTCTTATTGAGTACTAACCTCTCCAACCTTGAGAAAGCCACCCTCCCTACTACAATCTCCCCCCTCCATCTAAGCCCCAGAGGGTCTGGACTCTTATGACCTCCCGGAACGATGGACGGGAAGCATCTTGAACCGGCTCTTATTTCCCTCCCCCCTTACCTCTATCTATGGTAACCATTATAATTAAGCAATTATAAAAAAAAATGGATATTCTTAACAAGTTCCAGTGTGTGCGGCAGGTGGAAAGGCTCCAGTCAAACGCAGATAGGGGCCCTTTTACTAATATGCGTAGGCGCCTATGAACGTACAACATGCATCACATTACAACTTCCGCCCAGCTACCGCGTGCCCCGGCTGGTAATTCTAATTTTGGTGAATGTCCAAATAGCGCAGGTTTAAAATTTTCTCATATTAAACAGTCAAAATGAATTCAAAACATGCCAGTTAGACTATTTGGGTCCAAAAGGTATGACCTTTTGATCCGAGAACATTGGCTCTCTATTTCATTTTGCATACAGTTTATGGTTCTTGTCATTACTCAATAAGGGGCCCTTTCACAAAGGCACGTTTGATAAATATGAAAGCTAATATTTTATGATTGGTAATAGTTATTTTTGATTTTACGTGTGTCTTTCAATGTAAAGTAAATCCTCTGACGCAGCCTCTTGGGAGGCAAAACGTGGACACGTTGGGTTATTTGTAATCTAGTTTTATGGTTTCTGAACATTGACTGAATCCGTTCTGTTCTTTGATTGTTTTAATCATTTGCATAATACATGTAACTAATCTTTATTTGTCCTGTTTGTCAGTCTTGAATAGATTGTAAACTCTGTTGAGCAGGGACTGTCTGTTACGTGTCTGTGTACAGTGCTGTATATGCCTAGTAGTGCTATAGAAATGATAAGTAGTTGGAGTAGTAATGCTAGAGATTGGGTAGGCTCTGCAGAATTAGGAATGGACAGACCAGCCGGGTCTTGCACACCTTCTCTGCTATCATTCTCTGTTTCTTTTCTTATAGCATTGTACTTGCCATAATTGTGATGGTAACTTGTTCCACAAGCTGGATACATTATTTAAACTGGGTTTACTTTGATAATGGCTGCAGCATGTCCCTGCTTTGCTCCTCCCTATGTTTCTTTTTTTTTTTTTTTTGGCTTGTTGCAGTAGTACTTAAATTTAAGTTTTCTAAACAGAGGTCCATTTTTTCATCACTTTGCAATTTCATTCTTAATGACAAATCAAATACATGGAAACATATTTAAACATATTCATGATGACAGTCCTGGCGATCAGCCTCTGTGTGTGTCTAAGAAAGGTATTTACATATTTAGTTTTCCCTGATAAACAGACCTGTTTGCAGTCCCCAAGAACTGGAGCAGGCCACCTCTGCCTCTACCAAGTCAACTTTTCCGTCTCATCATCAAAATGAAGTTCGTAATTTTACCGTACCTTGTCCACAGATGAGGAGAGAAGAGAGAGCAGCATCCTTAGAAGAAATCTGTCCCCAACTTGCAACATGGCTTTATGGTGCTCTGAGTTTGCAGCTATTTTGCTTAAAGCAGCACAACTGTAATACTACAAAAGAAAAAAAAAATTTTCAATGCACGGAATGAAAATACTGTGCTGTATTTTCAACCCTCATTGCCGTTGACTTAAGCGCAATCTGAATGTTTGGTTCTGCTCTCTGTATAGGTAGTGGTGCTGCATACACATTGTCCAGTAATTGCACTAACGCTATCCATTTAGTTAAGGCTTTTTGGGGTCCTTTTTACTAAGGTGCACTGAAAAGTGGCCTGCGCTAGTGTAGACGCATGTTTTGGATGTGCACAGATCCATTTTTCAGCGCGCCTGTAAAAAATGCCTTTTTTTGAGGGGCCCGAAAATGGATGTGCGTTCAAAATGAAAATTGGTGCGCGTCCATTTTGGGTCTGAGACCTTACCGCTACTCATTCACTTACCGGTAAGGTCTCACGCATTAACTGGGCAATAATCGTCAGAGCACGTACAATGCCAGTTACCGTCTGGTTAGCGCCTGGCACCAGAAAATACAATGTATCTTCTGGTGCACGTAGTGGGTGCGCATAAAAAATGAAATTACCACAGGGCCACGTGGTAGTTCTGACTTGGCTTGCATTGGGTGCACATAGGCGCCTATCGTTTATCCAGACCATCACTTGCTACAGAAGTAAATCAGAATGGTTTACAGTATGATATAACATTAAAATATAACATTAAAAAACAGTAAATCAACATACTCTGAAATCCATTTGTGATAGGAAAGCACAGCAAAACCAGACATCCTTCATACAAATTTCACAAGTTATGATCATAATCCCTTCCTTCTCTTGTCTTTATATTAAACACTAGGAAAAAAGGCCTGTTTCTCAGCGCAATGAAACGGGCGCTAGCAAGGTTCTATAATGGTAGGGGCCCCCTCCCTCCGTCCCTCCAAGCTGCTTGCCTGCCTCCGTGTGACCGTCGGACGTTGTTCGTGGTTCGCTCTGTGTGGGGAGGGTTTTTTTTTGCTGTGCCTCCGTGCCTGTGCCGTTTCGGCCCTCGAGTGTCATTGCTCCGCCCTCGACGTCATCACGTTTTGATGCGAGGGCGGTGCAGACACTCAGGGGCACACCGGATATCTCGGGCGCCTCAACTTCCATGGAGGCTTCATTAGAACGTTGGGGTTGCCTTTTATGTAGAGAGATTATTTTCAAATGAATCTTGAAAAAAATGTGTTTTTAAAATTTTGCGAAAATTAGTATAGGAATCTTCAAGCCTAAGCTCTTTAGGAAGACAATTCCAGAGTGTAGGGGCTAAGAAGAAAAATACAGATGTTCGTGTTGATTCCCATCTAACCTTAGGAGATGAAATTACCAGTCTGTTGTCTGTCAATGACCGAAGTGTCCAAATTGGTGTATAAGGAATAATGAGATTAGACAAATATGGTGGACTAGATAAATAGAATGCTTTATGTGTCAGTGTAAGAATTTTGAATTTTATCCTAGCTTCTATTGGGAGCCAGTGCAGTTGATATAACAGTGGAGTAATCCTGTCATATTTTGAAGCTCTACAAATCATGCGTGCTGCTGTATTTTGAATCATCTGTAATCGTTTTAAATTAAGTTTTGAAAGACCTACATAAACTATATTACAATAGTCTAAACGTGATATAATATAAGCATAAGTTAACGTACATATGCAGCTTAATAAAAGGGCCCCTTTGTTTGGTAGGCTTATACTACAAGGATAAATTATCCATTTATCCCCAGATTCTATATAGTGTGCTTGAGTTGGGATTGCAAATCTGAGTGTATTCTGATTTGTGTGCGCAATTCAATTGGTTAACAAGCCAATCAGCACCAATAATTGGATGTTAACAAGCAATTATCAGTACTAATTGCCACTAATGAGAATTTAGGTGCACTACTCGCTAAGAATGTTCTATAAAGTAGTCCGCGTAACTTCTACTGCGTGGATCTCAAAAGACAGCGTGGCCACGGGAGGCGCAAGGGCGGGTCATGCACATTCTTAAAATTTACGCGCAGTGTTATAGAATAACCTGTTCTGCACCTAAAGTTAGGTATGGGCATTTACATCAGCTTTTCATTGGTGTAAACCACTACATTTTAGTCACATGGACAGTTTACACGTATTCTATAAACCACGCCTAAAGTTAGGCGTGGTTTACAGAATAGACATTGTCGTATTTTCCATCCATGCTGATTTTTTTTTCTGCCCAATGCTCAGAAAAAAGCATGCGAAACAAAACTGCCTTATCGCTGCAAAAAATAACATCAGGTCGGAGCAGGCATTAGGCTGTTGGAAGAGAGAATTTCTCATGATTCTCATGCTTCTCTCATGAAACTTTCTGTAAAATCTGCTGGTTTTAATTGCTTTTGGAAGCAGAAGAAAGCCCATGCAAGCCCTTAAGCGCTGGTCGTGAGAAACAGCAGACCCAAGTGAAAGCACATATTGGCGTCTGTTTCCTGCATCTAAATTTAAAGTGCCCATACTAAAAAAAAAAATTTAAATGCCCAAAGTGAAAACACACATTGGTGTCTGTTTCCTATCATCATATATAATAATTTGCACCTCCAACGTTCTGAAGCTGACTGCCAGGAAGTTGAAGCCCAGTTCGTAATGTCTGGAGCCTTCCAGTGACGTCACCGTGTTGCCTGGGAAACCGCGATGCGTCCGAAACCCATTCTGTACAGCTGCTTCGCTGAGTTTACTCCTCACCCCATGCACATGGACCCACACAATGGCCGTGTGCCTAGCAGCTTAAGCTTTACTCCTTCCGGTTGCCTGATGATGCCTTTCAGCTCCTGTTTTGAAATGGACTTGAGGCGCCACGGAATTTGGAATGGGAGCTCTTTGGGGAAATTACCATGTCCCAGGCCAGTCAGAAGCCAGGACTACCTCTCCTAGAAGGCTTTGCGTGGGCGCGTGCAGATGGTCCAGCACTGGAGGTAATGATGTTTGAGATCATGGTGCAGGTAGCCGGAGTTACGACAGCGGCACTAGCTGTCGCTGAGAACGGGAGCAGAAGCAGTGAGAAGGGGAAGGCCCGAGGCCGCAGGTGGGTGGGAGGTGGAGAAACGTTGCGCGGAACTTGCCCATCATAGCATTGGAAAGCGTTCAACGCGGAGTTACAAAGCGTCGGAAAAACTGAGCATGAGGCCCGGGGTCTGCATACATGCACACACGCGTGCGTCACTCCTCTGTCTATTTGGAACCTGCTGGGTTTGCGTTACGTGATGTGGCGCACGGAGGGGGCTGGGCAGGCGGTGCGGGGAGGAAGCTTTCTGGCCGGGCGCAGGGAGAGCAGGAGGCTTAGTCTCCGAGCCTTCCTCACCGACCATTCCTCCTTCTCCCAGAGTCATGACGGCAGCGGCGGGAGGAGGCATGCAGCAAGACTTATACCAAGGAGGTTGGATTGAGAGCAGGAGACGGGGAGAAGGAAAACCTAACGCAAGGAGGTTAGATAAAACAGGAGGCAGGGTGAGCCTACCTAGCCTATTATATTGGCTGAAGTCAGTAGGCGGAGCTTGCCGCTACACTGGTTCAAAAAATATACACACACACTCTCTCAGACATACACATTCCAAGGAAAACCTTGCTAGCGCCCGTTTCACTTGTGTCAGAAATGGGCCTTTTTGACTAGTGTCTAAATATAAGCATCCAAGCTATAAAAAAAAATGCTTATATTTAGGCCACAGAAAACAGACACCAATGTGTGCTTCATGTTTGGGTTTTTCCAGGCGCATGCGAGCAGGAAACAAGCTTACTATGGAACTCTTCTGTGCATACGCCAAACACAGTCCTCCCACAATCTTCCCATCGAACTCCCTACTGCTTAACGCTATGAGCACACATATATTTGCATCTCATTAACAATGAGCATTAGGGTATTGTTCTTCTGCACTGTTCTGGCAGTATTTCTACGGCGCTATTTGGAACAGCGCCAGAGTTTTGAGCATTGGGGGCCTCAATTTGTAGAATACTGACTAAGGGCAGTTAGGCAGGCAACTGCAAATTAGTGCTAATTATCACCAATTACAGCTAATTATTGGTTGTTAATGCTAATTAGCAGCTAACTGAACAATTAAGTTACATTAGTAACAGAGTATTGCGAGCACAACTTTGCGCACTAAGAGGTGAATTCTATATATGGTGCCAAAAAAAGCACTGCTCATTAAGCCGTGCTTAAAGTTAGGCATGGTTTGTAGAATAGCGATTAAGCACAGGGGTCACACCTAAATCTAGGCACATCCATTTGCCCCAACGAAAATGTGGTGCAAATGCCAGTGCCTAAATTTAGATGCCCTGTTGCGCATGTTACTCAAATTCATGCCCATGCTCCACCTCCAAACCTACGTAAAATTTAGACGCGCATACCCTAATTGATTTCAATTAGCACCAATTGCTTAGCCAATTATTAGTGCTAATTGACTTGTTCAGCAATTAAGTTGCACGTGCAAATCGGCTATGCATGCAGATCTGCGCACGCAACATTAGTCACCAAGGGGTATCAAATTGTGAACCCAGGTTTATAGAATTAAGGGATAAATGGATAGTTTGTGGTGTCACCTTTGCTCCTTCCCCCAACCTAACTTACAAATATATGGAGAGCATCAGGGTCTTTAGTGATTTAAAGAGCCCTACAGTATCTGTATAATATCTGAAATTCTTGTGCATTGACCACCCAAAGTCTAATTCATAACACTCTTTGAAAACTTCCCTGAGGACTATAATTTCTCAAATCATCTGTTCTGCCATAGTTGTTTCTCTCCTCGCATTGGCATGCACCCAATTTATGTGTGCAGTTTAATTGAGGAATGAGCCAATCAGTGATAATAATTGGCTTATAATAATTTATTTATTTATTTCTTTATTTGTTGCATTTGTACCCCACATTTTCCCACCTATTTGCAGGCTCAATGTGGCTTATATAGTACTGTCAAAGGCGTTTGCCCAGTCAGTTGATAACAAGTACAAGGTAGAAATGTGATCGTATGAGGTTTATATGGAGGGTCAGGAAGAATGAAGATTGCGTGTTGTCCAGTACGATCAAAGTCATGCTGTATTGCTGGGTGAAGAGGTTTACATGGGGTCGTTGGGCTAGGCCTTTTTGAAGAGGTTGGATTTTAGTGATTTCCTGAAGTTCTGGTGGTCGTGGATTGTTTTCAGGGCTTTTGGGAGGTCATTCCATAGTTGAAATTTACGTCTGCTTCTTTTTAACCGTATTGCACACATAAATCCTAATGCAAGCAGCTGAAAGGGGGGTGGGGCCAGGAGCATATTGGGGGTGTTGTAGAATTTGATGGAATGTGCCTACATTTAGGTACATGTACACCAGGTTTTCAATGGCATAAATGGCTTGCCTAAATGTAGGCAGTTCCCCGGCACTATATGCCATTCTATACACCATGCCTAACATGGCGTAAATCCTGGCGCATAGATATAGAATATGGCTCACTGCTCCTAAAAGTACACGTATAAATTTTGGAACGCCCACAAGAGACCCATTTCCCCACCCTTAACCACACCCCTTTTTGCCTGTGTACATTAAATTTAGGCACAGTGCTCATTATTGCTTGTTAAGTGCATGCTGTTATAGCATACGCTTCGATTTCAGCGCGGAACGCTAGGCGTGCTATATAGAATCCGGGGGGGAAAGCGCTTTTTCAGCGCTTTTTCTGGATTCGTCTAGATTTTAGATGCCATTTACAGAATCTGGCCCATAATGTGGCTGCATTTTTGCAAAGATTTCTATGGAACTGTATCCTCTATTTTCTAAACACACATCTGTGCCTATATTTCTGTAAAGAGCCTAGGATAAAGGTAGGTAAAGAGCCTATATGTCTGTAAAGAGCCTATTAAGGCAGGAGTGGGCAATCATGGTCCTCGAGGGCCACAACCCAGTTGGGTTTTCAAGATTTCCACAATGAATATGCATGAGAATTATTTGCATGTGCTGCTTCCATTGTATGCAAATAGAGCTCATGCATATTCATTGTGCAAATCTTGAAAACCCAACTGGATAGTAGCCCTCGAGAACCATGCTTGCCCACCCCTGTTCTAAGGGGTGCTAGCAGTGACACCTAGAGACTCTACTAAAACAATGTACTTTGATCTAGCCCTGACATCACTAATTGCTAAGGAAGAATTGTGACCAGTACTTAGGGGAGGAGACTGTTTTAGAGGGAACTTCACTGGGGCATATAAACCTGTGCTTGATTCAAATCATTGTCTTTGGCTTTTTGCCTCCTGGGCTGAATAATCTACATGTGAGGGGAGAGCACATCCAGCCCAAAGGCCCTAGGCATCTGAACCCAAGCAATTATAGGACACAGAGAATCCTGGTTACCCTGGTCAGAACAGTCTGTAAGGAGATGTCTAGGAGCACCTGCAGTTACCGTATACATTTACGCTTTGTGAAGGGAACAGGGAACCTGCTGTACCCACTAATAGAGCTAACAAGTAAAGGAGAAGTTGGGCATAGTTGTGTATTTTCAGCAGGCTGAACCAAACAATGGAAGGCAGAGATTGAACAGCATGGAGAAGACCACACAAACCAAATAAAAAATACATACAATTTATTGTAGCCAAATAGTCAAAGGAAAACATGTTTGTATTTGGTTTGTGTGGTCTGCTCCATACTGTTGCTTTTTGGCAGGGTGGCTAGGATCACCTACCATCTATACGGGCACTTGGAACAGCTCTGGAGGCTGAGGAAACAAGAACCATGGACAGTGATAAGCCTCCTGGGGACCATCATATTTCCTACCAGGATTAAGCTACCTAAAGCACAGTGCTGGAATCTCAGAACCCCCCCCCCCCCCCCCCCAGAGACTGTGAATGACAACCTTCTTTGCAGAGTTTAAAAAGGGATTAGACGGTTTCCTAACAAACAAGTCCATAAACCACTACTAAATGGACTTGAGAAAAATCCACAATTCCAGGAAAAACATGTATAGAATGTTTGTACATTTGGGAAGCTCGCCAGGTGCCCTTGATACTGGCATAGACAGGTATTTTTTTAATAGGGGGTGCATCTCCCACACCCGCCCCTCCCCCACACCTTAATATCACCTCCGCTCCAATCTTTGCCCAGGAAGCGGCAGCGGCACTCTCTAAACCATCCCACCCTTCACGAAACAGGCAGTTGCATCAGAAGAGGTGGGATGGTTTACAGTGAGAGAAAGTCCCGGTGCAGGCCGCAGGCAGCCTATGAGTGGCACTGCCTGGGCAAAGACTGTATGTATTCTTCCTTTTTCATCTATGTCTAAATATATTGTACAGATCATTAAGTCACATTGGCATGTCATTCAAATGGATGGACTTTTTGATGAAAAACCACTGATAGCATTCACTCGATCTAAAAACATTGGTGAAATATTATCATGGAAGAGACTGTATAGAAATATGAATAGGATATCTATGGCTATGCAGACAAAATGTGAGCAATGTCAATGGTGTAATACAGCTATAATAGGATCCCTATGGAGTGATCCTCATCTAGGTAAACAAGTATCGTTGAAACTAGATTCAAATTGTAATACAAAGATGGTAGTATATGCTATTGAATGTCCCTGTAGGAAGATCTACGTAGGACGAAGTATGCGACCGATAAGAATTAGATTGACAGAGCATAAATCGAGGATCTTAAATAAAAAAGTGGAAGCACCCCTAGTGCAACATTGGATAGATCAGGGTCACTCAATTTTAGATCTAAAGTGGCGTATTATTGACCAAATTATAGAAGGGTGGGAGGGAGGAGATCTTGAAAGTATATTAAACTATAAAGAACAATACTGGATATTCACTTTGGATACGATTGAACCTGCGGGGCTAAATTGTGAAATTGACTGGCAGACTCTTGTATGAAGGATATATAATGGAAATAGTGTTTCTGGGATTATTTTTACTCTTTAATTCCCACTGGCAGACAGGGAGGTTGAGAGTGACGCTGTACGCTAGTTTACGTTAGCTTACGTTACCGGATATATAATCCGTATTAAGTGTAGGTCGGCCATCTTAGATGGAGACTATTTGACAAGAGCGGGGTGAGTAAACAGCTTAGCTGTAGATTGAAACACAGTATGAGGCATAATTATTGTTTAAAAATTGTTTCTATACCTAGGAGACTACCTTGAAACAGCGTTGTAATACGCGAAACATGGATCTGTGTCGGTGTGACATCTGGTCTCCAGCCTATGAACACTGAAAATAACTGAATACCGATTAGGAGAAAAATGAGATAAGCTAAGTACTTGAAAAAGCTATTGAAATGAATGAAAAATATTAGATGTAATAATTGAGAATAATATAGATAAAAATTTTAAAAAGTTATGAAGAATATCTTAGGATCGATGACGAGTGCGTTACTCCCCTTTGAGACATATGCTAGGCTCATTCAGCCTTATTAGGGGTAAGTGCGCTAATCTGAAAGATCCTTTCATATAGATATATATATATATAAATATTTATATGAATATACACTGTGATTTTGAACTCAGTAAGCTATGATGATATATCTACTGAATAAGGATTGAAGCTGAGCATTTTTGACTTACTAGTACCCACCTCCATGACAGCAGAATGTGTTCTATCCTCTGACAGCCTTTCCCTGGTTCTGATGTGGCTCTCGGGTGAGTGTGACACCTTTTCTGTTAAGGGCACTGCAGAGTCACATCAGCAATGCATTGTGGTGGGTGTAGGGTATTGGGCTCCGTGATTCCACTAGCTTGTGCCACATGCTCACGATGTTGGTAGGCTCTACTCCCATGGTGCTTTTCCCTCTGCTGGGTCAGAGTGTGCCCTGTTTTGTTTCTGCTAGTCCATGAGGTAGTGGCCATTTCTGTAAGCCAGTTTTAGATCCCTTTCACATGTTAGCCACGTTAGAGAACTTAGTTCTTACCTTGAATGTTGCTGAAAGAGGGCATTGTACAGCATTCTGCTAGCTCTGACCTACTGCTAATCTCAGTACCAGGGAGACTCGTTGCCAGTGGGGCACAACCTCTGATCTGCAGTTAACTGTGAGTAAGCGTGCTTATTCCAATAAAGGACGTTTTCGGAGAGATTAGTCTTCAGGTGTCAACTGGTGTGCCAATGTTGTATAGCAGCAACAAGTCCTAGAGGTCTATGTGTATGCAGGTCCCTGGAGCACTTTTAGTGGGTACCGCAGTGCACTTCAGCCAGGTGGACCCAGGCCCATCCCCCCCCCTATCTGTAACACTTGTGCTGGTAAATGGGAGGCCTCCAAAACCCACTGTACCCACATGTAGGTGCCCCCTTCACCCCTAAGAGCTATGGTAGTGTTGTACATTTGTGGTTAGTGGGTTTTGGGGGAGGGGGGTTGGGTGCTCAGCACCCGTGGTAAGGGAGCTATGCATGTGGGAGCGTTGTCTGAAGTCCACCGCACTGACCTCTAGGGTGCCCAGTTGGTGTCCTGGCATGTCAGGGGGGCGAGTGTACTACGAATCGTGGCCCCTCCCACGACCAAATGGCTCGGATTAGGACATTTTTGAGCTGGGCGTTTTTAGTTTCCATTATCGCTAAAAAAAACTACCATTTTTTCGAAAATACGGTCTGTCCTGCCTCTTCACGTACCCGTTTTCGGACATAGACGCCCATGGAGATAGGTGTTCGCGTTCGATTATGCCCCTCTATTTAGCCTCTCCTAAAATTACCCTCTATATCACACAGAGAAAAGCAACTCAGAGAGTGTAGCACATGATAGATGGAGTAAAGAATCACTGTTTTTACACAGTCTAAGTCACTACTGGCAAACTGACAAATTTTCACTGGTGGTCTTACTGAAGATATATACTTCATTGGCTTACATTAGCTGCCCTTTAACTAAAAGACATTAAACACGAGAAAACACCACAAAATGTATTCAATCGTTTTGTGGTTATATCCATTTTTCCACACACTAACCACATGTTTTAAAAAATATATATTTTTAGAGGGAGCGTATCACAGGCAGAGAATGGGCGTGCAAGTGCTGACCAACTAGCCTGTTTGCATTAATGTGTGGAAACTGGTTAACACTGAGTTAACATGGGAGCATTTAGTGCCTTCTAAATAGGAGGTGGTAAGTGTTCTCAAATTATTTCTTTGCAAGTCCTGCATGCTAATGAAAAAATTAGCACAGGACTTGAAAGAAAGTTTTGTAAAAAAGGCCTAAATATTGCTGCATTGAATCTGGGTTTAGTGTGAAAGAAAGTTGTTGGTTTTTTTAGATTTTGCTCACATCTTTTTCAGTAGTAGCTCAAGGTGAGTTATATTCAGGTACTCTGGATATTTCTCTGTCCCAGGAGGGCTCACAATCAGTGGCGTTCCTAGGGGGGCTGACACCCGGGGCGGATCGCCGATGTGCCCCGCCCCCCAGGTGCAGCGTCCCCCCCGGAACAGCGCGATGCCCCCCCCACCGGCGAACCCCCCCCGATCCCCGGCGAAACAACCCCCCCCGGGTGCACGCCGCTGGGGGGGGGGGGTGCTGCGCGCCTGCCGGCTCTTCATTTTCATGCTCCCTCTGCCCCGGAACAGGAAGTAACCTGTTCTGGGACAAAGGGAGCATGAAAACGAAGAGCCCACAGGCGCGCGGCACCCCCCCAGCGGCGTGCACCCGGGCAGGACTGCCCCCACCGCCCCCCCCCCCTTGGTACGCCACTGCTCACAATCTAAGTTTGTACCTGAGGCAATGAAGGGTTAAGTGACTTGCCCAAGATCACAAGGAGCAGCACTGGAATTTTAACTGGCCACCTCTGAATTACAAGACCGGTGCTCTAACCACTAGGCCACTCCACTCCACTCTAAAACACCCTAAGCCCAGATTCTAGTGTCCTTTAGTAAAAGGGCCCCTTAATTCTTTAATGTTTCTCTCAGAACAACTGGATGTCTGAGAGGGCTGGTCCAGTTGGACAGTGGCAATCTTGTGCACTCCACTGTACAGGATTCGACTCCCAGCTCAGGTCCTATGAGGGCAGGCAGGGATGGGGATATTCCGATGGTGGTGTTCACAGCCCTTAGCTAGAAGGCAATCTCAACCAAGTGGCCAGACTTGCTAGGATCTAGAGGACACTGAAGTGTGTGGCCCCTCGCCAAAGACTGTTCTGAAATAACTGGGCTGCCGTGGGAGGGGAACAGACTGATTTGTAAATTGATGTGTCCCTGCACCTGCTGGTAAATAGAGTGCACTGTTGCAGGTAATCTAGAACAGGCTCTACACTGGCAAATCCTTTTCTGAAGCAGAAGCAGAACTAAGCACATCCTGATTTGGACGTCTCAGTTCCAATCTATGTAAAATAAGACTCTTAATGACATTTCTAAACTATACGAATGGGAGGGGGGGGGGGGGGGGGAACCGGTTCATGGCTCTGTAGCCTGATAAATCCAGCTATAACGAAGGAAAGAAAACTGCTGGGTTGCAAAAAATAAAAAGTAGGGATTGAGGAGCACCTGATTAGCCAGCTGTTCCAGATAGTGGCCAGTTCTGTACTGTACATAGCAGGTGCTGGTGTGTATGTACTTAACACCCTGCAGGTATATCAAACTTGCCTTATCACATAGCCAGACAGATGTAACAGGCCTGAGCCAGTGTTTACTCTCCTGCTGTGTGCCTTTTACCTTTAGCTACCTCAAAACCACACAGAACGCAATCAGCAAGAAACCCCCCACATTTCTCCTTTTTTTCTCTTACTGACAAAGCTGCAGAGGTGATTCCCAATATTTGCCTTCCACGCATTAACTTCTAACATTTTCTCCCTATGTCTGCAGGCAAGAGAATTATAGATTTAGCTGAGAGCACTAAGCAGATATTTGTTTTATTATGTAGTTACTACCTGCACTTCGGAGTCAGGAGACTGTAGCAGCAGGGTGAGAACTGGCAGGGCACCTTCTCTGCACAGAACATGCTGGATCCTCTCTGCCAGAGAAGATAAGGAGTTTAAACAGACCTTCATGAGAACATAAAATACAGGCAACCTCATAGCTTTCCCAATGCAGGCCAACTACTGAAAATTATTAAAACAGAAAATGTTAAACCTCAGAAACTTAAACAGAAAATGTTTTTTTTTTTTTTAAAGGGGGCTATTCTTCCCCCCACAATGGGGAAAAAAGGCTTTAAGGGGCTAATTTTATAACAGGAAGCCTATGTGAAAAGTCCAAAAAGAGGCCTAGGGCCCCTTTTACTAAGCCACATTAGGCTCTACGCACGCACAACGTGCGCCAAAATAAATTTACTGCCCGACTACCGCGTGCCTCTTTCATTTTTGGCACACGCCACTACACGCGTCTAGAAAATATTTTTTATTTTTGGATGCATGTAATGGACGCGCACAGGTCTTTACTGTGCAGATTCCTTACCGCTAGGTCTATGGCTGGTGGTAAGGTCAGACACCCAAAATGGAGGCGTGGCAATTTTGATTTTGCCGCATGTCCATTTTTGGCAAAAATTTTTAAAAAGGCATTTTTGGTACGTGCGCTGAAACATATTTCTAAGCGTGCCCCAAACCGCGCCTACACTATCGCAAGCCACTTTTTACCATGGCTTAGTAAAAGGACCCCCTAATTTATAAAAGCAACATAGGTATTCAGGGGCCAATGTTCAGAGCCAAACGCGGGCACAAGAGGTGATTAGCGGCGGACTAGAGCCCACATTAGTGAACACAGAATGCTCAAAGGCAATAACGCGGGAGACATTGTTCGTGCCAAAAATTAGTGCACATAGCATGCTAATGTAGTCAAACAGATGTTAATGAGATCATTTCCTATTCTCTCCCAATGCTCAGAGAACAGCGAATAAAACAAAGATGCCTTACCTCTGAAAACCTAATGCCAGCTCACAGCAGGCATGAGGGTGTTTGAAGAGAGGATTTCTCATGATTATTTCCTTAAAATATGCCAGTTTTTCTATAATTTGGAAGCCCCTAAGTGCTGGTAGTGAGAGACCAATGTGTGTGAATCTGAGCAAACCCAAAAATGAAAGCACACATTGGTGCCTGTTTCCTGCGCTTAAATATAAGCCTTCCAAGTAAAAAAAAATTTGAAATGCTTATATTTAAAGACGCAGAAAACAGACACCAATGTGTGCTTCACTTTTGGGTTTGCCAGACACATTCGCACAAGAGCTGAACAGGGCCGCAGACACAGCCGGGCCCGGGACAAGACCGACTTCTCACCTGGGCCTCCGTGGTGCCGCCCCTACCCCCATGCAACCCTCACCTGGGATACTGCGGTGCCACCTCCTCCCTACACTCGCACCCCTTCACCCACTCACGCCACCCCCCCGCCACATACACATTCGGTCTGCCTGCTCCCTTACCTTCTGTGTCTGACTGCTCCTGGTCCTGTGTGCCAGGACCCGGATGTCTGTATTAACACGGTATCCCAGGTTACCGCGTTAATGCAATCATCTGCGTCCCGGCTGGCATGCAGGAGCACAAGAGACAAATCTGGAAGAAGATCCCCTTGGAGGCCAGGCCTGTGGAAATTTACCCCCTCTGCTCCCCCCCCCCCCCCCCCCAGTGGCCATGGACCTGAGCTTACTGCGAAACTCTTCTGCGCATGCACCAAGCACATTCCCCCCTTGCTTTCACTTTTACAGTGTGCATATAATGTGAAATCCATTTCCTTTGATCATTGGCGAGCTAGGTTTCTGCACTGTTGGCTTATCACAGCAGTTCTGAGCGTCGGCCTGTCAGAGCTATCCCTAAAAGCACAATGTCTCTGACCAAATTTACACCTGCTCCAAAGAAGGTATCAGGGGTGAACTGAGAGTGGTCTGGACCCCCTGCCCGGCCGCTGTCTGACACCCTCCCTACCGCCGCTCTGCTGCCCCCCTCTACCGCCATAGCTGCCACCCTCACTGCCTTGGTCCTACCTGAAGAGCCCTGGTGGTCTAGTGGTCTCTGCACTGTTGGGAGCATGTTCTTTTCTGCCCCCTGCACTGCCACTATTCCCCCCGCCTGCCGGCATCGCCGTATTTTCAAAATGGTGGCCGAGACTTCCTGGTATAGTCTCATGGGTCTCAACAGTCTCGCGAGACTTCCATAGGAAGTCTCAGCTGCCATTTTTAAAGTACGGCAGTGCCGGGCAGGGGGAATAGTGGCAGCACAAAAAAACATGTTCCCCTCCCTTTCCCCTCAGAGGCCACTAGATCACCAGCAGCACACATTTAAAGGTAGGACCGGGGAGGGCTGTAGTGTGTAGCATGCATCCGGGCAGAGCCTCTGGGCCCTCGGGCACCACCTGGTTGCCTGAATGGTCAGTCCACCCCTGCAAGATATAAATGTGAGCATGTCTGTTTTATAAAATATATCTGTACATCCCACCTCTGTCCTTGCTCTGTTACAAGTATCCTGCCACAGAAAAGTACCTGATCGTGTGAGATTCAGGAGAGCTCCAACAGCATTTTGTTGAACTCTGGGATCATAGGATTTAGCAAGAGCCATTAGAGGTATGATTCCTCCTGCAGAGCCTATCGCCTCTCGATTGGACTCTGTTCAGAGAGAATGAAATACAAGAAGATCAATTATAGCACACCTGAGTTTTCTGAATGCTCTAATGTGCACCTGAAAAGAACTTTGGTTGCTTGAGAATCTTCAGTCTTAGGCGCCCTCCCTGCCTAGTTAACGTCCTGGTTCCTAGCCCATCATACAACTGCAAGATTTTACATTTAAACTCTGCAATCATGATCATTCCACAGCAGACCTATAAAAACCTGCAGCCTGGCGCTTTCTGCTTGGAACCTAAAGTACAGGAGAGACTATTAGGAGTGCTCAGGCACCCACAGCACCTACAGAGCTGGTGCCTATGGGAGGGGGGGGGGAGTATTATATTTTTAAATATTGAACTATGGGGCCCTTTTACCAAGCTGCGGGAAAAAGGGCCCTGCGTTGGCGGTGGGGGTAATTTTTCCCACATGCCAGAGCCGTTTGTACTGCAGCGAGTAAAAAAATCCACCAGCACACATGGCCATGCGGTAAGAGAACTTTGAACGCATGGCCATGCGACAGGAAGCCCTTACCGCCACCCACTGAGGTGGCGATAAGGGCTCCTGCGCTAACCCGGTGGTATCCGGGCAGTGCGTGGCGATGTCCGATTACCGCCGGGTTATTGCCGCACAAGATTCCAGGGAGGGGTTCTTTTTCACCCAGAAATTGCACGTGCTCAGGGTGGGACCGCTGGTGGCCGCATTGGGCCGGAGCGGTCCAAAAAAAGCAAGTGGTAAGCCCGCGATGGGCTACTGCTGCTCTACATAAGGACCCCTATGTATTTAGACACATACATATAACGAGGACTATTTCTAAAAAGTCATTTTCTCAAGTAAATGGGCTATTGAAAATTGCCTGGTCCCCTACCTTCAGGTAAAAAGTACCTGATGATGGTTGAGTCTCTGTGGCTGTCAGGACCTATTATTTTATTTATTTATTTATTTATGTATGCATTCTTTTATCCCGCTATTATCCAAAAACAAGTTTCCGTTCAAAGTGGCTTACAGTTTACATTTTGGTGAAGTAACAACAGAGCTTTGCAATGTGGGGTGCGGCTTATAGTGACCACAACTGCTTTTTGCTGCTCACCCCTAAAGGCTGCCACCCTTATGTCTAATGTTTGGGCCAACCCCGTTGCTGTGGCTTCTGTTTACCCAGCTCTGCAACTATAAATCAGATCCATTCTCTATTGTCAGGGCTAAACTATTTTAACAGTTCTTTCAAATTAATTGTGCACTCAAACTCAGTGGTAGTTTAATAAGTACACTTTATGAAGTAATAAAATGGACACAATCATTATACTTCTAGTTCCTGAGCCTTCCCCCTGAGTGCTTTAGCATAGGCATCACCTATGAAATCGCTTGGTGAAGTTTTTCAAGCATTTTATCTATGCAGATGACATTAGGGTTTTTTTTGCCTACATCCTTGTCCTGGTTAGAGACGCTGAAGCATATTCAGATACTCATTGGTCTCAAGTTTGGTTGAATGGCCCAAGAGACTCCAAATCAGCTACTTTAACACAATCTCTTTTCTTCTTTGGACTCTAAGAAAGAGTAAATTGTCTGGTTCCTCAAATTTTGACCTTTGCTAGTCATGCAAAAAATATACAGGAACGCTTATACATCTTTTAATAGAATGTCCTAATCTAGTTTTGTTTTGGTCAGATGTCTGGGATAAGATTTTTGGTTTCCAAGCATCTTTTTTTACCAAAATATATAACCTGGAAGTCCATTTGTATTCCATTTTTTCTTTCAGATGATGATAAATTATTGACTTTCTAATATCTGTTGCATTAAAATTAATTATCTTGCATTGGAAGGACAGCTCTCAAGTGAATCTATCTCTGGTGGAACTGGATTTTACTATACAAAAAAATATAAATAGTCTATTACTTATTCCTCATTGGGTCCTCCAGCTGGTCTTAAGAAATGGAAAAATCTAGATCATTTTCTTTCTCTTATTACTTAGCCTATATATAGTGTTGTTTATAAAACTCAGCTTTGGTTATTGTATGATGTACTCATGTACTTGTTTTTCTGTGTTGAAAATGTTTGTCGTATATTTGTAAAGCTCAAAAAAAATAATTTTTAAAAAAGGAATGTATGAGCATAATAGAGAATTGGATTTCAGTTCACTGACTCATAATGAATAAGGAGAAAATGAAGTTTTTGTGGCTTGGAGCTAATAATAATCTGAGATATACTTCTCATTTTACTATTGAGCATAATATGCCTTCTCAATGGACCTACATTCCAAAAGTTTGAGGGTTGAACTTACTTACAGTGCAGCTTCAGGGAAACATCATGGTGAAGTCCACTTATTATATTCTTAGGAAATTAAGAGCTATTAAAAAAGTATTTTACTGTAGATTCATTTAGGATACTTGTTCTGTCGCTTTTGCTGCCTCGATTTGACTATTGCAACCTTGCTTTGATAGGTTGTTCTAAGACCTTGTTAAATAGACTACAGATTGCTCAAACTATTGCTGATCTATGGTCTAACCAGATTTGATTCAGTTCAAAGTTATTATTCTAGGGGTGCCTCCAGCACCAGGTTTGGGAACCACTGTAGAGAATAAACATCTGTACTGTATAATGCTAGCAGTGCCTATACAAGATACAGCTGAGCTCTTCCTGGACTCCATGCTTCAGCTTCTACTTTGGTAGGTGTTACTCGCTCAGTAGTTTGCTTCTTATCTACTTCTCCCTTGTTGCTGACTTTGCCTGTACCTTGATCACTCTCTTGCCTGCTGCCTGCCTACTGACCTTGCCTGTACCTGGATTACTCTCTTGACCTGCTGCCTGCCTACTGACATTGCCTGTACCTGGATTACTCTCTTGACCTGCTGCCTGCCTACTGATTTTACCTGTGCCTGGATTACTCTCTTGCCTGTTGTTTGCCTATTGACTTTGCCTTTTACCTGGATTACTCCCCTGCCTGCTGCTTACCTGTTGACATTGCCTGTTCCTGGATTACTCCCCTGCCTGCTGGCTGCCTATTGACTTTGCCTGTGCCTAGATCACTCTTTTGCCTGTTGCCTGCCTGGCCAATACGTTCACCACCCCACTTCCAGCTCCGCCTCGTAAGTCCTGTAGGCCACCTGCACCTAGGGGCTGAACCTCTGGGGAACAGCGGTCAGCGCAGGTGAAACCCGGGGTTGTCCAGCAACCAAGCAGAACCTGGTCTGAGTACTAGGCTCAGCAGCGCTCTACTTGGTACAAGAACTCACAAGTCTGACATTCCAACAGTGGCCAAGCCAGGTCACAAGTACCTGGCAGAAAACCAAATCGTGGCAACACTCCATACTATAATCCCAGAGCAAGCAGTTGCTTCCCATGTCTGCCTCAATGGCAGACTATGGACTTTTCCTCCAGGAATTTGTCCAAACCTTTTTTAAACCCAGATACGCTAACGCTGTTACCACCTCCTCCAGCAAAGAGTTCCAGAGCTTAAATATATGTTGAGTGAAAAAATATTTCCTCCTATTTGCTTTAAAGTATTTCCATGTAACTGTAGCCTGAGAAGCAGAAGCCAAGTTTGGGAATCTAACTTTTGTTTTCTGTACAACAGTGGTGGATATCAGTACTGGATCATTGGGTCAGTCACTGGGATCTTTATAAACACACAAATTGATGAAAACAGCTGACTGTCTTATTGGTTCTGTCACAAATAATGAGGCTTTTGATACATTTGAGCCTGAAGAAAGTGGCAGAAAAAATACGACTTCTGGTAATCAAAAGCAGAAGTATAGCAAAATGAATCCACTTCTAAGGGAGTTCTAAACATTACAGGCATAGGCCAAATTGTCTCATGAAATGCTAATCCAATAAAAGAAAATCCTACGTTTAAAAAAGTTAAACCACATCCACAAGACTGTCTAACTTGCTGTCCTGTTGCTAAACTGAACATAAGCTAGACAGTAACAGAATGTAATCAACTTTAACCTCAATTCTTGGAACTGATTTTTTTTGTTGTTTATTTCTCTTTTACAGAACTCGTGCAGCAGGAATCATGTGAGGAGACTTCTCAGGGGTTCTTATGATCACATGGTGACTTCTGACAGGTGAGCTCGTTTTCACTGGCATCTCACAACTTCCACAAATTTCAGACCTTGGTAAATGATGCAAATTACAGAGTCATCAGGCTGACTTACTGAACAAAACAAAATGGAATTTGCAAACTTTGTTTTCTTCCAAGGCCCATCACTGGGTGCTTAAGCTTTTTAGGTTGCAATAGAATATGTCTAGATTATGACAATAGGTCAAATAGCTAAAATAGAGAGAGTTTTCGGTCTATAAAAAGAGACCAAAGTCATTTTTATCCATCGTTCAAAAGGGAAACTAGATTGTCAAATATGTCTAGAACTGAAAGCCATGGTACATTTTCTGGATGTCTGCTTAGGCTTCCTGTACTGATGGAAGCTCATCTAATATTTTCAGCAAGGGGCAAGCATCACAATTAGTTGCTTGTCTAGAGGGGCAGCTATCACAGTTGACTAAGCTGGAAATTGAACCCTATTGATGTGTCTACATCTGTAGTGAGACACAAACTGACTGAAACAGGTCAATCTCTTCCTTCTGAACTGATTGCTGATAAATGCAGAGGGGTTTCTGTTGCTTCCACATCCTGGAAGCCATTGAGGGGTGAGACCAGGCCACAAAAGTTTCTCAGTCGTCAAAAACAGAAAAAGAAAAAATTTAAGAAACCAAAGACTAAAGCAATGCAAGATCAAAGTAACTAGGTGGCCACTACTTATAAGATTTTGTTTCATAATTTTAAAATTTTCACTTTGCAAATGCTAGCGGACTGCCTCTTTTCGTATATCGATGACTTTTTTTTTCTTTTGGAAACCCCAGTGTTTGGAGTTAGGATGTCTAATCCAGGCCAGAGGCTTCCTGAGTATTAGTGAACTAATCATGTTAATAGCCTCCATCCACAATCCCAGCTTGTGTTTAGTCCCCAGGGAATCTGCTCTCTCTGCTGAAGTCAGGTAATGCTTTGACTTCAGGTTCTCAGGTATGTCACTGTCACCCGTGGCTGCTCCTGCAACCCCAATACCTTCAGAAATAAACAGGATGCAGAAGCCAGGCTTCAGCAGCCAGGAACAGTAACTTGGTCTTTTGTCAAAGGAATACATGGTATAACGTAACATTTCAAAATTTAAAGAAGAATCTCTAACAGTTCATTTAACTTATGGAGTTTTCATCTACCCTTTCACTCTTTGGCATGTATAAGGCAAAATACAAGACAGTAAAATGATATTGCAATACTGAATCAAGATACAAACATTGCACAATAGCAGGAACATTCTGTTTCAATTCATTCTCACAATTCTGCAGTTCTGTTTTGAATGGGCACATTTTGCATTCTAGTTCTTTGCCTCCATGGAACTATATCAGGAAATGATCGAAAGATGCAAAAGGGCTAGCCTGGTGTCTTAGTGGAAGTGCTGCACATTCCCATGTGGAGGAGGACCTGTATTTGAACTTGAGTCAGACCTTTTGCTTTCCAGATGAGCTGGAGCTAGGGATGCCACAGAGGGAACATTAACAGCTCTAGGGGAGGGAAGAAGTCAGGTCATCACCCATCAGTGACAGCTATTGACCAGAGTTCAGAGTCATCTTTGAAGAATTCCAAAAGGAAAGTTCTTTGAATTTCCTACTACACTTCCTCAGTCGCAGGGATTCCTAAGTTCATCAAAGAAAAGATACAGAGCACTGAGCTCATTTGGGTGGGGGGGGGGAGGAGGGAGTGCTCTAATCACTTGTTGTTATGCTACAGAACTTCAGAACTATCCCCCCCCCCCGAATTCGATATAGTGTGCTTAGATTTAGGTGCCAAAATTGGCGTGGATTCTATAACACTGTGCATAACTTAATTGGCTTAACAAGCTAATGAGCGCTGATATCAGCACTTCACAAGCAATAATGACCACTAATTGGCACAGATTAGAATTTAGGCGCACAACTCGCTAAGCATATTCTGTAATGCTGTTCGCCAAACTTCTCTCAAGTGCAGGAAAAAAGGGGCACGGTTAAGGGCGGGGAAATGAGCAATTCATGGGCATTCCAAAATTTAAGCACCTAGTTATAGAATATGGCCCAGGCGCCTAAATCTATGCGCCAAGATTTACACAATGTTTTAGTTGGTGTAAATGGATGTGCGCACATTTAGGCGCTGAAATATCAACTAAGTGTATTCTATAATCGGCGCCTAAATCTAGGTGCCAGTTATAGAATACGCTTAGTCAGCACTGATTTCAGCACCTATTTTTTTAGGCGCCATATATAGAATCTCGTCCTATAGGACTAAATTCTATAAGCGGTGCCTAAAAAAATCAGCGTTGAAAAAAATAGCGCTTAGCGCTATTCTATAAACGTTGCTTAAAGTTAGGCACCCTTTCTAGAATAGCGCTTAGTGCCGTGAACCGCAATGACATTTAGGCACGACCATTCATACCAACGAAATCTTGTTGTAAATCCCCATGCCTAAATTCGTCGCAGATCCCCGTTATTCTATAACAACATGCATAAATTGTGGGCATGTCCCCTTCCGCCTATGACCTTCCCATGGCCACGCCCCATTTTTGGATCTGCGCATAAAATGTCATTAAATCCATTTAGCACCAATAATTGTTTGTTAAAATTTCAATTATCGGCGTTAATTTGCTTGTTCAATTAAATTGCTTGTTCAAATTGGGATGTGCAAACAGAATTTGAGGGATAGTGTTGGAATTAGGTACATAACGTTAGGAGATCCAGTTAATGCTGGTGGAAAAGGAAGTGACACCAGGACCTTTCTGTAAATATAAGACCAAAAGAAAATAAATTGTTCGAGTGCATATGCATATGTGGGACCCTTGTGATGAAAGGCCAAATGCACTACGATGCTATCCAGGGATCTCGATTCCATTTCATTAACAGTCAAAGCTGTCATTACCAATCTTACTGCAGAATTGGTTCTGCAGTCTTTGTAGCCAATAGTCCATGCACCTTCCCTCAGAATAGGAGCACAGCCTTAATGGAGGTCTTTCTCTCTGGTGCTGTCCCATACACAATCTTACAGTCTGACTAATCGTATTGTATCGATAATACACTTACCAGAGACTGCCAAAGTCATGATACATGCGCAGGAGTTGCACTGGACAATGGAGTCTCCTGACTCCAGCAGCTCCAGGATTGGCTCAAGTAAACCCATTTGGACAACTGCTTCTTTATTTACTGCCAATAAGCATAAAAAAAGCTAATCAGTCTCAATATATCTTCTTTTCTGATGTAAAATGAATCATAAGAACATAAGCAGCGCCATAGTGGGAAAAGACCAAGGGTTCATCAAGCCCAGCATCCTGTCTCCGACAGTGGCCAATCCAGGCCTCAAGAACCCGGCAAAAGCCCAAAAACAAAACAAAAGTTTAAATTAATAATGTTCAATGGACTTTTCCTTCAGGAATCTGTCCAAACCCCCTTTAAACTCAGCAAGGCCAACTGCTGTCACTACATTCTCCGGCAACGAGTTCCAGAGTCTAACTACGCACTGAGTAAAGAAAAACTTTTCTCCTATTTGTTTTAAATCTACTACATTCTAGCTTCATCTTATGTCCCCTGGTTCTATTGTTGTTAGAAAGTGTAAACAAATGCTTCACATCTGTCTGTTCCATTCCACTCATTATCTTGTAGACTTCTATCATATCACCCCTCAGCCGTCTCTTCTCCAAGCTGAAGAGCCCTAACCGTCTTAGCCTTTCCTCATAGGGAAGTCCTCCCATCCCTTTTACCATTTTCGCCCTTCTCTGTTCAGTTTGGGGAGACAGTAAACCTACGTTACAAGATGGGAATTAGGAATATCGTATCCAATAAAAGTAAATGCTTCCTGAACATAGAAAAATACAGAAACTGAAGACATATGAAGGCCCAAAAGGTAGTTGAATCATCGTACAGTGAGAGGATGTCTAAGAGCTGAGAACAATGCAAAGTGGACATGTTGGCATAATGGCAATTGCAAAGCAGATCTTGTGTGGTCCAAGTACACAGAACAGGATCATGCCTAAACTTGTAGTGGCATGAAGATTAGTTGGGAGACTTATTTGATATTACAGTGCATGTATACAAGCCAGACAGCAAAGCTGAATTTATTATGCCTGAGATCCTTTTTTGTTTCATAGCAAAAGTAACCCAACCCCTGTTGGCCAGTATTCAAATAAGAGCACCCAAAGAATAAAGAGCATTGTTTCAGCTAAACAGGAATGAATATAATCAGTTTTGACTCCTGTATATTAGACAGGATACATATGTTTGCTTTGCAGGTCCAGGTTGTTTTTTTTTTGGGTTTTTTTAATTAGCACAAGAATGACTGTAGTGGAGTAGAGGAGTAGCCTGATGGTTAGAACAATAGACAACCAGAGAAGCCAGGGCTCAAATTTCTCTGTGTTTTACAAGGCCCCCAGGTGACAGGAAATAACTTCTGTATCTGAAAGCAACTCACCATGAGCTACAACTGACAAAGACATGAGGTAAATCCAAGCTCCCTTCCCTACAGTACACGCCAAAGTCCTCCAGAGAACAGCTGAAGTACAGGCAGAAATAGTACCTGAAGCCTCCCTTAGAACAACTACCACCGAGGGTACAATCATAGAGGAATGGGAACTGAATTGTTAATTTTGACACACAATCCCCCCCCCCCCCCCGATATTCAAAACCATTTAACCGGCCAGGAATGGCACCTGGCCAGTTAAATGGTACGTAGCTGGCTATCCGGCGATATTCAGCGGGGGTTAATTGGAGGAATGGGAACTGAATTGTTATTTTTGACACACAGACAATCCCCCCAATATTCAAAACCATTTAACCAGCTAGGAATGGCACCTGGCCAGTTAAATGGTATGTAGCTGGCTATCCTGCGATATTCAGCGGGTGATAATTGGCTATCTCCCACTGAACATTGCCAGCTAGCGGCTAGCAGATATCAGCTGATATACCCAGCTATCTGCCAGTTTTTAAAGCTGGTTTAGTGGCCATATTTGGCTGCATGAAAACGTGGGATATCTTTGACTGGTTTAAAGATAACTAGCTAGCGCCGAATATCGGCTTAGCCAGTTGTCTTTAAACCGGATATTCAATGCCGCTCACCGGCAGTGGCCTGGCATTGAAAATCTGGGCTTAGCGCCAACCGCAGGAGTTAGCCGGTCTAACTCCTGCAGTCTGAATATTGGCCCCAATAATAATCAGTACTAACTTGTGATGATGAATTTAATGATGTCCATCTGTCCACAGGGGGCAGAACTGAGCTCATCTCAGGCTATATTTTGTTGTTTCACTCTCAGACCATGTAACTTGTACCTACATATGTCAATGTCTGAGGAGGAAAGACTATGGGGGCACACTATGGAGGCACCTCCTTTTAGGCAACCCAGTGCTGTGCTGTGACAGCCTATTCTATAATGACATCTGGACTTTTTTTGTGAATTTGATTTTGTTATTAAAATGCATGTTTTGATTTAGTAAAATTCAGTTTGTTACATATGCATGTGCTCTGAGAAATACTGCCACTGAGCACAATGACCATTGAAGTCTTAAAGCAGCTCAGGCATAAGAAATACTGCTTAACATTCCTGTAGAAAAGGTGATGGTCAAAGCCAGCAGGAAGCTTGGGTGCACAGGGAAGGGAATGACCAGCAGGAAAAAAGAGGTGATAGTGTCCTTGTATAAGTCTCTGGCGAGGCCCCATTTAGAATACTGTGTGCAATTCTGGAGACCACACCTACAAAAAGATATAAACTGAATGGAGTCGGTTCAGAAGGTGGCTCCAAAATTGGTCAGTGGTTTCTGTCATAAAGAGTATGGGGACAGACTTACAGACCTCAATAGGTATACTTTGAAAGAAAAGCGGGGGAGAGGGGATATGATAGATACGTTTAAATACCTCCGTGGTATTAATAAACAGGAGGTGAGCCTTTTTCAAATGAAGGAACACTCTGGAATGAGAGGGCATAGGATGAAGTTAAGAAGTTACAGGCTCAGGAGTAATCTAAGGCAATTTTTTACAGAAAGGGTGGTGGCCGTGTGGAACGGCCTCCTGGTGGAGGTGGTGAAGACAAGAACTGTGTCTGAATTTTAAAAAGCACAGGATAGACATGTGTGATCTCTCAGGGAAAGAGGAAGATAGTGGTTGCTGAGGATGAGTAGACTAGATGGGCCATTTGGCCCTTATCTGCCATCATGTTTCTATGTTTCCATTGTACTGCAAGATTTTGCAGCATTCTAACAACCCAAAAATATTTTTACTACCTCCTGCTTGCTCGGTTAAGGAAGAGCCAAGTCAAGTGGGAAAATAAGAGTGCATACTCACCATTTCCTTCAAGCAAAAAATTGACCAATGATAAGGAAGACGTCTGCTGAACCTCCAGATCACTGCTTTGCAGCAAACAATGGTAAGGCTCCAAGTATTCTTCAGGCAGTTGTGTATTCACTGCATGAAAAATTAAAACAGTGGATGAAATCTCTCGACTCACACAGAGAGGCATTTTCGATATGACGTCTAAGTCCACTTTGGACGTTTTGCGTTAAACGTACCAAATCCGAATAGCAAATGTAACCATTTTCGAAAAAGAAATGTATCTATTTTTTTTTTTTCAAAAATACCATTTGTAACAAGGTTTTGTGCTCTGTGAGTTTATCTTTTCAGTCAATTTTCAAAAAACAAAACAAAACAATGCACAAGTGAAAAACATTTTTAGTAGACGGGTCCCCCAAAGACAGCAATGGGGCACCCTAGGAGCAGTGGTGTGCTGGAGCCAGCTCGCACTGGCTCGCACGAGCCAGTTGTTAAATTTTACTGATTTTTGCAAGCCGGTTGTTGGAGTCAGGCAGCGAGCACACAAGCATCTGTTTTTTTTTCTCCTCCTCTCTCCCTCCTCCCCAAGCCCCCACCTGTCCATAAGCCCCCAGCATACCTCGTCATGTTGTCCCTTAGGTTCATCATCCCCCCCCATCACCACTGCCTGACCAACCCGGAGCCTTTTCTCTGCTAGATCCCACCCACAGGAAGTTGCATCAGTGGGGCAGTACACTACTCGGCAGAGACAAGGCTCCGGGTCGACCAGGCAGCGTCAGGTGTTACCACTAGAGCTGCTGGAAGAGTAAGGTTTGAAGAATGGCCAGAGAGGGAATGGAAGCTGAGAGAGGTAGGACTCGCAGAGGAGCAGGAAGAAGATGATGCTGGGTTTGGATGAGGACGGAGACAGCATGAAATAAAACAAAACAAAACATTGAAGCTATTTACATAGTAGTAACATAGTAGATGACGGCAGAAAAAGACCTGCATGGTCCATCCAGTCTGCCCAACAAGATGAACTCATATGTGCTACTTTTTATGTATACCCTACCTTGATTTGTACCTGTCCTCTTCAGGGCACAGACCGTTTAGGTTAGTCTGTTTCCCCTTCCCGCGCAGCTGTCTTCGCCGTTAAACCCAAAACAAAATCAAGCAAACTTATGAGCTGCTGCATCTACGTTGTCGTTCTTTATTGTTGGTAGCATTTTAATTTAATCTCACTTATATTTTCAAACATGCCAGCTTGTGCAGCATACAGATGAACATAGAGGTAGTAGTAATTTGTTATAAATCGTACTTGGTGTATCATTTGGAGGGGCTGGTTATAGGGACACCCTCTTGCATGTATTATATTTGTGCAGAAATTTGTTTTCTCTTGGTATAGGGCCACTAAAACAGATATTAAGTTATAAGAATCAGGTGCTGCATCCATGTTGTCGTTCTTTATTGTTGGTAGCATTTTAATTCAATCTCACTTATATTTTCAAACATGCCAGCTTTGGCAGCATACATATGTACATAGAGATCAGAGGAAGTATAATCAGAGGACGTATAGTAATGGAATAACTTTTCATAGATAGAGTAGTAATTTATTATATATCATAATCAGTGTGTCATTTAGAGGGGCTGGTTATAGGGACACCCTAGCATGTATTATATTTGTGCAGAGATCTTTTTTCTCCTGGTAAAGGGTCATTTAAACAGATGTCATATTATAAGGATCAGGTGCTCAACATTCGGAGTTTCTATCTATCTATTTATTTAGTTACTTATTTGTGACATTTAACCCTGTTATTGGTGCAGAGATTTTTTTTTCTCCTGGTAATGGGCTTCTAAAACAGACATCATGTTATGGGAATCAGGTTCTCAATGTTCAGAGTTTCTATCTATTTATTTACTTATTTATGGCATTTTATCCCACGTTAAACCTGAATTAGATTGGAACCTGGAAGCATTTAAAAAAAAAATTCCCGGAGAGAGTAATGCATGATCTCCCCCCCCCCCCCCGCCCCGGCTCTCTCCCTGGATATAGCCAGCTCTGCAATTTGTGGGGGTGGGGGTGGGGGCGCAGAGTTGGACCGGGGAGAGAGCCTGTTGTTAAAAATTTACCAGCACACCACTGCCTAGGAGGCACTGCTGTGGACTTCATATAAATGTTCCCAGGTACACATCTCACCATTTCTCCCTTATTTTGTCTGCTGAGCCTTCCAAAACCCACTGCCCCCAACTGTACACCACTACAATAGCTCTTATGGGTGAAGGGGAAAAGGTTAGCTTGAAACTGCTTCACACACAAGTGGTGTGATACACTGCAGGAACCATGAAGCCCATGCTCAAATTAACACTAGTGCTGAAAGGGGGGGGGGGGGGTTAACATGTTATTGTGCGCCCAATGTTCAACTGATTTCAGCACAGACAATGAAACCATTAGTGGAGATTGCATTTAAATGCAGCCGTTTCAAAAGCTTCCCACGTGCATTTTGTGCAGGAAATTTTATGCCAGGTCCGGGACAGCATTAGAAGGGCTGGTTGAGAGGAGAGGTGGCTAGCATTACCCCTTCTCTCCCTCCCCTCTGACTACTCCACCGCACTTGCCCCTGCAAAAATATGGTCCCCTCCTAACCCAACCCATTTTCAGCACTGACCCATATATTTTTCCTGTTTGACTTTAATAGGTAAGAGATTAGTCTGCCTAGCACATAGCAAACTTGTCTTTAAAAAAATAAAATTTTATGTTTCTTTTTAAACGTTAGAATTTAATATAGTATTGCAAGCAAAAATACAGAAAAAGAAAGGCAGATTTCAAAAGAAAAACATCTAAATTATGATCATTCTACAAATTCACATCAAGGAGAACAGATAGAATGTCAAGAAAATATTCCATAATTATCAACGATTGACCCTGCAGGCTAAACAAACCTAACTTAGAACCCAAATATAAACAAACTCATCTATTCTCCAGCTGCTAGAAAAATAATTAACCTTGATCTTTAGCTATCAGTTCATTAACCAAGAAAGTCTCCAATTGAACTGGATTAAAAAAAACCCCAGTTGTTCTCAAAGTCTATCTGGCATTTACAGGGAAACTTAAGGTAAAAAAGAGGTTCCTACAAACTCTAGGGGCTTTGTTTACTAAGGTGTGCAAGCATTTTTAGTGTGTGTTAATGCTCGAGACACCCATATATGTTCCTTAGTAAACAGGGAAGTAGGTTCAGGGCCTGCCCAAGGGAAGATGCCGCCCTCCCCAGCCAAGATGTTGCCTCCCCCCCCCCCCCCGGGCCGAGATGCTGACCTCCTTTCTACCTTCAGCCCGTTTGTGGCATTGTACTGCCGCCGGCACCTGCCTCTTCCCTTTACTGCGGCTGCCTGAGCCTCTGATGAAACAGGAAGTTACACCAGAGAGGCAGCTGCAGTAAAGGGAAGAGGCGAGTGCCAGCAGCAGGGCTGCGTATGGGAATCACTACTGCTGCTGGGTAATGCTGCGAATGGGGGATGCCGGGTGCCGGCGGCTGGGCAGTGTATGGGAATCGCTGCCGCTGCTGAGTAACACCGGGGAGATAGTAACATAGTAGATGACGGCAGAAAAAGACCTGCACGGTCCATCCAGTCTGCCCAACAAGATAACTCATATTTGCTGCTTTTTGTGTATACCCTACTTTGATTTGTACCTATGCTCTTCAGGGCACAGACTGTATAAGTCTGCCCCGCACTATCCCTGCCTCCCAACCACCAGCCCCACCTCCCAACCACCGGCTCTGGCACAGGCACAGACCGTATAAGTCTGCCCAGCACTATCCTCACCTCCCCAGCCCTGCCTCCCAACCCCAGCTCTGGCACAGACCGTACAAGTCTGTCCAGCCCTATCCCCGCCTCCCAACCACCAGTCCCGCTTCCCACCACCGGCTCTGGCACAGACCGTATAAGTCTGCCCAGCCCTATCCCCGCCTCCCAACCTCCAGCCCCGCCTCCCGATCTTGACTAAGCTCCTGAGGATCCCTTCCTTCGGCACAGGATTCCTTTATGCTTATCCCACGCGTGTTTGAATTCCGTTACCGTTTTCATTTCCACCACAAGAGTGCCGCCTCAGGTGGCCTAATGGTCGTGCCGCCCCTGCCTAGGTCTTAACTAAAGGAAAGTTTTCTATGAAGTTGAGTCAGCCTGGAGACATCAGGGAACAACTGCTCTGTTTGACCACAAAACAATACATTCTTTTTAGGAAAATATGCTTTTACAGTTTTTAACTTAAATTCCTCTGACTGAAATACAGCTAATAAAGTAGTTTGCTTACTTACAGAGGATTCCAAAAACCTAGATAAATCTAAACTGTCTGGGGAATTAATCACATCAACCGCACCCTCTTCTTTAACTTCTTTGGAGCCTCTAGGTAGACAATAAAAATTAACTTTCTCCACTGATTCATCATTTGGAAACTGCAGTATATCACATAGGTATATTTTAAAGACCTCTAGCGGAGATGAATAATGCATAACTGGAATGTTTAACAGTCTCAGATTACGTGCACATGCTGAATTCTCCATTTGTAAATATATTAACAAATTATCCTTAGTAACTGCTGCTAATGCAGGGTTTACCGCTTTTACTTGTGAATCAGTCCTTGTCACAGATTGTTCAACAGTAACTAACTAAAGGCTCCTTTTACCAAGCAACGGTAAAAGGGGCCTTTTGGTGGCGTCATTGCGTGGGTTTGACGCACGCCGAGATTGCCTTTTACCACTGCCGGTAAAAAGCTTTTTTTCAGTGCAGGGAAGGAAATGGCCATGCACTAATCAATGGCATTGGCAGGCAGCCATTTTCTGGGGGAGCCCAGCAGTAACCAGGCAGTGCGCGACAATGTCTGATTACCACCGAACACGCCCCCAGCACTAGAAAATACTAAAATATTTTCTAGCACCTTAAGTGGTGCGCACTGGGAACGGGAACTACCGCCAGGCTCTCCCGGGAGCCCAGTGGTAAAGCCGAATCGTCACGTAGCAAGCTGGCGGTAGGCCCACCGCACTTTGGTAAAAGGGCCCCTAAACGATTACATTGTTCAAACAATTTAGAAGAGGCATTCACTGAAAACGTAGAAACTAACAAGTTCTCATGTAGAGTGTTTTCCATTCTCGATATTGCAGAACTAATATCTTTGATAAGAGAACTCCTCAGAGTCAGTCAGCTGATGCAATGGTTAACAAAGAAGGAAAAGAGTCAATGGAGAGTTTCAAAGCTTGTGGAGATACCGAGACGGAAGGAAAAATGGCAGAAAGCCCACTAACAGAAGACATCTATCAAGGGCTAATACACTTCCATTCTCAGGAGGTAACAACTTTTCCCACAAATATGCAGGCTCAGGAAAGAATTGAGAAGCATATGCATAGAAAATAGTGTTTGCATGCAAGTTTCTTGTGAAAAAACAGAAGACATTTATTTTGGGTGTAAACTGGGAAGGGGATAAACTTTTTGGAAGATAATTTTATTGTGCTCTGGGCTTTTGGCTGAAATGCCATGGGTTTTTCCTATGCCTTCTTGGGCACTGCCTGTTACTGATGCTACTTCTTAACTACAATTTGCAAACAACAAAAGAGTTGATCTTATCTATATCTGCATTTCTGTTATTTTGTTCATGGAGCTGATATATATGTAAATTGCACAGTTAGGATCTGCGAATGACAGATGTACTTTAATCTTCACTGAAACCTAATGCACCCCATTGGTGACATAGAGCTGAAAGTGAGCAGACTTTTCCCACTAAAATGGGGGACTAACCTTCTTACTCAGAGAAACCAGGCAACTATATCCAGGTCTTGAAATATATACTTCTTACATGATATGTTAGTTCTGTCAATGTACTGAATTGCCTCTGCATTGCTCCATAGTGCGACTGCACCTTAAATACAGTGTGCAGTTCTGGTGGCTGCATCTCAAAAAAAGATATAGTGAAATTATATAGTGGAATTAAAATAGGTACAGAGGAAGATAATCAAAATGAAGGGTGCAACTGCCCAGACTATTTTGAGAACCCACTGGTCTGAGGTTACAAGGGGCCACTTTTCTTGGAAAAAAATGAATCCTCCTTCCTACCGGTAGGCTCTCCGGGATGGTCACTTTTACAGTGGCTATACTCTCTTTGAGCCAGTTGTCCCTAGCTTAGACTGAGGAGTCAGTTGGTACTTCAGAGCTCAGTACTGCCTTGGGCAAAGTGAGAGCTCTGAGGGAGCTGAGAAGGGGGTGAGTAGAGGTCATGACTACCACCTGAAAACCTCTGAGATACTGAGGTCACAGAAGGGGTGGGCCAAGACAGTGACTTGATGGTATCAGTTCTCTTTTTGATAAAGGTCAGCGACCTCCTCCACCTTGTCACCAAAAGATTGTCTTCTCAAAACAGGATGGCCATCAGTTTCAAGGGTGAGGATGCGGAGGAACTGAAAGAAATCTCGGTGAACCTGGAAGATGTACTCAGCCAAATTGACAAATTAAAGAGTAGTAAATCATTGCGACTGGATAGAATGCATCTAAGGGTACTGAAAGAACTCAAAACATGAAATTGCTGATCTGCTGTTAGTAATCTGTAACCTCTTGTTAAAATTGTCCATAGTACCTGAAGATTGGAGGGTGGCCAAAGTAACGCCGATTTTTAAGAAAGGTTCCAGGGGTGATCTGGGAAATTACAGACAGGTAAGCCTGATGCCACTGCTGGGTAAAATAGTGGAAACAATTATAAAGAATAAAATTATGGAACACATAGATAAACATGGTTTAATGGGGCAGAATCAGCATGGATTCAGGCAAGGGAAGTCTTGCCTAACCAATTTGCTTCATTTCTTTGAAGCTGGTTGATGTAGTGTATCTAGATTTTCTGAAGGCTTTTGACAAAGTTCCTCATGAGAGACTCCTGAGAAACTTAAAGAGTCATGGGATAGGAGGCAATGTTCTGTTGTGGATTAGGAATTGGTTATTGGACAGAAAACTGAGGTAGGTTTAAATGGCCATTTCTCTCAATGGAGGAGAGTGAATAGTGGTGGAGTGACACAGGGATCTGTACTGGGACTGGTGCTATTTCACATATTTATAAATGATCTGGAAATTGGAATTATGAATGAGGTGATTAAATTTGCAGATGACACAAAACTATTCGAAGTTGTCAAAACACATGCAAATTGTGAAAAATTGCAGGAAGACCTTAGGAAACTGGAAGACTGAGAATCCAAATGGCACATGAAATTTAATGCAGACAAATGCAAAGTGATTCATATTGGGAAGAATAATCCAAATTATAGTTACCTGATGCTAGGGTTCACCTTGGGTGTCAGCATCCAAGAAAAAGATCTAGGTGTTGTTGTAGACAATATGCTGAAATCTTCTGCTCAGTGTGCCGCAGCGGCCAAAAAAGCAAACAGGATGCTAGGAATTATTAGGAAAGGGATGAATAATATTATAATGTCTTTGTATTGCTCCATGATGCAACCTCACTTTGAGGATTGCGTTCAATTCTGGTCACCATATTTGAAAAAAAGATATAGTGAAATTAGAAAAAGTTCAAAGAATAGTGACCAAAATGATAAAGGGGATGGAACTCCTCTCATACGAGGAAAGGTTAATGATGTTAGGACTCTTCAGCTTGGAAAAGAAACGGCTGGGGAGGGGGGATATGATTGAGGTCTACAAAATCCTAAGTGGTGTAGAATGGGTAAAAGTGAATCGATTTTTCACTCTTTCAAAAAGTACAAAGACCAGGGGATAGATACTCAATGAAATTACATGGAAATACTTTAAAAACATATAGGAGGAAATATTTTTTCACTCAACAATTAGTTAAACTCTGGAACTCATTGCCAGAGGATGTGGTAACAGCAATTAGTGTATCTGGGTTTAAAAAAGGTTTGGACAAGTTCCTGAAGAAAAGGTCCATAAGCTGCTACTGAGACATACATGGGAAATCCACTGATTGCCCTGGCATTGGTAGCATGGAATGTTGCTACTATTTGGATTTCTGCCAGGTACTTGTGACCTGGATTGGCCACTGTTGGAAACAGGATACTGAGCTAGATAACTATTGGTCTAACCCAGTATGGCTATTCTTATGTTCCTGAAGTGCTGGTTCAAGGTCTGAACCATGCAGCCAAGCAAGTCTGCGCATTCCAACACAAATGGCGGAGATCTTGGATGCCTTATCGAAAGCATCATATGTAGCTCTGCAGCCTGCCCTGGAGTCTGCAAACTCCACCATACTTGCACAAGGTTCTGCTACTGTATACTCATATAGAGCTGGTATGACTGCAGGAAATGTGCATAGCACCCTGGTAAACCTTCCTCCCAAAAGATTCTAGAGTCTGAGCATCCCTCCCTGAGGGTACCACGGTTTGCAACTTGGAGCTCTTGGCCCTTTTAAGGGTGGATTCGACCATCATGGAATGGTGAGGAAGCTGTTGCTTCTTGAATCTGGGCCTTCTTATATATTATACATACATAGAATTGGCCTTCGTATGAATGGGCTGTATAAAGAGAGGGATATCCCAGTGTTAGGGAGTGAGTGACATAGCAGGGGCATAGCTAGGTGGGGCCACGGGGGCATGGGCCCCTTCAGATTTAGCCCTGGCCCCCCTGCTTTCACCCCCCTGCCGCCCACCCTCCCCCGCCACATTTGACACCCCCTCCCACCGCTGCCAACCCTCCCCCGCTGCCGCAATCAGGTACCTTTGTTGACTGATGTGGATATCAAACATATAAACGGCGAGTGACCGTACTCACTCGCAAATGTGCAGTAGAGACTTCCCTCTCTGCCCCGCCCCAGCGTCAATACGTGATGAGGGGGGCGGGACAGAGAGGGAAGTCTCTACTGGCATGCTGCAGACGTCGGAACCGCTCCCCCTCCCCCCTCCCCCGGAGTCGCCGCCACCGCCCCTCCATCTGGCCGAGCACTGTGAACTTACATCACCACGCAGCAGCAGGCACATCAGCAAAGCTGCCGTCGGGCTTCCTTCTCTGCCTTTGTCCCACCCTCGCCGACGTTACGTCACACAAGGGCGGGACACAGGCAGAGAAGGAAGCCCGCCCTGACGGCAGCTTTGCTGATGTGCCTGCTGCTCGGGCCGGGTGGAGGGGCGGCGGCGGCGGCGGCGCCGACCTCGGGGGGGGGGCTCGGAACCCCCCCCCATTCCAAAAGTAGCCCGTTTTCACGGGCTCAACGGCTAGTAAATAAGAAAATAAGAAAGTCAGTGAAAATATTAACAAAATAAGAAAAGTCAACAGGTGACAGATTTCTATTAATTTATTTGTTGAATATTATTCTCTCAATAGTAAGATATATTTATGGACATAGGGCTCGTGGTTAATGGTTTTTCCTCCTAGGTTTTGGTTTTTTTTTACATTAACCGGTGAGCACCGGGTCCTTCTGAAAATGGACCAATGATAAGATTAGCTCCATTAATAGCGTGGCAGCTCATTTAAATATTGAGCAAAGTGTGATCTCTTTGAGACCAGTCAAGCTTGGAAGCGTTGAGGTCCAATTGGATAAAAGTAGTAACTTAGATACCTGTTGGGAGACCAATAATCAATTACCAACTGGGAAATAGAATAAGGAATTAGATTAAAACCAGTGGTTCCCGTAATTCAGACTGTGTTAAGTAGTATACCATGCCATACTTTGTATTGTTGTTCGAATATTTTTACTGCTCTAATTGCCTATTGCTCATGTTTGATCTATTCTTACTGTACACCGCCTTGAGTGAATTCCTTCAAAAGGGCGGTAAATAAATCCTAATAAATAAATAAATAACGCTTAGGGTCATTGCTTCATTCTGGCCAACTGAGGGCATCAAATTACAAAGCTTCTTGAAAATATAGCACTAGAATGACCAAACAATGAATATGACTCATTTCTTTTACCTGACTCTTTAGTAGACTTAATTCAAATTGTTTTGATAAATCATTCTGCTCCAATTTAACCGAACCATCACCAAATCTCACTCAAGGCAGTCTCTCCTGAAGGAAAACCTTCTGTAATAAAAGGTTGAATCCTTTGCAGCTGGGGAATTCTGCGTGAAATGTTGCTAAACAGGTGTCACATTAACTCTCTTAACCCCCTGTTTGTGGCTTAGTAAAGGGGGGGGGGGGTTAGCTTCTTGAGTCTGCAAAAGATTCTCTAGTTGTAGGGGATCCAAGAACATATATTCCTTCCCTTGAAATTTCACTTGGCATTGCCTAGGAAACTTCAAGAAAAAAAAGTCACACCAAAAGCCAAAGCAACAATGAAAAGCAAGGAAGAAAATGTACAAAGAACCACAATTCACCCCATAATCCCTGTATATGCAAATTTCCTGTTACTGTTGTTCATTTGTATTGCTGCAGATACTGCTCCTAACATCTGCTCACAAAACCAAGGGGATCTTTTACTAAGGTGACCTAGAGTTTTTAGCTCGTGCTAAATATCAGTTGGCGCTAAACACTGGGACGTCCATTATATTCTTATGGGCATCTCAGTGTTTAACGCCATCTGATTTTTAGTGCATCTTAGTGAAAAAAAACCTTAGTGAGTAAAGACATACACAGGGTAATTTTATAACAAGGTGCCTAGGTTAATAGGGCAGGAAGGCACCTATTTTACAAAGGCACATAGGTGCTATGTAGATTGATAAAATGATAGCAAAAATGCTGCAAAAATAGCGCCTAGATTGAGACGCAGGTCTAAATAGCGTGAAAAGCACATGCAATGTGCGTACGTCATGTGTAAATTGTACGTGCATAAATTGTGACTCTGCCCTTGTTCTGCCAAAAGGCCTCCCATGAGTACCACATAGAAAATTAGGCCACATCCAAAAATGCAAGAGGCCTTTTACGCACATAAATCATCATTTTAATCGCAAAAAAACTTTATAAAAATGACCTCCACAATGTCTGAATAAAACACAGCACAAAGTAGTTTTGTTGTTGTTGTTTGTAGTCTTATCACCCTGAACCATCCTCCTATCCCACCCCTGCCTCTGGCCATCATACTCAGGCAGGGCCGCCGAGAAGGAGGGGGGGGGGGGGAAATTCCCCGGGCCCGGGCCTCCAGGGGGGCCCCGGTGCCAGGATCTCTCTCTCTTCTGCTCCTGCAGGGACCTGAGTGATCGCGTCCCGACAGGAGCAGGACAGAGAAAACTCCGGCACCATGGCCGGGCCCCCCTTGGAGGCTGGGGAGAACCCGGAGGAGCAACTCCAGCACTGCTGCCCAGCTGAGTGGCTGCTTTTCCTCTCAGGGTGCAGGCTCGGTTTTGAAACCAAGCATGCCCTGAGAGAAAAAGCAGCTACAGGGGCAGGCAATCGGCAGAACAGCAGCACTGGAAGACATCTTCTGCTGGCAGGGCCTCGGGATCCCCGCCAGCCAATAAGGCATTTTACGGTAGCGATCTGGGGGTGGGAGCGGCTGTGATCCATGGGGGGTGGCAGCAGCGGCCCTGCCCTGGGCCTGGTGGTGGTGACCCTGCCCCGGTTCAGTCTCTCGGTGGCCCTGTACTCAGGTCATCAGGAAGCCCCTACAAGCTCCACGGCTGAAGAGATGCCTCCTCCTAGGTGCCTCCCTAGGGCCACTGGCTGGCAAAGGCTGTCTTCCTACACATCCTTCCCTTACTGGGCTTGAGCATGTCACCTCAGAGTTTCACTCAGGCCCAATGGCAAAAGATAAATCTGAAAAAGGGGGGTCATAAAATATGCAATTCCTACTTACAATGCTGGCTCATGTGTAAATAGTAGAGAGCAGCAGACTGCTGAAGGTCTGGATTTTCTGAAAATGCTAATGTCCTTAAGGACTCCAGGGATTCTGTGCTCGGTGGCGATGTCTCAAAACCTGCGTGGATCACAAAAACAAAAAATACAGGCCTTTTTTTTTTTTTAAAGAAACACTAACGTTCAATGAATTCATTTGAAATTATTTATTAGATTATGTATTAAGAAGATTTTGTAACCGGATTGCACCTTGAATAGCCTGGTCAGCAGCACTTAACCCCATATCAGGTGCTGTTATCTAGGTAAGTACTTTTCAATATTGACCTAATCGTTTTTTAATTATACACAGAAATTAAACCTCTTTCAGGGGCCCTTTTACTAAGCCAAGATAAAAAGTGGCCTGCGGCAGAACGAGCACGTTTTTGGGTGCGCAACGGGCCATTTTTTTTACCACGTTTAGGAAAAACGGCCTTTTTTTAAGGGCCCGGAAAATGGACATGCGCTTCAATTGAAACCAGCATGCGCCCATTTTCGGACTGAGACCTTACCGCCACCCATTGACTTAGTCGTAAGGTCTCACGCGCTACCCGGGCGGTAAGCATGCAGCGCAGGCCAACTGCCATTTACCACCAGGTAAGTGCCCCACAGTAGCATGCAGTAGCCGGACAGTAATGCCGATTTGGCACATGCTGGACACACATCGGACCTTATGTGCCTTTGTAAAAGGGCACCTCAATTGTATTTTCACTGACACACACACATAATTTTTATACACTACGGTTCTGTTACTTTACATGCAGAGCACAGATACCAAGCAGGAGTCAATGCAGCAGCAGGAATGCTACTCCGTCACTCTGAGTCAGTCCATGAGTCCACATGCATGCAGGTCTAAAAGAGAAAGATGGTGACAACCCTTGCCCTGGCCACCATTTTGTCCACTGATTTACTCTGTTCACAAGAGTACATCTGTTTGGAAAACAGTGAAAAGTTCTACAAGTTAGCATTAATTCTATTTGCATTGTCAGGAAAATGTTCCACAGGCCATGTTTCCAATTATTAAGATATTTATAGACCGGCTTGCTAAGTGGGGGTACAGAAAGGCCATGAAAACTTAGGCACCAGCATGAAGGGGGCACTGGAGGAGCACCTGGTGTATGTCCTCAGTCACAGGAGTGGCAGCTCTTTCAGAAGCTAGGGAGGCAGGCAGGCAGCATTTGAACTTTTAACCCCATGCAGGCTCAAGATTTGCTCTGTTCCGCTCCTCCATTACAGAGGGGTGGGGTATGACAGGCTGTGAGCATACACAGGGGCTTAAAGGCCCACGTGCTCCATTTTACCCTTTCCCTTTCAGCTTGGATGGCTGCAACCTGGTGCCACATTGGCAGCAACAGTGGCAAAAGGAAGGCAAGCAAAGGGAGATGCTGGATGGACTGAAGGGGGTAGAAGCTACACCTGGGGGAGGGGTAACAAGAGATGCGGCTGAACCTGGTGGGAGAGGGGAGAGGCATTCAAGGGAAGATGCATGACTGGGGGGTGGGGTGGGGTGGGAAGGAGAGATGCTAGACCCAGAGGGGGATGGGTTGAAGGCATGGGAGACGTACCATACAAAAACATGGGCTGATGAGACAAAGTCAGCACAAATTTAGTGAAGGGAAGTCTTGCCTCACCAATCTACTGCATTTTTTTGAGGGGTGAACAAACATGTGGACAATGGGGAGCCGGTGGATATTGTGTATCTGGATTTTCAGAAGGCGTTTGACAAAGTGCCTCATGAAAGACTCCAGAGGAAACTGGAGAGTCATGGGATCGGAGGTAGGGTATTACTATGGATTAAGAGCTGGTTGAAAGATAGGAAGCAGAGAGTAGGATTGAATGGCCAGGATTCTCAATGGAGAAGGGTAGTTAGTGGGGTCCCTCAGGGGTCTGTGCTGGGACTGCTGCTTTTTAACATATTTATAAATGACCTAGAGATGGGAGTAACTAGTGAGGTAATTAAATTCGCAGATGACACAAAGTTATTCAGGGTCGTCAAGTCGCAGGAGGAGTGTGAAAGATTACAGGAGGACCTCGCAAGACTGGGGGATTGGGCGTCCAAGTGGCAGATGAAGTTCAATGTTGACAAGTGCAAAGTGATGCATGTGGGTAAGAGGAACCCGAATTACAGCTATGTCATGCAAGGTTCCGTGTTAGGAGTCACAGACCTAAAAAGGGATCTGGGAGTCATCATTGATAAGACGTTGAAAACTTCTGCTCAGTGTGCTGCAGTGGCTAAGAAAGCGCACAGAATGTTGAGTATTATTAGGAAAGGGATGGAAAACAAACACAAGGATGTTATAATGCTGTTGTATCGCTCCATGATGCGACCGCACCTCGAATATTGTGTTCAATTCTGGTCGCCGCATCTCAAAAAAGATATAAAGGAATTGGAGAAGGTGCAGAGAAGGGCGACAAAAATGATAAAAGGAATGGAATGACTTCCCTATGAGGAAAGGCTAAGACGGTTAGGGCTCTTCAGCTTGGAGAAAAGGCGGTTGAGGGGTGATATGATAGAAGTCTACAAGATAATGAGCTGAGTAGAGTGAACAGATGTGAAGCATTTGTTTACACTTTCAAACAATAATAGAACGAGGGGACACAAGATGAAGCTAGAATTTGGTAGATTTAAAACAAATAGGAGAAAGTTTTTCTTTACTCAGCGTTTAGTTGGACTCTGGAACTTGTTGCCAAAGAATGTAGTGTCAGCAGCTGGCCTTACGGAGTTTAAGGGGGGTTTGGACAGATTCCTGAAGGAAAAGTCCATTGAACATTATTAAAAATATATATTTTGGGGGGGTTTTGCTGGGTTCTTGAAGCCTGGATTGGCTGCTGTCGGAGACAGGATGCTGGGCTTGATGAACCCTTGGTCTTTTCCCAGTATGGCGGTGCTTATGTACCAGGGGAAAAGGGCAAAAATAAAAGAATGAGTCCCTAGGCACAGAAGATCTGTGTTATGTCTCTGCAATTATGCAGCTCAGGGACTTTACAGAACAGAAGAATGTACGGTAAAGAGGCCAATCAACCAACACTGTGCACAGCCCTGTTGATCATGGACTTTTCTCATACAGAATGGGATGAAAGCTTTCATGATTCAGACCTTCCCTCAATAATCTGCCTTCACTTATGGAAACACATTTAAACAGTATTTCATAAAATTTATAATACCAGATTTTTGGCTCTTTCTTTTATACTGTATAAACCCATCCAGGCATAACTGCTACTGAAACCATTCTCTCAGAAGTACTTCAGGAACCTTAGTAATGTGCTGAATCAGTGAACTGAATAAAAAAAAAAAAAGCCCGCACATTTCCCCAGCTTTCTTCAGGTAGTCTTTACCCCCAGAGCTTCCCAAGACTGTCCCAGTGACCCAACAACAGATCAGGGTTTTGGGATATTCACAATGAATATGTATGAGATAAATCAGCATATCCCTGCTCATATACAGTCACCCCCTCATCCTATACAGGGCCGCCGAGAGCCGGAGCCGGGCCCGGGACAAGGCCGCCCCTGACCCACCCGAGATCGCCTGGCCCCGCCCACCCGAGGTCACCGCCCACCCGAGATCGCCGGGCCCCCCCCGCCGCCCACCCACCCGAGATCGCCGGGCCCCCCTCCACCCGCTATCGGGTCGGGCCCTCGGAACTAACCTTAAGCCTTCTTTCAGTTCGCAGCAAGCAGTGGCAGGGCAGGCCTCTCCTCCTTCCTTCCGTGCCCCGCCCTCACGGACGTTACGTCAGGCGAGGGCGGGACGTGGAAGGAAGGAGTGGCCTGACCTGCTGCTGCTTGCTGCGAAGTGAAAGGAGGCTTAAGGTTAGTTCTGGGAGTGACGGAGGGCAGGCCAGGTGGCGACAGAGGGCGGGCCAGGCGGCGGCGGCGCCGGGCCCCCATGGAGGCCCGGGCCCGGGACTTTTGTCCCCCCTGTCCCCCCCTCTCTGCGGCCCTGATCCTATATAGTCTGCCAAAAGTTAGGCACCAATTTGCTAGGCCTTTTCTGTTTCAAAACTATTACTTTAGTTTGATTGTTAGGTAATTTTCCCTCCACATAGGAGTTCTCAGAATTTCTACTGCAGCAGCCCGGCGGTACTTCCCACCCCTAGTGAGCCATCATTTCCGGCACTACAAAAATGTATTTATTTTTTAACGCTGGAGTGTACCTGGCAGTAATCAGGCACTGCTGTGGGCTGCCCAGTTACTGCCAGGTTAACGCGGGAGCCCTTACCACCACCTCAATGGGTGACGGTAAGGGCTCCCCCCCGAAATGGCCGCGCGGCAAGTGCTTTACTTGCCGCACTGCTAGTTCCTGCAGGAAGGCGGGACTTCCTTTTTGTCAGCTGTGGTAAAAGGGGGCCTCAGCGCACGTGTAAAACATGTACTGAAGCCAGCTGCAGCTTGGTAAAAGGGACCCTTAGGGACTAATTTAAAGCAGGGGCATAGCCAGACCTTGGCGGGAGGGGGTCCAGAGCCCGAGGTGGGGGGCACATTTTAACCTGCCTCCCCCAGCCGCCGACCCCCCCCACACACACTTTTGACCCCCCCCCCCCCCACCGCCACTCCCCCGCCACTTTCGGCCACCGCCGCCCCTCTCCTGTCGCCACCAGGTACCTTTTGCTGGCGGGGGTCCCCAACCCCCACCAACCAAAGTCTTCTTCAGCGCTGGTCTCCGGCGCATTCACAGATCTGTTTCTGTGAGTCCTCCCTCCTGACATCCTGCATGCATATCGTGGACGTCAGGGTTCACAGAAACAGATCAGCAAACGCGCCGGAGACCGGCGTTGAAGAAGACTTCGGCTGGCGGGGGTTGGGGACCCCCACCAGCAAAGGTACCTGGCAGCGGTGGTGGCGGGGGGAGGGTCGGCGGCAGCAGGGGGGTCAAAAGTGGTGGAGGAGGGTTGGCGGCAGGGAGGGGGGGTCGAAAATAGATGGGGCCAGGGCTAAATCTGTGGGGGCCCATGCCCCCGTGGCCCCACCTAGCTAAGCCCCTGATTTAAAGCCAGTTGCAAATGAGGTCAGAAAGGTGTTTGAACATTATCTTAGCTAAAGTAGGAGTGGATAAACATGCCTTGCTATAGTATTGCAGCAGGTGCACACAGTTACAACTGCTATAGATATGGCATAAGCAGGTGTGCCTAAAACTGCCAAGTAACTTTGGCCAGTATTCTGTAACAGATTTGGTGCTTAAATTTGCTGTTATGGAATACTTTTGGCGTCTAACTTAGCACCCTTTATAGCACTGCACTCCGAAAGCCCAGTTTGGCTGTGTGAAGCCCAGGTTTATCCTTCTAGAGAGCCCCTGCCTGCCTTACCTGTCTCGATGTGCCGCAGAAACTCCTGGGCCGCCTCTTTCTCGTGCTGTTCCAGGACGGGCCGGTATAGCTGTCTGACATCGAACTTCCTTCGCCTGCAGCAACAACATTCGCTTAGCTGAAGCAAGCACTGTTTAATCTGCTGCACCAGCCCTGAAGAGACTCTTCGAATGAAGTTCACAAAGTCCTGCAGCAGCTGCAGACACCTGTCACACAGCCGATCCATATATTCGGTGAAACCTGTTCCTGGACAGGAGGACAGAAGGAGAACAATAGGTCTCCTGCAACTGCTTGGTTAAAGTTAAGGTGCTGAGTTAGCAGCATGCATGATGTTAAAAAAAAAAAATACAGTAACCAGAATAGCACTCACGGCAATGTAGAGCTGATACAACGTTACTATCTCCAGGAATCTCGTCCTTTTCTTTCAGAATATTAGGATAAAGCCAATACCTGGTCAGCCTTAACTGAAGACTGGTTGATGCGCGCCTAAAGCAATCTCTTGCTGCAGAAATAAATTCTATCACAGAGCCTGACACCCAAAAGCAGGCGGTCTGCCTTTATCTCCCATAGACCTTAATGAAGAGTGAAAACAAAAGCACAGGGGCTTCAGAGAGAGGCACTGTCTGGGGCATAAACAAAGAGGGATCGGGTGGTTGTGTGAAGTGACATCACAAAAAGGCACCACCTTATCTAACCTTCTGTCATGCGCACCGCCCATTGAGAGACCGGGAGACGAAACCCCCAACGAAACAGGTTTTTCCAGTTTGCATCTGGGACAAAGAACCACACTAAAAACAGAGCTCCAAGACAAATGTAATTATGCTCAGTTTGTTGTATGGCCAAATCAGAACTGGCGAATGTTGATAAAATATACTAAATAATGCCATAGTGTTTCTGAGTGTTGTTAGTGTATATAGGATTGGCTAATATTATTCTGATGTATTTACTATGGATTGTTTATGTTGGTATCTGGGGGAAAAAAATAAACATCTAAAGTTTTAAAAAATAACATAGAGGAGTGTGGTAGCCGTGTTAGTCCACTCTTAAGGTTATCAATAGAAATCAAACAAAATAAAACATGGAAAAGAAAATAAGATGATACCTTTTTTATTGGACATAACTTAATACATTTCTTGATTAGCTTTCGAAGGTTGCCCTTCTTCGTTTCCGATCTGACGAAGAAGGGCAACCTTCGAAAGCTAATCAAGAAATGTATTAAGTTATGTCCAATAAAAAACCCTCCTCCACCACTTTCGACCCCCCTGCTGCCGCCGACCCTCCCCCCACCACCACCGCTGCCAGCACATGACGGGGCTGAAAGAAACCCCATCTACACTGTCGGCCACGGTTTTTACACCGTCCCGTCGGCCAGCTCATTAGTTCTGGCTCAGATAGCAGGGGAAGATGTTTGACTGGGGCCAGAAACCACACCAAATTGCTCCAGCGTTGGCTGCTGTAGAAGGTGGGTTCCATTCGGAGTTGAGGGATTAACCCGAGTTTTCCCTCTCCTTTTCCCCATAATGATAGGGAATCAAAGCCCTCCCGCAGCATTCTGAAAGAGCAAATTGAGGTGTCTGGTACAACAGCTCTCTAGGCGGCCATCTTGGATCGGACTTCACACCAGAGCCAGTTTTACCATGGCCGTAAAACTTCCAATTTTGTATTTATTTCATTAATGTTGCCATTAGGCTATGTTGCCTGAAAGGCTCCACTTAACACAAGACTATCTGTACTTCAGGAAGCAGGTGAAAGCTTGGCTCTTCAACCAAGCCTTTAATGGAAGAAGTAACTAACTTGTTAGTCTCACACTCACAAGGATTGACTCGGGCTGCACATACTGCAGCGGGGCATGTTTATCCACTCCTACCCTAGCTGAGATGATATTTAACCATCTCTGTGACCTCATTTGCAACTTTCTTCAAATCAGTCACCTCACTTTGTAACTCTTCCTACTTTCTTACTCATCTATATGTTATAACTTTGCCTTACCCTTCACTACCAATTATAATGTTCTATTACGTATTGTGTAGTCATTGCAAGTAGTATACCATGCCATACTTTGTATTGTTACTTGAATATTTTTACTGCTGTAGTTGCCTATGGCTCATGTTTGATCTATTCTTACTGTACACCGCCTTGAGTGAATTCCTTCAAAAAGGCGGTAAATAAATCCTAATAAATAAATAAATACATAAATTAGTGTGTGGCCATTTTTAAAAATTACTGTGGGAGCACTTACCACCACCCATTTTATAGGCGGAAAGGACTCCCACATTATCGTGCTTTAATCAGCGCATGCTAATGTAGATGCACTAACTGGTTAGTGTATGAACACCCACTCTCTGCCCCTGACATGCCCCATCAAATAAATACAAAAACTTAATTAGTGTGCAGATCCCAAAACTAATGCAGAATGCATTAGCACATTCCACTTTAGGTTTCTTTTTATTGTTGTTGTTGTTTATCTTTTGTTGTTGCTGCATTTGGCATGTGTTAGCCCTGCTGGCACCATCTCCACAAATGGTAGTCTCATGCTAGTATCATTAGGGGTCATGTTATGCCAGTTGTAAGTCCTATTCATTGCAGGTACATATGTATATATCTATATCTATCTATCTATCTATCTATCTATCTATCTATCTATCTATCTTTTCCAATATTTACATCTCTAAATGCAATGCTGCTATTATTTTATATTTTTGAATGCTTTCTACATTGATAGTGTGTAATACTAATCAGATATGTTTGTTCTTTTTTATATATTAATATTCTATATATCTTTTGTTGTTTTATTTTCCATCAATATATGTTGTTTGTTATTTATTGATTTGCTATGCATGTGTTTATTTATTAATTTCTTTCAATGGTATATTATTTTGATGTGTCATTTTGAATGTATTATAAGATATTTTTATTTTTATTTATATTATGGGGTTCTTTTTGCCTTTTTCATGTTGTAGAACATCTGCTATCCCTGATGAAGGCATGAACGGAAACATGGCTATATAGGTCTTCACTCAGTTATTGTTCTGGTCCTTTTATATGATCAATAAATAATGTTAGTTTTCTGATAATAGGTGTACTTTTTTTCTAACTCATATATTGATACTTCCTAGCAGTTATTGTGGATCAGAGTGTTGTCTAGAGTACTGGGACAGCATGTCTGCTACTAGAAAATCCTTCCCAAGAATACATTCTGCCACTGGGTTGAATGTCTTCCCTCAGATAAGTCATCTTCAACATCATAATAGTGACTAAGTCAGGCCTTTGCTGTTAATGAGTCTAATTTGTGGCTTGTGGTTGGTCAGCAGTCTGTAGGATTCCCAGCCACAAAGATACTGATAGAATATTTCTGAAGAACAGATACTTGCCAAGTATTCTTTTATTTTTTCTGCCTCTATAAAGGCCAGATTCAGTAAATGGCACCCAAAGTTAGGTTCCATTATGGTCTGCACTAAACTAGGATTCTGTAAATATCACTCTGAGCAGAGTGCCCTTTACACTAGCTTAGTGTGTATTTCACACCTAACTTGTGTCTGCTGTGCTGTTCTAGGCAGTGTGATCACAAAGATTCAGGGGGGTCTTTTACAAAGGTGCGCTAGCATTTTTAGTGTGCGCTAATGATTAGCATGTGCTAAACACTAGAGACGCCCATAGGAATATATGGGCAACTCTAGTGTTTAGTGTACGCTTATTTTTTGCGTGTGCTAAAAACACTAGTGCACCTTTATAAAAGGACCCCTTAACAGCCAGCATAAACCATTCCCAAGTAAAAACTTTACCAGTAAACTCTCAATTCTTAATCCAACTGTCCTTTAATGTTGTAATCATAGCAAACAAAGAAAAATCAACTTACAGTTCAATTGCATAGAAAGAATTGTTGCCTTCTGCAAACAGAATCTGTATCTAGCCAACTCAGAGACAAGGAGATAGGCAGATCCTCAGCCCAGCTGAGACGAAAAGCTGTAACATTCAAAGGAGAATAAATGTGGTGAAGAATCTTGATGGAATCATAGCAGATTAAGGGAGGGATCAGCCCCTAGAACAAGTGCAGATCACAAAAGTATACTTGGAAGAACTGGGACTCTCTTTCACAGTCAGCAGGGAAGCAAGAGCCAATAGGAAATTCCCACAATACACAAGGGGCAGGAACATGTGCTCAGAATGAGTCAATCACAGGAAACTTCAAACTACAGGGATAGTAGGCCTAGTATACAATGCTATCTATTCCACAGACAATGCAATTGATTACAAATAATACTAATATTAAATATACATAACAATGCACCCAGCTTCCATGAATATGGGGGCAGAACACCTGCTAAAAGGTGGTGTAAATGCTGGTGCCCAACTAATTGCAGTTGGGCCCATAAATGATATTATTCTGTAACATCGCACCTAAATCCTTGGAATGCCCCTGAGTAATCCGTTCCCCTCCCATAGCCATGCTCCCTGTGGAAATATGTACCTTGAAATTTAGGCACGCATGTTATAGAATAGGGCATAGGGCAGATTTGCACTCCTAATGACTATTAATAAACACCAATTTTGATTGTTAATGCCTCATTAACTAATTAGTTTACATGTGGATCTATGATTCACACTCAAATTTGCGCACCCAACTTTGGGTGACCAATGATAAAAGTGCAAAAACAGAACACTACTAGTTTATAGATATTGTGTTTCTGCAACAGGACTCTTTCTTTTCCATAGCTGCTTGCATCAGTTTTCACCAGCATTGGCAGATTAGGATTGAAGAAGAACAATATAGGATCCTAAGATACCATCTGCTTCAGTGTATTGAAACTAGCTAATAGCCCTGCAGCAACCAAATGTGCATTTCCATTGTACCTGAGAAAGACAAGGGGCCTACATAAAGTGCTTATACCCTAAACTATCTATTAAAATGTTTTATTACGTATTGTGTTGACGTAAGTAGTATACTATCTATGCCATACTTTGCATTGTTATTTGAATAATTTTACTGCTGTAATTGTCTATTGCTCATCTTTGATTTCTTCTTACTGTACATCGCCTTGCTTGAATTCCTTCAAAAAGATGGTAAATAAATCCTAATAAATAAAATAAAGAATTTAAGCTTACCTTTATCATTAACTCCACCTCTGGAAACCCCACCATAGACCTGGACTAGTCATAAATTTGCTTTTGCTCCTCCTACTAATTTAGCAGTTGCGGCAGCTCTGTAAAGATGATACGTGTCAATTCTTGACAGCGCCTTACAATTTGGATTTTTGAGATCAGATGTGAATTGAGTAATCCATACAAACCTGTAAATGTCAACTAGTGCTTGCTTATGTTGAATCTGCCACCCTCAAGATTGCTAAACTCTGACTGATTTGTCTACTTGCCTTCTACAAATATGCTCCAAAAGATTCTAATCAGCCACAGTCTGATATTGACCACATCATAGTGCATCAACAATTGCCTTTTTAGCAGTGTCACCTCACGAGTCACAACGTGCATGATATGTGGCCAAATTGTTTAAATCTAATTTAATTTTGATTATGGATGTGTGAGACAGATCCATTGCTGCTAACAAAAATGGATAAATTACTTTCACCTTCCCCTGCTCTGACAGACAGATTATCAAAAGCAAATGCCGGCGCTAGAGGCTGTTAGCGCCGGCGTTTGCTACCACCCCATGATCAGAGCCCTTGAGCGCATGAAACAACGTGCTCGAGGGCTCTCAGCGCAAGTAGCATGCAAATGTGTGCTAATCAGTGCTTAACACATTCATCCCCAATGATCAGTGTCCAGCGCGCCAAAGATTTGGTCGCTGGCTGCGACAAACCCTACGCCAGCTCTGAGCTGGCGTTAGGGTTTGCAGATCATTGGGGAAGAATGGTGAGCCCTGTCCAGCATGCATTTGCATGCTGGCAGGCCCCCATTCCCCCCTACAGCAAACCTGCCAGCGAGGGCAGTTGATGACGTCCAAAATTTGGACGTTTCTGTGACGGGGCAGTTGAGGACATCCAAATTTTGGATGTTTCGGCAATGGGTAGTTAAGGACATCCAAAATTGGATGTTTCTATGAGAAAGACATCTTTCTCATAGAAACATCCAATTTTGGACGTCCTTAACTGCCCATTGCAGAAACGTCCAAATTTTGGACATCCTCAACTGCCTCGTCGTTATACCTCCGACACCCCCTTGAAATTTGGCCATCCCTGCACCAGGGCAGTTGAGGACGTCCATCTTCCGATTTAAAGAAGGACGTCCTTCTCTTTTCATTGGTCTCCAGCCCAGATCTGTCAAACAAGTGCGGGAGGATTGTGCTGAGCGCATGCTCAGGCACAATTCTCCCACACTTCTACCCCATAATCAGAGATAATTGCACTGCTTAAATTTGCATGCATTATCTCCGATCATAGGTCTAATAGCGTCCCGCGCTGTTCCAGCGCTATTTTAGAGCGCTGTTTGGAACAGCGCGGGGCTTTTGATCATCTGCTTGTGAGACTCATGCTTTAACTTTCATTTGAATCCAGAAATTACAAAGAAATGTAATGAATTTTCAAGAAATTACAAAGCAATGTAATGATCATAGTACTAGCTATCATTTGCTCATTTCTGAGAGAGCCATTGTCACTACAGACCTCAGCAGATCTGAGAGTTGAATTGTTTTTATAGACTTTACTGGACAACACAGGCTGCCTAAACAACTCAAAAAGAGTAGTTATGAAATGCACCATGTAAATGTCCACTTTTCTCCCTCCCTACAGGAAAGAAATTATTAGGACTTCATCCATCATAGCTCAGTATGCAAGAGGAAATCCGTGTCGTGGGGTCTATTGTCACGGTTCTCCCTGTTATTAACCACAGGGCATGGTACCTAGAACTTAACACAGCTGGTTAGGTTTTCAGGATTACCATAATTAATATACATTAGATAAATTTGCATATGTTTGAGACCCCTTGCATGCAACTTTATCTTATGAATAGTCACTGTTATAATCCTGGAGACCTGACTGGCCAGGTGTGCCTCCAGGATAGGTAGAGAAGCACTGATGTATGGGACAATTTTTAAAACTGTGTGGAATGTGTGAAGTCTACAAGCACTTTAATCCATGGATTTTGCACCAGTTTTCAAAGGTAAAGTATACACTCCTAGTCTCTGAGGCTGCTTCTCCTCTCCTACAGCACCACATATGCTTTCAGATTACAAAGAAAGCATGCACATTGGTAGACAAGCAGCCAAAGGAGGAGGGAACACATGGAGTGGAGGAGTGGCCTAGTAGTTAGCGTGGTGGACTTTGGTCCTGGGGAACTGGGTTCAATTCCCACTGCAGGCACGGGCAGCTCCTTGTGACTCTGGGCAAGTCACCTAATCCTCCATTGCCCCAGGTACAAATAAGTACCTGTATATAATATGTAAGCTGCATTGAACCTGCTATGAGTGGAAAAGCATGGGGTACAAAGCGAATGCTACATACCTGTAGAAGGTATTCTCCGAGGACAGCAGGCTGATTGTTCTCACTGATGGGTGACGTCTACGGCAGCCCCCTCCAATCGGAAACTTCACTAGCAAAGGCCTTTGCTAGCCCTTGCGTGCCCATGCGCACCGCGCATGCGCGGCCGTCTTCCCGCCCAAACTGGCTCGTGTTCGTCAGTCCCATACGTAGCAAGACAAGGGAAGACACAACTCCAAAGGGGAGGCGGGCGGGTTTGTGAGAACAATCAGCCTGCTGTCCTCGGAGAATACCTTCTACAGGTATGTAGCATTCGCTTTCTCCAAGGACAAGCAGGCTGCTTGTTCTCACTGATGGGGTATCCATAGCCCCCAGGCTCACTCAAAACAACAAACATGGTCAATTGGGCCTCGCAACGGCGAGGACATAACTGAGATTGACCTAACAACTTATCCAACTAACTGAGAGTGTAGCCCGGAACAGAATAAACATGGGCCTAGGGGGGTGGAGTTGGATTCTAAACCCCGAACAGATTCTGAAGCACTGACTGCCCGAACCGACTGTCACGTCGGGTATCCTGCTGCAGGCAGTAATGAGATGTGAATGTGTGGAGAGATGACCACGTCGCAGCCTTGCAAATCTCTTCAATGGTGGCTGACTTCAAGTGGGCCACTGACGCTGCCATGGCTCTAACACTATGAGCCGTGACATGACCCTCAAGAGCCAGCCCAGCCTGGGCGTAAGTGAAGGAAATGCAATCTGCTAGCCAATTTGAAATGGTGCGTTTCCCCACAGCCACTCCCCTCCTGTTGGGATCAAAAGAAACAAACAATTGGGCGGACTGTCTGTTGGGCTGTGTCCGCTCCAGATAGAAGGCCAATGCTCTTTTGCAATCCAATGTGTGCAGCTGACGTTCAGCAGGGCAGGAATGCGGACGGGAAAAGAATGTTGGCAAGACAATTGACTGGTTCAGATGGAACTCCGACACTACCTTCGGCAAGAACTTAGGGTGAGTGCGGAAGACTACTCTATTATGATGAAATCTGGTATAAAGGGCCTGGGCTACCAGGGCCTGAAGCTCACTGACTCTACGAGCTGAAGTAACTGCCACCAAGAAAATGACCTTCCAGGTCAAGTACTTCAGATGGCAGGAGTTCAGTGGCTCAAAAGAAGGTTTCATCAGCTGGGTGAGAACGACATTGAGATCCCATGACACTGTAGGAGGTTTGACGGGGGGCTTTGACAAAAGCAAACCTCTCATGAAGCGAACAACTAAAGGCTGTCCTGAGATCGGCTTACCTTCCACACGGTAATGGTATGCACTGATTACGCTAAGGTGAACCCTTACAGAGTTGGTCTTGAGACCAGACTCAGACAAGTGCAGAAGGTATTCAAGCAGGGTCTGTGTAGGACAAGAGCGAGGATCTAGGGCCTTGCTGTCACACCAGACAGCAAACCTCCTCCATAAAAAGAAGTAACTCCTCTTAGTGGAATCTTTTCTGGAAGCAAGCAAGACATGGGAGACACCCTCCGACAGACCCAAAGAGGCAAAGTCTACGCTCTCAACATCCAGGCCGTGAGAGCCAGAGACCGGAGGTTGGGATGCAGAAGCGCCCCTTCGTCCTGTGTGATGAGGGTCGGAAAACACTCCAATCTCCACGGTTCTTCGGAGGACAATTCCAGAAGGAGAGGGAACCAGATCTGACGCGGCCAAAAAGGAGCAATCAGAATCATGGTGCCTCGGTCTTGCTTGAGTTTCAACAAAGTCTTCCCCACCAGAGGTATGGGAAGATAAGCATACAGCAGGCCGTTCCCCCAATCCAGGAGGAAGGCATCCAATGCCAGTCTGCCGTGGGCCTGAAGTCTGGAACAGAACTGAGGGACCTTGTGGTTGGCTTGAGATGCGAAGAGATCTACCAAGGGGGTGCCCCACACTTGGAAGATCCGGCGCACTACTCTGGAGCTGAGCGACCACTCGTGAGGTTGCATAATCCTGCTCAACCTGTCGGCCAGACTGTTGTTTACGCCTGCCAGATATGTGGCTTGGAGAAACATGCCGTGACGGCGAGCCCACAGCCACATGCTGACGGCTTCCTGACACAGGGGGCGAGATCCGGTGCCCCCCTGCTTGTTGATGTAATACATGGCAACCTGGTTGTCTGTCTGAATTTGGATAATTTGGTGGGACAGCCGATCTCTGAAAGCCTTCAGAGCGTTCCAGACCACTCGTAACTCCAGGACATTGATCTGTAGACCATGTTCCTGGAGGGACCAGCTTCCCTGGGTGTGAAGCCCATCGACATGAGCTCCCCACCCCAGGAGAGACGAATCCGTAGTCAGCACTTTTTGTGGCTGAGGAATTTGGAAAGGGCGTCCCAGAGTCAAATTGGACCAAATCGTCCACCAGTACAGGGATTTGAGAAAACTCGTGGATAGGTGGATCACATCTTCTAGATCCCCATCAGCCTGAAACCACTGGGAAGCTAGGGTCCATTGAGCAGATCGCATGTGAAGACGAGCCATGGGAGTCACATGAACTGTGGAGGCCATGTGGCCAAGCAATCTCAACATCTGCCGAGCTGTGATCTGCTGGGACGCTTGTACCCGGGAGACGAGGGACAGCAGGTTGTTGGCCCTTGTCTCCGGGAGATAGGCACGAGCCATCCGAGAATCCAGCAGAGCTCCTATGAATTCGAGTCTCTGTACTGGGAGAAGATGGGACTTTGGGGAATTTATCACAAACCCCAGTAGCTCCAGGAGTCGAATAGTCGTCTGCATGGACTGTACAGCTCCTGCCTCGGAAGTGTTCTTCACCAGCCAATCGTCGAGATAAGGGAACACGTGCACTCCCAGCCTGCGAAGCGCTGCTGCTACTACAGCCAGGCACTTCGTGAACACCCTGGGCGCAGAGGCGAGCCCAAAGGGTAGCACACAGTACTGGGAGTGACGTGTGCCCAGCTGAAATCGCAGGTACTGCCTGTGAGCTGCCAATATCGGGATGTGCATGTAGGCGTCCTTCAAGTCCAGAGAGCATAGCCAATCGTTTTCCTGAATCATGGGAAGAAGGGTGCCCAGGGAAAGCATCCTGAACTTTTCCTTGACGAGATATTTGTTCAGGGCCCTTAGGTCTAGGATGGGACGCATCCCCCCTGTTTTCTTTTCCACAAGGAAGTACCTGGAATAGAATCCCAGCCCTTCTTGCCCGGATGGCACGGGCTCAACCGCATTGGCGCTGAGAAGGGCGGAGAGTTCCTCTGCAAGTACCTGCTTGTGCTGGAAGCTGTAGGACTGAGCTCCCGGTGGGCAATTTGGAGGCTTCGAGGCCAAATTGAGGGTGTATCCTTGCCGGAGTATTTGAAGAACCCAACAGTCGGAGGTTATAAGAGGCCACCTTTGGTGAAAAACTTTCAACCTCCCCCCGACCGGTAGATCGCCCGGCACGGATACGTTGATGTCGGCTATGCTGTGCTGGAGCCAGTCTAAAGCTCATCCCCTGCTTTTGCTGGGGAGCCGTAGGGCCTTGCTGAGGCGCACGCTGCTGACGAGAGCGAGCGCGCTGGGGCTTAGCCTGGGCCGCAGGCTGGCGAGAGGGAGGATTGTACCTACGCTTACCAGAAGAGTAGGGAACAGCCCTCCTTCCCCCATAAAAACGTCTACCTGAGGAGGTAGATGCTGAAGGCTGCCGGCAGGAGAATTTGTCGAAAGCGTTATCCCGCTGGTGGAGCTGTTCTACCACCTGTTCGACTTTTTCTCCAAAAATGTTGTCCGCTCGGCAAGGGGAGTCCGCAATCCGCTGCTGGATCCTATTCTCCAGGTCGGAGGCACACAACCATGAGAGTCTGCGCATCACCACACCTTGAGCAGCGGCCCTGGACGCAACATCAAAGGTATCATATACCCCTCTGGCCAGGAATTTTCTGCACGCCTTCAGCTGCCTGACCACCTCATGAAACGGCTTGGCTTGCTCAGGAGGGAGCTTGTCCACCAAGCCCGCCAACTGTCACACATTGTTCCGCATATGGATGCTCGTGTAGAGCTGGTAGGACTGAATCTTGGCCACGAGCATAGAGGAATGATAGGCCTTCCTCCCAAAGGAGTCTAAGGTTCTGGAGTCTTTGCCCGGGGGCACCGAAGCATGCTCTCTAGAACTCTTAGCCTTCTTTAGGGCCAGATCCACCACACCAGAGTCGTGAGGCAACTGAGTGCGCATCAGCTCTGGGTCCCCATGGATCCGATACTGGGATTCGATCTTCTTGGGAATGTGGGGACTAGTTAGTGGCTTGGTCCAGTTCGCCAGCAATGTCTTTTTTAGGACATGATGCATGGGTACTGTGGACGCTTCCTTAGGTGGAGAAGGATAGTCCAAGAGCTCAAACATTTCAGCCCTGGGCTCATCCTCCACAACCACCGGGAAGGGGATGGCCGTAGACATCTCCCGGACAAAGGCCACGAAAGACAGACTCTCGGGAGGAGAAAGCTGCCTTTCAGGGGATGGAGTGGGATCAGAAGGAAGGCCATCAGACTCCTTGTCAGAGAAATATCTGATGTCCCCCTCCTCCTCTCACGAGGCCTCACCATCGGTATCAGACACAAGTTCACGAACCTGCGTCTGAAGCCGTGCCCGACTCGACTCCATGGAAACACGGCCACGGTAGGAATGTCGAGAGGTGGACTCCCTCGCCAGCACCGGCGAAGCTCCCTCCGCCGACGTCGTCGGGGAGTCTGCCTGGGAGGCGGCCGTAGCCGGTACCGCAAGCGGTACCGATACCGGAGACCTCACCTCGGGCAAGGGGCCAGCCGTTGCCTCACTCGACGGTACCGGTGATGCAAGCACCTCCGGTACCGGAGGAGAAGGGCGCAACAGCTCTCCCAGAATCTCTGGAAGAACGGCCCGGAGACTCTCGTGCAGAGCGGCTGTAGAGAAAGACTGAGAAGCCGATGCAGGTGTCGAGGTCAGAGTCTGTTCCGGGCATGGAGGCGGTTCCGGGCTGTCCAAGGGGGAGCACATCGACACCTCCTGAACAGAGGGTCAGCGGTCCTCCCGGTGCCGACTGCCTCGGCGACCCAGAGCTCTCGGTACCGAGACGGGGAAGGAGACCGGTGACGATGCTTCTTTGACTTCTTCAAGCGAAGCATGTCACCGGAGCTTCCCGGTACCAACGAGGAGGACGTAGAATCCAACCGTCGCTTCCTCGGGGCCGAGGCCGAAGAAGGTCGATCTCGGGGGGGCTGTACCGCAGGAGCCCTCAGGGCAGGGGGAGACCCACCCGAAGGCTCACCGCCACCAGCAGGGGAATGGACAGCCCTCACCTGCACTCCAGACGAAGCACCACCGTCCGATGACATCAGCAATAGCGGAGGTCCCGGTACCACCAACGTCGACGCAGCCTTCCGATGTCTCGGTACCGATGATGCAGGAGGTAGAAGCCTCGATGCAGTCGATGCCGATGCCGAGGTCGAAGACTTCGATGCTGTCGACGTCGATGCACTCGATGCGTCCCGTGCTGTTGTCGTCGAAGAGCCCGAGAACAATGCATTCCACTGGCCAATCTCGCTACCTGAGTCCTCTTTTTCAAAAGAGCACAAAGACTGCAGGCCTGCGGGCGGTGCCCAGCCCCCAGACACTGAAGACACGAAGCGTGCCTATCAGTGAGCGAGATTCCCCGGGCGCACTGGGTGCACTTCTTGAAGCCGCTGGAAGACTTTGATGACATGGGCGGAAAAATCACGCCGGCGAAATCAAAATTCGTGATGATGACGAAAGGCACCAAAAAGAAGGGAGAAAAAACCCATACTGAGGCCAAATAGGCCGGTCCCAAAAGCGAAAGGAAACTTACGCGGGGAAAAAGCTAGAAACACGGGAAAGGGGTAAAGACCGGATCGGTCTCTTCTTTTTTTTTTAAGCGAAAATCGCGAAGACGCGCAAGGTCAACTTGAGGGGCACAAAATGGCGGCAAAACACGACCGTCCCGAGCGCGGACAAAAGAAGACTGACGAACACGAGCCGGTTCGGGCGGGAAGACGGCTGCACATGCGCGGTGGGCATGGGCACTCGAGGGCTAGCAAAGGCCTTTGCTACTGAAGTTTCCGATTGGAGGGGGCTGCCGTGGATGTCATCCATCAGTGAGAACAAGCAGCCTGCTTGTCCTCGGAGAAATGTAACTAAAATATAGGGGGAGATTTTATATATGGTGCCTAAACAATCAGTGCAGAAATCAACACCAACTAAGTATATTCTAAAAGCAGCACAGAGATATATGCATGGTATATCAAATATGCTTAGTTGATATCTCAATGCTTAAAACTACATGCCCCTATTTTCACCAGTGAAAACATGACATAAATCCCAGTGCATAGATTTAGGCACACTGGGCCATTTTCTATAACTATGCATGTACATTTCAGAATGCCCATAAAATGCCCATTTCCCTGCCCATAACCATGTCCCTTTTTGCCTGCGCACATTAAAAGTTAGGTACACTGCATTACGAGTTGTGCATGTAAATTCTAATTATTACCAATTAGTGTTTATTATTGCTTGTTAAGAGCTGTTATGAACGCTGATTAGCTTGTTAAGCCAATTAAGTTACACGCGTTGTTATAGAATACGCTTGGATTTCGGCATGGATCTCTAGGCGCACTATATAGAATCCAGGGATTCTATATCTCACGCCTAGAGATCCTTGCTTGTTGGCCTTATACTACCCTGCTCATAGCTATATGTTCCAAGGAGCTGAAAGGAACCTGAAGGAGAGAATGTGAGGAAATGGAGCAAAACCAAAGAAAAAGAAGGGAGATAAATTCAATGACAGGAAAAGATGAAGAGGACCTTATGGGCATGTGAGGAGGAGATGGAAAGGGACCTGGTTGGGAGGAGGAAAAAATGTCAAGGAGCTTAAGGATAATGGAAATGATTAAAAAAAAAAAAAAGAAATTGAGTGGTACCTGATAGTGAGGGAATAGGTGAGGGAGAGAAATGGGAGTTAGATAGGGAGGATGCAGAGGAGCTTGGAAGAACAGAAGAAACGAATGCGATGGGGAAAGGAATTGGGTAATGCTGATAAATCACACCATCTGCACCGCCCTTTTGAAATGCTACATCTGGCCAAGTATGTCATCAATGAAATTCATCCAATTCTGTTTTTCAGAGCAATGCTAGACTTAAAAACAAGAATGGTTCATCCTGTTCTTGCTTAAGCAGGACATAAAACAATTTCTTAAACAAGAAGAAGTGCTCTTGCCAGGGATCTTGCCAGGTATTTGTGATCTGGATTGGCCACTGTTGGAAACAGGATGCTGGGCTTGATGGACCTTTGGAGGGGCATAATCGAACGCAAACGCCCATTTGAAAAAACGTCCATCTCCGAGAACGGGTCCGTGAAGGGGCGGGCCGAATTGTATTTTCGAAAAAGATGGATGTTTATCTTTAGTTTCGAAAATACGTTTTGTGCCAGGCAAATGCATAGGATTTGGGCGTTTTTTGAGCTAGGCGTTTTCGTTTTTCAGCGATAATCGAAACCAAAGCGCCACAGCTCAAAAATGAACAAATCCAAGGCATTTGGTCGTGGGAGGGGCCAGCATTGGTAGTGTACTGGTCCCCCTGAGATGCCTCTATGCCAGCTTCAAATATCATCCCAAGCTCCATGACAGCAGTATGCAGGTCCCCCCAGCAAATTTAGTTTAGTTGGTGCTGCCCGGACCCATGCAGAGAGTAAAAATCGGAAGAAAAAAAAAAGCATGCAAGTGCAGTTGGGGACGTCCAAATTTAAAAAATAGTAAAAGGGAGATTCAAACCAGCCACCTTCTGATGCCCAAGCTAGTGCTCTAAGCACTGCACCATACAAATCAGTTGTTTAGATGTCCTTCCCTTTCCATTAAGTCCCTCCAAGTTTCTGTCAGCCAATCACAGCTCGTTTAGCTGATATCATGTCAGCTAAACAGCTGTGATTGGCTGACAGAAACTTGGAGGGACTTAATGGAAAGGAAAGGACATCTAGACAACTTATTCATGTGGTGCAGTGCTTAGAGCCCTGGCCTGGGAATCAGAAGGTGGCTGGTTCAAATCTCCCTTTTACTATTTTTTTAATTTGAATGTCCCCAACTGCACTTGCATGTTTTTTTTTTCTTCCGATTTTTGCTCTCTGCATGGGTCCGGACAGCACCAACTAAACTAAATTTGCTGGGGGGACCTGCATACTGCTGTCATGGAGCTAGGGATGATATTTGAAGCTGGCATAGAGGCTGGAAAAAAAAGTGTTTAAAGTTCGGGGTTTTTTTGGTGGGAGGGGGTTAGTGACCACTGGGGGAGTCAGGGGAGGTCATCCCCGGTTCCCTCCGTTGGTCATCTGGTCATTTAGGGCACTTTTTTGGGACCTGTTCGTGAAAAAACAGGGTCCAGAAAAAGTGTCCTAAATTCTGGCTAAAAACGCCTTTATTTTTTCGATTATAGGCCGAGCGCGCCCATCTCTCCTCAGTCGATAACCACGCCCCAGTCCCGCCTTCACCATGCCTCCAACACGCCCCCATCAACTTTATGCGTTTCCGCGATGGAGTGCAGTTGGAAACGCCCAAAATCGGCTTTCGATTATACCGATTTGGGCACCCACAAGAGAAAGACGTCCATCTCCCGATTTAGGTCGGAATTTGGGCGTTTTTCTCTTTCGAAAATAAGCTGGTTGGTCTTTCCCAGTATGGCAATGCTTATGTACTTAGGTACTCTTTATAAAGCAGAACACATGACTACCCTGCTCCAAATCCCCATTAAAATTACATTAATGAAATGAAATACTATCAGAGTTGATCTAACAGAAAATAGAATATTTGGGCATTGGTGTGTAATGAGACATCAGATCTAAGACAGCGTTTAAGTAATATTGGTCTCTCCGGTACAATACTTGAATGGTTCACCTCCTATCTTACCAACAGAACTTATACAGTTACTTTTCAAGATTTTACTTCTGATCTGTTTAGACTTGATTCCGGTGTTCCTCAGGGATCCATTCTCTTGCCAACCCTTTTCAATATCTTTTTGGCCCCTTTTCTGACTTTAGCCCAAATCTTGGAACTGAAGACTAGTCTACAAAGATGACATTCAGATACTTTACACCTTAAATACATGTGATATCGAGGAGATCTGCACATTAAACCAGAAGCTTATTAAGCTTACAGCCTGGATCAGAGACCATACCTTATCCTCAATCCCACAAAATCCAGGTTTGTCTTTTTCCCTAATAAAGTGAATATTTTCCTACCAATGGGTATCTTTCTCTCAAATATTCCTGTTCCACAGGTAGACAGAGCTCAAATTCTGGGCATTTTGCTGAATTCTAATCTTTCCTTTAAACGTCAAATATCCCAAGTTATTAAAAGTTGCTTTTATAAGCTTCATCTAATTTGATCCATCCACTCTTTGATATCCCCCTCAGCTCTCAATATTTTAGTCCATTCGCTAGTGATCATGCAACTTGATTATTGTAATCCGTTATTCCGTTGGCTTCAGGTTAAGGAGCTCAGATATCTACAATTTATTCAAAATACTGCAATCCGTCTGATTACTAATCTAAGGAAATATGATCATATTACACCACACCTCAAAAACGCTCACTGGCTACTGATTACTCACTGTATAACTCTTAGTTCATAAGGTATTGACTGCTGGAACACCATTGTACCTCTCCAGTGACTTAATTCCTTATAGTTCAAGAACTCTCAGGTTGGCTCAACAAAACCAGCTTATTCCTTCTTATCGTGTTATAGTTCATGAACATATCAGGCATTCTGTCTTCTCTGTTCTAGGACCACAACTCTGGAATGCTCTTCCAGGCTCCTTAAGACTACAATCATCCCTAGCAAAGTTCAAGATAGATCTTAAAACATATCTTTTTAACGATACTTTCTTCTGACACAGGCTGTTTAGATTCTGTCCAGGATATCCACTGACCTTACAGAGCTTCCCCTTCCTTTTGGGTCTTCATGTTTCTTTTCTATTATTATTGTAGTTCTATCTCCTTCCTTAAAATCTGTATGTTTATATTATGGCTATTCGTTTATTTGTTCTATGTATTTTGTTCTATGTATTAGATTGTAAACCACCTTGAATGATGCCATAGGGCGGGGTAGTAAATTCTCAATAAACTTGGAAACTTGGATCTAAGCAATATGGAGGATTGGAAGAGTACAAGCCCTTCAAAGAGAAAAAGGGTCTGACACCTTACTGCTACCCATTGACTTAGTGGTAAAGTCTCTTGTGTTAACCAAGTGGTAATCGTCAGCGTGTGTACACTGCCGATTACCGCCCGGCTAGCGCTGAGTATTGAAAAATAAAAAATATTTTCCAGCTTACGTATCGGATGCGCGTAAAAAATGGAATTACTATCCAGGCTGTGCGGTTTACTGGGTGGTAGTTCCTAACTGGTGCACATATGACTTACGTAGGAGCCTACGTGGCTTAGTAAAAGGGCCCCATAGTACATAAGTACATAAGTAATGCCACACTGGGAAAAGACCAAAGGTCCATCAAGCCCAGCATCCTGTCCACGACAGCGGCCAATCCAGGCCAAGGGCACCTGGCAAGCTTCCCAAACGTATGTCCTTTAGGAAACCGTCTAACCCCTTTTTAAACTCTACTAAGCTAACCACCTTCACCACGTTCTCTGGCAACGAATTCCAGAGTTTAATTACGCGTTGGGTGAAGAAAATGTTTCTCTGATTTGTTTTAAATTTACTACACTATAGTTTCATCGCATCCCCCCTAGTCCTAGTATTTTTGGAAAGTGTGAACAGACGCTTCACATCCACCTGTTCCACTCCACTCATTATTTTATATACCTCTATCATGTCTCCCCTCAGTGTTGGTGTGGTCATCGGTCATACATATATTTAGAGCTTTAGAACAGCATCCTACTCATCAGTTGGAAAGTAATTACCTGTTATTTTGTAGGACAAACCAAACAGAAGAAACTATAATCTTCTGCTTCTTGTGGGCTGCTGTTATTTTGTAGGAAATTAACTGCCTGGTTGTTTGTACAGGTATGTGCATTGTAAGGCTTTGTTTTACTAATTATTTTGTAACATGACTTTAAGGACATGTGTTAAGATGGGTTAATATTATGCTTATACTGAGAAGTGCTCTATGTTCATATATTTAGTTGTGACTCATTTTGTGGTCGATAACGAAAGGCAAAAAGTAAATAAACAGTCCTAAGGATAACCCTTAGCCAGACCAGATGGTAGGGCTTCTTAGTCCCACTTCTTCCAATAGCCAAGATGTGCTCTTCAAATTACAGCTAGACCTTGAATAGAGTTTGGATGTTTTGTTTTGTATCACTGACACTTTTTAGGCTCCCAGTGCCAGCTAGAACAAAATAAAATACAGTTTATCTGGTTAAGGAGGCTTTGCAGTGACTACACGGAATTCAACAGAGAAGTAATACCTATGGCCCAAAGATTCAGGGATAGAGGTTACCCCATGCAATGTATCACCAAAGAGATAAATAAGGCAAGATCTGCTGACAGAGAAAGTTTATTAACCAAATGTGTGGAAAGACCAAAACTGGATATTGTATGCAGTTTGAGATTCTCTCATCTCTCAGGAGATATTCAGAAAATTATGAGAAGACACTGGTATATCTTAGAAGGGCATCGTTGATTAAAAAATAAGAGATTGATGATTCTCATACTCGGGGAAGAAACATTAACATTAAGGCCTGTGGTAGTTCAAGCACGTCTTTTGGATGCTCACTGAGCCATTTTTTACCGCGTCTAGGAAAAAGGGTCTTTTTTAAGGGGCCAGAAAATGGACATGCGCTAACATTGAAACTAGCGCATGTCCATTTTCTGCCTGAGATCTTTCCACCACCCATTGACCTAGCAATAAGGTCTCATGCGCTACTTGTGCAGTAAGCATGCAGGGCGTGCCAACTGCTGTTTACCACCAGGTAATAGAAAATTATTTTCTACCACGGGATTTGGTGTGCACCAAATTCAGAATTACCGCCTGGTTCATGCGCTGGCTGGGCAGTAGTGCTAATTTTGCGCATGCTGTACTCACATAGGCCCTTACACAGCTTAGTAAAAGGGCCCCTAAAAAGAGTTAAAATGGGATTTGATCCTGGGGCCCTTGATTTACAGTCCATTGCACTAACCACTAGACTGCCCCTCTGCTCTGCATGGATGTCTGTTTGGCCATTTTCTAAGAATGCCGTCATACAGATATCCATGTTTTCTTCCGTTCATAATTTGAACGTCTCCAGCACACGGACATCCAACTCACATATTTCCTGTTCTAAAATACATGCAAGATGGACATCTGGGACGTTCTAATGTGGACATTCCTATTCTGACTTGGACGTCCTTTTGAAAATGCCTCTCTATATCTGTGTTGGAGCTTGTCAGTCACTTTTTTCCTTTGAAGCAGCAAGATAGCAAAACAGGGCTGCTGTCGGATTACATGTGACACGGCTTCTATTCAAAAACACACTGTCTGGATAAGAAAGTGTGAAAAACTATTAAGCGTGTGAAGGATGACATTTAATTTGCATGAGTTTACAGCACCTCTTTAAGCATCCCGTTTGTGACCTTTTGCCTTCCGCACTGATATTTTATTAAGTTTTGGTCATTTTTCATCCTGACTGCTTTTGAATGCTAGACCTGATGTGCAAGTATCTCCGCCTTATTGCATTTCCATATTATGCTGTTTTATGCACTACCATAGTTTTTGTGCTGAGACCTTATTCTTACCCCTGGTGCAGGCAGTTGCCGAAACACAGGCTGTGCCAGGTCTCCCAACAAACCGCCCCTTCTGAATCGAGTCTTCCAATAAACTTTAACTCCACTGTGTTGTCCCATCTGTGGCTCTATACACTGTCCTTGAACTAGTTCTGTTTATTGACAAAGTGGAGTTTTTTTTTTTTCTGACCACTGATTGTAGTAGCTGTTACTTACAGCATTGACTTGTGTATATTGGTATTTATGAGCTTTGGATTCTGAGGTCTTTTTTTTCTACACAAAAGGTTTTTGTTTTGCAGACATTATGCACAAGTAATGGTATTCCTGTCTAGCTGATTTTGGTTTTGATTTTCTGATTTTTATTCAGCTTTTTTCCTTCATTGTTGGTTTGTGATTTCAGTTACCCCAATTTTGACTGGATAAATGCCAATCAGGGCATGCTAGGGAAATTAAATTGAGCAACTGGTCTAGGAACTGACAAAAGGGGGAGCTATTTTAGATCTAGTCCTTAATGGAAAGCAGGATTTAGTGCGAGAGTAACAGTGTTGGGTCTGCTGGGAAAGGGAAACAATGATCATAACACGATCAAATTCGAGTTAATAACTGCAGTGAAGACACTACAGAAATCTACTGTAGCAGCATTTATCTTTCAAAAGGGCAACTATGATAAAATGAGGAAAATGGTTAAAAAAAAAAAAAAAAAAGCTAAAAGGAGCAGAAGCAAAAGTTAGGACTTTTTTATTTTAATTCTTTTTTATTAACAGTTCTCAGAAGACAGACCAAGCAAGTACACAGCTAGTTAACTTTTACACCTTTGTGAACTATACAATTAGACCCTGGTACCCTCACACACACCCCACTCCCCACCTCCGCCTGTAAGTCTCTGGGGTTCATTTTTGAAAGAGACAAACGTCCAAAAAGTGTCATAAAGCAGCATGTGGATAAATTTCTTCTAAAAACGTCCAAATTGATATTTTTAAAACCTATTTTGCAGACATTTCATCTGCAGTGCACCCAAATCACAAGCGGGCGTGTTGGGGTGTTTTGAAGGAGGGATTGCTGCTTGCCTAACACTTGAATGTTTTATAGCCAAAATGGAACAAAACCAAAATGTCTAGGCCAAAAACTTCAATGTTTTGGTGGTCTAGACCTGTTTTTCTAATGAATAAGACACAAAAAGGTGCCCTAAATGACTAGATGACCATTGGAGGGATTCAGGGATGACTCCCTTACTCCCCCGATGGTCACTGACCTCCTCACACCCTCTAAAAATATGAATAAAAATAGTACTCATCAGCCTCTATGACAGTCTCAGATGTTATTGCCATGTCCATTACTGCAGCATACAGGTCCCTGGAATAGTCTAGTGGTGGGCGTAGTGCACTGTAGACAGACCCAGACCTCCTCCTACCTGTGATGGAAACTGTGAGCCCTACAAAATTCACTAGAAACCCACTGTACCCACATATAGGTTCCCCCTTCACCCATAAGGGCTATTGTAGTGGTGTACTGTTGGGGATAATGAGTTTTGGGTGGGTTTTGGAAGGCTCAGCATACAAGATAAGGAAGGAATGGTGAGAGGTGTACCTGGGAGCATTTATATAAAGTCCAAAGCAGTATCCCCTAGGGTGCCCCATTGCTTTCCTGGGATGTCTGGGGGACCAGTCTGCTAAAAATGCTGGCCTCTCCTACATGCCAATGGCTTGATATTGTGTGTTTTTAACTTGTGTGGGGTTCTTTTTAATTGCCTGAAAAGATAAACTCAAAAAGCACAAACGCTTGTTACAAATGGTATTTCTGAAAAAAAAAAAACGATAGATAAATTTGCTTTTCAAATTTGGGACATTTAGTGCAAAGTGTCCAAATTCCAACTTTGATGTCACATCAAAAATGCCCCTCCACATGTGCTATCTCAAGGAGCACCTATCCAATCAGTCTGTATCCTATCAGTTGTTCAACAGTCTGTTCCATGCAAACAGTGTCAGGGTAGACTAGAGAGGTTCCCAAACCTGGGGAAATGAATGCCCCAGTGAGGAATCCAGCTCTGTAAATGCTTTTCTCTCCAGTGATATCTGTAGAATCATTAACAAGTGCCAATGTGCTAAAGATGGTGTGTCCGCTGTGAGCCAACGTTGCAATATACATTTCTTCCCCTGCAAAATGGCTCATTTTACAAATTTCAGATATCCTCTGGTGCCAATTGCAAAGAGAATAAGGGCAGTAGGATTCTAAGACCAACTCCACATTTTGGATACATGAGAACTGATACAATCCCAAAATCTTAATATTCTGGGACAGGTCCAAAACATATGGTCTAAGGTGGTTCTAGGTTGTGAAAATTTCAAGCATACATCATTCTGAAGTACCCACCTCCCTCCTTTGCGACCATATGAGAAATATAGACCACCCCCTTCTGCGCCCACCTGCCAAAACCTGAGTATGACAGCTCTGGGAGAAAATCACTCTTACCACAGATGGGGAGTAGTGGGGAGACACATGGGCACACTCACAGTAGCTTCCCCACTCTCTGCCAGACCGCTCGAATGGGGACATAACAAAGGGAGCTCATTATGTTACAGCCCCAACCAGGGGACCACACATGCAACAAATAACTAAAATGCCAAGGAGCTCCCAATCCCTGCTTCACTGCAGAAACTGAGAAGTGAGAAGTGCTCTGTAACCAATCTGTTAAGTGCCTTATGCCACATGCCAAAGAAAATAATCTAATATTTAACGACTCAATTCCCCCGCCCTGCCCCGCCAAAGGAAATCGGGCTCTCTTACCCTGCCATGGATAGTTACTGAGAGCTCTGTACTATAACTTCCCATTGCAAAAAGATAGCAACACTTGGAACATATATAGCCACTGTGGTATTACCTCCATATTATATAATGCTATGCATCCAGATATCGAGAGTGGATAATGCTGCCAAGACTGAAGCTTGTATAGTGTGGAATTGAGCAGTGGATCAAAATTCAGTTTATAGAGATGAGATAGATTTTTTGGTATCCAGATCCTCAAATTTTATTTATTCATTCATTCATTCATTCATACTTGTATCCCACGATTATCAATAAACGAGTTTCGGTTCAATGTGACTTACATTTAACAGTTGTTAGAGATTACATTGATTCAATTACATTTACAAGGTTGTATGATGCTGTGTTTTACAGTGGTTGGCAAATTAACAAATTAGTGCATATGGACTAGTCATTGGATTTCTTGAGAAGTGGAGGAGTGGCCTAGTGGTTAGGGTGGTGGACTTCAGTCCTGAGGAATGGAGTTCAATTCCCACTTCAGGCACAGGCAGCTCCTTGTGACTCTGGGCAAGTCACTTAACCCTCCATTGCCCTCTGTAAGCCACATTGAGCCTGCCATGAGTGGGAAAGCACAAGGTACAATTGTAACAAAAATAAATAAAATATGTCTTAGTTCATTTCTTATATGAAAAGGTGTGTTACAATTAGAGGTATTGTTGTTCTAGAATGATTAGTGCATATTTTACTCATAGAATTTCCTGAAGGTCTTTTCTGAACTGGAGGTAGTTCATGATGCTTCTTATGAGTATGGGAATTGAGTTCCACCATTTTGAGCCCAGGTAGCTAAATCCCACTGTGTAGGTGGACTTATATAGTACGTTTTTGCAGTTGGCAGGTGACGTAGTAGGTAACTTCTGGTTCCTGGTTTGCATTTCTTGGTGATAGTTTGACTATGTCTAGCATGTAGTCCGGTGACATGCCAAACAGTATTTTGAAGATGATTATGCTGGTTTTGAAAAATAGTCTGGCCTTGATTGGGAGCCAATGTAGCAGTATGAGTAGTGGGGTTGCTCTCTCATATTTCGACTTTTTGCTGTGTTTTGGACGGTCTGCAACAATCGTAGTAGTTTTTCTTTGCAGCATACATACGCTGCATACAGTAGTTTAGCTGGGACAATATCAGCGTCTGTTCTATAAGATGGAATGACTGTCTGGGGATATAGTCTCTGATTCTTCTCAGTTTCCATAGTTTTTTTAAGCTTTTTGACGTGATTGCAGCAACTTGGTCTTCAAGGGTCAGATGTTTGGCGAGGATGATTCCTAGTATTTTTATTTGTGTTTTGATTGTGTAAGATTGTTGATCTTTGATTTGGTTTGATTTGGTTGGTTGCGAAATCCCGCAACCCAATCCCTTTGAACCTTGCTCTGCAGAGGAAATGCCACCAATTTTTGCAAATTCAAGGTTAGCCCCAACATAAAACCAAACTCATCTAATACACGTGGAGGGGCATAATCGAAAGGGACGCCCAAGTTTTCCTGGGGACATCCTTGCAGGATGGCTCCAGCAAGGGGTGGGGAAACCTGTATTATCGAAACAAGATGGGCATCCCTCTTTCGTTTTGATAATACAAATTTAGGTTGACCTTAGAGATGGTCGTCCCCAGGACTTGGTCATTTCTGATTTTCGGTGATAAGTAAAGTCGGCCAAGTGCTCGTCAGGGACGCCCTTTTTTTTCCATTATCGCTCGAGGACGCCCATCTGTTAGGTATGGTTCAGTCCCGCCTTCGCTATGCCTCCGACATGCCCCCCTGGAACTTTGGTCATCCCCATGACAGGAAGCAGTTGGGGATGCCCAAAATCGGCTTTCGATTATGCCGATTTGGGTGATCCTGAGAGAAGGACACCCATCTCCCGATTTGTGCTGAAAGATGGGCACCCTTCTCTTTCAAAAATAAGACTGTTAGTAGTCTAGTTAGTGAGGACTGAGGTCTGGAAATAATAAGTAGCATACCATCTGTATAAGCCAGAATCTTCAGCATGTGGACAGCCAATGTCCACCCAACTATGTTATCATCAATCTTAATTGTCCATTTTAAAGGTTCCAAGTAGAAAGCAAATAAGAGAGGGGACAGAGGGCATCCCTGGTGCGTACCCCACCCCACAGGAAATGTGGCGGTTCAGACGTCATTCACCAGTATCACTGCCAATGGGCTATTATTTAATAAACTCACTGCTTGGTAAAACTTCCTCAACAAGACGTCCTCAACAAAACTTGGGCGTCCCTTTCGATTATGCCCACACATAATGTACATGACCCTCATAGACCTTTGGTCTGACACAGTATAGCAGTTCTTACGTGTTAAATGTTAACATAATTTGCATCCACAAAACTCCATCTTCCCCCCCCCCCCCCACCACACCCCAACTACAGGTGCAGATCAGATATAGGGCATTTTTTCATAGAAGGCACCATACAAAAAATATTCTGATTCTCATGTCATCTGAGCAATAGCAAAATAAATCTCTCCACTACCGAGTACAATGTGACACACAAAACTTGAAAGAATTCCTAATATATATATATGTAGCGAACATGTCGTACAACACTAGCACTAATCCTATGATTTAAACAACAAGAATCCTACTTATGAATCAGCAGCTCTACAAATATTAGGCCCTATAACACCTAAATATTCACTACTGATAAAACAGAAGAATGGGACTGCTACAAACCGCTACACAGAAGCCACAAAATACCATACTTGGTATTAAATTGTTTGTTCGGGGCTAACTGGTCATTTTCAGTAGCCCTTATACCTGCATATATGAATATTGACCCTGTACAGTTTTAGCATACACTAGCTCATATAGAATACCTCAAGAGTGTGGAGGAGTATTCTTGTTTATATGTCAGATTTTTCACGGTATTTAAGAGGCCAGTCTATCGTTCCAAAAACTAGATAAGAATACAGGAATCACAAATTGGTTGATGGCTTGTATCTTATTCTTTGATGTTAGAGCACTTTTCAGTATCAGTTTTAATCTCCTGTAATACTATTTGCTGGTCCTTTCTCTCAGCGCTTTATCCAGTATTGCTGCTCCTTCCTCGACTCTTAAATATTTATATACACCTTCCTGTCCAAGTTCCTTGGTGGCATAATTATCAGTCAGGAAGCAGCTTTTAGTTTTGCTCAATTTGCCTCCTAAAAAAGTTGCCTTAGCACATTTGTCCAGGCCAAATATCATCCTGATGTCATATGAAAAGTTTTTTTTTTTTTACTAAACAGAGTTGATTTGCAAATGTTGATCACTAGGATTGTAGAGCTTCAAATCATCTATAAATAGCAGGTGTGATATTACTTCTGGGTCTTTGCCAATTCTAGGATTAAAGGCTAAACCCATAATCCAAAGAGTAAAGAATTGAATTCAAAGGATTAAATGCTAAACAAAACAAAAGTGGTGACAAAGACTATCCCGGCAATATTCTTCACTGGATCCTGATAATAGGAATGATATACTGCCCATTTTCATATTGCAGTTGGAGTAGGGTTTGCCATGTTTTCATGGTAAAGTTAATTTACTCAATCAATTTAACATTTATTTTGTACATTCCAGGGCAATATATTATCCTAGAGTGTGGGACGCTGCTGAACGCTTTATTATAATCAATCTGTTCTACACTGAGATTTCTACTTTTGTTAGCACAAGCCATGATGACTTTATCTAGAAAGAGCTAATCGTTCATTTCATATGCTCTTTTCTTGATACACTTTAACTATTGCTGTGATGTTATTAGAGCCAGTATGATTATATATTCTGTCAGCGTCTATTACAGTGATCATCTTAAAGACTGTAGGTAGACAAGTTTATTTATAAAATGTATAGACCACTTAACCCAAAGAGCAGTTGTCAGTATGTTATTTTTGGGATAGTTACTTGCATCTCCCTTTGGAAACAGAAGCATTCTTCCATTGTAGAGTCTAATCTGGCTGCTTGATCAATTGATTTTTGCAATTTGCCATGTCTTTGTAAAGAAATGTTAATTGTTTGAGTCAAACGATCACTCCGTCTGGGCCAGGGCTATTCCAGTTAGGGGCTTTTTTAAACTTGTTTTCCAACTCTTTCATTACTTCAGGCTTTAATGTTTGCCCATTCCAAATTCTCATCTATGCAGGGTAGCCATTTTGATTCTTGGTTGTGCTCTACAGGGCCCTTCGTATGTTTCTCCAGAACATTTCTGTTTCAGCTTTAGTTGCTGGTGCTTTGACTGTACTGATGTTCTTTCCCTGTTCCCTATGGAACTGTTTTGGGTTTTCCCTCAATAAGTTATTTTGATACTTCTCTTTTCTGTTTTCTTCATCTTTCTGCAATTTTTGCGCCTCAGCTGTTAATTTCAATTATTATTGGAAAATATGAATTTAGGATCTTCCTTCATGATTCAAGTCTTCCTCATTATCTTTGGTGATCTTGATCCTTTTAGATAGCTATCTCCCAAGAATGCCTCTGCTCACGATTTTATTTTTCCTTCAATATGATTTTTCCAATACAATGGGAAATATTTCCTTCAATGAGATCCCTCTGGTGTGATTTTAGGATTGATTTTCATTTGTAACCTGTACTTATTAATGAATGGAAGATTCACATTACTTAGGGGCCCATTTACAAAGACCTGGTAGGGCGCGCCAAATCAGCCCTACCGCCAGGGTAGCGCAAGAGTCCGGCAGTAGTTCCAAAGCTGGTGTAAGCAGTTTCCCCAGTAGAAAATAATTTTCTATTTTCTACCATTTTTGGGTGTTCCCAACAGTAATCGGCAGCGCAGCCACATTGCCGCACACTGCCTGATTAGCACGGGGTTAAAGCATGAGCCCGTACCACCTACTAAACAGTTGGCAGTAAGGGCTCAGGCAGTAAATAGCCATGCGCTAATTTTAATTAGCACACAGCCATTTACTGCACCATTAAAAAAAAGGCCTTTTTCCCAACATGGTAAAAAGTGGCCCAGCATGCGCCAATTTCACACTCCACAACTAGCGCAGGCCACTTTTTAACACTGCTTATTAAAAGGGGCCCTTAATGAGGACATTGCAGGACTGAAGCAAGTCTTGATCTGCTGGAAGTTGTACTGAATATACGACTCAGCAGCAAAAGTGACTATTCATTATTAAATCAGATTACCAGACACAAATTCAATGTACACCTTGCAGGATTAATATGAGATTGAACAATGAAATTAGGGGTTGTGGGGAAAGGAGTTAGATTGTTTGTGTTATGATTCTGCCGGTTTGGCTTTGGCTGAGGGGGGAGGGGGGACGTCTCTTCTGATTGGCTGCCAGGGGTTGTGTTGACTTCAGGGGATAGTACTTTAGCCTGCAGCTGAGGAGTTTCTCTGCTTTTGCGTTACTTCTTGGTAGTAACAGGAAAGCCTGTTAGGTTTTCTCTCAGAACGTGCTCTAGGTTCTGACAGGGATCTGTGTTGATTTAGAGTATTCTTTTCCTTCCCTCTGGGTTAGCTGCTGCTGTGTGTGTGTGTAGGTAGCTCTGTAATCAGGGTCAGCTGCTTGGTTGTTTAGTGGGGGCTGGGCATTGCTCAGCCTCCGGGGCTCTGGGCTGAGTGTTCTCCTTTGTTTGTTTGTTTTAAGGATTTCTCTTCCCAGTGTCCTGGCCTGCTGGCTCAGTGAGTTTAACCCTTTGTGTACTGTGTGTATTGTATTCCTGCCTCTGCCAGTGTGTTTGTTGGATGGGCCCCACTCCCTCTCGGGAGGGGAAGCGTTCTCTCTGATTGTTTGTTGATTTATGGCACTCTTTCTCTGCTGGCTCTACAAGCTTAACCCTTTGTGTTCTGTGTGCCTCTGTCTACAGTGGGTTTGAGGCAAGGGCTTTCTGCCTTCCTTTTGTGTTTGGTTCCTCTGGCTTCTGCCTGGGGCTCCTACCCTGGTGGGGGGGGGGGGGGTTGCTGTGTTAGTTCCCCTGTCCTGCGCTAGTCCCCTGCGTGGGCGTGGCCCGCTCTGGTCCTTTGTTTCCACCTCTGCCCTATTGCTGGTGTTCAGCGCGTGTCTGGCATCTTCGGGCCCTCTGGGTTCTTTCACCCCTCCCTGTGTGTGATTGGGTTCCAGTTCAGCCGTGAGGCTCGCACGAGTGGCTCTGTCTGCGTGGGTTCCGGTTCGGCCGCGAGGCCCGCCTGTATGCCTATTTCCCTTCTTCCTGAGGGACTGCGGGGAGGGGTAGCTTAGGGGGTATTGTGTAGCTGGGGTGTGCGGTGGTGGGTCGGTCTCCCCTTGGCCTGGGTCGGCGCCCTGCTGGCCTCGGCCAGGGCCCAAGGGCTCACGACCAACCCAACGGATTACAGTTTGACAGGAAAGCTAGTATAGTAGGGAAGAAATGTATTTTACATAATTGGATCCAAGATGAAGCAATGGAACACCAAGAAGCAAAAGGCTCTCCGAAGAGATGAAAACTTTTCCTTCTTGTATGGGAATATTATGTACAATCACTTCCATCCAGAGTATGAAGTTTTATTTTGAATGGATGTCAATGGAGACACGGAAGGTGATGAGGGAGCTATAGATGATTCTGCTAGGGACCCTACTGGTGGGGAAAGAGAGTAGGCCTGACACTGAGGGAATAAAATTAAGAGGGGTAATGGGGATGGGGTGATAGAGGGAATGGGATCTATGCAATTTCAATGACACAAAGGAACATTACATGACTGTAGTATTTGTATACTGCTATAACTGCAAAGTTCTAAGCAGTTTACAACACTTAGGGGCCCTTTTACTAAGCTGTGTAAGCGTGTACGCGAGCCCAATGAACGCCAAAATGGAGTTACCAACCGGCTACCATGTGGCTCTTGCAGTAACTTCATTTTTGGCGTGTATCAGATACGTGTGTCTGAAAAATAATTTTTATTTTCTGATGCGCGTATTGGACGTGCGCCAAGTGGCATTTGATGCACATAGGTTATTACCGCTCAGTTACCGACCGTTCACTTGTCTATTAGATTGTAAGCTCTTTGAGCAGGGACTGTCTCTCTTTGTTAAATTGTACAGCGCTGCGTAACCCTAGTAGCACTCTAGAAATGTTAAGTAGTAGTAGTAGTAGTAGTAGTAGTTACCATATGAGACTTCACTACTAGGTCAATGGCTGGTGGTAAGGTCTCAGACCCTAAATGGATGCGCAACAAATTTGATTTTTCTGCACGTCCATTTTCAGCAAACATTTTAAAAAGGCATTTTTTGCAGGTGTGCTGAAAAATGGATCTGTGCGCGTCCAAAACAGGTGCCTACACTACTGCAGGCCATTTTTCAGCGCACCTTAGTAAAAGGACCCCTTAATTAAGAAGGCTGTAAGAAACTAGACCTCTTATTATCTGGTATGTTTATCTGCAGTATGGGATGGAGGATGGTTAAGTGGTGAGAAAGAATTGGGAGGGTGCAGAATAATAAATACTTGATAACTGATGTTTAATAAGAATATATAAATGCTGTTCAGGGATGAGTTCTTGTTGATGTTGGATTTGGTCATTCTGTTTCCTTGCTTCTATATCTTAGTAGTAAGGTTCACTAGCTTTCGTCAAACCTATTTTTCATAATTGATTTTGACAGGTGCCACACCCACTTCTGGGTAGTCAGTCAATAAGAATCAAGGATCCACTTTAGTCCTGCCCAATCTCCACCCAAACCATGCCGCTTCCGCTCTGCCCTACCCCTTTTGTTGGTGTCACCAGAAGTAATGCCATAACTCCTCACTAAACCACCTCTTTTTGGTGGTGACACAGAAAATGATGTCATAACTCCATCCAGGCCACACCCTTTTTCCAAGATGATGGTGACCATGCATCACACAAATCCAATATAGTGGCATCCATAGCATCACTTCCTGTTACAAAGATGGACATGGGGAAAGCCACTGCTTGACCTGGGATTGGTAACATGGAATGGTGCTACTAATTGGGTTTCTATAAGGTACTTGTGATCTGGATTGGCTACTGCTTAAGACTTCACAAATCCAGGATGGCAGTGAATAATGCAAACCACGTGATGGGAAGTGTTGTCTGTCAACAGACACTGCTCCTTCCAGGCACAGAGCATGCACGGTTTGGTTCCTTTTATTTCCCCAGCCCTTGTGTGTTTTTATGGTCGACCAAGAGCAAATGACTCTGCCTACCATTTTAGAACTTTCACTGCTCATTATCCCTCAGAAATAAAACACATTTCAGCCTTCAGACTAAAATAAACTTTTTGTGTGCCCTCAGCAATTTCCGTCTGTTTCTATGAACAGCATGCTGAAATCCCCATCCTCCTCCCTCCTGTGCAAAACAGGGCAAGCTAGCAGTTCAGAAAAGCAGAGCTTTGTGACTGCTGTTTTAGAGGTTTGTATGGGTGTTTTTTTAATGAGATAGAAAGGCATTTCAGCTTTCAGACTACACACACACACACACACACACCTACACACCTTAAAAGGCTTTTGCTTTACAAATGCCACAGCCCTCTCCTCCTAGCTTTTCTCTCTGTATGCAGTCTTTTATAGCTGTAATCCAAAGGCTGTAATGTACATTTTACAAAGCAAAGAGTTTTCTTTGACTGTGAAAATTGATTGATTTTAAAGAAAGCTAGAAAAATAAGAGTTTTGTATGCTTTCCACAGAGAAGCAGGCACATAGCTTTACCAGATAGGCCCCTTCTCCCCCTTCCTTCTGCAGAAAGACCCTCATTCATTCATTAGGGCACCTTCAGGAATGAGGTAAAAACATCTTTTTGGAGAGAGTGATTTGATTGTACATTTCACAGTATTTCTTAGGTTTTTACTTGCCTGAACAGCATTTTAAAAGATTTTAAAATGATTTAAGAAATGCAAAACTCACTGACAAATTGTGCCATCAGTAACTTGAAATCCTTGAGTGCAAAAGGCTCCCACCTCTACTGACGATCCTGTCATGAGACACAGTAGGCAGAAGAGCAACCCCTCCCCAAACTTGGTGGACAATTATTACAGTACTAGTAAAAAAGGCCCATTTCCGTGAGAGATGAAACGGGCGCTAGCAAGGTTTTCAGTGTGCAGCGATCGTCCTGTCTCCCGGGGCCCCCCTGCAGGCAACCGTCGTCAGCGACCCAGCTGTCCCCTAACCCCCCTCCAGGCACCTGTGCATCGCGTTTCGAGCCTCCTGTCCCCCAGGCCCCCTGCAGCGACCCATCGTAAGCGAGGCAGCTGTCCCCCAGCCCTCCTCCAGGCATGTGTGCGCTCAGTGATGCGGGGTCCGTATGTAAAATGGCCGCCGAGGGGCAGGGGGAGATCGTGCTTCGTGGAGTGTCAGTGCTCCGCCCTCGTCGTCATCACGTTGTGACGTGAGGGCGGGGCACACAGTCATGGGCAAAAAGGATATCTCGACGCCTCACACTTCCAGTTGAGGCTTCATTTAGAACGTTGGGGTTGCGAATTACGTGCGGAATGGGCGTGGCTGAGGGCGGGTCTATGAGTGACAGTGAGCGGTGCATGAGTGACAGTGAGCGGTGCTGACAGCCTAGCCTACCAACAGTGCAGGGTTTCAGTGTTTCCCTGCCACAGAGTGAGCTTCAGAATGTTGGAGGTGAGAATTATTTATATAGATGTCTGTTGATATAGAACATGTCTGGGCATGTCTCACTGCCCTCTCTCCTGCCAAAAGAGGCATAAAAGGACAACATGTGATAACACATGACAATCTGATATAAATGGCAGCACGCTGTTGGCATTCTAAACACACACAATCCAGCTATTATCCTTCAATTTGATCTCTCAAGTGTGTTTGATCTCCTAGATCATGACATATTACTATTAACTCTTGAGAAAATAGGGATATCAGGTCAGATATATAACTGGTTTTGTGGATTTCTTACCAGGTGATCATACAGGGTTAAGATGACAGATTATTTTTCTAATCAGTGGCATAATTCTTGTGGAGTACCACAGGGTTCACCTTTGTCATCCATATTATTTAATGTGTTTATGCGTTTATTTATTTACTTCAGCTTTTCCGCGCTGATTGCCTGCTTGCTATGAGGGTGTGACTTCATGAGCTCTGTGCTATATGTGTGTATATACATGGGGTTGTGATTTTATGAGTATATGTATGGTATGGTACTTTGGATGGTTTGCTCGTTGTCATCTTTTTATTTTTTAATATTTGCCTATCCTATTTATATTGTAGTTCCTTTTCCTATTTCTGTTGGATTTTGTAGTAAACCACCCAGAAGGTGTCCGATGGTGCGGTATATCAACTTATAATAAACTTGGAAAAACTTTAGGAGTAACATACTAAGAACAAGATCTCCTATCTTACAGTTATGCAGATAACATTACTGTTTTGATTCCTTTTTCATAAGAACATATGAATAGCCATACTAGGTCAGACCAGTAGTCCATCTAGCCCAGTATCCTGCTTCCAGCAGTGGCCAATCCAGGTCAGAAGTACCTGGCAGAAACCCAATTAGAAACCCAATTAATAGCAACATTCTAATCTACCAATCCCGGAGCAAGCAGTGGCTCCCCCTATGTCCATCTCAATAACAGACTATGGACCTTTCCTCCAGAAACTTGTCCAACTCTTTTTTAAACCCAGATATGCTAACCATAGTTACTACATCCTCTGGCAACGAGTTCCACAGCTTAACTATTCTTTGAGTGAAAAACATTTCCTCCTATTTGTTGTAAAAGTATTTCCATGTAGTTTCATTGAGCATCCCCTTGTCTTAGTACTTTTTGAAAGAGTGAAAAATCGATTCACTTTTACCCATTCTACACCACTCAGGATTTTGTAGACCTGACATTCTTCCTCAGCCATCTCTTTTCCAAGCTGAACAGCCCTAACTTCTTTAGCCTTTCCTCATATGGGAGCAGTTCCATTCCTTTTATTATTTTGGTAGCTCTTCTTTGAACTTTTTCTAATTCTACTATATCATTTTTTGAGATACGGTGACCAGAATTGAACGCAATATTCAAGGTGAGGTCACACCGTGAAGTGATACAGAGGCATTGTAATATTCTTGGTCTTATTTTGCATCCGTTTCCTAACAATCACATATTCCATTCAGTTAGACTTCTACTATTAAAAATGCCATCAAATTAGTAGAAGATTGGATGCTTGTACATAAACTGAAATTGAATATAGAGAAAACCAAATTTTTATATCTTGATTACTAAACCGCATTATAAGCACGTTAGTGTCTTTAATGCATATTTATCTATTTATTTATTTATTTAGTGCATTTTTACCCCACCTTTTCCCACAGGATGCGGGCTCAAAGTGGCTTACAATAGACTGGAAAGGCGATCGCCAGATCAGTGGTAGTACAAATACAATATTTAAACAAATAAGTAGGCAGAGAGAAGAAAGCAAAAAGAATAGAAATTTAGGAGTCCAAAATTAGGTCTTGACTCGCTGAGACATATTAAGGTAGGTAATCAGATCTCTACATCCGGCCACTCGCGATCTTCGTCAAAAACAGCTGACCAGCAAGCTGAACCCGCCAGCAGGACAGGAATGCAGGCGAAGGCCAACGGCTGGAAATGGCGGTCCAGGAGGAAACAGGGCCCCTTCAACGTGCAGCACACTCCAAACACAAAGCAGCTGCAGATGTCCAGCAGCCGACAGCCGGCAGCGCAAGAAGATGACCTCCCCGGTCCAGCAGCAAAGCTGAGTGGTAATTGGCACAGGCCCTCTGACACCCTCCATTGCAGCGTCAGCGCAAACGATCTCTTTGCTGGTCGTCCGACAAGCCGGCTGCAAGGAAAGACGGACAGCTGCTCCCCATGGCATAGTGGACCGAAACAGGTGAAAAGGAGGTAATCAGAGCTTCACAGTGCCTAACAAAGCTGGTTCGAGCAGAACCAGGCCAAAACACAGCCAAACAACGGTGTAGCTCGGCGATGGTACCTGGAGCTAACGGTTCCGTACCCATCAATCAGCAGCCATTTTATTTTGCATTTTGAGCATATCAGAGGGAGCAGAGAGGGCAGATGGAACTGTCTTTATGGAGCAATTGCTACCCAACTTGCTGGACTTGTGTCCCCATTCCATTTGAAACTGAGAGGGCACATCACATCCCTACCCATTAATTGCTGGGGTTTAATTTCCCCATTCTATCATACTAAAGGCTCTGCAATACCAGCAGGTCATAGTGATTTTGCAGAAAGCTTGGCTCAAGGCTCTGATGGTTTGATTTGTCTCAATAAAACAATGCTTATGTATTTAAATCTTCATCCATACCGTTCATTTGTGGCAGCAAGGCACAGTCCATAAGGCCAGGTACAGCAGAACCACATTAGGAGGGTGAGAGGCACTTCACTAATCATGTTGAAACTTCTAAAATATATTTATAGTGAATTTTGAAATAATTGCAAGAATTAACTCTTGTATTAGTAGGTCAAATGTGTATTATATCAACACAACACAAAAGGAAATATAATATACAGAATGTATCTGTCAAAAAGACCTCCATGAGAGGAAACCAAAACTAAATTAGACCATATTCTGCAGTTCCAAACATATGAAGAAAAAAAACTAAAAAATGAAGGAAAAGAAAGCAAAAACAGAAAATTGAGGAAAGAGGATAGATACTTGTCTTACTAGCCTTCACCTAAAGTTCTTCCACCTCCAAGCCCAAATATAGAAAGAAAAAGATGAAATTCCTCTTTTGTTATCAAGGAAATTCAGGAATTGCTGTAGATCATAGAAAATATACTAAGGAAGTCAATTTAAAATCATTTGCTGGTGTGAATAGTGGCATTTTAAATGTGTAGATTGCATTCACGTATAAATGGCGATTTCAGACAGCTGCTATTTATTTATTTATTGCATTTGTATCCCACCTCTTTGCAGGCTTACAATACATCATGATTAGTGGAAGAATGTTAGTAGATAAACATTTAGTATTGCAGGGTTTTGGTCAGCATGATGATAATAAAACAAAGTAATAGTATACAAGCAGATATTAAGAGACAATTCTGAATATAGATGGGCGAGTTGTGCATATTCACATTGGTTGATCTTTGTGGTAGGCTTTCTTAAAGAGATGGGTCTTCAGTAATGAGCGGAAGTTCGTTCTTTCGTAAATCGATTTCAAGCTGCGCGGCAGTGCATTCCATAACTGCGTGCTCAGGTAGGTGAAGTTTGACGCATGCATTAGTTTGTATTTCATTCCTTTGCAGCTGGGGAAGTGCAGATCAAGGAATGTGCGGGATGATCTTTTGGCATTCCTAGGTGGTAAGTCAATCAGGTCAGACATGTAAGCTGGTGCGTCTCCATGGATAATTTTGTGAACTAGTGAGCATACCTTGAACGCGATACGTTCCTTAAGTGGGAGCCAGTGTAGTTTTTCTCATAAGGGCTTGGCACTTTCAAATTTTGGTTTGCCAAATATAAGTCTAGCTGCAGTGTTCTGGGATGTTTAGAGTTTCTTGATTATTTGTTCTTTGCAGCCGGCATATAGTGCGTTGCAATAGTCTAGATGACTGAGCACCATTGATTGTACCAGGTTGCGGAAAACACTCCTTGGGAAGAAAGGTCTTATTCTTTTTAATTTCCACATTGAGTGGAACATCTTCTTGGTTGTATTTTTCGCATGGTTCTCTAGTGTTAGGTGTCGATCAATGGTAACTCCGAGAATTTTTAGGGTTTCTGAGACAGGAAGGTTTAGAGTTGGTGTGTTAATGGCAGTGAATTCTTTCTTGTTGTGTTTACACGTGGAGATCCTGGGACCTAACGTGGATGTGTTTGAGTGAGCCAAAAAACATATATAATAAAAATACATGTATATAGAATAAATTTCCAGAAAGCAGTACAGAGAGGGTCCAGAGTACAAAATAAAGTCCAAAATACAACAAAGGCACCAGGAGCCCTCAGAAATGGGACACAGTTCTTTATTGACAAATGTCAATTTTCCAAGGTGGACCTGACACGGGCCGTGTTTCGGCACATAGCGCCTGTGTCAGGGGTCTGGTGTGTTCAAAAGCCAAGGCTTCTTCCCCACAAAATAGGGTAGTAATCCTATAAGAATAAGAAAGAGTGGGAGTAAAACGTGGACTTTAAGAAGTCACAGCCATGGATATTAAAAGAGAATTAAACAGCGATTGAGCTTTTTGGAATAAGGCAAAGCTAAGTGCATACACAGAACTGTTTAACCTGGCTGTTGTTTTTGTATATTTCAGTATTGATTACATTTTTTTCTTCTTTTTTAGACCCTTTATATAGTTTTTTAGGGTCATATTTAGGATTTGATGAGCATTTGAACTGGAGGTTTATTAAATTGATTTTCCCATATGCCTAAGCACTGCAGATTTTCTCTCATCATTAGATATAAATAGGAGAGTTTTTCTCTGCAGTGTAAGGTAGGTGGTGGTAGCCGATGATGAATGTCAGTCAGTGGTGTCCTAATTTACATAAAGGTACCCTGGACGTATGAGGCTATATATTATTAAATGATAATATAGCAGTTCATTGCCTCATCTATATCCTGTTGATTTGGAGCAATTAGAGTGAGTTTAAGTTTCTGATATTGCATTGCTCTATGCAGTTTTGAATTGGTTTGCTTTAGTAATCCACTCGGCCATATGGGCAAATTAGCGTGCACAACTTAAGGCACCATAGATAGAATTTGGAGGTATGTGCACATGGGGATTGTGAGAGCAGCATATCTTTCCAGTGTATGTCTAATCTCTCTCCAGTGATGTCTGGAAATATTGTGCGGTGAGGGCCTCCTATGGTGCCTGAAGATCTCCCAGTAGTGTATTATACACATGACTGCCAGGAGGTCAGTCTCTTCTGTTAAGATGTTGGCTCCCTTCTGGTAGCCATGTTCATCAGATAATGTAGAGGACACAATATTATGTGCACTGGAAACTGTTTGTCCAGGATCCACGCTGTTCATGCTGCTACTGTGTACAGACATTTGGGCACATCATGCTATGTGTTACTGTGGATGTACATTTGGGCACATCATGCTATTTACGTTGGCTGTCCAACATTTTTCCCTGATGTGGCACACAACCTATTGGAAAACACATTCCAACACTGTCTTCTATGTGATCTTCTACCTGAGTCAGTGGCCTACAGTGTCTACAGCTGTTTAGTCCCTCAAATGAGGCAGGCAATTGGCTCTTATACATGTTTAGACATTGGATCTAGATGTCTACATGTTGTATGTCCATGCTTTTTTTGGCTGTCCATTAAATGTTTTTGGCCGTTCATTTCTGAGGGTGATTTCACACACTTGGACATTCATCTTAGGGGTTCAGGAATGCCCCTCCTTGGCCACATGTCTTTTGTTGGCCACCTAGTTTGACTTTGGTACGTCCTTTCTAAAATACCATTCCACATCAATAAAAGAACAATAACAGCAGAAGAACTGAACAGAGAAGAAGGCAACACACTAAGGCTGTCAGTCCCCAAATCCAGACTGAAAAAATAGGCTTTAAGACCCATTTAAACCTAGGGAGAGAGGTCTCAGTTCATAAGTATTTAGCAATGGAATTCCACAGTACAGGGGCCAGAATACAGAATGTGGAGGCGTGGGTTTCCTCAAGATGAGCTCAGGATGGAGTGGGATAAAAAGCAGATTATCACTCTGGGATTTGCAAAGAATGGAAAGGGGCAAGAGGGATCAGCATGTTAAAAATCAGTGTAGGTAAAGCAGTATGAATAGCCTTCAATGACAGAAGAACTTTAAACTTCTAGGACACACTGTAGGTACCCAATGAAGCTCCTTCAACAAAGGGGGCAAATGATTGGAACTCTTGGAAAAGTAAATTAGCCTGGCTACAATATTTTGAATCAGTTGAAGTCTTCAGAGGGCAACTTGTCAAGCTCAATTATAAAACTTATCTGCCTAGTCTTCTGCCTTGGGAAGGGCGCCATATTCTGTGTATTCTTCAAACATTATCTTCTTTTTAGTTTACATACCCACTAGCCTGATTTAATTAAATAAATAAAAGAGACTCTTCACCATTTCTGATGTGTATGTCTATCCTCTGTTTCTTTAGGACCCCTTTTATCAAGTTGTACTAGTGGCTTCCGATGCAGTAATACCAACAAAGCCCATTCGCTTTGAATGGGCTCCGTCGGCATTGTTACACGTGAACCGCTAGCGCGGCTTGATAAAAAAGGCCCTTAGTAACAGAAGCACTGAACTATATTTGATAACTAATAAACTAAAAGATAATTTACAATCCTTAACTAAGAAGGATCTTATACTTTAAAACTGCTCCCCTGTCACTTGTTTGGATTCAGAATTGAGTCTTTCAGACTCAAAAGGTCACAAGCATCTTCAGTCAGCCATAGCAGCTACATGTTTTTCTTTTCTTGAATAAATTTTCAAGATGTTTAGATGTTTAAGTCCACCTCTAACTCTGGATAATATGGTGTTGCAGGTTAATAATTTACAGATTAAATTAGATGACTCATTTAGAATCCTGGGAATTGATATAGACAGTAAATTATCTTTAGGCACCCAGGTTCATAAGGTGGTAAGAAATTCCTTTTTGCTACTTAAGAAATTAAGAACTATTCAGAAATTTTTCAGTATGTCAGTGTTTAGGCTGTTGGTTCAGACTTTACTACTCTTGCAGTTGGATTACTGTAACTCTATCTATATTAGTTGCTCTAAGTTATTGAAGATTAAATTACAACAGGTGTAGATGCAGCAGCTAGGGTTATTTTCGCAGCTGATAAATCTAAACACATTACCCCTTTGTTATCTCATCGCATTGGTTACCACTGGAAGTGAGATTTCAATTCAAGGTGGCTGCTTTGACCTATCTGGCAATGTATGGGTTAACTCCTGCTTACTTGAATGCACATCTTTCTTTTTAAAATGATATTACTCTTAGGGCTACTAAGAATCAATTTTTATTAAAGTTTTTCTCAGTTCTTAAAAAATGTCTAAAAATTGGTTTTGGAGATACCAATTTGGACGTTTTTGTGAGAAAAATATCCAAATGCAGATTTATGCCACTTTTTGGACATTTTTCTCTTTTGAAAATGAGCCCAATGGTCTTTGATTGCCCTCATTTGCCAGGACCCATAAGGAGAGGGGGCATCCTGACCAGGCCCAACAACCTAAGGCTGACCAAAGAGGTAGTTTCTGCTGGAAGATCAGTAACTGAGATGAGAGCTCCGGGCAGGTAGAATGGGTAAACCCTCCAGGACTGGAGCAGGGAGAAGCCTGTTCGGAATCTGAGGGGGCAGCTCGAAGAAGTGCACCTCTGAAGGGAAAGTACAGACTGGGAGGTCCAGTCCTGAGGAGGTCCGGCAGCTGGGAAAAGCCCAGTGGGATGCTTACCTACTGAAGGAGCTGGAAGCCTCAGTCTTGGATTATTCTGGCACAAAGTATGGGTATGAGAGGACTGGACAGAATTGTAAATATGTAAATATCCTAAGATTTTTCAAGAGAACACTAATTCAATTATTAAGACCTCTACCAATAAAATAGATTGTTTTAAATGCCTCTACCAATAACATGGACTGTTTGTTAAGTATATAAGATGAAGTTCGGATACCTGCCTGTTGCAGCGTTCCAGTAAAGTTATTGCATTGAATATAAATCCTGGAATGGAGAGTTTCTTTGGCGTGCGAGTGAAGTCAATTTGTTCAGAGACTAATAGAGAAATGATAAACAGAGTGGCTTAATACACTATGGCCTACCAGGATCAAGCCTGGCCCTGGACTGTGCCCAACCCATTAGATCTTGATCTTGTTTGTGGCTCTGGTCTTGGGTGCGCCACCCGAGAGCTTAGCCGGTGCCCAGGATTTATGCAAGAGACCAGGGTTACATATGTCAATGCAGATTCAGACCCAGTCATTGAATGAGGACAGTTTTCATATCCTTGCTAGATGATCTCCACAGAAACCACGACAGGGGATCCACCTCCGTGTTAGTACTACTGGATTTCTCTATAGCGTTTGACATCGTGGATCAAGAGGCATCAATGTAACAGCTGCCTGTTCAGATCCTATATATTGTATATTTAATGACCATACTGTACACAAAAACCCATATTAAAAGGTTATACTCAGCTTTCAGTACCCTGGGGTAGAGCAGCTTGTATTGTTTACATAAGAGGCCCAGATGATTGTTTTTAGTTTCATTCTGTAATTTTTTTCAGTCTTTAAGAAAGGCTCCTGCCAAACATTAGGTTAGGATATTGTGCAGCTATCTTGTGACCATGACTAATGAATCATGCACCTTCTGAACACCATACAAGCATAAGCATTGAGATAAGACAAAGGAGGTAATATTAATCCCCCAGTAATCAGTGTTTTGTTATATTATTATTAGCATTTGTGTAGTGCTACCAGACGCAGGCAGCGCTGAACACCTGATACAAAGAGACAGTCCCTGCTCAAAAGAGCTTACAATCTAAATAATACAGACAGACAAGACAGTTACGGGTGAGGGAAGTAATGGGTGAAAAGGAAGGAAGGGACAAGGGGAGGGCAATTGAGTAGTGGCTAGGAGCTAAAAAGCAGCAGTGAAAAGGTGGGTTTTCAGTATAGATTTGAAAACAGGTAGAGATGGAGCTAGACGTATAGGTCCAGGAAGTCTATTCCAGGCATAAGGTGCCACGAGAGAAAAGGAGTGAAGCCTGGAGTTAGCAGTGGAGGAGAAGGGGGATGACAAGAGAGATTTGTCCAGTGAGCGGAGTTCACAGGGAGGAATGTAGGGAGAGATGAGAGTGGAGAGGTAATAGGGGGCTGCAGAGTGGATGCATTTAAAGGTCAGTACGAGAAGTTTAAACTGAATGCGGAAGCGGACAGGGAGCCAGTGAAGTGACTTGAGGAGTGGGCTAGTGTGAGTATAACGATTCTGGCGGAAAATACGTCGTGCCGCAGAATTTTGGACAGATTGTAGAGGAGAGAGATGGCTGAGCAGAAGACCAGTGAGAAGTAAATTGCAATAGTCCAAGCGAGAGGTGACAAGGGTGTGGATAAGGGTTCTGGCAGCGTATTCAGAAAGGAAGGAGCGAATTTTGCTAATATTGTAGATAAAGAAACGACAGGTTTTGGCGATCTGTTGAATATGTGCAGAGAAGGAGAGAGAGAGGAATCAAAGATGACTCCAAGGTTACGAGCCGAGGAGACAGGGAGGATGTGAGGATGTTATACCCGGATATATAGCACCAGGCCATACCAGGATAGCGACACTAAATATCTGGGTATTCAGGGGCCACTGGAAGCAATCGGGATACCGCTGATATTCTGTACTGGTACCCGGATAGCTATCGGAGCAAGGTAGATCAGCCATTTCTCCAATCTAATTTGCCTGGAGAGTTATCTGGTTATTGGTGCTGAATATCGACAATACCTGGATCATTTTCGGCTCTGCCTTAGCTCCATCCCTAGACCATTCTGGCATTACCTGGATAGTACTAAAGTGGTTGACCCTATTCAGCTGAATTATCAGATTAATGCTGCTGAGCACTAGTTATCTGGGTAGCAGTTGCTGGTACCTGGATAATTAGCTTTCAATATTGACCCAAAGTGTTTTATTAATCAAAAGATACCAAGGAACAACATAAGTGACCTGCAAAAGTGACTTTTTTTCCATTTCTTGAATTTCTGTGTGCTAATGTTTGCATTAGCATGTGGCCAGAAACAAAATTGCCGTGAGAGTACTTACTGCATCCTAGTGGAGGTGCTAAGGATCCTGTGTTATGGGTCTACTAACCATATGTGCACTTGTAAGCTGATTAACATGGTCATGTCCATTTTCTGCCCATGACATGCTCCCCCCCTCGCATAACAAAATACAGAAAAATAATCACCAAGTGCTTACTGTTCGCAGATGCCAAATCTATTTATTTATTTATTGCATTTGCATCCCACGTTTTCCCACCTCTTTGCAGGCTCAATGTGGTTTACAATACATCATGGATAATGGAAGTAAGAAGAGAATAGATATTTGGTATAACAGAAGGATTTTGGGTTGCATGGTAACAGTGGCTTAGCCAGACTGCCAATTTTGGGTGGGCCTGAACCCAAAGTGGGTGGGCACAAAATTTTCTCTCTACCCCCCTCCCCCAGCAAAATTTAGTCACACTTTTCAGTGAGCTTTCAGAGGCCAAAACCTCCTGCCTCAGGTCAATATAATGCTGTTACGATATCCTCTCCTGACCTAAGGAAGGAAGTATTGGTCTCTGAAACTTTATTAACACAGGTACCATATAACTTTATTCTAAATTAAAAATAAAATTATTTTCTTTACCTTTGTTGTATGGCCATTTACTTTTTCTCATTGTGTTGCTCCCAGTCTCTAGATTCTGCTTTCCTTCGTCTTTCTCTTGCCAGGGTTTTCCTGTCCGTTCATCACCTATGGCTTTTCATCTTTTCCTCACCATTGTACTCCACATGCCCCTTCCTCTTATTCTCCAGTCTTTCCCTACTCTGTCCTCTCCCTCTTTCCATCCAGCAGCTCCCCTCTTTCTCTCCCCATCCTTCCAGTGTCTCCCCTCTTCTTTTGCATCCAGCGTCTCCTTTATCTCCCTACCCTTCCATCCAGTGTCTTCCCTCTTTCTCTCCTTATCCTTCCACTCATCTACCCTCTCTCCTGATCCTTCCATCTAGTGTCTCTATCTCCCCTCTCCTTCTATCCAGTGTCTATCTCTCTACCCTTTTCTGTTCAGTCTCCTCCCTCTCTCCACATCCTTCTAGTTTTCTCCCCTTTCTCTCTGCATCCTATCATCCATCTCCCCTCTTTCTCTCCCTATCCTCCCATGTCCAGCAGCTCTCTTCCCTCTAGTCCTTTCTTCCTCTTCCTTCCTTGTCCAGCAGCTCTCCAGCCCCTTCCTCCTCTCCCTCCCATGTCCAGTAGCTCTCTCCCTTCCCGCCAGTCCCTCCCATGTCCCAGCAGCTCTCCCTTCCCGTCAGTCCCTTCTTCCTCTCCCTCCCATGTCCCAGACGCTCTCTCCCTTCCCTCCAGTCCCTTCTTCCTCTCCCTCCCATGTCCCAGCAGCTCTCTCCCTTCCCTCCAGTCCCCTTCTTCCTCTCCCTCCCATGTCCCAGCAGCTCTCCCTTCCCGTCAGTCCCTTCTCCCTTCCCTCCAGTCCCTTCTTCCTCTCCCTCCCATGTCCAGTAGCTCTCTCCCATCCAATCCCCTCCTCCTCTCCATCCCATGTCCAGCAGCTCTCTCCCTTCCCTCCAGTCCCTTATTCCTCTCCCTCCCATGTCCAGTAGCTCTCTTCCTTCCATGTCCCAGTAGCTCTCTCCCTTCCTCCTCTCCCTCCCATGTCCCAGTAGCTCTCTCCCTTCCCGCAAGTCCCTTCCTCCTCCCCCTCCCATGTCCCAGTAGCTCTCTCCCTTCCTCTTCTCCCTCCCATGTCCCAGCAGCTCAGCCATTTTCCCTCCAGCCCGCCCATCCACAACCTTCCCACTGCCCTTTTGTCCCGCGGAGGCAGCGTTCAGCGTTTCCTTCCCGCCCTGTCTTTCCCCCAAGCTCCGCTGCATCGCCCCAAGTGGAATCCTTCTCCTTTTCGGCTGTCGCGCTGCGCTGCCGTTCACACAAGCAGCTTCACTCCTCCTCCACCGCGTTCATCCGGCCCTAACAGGAAGTGCATCAGAGAGGGCCAGAATGGACGCGGCGGGGGAGGAGCGAAGCTGCCTGTGTGAACGGCAGCGCAGCGTGACGGCCGAAAAGAAGAAGGATTCCACTTGCAGGGACGATGCAGCGGAGCTTGAGGAAAGACAGGGCAGGAAGGAAATGCTGAACGCTGCCTCCGCGGGACAAAAGGGCAGCGACAGCGTGCGAAGGATGGGCGGGCCTGGAGGGAAAATGGGTGGGCCTGGGCCCGTCCAGGCCCACCCGTGGCTACGCCCCTGCATGGTAATAGAATACATGAACACTTTATCAAGACCCCCTCAAAAATACTAAATAATGTTAAGATGAATCCACAGGAGCAGGTGTAAGTGAAGCCACAGAAGCATGTAACTTGCCTTGAGTTTAGCTAACCATCTAATTATCCCAACTGACTCTGTACCACACATCTTGTCCCCATCATATATCTGCTGTTGGTCCCTCAGCTATATGGTAAACTGTACTGCAGCCAGCAGAAGAGGTAGTAAAGGTAGCAGGGCTCTTCCACAAAATACAAGAGGACGAGAGTTATAATGACCAAAATCTTTATTCTTCAAAACCCGACACAGTACTGTGTTTCAGCATAAAGCCTGCATCAGGGTCTGTATATAGAATCACTGATGCAAATGGGGGTCAGGATAACAGTCTTTAAAAAGATGCAAATCCTAGAAGACATGTGGTGCAACATGCAGGAGTGAAAATGCTGAAAATAATTTGCATCATATCTAAGTTAGTTGAATGTTCTCATGCATACTTATTAGGTGTTGTGAAGAAACAGTGGGGTCCTTTTACAAAGGCGTGCAGAAAAATGGCTTGCGGATAGACAGTCACTGGATCTGGGGCTAGGGGGTGGAGTGAGATGTGCTGCATCACCCCGGGGGGAGAAGAAGGAACGGACAGGGAGAGGTACTGCTGGACTTAGGGGCGAGGGGGTGGAAGGAACTGACAGGGAGAGGTGTTGCTGGATCTAGGGAGGGGGAAGGTGGAAGTGACAGAAAGGGAGAGGCACTGCTGGACCTGGGGAGGGGGAGGGTGGAAAGGACAAAAAGGGAGAGGTGTTGCTGGATCCAGGGATGAAAAGGAAAAAGGACAGGTGCTGCTGGACCAGGGGGGAGGGGGAAGGAGGTGGAAGAGACAAACAAGAGAGGTACTGCTGGACCCTGGGGGGGGGGGGGGGCAAAATGGAGGACGGGATAAAAAAAGAAGAGGTGCTTCTGGACCTGGTGGGGGGAGGCGGAGGAAGGGGTGGACAGGGTGGGGGCTGGACCCAGGGTGAGGGAGATGGAGATAAGCTGAACCAGCATAGGGGAGTGGAGGGGAGAGGGCAAGAGAGGGGGAGATGCTGGATGAGAGAGAGAGAGACTGGATCAGGGGGAAGGGAGAGCAGATGCTGGGCTATGAGGGGGTGGGCTGCAGGAAGAGATACTGGCCCCAGGGTGGGGAGGAGGTGTGAGAGGAAGGGAAGAGGGGAGTGATAAAGGAGATAGATAAGGGAGATAGAGAAGAAATGCTTGGCATGGAGGTACAGAGGGACAGAGAGGGGCAGTGCTGGACAAAGAGGGGAGAGGAACACAGGAACAGTGCTAGACATTGGGGGGAGATATGGGGCAATGCTGATCTCAGGGGAGGGATAGGAACAGAGAGGCAGATGTTGGACAGGGCAAGATAGGGACACCTATGGAAGATGCTGACTATAGGGCAAGGATAGGGACAAGGACACAGAGGAGAGATGCTAGACATGGAGGGGAGCAGGGACAGAGAGAGGAGAGGCTGAACAGGATAGGGAAGCAGAGGGATGCTGGACAAAAAGAGCAAGGAAATGTCAAATGGACAGGACACCCAGTAGAAAAGAGACACTGAGCTTAAAGCAAATGATAAAATGCTCAGACCACAAAGACAGAAAAGTATTGTATTCAGAATTTATTAATTTGGAATATGTCGTGGACAGGATGCTGGGCTCGATGGACCCTTGGTCTTTTCCCAGTATGGCATTACTTATGTACTTATGTACTTATGTCAGACGTAGGAGGTGTGCATCTCTGATATCTTGTATTTCAGTTTCTGTTTCTCTAGTATTGCAAGTGGGCTGTGTAGTATTTCTATACATGCAGAGTCTGAATTCTTCAGGTTTTTTTTGCCTTTATATCTCTACTAGTAAAAAAGGCCCGTTTCTGTCAGAAATGAAACGGGCGCTAGCAAGGCTTTCCTGGGAGTGTGTATGTTTGAGAGAGTGTATGTGAGAGTGACTGTGTGTGAGAGAGAGAGAGAGAGTGAATGTACGAGTGTGTATGTGTGTGAGAGAATGAGTGTGGGTGCGAGTTCGGGTGTGACAGAGAGAGTGTGTGGGTGAGTGAGAATGAGTGTGTACAAGTGCGTATGTGATCCTGGTTTCTGTAGTTGAGGGGGTTTTCCCGGGAGGCTGGCTGTGCCAGGCTATTTGCCATCTGTGCCGTGAGGTCCCTGAGCTATCGTGATGGAGGCTGTCACACTTTCTATACCTCTGTATGTTGTACATAGCTTCCTGCTGTTTCCCTCTGTGTGAGACAGAGGTACCTGGGTTCTGTGTAGAAATGATTTTTCAGTGTTTGTGTGAGGCTCTGTGGCAATGGGCTGTGCTTCCTGCGTGTCTCTGTAGGTTGCCTGCCTTCACAGTTCCTCCATGCTGTGTGGCAAGCTGCTTTCCCTGTGGGCATTGCTGATGAGCGGCATGGCGATTGTTTGGGAGGTATGTGCTTGGGGGGGGGGGGGGGAGGTGGTGGGCGATGCGCAGAGGAGGGGGGCAGGGCTTACTCATCGCCGTGCGCACGTCGTGGTTTTGTTTGTTTTTGTACTCCTGCTCCTCCCCCTGTGTTCATGGTGGTGCTCCCCCTTCCCCCTTCATCGGTCGTGGTTTTGTGTGCCTTCTGCCTTTCCTGCCCTGCCGTCGACGTGTGTCCATACGACTTGTGGCTTCTGCCTTCCCGGCCCCGCCGGCGACGTCATCGCGAGAGGCGGGGTTGGATCGCCCGAGCTGTCAGTAGAGCATTTCTCTTGTGGAGTGTAAAAGTAATCCTCTCCACATTGTCGCCCATCCAGAAGGCTCGTCCAATGATGGTATTTCGCCGCGCCTTCTAGGGGAGGTTCGCCCATTGATGACCTGCCTAATGTGCAGCTCAGCCAATGGTGGGAGAGGACGCGCCGTCAACGTAATTGTGAAAGGCGGAGAAACGCGAGGGCGGAGCTACAGGCAACAGGCCAAAGCGGATATCTCGGGCGCCTCAAGATCCGGCTTGAGGCTTCAATGGAATGTTGGAGGTGCCTTTTATATATATAGATTAGTGATCTGTGGCCACTTGTCTGTGTTTTTATGCGTGTGACCAAGATGCTGTGCAAGTGTTGTGTATAAATTACAAATAGAAAATAATAATAATAGCGAGCAGCTATAATAACTTTCCTCACCACTCTTCCAACCCCAACAATAGCTAATTTCTACTACTCCAAGGATTTAAATATAAAATCATAATTGTTCGAGGCTTCTTCAGATGAGGACAGAGCCCATGGGGACGGGGCAGGGACATGGACAGAACCTGCAGGGATGGAGCAGGGACGGAGACAGCGCCTGCGGGAACGGCGCGGGGACGGAGACAGAACCTGCGGGGATGGGGTGGGGATGGAGACAGAATCCACAGGGATGGGGCAGGGACAGACTTTGTCCCCGTGTCATTCTCTATCAGAGGGAAGGCTCGAGCCAGTGCGAGAAGCAGGTAGGAATCCCTGCTCGCTGCTGGTGAACAGAAGTATTTAAAAGGTACTGGGGGAAGGGGGGAGAGCACAGTTAAAATGTGTGTGTGTGTGGGGGGGGGGGGGGGAGGACGGGTTACATCTTCCCTGTCAGCAGAGGCATTTTGAGTTGCTCACAGCTGAGCTTTAAATGATCAGGGATTGGATTTTTTTAGCTGGTGGAGCTTGGGGATCCTTGCCAGTTACAGAATGGTGTGTCCGGTTGCTGAATGGCCCTGAAACAGAATAGGCCAGGCCAACCCAGGCCCACTAGTGGTTATGTCCCTGCTTGTGATCTAGTCTAGCCACTTCGAAGACAGGATGCTGTGGTTGATGGACCCTGGTCTTACTCAGCATGGCTTTTCTTGTATTATATTCTGATCCATTACTTGGATAATACAGTTGGGGACGCCCAAATCTCAACATTTAGGTTGACCTTAGAGATGGTCGTCCTTAGAGATGGTCGTCCCTGGTTTTCGGCAATAATGGAAACCGAGGACGCCCATTTCAGAAATGAACAAATCCAAGCCATTTGGCCGTGGGAGGAGCCAGCATTCGTAGTGCACTGGTCCCCCTGACATGCCAGGACACCAACAGGGCACCCTAGGGGGCACTGCATTAAACTTCACAAATTGCTCCCAGGTGCATAGCTCCCTTACCTTGTGTGCTGAGTCCCCCAACACCCCCCAAAAAACCTACTCCCCACAATTGTACACCACTACCATAGCCCTAAGGGGTGAAGGGGGGCACCTACATGTGGGTACAGTGGGTTTCTGGTGGGTTTTGAAGGGCTCACATTTACCACCACAAGTGTAACAGGTGGGGGGATGGGCCTGGGTCCGCCTGCCTGAAGTGCACTGCACTCACTAAAACTGCTCCAGGGACCTGCATACTGCTGTCATGGAGCTGGGTATGACATTTGAGGCTGGCATAGAGGCTGGCAAAAAAGTTGTTTTTTAGGGTGGGAGGGGGTTGGTGACCACTGGGGGAGTAAGGGGAGGTCATCCCCAATTCCCTCTGGTGGTCATCTGGTCAGTTCGGCCACCTTTTTGAGGCTTGGTCGCAACAAAAAATGGACCAAGTAAAGTCGGCCAAGTGCTCATCAGGGACGCCCTTCTTTTTTCCATTATCGGCTGAGAACGCCCATCTCTTAAGCATGCCTCAGTCCCGCCTTGCGAAGGGGAGGTTAAGGGTTTTGAACAGATGGAAGTGGAGGGGGAAGAAGGAAGGAGGCTCAAGAGCCGAGGGAGACAAAGCAGAGCCTTACCTTGTGAAGGGGAGGATAAGGGTTTTGAACCGATGGAAGTGGAGGGGGAAGAAGGAAGGAGGCTCAAGAGCCGGGAGACAGAGCAGAGCCTTACCTTTAATCATTCCTCAGGGAGAGAGAGAGAGAGAAGGGAAAAGGTAGTGCCCCCTAGAAAATGGAGGTGGGAGAAAGACTACATTTCCCAGCATCCCCGGGGAAAACCCTGGCATAGGGATTATTGGCCCCAGCATTCCCCGGGAGAGGGCTCTGACAAGGCAAGGGAGGGGCACCTGGAACACAATCAAGTAAGAGAGGAACAGCCGCCCACATTGGAGGGGAATGAGCCCATGGACTGGCAAGCAGTGTTGCCTGGTGGGCGGTTTTCCCGCCCAATTGGGCGGTTTTCCGCGACCCGCCGTGGGAAATTTTTGCCCACGGCGGGTTGCGTTTTTTTGGGCTTGTTTTGGGGTCTTTCCGTGGTTTTTTTGCGGTTTTTCGGGCTGCGGGGGGGGGCTAGTGGCGTTTTGGACGGGGTTAGTGACATTTTGGGCGGGGGTTAGTGACGTTCTGGGCGGGGCCGATGACGGGGAGGCGGGGACGGAAGAGGCGGGGCCGATGACGGCGGGGGCGGGGTTGATGATGGCGGGGGCGGGGTTGATGACGGCAGGGGTGGGGTGTCGGGGGCGGGGTTTGACTTTGGGCAGGTTTTGGGCTGGTTTTGGGCTCGTTTGGGTGGGAAAAAATTTTTCCACCTGGTAACCCTGCTGGCAAGCTGCCAAAGAGAAGGAGCAGGAGGTAGGCTCTGAGGAACCCATGGACCTTTCTGCCTGGGCTCATGCCTTGAAAGCTAAACTGAAAAACCAGGTGAACTCTTGGTGTCACAGCTGGGCTGAAAGTGGAAAGGGAAAGGTCATGCGGGAGGAGGGTCAGTGAAGTAATAGAGTGACCCAGAAAGGGGGGGATCTTTTCCTCGTTCCCCAAAAGAGTTCAGGCTGTGTTCCTTGAAGAGACTGTGTGGCTGAACTGAGTGCTAAGGCACTAAGCACTGTGGATTTTGAACTGTTGGGAAAACAAACCTTCTTTTGTGTGGGGGAGGGGAAAGTAAGCTACAGTGTTTTTTTTTCCTTTTTGTGGGCTGAGGCCCACAGAACTGTGTGTGTTGAACTGTTTGCAGAAACCCCGTGGGGGTGGACAAGATACAGGGATTCTTTTTGGGGTGTGAAGTTGGACTACAGAGGAACCTATCTGTGGGGACTGTTAATTTGGCTCCAACTGATTTGTGCAGCAGCTGGAAGGGGAAGTGTTTGTGTTTCTGCTGTACCTGGGCCCTGAGAGGAAAACAGGAGCAACTGTTTTGAAGGGCTGCAGGATTCCTTTTGAAAGTTACTGGACTGTGAATCCCTGACAATAAAGGAGCTTGGTGACTTTTACCTTTTTGGAATTTATTTTCCTTGAGCCCTGCCCTGTGGATTGCAGTGGGCCGGGAGGCTGAGTGGCCAGGGTGGAGGCAAGATCCCAGAGACCCTCGGGCGGAGGGAATGATCTTTCACAGCCTTCACTACGCTGCCAACACGCCCCCGTGAACTTTGGTCATCTCTGCGACGGAAAGCAGTTGAGGGTGCCCAAAATCGGCTTTCGATTATGCCGATTTGGGTGACCCTGAGAGAAGGACGCTCATCTCCTGATTTGTGTCGGAAGATGGGCGCCCTTCTCTTTTGAAAATAAGCCTGACAGTGTTGTTGGAATTGTGTAACATTTTTATCCTTCTAATTCAAGGTATTCTTGAACATTATGTTTTGTAAAATTATAAATAATAATAATAATAATAATAAAAAAGGTCACACCATGGAGCAATATAAAGGCATTATAATATTCTTTGTCTTATTTTCTACCCCTTTCCTAAAAATTCTTAGCAGCATCTAATTGATACATGTGTAGCGTTCTGATTGGTGCAGATATCATCGGTGAGATGCCTGTTACATCCTCTGCCTTGGCTAGGTGTGCCTGTAGGCAGGCACATCCTGATTGAACAGGCAGGGTATTACCTTCCCACTAAAAAGTTGTCCTGGAGGGCAATGGTAGTTTAGGGCTAAGAGGTGCAGTATCTGCTTAAGACATTCTCAACCACCTACAGGTACTAGTCATCCAAGGCAATTATTTTCACAATGTACCACATCAAAAGCTGTGAGAGATCCAGGAAGATCAGAAATCCATGAGCCCCCAACAGCCAGCCGTTCCTTCAGATTATCCAATAGTACAAAGAGCACTGTCTCTGTAATGGATTGTGCCTTATCCTTTCTATTCTGTTTCTGAAAAGTCATGTAACTGCACTGCCACAAAGACCTCTAAAGTTTTTACCAACATTGGGAGGTTGGCAATAGGTCTGTAGTTTTGACTACTATTTAGTCTTCTCCTTTCTTGTTTAAAATAGGATCAATAAGTGCATGCTTAAGCCCACCCTGCATCCAGCCTTCCATTAAAGAACCAAGCTTAATAGAACACAAACAAATTTCCAATTTCCAGCACCCTTCTGGCAGATATTTCAAAAGCCACAGGACATGGATCAAGTGAACAGCCCCTATTTGCCACCCTAAGCACCATCTTTTGAATCAACTCCTTTTCTAGAAGGTAAAACTCCTCCTGCTTACCTCCATCTGCCACTTTAGGAAGCCCTGAGACCAAGCTTGAATAGCCATGATTTTATTATGGAAACAAATTTGGCCAATTCTTCACTGCTTGGACCTATATCTTCCTGCTCAGCCTTCACATCAACTCCGGTACCATGTGAAAAAGTTCTCTAGAAACATTAACTGCTAGCAAGATCCAACTATTAATTTTTTTTCATGCCAAAAGTAAAGAATAATATTGTACAAGACATTTTGCATTACACTAGTATTAAAGCACCATCTAGTGCTGCTTAACGGTATCCATTGTGCCAAAAGAGCCTGGTCAGAAATGCAGGCCTATTTGATGAGGGCACTGGGGTCCCAATATTCAGACTGTGGGAGATAGCCGGGCTGTCTCCCATGGTCAGCATTGAACCCAGATATTCAATTCCAGGCCATTTCTGGTGACCAGCATTAAATACCCGGTTTAAATTTGGCCAGTTCCAACGTAACTGGCCAAGCCAAGTTTCAACACTAGCTGGTCAAGTTAGAGCTGGCTAAAGTTATTCTACCTATTGTGGTGGCCAAATATAGCTGCCAAAACTTAGCTGGCTCCATGGTGAAAATCGCTGGATATATCACGCGATATAACTGGCTATCTTTTAAGCCGTTATCTGGAGATATTCAGCACTTGATAGCTGGCTATAAAGTGCTGAAAATCGCCAGCTAGCCGGTTAATTTCCATTTTGGAGGTCAAACCATTTAAAATATTGGGTAGTAGATGTTTAACTGCCTAGCTGCCATATGCAAATAACGTTTACTGTAATTAGTACATGCCAAGTAGTAGATCCACAATTTTATTGACATCTCTTCCAACTAAGATGTCCTTACATCATTTTGATGGTAGAAATCTGTTGACACTGGTCAAAAGGTTATTAAGACTCTTCGTTCCAATCATTGATATAAGATCAATGGATAAAAAAGGTTGTCAACTAAGAAGAAACATGGCGGGGCATTTTTGATATGATGTCTAAGTCCGATTTTGGACATTTTGACAAAATGTCCAAAATCCAAATAGGAAAGGAAGTCATTTTCGAAAAAGAAAAATGTCTTATCTTTTTTTTTTTTCAAAAATACTGTTTCGAACAAAGTTTTATGCTTTGGACATTTTGGTTTTTTGGTCCATTTTTTAAAAAACCCGAATAAGTGCAAAACGTAGAGATTCATGCCATTGGGATATAGGAGGAGCCAGCATTTGTAGTAGGATGACTTGAACATTTAATATGGAGGTGAATTTTAGGAATTTATTTGAAAGCTTCCCGTATCTAGATATAAATATCAGGAATTCAAATTTGCATATCACTAAAACAGCTTAAAAAATTATTGTAGCTGGTAGAACCAGCACTTATAAACTCTGTATTTTGTTCTCATTTTTCTACACTGTTCTATACAATACAGATGGCCAAATTTCAGCGAGGATATCCTGTTTCCTGATGGGTTCATTTTAACTGTTGGTGTAATCTGCCTTGGGAAACCTGGTGTTATAAAGATGGAATATATTGAAATTAAATGGAAGTAAAATTAAACTCTCCTTTCATTAGGGCACACGGAATCACATCTTCATCTGTTTTGTTGAAGTTTACATTTTAGATACACAAATTGATTATTCTGTTTCGAACATGTTTCAGGGGCAAGAGGTTTTAAAGTCAAAATAAAAATAAATATTTTGTTTCATGCAGATCTCTTTTGTTTAAACATAACTAGATGGGCTAAAAGCCCCTAATGCAGTCCATTGGTTTTCTTATATTTTGTTCTTGTGATGACTTATACTGTGCCAAAAATGAAAACTCTTATCTCTAACTGCTCAATAATAAAAGGAGCTCATTAGCCTTATAACATTGTTAACCATTCAAAGATACTTTTCAACATAATAATACATTATTTTATTATATTGTACTATTGTGTTTAAAAGTATCTTAGTCACAAAGAAGAGGGTAACAGCATACGAAAGTCAACATAAACACAAAAAAATCAAACGCTGGGCCTTCAGGAAAAGAGAACAATATAATCCTTTATTCCAAAAGATGACCCGACACGGGCCGTGTTTCAGCGCACAAACGCCTTCCTCAAGGGTCTAACATAAAAACACATAAATATATTAGTCCAAAAAACTTGTCAGTTTGTAAAATAACATATATAAACACAGTAATAAAACAAAAATGATTCATAAATAGCAAATAAATGCACAAAAACCAGCCAATAAACAAAACATATATATATGGATAGACATTAGAAAATATATAAATTCAAACCAGAGCATGCACTTAACCGTTGTGACCCAAAGAAGCTTGACATCTGATAAACATATGTACAGTACTGTTTATTATTATACGTACAGTATACAGTCACAGTTAACTGACATTAGGCTTTACTTGAAATAATCAGTTATAGTCCTATTGTACACTCTTGGGTCTATGAGTTCCATAGACTATATCTGCCAGACGATAAAAACTGTCATAGCACTGACATCCAGTGGCCTCCAGATAGGCCCGCACGGTGTTGAGACTCTCCAGCGCTTTTGCAAAAGTGACAGGAGGAGGTTGTTGAATTTCATCAGCATGTGCCTCGATGCTCATTTCTTCATCTGTTCCATCATCAGCCGTTGTTGCCTGTGTGTAGGCACATATCTCAACATCAGTCCTGTCTTCAGCTATTTGTAGATCGTAATCAACAGCTACATAGCGATGGAACTCCTCTTCAGTAACACCGGCTGGTATGTCAATAACCTCTTCATCTGACATGTTTGCAACAGCTGCATCCCCCCTTCACATCCTTAACAAAGCTTGCCCGCTTGTAGCAGTTCACAATGGTTGCCTGTGTAACATGATTCCAGGCTTCTTTCTGCATATGTAGGGAATCCAACAGTGATAGATTACGAGCCAGTTCAACAGCACGTTTATCCTTGCCAGTTTGGTCATCCATAACACTCATCAGATGACATAACACAAGAGCCCAATAATGTTGTTTGAAATTGGCTATTATGCCCTGATCCATAGGTTGGATCAGAGAGGTAGTGTTTGGTGGCAGGAAGACCACCTTGACGTTAGATAGCCTGACATCATCCCTGTGTGCAGCACAATTATCACAAAGCAGCAAAATCTGATGCTTTTGTGCCCGCATTCTAGTGTCTAACTTCTTTAGCCACTGCTTCCAAATTTCCCCAGTCATCCATGAATTTGCGTTAGCCTTGTATGTTTGCTCTTTCCAATGACGAGGGGTTCCAACTTCTCACTCCCATCCATATTGCAGCAGAGGAGGATGGTCAGCCGGTCCTTCGATGTTTTACCTCCAGTAGTTTCGGCATGTTTGAATGCAAGTGTTCCATCAGGAATCACTCGCCAGTAGAGACTATTTTCGTCAGCATTGAAAATGTCACGAGGTGTAAACCCATTCAAGATGGTAGGAAGAACTGAAATAACCCAATTTTCAGCACCAAAGTCATCAGCGTCTTGTTTCTCACCATGCTGTTTCTTGAATTTTATGCTGTTCCTCTCCTTCCATCTTTCCAACCATCCAACAGTGGCATTGAATTCAGTTAGTCCAAGACTTTCAGCTAGCTGGTTAGCTTTCTCCATAAGCAGTGGACCACTGACAGGAAACTGTCTGCTCCTGACTTGAGAAAACCACCGAAGAAGAGCATCTTTTACCTCCTCAGCTTTTCCCGCACGTTTTCGTTTCCGTTGTGGATTTGTATTGTTTTGCCAGTCTTCCAGAAGCTGGTCTTTCTGCTTCAAGACACGTGAAATTTGACTGGGATTGACACCATATTCTTTAGCAATAGATGCTTGACTTTGTTTGTTTTCTAATTTTTTAAGAACTTCTATTCATTCAGCCAGTGTTAAAGTCTTACAGTTCCACCGTGATGACGACGATGACCCTGGTGCACGCTCTAACAGCATTCTTTCGCTTATTCTGTCTGTGGCAGTTAAAGAGGCAGTAAATTTGAAATCTCGTTGGTTGTCACGCGCCAATCAGCTTCCATATTCCATGCGCGCGCTTATGCAGAGTCTTTCCTACAGAGGACCAGTCTTGAACCATGCATATAAGCGAATCTTGCACTTATCAGTGGTGTGCTAAACTGAAGTTTGTCCCCATAGAAATTGATGGTGCCAAAAACGGGACCGAAGTACGGCATGCAGTTAAACAGAGCATGCTCTTATCCGACATGCATTTTAAAGATTTTACACTACTTGTGAGTTTTATTTCGTTTGACCTGCTATGTCTGATTTAGCATTCATTATATATTGTTTATTCTTTTGTTCATGCTGCCGTGAGGTATTTTAAGGCTGGTCTCCTTCCAATTTTAATACCCAATAATAGTGCATTTCTAAGATTTCACATTGATGCCAGTTCCACTTCGTCCGTCCTGCTACATTCTATTCAGTATTTACTGCAATCTCACTCTGTATGGCATCGGGCCATAGTGTAGAAATATGTTTTTATATCAATACATATGGCTGTTAGACAGAAGAATTTCTCTGTGTTCCCTCTTTTTTCTCTAGGATATATACCCAGATTGCTAGTTCGATCTCACATGCTTATACCTATAGGACCCTTTCTGGTAAGACGGTTCACCACTGAGGTTTCTGTTATTGTGTGTCTTGTTGTGGTAAACTTATATATATATATATATATATATATATATATATATATATATATATATATATATATATATGTGTGTGTGTGTATATATATACATATATAAAAAACTGTGGTATACTTATATATATATATATAATTTTCAGTTTGAATTTATATATTTTCTAATGTCTATCCATATATACTGTATCTTTCAATTCATTTTTTATTCAACAAATACAGTGAACATTGTACATGTTCCAGTTTCTTAACTCAATTCACCTGTTACATCTGTCAGTTACATGTACATCAGATATAGTATCACAGGTACAAACTTTTTAATTATGAAACATCCTACTCTATCTTCCCATTTCCCCCCCCCCCCCCCTTTCCTCCCTCCCCCCTTTTATCCCCATCCCTCCCAGGGTCGCTCTCACTCCAAACTTTACTTCCTAGTTCCTATGTTCATATGTTTAACAGATAACTCCTCGCTGCTGGCGTTAATGTGTTCCACAGTGGGCTCCAGCGCTGCGTAAATGCTTTTTTGTACCCTTGCGGTTGTCTGTTCATTTCCAATCTTTCAAACCGCATGAGCTCTATCATACCTCCCCGCCAGTGCTGTACTGAGAGTCTCTTCGGAGCTAACCAGTTCTTTAAAATAGCTTTTTTCCCAAAGATTGTGGCTCGTAAAGCAAATTGCCGCATTCCTTTTGGGGTAGGGCGTGGTAGCTTCAGATTGCCAAACAGTATTCCAGGTTGTGGTCGCCACGTCACTTTCCAGATTTTAGAAATTTCTTGCAGTATTAATCTCCAAAAGTTCCGGATGTGGGGGCATGTCCAAAACATGTGCCCCAGCTCTGCTCCCTCCAACCCACACTTGGGGCAGGCACCATCTGGGGAGAGACCCATATGAAAAGCACGCCTTGGTGGTACATGTGCTCTCAGCACTACTTTATACTGCAGTTCCCAGTGTCCCACAATTGCCGTATACTGTCTCATCCCCAGAACATGTTCCTTGATCGTTTCCTGCTTTATTATAATTCCCAAGTCCTCACTCCAGGCTGTTGCCAGATGTACATAATCCAGTTCTGAAAAATTGTCCTTAATATATTGATGATGGTATGCTAGTGGGACTTTCTGTTGCACCCGGAAAGAGTAAGCCTCTGCTAGTTCTTCCTGCACGTCCTCTGCCAGGAACTCCCACGGCAGGCTTTTAACATAATGTTATAGTTGGGCGTAGTGGAACTGGTCCGCTGATTTCAAATTGTATTCGCGCCTCAGCTCCTTAAATGTTTTTATGTGACCTTCCTCCGTGATCACATGTAGTAAATAAATAATGCCTTGCGTCTTCCAATCTTGGAAAGTCTTGTGTAACATCCCGGGAGCAAACTCCGGGTTACCCTGTATTGGCAAATATGGTGTTACTGTAGATTTAAAGTGATAAATACGACAAATCCATTTCCATACCGCTTGGGCTGAACTATAAATTCCAGTGTCTTTCAGTTCCTGTGCGATTTCAGCCCTCGGTGTTTGCGCCACGTATCCAAGATGTAAGCCCTGTGCCATGTGGCTTTCCATTGCTGTAGCTGAAAAGTCTGAAGTCCCTCTATACCAATCGTTAATGTGGCGCATACCACTAGCCACTGTTATATGTCGAATGTTAAGGAGGCCCATGCCTCCGTACTCTTTCGGTGTCTGTAGTACTGCCAACGGTATCCTGGCCCGTTTTCCATTCCACAGAAATCTCTGTAGAGCTTTATTTATCTTTGTTTCGTCTTTACGAGTCAGATACAGTGGCAGCACCTGAAATAAATATACCCATTTTGGCACAATCATCATGTTAATCACAGTGATTCTACCTAGGAGTGAGAGCGGGTACCCTTGCCACATCTGTAGTTTTGCCTGTGTTATCCCCAGTAAGGTGGCTACATTTCTCGTGTATATTTTTGTAAGATCATTTGTAATCATTACCCCTAGATATTTAAATTCCTCCTTTTCCCAACTTATGTTTAGGCTACCTTTCCACCTTTCCTTATCTTCCTTTAATACTGATAATCCTGTGGATTTATGGAGATTTAGAGTAAATCCTGAGTGGTCCCCATATCTTGTAATGGCTCTCAACAGCACTGGTACTGATTGATCCGGGTCCTGAAGTATCACTAGGAGGTCATCGGCAAAAGCCAGTGTCTTTACTATATGATCTCCCATAGCCACTCCCCTTATCTGATCTTCGCACTGTAATCCCCTCAGTAGGGGTTCCAGGGACAGAATAAACAATAGGGGTGAAAGAGGGCAGCCCTGTCGCGTGCCTCTGTGAATAGTGAATTCTACACTGCGGGTCCCATTAACTATCACCGAAGCCCTCACCCCTTTGTACAAGGCCCTAATGGCTTCCTGAAACCAACCACACATTCCCATATGGTCCAACACCCCAAACATGAATTCCCAATCAACTTTGTCAAAAGCCTTTTCGGCGTCAAGACTTAGAATCAGTGCTGGAGTGTTGCCCATGTTGCACTGCGCCATTGCCAGTAGTAACTTCCTGGTGTTAACCCCCGCTTGCCTTTGGCGGACAAAGCCTACCTGCTCCTCACCTATTATTCTAGGCAACACTGGGGCCAGCTGATTCGCCAGCACTTTGGCGAAGATTTTTTGATCCATGTTTATTAGGGAGATGGGCCTATAAGAGTCTGCACGGTCACCCGGTTTCCCGGGCTTTTGGATCAAAGATATCAAAGCCAAGTTCTCTCCCTGTGGCAATTCACCTTGGCTGACAATCTGATTATAATAGTCCTGCAGTGCCCCAACCACCGGTTCCGGGAGGAGCCTGTAAAACTCCCCAGAAAATCCATCCGGTCCCGGGGCCGAGTGTAGTGGAAGACTTTTAATTACCTCTTGAATTTCTCTCCCTTGGATAGGTCCATTTAATAATTCTAGCTCATTAGGAAGCAGTTTAGGTAACTGTAGAGCGTTCAAGTATTCCTTAAGCTCTTTGGTGGTCAGTGTTGAGTGTTTTCTATATAGGGTGGAGAGGTGTTGTACTATGATTTTTTCAATTCCCTCACAACTGGTTTCTATCTTCCCTTGAACTCCCTGCATAGTTGTTATGACTCGGTTGGATTCCCATGTGCGCATTAGCCTGCCTAACATGGGGCCTGTTCTATTCCCATACTTTTGCAGTTTATACTTCTGGTATAATCTAGGCCTAGTTATTTTTTCATGTATATGGGAATTTACTGCTATTTGAATGGCCCTCATGTGCTCTCTGGTGGCTGCCGTTTGCAGGCGAATATGGGCTCTTTTAGCCTTTGCAAGTTGTGATTCTAAGTTTAAGAGCGCTTTAGCATTCTTCTTGTGCTGTTTCTGAACAAAAGCTATGACTTCACCCCTCATCACCGCCTTGGCCGCCATCCAGAACAACTCTGGGTTCTCTTTATGTTCCACATTAAAGTTGGCATATTCTTCCCATTTATGAATTAGGTGTTCCCGGAACTCCTTGTTAGTAAACATGTACCCCGGGAAACGCCATCCCGTTCCTTTTTGAAAATGCAATGGTGCCTCTACTTCTACCCAGACCATTGAATGGTCCAATACCTCTTCAGGACCAATCTCGGATTGTGTGACCCCTGGAAATAGGCTTACCGCCATTAATATATAATCAATTCTCGAATGTGTGTCATGGGCTCTAGACTAGGGTTACCATATGGCTCCAGAAAAAGGAGGACGGATTGAGCCAGCCGGGTTTTACTTCCATTGCTTTCCATTGAAAGCAATGGAAGTAAAACCCATCTGGCTCAATTACTTCCATTGAAAGCAATTGCTTTCCACTGAAAGTAATGGAAGTAAAACCCGGCTGGCTCAATCCGTCCTCCTTTTTCTGGAGCCATATGGTAACCCTACTCTAGACTGATGTGTAAAATCTTTCTCATCTGGGTGCATTGCTCGCCAAACGTCCACTACTCCCAGGGTCTGCATAAATGTACTTAACGCTCTTGCCCGTGGCCCCCCTTGCTTTGCTTCCTTTGGGTGAGTACAATTTTGCTCTGGCTCTGCTACTAAATTAAAGTCTCCTAGGAGTATAAGGTTCTTGTTGGGCACCGCAGAACAAAGATTAATTATCTTCTGGTAAAATTTTGAATCATATATATTTGGCCCATATAATCCAGTATTGTGTATTCTTGATTGTACAGCCATAGGCGAATGCAGATATAACGGCCCTGTGGATCCCTGGCTAGAACTTCTGCCTTAGCTGCCAAACCTTTCCTTATTAGCAATGCAACTCCCCTCTTTCTACCCTCTGCAGAAGCAGAGTAAACCTCGCCCACCCATGTTCGTTTTAATTTTGCATGTTCTTGCTCATTTAATCGGGTTTCCTGTAAACATGCGATGTCCGCCGCATGGCGTTTTAGAGCTGCAAGGATTTTGGCCCTTTTTACTGGTGAAGTGATCCCACCTACATTCCATGTGACTAATCTTGTTTTTTTACCCTGCATCCTTGTATACTGATTTGTACAGCTGCAGATATTGTTGTTGCTCATGGCCTCGGAAGCCCAGCCTCCCTCCAAGGCCTCTCCACAGTGGTGACCATATGTAAACTAGCCAGCTTGTTCTTACCTTCAACCATAGTTCCTGAAGTGTTTTGACCCCAGCCCCCTCCCCTTCACCCTCCCCTCCATAGGCCCTCCCTAAGTTAACCCCCCTCCTCCTACTCCCCATTCTCACCCAAAAGCTCTTCACCCGTGAAGAGCTCTGCCTGGATCTCGTTGTGCTGCCCCCAGCCCTCCCCCCAAACCAGCCTCTATGCCAACCTGCGTGCCTCATTGTCCTGGCCAAACCATGAACACAAGTAATAATGTGATCAAAATTACAAAACTTCTTACAACAACAGCGTCAATTTATATACACATTACTGAATAATTATTCCTGCTCCAGTGGGTCCTTTTTATACTTCACCATGTTTTGGATCTTCCTCTGCCTTGTCTTAACTCAGGTCAAGTCCTCTCAGTCCTTAGTGTCCATTCTAAGATGTTCTTCCAAAAACTTGGACGCCGCCACCGGGGTAGCAAGTGTAGTCCACGCTCCGTTGTGGTGGATTTTAAGCGGTGCAGGGTATACTAGCATAAAGTGAGTCCCAGCTTCCGATAACTGCTTACATGCTGGCCCAAAAGCTTTCTGCCGCGCCTGCAGAGATGCTGAATAATCCTGGAATATTTTAACTGGCGTCTCATAATATTTTAAGGACTGCCATTTCCGTCTCGCTCCATTTAGGATCTCCATCTTTTGTATATAGTTGTGTACTTTAATTATCACTACTCTGGGCCTTTCACCTGCGCACACCCATCTGCCTATTCGATGTGCTCTCTCCAGGCACAGCTTTCCTGAGCTGCCTGTTAATGCGAATTCAGATTGGAGCCATTTCTCCAACAGCGAGCCCAGCAAAGAGTCCGGTACTGTCTCTGGTATGCCCACTATTCTCAGATTAGAGCGTCTTGATCTGTTTTCAAGATCATCTATCTGTTGGGCCTGGTCTGCCACTGTTTTTTGTAGCTGTGCCATGGTCTCTGTAAGGCCTCTTTCTTCATCTTCTATTGTGGACACCCGTTTCTCAAGCTCCTCCGTCTTATGGTTCGTTTCCGTCAGGCTTTGTTCAAAGGTAGCGATTTGTCCAGCTAGCAGCGCAAATTGTGGGGCCAGTGCTGTTTTGACCGCCTCCATAAGCTGCTGTATTTGGGGCTCCGTAAGAAGCTTTGTTGCGGGTTCCGGGCTCGCCGCCATTTTGTTATCCTGCCCGCTCCGGTGCTTTTCAGGTTCTTTCTTTGGAGCTTTTCCGGGCATAGCCTCCGCACTTCTTGTCATATATTTATCCATACACTGGTGCCTGGGTATCGTTTTCCTCTGTTCAGCCGGCGTTTTATTGTTAAAATTCGGGCTGTTTCGGGGAGAAGGCAGGGAGAGCAGCGGACTTGCGACCGCTTACTTCAGCACATCTCGCGAGATCCCCTTGTCTATCCATATATATATGTTTTAACTTTTTATTGGTATTTTTATTTATTTATTTGTTACATTTGTACCCCACATTTTCCCACCTATTTGCAGGCTCAATGTGGCTTACATAGTACCATATAGGCGTTTGCCAATTCGGTTGATAACAAATACAAGGTTATATTGTGGTCAAATGAGGTAGGTGTGAATCAGACGTCATGAGGGTCAAGGGAATGAAGATTGTAAATTGTCCAGTACAATCATTGGTTATGCTGTGTTGCTGGGTGTGGGGGATTTACGTTGGATCGGTGGGCTAGGCCTTTTTGAAGAAGTGGGTTTTTAGTGATTTCCTGAAGTTTAGGTGGTCATGGATTGTTTTCACAGCTTTTGGGAGTCCATTCCAAAGTTGTGTGCTTGTGTAGGAGAAGCTGGATGTATAAGTTGTTTTGTAGTTAAGTCCTTTGCAATTTGGGTAATGTAGGTTTAGGTATGATCGTGATGATCCAATTCTGTTTTTGTTTGGTAGATCTATGAGGTCTGTCATGTATCCAGGGACTACACTGTAGATAATTTTCTGGACCAAAGTGAAAATTTTGAAGATGATCCGTTCTTTGATTGGGAACCAGTGCAGCTTTTCTCAAAGGGGTTTAGCACTTTTGAATCGTGTTTTACCATATATCAGTCTGGCTGCTGTGTTTTGGGCAGTCTGGAGTTTTTTTTGTGAGTTGTTCTTTACATCCCGCATAGATTCCGTTGCAGTAATCTGCATGGCTTAGGACCAATGATTGTATTAGGTTTTGAAAAGTTTCCCTCGGGAAGAAAGGTTTTATTTGTTAGAGTTTCCACATTGAATAGAACATTTTCTTTATTACGGTGTTTACTTGGCTCTTGAGAGTAAGGTTGCGGTCGATTGTGACGCCAAGTATTTTAGGCTGTCTGAGGGTAGGAGGGTGTGTCCTGGGGTGTTTATGGTTGCGGGTTTGTAGTTGTTATGTTGAGATGAGAAAATGACGCAGTATGTTTTTCAGTGTATCAGTTTCAATTGGAATGAGTTTGCCCAAGAGTCCATGATGTTCAGCTATCATTGATTTCATTGGGCTATCATTCTGTCAAGGCATGTCTGAAGGGAATGTAGATTGTAACATCATCTGCATAGATGAACAGGTTGAGGCCTCGATTGGATAAGGACTTTGCCAGTGGGATGATCATCATCATGTTGAAGAGTATTGGTGATAATGGTGATCCTTGAGGTATTGCGTAGGCTGCTTTCCACGGTGGTGATATGTTTGAATTTGATTTTAGTTGGTATGTTCTGGTGGTTAGAAAGCCCTTGATCCAATTAACTACATTTCCATCAATCCCAAAGTGGCCAAGGAGTTTTAGTAGTATACTGTGGTTTACTAAGTCGAATGTGCTCGACATGTCGAATTGGAGGAGAAGTATGCTTTTACCTGTGGCTATTTCCTGCTTGAATTTGGCCAGGAGAGTGACTAGGACAGTTTCAGTACTATGGTGGGAGCAGAATCCTGATTGTGAGTTGTGTAATATTGAGAACTTGTCCATGCATTCCGTAAACTGTTTGGTCACCAAGCTCTCCATCAATTTTACTACCAGAGGGATGGACGCAACTGAGCGGTAGTTAGTGAGATGGTTTGTGTTTTTCTTAGTGTCTTTTGGTATTGGGGTAAGTAGGATGTTACCATATTCCTCGGGGAAGAAACCTTGTTGTAGCATGAAGTTTACGTGGGATGCGAGGTCTTCTATGAAGTGGCCGGGGGCGGATTTAAGTAGATGACTGGGACATATGTCCAGTTTGCAGTGGGTATTGGCGAACCTATGAGTTGCTTGAGTAACTGATTCAGTGGTGAGTAGATTAAATGTTGACCAGATGCAGTCAGCTGGGTATCCACCCGGGATTAGGTTCAGGTCGTCGAAGAAGTTTTTGATGTCGGTATTGTGATGAGGAAGAGTGCTGCATAATTTTGTTATTTTTTCGTTAAAGTAGGTAGCCAGTTTGTCTGCGGGTGGTATGTCTGTGTTGGTTGTGGTGACAAGGGTGGTGTCTAGTAACTTATTTACGAGTTGAAATAGTTTCTTCAGATCCTTGTTATCCGGTCCTAATTTAGTTTTGTAATAGGACCTTTTGGTTTGTCTTATTGCATATTTGTATTTTCTGTGTATTTGTTTCCATGCATTGAGAGTGTTCATCTTTTATTTTTCCATGCTCGTTCAAGTTTCTGGATTGTGTTTTGAGTTTTTTTTGGCTGGTTTTAGTGTATTTATTTGCTATTTATGAATCATTTTTGTTTTATTACTGTGTTTATATATATCTTATTTTACAAACGACAAGTTTTTTGGACTAATATATTTATGTGTTTCTATGTTAGACCCTTGAGGAAGGCATTTGTGCGCCGAAACACGGCCTGTGTCGGGGTCTTCTTTGGAATAAAGGATTACATTGTTCTCTTTTCTTGAAGGCCCAGTGTTTGCTTTTTTTTGTGTTTCTAAAAGTTTCTTAACCATTCAAGTATGTTAGCCATTCAAAGATACTTTTAAACATAATAATACGATATTTTATTATTTTATTATATTGTATTATTGTGTTTAAAAGTACCTTTGAATGGTTAACAATGTTATAAGGGTAATTTATACTCCTGTACTGTATCCTTTTTGGTTAATAGAAAAACCATTGTTAAGCGGTGGACATTGAACGGCTCCTGAGGACGCCTGGTGGTGAAACACAGTCTTGTGTAGAGCTGTTTTCAAGCATCTGTTTTCATCAGTAATTGCAATTTCATTTGTTGGAAGAAGTTGATCATTTATGGAATACGATTGCCCTGATGATTTGGATTATCCAATCTTGATGATTATACAATATTGTTCGTAAACATCAATGGATTCAGTAACAGAGGAGGTTGCTTGTTTCTCCGTCGTTTTGAATGAACATCATTGACATCTTCTTCATGGACTATTAACATCTAGATATGATCATTCATGGACATTTAGTAGGAAGATTTGGGAATCATCTATATATATAAAAGGCAAGACCAACGTTCTGAAAGCCTCCAGCCGGAAGTGTGAAGCGCCAGAGATATCCGTTTCCCCATGAGTGAAGGAAAACAGCACAGCACGAAATCCCTCTCTCTGTACAGTGAAGGACTCAGAGGGGGGAGGGGAGAGAGATGCCCTCACTCTCTCTGTAACACAGAACAGCAGGAAACTTAACACTGAAGGACTGGACTCCAAGGGGGGAGGGGGAGGGAGAGAGGGCAGAGGGCAGGGACACACACTCCCACATGCACACTCTGAAGAAAACCTTGCTAGCCCCCGTTTCATTTGCATCAGAAACGGGCTTTTTTACTAGTAAGTATATAATGATAAGGAGTAATCAGATCGGAGAACAATATTTATTCTAAAGGTTATGTTTTATATAATTATTTAGAAGGTTGATTATAATTGTTTGGAATGGGGGTCACGTGATGCTCTTTAGCTGAGCGGACGTCTCTAAACCAAGCTCCGCTCCGGCCTCCCCAAATTCTTCAAATTTACCTGTGAGATCTTCCATATGTGGGGCTAGATGATCCCTGACAGCGAGATTAACATCTGTTGTGCCCTTTGGCGGAGTTCCAGTGCATTTTAATGGTGGAATAGAGGGTTATGCCCACAAAGACCCCGTGGGCAGGAAAGCTCCGCATGCAGACCTCAGGCCCGAAGATGGCGGTGCCAGTGAGTCCTCCACTGACGAGTTTATCGGCGGAGTCCACTAAAGATTTAGTGCAGCAGATAGTGCTCGAGGACAAACTGTCTAGGCTGCAAACGTTAGTGGATCACATCCGAGACTCCTTGGAGCGACAGGGCACGTGAATTCAGCAGGCAGAGGACCATATATTGCGTCAGGAGGATCGTGCTGAGACGGCGGACATGAAGATTCTGGCACTTGAGAAGCAGTGTGCACTTCTAATGCAGCAAGTTGATGATCAAGAGAACAGAGGCAGGCGAAACAATCAGGAGTTTAAGAGATTGCACACAGATATAGCGTTATTACAAGAAACCTATTTGGGGAAAGCAGAACACCTAAAACTAAAGAGGGATTGGGTGGGGGGGGGTCTATATTTTGCCGCCTATAACAGTGGGGAGTAGCCATATTGTTTAAGAGAAACGTAGTGTTTACATTGTATAGCTTTACCAGGACTCAGAAGGTCGGTTTCTAATTGTGGCAGGGTTACTGCAAGGAAAGCGGGTAGCTCTTTGTAATATTTACGCACCTAATTTTTATTCTCACAAATTTTTTACACTTTTGGCAGCGCGTTTGGCCGCCTTCGATAAATATCCCTTAATCCTGGGAGGGGATTTTAATATCACTAGTGACCCATTGATAGACTGCAAGCAGCCCAAAAGACCATCCAAAGACCATGAAGGGAAGGGGGTAAACTTCCTTATTCAAGAGATGGGGGTGGTGGATTATTGGCACTTACAACACATAGATGAGCGTGATTATATGTTTTTTCCCACCGTCATGGGGTCCATGCACGCCTGGATTACATTTTGCTTTTGCACTCTCTGGTTCGGGGAGCTGTGCAGGCAGGGATAGGGACGCCCGATGTTTCCGACCATTCCCCAGTGTGGGTTAAGCTAGAGTGGGGAGATAGGGCGGATACGTTTCATTGGCGTATGAACCATGTTCTTTACCAAGACTGGGAGTTTCGTAAATATCTACACCAGGGGTAGTTGGACTATGATGCTGAGAATGACGTTCAGTTTGTGGGGCCTCACGTTTATTGGGAAGCAGCTAAAGCGGTGCTCCGAGGTAAAATCATAGCGTACACTGCATCTTTGAATAGAGATAGGGAACGTAAGATTCGTGATCCTTCGAAGCAATTGGGAGATGCTAGGAGGGCTTTTGTTTTCAGCCCATCTGATATATCCTGCAAGGTTTACTTTGATGTTAAGAAACAGCTTCAGGCGGTGCTGGACACTAGGGCTCTCTATAGTAATAAGCTTTACAAATATCGTCTACACCAATGGGCAATAAGACTGGTAAATTGTTGGCGTTATTAGTGAAGCAGAGGTCAGCAAAACGTTACACTGGCCGAATTAGGGATTCCACAGGAACCAACCACACACGCAGGGAAGCCATACAGAAGGAGTTTATCCGGTTCTACACCAACTTCTATGGTAAAAGCCCCTTTTCTGTTGAAAGATGTGAGGAGTTCTTTACCAAAGTGAACCTTCCATCAGTGACGCCAGATCAATTGGCGTTCCTCAGTGCTCCTTTGCGAGGGATTGAGGTGCAGAGAGTCATTAGGCAGCTGAAGTTGGCTAAGGCACCAGGCCTGGATGGTCTTGGTACTGAATTCTAGAAAATTTTGCAGGATCTGGTGATCCCTTCCTTTATCCCAACGTGTGAAGATTTGAAAGACTTGCGTACTATGGGCCCCACCCTGAATCATGTTTATATTATGGTCCTCCGCAAGCCAGGAAAGGATATTGATCTTGTGGGATCTTATAGGCCTATCTCATTGCAGCTGAAGTTGGCTAAGGCACCAGGCCTGGATGGTCTTGTTACTGAATTCTAGAAAATTTTGCAGGATCTGGTGATCCCTTCCTTTATCCCAATGTGTGAAGATTCGAAAGACTTGCGTAATATGGGCCCCACCCTGAATCATGTTTATATTACGGTCCTCCACAAGCCAGGAAAGGATGTTGATCTTGTGAGATCTTATAGGCCTATCTCATTGCTAAATCAGGATGTTAAAGTTCTGGCGGTGGCCCTGGCGTCTAGACTCAATTCATTTCTGCCCCTCCTAGTCCACAAAGCTCAGGTGGGTTTTGTCCCGGGAAGGTACGCTTCCACCAATATACTGAAAGTGAGCCGTATTTTGCTAGAGGGGAGTCATAAGTCAGGGGATGCCAACTTGGCCAGTCTGGATGTGGAAAAGGCCTTTGATAAGGTGATTTGGGAGTATTTGTTCTGGGTGCTACATCGGTTTGGTATTCGGGGGACATTTTCAGACTGGATTCGTGCACTCTATAGTAACCCCTCAGCTCAGATTATTATCAATGACACTGTGACTGAGAAGTTTTCATTGCATGGGGGAACCAGGCAGGGGTTGCCCGCTATCCGCCCTTTATTTATACTGACTTTGGAGCCTCTCGCAGCGCGGATTCGTCAGGAACCTGTCATGTCTGGGGTGTCCATGGAGGGTATGGAGTATCGAATTAATTTGTATGCAGATGATATGTTCCTAGTGCTAGACAACGCGTCCTCCGGCTTACCGCAAGTTATGGCCATCATATGGGAGTTTGGCGCATTCTCTGGCCTTAGTATAAATTTTGGGAAGTCGGAGGCTTTACCCATCAGTAGTCCTTGTGTGAGCTCCTCTCTGTCCAGCTTCCCTCTGTCCTGGGCCAGGTGGGGTCTCAAGTATCGTGGGGTATACTTGGGGGCGGATTCGGCCTGGGTCTACAAGAAAAATGTCTTGGAAAAGCTAGACGGGATAAAACAATTGTGTCACTGTTGGAAAGACCTCCCTGTAAACTTTCTGGGTCGTGTTGCATTAGTTAAAATGGTCCTCCTGCCTAAAATATTGTATCCTTTGCAAATGCTTCCACTCTGGGTATGTGGGTCAGAGGATTGTCTATTTTGAAGCTTCATCAGCACCTTTATTTGGCATGCTAAGAGACCTAGGATATCCTTCACTAAGTTAACTTTTGGCAAGGCCCGGGGGGGTTCGGATTCCTGATCTGAGGATGTATAATGTTTCGGCGCTTCTGCGTTGGGTGCATGAGATCCATTCGGGAGTCCATTTCTTCGCTTCAGCTGGCATTTGGGAAAGCTGGAGTGCCCCTTACCATCCTTTTGCAGTGCTTGGTCTTCAGCAGCTATGGGGTATGGCAGTTTTGCAGGGAAACCCTTATTTGGGTGCTCTGAGGTGGGTGTGGTGGCGAGCTCGAGCTGCAGTTGGAGGTAGCTCCTTTTCTACCTTAGTAGGTAATCCCAACTTTCCTGCTGGTTGTGGGTTCCCCCGTGTTTAAGTGCTGGGCTGAGAGTAGATGTCGATACCTGGGGCATCTGAGGCAGTTGGGGGACAAGGACTTCCCATCTTTTGATCAAATCTGGCATGCATGGAGTGTCCCGAATCCTCATTTTTCGCATATCTCCAGGTGCGGGACTATGTTCTGATCCTTGAGCGGCGCTGTGGGAGGCCAGTGGCTTTCTAATGTGCGGACCTGTTTTTTAAAACCTGCCAACCAAATCAAACCGGCTTTCCCAGTGGTACCAGTTTATTCAGGATTCCAGTAAGACCTGTTATTTGGAAAAATTAGCGGGAGAGTGGAGCCAGGATGTGGTGGAATGTGTTTCAAAGGTTCAGCTGGGGGCTGTATTTGAATGTGTTAGTAAAGTGACACCTAATGCGGCATTGCAAGATATTCAGTTCCGGGTCCTACATAGAGTGCACATTACCAAGCAGAGGGGGAAGGCCATGGGGTTGTGGGAGAGTGATTTCTGTGTTAAATGCAAGGCAAGTGCTTGCACCTTCCTGCATTCCTTTATGGAATGTCTGGCGTTGTCTGCGTTCTGGGTCGGTGCACTGAGAATCATTGAAGACACTTTGTGTTGTGCATTTGATTGGTCTTACTCGGTAGTGCTGATGGGTAGTGCGGCACACTTGTCACAGAAGAGCCTTGGGGAGGTGCAGTGTAAGTTCGTGTTATTAGTGACTTTCCTTATCAAGAAGTGCATTTTATAGTCCTGGGCTGACCCGGCTCCCCCCTCAATAGCTGCCTGGCATGGTTTTATGTGGGAAATGGCAAGTTGGCTGCTTACTTTGTGCATTCTGTTCTGATTTGTAATGTGCTTTGTTGGAGTGCTTTTGACACACTTTGTTGTATACATTTTTATGATTCTCTGATTCAATAAAGATATTAAAAAAAAATAATTGTTTGGAATGAAAAGAAATAAAATTATTTGTATTAATCTACGAATTTTCAATATGGTAATACTAGGGCCCAGCTAAGGAACAGGTTACTATGAATTAGTCTTCACTGGACCAAACTTGCTTTGCTTGTGCCATCATCATCCAGCTAGATAGGTAGTGTTTTAAAAGGTGGAGGATAAAGGATTAAAAATATATATATTTATATCACACATTATCCCAAACAAAGTTGGGTTCAATGTGGCTTACATTTGAAAATATAGTGAGACAGAATAATAGAGTTCAATTATATCATGGGAGCAAATAGATGGATATGTCTGAAACATTTAACAAAGTTGAGATTAGCATATACCCAACAAGGCATTTAAAAGTCTGTCCTTTAATGATGCTGCATGCTCAGAAATCATAGCCAGCTATTCAAATATTATCCAATGCATAAACTAGAACAGGCATCCATACACACATTGCAAAAGTAAACAACAACTTTTACAGAGTACGTCCAAAACTTAATTTTTATTTTCTCATTTCCATCTTCCAAAATTGCAGATGTACAGATCAGCAGGACCCAAAGCAGTCCAGACAAGTAAAGTCATAAACAACACAGTTTACACCTAACTGTTCAACTGTTGCGTTCTCGAGGGCCTTGGCATTCTGTCAGGTCCTCGAGGCAGGACTGGAGTTCGTGAGCCCTTGGGCCACTGCCGAGGAGCGGCAGGCAAGACCACCTCGGGACTGGAAACACAGAAGAGCAGTACTGGAACTCTGGACTGGAGTAGTACAAGGCAGGCAACTAGAACAGATGAGACAGGAACAGCTTCACGTGCACCTAGCCACCGTTCCTCCTGAGTTGAGCTCCGAAGTGCAGGCGGCCGGCAGGACTTGCAGGATAAGGCAGGAACTGAAGATCCAGAGGACCCACCCTGGGTCTGGGATACACGAGGGCGACAGGGCATGGAACTAGACTCAGACAGTGTGCTGCTGCACAGCCACTAGCAAGACCCAAAAGACAGACCAAGGAACACAAGGCGTACAGAAGCTAGCAGGAGCAAGGACTAGGGCAGCAACACACTAGGCAGAACGGGGATCCGGGAATACCCACAGGGTAAACCCTCTAGCTAGGTGGAGACAGGATACAGGAATAATCACCCAGGAAATACACACTAGCCAGACAGATACAGGATTCAGGATATACCCTCAGGATATACAAGCAGGGTAGGCACACAGGCTAGGCAAGGCAGGGTTCAGGGTAAAGAGAGCAAACCAGGAAGAACAGGCCAGGGGTCTAGCTGGCAGCAGAGCAAACAGAGTAACCAGGAATAACAGGCCAAGGGTCTTTGGGGCAGACAGGAGAACAGACAGAGTAAACCAGGACAAAGGCTTCACCCCAACCCAGGGTAAGCCAGGGACAGAGGCTTCACCCCAACACAGGGTAAGCCAGAAACAGAGGCTTCACCCCAACACAGGATAAGCCTGGAGCAGAGGCTTCACCCCAACACAGGGTAAGCCTGGAGCAGAGGCTTCACCCCAAACACAGGGTAAGCCAGGAAGGACCGCAGTCCACAGACAGACAGTGGCAGGGAAGACCCCCCACGGAAGGACAACAGAGACACAGACACAGAAAGAAGCTGGGCTGGAACCCAGAGAGAGGCTAAGCAGTAGTGCAGCAGACAATTACTAACCTGACCTGGCCTAAGAGCATAACACTTATGCAAAGGCCCTGACTGCAAGCACAGCACTTCCTTATGAAGGCTCTCACTGATGAGTCACCAGCAGCAGGACAGAAGCAGGAAGTACACTGAACCCAAAGAGAGGCTTGACACACATAGGAAGTGAGCCCACAGGAAAGACAAGCAGGAGCCATCTTGGAAGCTGGCACAGAGCCGGTGGCAGCCATCTTAGATGCTGGCTCCCTAGAGAGACATAGCCCACACAGGTGAGGTCTAGTGAAGCAATCAGGTTCATGCTGGAAGCAGCCAGCACACCAGGACAGAGACAAGACTAACACAAACACAGACAGAAGCCAGCAGAGCTGCTGACCCCCAGAAAGAAGGTAAGGCTGAGGGTGGTCACGGCCACAGACGTGATATCAACCACCCTTAGGATTCACCTTTGAGTTTAAAAAGCAAACCATGTGCATGTAAGGACTGGATAAATGAATTAAAACAAAGTTTAAATCAAATGCTCTTAATATGTAATACTTGGTAGTAATAATGAAACAGTGATGCATAGCAAGCAGCCTGAACCAACAGATTTATTTTCCATTGAACATAATTATGGGCCCTGTTTACAAAGGCACATAAGCATTATTAGTGTACGCTAAACATTAGTGTGCTCTAAAAATTAGCGCATGTTAACAGAGCTGCCAAGTTACCCATGTCAGGAGGGAGACTTTTTTGACCAGTCTTGGTTTTAAACTTACATCTCAAACAGTGTCATATTTGTAGTCCATGATTCTATCCATTGAAACCATGCTGCAGGTTCCATAATGCACCAGGATGAGGTTGGCAGAAATCCGAACTGGCCAAAAAGTCTCCTTCCTGGAATGGGTAACTTGACAGCTCTGTGCTAACCATGGCCCTAACTTTGTATAACCTTGGCAGCTAATAGTGTGCTGGACAATGTTGGCACATTTAGACTGACTCTGGACTTCTGCATGAAGGTAGCTCTGCCCTCATTATTCAATATCTGTCTTTTAAATAGTAGTAATAAAAAATATCAAGTGTATTTTTATAATATACCACTGCAATCCACAAAACAAAAGGAGCAAGTTCCCACATGCCATCTTTTTCTTTTGATCTAGGCACAAGAAAAAAAAAGATTTTAAATGCTCACAGGTTTCAACCTAATTTATGTTTGATGTGGCTTTAAATAAGTAAGTAAGTAAGTAAGTAAGTAAATAAATAAATAGATACATAGAAACCTGTGGCATAGCCACGGGTGGGCCTGGGTGGGCCCACCTGACAGTAGCACACATTTAGCGGTAGCTGGTGGGGATCCAAAGCTCCGTCAGCTGAAGACTTCCGCCTAATGGTAACAAAAACGCTACTCTCAACGATACTGGAACCTGCGCATGCTCAGTTTTCAGCGCATGCCTTCTGCAGACTGCCAAGGTGGAAAGAAGTGTTTTCCTGCCAGCTTAGATATTTTTTTGATGGTGATGTGGAGAACACTTGGTGCCCACCCACTTCTTGCCTAGGCCCACCCAAAATCTGTTGTCTGGCTACGCCCCTGAGAAACTCTGAATGTTGAGCACCTGATTCTCACAACATAGTGGCCCTTTACCAGGAGAAAAAAAATATCTCTGCACGAATATAACATGCTAGGGTATCCCTATAACCAGCCCCTCCAAATAACAAACCGATTACGATTTATAACAGATTACTACTCTACCTTTGAAAAGTTATTCTGTTATTATACTTCCTTTGTGTACATCTGTATGCTGCACAAGCCGGCATGTTTGAAAATTTAAGTGGGATCAAATAAAAATACTACCAGCAATAAAGAAGGAGAACATGGATGCTGCTGCTCATACGTTTGCTTTGTTTTGAGTGTACTTGAATGACGGCAGCGCGGGGAAGGGGAAAACGAGAGTAACCTAAATAACTTCAACGTTGTGATGTCATCCCGACTCCTGTTTTTCTTCAACCTATTTGCACTCACCCTAGCCCTAATAATTGGCAAGTGGGGACCCGGAAACAGAAGTGAAGTTTCAGGACCCGGAAGAAGCATTCGGCATCAGGGCTCTGGGTGGCAGTGAGGGAGGAGGTTTATCAGCTGTTCCTCGTTAGCACTGGAGAAGGAGAGTGTTATACGGAAGCAGGTAGTAGGAACAAACGAGGAAAATGGCAGCAGCGACGGTTTTACCCCAACAATTCAAGAGCCTGCAGCATCATCTGCGGACGGCGCAGGAGCATGAAAAGCGCGACCCGGTGGTGGCTTATTATTGTAAGTAGTGGGGAGGTGCTACGGCTTGTCCCTTCACCAACCCGCCCCCTTCGCTCAGCTCTCTCTGACGCCGTAATCGGCGCTTTTAGGGAGGGGTTCAGTGAGGGATAGTGTAGTAGTTTATTATGATCGTAGAATAGGGTTTTGGGTCTGATACTTTATCAAAATATGTTAAAAAAACGTATTGACACTAGCTCTAATAGAACACAATAGAGTTGTGAGGTCTGTTCATGAACCGGCTACAGCTTGTCGTATACATGGCTGGTATATTGTACACGAGCTTTTGAGATCTTTATGTTGCTGCTGGCACATTTGAAGACGGGATCTGTCGGATCCAAAACTTTCTGTATAATTACGCCTAGTGTGTGTGTGTATATGCATATATATATGTGTATATATCAAACATATAAACGGCGAGTGACCGACTCACTCGCAAATGCGCAGTAGAGACTTCCTTCTCTGTCCCGCCCCCGCGTCAATACGTGATGACGAGGGCGGGACAGAGGGAAACCACCGCCGAGGTTGATACCGCTCCCCCCACCCGCCCACCCGAGGTCGCCGCTACCGTTACCACCCCCCCCCCACACCTGGCCCGGGCCCTCTCTCCGCTACTAAACTTACACATCCATTCGCCGGAACGCAGCACGCACATCAGCTGAGCTGCCGTTGGCCTTCCTTCCCTGCCTGTGTCCCACCCTCGCTGACGTTATGTCACAGGAGGGCGGGACACAGGCAGAGAAGGAAGGGCCGACGGCAGCTCAGCTGATGTGCGTGCTGCGTTCCGGCGAATGGATGTGTAAGTTTAGTAGCGGAGAGAGAGAGGGCCCAGGCCGGGTAGAGGGATGGCGGCGACTCCGGGGGGGGGGGGGGGGGGGAACGGTAGTGGTGGTGACCTCGCGGGGAGGGGGAAGGAAGGAAGGAAACCCCAATACCAGCCCGTTTTTACGGGCTCAACGGCTAGTATATATATATTTTAAATTAACATCTTGGGTTAATTAGCATGTTTTTGTGTAGCAAAGTGACAGAATCTGGAAACAGATTCTATCTTATTTTTTTCAGCTCTTATATGAAAGTTCGTGTGCTTTCCCCAAATAAAGTAATTGCTATAAGATATGAAAACCAGACTATTTTTGTGATTTTTTTTTATAGTTGAAGGAGAAAACCCTCAAATCAAACTCTAAAACCATAATTTAAATTACTCTTCTTTTTTCAACTCTTCTCTTCTATCTCGCCACTTAATAATACTTATCTCTGAAACCTATTTTTCTACCACATACTTCTCCCAAGACTCAATTATCATGTAAAGTATAATTGCATTTTATAGATATCCTACTGTAGTGGACATGGTTATGGTTAGCTGAAGTGATTCTGGGAGCCCACATAAGGTATGATGAGGCCCTGAAGCCAGTTTCCTCCTCTAGACTTCCCCCTCCACACCCTTCAGAAACAAGGAAAAGAAGATAGGCCTTCCACCATCATTCCAGTAGCACTTGGAGTTGTCATAACATACAGTTCATTGAGAAACCTGCTATATAGTGGTTTTTTTTTTTTTGGCTTATAATATTGTTATAGAAAAGGGCAGTATTCTACACAGAAAAGTAGACTTTTGCACTTATGTTTATTTGTAGCATTTCAAAAAGCTATCATTATGTCAGTCTTCAAGCAGTTTATTTATTTATTTATTGCATTTGTATCCCACCTCTTTGCAGGCTCAATGTGGCTTACAATTCATCATGGATACTGGAAGTAGAAGAGAATATACATTTGGTTTTACAGAGGGTTTTGGGTTACATGATAGTGTTAAAGCAAAAGATAGTATAGAACATTTCTGGATAAATTAGTTTCTTTTCTGTGTTTCATTTTAACCTATTACTCAAGGCACAAATTTGCTGCAGGAGGTTGAGTGACATGGGGTGAGGCAAGACTGAGCTAGAGGGGGATTGAGCATGGGAAGGGGTATAGGAGTGAGCTAAAAGGAGGTGCTGAACCTAGACAAGGGGCAAGAGGGGATTGAGCATGGGTAGGGGTATAGGAGTGAGTTGAAAGGGGGGTACTGAACCTAGGCAAGGGGCAAGAGTAATTGATGGTGATCAAATTTCCTGTGAGTGAAGAGGGGTATTACTAATGGGAAGAGGGAAGAAGCTTCCTGCACAATTATAGAAAATTCCAGCTTGCCTGGGCACCTATAATTTGTGCATGGTGCTGGCCTTTGAAGGTCTACTGTAATCTGGGGCTGTTCCCTATCTGCATAGAAGAGGCTGGAAAATAGAGACAAAATAAAAAAAAAAATAAAACAAAATGAAGAAAAATTTGATAAAATACTCTGAGGAAAACAAGAAAACTTGTTTTAATTTAGTTACTGGTGCTCAAGTGTTAAGTGTGTCCTCCCTCTTAATCAGCAGATGAGTGCAATTCTTGCTTTTCTCATTCACCATTTAGCGTCATAAGGCCAAAATTATTTAGAGGGTAAATTCTTTATAGGTGTATGTGTGTATGTTTTCCCAAATTTAAATTACTCTTGTCTTCTCTTCTATGTGCTGCCCAGGGACTGCTTTAGCACCTGCTCATACTGCTCCACTTGTTCCGTACCTCGCCTCCCTCCCCCCCTTCTATCCTTGGAGAGTTTAGCTGCTGCTTCTGCCCTGATACCTCTTTTAATTTTATCCTGGACTGGCTGCTGCTTTTGCTTCTGTTTTTGGCTGCAAGGTGCTGCTTTGTCAGGTGTCACATTTTGGTTGACCCTGTTTTTTTCCAGCCCTGTGTAAAGATGTCCACATGACTCACTTTCTCGCTAAGAGATCCCAATATAACAGGTTCCAGCTCAAGCCAAGTCAGAGACTGTCCTGGGAGTTGGTATTTATTGCTTAGCAATGTCTACACTATTGCACCACTTTGAAATAACATTTTTAATCAAAACAGCAGAGAGGTTTTGTAGTATACTATTATCCCGGATTCTGTATATGATGCGGATCAAAGATGCACGCAAATAAATTGTATAGTGAGCCATTAACTAGTAATTTAATTGTTAATTATTGCAGTTAATTGGGATTTGTGTGCGCATCTAACTGCGCTATTCCATAAGACTGTGCACCTAAATCCCCTAGTGTGCAATCCAAAAGGGGGTGTGAGCAATGGCATTTCCAAAAGTTGCACTTGGGTATATAGAGTAGTGCCACTTCTGTTCCCAACTGCCATGAGTTGGACGGTTGAGGGAAATCAGTGAACATAGTGGGTGCTTTGTTGATCCTCAGGCCCCGTGGGATACGTTTGATTCTACAATAGTCAATGAGGGTCATTTTAATTCAGTTTCTAACTGACGAACACACCATTCCTATAAGAGAGGAGATCACAGAAGTTTTTGATTTAATAACTGTGTGTTAATTCTGAATAGTGTATAATATTACACTGCAACATTTGATATTGTTCAAGACCCCTGAGGCAGGCCTTTTGGCCGAAACACGGCCGTGTCGGGTCGTTTTTTTTAGGAACCCAATAAAGTTCTTTTTGGCATCCTCCTTGGTTTCTCCTTTTTTGTTTTCATGAGTTGGATGGTGGCATAAATACTAACTCCCAACTTTGGGCGTGGGAATGGGATTGACATGCTGTTCTGTATAAAGGGTCCTGTACAGAATTGTACTTGGTGCTGAGTTTTGAGCACCACTTATAGAGTCCCCCCCCCCCTTAGTAAATCTGTAAAGGGCATATATGAGTATGGTATACCCTCGTCAGAAGAAATTGTACGATGTGATACCTGCCAGTGAGCCTTCTCAGAAGTAGTCCCCACACTCTGGAATTTACTCCCAGAGGGGCTACATATAACTCGAGACTACCTCAACTTCAGGAAGCAGGTGAAAGCCTGGCTCTTCTCTCAAGCCTTTAATACATTAGGTGACTGATTATACACGCATTCTGCACCTGGACTAGCTTGCTGCATACACTGTAACTTAGATCAGTTCTTTATCTCTTTCTTAATTATACAAAGAACTTATCTTGAGTTTAGCTAACCATCAAATTATCCCAACTGACTCTGTACCACGCATCTTGTTCCCATCATATATCTGCTCTTGGTCCCTTAGTTATATGGTAGGCAGTATTGTAGAAAATCTTTAGTACCGTATCTGTTAGTTGAATGTTCTAATGCATGCTTATTAGGTGTGTCATTAGTATTATGCTAACATTGTATTATTATACCTTTGACCATGTCTCACAATCTCCTTATGCTCATTCCTCAATCTCTTCCTCTCCATCCTTCCTACCCCTTACCCCTCCTAATCTCGTCTCCTTTTGCTCATCCTATCTTTGTTTACCTCTCCATGCTCAATTTACATATCCTCAAACCCCACTACTACTATGTTGACTACAACTTGTAACATTCTCCTTCAAGACTTTGTAATTCTATTTACTATGTTAGCCACATTGAACCTGCTATGTGTGGGAAATTGCGGGGTACAAATGTAATTAATAATAATTATATCTCTGATATTTGAATTCCAGTGCTGCTAAATGTATATATTTTTGATACTGTTTCATAGTAGTTCTATTATTAGGTTTCAATTTACTGTTTTCAAGTATTGTATTTATGTTTATTCTTGATTATTTTACTATTGTTATGCTGTTAAAATTGTAAGTTTTATGTTACACTATACCTGCTGTACACCGCCTTGGGTGAATCTCTTCATAAAGGCATTTAATAAATCCCAGTAAATAAATTTAATGCACAGTTTACATCATGCAAAGTATATAGTTTTCAGTTGTATGCTACTACCTGGAAACAAATGAAGAATCCAAGAAAAACCTGTTAGCAACTGCTGAAGCTGAATCGGGCTAGTCCTGCCGTTGTGCTGCAACACTCTGTCCAAACGTTGCCTCGTAGAGCCATTGGGACTGCCCAAATATGCCAAAAGTTCTGCTCACAGCTTCATTCCACAATTCGGTATTTTTGAGTAATAACGCATTCAAAATTATTTAGACTGCTTATATTATTTTGACAATTGTCTAACCATCCGAGGTGGCTCAGCAGGTCCTGGATGGTAACCCACAACTTCGCCTTCCTTTCCCCTTAGGGACTAGCAAAGACAGAGAACCCCAGAGCTCTGCAGCAACACCTCCTTTCAATCGCCATCTTGGTTCCACTATTGGAACACTCTTAGGGACTGTTTACTAAGGTGTGCTAGCATTTTTAGCGTATGCTAATTCTATAGACACCCGTATATTCCTATGGGTGTCTATAGCATTATTGCATGCTATTTTTAGTGCGCACTAAAATGCTAGCATGTCTATAGCATGGCTTAGTAAACAGGTCCCATTGTATTGTTTCTCTTCAAGAGCCTTTCTGATATGGGTAGTCCCTATAGCATAGCACTCCGACTCATCAAAACACACACATGCCCCTTCACCATAACAAAGTAGAGGATAATTTCAACTTTATAAGCACATATCAAATGATCATGTTTTGTAACTGACCAGATTTGTAAATTTTAAATGTTAAAATTGACCTTTGTTTATCTGTATTGTTTGCAGGGGGGATAAGTTGAAAGCTTACCAGAAAGTATATCTGTTTTATATTCAGTTGTCGGTTGAAATTTTAATACAGCTAGAGTTCCATTCTGCTGGTGCAAGCAGTTCTGAAGCATAGTGAGGATGTGTTCTCGGAAAACAGAGTACTTCAATCTTTTATTAAAGGGGTCCTCTTTAAAAATTGATCCTAATTTTCAGTATTAGAGGTGTCATACCAGCTTTTCTATGGCCATCTAAAGTTGTTTTGTAACAATAGACATTTATTGACCAGATCCGTTTGTATCTGTTCTGTCAGTATTCTTGGCCATGTTCCTGTGGTAGGTCATTCTGTCACTGCAGGCCTTCTGTCTAGTTTGAAGGACGGTGATATAAAACTTTTTCATGTGATCTCTGGCAAGTCAGTTAACCCTCCATTGCCTCAGGTATAAAAACTTACCCCCTTGTTTACTAAGCTGAGCGGCAATGCTAACGCAGCCCATTCAAAGTGAATGGGCTGTGTCGGCATTGGTGTACTGCAGCCGCTAGGGTGGCTTAGTGAACAGGGGGGTTAGATTGTGAGCCCTATAGGGACAGAGAAAGTACCTGCATATAATTTGTACAATGCTGTGTGTGTCTAGTAGTGCTATAGAAATGATGATTAGCAGTAGTAGTAGAAAAAAAAAGTACATTAACCTCAGAGTTCTATATGTAGTGCTAAGAATTGTGTGTTCAATGTAATTGAATAACAAGCCAATCAGCACTAATTAGGCCTTAATCAATTAGTGCTAATTGGAATTAAATTGGATTTATGTACACAGAGGCACATGGATGGGTAAAATGGTAGAGACTATAATCAAGAACAAAATTACAGAGCACATTCAAAAGCATGGACTGATGGGACAAAGTCAACATGGATTTAGTGAAGGGAAGTCTTGCCTCACCAATCTGCTGCATTTCTTTGAAGGGGTAAACAAACGTGAACAAAGGTGAGCCGGTTGATATTGTGTATCTAGATTTTCAGAAGGCGTTTGATAAGGTCCCTCATGAAAGACTACAGAGGAAATTAGAGGGACAAGGGATTGGAGGTAGTGTCTTACTGTGGATTTAAAACCTTTTGAAAGATAGGAAGCAGAGAGTAGGATTAAAAGGTCAGTATTCGCAATGGAGAAGGGTAGTTAGCGGGGTCCCTCAGGGATCGGTGCTGGTGTTAGATTATATATATATATATATATATATATATATATATATATATATATATATATATATTCTATTCTCCACCAATTACATATAAGGTAATATGATAAGAATAAGAATATGTAAGAAAAGGGGGAATTAAATACTGTATTTGTTGAATTACATTAACCTGCACTGCAAGGTTTAAGGACATGTGCTCAGAACATAAAGACCATATGTTTTAACTTTAAAATGTTTATTTACAATACAGATAATAATGTTACAAGAGAGAGGCAGTTTTTAAGAATCTTTCACAAGGGAAATGTGCTTTTCAAGATTAAAAGGTCTGAATTATAAATTATGTTGGATAATGGTAACTCACTTCGATAGAGGCTGCTGGGTGGAGTGATGGAGATCCTTGCTGAAATAGAAGTCTTTTCTTGCAGAGTTGTTGTTGTTGGAGCTTGGAGAAAGTCTTATCAGGGTGTGTGTGAAGTCCAGCAGAGAGGCAGGAGGCAGAGTGAAGAGAACCAGATCCCTCAAGAGCTGGGCATTTTCCAAGGCTTTTTATATTTTCTTGCTGGCCCCTAGGCTGAAGTAGGTAGGGTGTACTTGATCCAGTGAAAACTCAGGGATAGCTGAAAACTGGTTTCATCTAGTTTTGAGATGGAGCATGGTAACTGGTCACATGTTTGATGACATCATATGACTTTCTGTCTGGACATCTGCTGGTAGATACACATCCGTAAGGCATCTGACAAGATTACAAGAGTCTTTGTCCGAGCGTAGGTGGGCTTCTTTTGTCAGATTAGATAGCTAGATGGACTTTTCAGTCTGAGTCATTGTCTGAGAATAGGTGGCGTTTCACTGTCTTTGGTTAACTCCAGTCTTTGTGATGCTGTCCATCTTCAGAGTTTTGTTCTTTGGAGATGTGTTGATGGGCTTAGGTAGCCACCCAGCTAGTTTTCCTTATTAGTAGTTTCCAGGGGGAAGGTGAAAGTAAAGTCTTTGCATCTGTATATATTTTATATATACACTAGCCGTTAAGCCCGTTAAAACGGGCGAGATTTTTGTTTTTAAAAATGTAGTGGAACAGCTGGATGTCCAGCATTTCTTCTCTCTCCCTTCCCATCCATCCATGTGCATCTCCTTCCTCTGTGTTCCCTCCCCTCCATCCATGTCCAGAATGTCTTCTGTCTCCCCTCCATCCATGTGCATCTCCTTCCTGCCTTCCCTTCCCTCCCCTCCATCCATGTTCAACAATTCTCCTCTCTCCCTGCCCTCCCCTCCATCCATCCACATCCAGCAACCCTCTTCTCTCCCCTGACCTCCCCTCCTCTCCATCAACCCATATCCAGCAACCCTCTTCTCTCCCCTGACCTCCCCTTCCCTCCATCCACCCATGTCCACCAACCCTCCTCTCTCCTACCCTACCCTCCACCCATGTCCAGGAACCCTCCTCTGTCCCCTGCCCTCTATCCACCCATGTCCATCAACTGTTCTCTCCCCTGCCCTCCATTCTCCGGCTCCCATCCATGTCCGCCCATCCCATAAGTGTACCGCGATTCTGACCTCCTCTGCCCTGTCGACCCCCCCTCTTTCCGCCATCGCCGTGTCCTACTAACTTTATTGCCTAAGCCTTGCCTTCAGCTGCTTTCGTTACCTCCTGTGAGTCCTGTCGTCAGTTCACCTCCATCATTGCGTCCGTTTCCCTCTCAGTTCCACCCCCTCCTTCCCTCCCTCCTCCTCCGATTTCCACGCCCATGTCCAAGACCTCCACCCTATTGGCTGAGTTCAAGTGCTACTGCCCTTCCTCTTTGGCCGCAGTATTCCACGCCCTGTCCTTCCCTCCACCCTCTTTCCACTTCTGAGTTCCATGTTTGTGAGAGAGACATTGTTTGCATTAAGTTCGTGCTGTTTTCTGTACTCTCCGCCCCTCTCCCCACCTCTGACTCCTCCTCCTTTCTGGTACATGAGCTGGTGGTGGCGGGGCTTGGACTTTTACTCTCTCAACGTTTGGTCTTTACTGCGCATTTGCGGGTGAGTCGGTCACTTCTCATTTATATAGATTGATTCGTATCTGATCCAGCAAAATCAATAACTCTGACAATTAAACTCATATGCTACATATTTCCCTCTCTTGATTCTTAGTGAAAATATTTACACAATATTGGAACAGAGAATCACAAATAACTATAAAAAGTTACAATCTTAACACAGAAGCAGAATTCAAATAAAACAATGGCAGAGATATTGGACTATTCACATGGGTATATTGGGAGAAGTGAGTCTTTGAATAGTGGATATTGAACCTTGGAACGTGTCACCTAATAGGAATTGTGACTATTATAAGCAAATAGCTCATTATTATTAATTTTGTTTGCTCGTGCTCATGTCTTACATTTAGGTTGCTAGATATTCACCATTGATCAAGTTTTCTGTGGTATTCAGGCATCTGTTCCATTAGGCTTCTATTCATTTAGGCGGCTTTGGGCAGAGTCTGGCTTTGCTTTAGTTTTATTAGGCTTGCAATCACACTCTCGTGCCTTTAATCATGCAAGTATCATATGCACCACCCCCAGAGACCAGCTTGTTTTTGCAACCGCTCAGGACATAGGTTGCTCCCAAGTTGATGCCACATGATATCTTCATGGTATGGTACTATAGATCTGGTGAAACTTTCTCTTAACCCAGCATGCTAGCCAAATCATTAGCATCATAGTGAGCAACTGACCAATCAATTCCACCACAATGGGATGGAACAATCTATTCAGTACATTATTCCCAGTATTTGACTTTCCAAGGAAAATACCCCACCATGAATGTTTCCCTATGTTCTCTATTTCAGAGGCTAACTGATGTATTAATTTAGTATCCTTGGTGATTTTTTCAGTCACTATCTTGTTTTCTGTTTTGAGTCGCTCTAAGGATCTCTGTATAATAGGGTGCTCCCATACGGACTGTAAGTGGGTTACATTAAAACCTAAAGGAATAGGTAATAGTTCAGCAGTGGGTATGGATAGGTCATTGGAAACATACTGCATCATTGGTCTGGAATAACTAAAAATCACATCCTGTAATTTTAGTGATATCACATAGACATAGATTTAAACCTTCAATTACTATGAACAGCATACCATTAGCAATAATAAAAGGACAGGTAGTTCTAATACATAAACAAGAATGGGAATATGTAACTACTATACTATTGTTATCATTAGAAAGATGAAAGGCACAGGTACCATTAAGCAGGCAATTATCATAACGTCCTAGGTTACTATCACATACAAAATAATTATTCCTATCTATGGGAATACATAAATTCTGTAAAATAATATCTAATTGATCATTGACCGAATAAGTGAAAACAGGGTCATGGTATGGTACTATGAGATATCTTTCAGAGAGAAACTATGTGTGTGTACTGTGTGTAGTAGAACAGCTACAATATTCATCTACTGTATTTAATGTAGTAAATTGACAATACTCATGTGTTTAGTGTTTTTTGTAAAGAATTTAGAAGAGATATATTAACTGTGCTTTGCACACAACTAACTAATATTTCATTCCAGAGAGAGACAATGAGGCATATTTTCAAAGCACTTAGCCTCCCAAAGTTCCATAGAAACCTATGGAACTTAGCCTCCCAAAGTGCTTTGAAAATATGCCTCAATGTGTATGTACTGATTGTAGTACAGAATAAACTAAAAAGTCAGATACAGAATGTATCAGGAGGGTCATATAAAGAGAGAGCTTTATTTTTTTTCATGGTTTGAATATATATACTCATATAAATGCATGACATTAAATAGCAATTTGTAGAACTTAATAAATCATAGCTTGAATAGTAGTGAACATATATATACATCTTGCCTGCCAGTGAGAATATTTTGGAAAAGGACATGGTACAATTTGGACTAATGAAAGGGCTGAGTGGGACGGTCTAGGAATGTCTGTTTATAGTTTCTTGGGTATCCCATAAGATAAAACAAACAGATAAAAAATGAAGACCACATGACAGACAAAACACAGTTCTAATAGGCCTTGTGTATATCACATCGATCGATTCAGGACTTGGCTTAACCTGCAAATAAACACACTATTATATTAAAAAAAAAAACAGCATATGTGGTATCCAATTGGATTACCTAAGTAGTTCCATTAAGCAAGAAGTACTTCTTATGTGCACAAATAAGCAAAAATTATACATGGCATAACTATCCCATAAATAGAAAAGGATTTGCTTATATTAAAAATGTTTCCGGGATAGCCATGTGTGTTTCAAATCCTGGCCCATAAAAATTCTAAATTTAAAGCTTGAACTCTGAAAGAGAAAAAAACCTTTCATATTAATTTACAAGGTCACATGGCTCCACTGTTCTGGCTCTTTTATTAGTAGGATACTCCCTCATTCACAGTTCTTTCACAAGATCTTAGACCATGGTATGCAAGCAGGGTGCAGACAGGCTTTAGTTCACTCTACAAAAATAAGAAAAAAATATTTTTAAAGTTTTTTTTTTTTTTTTTTTTTTTTTAAGGGTAGGAGGGGAGTTAGTGACCACTGGGGGAGTAAGGGGAGGTCATCCCTGATTCTCTCCGGTGGTCATTTGGTCAGTTCAGGCACCTTTTTGAGGCTTGGTCGCAAGAAAAAATGGACCAAGTAAAGTCGGCCAAGTGCTCGTCAGGGACGCCCTTCTTTTTTCCATTATTGGCCGAGGATGCTCATGTGTTAAGCACGCCCCAGTCCCGCCTTCGCTATGCTTCTGACACGCCCCCATGAACTTTGGTTGTCCCCTTGCGCGACAGAAAGCAGTTGAGAATGCCCAAAATCAGCTTTCGATTATGCCGATTTGGGCGACCCTGGAGAAGGACACCCATCTCCTGATTTGTGTCGAAAGATGGGCGCTCTTCTCTTTCGAAAATAAGCCTGATAGTAACTTATGGAACTTTGAAAAGTCTAAGTGTTTTGAAAATGAGCCCCAGAGTACCTTGGAGACAGACACTAGGCCAAAAACCTCCAAAATTTAAGTACCACAGACTGAGGTCTCTCCTCCATATTTTTGATATATCTTTTACTAAGCTGCGGTAGCATTTTTAGCTCACAGTAGAAATCAGCTGGTTGTAAATGCTGAGATGCCTGTGGCTTAGTAAAAGAACTCTCTTAGTGTTTTGATCCACATTTTAGGGTAGTTGATGATGCCATTTATATTTTTTGTGGAGTGTTCTTTGCATTTTTGAACATTTCAAAATAGTGTTTGTGCCACATGTAAACTTTTAAATCTTTGCAACCTCTTCTTTTTAATTCTGGGCTAACTTGCATAGAGTGGCAGTTAAAATTCTAAGGTGGCACTTATATAAATTTGGCACAAAGGTTTATCTCTTCAGTGCCATGTGCTTAGTGCGAATTCTATAATGGCATCTTGGCACCAAGCTTCCGATAATAGAATACTTGTGAAAGTTGGCATTGGTGTGCCTAATGCTTGCAGGTGGACATCATGGTCTAAGGAGGGGTGGCGCTAGGGATGAAACTCTACTCTGTCTGATTCAAGTGTGAGGTGAATGAAAGTACTATAATCTGCATACTTGCTTTATGATTATTTTAACCATAAGTGTGGAGGAGTGGCCTAGTGGTTAGTGCACTGGTCTTGCAATCCAGAGGTGGCCGGTTCAAATCCCACTGCTGCTCCTTGTGATCTTGGGCAAGCATCTGAACCCTCCATTGCCTCAGGTACAAACTTAGATTGTGAGCCCTTCTGGGACAGAGAAATATCCAGTGTACCTGAATGTAACTCACCTTGAGCTACTACTGAAAAAGGTGTGAGCAAAATCTAAATAAATAAATAACCTAATCGAATGTAGTCTTATTTTCTGAAGGGCAGCATATATCACAAGGGCAGTATACAAAACACAGCTACAATATAAGCAGTATACAACTCGGTCATAAAAGTTAGCAATTCTGTATGGGCTGTTATATGGAATAAGTTTATCAATATATGCTTTGTTAAACAAATTAAGATAAAATTTAAATGTTATGGATGTTGATTGTGTTATAAACTGCTTTGTAGCCTAGGACCCTGTTTACTAAGGTGCACTAGTGTTTTTAGTGCACGCTAATGCTAGAGACGCCCTTATATTCCAATGGGTGTCTCTTGAGTTGGCGCAATTTAAAAACGCTAGCACACCTATAGCGTGGCTTAGTAAACGGGGCCCCTAATGTGAAAAGAGGTGTATGAAATTGATAGGTGGATAAACCCACCCACACATTCATCCATCAGTCTCTCCCAAAATAAAAGAACTAATATATTCACAGACATAAACTACCCATCATTTTATCCATCAGCCATGTTACCAATTCCATGCAAAGTTTAACTCTCCTCACAACACTCGGGGGTTTCAATCCAAGGAAATGGGAGCTTATTTTAATCACACTTCATTCTAACCTTTAACATGATTAAGGGGCTCTTTTACTACACTGCAGTAAAAGGGGCCCTGCTCTGTCCTCGGTGTGTGGATTTGCCTTGCCCCAAGGCCCCTTTTACTGCAGCGAGGTTTTTGTGAAAGTTAAGGAGATGACTATGCGGAAAATATTTACTTCCTGCGTTGCCACTTGCTGGGAGAGTCCTTACCTACTCCTGTTTAGGAGGTGGTAGAGACTCCTGCACTAACCCAGCGGAGGTGGTAGAGACTCCTGCACTAACCCAGCGGTGACCAGGGAGCGCAGATTACTGCAGGGTAAGCCCCCGACCGAAAAAACGTAAAATAATTTCCTACATGCTGGAAATTAGGGGGCCCTTTTACTAAGACACGGTAGCGCTAGCGTTGGGCACTTGGTAGTAATTTTGAATTTGGCACACACTGTTTCCGTGGTAGAAAATATTTTTCTGTTTTCTATCGCAGGGGACATTCCCAGCAGTATTCGGCAGTGTAGCCACAGTGGTGCGTTGACTGATTACCGCACGAAGAGCGCATAAGCCCTTGCCGCTAGGTCAATGGGTGGTGGTAAGGGCTCAGGCAGTAAATAGCCATTTGCTACTTTTAATTTTAGCACACGCCCATTTACTGCCCACTAAAAAAAGCCCTTTTTCCCCATCTGCGGTAAAAAATGGCCCAGCGTACGCCGGTTTCATGCAGCCACACTACCGCAAGGCACTTTTTACCGCAGCTTAGTAAAAGGGTCCTGGTGTGCGATGGGGGTGGCACTACCACTGGCTCCTGCTGTGAGCCAGCAGTAGTGCCAGATTAGCATGTGGCAGAGTGTCAGTAACTTTACCGCAGCTTTGTGAAAGGATCCCAAAGTGCTTTACAAGATGGTACTAAGAGCTTATAGTGGTCTTGACTAGACTCCTTTTGGGAAATACCATTAAAAAAAAATCCTTCCATCCTAAAAGAACCTTAATTGCTGAGGGTAACATAACATAGTAACATAGTAGATGACGGCAGAAAAAGACCTGCACGGTCCATCCAGTCTGCCCAACAAGACAAACTCACATGTGCTACTTTTTGTGTATATTTTACCTTGATTTGTAACTGTCATTAATCTTCTCTATCCATCCTTAAGAACAGCTGCATCCAGGTTAATTCACCACATATGTTATAGTTGTTTTAGAAAACCAATGTTATAGCGTTATTTATTGTAGTTTATAATCTGATTCTGTAATTTTTAGTATTTATCATTCATTTAATTGTTATAGAGAGGTGTGGTAGCCGTGTTAGTCCACTTTTAAAGGTAATCAATAGAAATAAAATAAAACATAGAAAGAAATAAGATGATACCTTTTTTATTGGACATAACTTAATATATGTCTTGATTAGCTTTCGAAGGTTGCCCTTCTTCGTCAGATCGGAAATAAGCAAATGTGGTAGATGACAGTATATATAAGTGAAACATCAAAGTATTTCAGTGACAGTCTAACAGGGTGGGGGTGGATAAGAGATATGCATGGGAACATGAAAGCATTTCAGTGATATTCTAACAGGGTGGGGGGGGGGGGGATAGGTGAGAGGAGAGTGACAAATAGAGCAATCCAACTTTATGGTTTATTACTCATTCCAGAAATGGTGATCGCCATCACGGAATAATGTAAGCCACATTGAGCCTGCAGGGAAAATGTGGGATACAAATGCAACAAATAAATAAATAATTAAATAAATAATGGGCTGGAGAACCCAAATCTTTAAGTCCTGTCTGTTGGGTGTCAAAATACTCAATCTAATTGTTATGAAAGCCCCATTGAACCTGAGTCACTCTCAGGCTAATGTGGGGTAAAAATGTCATAAATATTTTTAAATGGTGTCCATGCTACATACAAACCTTTAACCTTGTACCCCCCTCCCTTTATCATAGTCCCTCTATTAAAAAGTGGAGTAGAGGAGTGGCCTATTGATTAAAGTTGCGGATGTGGGGAACTTAGTTCGATTTCCGCTGCTGCCTAGTGGTTGGCAGTGGGTTGAGATCCTGGGGAACCAGGTTCAGTTTCCTCTGCAGCTGCATGTGACCCTGGGCAAGTCACTTAACCCTCCGTTGACCCAGGTACAACAGTAGTACAATGTACTACTTAGATTGTGAGCCCATTAGGGACAGACCCAGTACCTGCAAAGTGAAACTGTAAACCACTTAGGTGTAAGCGGTATATAAATACTGAAATGAAATGAAAACAGCAGTAGTTTTCCTTTGTTTTTCCTCAGTGATTTTGTAAAAGTTTGTTGCTATGATCATTACTGCCAAATTGGCCTAACCTAGTTAGCTCCTTATACCAGGATTCAGGTTCAAGGCCAGATGCTTTCCCTTATGGCATCTAGAAGCTTACCTCTTTAATATGTCCATTACTCAATAAATATTGGGGTAGTTGAAATCTCAACCAAGCAAGAAAAAAAAATTGAGTAGCCAAATATTGAGGAAATAAAAAATAACTACTGAAATAACCCCCCCCCCCCCCCCGTTTACTAAGCCGCGTGCTAATGTCCATGCAGCCCATTCACTTTGGGCTGGGTTGGCATTGCCCCGTGGCAGCTGCTAGTGCGGCTTAGTAAAGAGGAGGGTATGGGTTCTCCCCAAAACAATCAAAAGCCTAAAATTCAAAACAAAAACCAAAAAAAATCAAAAATTCTTAAAAGGGAAGGAAAAAGATGCCTCGGTCAAAAATACACAGCCACAGTGAATTCACCTATAGGTTGGCATTATATAATTGTGGGTCAGAAAAAAAACTCCACTTACAAAATTGAAAAACTCCCACTTAATCAAGAAAAAGACAATAACTCTCTACAGCCAACATGGAAGACTCAAAATATCAAAACACTGTTTATCTTAAAGCAAGCACTCATGTTCATCATGTGAAGTCTGGTCAACTCCAATATCCCAACTCTGTTTCACTCTAGCTGTCTCAGGAGATTCACCAACTTGTCTTCATATCAAGGCTGTTTCCAAAATTCCCCTGTCAGGATACCCGAGTTTTGACCAGACTTCACATGCTGAACACGAGTGCTTGCTTTAAGATATATAGAGAAGGCCCTTTTACTAAGCCGCATTAGGGCTATTGCACACCAAATCTACCCTACCGCCGGGGTACTGCAGGTGCCCACAGTAGTTCTGAAGTTGGCACGCAGTTTCCCATGGTAGAAAATAGCGGGGGCATTCCCAGCGGTAATTGGCAGCAAGGCCACATTGCCATGAGCTACTTGATTACTGCACGAGTAGCACGTGAGCCCTTACTGCCTTCTAAATAGTTGGCAGAAAGGGCTCAAGCAGTAAATAGCTGCATTCTAATTTTAATATTAGTGCACAGCCATTTATTGTCCCATTTTAAAAAAAAAGGCTTTTCCCCCGCCGTGATAACAAACAGCACAGTGCAGCCAAAACTAGCGCAGGACGCTTTTTACTGTGGCTTAGTAAAAGGGGCCCCTGAATGCCAACCTGTAGGTGAATTCATTGTGGTTTTGTATTTTTGACAGGTCTTTCTCCACTAGAATTTTTTTGTTTTGTTTGGGAAGAATCCATGGTTTTTTGATTTGAGTAGTTATTTTTTGATTTTCTAGTAGTTGAAATCTCCCATTGCTGTTATAAGTACATAAGTAAGTAATGCCACACTGGGAAAAGACCAAAGGTCCATCGAGCCCAGCATCCTGTTCTATACATGTTATTCCTGGAACTGTGGATTTTTCCCAAGTCCATTTAGTAGTGGTTTATGGACTTGTCCTTTAGGAAACTGACTAACCCCTTTTTAAACTCTGCTAAGCTAACCGCCTTCACCATGTTCTCCGGCAACAAATTCCAGAGTTTAATTATGCGCTGGGTGAAGAAAACATTTCTCCGATTTGTTTTAAATTTGCTACACTGTAGTTTCATCGCATGCCCCCTAGTCCTAGTATGTTTGGAAAGCGTGAACAGACGCTTCACATCCTCCTGGTCCACTCCACTCAATATTTTATATACCTCTATCATGTCTCCCCTTAGCCATCTCTTCTCCACCGATTTTGTTTTTTCTAATTTCTGCTAGCATTTAATTGTGCATTGCTTTTATCTTGGCCATGTGGATGGTAACATACATTATGGAATCTTTAATTATAGAAATTACATCTGTGACTGGGAATAGTGGGGGTGTTTGTTGCTCTCATGATTTTTATCTTGCTATCTTTAAATTGGTGACAGGAAGGCATATGTTGAGATATATGTTATCATAGGGGTGGACAACCACTGACCTCGAGGGCCACAATCTAGTCAGGTTTTCAAGATTTCCCCAATGAATATGTATGAGATTTGATTTGCATGTACTACTTCCGTTCTATGCAAATAGTTTTCATGCATATTCATTTTAGAAACCTTGAAAACCTCGACCAGATTGTGGTCCTCGGACCGTGGTTGGCCACCCCTGCCCTATTTAGTAAATTTGTACTCTTTTTATCAGGGTCCCATTGGTTATCTTGTGTTAATCAACTGTAATTTGCCTCAGAGAACAAATGTGTAGAATTAGAAATTCGTTAAAACAAAACTTTTTCTGCAATAATAACAATATCCTGAAGAGGGCACTGCTGTAACATGTTAGTGTATATAAAAGGCATAGTACTTCTGTAACTAATGTATGACTAATTAGAACTTTGAGAGGAAAGGCAAAGATTTTTTGTTTGTTTTGTTTTTTTAAATATATGGTGACCATATTGATATATTTTTCAAAACAAATGTCATGAATGTTTTATGACAAAAGCATAGTAATTAATACCTGGGGGCATCGTATCTGTTATTTGAATGCATTCTTATTAGCTGTTTCATTTAGTATTATGTTGACATAGTGTTATCTCTGATGTTTGAATTTCAGTTCTGTTAAATGTGTATTTTTGATATTGTTTTGTGGTAGTTCTACTATTAGACTTCATTTTGCTGTTTTCAAGTTTACCTCATTTATTGTATTTGTTTATATTTGGTTATTTTACTATTGTCATGCTGTTAACAAAATTGTAAGTTTTATGTTAAACTGTACCTGCTGTACACCACTTTGGGTGAATCTCTTCATAAAGGTGGTTAATAAATCCCAATAAATAAATTACCACATTTTATACTAAAGCCTAATTTAATATGAATTAATTAGGTCTTGGTGGATTACATAAAGTAAAGTACAAAAGACAAGATGGATATAAATTATGGCAGGGGCCAGATTTAATTAGATGAGAGAACTTCAGAAAAACTGCACAAACATTTTAAAGCAGAGCCTCTTCCTCAAGGGCATTCATTTCCTCAAAGTTCAGGAAGGAAAATATCGATTTATTTTGTACTGCAGAACTTCTGCTTTGGAATTCATTGCCCATCAGACTGAGAGGGATCCAGGGTTTGGATGAGTTCAAGTGGAGAGGCTTTGTATGTTGCTGTTTTAATTTTGTATTATGTATGTGAAGAATTGTAATCCGCCTAGAACATTTGCGATAGTGTAGAATATAAATGTTTTAATAAATAAACACACCCCAAAACCAACATTGCATAGGAAATGTTTGAAAAAGCATGGTGAAGCTATTTGCACAAATGTTCCAAATTATCCGTCAATTTTCATAATCTTCCTATTTTTAGGTACATTTCACCCAGTACTATGAACACCTGTTGTGGAGGTTAGTCCACTGTCCATCTGTTTGCATATACAAACATGCATAAGGATTTTTTTTGGGGGGTGGGGGAATTAACAAAGAGGAGCCAGGCCATAGAAGAGTATCATGGTTGTGTGGAGCCTGAGCCCTGCCGTTAAAATGTGGTGGGGAGGCAAGGTCTGCTCTTGGTAAATGGAAGAGTTCTTGCCTGGGGCCCTGTTTACTAAGCGTTATAGGTGCGTTTAACGTGTGTTAATCATATACGTGCCTACAATATCCCTATAGGGGCCTACATGATTAGCGCATTAAATTAGTGTAGGCGTTCTAAAAACACTAACACACTTTAGTAAACAGGGCCCCTGGTCTGTTAAATTTTAATTTGTGTATGTGTGAGAGAGAGAGAGACTCCTTGCACATATGCTTGCACACTGTTTCCCCTCCCCAAACATAAAGAGATGCAGTCCATCCCCATAATTCTCCAACCTGCAGAACTTGCTCTTCTAGACACCCTCTCATACCACACATTCCTACAGACACGCACCTATGATCTTCCCATAGATAGAAATATAACCATCACCCCTTCTTCTATTACACAGCTGCTTCAAACCTACTGAGAGACACTGTTTGAAGTGTTCACTTTCAAACTTTTTTTTTTTCTCTTGTGGATTTTTCTGTAGAATTTTTCTCTTCTAGACCGTTGCCAGAAATGTGATTACTTGGAGGGATAAGAGGAAAGATATCTGTTTTAAAACTGTGTTTTTCCACATAATACCTCCCAAGTTCCTTTTTTAATTTTAAATGTTTATTAAGGGGCCCTTTTTTAAAAGCTGCATTAGGCACTAACTTGTGTCTAATGCAGCTTCAAGTGACATACTGTGGGACGCACTCAGGCGACTTTCTTTAAGTGCCAAATGTGTGCATGCTAATTGTACACTAAAAATATTTTAAACTTTTTTTTTTTTTTTTTGAGGGGGCATGTCTAGATGCAGAAAGGTATATTACTGCAAGCTAACTGGTTAGTGCAGGAATAGTGCATGAGCCCAACACTGGCCTTAATTTCCAACTACTGGAGTTGCCATCTAAGCACCACTAAATTTTGTTTGTTTTGATTTTAATCCTCTTTCCACATAGGGAATCTGTGTGCTTATCTGAAGCATTTAAAAATTCTGTCACTGCTTTTGTCTCCACCACGTTCCCTTCGAGGGTTGTTCATGAGCATGCGCTTGTGGAGCCTAGTGTAGAGTGTGCTGGAATTTGCAGACATCCTTTCAGCAGAGAAGGCTGCCGAACACTACCAGTTAGTAGCCAAGTAGCAAGAGTGGCCCAAGATACATGGCATAGGCAACTTATGATGCTTTTGATGTGGTATCCAGGGCCTCTGCTGTGGGTATTGGGATGCACAGATTCACCTGACTGCGTGCCTCAGACATAGAACTAGCAGTTTAGGAGAAACAGGTGGACATTCTGTACCACAGTGACCACCTTTTTGGTGACAAAGTGGAGGAGGTCACTCTCCTGGCTCACTCCTGCTGCAGCCTCTACTTCCAGGAGGATCTCTGCTGGAGAGCAGTGGAAATTCTACTAATCTTGTAGGCATAAGTTTCCTCCACCCTCATGTCCTTTCCAGTTGACCCAGTACTTGCTCTCCTGTCCAAGGCAGCAGAGAGCTGAAAAGCCCCAGCCTGCTCTCCAGTCTAAGCAAGAGGTGAGCTTTTGACTAGTTTCAGGAGAAATATAGCCATAGTAAGAGTAACTATTCTGGGTGGCCTATAAGTAGGAAGGAGGCTGAGTTTTTTTTATTTTTTCCTTTTATAACCTTATAACCTCAGACAAGTGGATTCTCAAAATAGACCAGGTAAGTTACATTCTTCATTGGCAGCGTCCTACCAAATTGCCCACTGAGAGTGTCAAAGTTAAGCTTTCAGATGTGGTCAAACCCATACCACATACCGATGACATACTGTCAGATTGCTGTGCCCCCTGTCAGTAAAGAGATTAAATTTAAACACGTTGTGAACGAATTTGAAGATGGGAAGGTACAAAGAGCAAATTTTGTTGGGTAGAACCTATGGCAGTAGTTCTCAAACCTGGTCCTGGAGGCACCCCAGCCAGTCAGGTTTTTAGGATACCCACCATGAATATTTACGAGACTTGCATATACTGCCTCCACTGCATGCAAATCTCTCTCATGAATATTCATAGTGAATATCCTGAAAACCTGACTGGCTGGGTGCGTCCAGGACCAGGTTTGGGAACCACTGACCTAGAGGTTGAGTTCTTGAATAAGAGATCCATATAGGGATTTTGGCAATCTTGAATGAAAGATTTGAAAAGTCAAGAGCCATATAATTAATCCGGTGCTAAATGGGAAGCCAGTGTTTGCTTGCAAGGAGATAGGTGACACTATATCAAATTTTTTAGCACCATGAATTAATCTAATTGTGGTATTTTGATTAGTTGGAAACAGTATAGTTGATAGTGTGACACACCTTGGAGAACAGAATTATAGTAATCCAAGCGTGAAATGTCTAGGGAGTGAACTAACAAGCGAAGAGAAGATGATGTATCAAAAAAAGGAGTGAACCACACAGATTTGTCTTAACCATTGAGGAAATATGACTTGAAAATGTCAAATGCTGATCAATCGTTACTCCAGGAATCATGGATGTATCCTTATATTGGACCTGCTCACCTTGAATCATAAGGGGAGGGGGATAATTCAGGGGAAGCCAATAAAGGGGAAAAGTAGTGCAACAGTTTGAATACTTATGTGATAAATTTAGACATTTCAACTAGGGTGCAAATAAGCATGATTACATATATTTTTTTCTCATGAGACCTATACAAAACAAAGACCAACAGCCTTATTTTTGAAAGTGATGGGCGCCATATTTCGACCCAAATCCGGAGATGGGCGCCTTTCTCCGGTGGGCGCCCAAATCGGTATAATCAAAAGCTGATTTTGGGCGCCTTAAACTGCAATCTGTTGCAGGAACGAACAAAGTTGACGGGGGCGTGTCGGAGGCGTGGTGAAGGCGGGACTGGGGCGTGTTTATCAGCCGAGCAGAGATGGGCGCCCTCGGTTGATAATGGAAAAAAGAAAAGCGTTTTTAGCGAGAAGTTGGGTAACTTTTTCTGGACCCTTTTTTCTCACGAACAAGCCCCCCCCCCCAAAAGTGCCCCAACTGCCCAGATGACCACTGGAGGGAATCGGGGATGACCTCCCCTGACTCCCCCAGTGGTCACTAATCCCCTCCCACCAAAAAAAAAACAAACTTTAAAAACTTTTTGTGCCAGCCTCAAATGTCATACCCAGCTCCATCACAGCAGTATGCAGGTCCCTGGAGCAGTTGTTAGTGCAGTGGACTTCACCCAGGTGGACCCAGGCCCCCCCCCCCTACCTGTTCCACTTGTGGTGGTAAATGGGAGCCCTCCAAACCGCCCCCAAAACCCACTGTACCCACATCTAGGTGCCCCCCTTCAGCCATAAGGGCTATGGTAATGGTGTAGATTGGGGGGGGTGGGGGGTTGAGGGGCTCAGCACCCAAAGGAACAGAGCTATGGACTTGGGAGGTATTTTACTTTTTATTTTAAAATGTTACAAGTGCCCCCTAAGGTGCCCCTTCACGTATCCGTTCTCGGACATAGTCCCCCATGGAGATGGGCGTTCGATTATGCCCCTCCAAGTGTTCCTTTAGGTCATATATATTTATACATACACACACAGATATACAAGCATAAGGGGATCTATTAAAGGATAAAATAAATGCGAGCATTAGCTTGATCTGGAACACAGAATCTAGAAATCCAAACAAAAACAAAGTTAAAGTCTTCAAGGGAAAAAGAGTAAAGTGATCCTTAGGATTATAGATTCAAACAATATTTAAATAAAACATAAACTGGTATCAGAATGGTTCGGGTACAATACAACACAAGCAAACCCAACACCATAAACACCCCAGACTACATTCTTCCGGTCTCAGACAGGCTGAAAATTCTGGGAGTTACAATTGACCGAAATCTCACACTTGAAGAACATGCGAAAAATACAGCAAAGAAGATGTTCTACTCAATGTGGAAACTTAAAAGAATCAAACCTTTCTTCCCAAGGGAAGTATTCCGCAGTCTAGTGCCATCTATGCCGGATGCAAAGAACAAATCATTAAGAAGCTTCAAACCGCTCAAAACACGGCAGCCAGACTCATATTTGGAAATACGAAAGCGCCAAACCCCTGAGAGAAAAACTACACTGGCTCCCTTTAAAAGAATGAATTGCGTTCAAAGTCTGCACCCTGGTCCACAAAATCATTTACGGGGAAGCCCCGACCTATATGTCAGACCTTATAGACCTGCCTATGAGGAACGCAAAGAGATCATCACACACATACCTCAATCTCCACTATCCTAATTGCAAAGGGCTAAAATACAAACTCACATACGCAACCAGCTTCTCATACATCTGCACGCAGCTATGGAATGCACTACCGAAGGCCATAAAAACAACGCAAGATCTAACCATCTTCAGAAGGCTAATGAAAACAGATCTCTTCAAGAAGGCATACCATAAATATCCATCTTAATTCAATAATAACACTACACACGATCTATGCAAGACCGAAATCTTATCACATGACGAACACTACCACCCTAAACCTTATGTAAAATGATGACCTAATGTAGATTATAATCCAAGTTATTATTCAGGAACCTTCATGCAACACCATAATGTATTCTTCTTTACCATGAATGTACACACATGATATATATATATATACCATGATATACTCCTTATATATGTGATGTTCCATGTATGTTACCATGTATGTATGCACCTTAACGCAATACCATCTGTAATTATGTTAACTGGAAATGGCAACCGCCATTACGGCAAATGTAAGCCACATTGAGCCTGGAAAATGTGGGATACAAATGCTACAAATAAGTAAATATCTGCTCTGTTCGTCACTCACATATTCTTGTAGGAAATCGGGCAATACAGATTAGAAAAAAAACTAAGTGCAAAATATAACGTACGTAGTTACAGACCATGTGACTCAAAATATCCAGGCACTATGATGATTTGTCTGCTCTGCGTTTCACCTTTTTCCAATAACTCTCTCTTGCTCTCGAAAAGAACTGTACTTAGGCATGCAGTCTTTTTTTTTTTTTTTTCCTAGAGATAACAAACTTCATTTCCAAATGCTTGCCAACAACGTGAAATTGAAAACAGTGAAGGTAAAAAACATTTCCCGTACACTATTCCATGGAACTGATGTCATTGAAAGCACATAAACAAGCTCTCTGAACCAAATTTGTATAACCTTCTTTTTTTTAAAATAATTTTTCATTGTTTCACTTTGAAGCATGGTTTAGGTAAAGAATACACAACTTTTTATCTTTAAACTTTTCAAACATAAGATTCTGTCACTTTCTTATAACACATTAGTTTAACAAGCAGATTCATTCTAAACATACAGAATGAATACATTAACATTAAAATTATTTTGCACTTTTCAAACTTTACAGTGGTGGATCATAAATTTTCTAAGGGATGTTCAAAAAATCTTATCTAAGTTTATGATGTTTCAAAAATCTGCATTCCCTAAACTCCCATCATTTTTATTCATATAATTTGGCAGTATGGACCATTCACTGTTGAACTCTTCATATCTGTTATGGCATATTGTTTCTTTCTCCATTAACAATACCAGCCATAATGTGTCATACATTTGATATACCACTTTTCTGTGGTACAACCAAAGTGGTTTACATATTGTATACGGCTACTTTCTCCCCCTCTATCTCTTTAAACTGGGAAGCTCTCTTCCTTTTCCGTGTTATTTTGCACTGTGCTACCACTACTCGTGTCTGCATCAGCTTGCAATATTTATGGGTAGTCCTCTTCTGCCATTACTCTAATAAGTATTTTGTTTGAGTTCATAATGACATAAATATGAAAGTTACTCAAATCACCTGCTGAATTTGGGCACAGTCACCAAATAGGATGAAATGTCCTTCTTCCACATGCCTGCTAACAGTCCCTTGGGGTGGATGGGTACATTTTTTTTTTCTTTCTGTAACCAGGGTAAGGTACTGTCTTATCAATACCTTCAAGCTTTTTCTTTTCTTTTGATCCTGACAGAAACAGGATCTATTATAGTATATTTCTGTTTTTCCAGTAGTCTCTCCCAAATCTCCCCCCCCCCCCCCTCCACCAAACACTTCTTCATATACTTTGGTTTTGCTAGAATGCTTTGTTAAAATATTCTGGGCAACCTTTTCATATAGCGCTGAAATCGACCCCCATTGCCCCTTTTCCCCCCAACCCACAGCTGCTCAGGAGCAAGTCCCTCCAGGATCCTTATAGTTTCCCCTCCTCCTCCCCCACTACACACACATACCTTTCTGTTTTTCAGGTAATGTATTACTTGCTGATATGGGAAGCAGTTGCTCTCCCTCAACCCAAACTCCTTATGGTCATCAAAGGTTTTAGATTGCCATCCTCCATAAATTGGTAACAAGAATGTATGTCCCCTGCTTTCCCAATGCTGATATACCCCTCCTTCCTGACCTGGGACAAAATCCTACTACTACTTAACATTTCTAGAGCGCTACTAGGGTTACGCAGCGCTGTACAAATTAACGAATAAGGACGGTCCCTGCTCAGAAGAGCTTACAATCTAAAGGACAAAATGTCAAGTTGGGGTAGATGAGATTTCCTATTATAGCTAAGGGGAACTAATGTTGAAAATCTCTTTTCCTAAAACATTAACTTTTTATCTTGTCCCACAGTTCAAGGATGGGTCGTGTAACAGAATTTTCCACATCTTTCCTTCTCCTACTTTGCCCTTGTATCAAAGAGAGGGTATGCCAAATGTATGGGGTTTGATCTGCACAAATCTTTTGAAGCACTTTTCCCTCCACCAATCCCACATGTGTTGGACCGCTTCTTTTCTCGATCTACACCTCTTCCCTGGGCTCGCTGATCTCATCACATGGTTTCCAGTACCATCTCTATGCTGATGACACTCAGCCCTATCTCTCCATTCCTGACATCACGGTCGAAACCCAGGCCAAAGTTTCGGCCTGCCTTTCAGACATCGCTGCCTGGATGTCCAACCGGCATCTGAAACTGAACATGGCAAAGACTGAGCTCCTTGTCTTTCCACCCAAACCCTCTTCTCCTCTTCCCCCACTTTCCGTCTCTGTTGACAACGCCCTCATCCTCCCCGTCTCTTCAGCCCGCAATCTCGGAGTCATCTTCGACTCCTCCCTCTCCTCGGCCCATATCCAGCAGACAGCTAAGACCTGTCGCTTCTTCCTCTATAATATTAGCAAAATCCGCCCATTCCTCTCTGATCAGACCACCCGAACCCTCGTGCACTCGCTCGTCACCTCTCGTCTTGACTATTGCAACCTTCTTCTCGCTGGCCTCCCGCTTAGCCATCTATCCCCCCTTCAATCTGTCCAAAATTCCGCCGCACGTCTTATCTACCGCGTGAACCGTTACTCTCATATCACCCCCCTCCTCAAGTCGCTTCACTGGCTCCCAGTCCGCTACCGTATACAGTTCAAGCTCCTCCTATTGACCTTCAAGTGCACTCAATCTGCAGCCCCCCATTACCTCTCTACCCTCCTCTCCCCGTATGTTCCCACCCGTAACCTCCGCTCTCAGGACAAATCACTCCTATCTGTACCCTTCTCCACCACCGCTAACTCCAGACTCCGCCCCTTCTGCCTCGCATCACCTTATGCCTGGAACAGACTTCCCGAGTCCATACGCCATGCGCCCTCCCTGCCCATTTTCAAGTCCTTACTCAAAGCCCATCTCTTCTCCCTTGCTTTTGGCACCTAACCACCTTCCCCAGTCATGATACCTACACTGACTACATAGTTTGTAACCTTTAGATTGTAAGCTCTTTCGAGCAGGGACTGTCCTTCCCCATGTTAAACTTGTACAGCGCTGCGTAACCCTGGCAGCGCTATAGAAATGCTAAGTAGTAGTAGTAGTAGGATCTTCCTTAATATCTGGAACCCCAAGCCCCCTTTCTTTCTTTCCACTATGTAACACTTTCTTGGCCTCCATCGGTTGATGGCCATTCCATATAAACTGCAAGATCCTTCTTTGTGATATATTTTAGAGCTTGATTAGGAATATGGGTTGACAGAGCCTGGAAAAGTACAGCAGGCATGGAGAAACATTCATTTTTACCGCAGATGCCCTCCTAAATGGACATCATGCTCCCTCCACTTTTTCAACTCCATTACAATCTGTTTAAAGAGGGGTACATAATTCACCTCAAAAAGCTTGGATAGGTTAGGCATTTATACAGATTCCCAAGTACTGCACCCACTTAGAAGTTTTCCCTTACCCAAAGCAACTCTTTGTGAGGCAAATTCACATTGAGAGCCTAATTGTTTCTTCATTTTTCCTAGTTGCAAAAATGTGGTCTATAAATTGGTTCATGTGGCAGGTTTTAGTTACCAGGGCTCCAAATGGTGGAATTTAAACCCTAAGGATTTAAGGTGCCTTAGTAATTATCTATTATTTCGTAAAGGTTTAAAAACTTATTTTAGAAAGTGTTTTTTTAAAAATAATTACGTTTCCAGTTAATTTTGTTTTGTATTTCTTTTGTCATAATTTTAATGTTGTTGTAAGCCACGTTGAACTGAAACAAGTTTATCGATAATGTAGGGTACAAGAATGAATAAATGAAAATAAAATGTATTTTAAATGCTGAAGGCTACCCATTATCATTCAGTTATCTTAATACTGGAAGAGACAATATGAAGCTTAAGTCAATATTAGTACTACTACTACTACTTATTTCTATATTGCTATTAGATGTATGCAGCTAGTAAATGGTCCCTGCTCCACAGAGTTTACAATCTAATCAAGACAGACAAACAGGACAAATAAGGGATAAGGGAATTACTTAAGGTGGGAATGATAAAACAGGCATGGTTACTGAACAAGTGAATAGTATTCACTCAGGAAGTCTATTCCAGGGGTATGGTGCAGCAAGATAAAGGAGCCGAGTCTGGAGTTTGCAATGGAGGCGAAAGGTACAGATAAGAGATTTACCCAATGAACAGAATTCCTGGGGAGGAGTGTAGGGGGAGATAAGAGTGGAGAGATACTGAGGAGCTGCAGAGCGAATGCACTTGTAAGTGGAGTTTGAACTGTTTGCGGAAATGGATAGGGAGCCAATGAAGTTACTTGAGGAGAGGGCTAATATGAGCATAATGACACTGACGGAATATAAGTCGTGCAGCAGAATTTTGAACAGATTGAAAGGGAGAGAGAGATGGCTTAGTGGGAGACCTGTGAGAAGCAAGTTGCAGTAGTCTAAGCGAGAGGTGATAAGTGTGGATAAGGGTTTTGGTAGTGTGCTCAGAAAGGAAGGGATGAATCTTGGTGATACTATAGAGAAAGAAATGACAGGTTTTAGCAGTCTGTTGAATATGTGCAGAGAAAGAGAGAGGAGTCACAGATGACCCCAAGGTTACGAGCTGATGAGACAGGGAGGATGAGAGTGTTATCCACAGAGATAAAGAATAAGGGAAGAGGAGAGATATATGTTTAGGGGGGAAAGATAAGAAGTTCAGTCTTGGCCATGTTTAGTTTCAGATGGCGGTGAGATGTCCAGGCAGCAGTATCAGACAGGCAGGCTGAGACTTGGGGGCCTGGATTCCCTGGCAGCGCACCTGAAAAGATAGTGCCCGTCGAAGGAACTTGAAGTCAGGCTGAGCTCCAGAGACCAACTCTACCACCCTGCAGCCTTTGAGGGACTTGGAACTATTGCCCAGTTCTTTTTTTTTTTTTTTTTTTTAAATCTTTGTGCCTTTGCATTGTTGACCACTTGTATCCTGCTGTGAGGCTCCATGCTTTAGGATCACAGATACAGTTCTGGCATGGTTCCATTTGTAACATGCAGATGCAACAGGTGAGGTGGGAAATGTTTCAAACTGGCGGGAAGCGAATTAGGGTTGCTGCAGGCCTCTGCACTTTCTGCAGTTTTGATTTTACATCTACTTATGATCTCTTCCCCAGAGTCTATATAGGCCCGCTCGCAAACTAATTAATGAGCCGGTAGCAGTTAATTGGCACTCATTTGGGTTTATGCACTGATCTGCCCTACACACTATGCAGGTCAAAGGGGGTGTGGCTATGGTAGGGGCATGGCCGGGAAGGGATGTTCCCAGAAATTAGGTGTGAGAGCTGTGTGAGAGACCATCGCAGACAGTTTTGAATATTGTAAGTTGGGTACCTTGAAACAGCGGAACGGGAAACATGGTCCGTATTGGGACCCAAGACAATGCTTGCAGACAAGTTATAAAGAGTCTTACAACTATCTTTTTGAGATATCAATGTTGACACGTGTTTGGGATACACAAAGCTAAAAATGTGCAATGATTGGAAGACCTATCGGCAGTGGCGTACCTAGGGGGGGGCGGTGGGGGCGGTCCGCCCTGGGTGCACGCCACCAGGGGGGGGGGGGGTGCCACACGCGCGCCTGCCCTCCGTTCCATGCTTCTTCTCTGCCCCGGAACAGCTTACTTCCTGTTCCGGGGCAGAGAAGAAGCATGGAACAACGGAGGACAGGCGTGCGCGGCACCACCCCCCCCCCGGCGGCGTGCACCCGGCTGGGGGGGGGGTTCCTTCGCAGGGGTGTCCTTTTGCCGGGGGGGGGGTCCGCGCTGCATCGGGGGGGGGGGCGCTGCACCTGGGGGGTGGGGCGGATTGCGGGGCGAATCGGCGATCTGCCCCGGGTGCCAGCCCCCCTAGGAATGCCACTGCCTATAGGCCTGTGGTTGTGATCATATTTTCTGGCAAGACAATCTTAAAAACTTTTTTTGTTTACACAAGTTTGGACGATTTTGAATATATCATTATTCTCTGTGGGATTGTGATTTGTGGACATTGTTGAAGTTTTTTCCCTTCAGAGTTTGCTATTTTTTAGTCCTTTCACTGAAAATTTTGATTAGCTGCGCACCAGCATTTACACCAGGTTTCAGCAGGCGTAAGTGCTGTGCCCAAAGTTAAGTGCGAGATCCACGCTAAGCTAGTATGCAGTAGAGGGCCCTTTGCAGAATACTAGTTTAGCGCAGATCTTCCTGGCACCTAACTTTGAGAGCCATTTATAGAATTTCCCCCTCTGTATGGTTTTGCAGTCCTCTGCAGTTCATAAATTCTGATGATATGTTGTTTATTTTTTAAAATTAAGTTTTGACATAAACATTCTATAATTATATCTAGGAAATGCAGTTTTGAAGAGAGATAACTGCTCAAGAACAGAATCACCCCCCCCCCCCCTCAAATGAGCAGACTAAATAAAGAAAAATAAAACAAAGGGGAGGAAACAAGCCCCTTTCACCCCAACCTTTGTCTTCTTGGAAAAATGTAGCTCTGTAGTACCTCCTTATCGCAAAACATATTACAGTACTTCATTTTTTTTCTGAAAGAAATACCTCCAAATGTACAGGATCCAATAACACACATTTTATTTGCCAGAAAGCTAACTAGGCACTTGCAAGGAATCCTTCAAAAAAAGTTCCATCTAAGAACAAACATTTGGGCCTTTAGGTTAAGATTTCCTATGTAACTGAGGGGGGGGGGGGGGAGGTCTTTTACGAAGTGGCAGGCTTACTGCTCGCTAATCCGGAACTACCACCGGGCTACTGCAGCAGCCTAGTGCGTTTACCACCATCCATTGAGGTGGTGGTGAGGGCCCCAGTGCTAATTGGGTGCCACGTACTGCCAGATTACTGCTGGGTTAGCACTGGGGCCCTCACCACCACCTCAATGGATGGTGGTAAATGCACCCCCCTGAAATGGCGACGCGGCAAGTGGTTCATTTGCTGCACGGCCATTTAAAAAAAAAATAAAAGGATATTTACCTGCTGAGGTGAAAGGGGGCCTCTGCGCGCGTCAAAAACACGTACTGACGCCAGCACAGGCCCCCTTTTACTGCAGCTTAATAAAAGGACCTCTGAGTGACCTAGGCCACATCTGGAAAAATATGCACAAAAGAAAAGATCCTTCTTTCAAAATAAGATTTCAACACCCCAGTTATATAGAAACCAGAAGGGTGGCATGAGTTGAAATTAAATCTTATGAATCCTCAAGAAAGTCAGTTAGGTTTGTGAGGGAGCCAGAATATATTTGTACCTGTTTTAAAATGGGTCATGGGTTTCCTCAAGACTGACAGACTGGACAGGCCTCGTGGTCTGTATCTGCCGTCATTTTTAACATTTTAAATGCTAGCTGTATGAAGAAAATCAAGAATTTGATGGGAAAATGATTTTAAAGTGACATAATAGAGACTTTGATCTGGCAAAGGGGATGAGCTTTGATAAACTACTCTTCTGTGGTTGCAATCAAAGCAGTTTACATATTATAAAGGGACTTATTTTTTTGTATCTGGGACAATGAAGGGTTAACTGACATGCACAGAGTCACAAGGAACCGAGTGGGTATCAAACTTGGTTTACCTGGTTCTCCGTCTGCTACTTCTCCATTAGACAGATTTTTCATGTATATATTTTTTTGTAATTGTTCTTTCACATAGTGTGATATCAAACGGAATTGAACAAGTTCTATCTGTTCCTTAATGTAGGCTGCTTTATTGCCAACTTTATATACAAATGGTGATGTACCTCTACAAAATGTGCAGGGCAAAGGCAATAACATTGATTGTAAATACCTTTCATGCTCACTGTTGACGCTTGAGACTACTCTGGTTTTATTTATTTAGGGGCCCTTTTACTAAAGGGTTGCCATGCGGCAACCCGGAACTACTGCTGGCCCAATGCAAGACCTTGTCGGTAGTTCACCCCAGAGCGCACCATTTCCATCGCTGGCGGAAATATTTAAATATTTCCGTAGGTGTTTACCCAGCAGTAATCGGGCAGCATTGCGTACTGCCTGGTTACCTCTGGGTTAGTGCGGGAGTCCTTACCGCCATCTTAATGGGTGGCGGTAAGTACTTCCCCCTGAAATGGCCGCGCAGCAAGTGCAAACTTACCACATGGCCATTTTTTTCGGCCTTTTTACCCGCTACAGTAAAAGGGGCCCTGATGCATGGCAAAAACGGCCGCTGCTGCTAGCACAGGGCCCCCTTTACCGCAGCTTAGTAAAAGGGCCCCTTAGCCTGGCAGTTTATACTTGTTCTTTTAGGAGTCTAGTTCAATCAGGACTGGCTTTATTTTGATGTGGTGCCTTGAGGCTTCAATTTAAGCTACATAAGGTTTTTGTTTTTGCTGACAGCTTTTCAATAGTAGCTCAAAGCAAAATATTTTGGGTGTAGTGGGTTTTTGCCCTGTCTCCAGAGAAAAATGAAGGGTTGAGTTTGTTTATTTGTTTTACATATTCCCTACCGCTGCTGTTATCCATGGTAACAAGATGGGCCGTGAGCCTGGTTACAAAGGGTCAGTATTTAGCAATGGCTTGGACTTTGCAGCATCCTCCGCCCTGACCAACCTGGGAAACAGAATCCCTTATCCAAGAACTGATTGCACCACTACCTAGGTTCCAGGCTGTCCCAAGTAAATGAGGTCTGTCTGACCTATCTAAGGGCCCTGTTCACTAAGGTGCATTAGTGTTTTTAAAACGCCTACACTTAGCGCGCGCTAACCATGCAGACACCTATAGGGATATTGTAGGCACATACATGGTTAACACGCGTTAAAAATGTTAACGCGCTTATAACGCTGCTTAGTAAACAGGGCCCTAAAAGAGGGGTAAGTATGCTAGAACAGCTTTAAATGCCAGTTAATTTCAACTGTTGGGCAAGAAGAGAAATTGTTTGGGAAATCTTATTTATCCTTTCTGACTATATTATTTTTCTATTTTTTTTTAATGCTTAAGAATATGAGATGGTGTATTTGAAGCCTTAAGGTTTCTGATTTTAGGTTTTAACTGATAAGCCCCTCTCTTGACCAGTGCATAAAGAATTAAAATAAGTGCATATTAGATAAACATAACCCCTCCCCCCCCACACCACCACTTCCCATAGTGCTCATCCCTCTCCTGCCTTGTCTTGTGTCCTCCTCTCAGATTTGTTTTGTTTTAAATTTTTATTTAAATTTTGTTTTGTCTTTTCTATGCTAGCATTGCCTGACACACATACATATTTAATTCCATTGGAAAAGGTACCAAGCAGTGGGTACCTGTAGTGCAAAAACACTGACTTTTGTACCTTAAAAGAACCCCTAGTTAGGTTGAAAATAAACACCTAGCAGAATATTGTCTTCTGCTGTGGTGATTTTATTTTGGTTCTGACTGGTTCACAGAAGGAAAAAATGTGGGCAGATGGGTACAAACAATAGTGGTAGCAGTTACAGTTGTGGTCTTATGTGGAGAACATGTGGCAGAGAGTAGGAGGAAAATGTAAAACTGTTGCTCTCTTTGGAAGTGCTTTTACTGGTATATAGAGGATGTGTTACATCAAAAAAAAGAAGAATGAAACACCAAAATCTACAGTTGATACCTAAGAACATAAACCTTATACATCCCACTTTATATGCTGATTTTAGTTGATACGCCCATAATTTTGGCAGGTAGGAAAGTCACATCATCCCAGCTAAGCCAGCGAAATAATCCTCAAATTAGAATGCATAATTGTACCCGATGACAGGTTTATTATATAGTACTGTACTGAGTGAAAAAAAAAGAGTCAAATACTGTGGTGAGTCTTTTTTGTAGGTTAAATAACTCTTGCTTAAAATAATTACAATGGAGTAGTTAAAGACTTTTTTTTTTTTGCATATTATTTAAATTATTCAACATATGTTTAAGGTGGGAACTCATTAAGCTGCATTAGGGCCTTAAGACGTGTTGGCCCTTAACGTAATCTAAACGGCCCTAACACTGCTTGACTAAAATTACCATAGCAATGTTTGTCATCGTGGTTTAATAATAAGATGCAAAACATGCAAATGCATGTTTTGCAAATCATTACTTTGTAAATACCCTAACACAACTCACGGTGATACAGCGCAAGTCATGTTAAGGCCCAAAAATCACATAACATAACCCCAGCCTTTTGCTGGGGTTATTTCACTGCCCAGGAGCATCGGTCCACAAAGCTGTGGCCCGATGCTTCCCCTCCCCAGTTCCAGATGCCTACAACAAGATTGATGCCATTGCCTTACCCCTAGCAGTCCTCATGCAAGACTACTAGGGGCACCATTTTACTGAAGGCGTGGGAATGGACAAGAGTGACAGGGCATTAATCCTGTCCGAAGACCCCCCCCCCCCCCGGACCAGCGCTGCTGCCCAAGGTAGCTCTTGTAGGGGTATGGCAATGTGGGGAGGGGGCTTCACCATGTTGGAGGGGGTGGGGGATATCAACCTTGTGGGGGGGCCTTCCATATTGGGGGTGGGCGGTGCCTCAGCAAAGGAGGGGGACCCTGCTCTGCCAGTCTGATACTCCCAAGCTGCTGGAATAAGAATAAGGCTGCTTACAAGGTGAATGGGATTTGGCAACCTGTGGTACTGAGAACCCGCAGGTTTCTGAATCTGGTGGTAAATCAAGGTATGGTAAAAGGGAAAGGAAAGGGAATGGGATTTGATGTACTTATTTTTTTTTTGTACCTGGGACAATGGAGGGTTAAGTGACTTGCAGAGTCACAAAGAGCTGAAATGGTAATCGAGCCCGATTTCCCCAGGTTCTTAGGTCACTGCACTAACCTTTAGTCATTCCCCACCCTAAATGATTCAGATGTATACCATGTTATCTTTATTTACATTCCTTGACTTATTTTTGTTACATAGCTGTTCAGTGGACTGGCATAGCAGATAGATTGTCTGTCTAAAATAATTACTCGATACATTTTGCAGAGCTTTGGGCAGACCTTCCATAACCTTTTGTTCTTTCCTTTTGTGTCAATGATTGCATATTTGATTTCTGAACTTAGTTTTCATTGGGTGAAAAGTAGGTAAGCACTCTTATTTTATCTTTTCATGAGAGCAACTAAAGAGAGGCAAACTGCTGAACTTAGCTCAAATAGGAACCTTTTTAGGTTTTCAAAATGGATCAAGGTAAACTATAAAAATGGAAATTTTATAAAATAAAAAAATTAATGACTGTAGTTTTATAAATATCCAAATCATCATTTGGTGCCATACCCTTTTAGCCTGTGGCTCCCTCCGTGATAATTTGTCACCTCCCCTCTCTTCCTCTCCCTCCTTCGTTATTTCTCTCTCTCTCCTGTGACCTTGTCCACTGTACTTTGTACTATTGTTTGCTTATTAATTATTGTACGCCACATTGAGCCTGCCCATGGGCAGGAATATTGTGGGATATAAATGTCATAAATAAATGATGTAATAAAACAAATTCTATATAAAGTTAGCAGTAAGGCTGCCTATGAATGATGTTTACACAGTCATAAAGTTTATTGTTTAGGGAAAAAAAAACAACTCGCTAATGTCAAAAACAAAAAGGGGCCCACTCACCGATAATCGTGCATCTGCTCAAGAACAAACCGCGAATGGCACTGCACTTTTTGGTTTGATGTTTCCATTCACGGTTTGTTCTTCAGTAGAAAAAAAAAAATCCTGTTAGAATTCATGGTGGGCTTGTGTGTACATTGGCGAGCAGGAACCATTTGGTATAGAGTGGTATATAACCTCAATGTAATAGATGGTGGCAGCATAGTAAGTATTTGCACAGGGAGCCACAGAAACTGAAGACCATCAATATGTGCTCTTATACACAGGGAAGCTGGAACATTTTCAAACAGCTCATTTATCCAGGTGAATAGTTTCTGGAAATTGCCCTCATTGGGTGTCATTTTAACCAGCTTTTTTCCATGTGGAAAGCATGTTTCTATATACGGAAAAGGCAACAACAAAAAAAACAAATTAAAAAAAATACTATTACACACAACACAAAAATGTAAATTAATCATTACCATGACAACACAATTATCCTAAATATCCCTTTCAAAACATTAAGTGCAGAAAACAAATACCTTACTAGCGCCCGTTTCATTGGTCTCAGAAACGGGCCTTTTTTTTACTAGTACGTGTATAAAAATGAGTGTGGAAAGAGTGTGTGCTTATATGTGACCTGTGCGTAGGTGTTCCGGGGGTGCAGTTTGTGTACAGTGGAGGCAGAGTTGCAATATATACACAAATAAGATGCGGGCTTGCATGGATAGTACATGCACAGTGTCCTATCTGTCTGTCCTACCCTTATCCCTTGTTTGTCCTGTCTGTCTGTCCTGAATTAGATTGTAAGCTCTTTTGAGCAGGGACTGTCTTTTCTTCATGTTCAATTGTGAAGCGCTGCGTACGACTGGTAGCGCTGTAGAAATGATTTGTAGTAGTAGGGTTTGTAGTGCTGTATATTGTCAGTGGTTGGTGTCTCTTATTATGTATGTTACCGATGAACTCCACTTTAGGTAAAAGCAGGTTATACGTTGGAAAAAAAATTGGCAGAAAAAACCTTGTTAGTTAAACAGGTCAATAGTGTAGTCCTTTGTCTCAGAATAAATCTTTGTTCATTTACATTCACAGTAGAGTCTATATGAAAGACCTTAAGCTGTTCAAGAACACCTGCATGATATTCTGAGGCAGCAGAAAGAAGCCTGTGAAGCTGTGAAACATTGGCCATCATTGGGTGGAGCAGCTGGGTGGACTGGAGATATTCTTGAGCAGCTAAGTCCTTTCATATAGACTATACTGTGAATGTAAGTGAATAATAAAGATTTATTCTGAGCTAATAAGGGACTAGGGGCCCTGTTTACTAAGGCGCTTTAGTATTTTTAACTTGCCTACAATTAGTGTGCGTGCTAACTGTGTAGGCGCCTATAGGGATATTGTAATCACATACACAGTTAACGCACGTTAAAGATGCTAACTCGCCTATAACACGGCTTAGTAAACAGGGCCCTAGGTTATTGACCAGTTTTGTGAAGAGGGTTTTTTTTTCTGCCAGTGATTGAATAAGCAGGCACAAAAGTGTAAAGTGTCTTTCTGATTCTGAGGCTTTTTCCTTCTCATAAAACAATGGCTTTTTCCTATTGAGTCCTGTATCTTTGATGTAGGAGGTTTAATTTTTTTTATTAATTGGTTTCAGATTAAACACTAGGGAAAACCCACCTAATATGTAATCCCACCATGCACAGCTAATTTTCACAAATTTTATGGGGTAGGAAGTCAAGTGTTAACGATCCTCAGCTCAGAAAACCTCCCAGTGAAAACTTCATCAATTTTCATTCAATAATGTTCATAAAAAGCCAGGTACAACTTATTGAAATAAAACAGCTCACTTCCAACGTCGGCCAGCATTTTGCAGCGCTTAGACTACTGCGTCAGGAACATAGTAACATAGTAGATGACGGCAGAAAAAGACCTGCATGGTCCATCCAGTCTGCCCAACAAGATAAACTCATATGTGTATACCTTACCTTGATTTGTACCTGCCTTTTTCAGGGCACAGACCGTACAAGTCTGCCCAGCAGTATTTCCCACCTCCCAACCACCAGTCCCGCCTCCCATCACCGGCTCTGGCACAGACCGTATAAGTCTGCCCTCCACTATCCTTGCCTCCCAACCACCAACCTCTCTTCCCCCACCTGCTCCGCCACCCAATTTTGGCTAAGCTTCTGAGGATCCATTCCTACTGCACAGGATTCCTTTATGCCTATCCCACGCATGTTTGAATTCCGTTACCGTTTTCATCTCCACCACCTCCCGCGGGAGGGCATTCCAAGCATCCACCACCCTCTCCGTGAAAAAATACTTCCTGACATCTTTTTTGAGTCTGCCCCCCTTCAATCTCATTTCATGTCCTCTCGTTCTACCGCCTTCCCATCTCCGGAAAAGATTTTTTTGCGGATTAATACCTTTCAAGTATTTGAACGTCTGTATCATATCACCCCTGTTCCTCCTTTCCTCCAGGGTATACATGTTCAGGTCAGCAAGTCTTTGCTCATACGTCTTGGAACGCAAATCCCATACCATTCTCTTAGCTTTTCTTTGCACCGCTTCCATTTTTTTAACATCCTTCGCAAGGTACGGCCTCCAAAACTGAACACAATACTCCAGGAAAAATTTAAGATGGGTCCCTAACACCATCTCTCTCAAGTTAGCCATAACTGGGTGGGTGGGGGGGGGGGGGGGGGGGAACTCCCCTAATCCTGTCCTTTACAGCACTACACAAAAGGAGTACTTTAAAGTAAACTAGACATGCCTGGGTGCAACTCTAAATCTCAGTGCTTAACTCAATAGGAGATAAATGTGCATTCTCCTTCTGAAATGGGAAATGCACATGTATATGTTAGCCCTACCCAAAACACCCTTGCCATATGCATATATTTGTGATTTAGATGTGTATGTCCTAGTTTAATTTCTAAATGCTGGTTTATGCATTTCCAAATCAGAAATAGGGTTCTAAAATAACCATCAAGCTGTCCAATTATTAATTGTTCTGGGAGGCTTAATATTGGTGTAATCGTGATGAGTTCAATTGTCAGTCTCTGAAAGGGAGATCCTATGGGCCTGAAAGACCATTTGGAGGGAGGGGGTGGGGGTTGTTTAGGCACAAGCTGAAGGTTTACTCAGGGCATTGTTTTCCAAACCTGTCCTGGGCTACCCTTAGAATGTCAGGCTTTTAGGTTGTCCACAAGAAATATTCAGAATGTAAGTTTGCATGAACTGCCTCCATTTTATGCAAACTTATGTAGTGCATATTCATTTTGGATATCCTGAAAACCCAACTTGTTCGGTGTGCCCTATGAACTGGGTTAAGAACGTCTATTCTCTTGTTGTATTGTAGCTGTCTGGAAATTCCCAATGTTTTTTTTTTTTCTTATTGTGAACTGCATGGAGCTGTTGTGGGATATAAGAGTTCTGTTGTATTGTACTGTATCAGGCTCATTTTCGAAAGAGAAGGACGCCCATCTTTCGACATAAATCGGAAGATGGGCTTCCTTCTCACAGGGTCGTCCAAATCGGTATAATCGAAAGCCGATTTTGGACGTCCCCAACTGCTTTTCGTTGCAGGGATGGCCAAAGTTCAAGAGGGCGTATCGGAGGCATAGCGAAGGCGGGACTTGGGCATGCCTAACACATGGACGTCTCGACCCATAATGGAAAAAAAAAGGGCGTCCCTGACGAGCACTTGGACGACTTTACCTGGTCCTGTTTTTCTTATGACCAAAGCACAAAAAGGTGGCCGAAATGACCAGATGACTAGCAAATTGCCTGGCATCTTGTATTTGTTTTTTCATGAGCAGACTGGTAATCCTTTGACCAGCACAGTTAAGCTTCATCAAATATGAGGCAGTGCTGCTGCTATAGATCACAATATGGTCCTTGCTTCATACATACACTTTGCACTACTGTGTGGCCCAGTGTTCATCTTTTTACCAAGGCAAGTCTTTGTAATCTAATTCAACTTTTCAATCTTCATCTCACTGGGTTGCGCCTCAAAAGTTGTGAAACTTTATTTGGAAACCACAGGAACCCTGAGGTTGGGAGTCACCTGCATGTGTGCCTAATTTAATCCTGGTTGTTGGTGGAGAAAGCAGTTACTTATCTGTAAACAGCAGGATTAATCAGGCATACAGTCCCTCCCAGCTCTTTGAGGGCTGCATTACTATTTTGCTGTGAAATTAATTAGGGAGTCTACTATGTGCAGGCGAGGACACACATGCTGAGATCTTTACACTAGGTTTGAGTTCCAGGCGAGTTATTCCGTCCTGGCATCATGTAATGATGTCACTCGTGTGCCTGATTGATTCTGCTCTCTATGGAAAACATGTGCTATGCTAAGCTAAGCAATTTTTTTGCTTTATTCACTGCTTATCCTTTGCTTTCTTTTATTTCCGCTATCATTTTTGAAATATTGGTAAGGCTTGCTCCTCCCTAAATTCTTGATGCTTGCAATCTCTTCCATTTTCTTTTGACTAGATTGCTTGCAGTGAACTTCTCTTTAACCTGATATCTCTCCTCATCCTCTCCATCTCTGACAAAACTGCTGACTACCTACAGTATTGCTGCTGTTGCCACTCCTGTGTTACTCCTCAGTTCCATCCTTTTCACCTGCTCCCTGTTAGATATTGATATGTGTTCAAGCTTGAGATCTTCACCTACAAATAAAGGCTAATTGATGTATCCCGTCTCTGTTGTTCTCTTCTATCTTGGGTGTACAACACATACATTTTCATAAATAACACCAACACCATTCCCCCTACCATCTATCAAAATCCTGCCATTGCACCAGCCTCCATCTCCACTGCCGGTAAACTTCTAGCCGCCTCTTTTGATTTCCCACAAAGGCAACAACACCCAGATCACTCCTCCATGCCTCACTATCAAGCCCTGTTACAATCCATGCAGCCACCAAGATTTGAGGCTGCTCTCCTTTGCTATTAGATGCACTTTTAACTCTCATTCTGTTTCTTTTGTGTACTTCTGATTGTAGTATTGTAATCTTAGACCTCCTCTTGTATACTTTTCATGGTTTGTCTATCTTTAGCGCAGTGGTATGTTAATAGTCATTTTCTGTTTTATTGTTTGCAGTTTAAGTATTTTTATTGTATCCCACCTTGATACTTTAGGGATGGTGGTATACCAGATAAATACAACTAAAAATGTTTGGTTTTCCCTGTTTAATTCTTGTTTGATAGTTGACCTCAGCTGCGTTATGCAAGATCTTCAGTCATGTTGAATGCTTGATGTAGCTGTACCTACTTATTTCTGTAGTGCTTCTAGACATACACAGCGCTGCACACTTTGAACATGAAGAGACAGTCCCTGCTTGAAAGAGCTTACAATCTAATCAGGACAGACAAACAGGACAGATAAGGGAATTAATAAGGTGGGAAGGACAAAACATACATCCCTAAAGTATCACGGTGGGATACAATAAAAACACTTCAGGCACAGGCAGCTCCTTGTGACTCTGGGCAAGTCACTTAACCCTCCATTGCCCCATGTAAGCCGCATTGAGCCTGCCATGAGTGGGAAAGCGTGAGGTACAAATGTAACAAAAATAAAATAAATACAAGGGTACTGAACAAGTGAATAGGAGTTAGGAGTTAAAAGCAACCTGAAAAAGGTGGTCTTTTAGCCTAGATTTGAAGATAAGCCAGACATGGAGCTTGATGTACTGGCTCAGGAAGTTTATTCCAGGCATATGGTGCAGCAAGATAAAAGGAACAGAGTCTGGAGTTAGCAGTGGAAGAGAAGGTTACAGATAAGAGAGATTTACCCAGTGAATGGAGTTTCCGGGGAGGAGTGCAAGAGTGGAGAGGTACTGAGGAGCTGCAGAGTGAATTCACTTGTAAGCCAATAAGATGAGTTTGAACTGTATGCGGATAACAGATAGGGAGTCAAGTGACCCGAGGAGAGGGCTAATATGAGCATAGCGACAATGGCGGAGAAAGATTTCTTAGTGGGATACCTGTGAGAAGCAAGTTGCAATAGTCTAAACGAGAGGTGATAAGAGTGTGGATAAGGGTTTTGGTAGTGTGCTCAGAAAGGAAGGAATGAATTTTGGTGATGATATAGAGAAAGAAACGACAGGTTTTAGCAGTCTGTTGGATATATGCAGAGAAAGAGAGAGAGGTGTCAAAGATAACCCCAAGGTTACAAGCTGATGAGGTAGGGAAGATGAGAGTGTTATCCACAGAGAGTGAGAATGGAGAAAGAGGAGAGGTGGGTTTAGGGGGAAAGAGAAGAAGCTCAGTCTTAGTCATGTCCCTTACGTTATTTTTTCCTTTCTTTGGCACTTTTAAGTGTTTGCTTAGTTATATGAAACTTCAGTCTCCATCTCTTTCAACTGTTTCCCATCATCTGCCCTTACCCACTGCTTTCTTTGGTTATTTCACCTTTTTTTCCCCCCAGAGACAAGTACTTTTCATAGATTCACATTAATAAGTTGTATGCCCTTTTGAGTAGCTTCCAAAACTGTAAGTCATATAGTATTAGATTTATGTATTTGTTTACTTGACCCATCTGTTCCATAACTCAGTGAGGAGCTTCTCTTGCTCCTCTTTTTTTATTTATTTATTTTCTCCTGTCTTGTTCATTGCATCAGCTTCTACAGTCCTTTCGTTCTAGCGCAGGATGTGTCTTTGCTTAAACGAGAATCATTTTGTACAGTTGGAGAATGCATGGAATGCCTTCCCAGTGGAGGCTTTAGAGACGAGCATAAACTAAGTTGAAGAAAACATGGGACAAAAAGGATTTGTGTGAGAGGAAGGGATTGTAACTGAGCAAGCTAGTATGGATGAGCAAACAAGATAGAGCATGTGGTTTTTATTTGTCATGTTTGAATTAATTGCTTATGAGTGTATAAAATTGTGGAACACAGATGTGTATTTAATTGTGGAAGTATTTCCTGTTTCAGGGTGGCTAGGGAGAAGTTTGTGATATGACCTCTCTATGTAGCCAAGCATCCATAACTAGAAGGCAAAAGGAGCTCACGTAGAAGTTGTTGGTGAAACTACATTTGGAGTACTGTGTTCAGTTTTAGAGACCATATCTTGCCAGTGATATAAAAAGGCTCCAAACTGTTCAGAGGAAAGCGACCAAAATGGTAAGGGAGAAGAGACTTGAAGACTTGAATATGTATACCCTGGAGGAGAGGAGGGACAGGGGAGGTAATGTGCGATACAAACATTTACATTTTTGAAAGATATTAAGGAGCAAAACAATCTTTTTCCAAAAAGGGGGAGAGGCTATAGAACTAGAAGACATGAAATGAAGTTAAAAAGCAACATCAGGAAATATTTTTCACGGAGAGAGTGATGGATGCCTGGAATGCTCTTCCATAGGGGAGTGGTGGGATCAAAAATGGTGGGTGGAATTTAAAAAGGTGTGGGATAAGCATGGAGGTACCTTATATGGCAAGAAGGTAGAATAAAATTAGTACTGTTACTACTACTACTACTCAGTGGCGTACCAAGCGGAGGGCGGTGGGGGCGGTCCGCCCCGGGTGTCAGTGGGTGGGGGGGGTGATCCGCTTTGCTTCCGCTGCTCCCACTTTACCTTTAAAAATTTTTTTTGAAGCGTCGTTGCAGGCAGTGCCTTGCGTCTGCTCTGCTTGTTGTAAAAGAAGTAAATCTCTTCGCTTTGTCGTCGTCGGGCCTCACTATGTCCCGCCCTCGTGGAAATTACCTCAGAGGAGGGCGGGACATAGTGAGGCCCGACGACGACGAAGCGAAGAGATTTACTTCTTTTACAATAAGCAGGGCAGCCGCAAGGCGCTGCCTGCAACCACGCTTCAAAAAAATTTTTTTTAAAGGTAGGGTGGGAGCAGGAGAGTCGGGTCGGGGTGGGCTCCTCAGATGGGAGAGGGGTATTGTGGGGTTCTCACATGGGGGGAAGGGGTTTTTATATGGGAAATGGGGGGGTGGGGTTCTCAGATGGGAGAGGGGTGTTGTGGGGGTTCTCACATGGGGGAAGGGGTTTTTATATGGGGAAAAGGGGGGTGGGGTTCTCAGATGGGAGAGGGGTGTTGTGGGGGTTATCACATGGGGAGGGGAGGGGGTTTTCATATGGGAGAAGAGGACTAGAGTGGAGAGGGGTGTTGTGGGGGTTCTCACATGGGGAGGGGAGGGGGTTTTCATATGGGAGAAGGGGACTGGAGTGGGGAGGGGTTTCCAGATGGGAGAAGGGGACTGGGGTGGGGAGGGGGTTCTGGGAATTCTCAGATGGGAGAAGGACTGGGGTGGGGGTGGGGTGGGGGTTCTCAAATGGGAGAAGGGGGCTAGAACTGGGGTCTGAGAAGGGGTCATGATGGAAAATGGGGCATGCCTGGGTCAGGAGGGAGAATGGGTCGGGCTGAAAAGGGGGACAAGGCATGTGGATGAAAGGGGCTGAAACTGGGGGCTGAAAGGAGGGTAGGTGGGATAAGGGGGCTAGTACTGGGACTGGGGGCTGAAAGGCGGCAGGGGCTGAAATTGTGGGGACTGGGGGCTGAAAAGGAGACAGGGAGAAGTGGCTGGGGCTGAAGCTCAAGACTGGTGAGAGAAAAGGGCTGGGGTTGAAACTGGGGGCTAAAAAGGTGACAGGGAGAAGTGGCTGGGGGCTAAAGCTCGGGACTGGTGGGAGAAAAGGACTGGGGCTGAAACTGGGGACTGGTGGGATAGTGGGGCTGGAACTGGGGGCTGAAATAAAGGGGCAGAGAGAGGGGACCGATCCTGGATGGAAGGGGGAGGAGAGGGAGGGCAGACCCTGGATGGATGGGAGAGGGAGGGCAAATGATGGATTGAAAGGGCAGACAGTGGATGAAAGGGATAGAAAGGGCAGACAGTGAATGGAAGAGGGAGAGAGAGAGAGGGCAGACAGGGGCAGAGATAGAGGGCACATGTAGATGGAAGGGGCAGGGAGAGAGGGCAGACATTGGATAGAGGGAACAGCAGAGAGGGCAGACACTGGATGGCAGAGAGAGAACAAAGACAGATGCTGGATGGAAGGAAGACAGTGAAAAGAAGATGAGGAAAGCAGAAACCAGAGACAACAAACTGTAAATAAAATATATATTTTTATTTTTTGCTTTAGGATAAAGTAGTATTGTAGCTGTGTTAATGTTTATAATAGAACATGTAAACAATGTAATCTTTTTATTGGACTAATTTTAATACATTTTGGCTAACTTTCGGAGAACAAAACCCCCTTCCTCAGGTCAATACAGTATAGTGCTATTACAATATCCTATCCGGACCTGAGGAAGGATGTTTTGGCCTCTGAAAGCTAAATGTATTAGTCCAATAAAATGGTATTATTTTATTTTCTATATTTGTTTTATTTCTATTTGTTAATTTGTAAAGTGGTGATTGGTACTTGTTAGTTTTTTCAAATTTACATCTGCTGTCTTTATATTTTGCACAGTACTAGGGGACATTTTCTGTTTCTGTGGTGTTGCATTGTATGCAGAGTCTGGCATCTTGGGGGTTCAGTTTAATTTTTGTCTAAATAGAAAGGTTATTATTGCTTATTCTATAGTGGATTAGGGTGTATCTGTTTTTGTGAAAAAGACATGGCTTTCGGTTGGCATTGACTGTGCAAGATGGAAGATCTATGTTATTCTGCCTGGTTTTGTTTTACAGTAGGTGAATTGATGTTCTAGTGCTCACTGTAGTGTTTAAGATGCTTTCCTTTTCCTTGTGTGACTTGTAGAAATTACTGCTTATGGTATGCTAGAATTGCTCTATAGGTCCTGAGTGTTTTGTATTCTCGGCATGCCTAGTACTAGATTTTGGAGGGGGGTGTTAAAAAATGACCGGCCCCGGGTGTCAACTACCCTAGGTACGCCACTGCTACTACTACTACTTAGCATTTCTATAGCGCTGCGTAATAACTTGCGTTCATAATTAATGTGCTGCTGTTAGCAGTGATTAAAACTAATGGTGTTTTAAACACCCCCACCCCCGAGTCTACCTTATGGATGCCTGAGCAGGAGTGATGGTGAAGTCTGAACTGCAAAAGCTCTTTTAACTTTACCCAGTTAGCCAACCGGGTAGCAGGCTGAATATTGCCACTATCCATTTGACTGCCGAGATAGTGCCACAGCAGTAGCAGCTTTATCTGAGCAGTGATTAAAAATACAATTAACTGCTATCCAAATGTTTAAGCAGAGGGATTAATCGCAATTTACTACTAATTAACATTTCTAAAGCGCTACTAGGGTTACGCAGCGCTGTACAATTTAACATGGAAAGACAGTCCCTACTCGAAGAGCTTACAATCTATCCATATGTGAGAAGCCTGCTTGTCATCGGAGAATTACTATATAAAAATACATACGTATAGCAGAAGATAAGGTTAAGGGCAGGTCAGGAGCCAGCAAAAAAGCTATGAGTGGCGAAATTCAGATGCTCTGAATATAAATTATATGCATAAATGAAGCCATTATGTGTATGAACAGCAATGTCATGTCACTTATATCATTATACCTTTTAAACAGCTGGCACTGCCAAATATAAACATAAGTTATGCAGTAGTGAAGAAGTTTAACTTTGTATATTAGAAGTGCCAATTGTGCATCAAAAAAAGATTACAAGGAAGAAAAGGTTAAAAAAACATGAAGAAAACTTTCTAAAGAAGAAATGCTTATGAAGGAAGAGCTTCATGAATAACATGCTTCAAAAAAGCATATAGGGAGTAACCTGTACAGAGTATCAGTCACAACCCTAGATAAAAGAGGGGGTAACCTGTACCAAATGGCAGTAATAACCCTAACCACCTTACTGCTGGTCTTTATCTGACACCATTTACTATGTTACTATATCCTTTCAGCAGAGAAACTGAGGCAGCGATTCCCAAACCTGTCGTGGGGGAGCCACAGTCAGTCAGGCTTTCAGGATATCCACAATGAATGAGATCAATGTGCGTACACTGCCTCCTCGGTATTCAAATCTCTCATATGCATATTCATTGTGGATATCCTGAAAACCCGACTGGTTGGGTTTCCCCCAGGACAGGTTTGGAAAACCCCGTTATGAGGACTACCATGGGCCAGTGAAGCCACACATACTCAAAGCTTTGAAATAGTTGTGAGCTCAGGGAAAGCTGTTCTATCAGACCACTTGTTAGTGAAGAATACCAGAACTCACAGAACAACATACAACACGGCTCAGCAGCCAGTCTATTTCCTACTAATTCATGCACCAGGACCTTGGAACTGTTCCTGGAGGAAACCGATCATTGAAATTAACAGATGATTTGGTCAGAGGGTAGGTCATACTTAGGCATTATCTACTGGAGATCTATATTCAAAATGGGGCTGGGGTAGCTTAAGGATCATATTTGGCAGTAAGATTTAATGGAGCTATTCAGGACAAAGGGCAAAGTCTCAAGGGTGCATACTAGTTCAGTAGCACCTGAAAAGGGCTCAGATCATGTTGTCTTTCCACCTCATGCAGAGATGCTTCATGTTTGGTCAGGCATGGATATTCTCAAAATTCTCCAATATTTATGATAAGCACAAAAATATTTCATTATTAAATCAAATAAGATAACACTGTTGAAGACCAACAAACAAGACAACCCCCTTCCTCCTATGGGCCAGTGCTTCCATTGGGAGAACTAGGTAGTTTCCTAGAGCATTGAGATCATGGAGTGGCAAAAAGGTAGCAGGCAGCAGGGCAGGTAGTTTAAATTCTCTCCTTCTTTAGAGGCACTTCCCCAAACATTTTATCCAGCAGTTCGGTCCCTAGGGCCCACGGGAATACGGCACTTTCTAGCACAGTATACTACGTCCCACAGAGTCTGTCTTTTTAATATCTGCCACAAGATCCCATAACTTTGTGGTTCATACTATGAGACTTGTCCCATATGACAGAGGAAACCAATAATTTAAAAATTTTGATTGAACAATATATATAAATAAAAATGTAGAGCATTTTCACTCATGTTAAAATTGTAATTAATTTTCACATGTTAAAAAAAAAAAGGCATAAGAGGGGGTATACTGCACCAAGATAAAAGAGGAGGGGGCGGTGGTATCTTGCACAGTCGCAGGTACAACTGGGCAGACTGGATGGGACATATTGGTCTTTATCAGCTGTCATTTACTATGCTACTTTGCTAGTGTTTGTCTTATTAGCTGGAAAACATCTGTTGCTACAAAAATGTAAAATCACTTATGAATATGCGCTGCGCACAGTAAAATAAAGGAAGAGAGGACAGATGGGCATGTAGGCTTTTCTGTTAGTGATGCTTTTTAAGGAGATTCATTGTGCCTCATTTCACATAGGTCATGTGGAGGGGCATTTTCGACCGGGGATGACCATCTCTAAGGGCGCCCATCTCCGAGGACGGCGTTGTGAAGGAGCATGGCCGACTATTATCGAACAAGATGGGCTTCCATCTTTTGTTTTGATAATGTGGTTGGGGTGCCCAAATCTCAACATTTAGGTCAACATTAAAGATGGGTCGACCTAAATGCTGAGATCGCCGGATTTGGAGATGGGCGCCCTCGGTTTTCACCGATAATGGAAACCGATGGCGCCCATCTCAAAAACGAACAAATCCAAGGCATTTGGTCGTGGGAGGGGCCAGGATTCGTAGTGCACTAGTCCCCCTTACATGCCAGGGCACCAACCAGGCACCCTAGGAGGCACTATAGTGGACATCGCAAATTGGTCCCAGGTGCATAGCTCCCTTACCTTGGGTGCTGAGCCCCCCCAAAACCCACTCCCCACAACTATACACCACTACCATAGCCCTAAGGGGTGAAGGGGGGCACCTACATGTGGATACAGTGGGTTTCGGGTGGGTTTTGAAGGGCTCCCATTTTCCACCACAAGTGTAACAGGTAGGGGGGGATGGGCCTGGGTCCGCCTGCCTGAAGGTCTACTGCACCCACTAAAACTGCTCCAGGGACCTGTATACTGCTGCGATGGACCCGAGTATGGCATTTGAGGATGGCAAAAAAAGTTTTTAAAGTTGTTTTTTTGAGGGTGGGAGGGGGTTAGTGACCACTGGGGGAGTCAGGGGAGGTGATCCCCGATTCCCTTCGGTGGTCATCTGGTCATTTCGGGCACTTTTTTGGGACTTGGACCTGAAAAAAAGGGGACCAAATAAAGTGGACCAAATTCTTGCCAGGGACGCCCTTCCTTTTTCCATTATTGGCCGAGGGCGCCCATCTGTTAAGCACGCCCCGGCACGCCTTCGCTACCCTTCCGACATGCCCCTGGGAACTTTGGCCATCCCAGCGATGGAAAGCAGTTGGCACTGACCAAAATCTGATATGTGTTGGAAGATGGCCGGCAATCTCCTTCAAAAATAAGCTGGACTATCACTGTTTTCACTGTTGACTCTTCATTATTGGAGTAGGAAAATTGGCCAAATTATCTGTAGTCATTTTCTCAATGGCTAAACAGGTTTTTTAATATTTCCAGCAGCATAGTTTAATCTATTTTTGGATAGAGGCCTTCGAAATATTTTCACATTGCTATACAGAGTGGATAAGTGTCATTGTTGTACAGTAAGTGGTAGTGATGGCATTTAGACGTTGCTGATTATAGAGTGTTGTAAAATAATCGGTTCACTATTATCTCTCATTTAAGGCTACTGGTGTGATTCTAATTGGTTGCTCAGTGGTACAGAAATACTTCCAGTATCTTGAGAATATCACAGAGAGACCGGAATGTGGAAGGGTGCACATAAATGGCAGATGCTGCAGGTAGATGGGGAGAACAGCAGTGGGTAGTGAGGGGGGGGGGGGAGAAACAGCATGGTGAATAGTTGAAAAATGGTGGGGCGAAAGGAGCCAATCTGACTTGATTCCTTGGTAGAAGATGAATTCTGTGGCACAATGGAGCATGTGCCGTGTTTGATATTTCACCAGTTCTAGTAAACCTTTTAAAATTAAACATTGCTGGATTTAAGTTAACATTGCCTGTAGGCACTGTAAGCTTGTGCTGCCACTCCCTACCTATGGACTTTTGTAGACCAGCAGAAAGAAAGTATATGGATTGAATCAGCCTGTATTCATAGGCCATGCCATCTGGAGGATTAGGGCCACTGGTCCCTCTGAGTGCAAGCTGATTTGATGCACTCGCTGCTCTCGGCTGATATTGGATTCAAAGCCCTGAGATGTACTGATTGAGGGAGACACAAGGAAAAGTATCAGAGGCTTATGGAGGAAGGGGACAATAATTTTGCCACTTACATAATTTTGTTGCTGTAGTCATAGGCCTAGTAGACCCGTGCATAAATCCAAGTCTGTAATACATAGTAACATAGTAGATGATGGCAGAGAAAGACTTGCACGGTCCATCCAGTCTGCCCAACAAGATAACTCATATGTGCTACTTTTTGTGTATACCTGAACTTGATTAGTATCTGCCATTTTCACAGCACAGACCGTAGAAATCTGCCCAGCACTAGCCCCGCCTCCCAACCACCAGCCTCCCCCCCCCACTGGCTCTGCCACCCAATCTCCGCTAAGCTTCTGAGGATCCATTCCTTCTGAACAGGATTCCTTTATGTTTATCCCACGCATTTTTGAATTCTGTTACCGTTTTCATCTCCACCACCTCCCGCACTATACAGTTAAGACTTACTGTTCCAAACTTGCAGAATGTTTTTGGATCATTATTCCTTCCATAGCATCCCTCTAGACCCACACAAATGGGTTATGCACTCCTACCAGCAGATGGAGACAGAACAAACTGATCTTCAAAGAAGCTTATAAGTGGGCTGTGCAGTCCCCAGAAAACCAGTCTGTTCTCAGTCTCAGCAGTTGGTAGCAGTGGTAAGCCTGTGCAGTACCGTTAGTTGGGGCCCTGTGGTTGTTTTTGGTTGGTGGAAAGAGAAAACTCTCTATTTAAAAAAATAAACAAAAACAAACCCTCTTATCTATTTTTATGTATCAGAAAATTGTCAGAGACTTTTTTTTTTTTGCTTTGCTGTGCCTCTTGCCTGGCTGCTGGACAGGGGTTGAGGTCTACAGGAGCCTCTTTCGCCTCCCCCTTCCCTACTCGGACCCTTGTTGGGGTACCTTGGTTGGTTGAGTCTCAGCTGTCTGGCTCTGTCTATTAGCAGACTGATAGCTTCGAATGCTGTGGGGACTTCCCTAGTCACATCTCCTGTTTAAGCTAAATGGGGGGAAAAAAAGAGAAAAGAAGTTCTCGGCGCGGAGCAGGATCGGGACTCCTTTTGTCCACCCATTGTGGACACTGTGTTCTCTATCACCAAGAAAAATATGGTTCCGGTGGATGGTGGCACTGCCCTTAAGGGACCCCCAGGATCACAGACTGGAGACACTGCTTAAGAAGAGTTTTGATGTGGCCACTTTGACGGTACAGGCTGCAGTTTGTGGGAGTTTAGTAGCGAGGGCCTGTTTTCGTTGGGCAGAGCAAATTTTGGACAGGGACTCCGATGATTGGAACATGGTGGATCAGGAGGCCGCCAAGTTGGAGATGGGCTCTTCTTTCTTGTCAGATGCCCTGCATGATCCGTGTGTCTTCTAAGTCCAATGTCTCTTAGTGTGGTGGCCCCACGGTTGTTGTTGCTGTGGGGCTGGTCATTGGATGCGGCGTCCAAGACTAAGCTCAGTAAATTCTCTTTTTGTGGTTCCTTGTTGTTTGGAGAAGATCTTGATAAGCTGGTGAAGAGTCTGGGGGAGACTAAGGTTCCTCGTCTGCAGGAGGATAGGCTTCAGCCAGTTGTCAGAGGTGTGTCCGGGAAGTCTAGGTTTCGAGACCCATGTTGCTGCAAGCCTAGTAGAGGCAGTGGTGCTCAGTGTAGTCATTTCTTTCAGAGAGTGCAGTCCTTTGGGGGGATTCTGGGACCTCGGCAGCCATCTCAGGACAGTCTGGATGTCCGCTGGGTTCTCCATCAGTATTTGCAGGTGGGGAGTTCGCGAAAGGGTGACCATTGCATTCTGGGTGAAGGAGGCGATGACCTCAGCTTATTTGCTTAGGACCCAACCTATTCCCTCTTGTTTTGAAGTTTCATTCTACATCAGCATTGGCAGCATCATGGGCAGAGCATTTCTTGGTTTCTCCAGTGGAAATTTGTAGAGCAGTGGCTTGGTCTTCCCTTCAATCTTTTACTCATCATTATTAGCTGGATGTGTATGCTCATTAGGATGCTCAGTTTGGGGGCTGACTGCGGGGCTCCGTGGGTCACTCCCATGATGGTCACTGCTCTGGTACTTCCCATCTGTGCCGGTCTAGAGGGACGCTATGGAAGGAGAAATTAGGTCTTACCTGCTAATTTGCTTTCCATTAGTCCCTTTAGACCGGCACAGAGCCCTCCCAGATAGTTGAGTTTTTCTGTGTTTATGAGTAGAGGTCTGTTGTGTGTTCCTTTATTTATCTTTTTGTAGAGCTTGGTTGAAGTTATTGGAGGCTCTTCAAAGTGATATTAAAAAAAAAAAAAAAAAGCAAGACAGAGAGTGGTGTATTCAATCTTCTCTCTCTCTTGCTTTGTGACTCGTACTGTTTTTATGATAGCTGAGTTTTAGCCTGCCTGAAGACTCATGCTTGGACAGAATAAATACAATAAAATAGGTCAGTGGAAGAGAGACCTAGGAGATATACCTAGAGATGCAGCAATAAGAGCCAAGAAATAAACCAGTGATTTGTTGAACATAACTAATAATTTTGCTTTGTTATCGTCTGAAAGAATATTGTATATTAAATATATACCAATAAACATTAACTGCATACTGTGAATTCTGAATCCAGAGGAGTGTTGATGGGCATGAAATAAAATGATTCTTTTGTTTTCCAGCTAATTGGTTTTGATCTATTTATGGCACATCATATATTGAATTAGACAAACTTATGTTCCTTCCTCCTTCTAGGTCGTCTGTATGCTATGCAAACTGGGATGAAAATTGATAGTAAAACCCCTGAGTGCCGTAAATTTTTGTTAAAGCTCATGGATCAGTTGGAAGCTGTAAGTAAGAGATCTTAATATTGACTATATTTAAATGTCTTTATTCTTGAAAGCAATATAGTCACACATTATAACTATAATGTATGCAGTATGATCATCCCATGTACACTGCCTTTCTCTTTCAAAAATGTTCCACAATATAGCTCAACAGCTTTACAATAAAGTTCTTGTAGGAACTTACATTGAAAAATGCATGAAATTATAATGGTCCAACATTTTTCAAAAGATGCTGGTTTTCTTACACATCATCAGACTTGAGAGCCTTTAAGTTGTAAAGTGTTAGTGTCTCATCACCTTTGTCTACCTCTGTTCCCTTTTACTGAAATGTAATAGACTATGCATTGTTTCTTCACTGATCTGATGAAAAGGATTACTCTCAAAAGCTTGTCAAAAATATTTTTTTGATTTGGCTCAATTTAAAATTTCACCTACATCTCCCCCCCCCCCTTTTTTTTTAAACTAACTAACCATGTGGACTAACATGGTAACTACAATTTTCTGTATGACTAGATGACATATTGGTGGTTACTGAATGCCTCAAGGGAATCGGTATTTGGTTCCAAAACCTTTTAGTCTCTAAATTACTGCTTCAGATAGGACTCAGACTTGTGGTGGCCAAAAATCATCTCCTAAATGGTTGACTGCCTTTATTGTAAAGTATGTAGGGACTTAAAGATCTTAACATACCCTGGAGGAGAGGTGGGAAAGAGGAGATTATGATACAGATTTAAATACTTCGAAGGTATAAATACGTATTAGTGGAGCCTTTGTCAATGGAAAGACTTAGAAACTAGGTGTTATAATATGAGGTCAAAAGGGAGAAAATTAAAAAATAATCTAAGGAAATATTTAATTATAAAAAGGATAGTTGTGTGGAACAGCCTGCTAGTGGAGGTGGTGGAGGTCAATATCAGAATTCAGGAAAACATGGGACAAGTACAGAGGATATATGAGACCAGAAGGGATGGTACAAACTGGACTTTTGGTTTCAGTGGGCAGACTGGATTTGTGTCAGATGTTCAGCACTGTGTGCTTCTGGTAGCGCTATACAAATGCTAATAATAATAATAATAGGCCAAATGGCCTGTGTTGGTCTGAAAGTTGACTAAACTTTTATATGATCTAATTGGCCTGTTTTCCCCACAAGCAATCATAGTTCTTTCTCAATCTGGCTAAGGTACCATGAATATTCAATCTGTATTTCAATACACCTGTCTAAACAATCAGGTGTTTAATTCTTACAAAGGTGGAATGTCACCGGCAAATTCCACAAAACTGGGTCAGTGAAAGTCTCAGAAGAAGTCCTTCTGGTTGACCTTTCTAACTGAGCTCCAGCTCACTACTAATAATACCTTATTCAAAGATTGTGAGTACCTTCTGACTATGAAATGCTCCAGTTTTATTATAGAAATAAATTGGGTCCAAACCATGTAAATATTTAAAGGTTAGTGTCATCACTGAAGAACCTAAATCTATCTTCTGTAGGGAACCATGTAGGTGCGTCATCACCAAGGGGACATGGAATCACATTTTAGAAAGGACATGGAGATGGGAATTGTGCCCATCCTAATGTGGCTGTCACCAATTCTGCCTGTATTTTACAAAGGCTCTGCCAAATGCAGGACTGCACATACATGTTTCCCCTTATTCAGTGGGAGCAGCAGTTCTAGAAAACTGCAGATGATGGGTAGGGGTTGGCAGACTGGAACTTGCTTTTATACCCCACATACGTGAGGGTGCAGCTTCTAAAGTAGCTGCTCCTGTCCACACAAACCCTGATTAGCAACCCCCTAGAATCTGATCCCACTATTGCAGGTTTTCATTGTGGAGGAAAGTCAGCAAGGATAAGCAGGTCAAATTTTGAGGATGCTAGATCAGAAGGCATCAACAGTCCATGTCACTCCCATGACATGCCTTCATTTGGACTTGGTGTGCAGGGAATTTCCAAGATGTCATATTTGTCACCAATCCTCTTCAAGACTCTACTGTGGTGAATAATCCCAGTCAATTTGACAAAAGGAATCTCCTTTCAGATTCCTCTGATTCGACAAATTCTTAACGACAGATGCATCTAAATAGGGCTGGCGAGTTCATCTAGATGGGCTTCACATCTAGGGTGTATGGCCTGCTCAGGAAAACCTTAATCAGAAACTTTCTAGGGCTAAGAGCTGTGTGGAATGCTCTAAAGGCTTTCAGAGAACAGTTGCCTAATAAGGTCATCCTGGTTCAGATGGCAGCCAGGTGGCTATGTATTACATAAACAAATGGATGGAATAGGGTCGAATCTCTTGTGTTGGGAGACTCCCAGTTTGTGGAAATGGGCCATTCCTCACAGGATGGACTTGAGCCTGAGTACATCCCACATATCTGGACTGGTCTAGTAGGGAGGATAAGATAGGTGAAATTTCCTTTCCTTAGTCCTTCTAGACTAGACCATATCCTGCTTAGAAAAACTGTCAGGTACTTTTTATTTGCTGATAGTCCAATACTACATTGAGAAGGTCCTGATGCTTTGGCCAACCCAAAAGGTGGAACTTGCTTGTCTGGACTGGTCTAGTAGGATTCGAGGAAAGGAAATTTAGCATGTAAGAACAAATTTAATTTTTAATAAATCATTTACTGTATTTAATTTTGCTTTTAGAAAGCATATGCTAGTTTATACAAATGCGCCGTGGAATGTACTGCTGAGCTGTCAACTGCTGGGTGATTTCCTCCCCCCCCCCCCCCCCCCAATATCTTGCTCATCAGTCAAACTGTTGATGTGAGGGTAGCTAGCCAGTCTCTGTTATAGTTGTGAAACACTACACTAGATTAGTGTTTCCCAAATCCATTTCTGGAGTACCCCTTTGCCAGTCAGGTTTTCAGGATATTCACAATGAATATGCATGATATATTTGCAAATAATGGAGACAGTGTATGCAAATCAAGTTCATGCATATTCATTGTGGATATCCTAAAAATCTGACTGGCAAAGGGGTACTCCGGGAATGGACTTGGGAAACATTGTTCTAGATCACTGTTATGTAATTGATCTGACACCATAATTCTTTAAGATAACTTTTAAATATTGTATGTTTTAGAGTTTGTATTTATTTGTTCTTTTCAAAGAAGCCTTCCAAAATAAGCTATGGCTGTGACTTTGACCTTATGGTACTGAAAGACTATCTTGAAGGATAAACAATGGCTATTTGTCTCACCCACAGGGCACTATTGATTGGGTGCTAGACAGATAAGCAAGTGCACAGCAGGTATTATGTATCTAAGCAGTTATCTCTTTTACAACATGGAAAAGTAAACAATAGGTACTTACAAGTCAAAAAGTACATTTTAAATCATTTGAAGTTAATGAACACCTTTTATTAATGTGAGAGTTGTATAACCAAGGCACTTTCTCCTCATTTTTAAATCTTTCACTCTTTCAATATTGAAAATATTTGGAGAAGCCACTTGAAGCATTTGATCATGACAGCTGAAAGTATTCAATAATGGGATGAAAATAATTGAGGTGTTAAGTCATCTTCAATTTCCACTCCTCAACTTGTCATGAAAGTAATTATACAGCTCTTTTTTTTTTTGTTTTGTTTTTTTTTTTCCCATTGAGGGCCAGATGCACTAAACCTAACGAGTCAATAACTAGCCATTAACGAGGAAGTAGTAAACCCTGGCATGCACTAAAAGCCATTTTACAACTGCGGTAGCCGCTAACGAAAACGGAATGCTGATGAGCAAATTGTGTAGCAACCCTATTGTAATGAGATGCACTAAGCTTTTCCGATTGCCTTAACGCTGGAAACTCTGAGAGGTGTGTACCTCTCGTTGGGGCTGTGTGGGATTGAAAACTGATAAAAAACCGCTATAAAAGTCATTCCCCCCCCCCCCCCCCCCGCCACAATAATAAAAACAAAAGTGCAGTTGAGGCCGGCCATCGAAAAAAGCCGTCCGTTTTCGCCGCCATTCACCTCCGCAATAATAAAAATAAAAGTGCAGTTGATTGGCTCAGAGACTTCCAGGTCTCTCAGCTGAGTAAAGCACGGACAGCTTTTTTCGATGGCCAGCCTCAACTGCACTTTTGTTTTTATTATTGGGGAGGGGGGGGGGGGTGAGTGGCGCGGCGTCTTCGGGCGGCACAGGGAGGTGTATTTGGCATGCGCAGAGCAGCCAGTATAATGCTTTGCTGCTCTTCGCATGCTTGACCGGCCGATTCTCCGACTGTTTTAAGAAGGAATAGAGTAGCTCATTTGCATTCCCTTTCCTTGATGCATAGCCGTTCCCTACCGATTCGCTATGGAATTCGGTACGGAATGGCTCTAACGACGACTTTAGTGCACCTTGGCCTGAGTTTTTACAAACAACAAGGTTTTGTTTTGATGCTGCTTCTCACTTGGTTTGTTTTGAGTATATTTAAACCTGATATTCTGTCCTTATGTTGCAAACTGAAGAGTAGATTACATAAACAACTACGTAATAGATGTACAGCACTAACTTAACAGAGAGATAATAAAATACAATATAAAGGGCCTCTTTTACCAAGCTGTAGTAAAAGGGGCCCTGCGGTAGCATCAGCGCGTGGATTCATCGCTCACCAAAGCCCCCTTTTACCAAAGTGGGTAAAAGGATTTATTTTATTATATTTTTGGGGGGGAAATGGGCCCTGAAGTAAGTGAACCACTTGCCATGTGGCCATTTCCTGGAGAAGCCCTTACCACCACCCCTTGAAGGTGGCAAGGGCTCCCGCGCTCACCCTGTGTTACTGCTGGGTAAGCCCCCGGTGCTAGAAAATAAAAATGCATTTTCTAGCACCGGAGATGGTGCGCGGTAGAGGCGGGGACTACTGTTGGGCTCCTGCGGTTGCCCAATTTGCTTCACGCCAACGTGGCAGTAAGTCCTACTGCCCTTTAGAAAAAGGGTCCCAAAATGACAATAAAATCCAGTACCTCCAGTGATCCTACCATTGACATAAGTTCATTTCTGGATCAGACCAGTGATGCATGCAGTCCCTGACAGTGGTAAATCTGGGTCACCAAGAAGGTACTGTAAATGAATGGGAAAAAGTGGAAGAACAATCAACGCACGAAACCACTCCAAAGTAGAAAATAATGTGTAGATTTAATACAAATCCCTTCTAAAATTAATAACAAATGTGGAGAAAACAACCTAAGTGTTGAATACATAAAAAATCCGGGGTATATTGCATCAACCACCAGCAACAAGCGTCATCACTGGTCAGAAAAAAAAACTCCATGTATATTCAGTTTATAATATTAGATTTCATGGTATGCAGATTGACTTAGCATAGCATTGAAAAATCTTGTAATATCAATATTTTTCTTCAACAATCCATACCATTAAGAGGAAAACTGGAAACTGCAGTCAATAGTAATCTTCACATCAAGCAGTCCATGTCCATATATTCCTGACAAGGGCCCCTGTTTCATCAAAATTAGCTGCTTCAGGGGAATATACTGCAACTCTTCCCCCAATCCAAAGAAGACAAATATAACCCTCTCCCCCCACCAAAAAAAACCCCTTTACACAACAAGAAATCAAACTTACTTAGCCCAATTTGAAATCTGCATTCCAGCATATCAAGACTCTAGAAAGAAAAGATGTTAGCTAGGCAAAAAAATAGTTGAAAAGTTAAAGTGGCTAATAATGAAATCGCAATTCAAAATGCTCAAAAGTAATTGGCTGGGATAGACCAATATGCTCATAAAAGATATTAGCCAAAGAAGCTCAAGGAGCCTTCAAGAGTGGGGACGTCACAACTACACTTTATTAATCTGACCTGGTCTAATGGCAGGATCTGATTCCAAAGGTGTCAGCTCATCCAGTGGAAAGAAACAATCTTGTCTTGAAAACAACAAATTTGCTCGAGACTTAAATGAATGATGCCCAACAAACAGTACAGGCACAGGACTGAACTTTAAAGTGCTACTTGAAATCTGCCAGGTTCCAGCAGAGAAATCTATTTTTCTTGTATTTTTTTCTCTTCCAATTAATTACACACACATTTAAATTGACAATCTCTTTTAGACTCAGGTATGAAAAAGGTGTGAGCAAAAAAATCTAAATAAATAATGTAAAAGCTTCTTCACATGTATGTATGGACGCACGCCCACAATCTTTCTCATTAGTTTCAAATACATTTAGCCAAAGGTTCTGTTACATACACAGAATACAAGCCTAAATATATCTACACAGACAGAAATACTTACTGAGGGGTAGAGAATAGAGAGGGCTGTCAATAGGTCATGTTTTCAGGATATCCTTAATGAATCTGCATGATGGAGATTTGTATGCCTACTAGTCCTGTTGTATAGAAACCTCTGTCATGTATATTTAGACATATCTGCATATTCAGTTTGTTATCCAGTATCCCTGACAGGGATGGTCTGTAGTAATTTCTGTTGTGAGGATTGTGTGGACTTCTATGATGGAAAAGATTTGAGACAATTTTTAATTTGAAATATACTCAAATACTTTTCCTCTCTATTATCTTTCCATTTTATTATTTCTTTATATATTGCTGCTTAAAATATTTCATATTGACTAATGAGTTTGCCCACCCTACACTAATAGACCAATAATGTCTTGTAAAGAAACTGAACACTGATTTGACTTTGAGGTCAAGCTATCCCCTTCTCATGGTTTTGGGCCACGTTGCTCAAAAGTAAAAGCAGTTGCTAAAGGCCATTAACGTTGTACTAGCGCCCGCATTTACCTGCGCAGAATGTTCAGAGACCCAGAGCGCGCAGACAAACAACGCAAGTAGCATTCTAATTTAGTCAAGCTCATGTCAGTGAGGTTATTTTATATTCCTCCCCAATGCTTAGAAAAGAGTGCCTGAAACAAAACTGCCTTACCGTTGCAAAAAAATAACCGAGGTTGGAGCAAGCATTAGGGTGTTTGAAGAGAGGATTTCTCATTATTCTTTCTACAAAATCTGCCGGTTTTGATTGCTTTTGGAAGCAGAAGGAAGCCCATGCAAGCCCTTACGCGCTGGTCGTGAGAAACAGCAGACCCAAGCAAAAGCACATGTTGGTGTCTGTTTCCTGAATCTAAATATAAGCATCCAAGCTTAAAAAAAAAAAAATTAAAAAGGCTTATATTAAGGCCGCAGAAAACGGACGTCAGTGTGTGCTTCACATTCGGGTTTTACCAGGTGCTTGCGCTCAGGAACCAAACTTACTGCAGAACGTTTCTGTGCGTGTGTTAAGCACAATCCTCCCATGCCAAAGCACTTCCTCCCACCAAACTCCCTATTGCTGAGTGCTATGAGCTCACCTGTTCTGTTGGTATTTTTACAGTGCTATTCGGAACAGTGCCAGAGTTTTGAGCTCTGGTGCCTTAGTTGTTTATTGCATATTTTAGTCTGTGTTCATTATTGACATAGGGAGGATAAATTTAAAAGTCATATTAGTGTCATTGTCTGTACCAGAAGAATATTTTTCAAGGGTTATTTTTAATAAAGACATTGCTACCAATACTACTCTTTGACCCGTTGTATGTGCTTTCTATTCTGGTGCAGATCCAAAAAGCCTCTCTGTTGTGTGGAATATTTTTCAAGGCCATTCCACAGGTAAAGCAGCCTGTTGAGATATGTTTTTATAAAATTGCCTGCCCTTTGTGCAGGTAAAGTTAAATGTGTACAGCATGTATATATATGTAACTAACTTTAAATGTAGTTTGATGTGGGATCTGATCAAAAATATGCATATATTTTATGCTGGGAAAATAGATACAGCAAATAGGTAGACATTGATGCATAAGTACATAAGTATTGCCATAGTGGGATAGACCAAAGGTCCATCAAGCCCAGCATCCTGTTTCCAACAGTGGCCAATCCAGGTCACAAATACCTGGCAAGGTCCCAAAAAAGTACAAAACATTTTATACTGCTTATCCCAGAGATAGTGGATTTTCCCCAAATCCATTTAATAATGGTCTATGGACGTTTTCTTTAGGAAGCAGTCCAAACCTTTTTAAAACTCTGCTAAGTTAACCACCTTTACCACATTCTCCAGCAAAGAATTCCAGAGTTTAATTACATGTTGAGTGAAGAAATATTTTCTCGATTAGTTTTAAATTTAGTACATTGTAGCTTCATCGCATGCCCCCCCTAGTCCTAGTATTTTTGAAAAGCGTAAACAGACGCTTCACATCTACCCGTTCAACTCCACTCATTATTTTATAGACCTCTATCATATCTCCCCTCAGCTGCCTTTTCTCCAAGCTGAAGAGCCTTAGCCGCTTTAGCCTTTTCTCATAGGGAAGTTGTCCGATCCCTTTTATCATTTTCGTCGCCCTTCTCTGTACCTTTTCTGATTCCACTATATCTTTTTTGAGATGTGGCGACCAGAATTGAACACAATATTCGAGGTACGGTTGCACCATGGAGCAATACAAAGGCATTATAATATCCTCATTTTTGTTTTCCATTCCTTTCCTAATAATCTCTCTATATAAAAAGCAACACCAACGTTCTATGAAGCCTCCAGCCGGAAGTGTGAAGGGGGCGAAATATCCGGTTTCCCTATGAGTGTCTGCCCCGCCCTCTCTGTAACACAGTCAGTGAAGGAAAACAGCAGAGCACGAAATCAAATCGCTGGCTCTGTAACAGTGAAGGACTCAGAGGGGGCAGGGACACACACACTCCCACATGCACACAGAAGAAAACATTGCTAGCCCCCGTTTCATTTGCATCAGAAACGGGGCTTTTTTACTAGTACTTAATATTCTATTTGCTTTCTTAGCCGCAGCAGCACACTGAGCAGAAGGTTTCAACGTATCATTATCGACTACACCTAGATCCCTTTCTTGGTCCGTGACTCCTAATGTGGAAACTTGCATGACGTAGCTATAATTCGGGTTCCTCTTTCCCACATGCATCACTTTGCACTTGCTCACATTAAACGTCATCTGCCATTTAGATGCCCAGTCTCCCAGTCTCGTAAGGTCATCTTGTAATTGTTCACAATCCTTCCGCGATTTAACGACTTTGACTAACTTTGTGTCATCAGCAAATTTAATTACTTCACTCGTTACTCCCATCTCTAGGTCATTTATAAATATGTTAAAAAGCAGCGGTCCCAGCACAGACCCCTGGGGAACCCCACTAACTACCCTTCTCCATTGAGAATACTGACCATTTAACCCTACTCTCTGTTTTCTATCTTTTAACCAGTTTTTAATCCACAGTAGAACACTACCTCCTATCTCATGACTCTCCAGTTTCCTCTGGAGTCTTTCATGAGGTACTTTGTCAAATGCCTTCTGAAAATCCAGATACACAATATCGACTGGCTCACCTTTATCCACATGTTTGTTCACCCCTTCAAAGAAATGAAGTAGATTGGTGAGGCAAGATTTCCCTTCACTAAATCCATGTTGACTTTGTCTCATTAATCCATGCTTTTGAATATGCTCTGTAATTTTGTTCTTAATTATAGTCTGTACCATTTTGCCCGGCACTGACATCAGACTCACCAGTCTGTAATTTTGTTCTTAATTGTAGTCTATACCATTTTGCCCGGCACTGACATCAGACTCACCAGTCTATAATTTCCCGGATTTCCTCTGGAACCTTTTAAAAAAAGCAGCGTTACATTGGCCACCCTCCAATCTTCCGGTACCACGCTTAAATTTAAAGATAAATGACATATTGCTAACAATAGCTCCGCAAGCTCATTTTTCAGTTCTGTCAGTACTCTGGGATGAATACCATCCGGTCCAGGAGATTTGCTACTCTTCAGTTTGTAGAATTGCCCCATTACATCCTCCAGGTTTACAGAGAATTCATTAAGTTTCTCTGACTCATCAGCTTCGAATACCATTTCTGGCACCGGTATCCCACCCAAATCTTCCTTGGTGACCGAAGCAAAGAATTCATTTAATCTCTCCTCTACGGCTTTGTCTTCCCTGATCGCCCCTGATTTAATATACCTAAAAAATGTTTTACTATGTGTTTTTGCCTCCAACGCAATCTTTTTTTCGAAGTCCCTCTTAGCCTTCCTTATCAGCGCTTTGCATTTGACTTGACATTCCTTATGCTGTTTCTTATTATTTTCAGTCGGTTCCTTCTTCTGTTTTCTGAAGCATTTTCTTTTAGCTCTAATAGCTTCCTTCACCTCACTTTTTAACCACGCCGGCTGTTGTTTGGTCTTCCGTTCTCCTTTTTTAATACGCGGAATATATTTTGCCTGGGCTTCCAGGATGGTGTTTATGAACAGCATCCACGCCTGATGTAAATTTTTTACCCTCGCAGCCGCTCCTCTAATTTTTTTTTTTTTTTCCACCGTTCTTCTCATTTTATCATAGTCTCCTTTTTTAAAGTTAAACACTAATTTATTTGATTTCCTATGTATACTTACTTCAAAGCTAATATCAAATCCGATCATATTATGATCACTGTTATCAAGCGGCCCCAGCACCATTACCTCCTGCACCAGATAAGTACATAAGTAATGCCACACTGGGAAAGACCAAGGGTCCATCGAGCCTAGCATCCTGTCCACAACAGCGGCCAATCCAGGCCAAGGGCACCTGGCAAGCTTCCCAAACGTACAAACATTCTATACATGTTATTCTGGAATTGTGGATTTTTCCCAAGTCCATTTAGTAGTGGTTTATGGACTTGTCCTTTAGGAAACTGTCTAACCCCGTTTTAAACTCTGCTAAGCTAACCGCCTTCACCACGTTCTCCGGCAACGAATTCCAGAGTTTAATTATGCGTTGGGTGAAGAAATATTTTTTCTGATTTGTTTTAAATTTACTACACTGTAGTTTCATCGCATGCCCCCTAGTCCTAGTATTTTTGGAAAGCGTGAACAGACGCTTCACATCCACCTGTTCCATTCCACTCATTATTTTATGTACCTCTATCATGTCTCCCCTCAGCCGTCTCTTCTCCAAGCTGAAAAGCCCTAGCCACCTTAGTCTTTCTTCATAGGGAAGTCGTCCCATCCCCACTATAATTTTAGTAGCCCTTCGCTGCACCTTTTCCAATTCTACTATATCTTTCTTAAGATGCAGCGACCAGAATTGAACACAATACTCAAAGTGCGGTCGCACCATGGAGCGGTACAACGGCATTATAACATCCTCACACCTGTTTTCCAGACCTTTCCTAATAATACCCACTAAGGACTAGGTCTAGAATTTATCCTTTTCTCGTCTGCTCCTGTACGAGCTGCTTCATAAAGCAGTCCTTGATTCATCAAGGAATTTTACCTCCCTAACATGCCCCAATGTTACGTTTACCCAGTCAATATCGGGGTAATTGAAATCACCCATAGAGGTCTTTTTACTAAGCTGCAGTAGGCACTAGTTGTGCTTAACGCAGCTTAAAAGGGCTTATCGCGGTAAGTTCTGAATGTGCACATGCAAACCATTTGTTAAAAATATTTTAAAATTTTTCACAGAGGTGGCATGCCTGGGGGGGGGGGGGTGCAGAGAGAGTGGGCTTTTTTGCACTGATCAGCGCATCTACATTGTCGCATGCTAATTGATTACCACAGAATTTGTGTGTGAACCCCTACGTGCAAAATAGGTAGCAGTAAGGACTCCCACGCCAATGGCAAGATTAATGTCTGGCTATTTGGAAAACGGAAAATCAGCCATTTTCTGTCTGCAGTAAAAATAACCTTAGTGTGCTGGAAAGACCCGCGTAAGAACACATTAAGGCTACTTCTTACTTCAGCCATAGTTTGACTGGGGCTTTTTCAAACTGCTTTCACTTAAAAATGGCAGAGCTGCATCATGCAAAGTGTGCATGTGTGTGTTCTCATTTGGGCAGTTAATATTATCCCTTTTTAGCACAGGAGACCTATTTAGGATCCACAACAGTTTATATGTGTCTTTTCTTTTAGGTTTTATTTCCATGCAAGTGTTTTAATTGTTTGATTTTAGCTTGGACTTGCTGAATGTGATACATAGGGAAGGTAGTTTTTCCAAATGTTATAATTCCTTGCTTTCAGTGTAGCCTATACATTGAAAGGAGCCACGTTTTTCTCTTTTTCCCGTACGCATCATGTCATGGACTACCTTCATCGATGAGACTCCTGAAAATGGAGGAAGACAAAGTACTTTCACTGCAGGCCAACAAAACGAAAACTCTCTTTACATCTAGAAATCTCATTAGGTGTGCACTCTTAGCTGAAACACCGGGGCACTATATAAGCTTTCTGTGATGCTGTGCTTACAGTAATGTCTTTTTTTTTTCCATTGTCAGCTTGTTGCTGTTTAACCATCTCTTGCCTTGACAGCCACTTCATCTGACTAGGGAAGATGATGATGGCAATGTATATAACATAGTAAATGACAGCAGATAAAGACCTGTACGGTCCATCCAGTCTGCCCAACAAGATAAACTCATTTTACATGGTAGGTGATATTTTATATGTATATCTGAGTTTCATTTGTCCTTTCCATTCTCAGGGCACAGACTGTAGCAATCTGCCTAGTACTATTCTTGTACTAAGTTCTGAAGCTAACATTGAAGCCCCTTAAAATTTACACTCAGCCCATCCCTATCCAGTCACGATCTGGGCGTAGACCGTAGACGTCTGCCCAGCCCCTGTTTTGTTTCCCAATTACTGGCATCGCCACCCAATCTCCGCTAAGATTCATGGAACCATTCCTTCTAAACAGGATTCCTTTGTGTTTATCCCACGCATGTTTGAATTCCATTATCATTTTCATCACCACCTCCCGTGGGAGGGCATTCCACATATCCACCATCCTCTCCATCTGTATCATGTCACCCCTGTTTCTCCTTTCCTCCAAGGTATACATGTTCAGGTTGGCAAGTCTCTCCTCGTATGGTTTGCAACGCAAATCCCAAACCATTTTTGTAGCTTTTCTTTGCACCGTTTCCAGTCTTTTTACATCATTAGCAAGATACGGCCTCCAAAACTGAACACAATACTCCAAGTAGGGCCTCACCAATGACTTGTAGAGGGTCATCAACACCTTCTTTCTTCTGCTGGTTATGCCCCTCTCTATGCAGCCTAGCATCATTCTGGCCATTGCAGTCGCCTTGTCACATTGTTTCTTCAGCATCAGATTCTCATATACCAACACCCCAAGGTCTCTCTCCTGAGTCGATTTTACTAATCTCTCTCCTCCTATTTGGTATCTCTCTTTTGGGTTTCTGCACCTCAAGTGCATCACTCTACACTTCTTGGCATTAAATTTTAACTAGTACTCACTACTGGGGTATAAATAATCCTTCGGTTTTCTGTTCAGCTTAATGTACACAAACAAAACCCTTAGTGTAATATATATGTGTGTTTCACACAGTGCAATGTATAAACAAACAAAATTTCAAAAACCACTTTTTTAAAAATATTTTTCTCTTTGCATTCAAGTAGTGCTCAGTGACTGGACAACCACCTCTAGACTGACCAGCAGCCATTAAATGTGTTGTTCCCAATAGTACATCATTGCACTATACCACCTGCCTACCATAGATGTTATATTGTAACTAATATGGATAATATGAATGTTCCTTATCCAGATAAAAAATCATACGGCAAACCACTTATCTTAGTGCTTAACCAGTAGATTCAGCTGTGGCTAGTGGAGGTCCTGGTCACTTTAAAAACGTGCAGTGAAGCAAGCTTCTAAACCAGTTCCCAGTGATCATCCGTTCTTGGTGCCCTACATGCAAGAATGTTTCGTCATAGCGTCATCAGGGGAACACCATTCTTCAGGCAGGAACAGCCTACACTCCTCTCGATCAGTCGGCCAGAACGCCGGTACATGCGCATGTTCACGAGTCTTCTGTGGGGGACGGTTATCTTTTTTACTATTCAAGAAAAATGTAAAAACTTATCTTTTTAACAAGTTTGTTAAAATTAGTTCTTGAATAATAATCTCTGTTGCTTCCCAAGAGACCCGTCTTGGTTTTTTTAATTACTGTAAATTGCTAGGAACCAGAAGGTACCAGTGGTATAAAAGTATATTGTAATAATGTAATGTAATTCTGGTCGCAGTGTATCAAAAAATATAGCAGAATTAGACAAGGTTCAAAGAAGGACGACAAAAATGCTTAAGGGGATGGAACCCTTTTCATATTAGGAAAGGCTTAAGAGGTCAGGACTCTTCAGCTTGGAAAAGAGATGGCTGAGAGGAATATGATTGATGTCTACAAAATCCTGAGTGGGGTTGAATGGGTAAATGTGAATCGATTTGTTTATTCTTCCAAAAAGTCCAAAGACTAGGGCACACTGAGTGAAGTTACATGGTAATACTTTTGAAATGAATAGGAGTAAATATTTTTTCACTCATTGAATAGTTAAGCTTTGGAAGTCATTACCAGAAGATGTGATAACGGCAGTTGGCGTGTCTGGATTTAAAAACAGGTTTGAACAAGTTGGAGAAAAAGTCCACTTTCTGCTATTGAGGTAGAAATGGGGAAAGCCACTGTGGGATTGGTAGTATGGAATTGTACTACTATTTGGGACTTTGCCAGGTACTTGTGACCTGGATTGGCCACTGCTGGAAGCAAGCTATTGGGCTAGATGAATCATTGGTCTACCCTAGTATGCTAGTCTTATTTTCTTGTGCTGGTAGCACAAGGTGGGGTTTGAGGCAGGTGAGAGATGGGGGGTTGAAAGATTTGGAAAAAGAAATGGGATTTGAGAGAGTGGACATATGATCTCACTGTCACACTGCCAGCAGTGTCATAAAAGATACAAAGTGGCCCCCACTTAAAAATCAGTGAGGACCATTGGGCTCTGATGGCTAAAGGCTGTAGATCTGATATACTGCCTTTCTGTGGTACAACCAAAGTGATTTATGTTTATTATATGCAGGCTTTTTCTCTATCTCTAGTGGGCTCACACCTAAGTTTTGTACCTGGGGTAATGGAGGGTTTAGTGATTTGCTCAGTGTCACAAGGAGCTCCAGTGGGAATTAAACCCAGTTGTACTGCTCTAACTATTAGGCTACTCCTTCACTCCCAGCTGCCCTGCTTTCTTGAGATTCTTTGGTGGTTAATGGGCTGTGATCAGTCAGTTGTACACAGCCCTCCCTTCTTCCCCCATACTCCTCCCAGTTGTAGTCTCTGGGTTAATCGTGCCCTGCTGATGTGTCTCTTCCCCCCCCCCCCCCCCCCCCCCCCCCCCGCCCCTTGTTTTTCCTTACCCATGGATTGGGAGTAGACTCTGGTTCTTCCAATTTGGCCAAAACTTGGCAGAACTTCAGATTTAGGAAAAGACTCAGAAATGTTTGACCAGTCAGCTCATGTAGAGAGACTTGAATCCATACATCAAGTTGAACAGACAAAGCAAGAGCAAGAGCTCTTTGTGGATGAAATGCACCTAAAAATTCATACACATTGCTGTTACTTTTATTTTTAGCATGTAAGAAGCTGCTGCTTAACCTGTGGATAGTGAAAAATTAAGCAATTGCAGAATATCATGTGCTTGTAACCACTGAATCACTGATTAGATGAATTATTTCTGTTGGAATGCTTGATTTCTTGGTCTTTTCTACATAAATTCTAACACACAACTTGGTCCATCAGAAGTTTGTGTAAAATCCAAGTGCCTCAAGCAATAAGGAGAATTTTGCTGGGCCAGATTCAAACGTTTCCCAGTGTGTACTACTTTTGTAAAGGGATATTGTTCCGAAAAATGTGGTCAACTGATTTGACCTTTCCTGGTTTGTAAAACCTGTTATTGGAAGAAACACGAACCGGGGAATATGTGCGACTTAGGCATATTCTACTGTTACAGATATTGTTATGTTTTTGGGTTGTCTTTTCAACTGAGGATAATTTAATAAGATCCTGCTTTGGTTATAGAGAACCTGTTTTTCTTTGTTTCATTGTTTTTATGCTTTTCAATATTAGATTTTTGTTCTTTTGCAAGTTGCTTGCTGGAACAGCTCTCCAGCTTAGTTCCCAGCAAAGGTGTTGTTTTTGCCTCTAGAGGATAATCGGAAGGTCTGTAAAACGTTTTATGCATAAGAGTAAATCCCCTCAGACCATAGTAAATGTTCCCTGAGCAGCCACAAATATTTTTTTAAGCGTGGTAAAACTTCTGAGTGATAAATATAGTGAGACATTCACCCATTTAATTATAGTAGTTTGCAGATTTTACAAAGTATGATAACCAAGTTCTCAGAAGGATTCAACTGGCACAAGTTTGGATCATTTAAGCTGTATTTGCAGGTTTCAGTGCTTCAATATTAGTTATTGACCAATTGATAATGCCCCCCCCCCCCCCCAAAAAAAAAAAGAAACAGAGGAAGACTTGTGCGGTGTGATAATCCCAATTATATTCCTTTATAAATTTGTTGGTTAATTATTTACATGTCCTTAGATTGTCCAGTTTAATTATTTTCTAGAAGTTTGCCCAGCAAACTACTGGTCTTCACCTGATTAGGGAAATCAAATTTCCTGTACCAGTGGATAATAGGAGTGTGGTAGCTGTGTTAGTCCACTTGAAAGGTTCATTAAGAAAAATTTAAGATGATAAGGTGATTGGACTTAATACAATTTTTGACTAATTTTCTAAGGGTAAAACATCTTCCTCCCCAGTACAGGAAGATGATGTTGATCTTTGAAAGATAGACACAAATATTATATATATATTGGTCCAATAAAAATAAGCATTTTTCCACTTTTAAAATTTATTAACCGGAACCAATTGCAAACTAGTTTTGAATTGGTATTGTTACTCCTAATTTTAACTGGTCATTTAGTAATGCTGCCCATTAATTGAGTCATTTAATTGAATATGTAATCCTATAGTACAGCTGCAGATGTTTTACAACTTATTCACACACAGGTTGAAATTCAAAGGCATTTATCCAGGTAACAACAATTGTTATCTGATAAATGCCTTAGCCAGTGCTGGCTATGGATATGTAATAAAATAATATCAACGGAAGACCACAAAATATGCAATACCAAGTCTGCAACCTCACTACCTACTATACCTTGGATAAACAATATACTTTTTAATTTTTTATAATGCAATTATATAGTGTTTAAATGTGCTCAGACCATACCCATTCTAACCATTATATCCCCAAATGGAGTATGTGGTGATGTCACAGATGGAACCATCATTGCACATTTGGTGTTCCACCTCCTTACCGTGTATGTACATACAACTAGGCTGATTCTGAACTCTTACGCATATAGCATAGATTAAACCAAAGAACCTTCTGTATATAGCATATATTCAATATAGTAAAAGAACATATTCACAATGCCCTAAGTTCAAAATATACTTAAGTCTCCTCACTACTGGACTAATGAGCTCAAACAAATGTAACCTTCAAATCTACATGCTGGTGTAGTTCTTAAAGTAGTGGGTTTGTGCTTTCATATCTTGAATTTTGACAGCTCTATCCAGATATAAATCCCCAGTTACAATCTGGATACGGGTGCTGAATATCCAGATTTTCTCCAAGGACAAGCAGGCTGCTTGTTCTCACATGTGGGTCGACGTCTGCGTCGGCCCAGGAAACGGCAAATTTTTCACCAGCAAAATTAAAAAGTTTTGCCAGAGCCTTCTGGTGCGCATGCGCGGACGACTTCCCGCCCATCGCTTGAGCGTGCCTCCGCAGTTTTCTCCTCATCTAGTGCTCCCTATTCCTATCCTAGGCGTAGGTACACTCCTGCTTCTCGGCAGCCTGCCCAGGCTCAGCCCCAGTGCGCTCGTTCTCTTCAACAGCATGCATCTAAGGCCCATTCTGCTCCCCAGCAAAAGCAAGGGACGGGCTTTTGACTGGCTTCAGTTAAGCATAGTCTCAATAAGTGTCCGTACCAGACGACTTGCCAGTTGGAGGGAGGTTGATATTTTTTCACCAAAGGTGGCCTCTTGTAACCTCCGACCGGTGGGTTCTTCAAATAGTCTGGTTAGGATACACCCTCATTCTGGAATCCAAACCTCCAAATTGCCCACCGGGAGCTCATTCATACAGTTCCCAGCACAAACAGGTACTTGCAGAGGAACTCTCTGTCCTTCTAAAGGCTCAAGCGGTTGAACCCGTTCCACCAGGGGAAGAAGGGCTGGGATTCTATTCCAGGTATTCCTTGTGCAGAAAAAGACGGGGGGATGCGTCCCATCCTAGACCTAAGGGGCCTGAACAAATTTCTGGTTCGAGAAAAGTTCAGGATGGTTTCCCTGGGCACCCTTCTTCCCATGATTCAGGAGAACGGTTGGCTATGCTCTCTGGAATTAAAGGATGCTTACTCACATATCTCGATACTTCCAGCTCACAGGAAGTATCTTCGATTTCGGCTGGGAACTCAGCACTTTCAGTACCTTGTATTGCCTTTTGGTCTGGTGTCTGCGCCCAGAGTGTTTACAAAGTGTCTGGCGGTAGTAGCAGCGTCGCTACGCAGACTGGGAGTGCAGAGCACCTCGGAGGCAGGCGTTCTACAGTCCATACGAATAAGTATTCAGATGCTAGAGCTACTGAGTTTTGTGATCAATTATTCCAAGTCCCATCTCACCCCAGTACAGAAGTTGGAATTCATTGGGGCTCTGTCGAACACAAAGACAGCTCGAGCTTATCTTCCCAAAGCAAGGACAGACAACCTCCTGTCCCTGGTGTCCATGATTCGAGCATCTCAACAGATCACAGCTCGGCAGATGTTGAGACTTCTGGGGTACGTGGCCTCCACAGTTCATGGAACTCCCATCGCACATCTACATATGAGATCAGCTCAATGGACCCTAGCTTCCCAGTGGTATCAAGCTGCGGGGGATCTAGAGGACGTAATCCAACTGCCCACCGACTTTCGGAATTCTCTTCAGTGGTGGATGATTCGATCCAATTTGACCTTGGGACGTCCATTCCAAATTCTTCAGCCATGAAAAGTGCTGATGATGGATGCATCCCTCCTGGGGTGAGGAGCTCATATAGATGGGCTTCACACTCAAGGAGGCATTATAATAATATTTGTCTTATGTTCTATCCTTTTCCTAATATATCCAAGCATTCTGTTTGCTTTTTTGGCTGCAGCCACATACTGGGCAGAAGATTTCAGCATATTGTCTATGATGACACCTAGATCTTTTTCTTGGGTGCTGACTCCTAGGGTGGAACCTAGCATCAAATAAGTATAATTTGGATTATTCTTCCCAATGTGCATCACTTTGCACATGTCAACATTAAATCTCATCTGCCATTGGATGCTCAGCCTTCCTATCATTTTTCAGTCTGCATGTAGTCAAATATTTTGCTTTGCACAAAATGCCAGGCTCACCACTCTGTTGTTTTCTTGGAGCCTTTTTAAAAAATGGATTCACATCCTCAAGTTTCATGGCTATTTTGAATGATAGGCTAGTATAGGCATTTCATGTTTAAATGATTTCTGGGGTGAATACCAGCCTGTCCTGGAAATTTATTGCTATTGAATTTATCAATTTGATCTGTTTACATCTAGACTTGCAGTGACATGCTTTACTTGTCCAAATCATCACTATTGAGGGTGGTTTCTGCTGTGGGTAAAACTCTAGTATCCTCCTCAGTGAAGACCAAAGAAATCATATAGATTTGCTATTGCCTTTTCCTCCTTGAGCACTTTTACCCCTTGGTTGTCCAGCACTTTTACTGACTTGCTTTGGATGTACTTGAAAAGCTTTTTAGGATTAATGCTTGCCTCTCTAGCAAGCTTCTTTTCAAAGTCTCTTTTGGCTTAACTTATTTGATATATCAAACTTGTCAGTGCTTTGTGTTCATCCCTTTTTTCTTCATTTGGGTCTGCTTTCTACTATCTGAAAGATGTGGTTTTGGGTTTTGCTTCACCATTAAACCACACTGCCTATTTAGTACAGGTGCAGTGATAACAGAATGTATTAGGTAGACAAACAATGTTTGTATTTTACTTACAATGATAGGCTACATGCCCCAGCCTACATGTCAGACCTGATAGACTTACCACCCAGGAATGCTAAAAAATCATCCCGCACATTCCTCAATCTTCATTTCCCCAACTGCAAAGGTCTAAAATACAAACTAATGCATGCGTCAACCTTCTCCTACTTGAGCATACAATCCTGGAACGCGCTACCGCGCAACTTAAAAACAATCCACGAACTAACTTCCACAAACCATTGAAGACTCATCTCTTTAACAAGGCATACCACAAAGAGTAACAAATGTGAACCACTCCACAGAAATGTCTCATAACATTTGCTTGTTATACTAATATCATGCTTTTTCACTATCATGTTACCCAAAATCCTCTGTAATACTAAATGTTTATTTCTTATACTTCACCACCATTCATGATGTATTGTAAGCCACATTGAGCCTGCAAAGAGGTGGGAAAATGTGGAATACAAATGCAATAAAATTAATAAATATCAATAAAAATTTGACCAGAAACCACATTACTCATTGTTTTGCCTTCTTTTGACCTATTTGTAATTTGTGAAATATATTTTGCCTAGACTTCCCAAATGTTTTTTTAAGTGTCCATACCTCCATAATTTTTTGATCCTGTCACCATATTTTACACGAGCCAGCTGCATGTGACAGTCGTCATATGCATACACCAGTAGATCAGGTGACCTCTAACATTGCTGGCCCATGCAAGTCAGTGTGAGTCTTGCTGCATCAGCCTAAGCAGTGATAAAGTGCGGTTGCGCTGAATTATATTGAAAGGAGGAAGAGGTGATTATTTGGATGTCTTGGAGGACTCTGGATAGATAGTTAATAACTGAAAGGGTCATACACTCCCATGGGAACCCCGTGGACCTGCAGGGAATTCCCACAGAATCCTGTAAATCCAATTCCCATGTAGCAGCTCACTGCAGCACACTGGTTGAAAAATGCTTCTCTAGATCCTTTCCTGTCCCATCCCTCTTGGTGGTCTGTCTCCAGTCCTCCCTTCAGTCCATTTTGCTTGTCTGCTGTCCTCTATAGTGCCCGCCCCCAACTTTTTTTCCCCCAGTCTGTCTTGCTCATATCTTCATTAGCTGTTTCCAAGTGTGGTTAAACAAAACCAACCCCCCCTCCCAAAAACACACCTACACCACATGCAAATGAAAAGATTGTCTGAAGTTTGCTTTCTTAAGTAACAATTTGATTTAAAGTCAAAGTTTCTTGAAATATATATATAATAAAATATTCCAACACTTGATTGTGATTCGGCTTAATTCTCTCACACTATTAAGCTCACTTGAAGATAACTAGATTCTTTGAAACCCCTGATTTGCTTACATCAAACACGACATGTGTTGAAGATACTCTAACAGTGTGAGATAGATATGTTTACTTAGGGGATAATTTTTACGAGAGCTTGAATATGTCGAGAAGCATATTTTGTTCCCAAAAGGGCTCATAAAGTTGCCTGGGGGTTTAAATGTGTACAAACTAGGTATACAGACAACACCTGCTTTATACAATATTTGCATAGGCATTCCCACAGGCAGAAAATAGGCACATGGGTAAAAGGATGAGACCAGACTAAATGAAATACTTCAGTTTTCCAGGTTAAATAATACACAGTACAAGGCAGAAGAGGGGACATACGATAGCCATTTAAATATATCTACCTCACTGACATAAACGCATAGGAGGCAAGCTTCTTTTAACTGAAAGGAAGCTCTGGAATGATGGGGCATAGGATGAAGATGAAAGGGGACAGACTCAGGAGTAGTCTAAGACCAGTGGCGTTCCTAGGGGGGCTGACACCCGGGGCGGATCGTCGATGCGCCCTGCCCCCCGGGTGCATCACCCCCCCCCCGGGTGTACGCCACTGGGGGGGGGGGGGGGGTGCCACACGTGCCTGTCCTCCGTTGTTCCATGCTTCTTCTCTGCCCCGGAACAGGAAGTAACCTATTCCGGGGCATAGAAGAAGCATGGAACAACGGAGGACAGGCGCGCACCGCACCCCCCCAGCGGCGTGCACCCGGGGTGGACCGCACCTATCGCCCCCCCCCCTCCTAGGAACGCCACTGTCTAAGACCGTACTTTTTAATGTAAATGATAGTGGATATGGGGAATGGCCTGTCAGTGGAGGTGGAGACAAAAAATGTTGATGAATTCAAGAAAGAATGGGACATGAACATAGGATCTCTTAGGGAGAGGAATAGATGGTATGGTTGGGCAATTGCACAGACCATATGGCTTTTATCTGCCATCATTTTCTGTATTTCTATGAGATGCACTTTTGTCAGGATACTGACCTCATGTTTAGTAAAAGAGGCTATGGGAGGGGCAATACACTAGATTACAATATAGACAATTTCTACACCCGAAAGCAGTGGTTCTGAACTTCACATGGTATCTCAAACTCACGAAAAAGGTACAATAGTCAAGTGTTATCCCAGGGTCACTAAAATTTAAACAGCATCTTTGTTTACATTTTCAGTGTGATACTTAGGCATCTTTTCAATTGGCATTTAACTGTCAAATAAGCACAAACACCAAGTACTGTTGCTGCTGAATTCAAATCCAGTCTAGTGATGTCAAGGTAACTGGAGAAAACAATTCCTTCATCTCTTAAAATCTGTGGCAGTGTCTTTCTCTCTAGCTCTTACCTCATATCAAGGTCTTTTACCTTTGTGTACCTCCAGTTTGTTATCTGCCTATCTTCCATTTCCTTCAAACAGTCTGGCTTTGTTTCATTCCAGCAGGTGCTCAATTACACTAACCTGTGTTCTGAACCTTAACTGCTTCCTCTCTACTTCAACTAGGCTTTCTTTGCCCCGAAGAAAATTTGATCTCCTCAGTTATGTTTAGGCTCTGAAGCACTGAAACTGTAATCCATGCATTGGGCATAAATTCATTAGATTACTGCTGCGCTCTCCTAGCTGGTGTCCCACTGGTCCAGTTGAAACGGTTTCAACTTCTTCAAAATACAGTAGTAAAAATGCTATATAGCGCAAAATTGTTCAGTCGTGTAACACTCCTCCTTATGTTATGTACCGTACTTTATTTGGTACCCCCACCCAGTCTATCTGGATTCTCTCCTCATCCTGTACAACCCTGTACACTTCTTAAATCAATTGCTAACTTGTTAGATATACCATCTCACATGGTGTGAATGAGATATGCTTGTTTCTGGTTCCCTCTCAGTGGAACTCCCTACCTGAAATCCAAGCATCATTTTTAAGATTCAAGTCTGGTGTCAAACCTGGTTATTTGTGGGGGAGGGTCCAAAATGGCCACTGCCTAGAGTGCTGCATGAGCTGTGTGGAGCTGACGCTAGAAATATTGCCTCTGTTCCTTTCCTATTGACTTTTTCTTAACAATGGCCCTGAAGTATGGAGGAAAACTTAGGAGGCATCCATCAGAGCCTCCTGGCTCTCTTGCAGCATCTCAGCCTTTGAGTACATCTTCTGTGGCACCCTCTCAATATAGGTCATCTCCAGCTAATGAACTACTACTGGGTAAATGGCTCAACAGCTTGTGCTGGAATGCTGTTTAAGCTCAGACACTAGGAGCCTGCCCCTGCCACCGACCTCCAGAGTGGAGAGACCCCAGGGTGAAATGTTGACCACAGAAATGTAAGAAGATGTAACATCACTCATAGGGGATTCTAGTGGGAATATTCCCCCATGTGGCACTGGAAGCCTCCCCAGGAGTATGTTTCTGAAGTGTGCGTTAAGAGAGGGGATTCGATGCCTGCAGGATATAACCAGCAGTTTTGTCAGTAGTTACTATCAGTGAGTTCTGTTTTACAGGACTGACAACAGGGCCCATGGTCAAACTAGGCCTGTGCTCAGCTTTCTGCTTGTTTCCCACTTATACAGACTATGTGTCAAATGGTGATTAATTTTGTGATTAACTTTTTTACCTCTATTTGTTTCTTTTTGGGCTTATCTTGTTCTTTTGCCATTTGTAATTGTTCTTGTTTCACTTCAATTATGTACACATTCTTTGAATGGCGATATATCAAATCATGATATAAATTAATTTATTTAGTATGAGATCAATTCTTGTCAGTTTAGGACCCTTTTTAAGGGCTGCATTTCTTTCTGAATTATCATGAGCTTGCTTCTTTCAGCACTTTCATGTGTTCTGTTCACCTTCTCTGGCTTTGAACTGCTGTTCAGTTTATCAGTTTGTATCCTTCAATTTTTGAACCCTGTTCCCCCCCCCCCCCCCCCCCCCCAAACTTCCAAAGAAGGTGTAAGTATCCAGTCATAGAATTCTGAGTGACACATTAGGGCAGAGAGAGAGGGGGATAATTCCATTTTTTCTTCTATGTTAAGAAGGATCCTGAATTTGAAAAGCAACAGCTTTGTCTAGAGTTGAAAGAACCAATCTTTCGTGACCCTCAGGAGAGTTGCTCATCCCTTGGATTCTCATGGAAGAAAGATGTTTCAGAATGTTATGCTGTCTTCTTGCATACCAGCTCTTCAAGAGCTAATAAATGTTGAGACACCTTGCGTAAGAAAGACTTCACAGATTCCCTCCTTCCCCATGCATACCTCCTACCCACCCCCATCCTCCCACCCTGTCAGACTGTCATAGTAATGCTTGAATGTTTTCACTTATATACACTGTCAGCTAGCACATTTGCTTATTTCCGATCTGACGAAGAAGGGCAACCTTCGAAAGCTAATCAAGAAATGTATTAAGTTATGTCCAATAAAAAAGGTATCATCTTATTTTCTTTTCCATGTTTTATTTTGTTTGATTTCTATTGATAACCTTAAGAGTGGACTAACACGGCTACCACACTCCTCCCTCAGGATAAATCTTTTGAGCTTATGTCCCTGGTGGACAAAGAGAGTGTGGAAAGCACATGGTCAGGTTGACTTTATATACTTTTTAGAGCCTGTTAAAACTCTCATGACTGTGACCTTAGACCTCTATTACTACATGTAAGAAAAGATTGCTGATTTGCAATGCCATGTTGGAAAGAATCTCTTTGGAGACAAGGTCAAAGTGGCACTACAAAAACCAGTGCTTCTCCTGGACTACCTGCAACCCACTTTCTTCTTCAAGGAGGTTGGATTGGAGGCCACAGGAGACATTATTATTCTAAAAGGATTAGGTATCCCCTCTCCTCCCTTCATAGATCTGTGTATGTAGCCTTGTTGACACCCAACACCAGTTTTGGTATTTTTTTGTCAATGCCTTTCATTTTTCTTTAAATCGGCTTATAGATAGGGAATTATTATTATTAGCATTTGTATAGTGCTACCAGACGCACGCAGCGCTGAGCACCTGATACAAAGAGACAGTCCGGGAATCCCACTGAGGACTTGCAGTCAAGCTTGCTAATGTTGTAGCATATGTTCTGCATGTACAACAGGATTCAAGTGCTCACATATTCTCCTATTTTCCCTAGGAGTTGTATTCTGTGTAACAGTTGAGGGGACCCCATATGACAATATAGCATAGTAAGTATGGCACATTTATAGTTGCTACTTTAAAAACTAGAAGGTTGTCTGAAGTTATAGAAACTTCTTTTTTTCTTGAGTCAGACTCTTAGATGTTACCTGCTTATGAGGGTTTGAATCCTGCTGTCCATAGAGAACATGTGCTACAGATAAGTAATTTGGGTTTTCCAGAATCTGAGAAGAATTTTGTAATCTAATGCTTTACACAGATTTGGCTATATTTTACTTCATACATCAGTGTATCGGTCCTATTGTGTTGCTGGTTTTTTTGTGTTCATGTGTCTTGTAAACATGAACACTTCTCCGTGCTGTCTGCTCTCGACCTGCACCTCTCCGTGCTGTCTGCTCTCGACCTGCACCTCTCCGTGCTGTCTGCTCTCGACCCACACAAGAGACCTCCTCTGGAGAGTGATGCCTTTTCCACTCAGCTTCACTTTGAGTTCTTTAGTCCCCCAGAACCTGCCTGTAGTCAGTGGGCCTTTCTGCACACTTCCCTATCCCCCAGAACCTGCCTGTAGTCAGTGGGCCTTTCTGCACACTTCCCTAGGGATAAAATTATTGCCTGGGTCCCACCAACCCTCTGCTCTTTCCCTTGGTTTTACACTTTCAGACACTGTTATTCAACTGTCAAGGGTAGCAGGGATTCTCTGATGTCCTTGTCTTCAGGAGGCTATTCAACAACAAGGTTCCATCTGGGATAGTGCCCTTTGTAACCTCCCCCACCACAGGGGTGCTTTCTGGTGTGCAGTGGCCCTCTAGTGGCTCCTGCCCGGCCTCACCAGCCTTTTGCCTCAGGGAACCACCTTGAAACCAGATTTCTCTGTGACTGCAGTGACTCCGGCCTCTAGGTTTGGTCCTCCCCTTTCCCTCAGGGTGCCCTCTTCCTTAACCTGCAGTCCTGGCCCGGCCTCCCTGCTGTATCACCTGGTAACCGACCCACCTTACCAGTTCTTCTGGTGGGGCCCCCAGGTCACCCTTTCTCTGGAAGATAGCACAGCTTTCTCTGCTTGCAAAAATATGCAAATTAGCTGGTTGCATGTAAATTCAGTTTATTAGCTAGGTTACAGTCTTGTGGGAACCTGGCTTGCCCACTATTAATCTGTTACTGTGATTCACCCCCTGAGACCATTTACTGGGGACATCTGGGTCTCAGGGTATAACAGCCTCCTCCCCTGGATAGGACCTTCTTTATTCACATTAACCTTACGGTCCTATCCTCCACCCCACGGCTGTTTGTTCACTTAAACACTTCAGTAGCAATTGTCCATTACACTTTCACAAGCTTAAACAGTTCTTCCAGCTTAACCATTTCATTTCTTCCTACTCAGTGCAATCTTCCATTTTAAACATTTCTTCCCCCTGAGCCCTCTCACACAGGCATCTGGGCTCAGTACTAACTCAGTCCCTGGACACACAGTCCCTCCTTGTAGCACACAGCTCTAGACACACAGTCTCTTCCTCTGGGACACACAGTACCTCTTCACTGTTCTAGACACACAGTCTTTTCAGCTGGGACACCCAGTACCTCCTTGAACACATAGTTCTTATTCTTGATACTGTAGGGCCTTCTTACCCCAGCCAGCTTCCTTCTTGGGAACACACAGTTCTACCCCCAGTCCAAAGGGCACAGCCAGTACTTCTCATGGGGATCCCCTCTGCTTCAGTTACCCCCTCTTCCTCAGCTGCCAGCTCTCCTTTCCCCCTCACCACTCAGGTGGGGTATTAAGTGGTTAATGGCCAAACAGGACGCAGCCCATAACCTGCTGCACCTGTTTCCACCTCCAGGACTCTCCTCGGTCCTAGCGACCTCCTGCCATACACCCCCCACTGGCTCCCTTTCGTGACTCACCCAGCCCTTCTCCATGGACATTTTAGGGGAACAGCGCCCTCTAGGGGCCTAACCAGGGTAGGACAGCCTCTTCCTTCTCACAGTCTTTAACGCTCTCTATCATTAGTTGTGCATAATTGGGGCTGATATTGTACAGAGTGTTTGATCTGTAAACCCTAGAGATCCAGATTGCAATTCAGCTCGCTGTATGCCTGAGATTCACTTAGAGCTCCCACCGCTGAGGGCCAGATGGATTAAAGGGTATTTTCCTGTTTTGTGTGTATGAGGAAAATGCTTAGTATATATAGGACTAAATTCTATAAATGGTGTCTAAAAAATTGGCACTGAAAAAAAATAGCGCTTAGCGTTATTTTATAAATGGCGCTTAAAGTTAGGCACTGTTAATAGACTAGCTGGGAACTACGATTACATTTAGGCATGACACAACCATTTACACTAATGAAACCTTGGTATAAATACCTGTGTCTAAATTAGGTGTAGATCCCTATTATTCTATAACCATGCACATAAATTTTGGGAACGCCTTGATCCACCCATGTCTCTCCCATAGCTGTGCCCCCTTTTTGAACCTGCACCTAAATTTACACACACAAATTTTAATGAAATCCAATTAGTACCAATAATTGCTTGTTAAGCCAATTATCGGTGCTGATTCAATTAAATTGCGCGCGCACACAATTTTTAGCATCTTTCATAGAATTTGAGGGCTAACACTTAGATTATAATCATTTCTGGCACAGGCTTTGAAACCATGTAATTTATATCACAACTAGTAAAAAAGGACCATTTTGGTACGAAAGGAAATCGGTGCTAGCAAGGTTTTCCTCCTCCACCCCTCTCGCTCTCTCCTTCTGTCCCCTCCAAGTCCCACGGCCCCCTTTCCTCCCCTCCGATTTCCATGGCTTCCTCCCTCTCTCTGTCACTCTCCTTCACTCTGTTCTCCCTGCGAGTTGCAGTCTCCCCTCCCTCCATCTGTCATTCTCCTTCGCTCTGTCCTCCCTCCGAGTGCCAGTCCCCCCCCTCTAAAATCGCCAACCCCCTCTCTTACCGGGGTCCCGTCGGCAGCATTGATGAGCGAGCAGGATCAGCGAGTCTACTGCCTTTCCTTCTCTTCGCTCTGAGCTCTGGTCCCGCCCTCATTTCCTGTTTCCACAAGGGTGGGACCAGAGTCAGAGCGAAGAGAAGGGAAACCAGCAGACTCGAAGGGATGTATGACGTCAGTGTTATCTACTGCAGGTAGCAGACCACATCCGAGTGAGCCATGGTCCCAGGCAGCGTCAGAATGTTGGAGGTGAGAATTATTATATAGGATACATAATTAGTGTGATTTACATTGTCATTAGTTAAATAATTTGAATAGTGTTGAAAATCTAGTAGGAACTGGAAGGTTAAGAGCAAGTGTTTTCATTTTTCATGGGGAAGCTACTGTTAACATAAGAGCAGCAATCCTTGAACTCAGGTGTGTTGTTTTCCGACTTTGCAAGTGTTCTGTGCTGATTAGTTAGTAAAGGTATTTTTTGTGTTACTGTAATGTTCTGCCATGTGTTATAATTTTAGTAATATAAACCTGTACAAAACAAACTTCTTAAATATCCCAGAGCAAGATCAAACAATCATTTTCTGAAGACCAAATAATCAAACATTTAAATCACAGTGGTTAAAAAAAAAAAAATTCTTAGGAAGTTACTTTTTGGCTTACTTTGTGTATACTTTTTCAGAAGACTGAATTTTTAATGTAGTTGAAATTATATATTCACCTTTTAAAAAAAATCCCCAGCAGTAGACTAACAGTCCAAGTTGCTAGAAACTATAGATTGATATTTTCTGTAGTATTCCTGTTTTGCAGAGTTTTTGAAACAGACAATAAACCTATTCTAGACAGTTAAATCCCCTTCTTGTGACCATAGTGTTTACTTTGCTTTTTTTAAATTAAGAAATCTGAGACGTTGCATGCTCTGCAGCATCTCTGAAAATAATCCTTTGAGTTACAGTACACTACTCAGACTGTGTTCAGTCTAATTTCTGGGCCAGTAAACCATTCAGGGTGGTTAGAACTGATGACTCCCTTTTTATTAGATGTATGCCTGAATCAAAATGTTCAAAAACAGAAAACAAAGTTTGTCATGTTGCAGCAGGTCTTCAAAATTTGTGAGAAGTGATAAGTCATTTGCGAACTTGGTCATTCTATGTACTTTCCGACAGTTTGTACATAAATTATCAAAAAACAACACACTAACGAGTAACACTTTGTTGTGCCTATTCAAATTATTTTACGGTTTGCTTTTTCTGCTGTTCTCAGTTTAGTGAGATCCTAGACATGTTCTGATATATGGAGACCAGCTTTTGTCTGTTAGTTTTATTTGTTATAGTGAGAATTCCATTCTGTGCTGGATTTTGTAGAGCAGAGTGGAGGAGTAACCTAGTGGTTAGTGCAGCAGACTTTGATTCTGAGGAAACGGGTTCGATTCCTATTGCAGCTCCTTGTCTCTGGGCAAGTCACTTAACCCTTCATTGCCCCAGGTACAAATAAGTACCTGTATATACTATGTAAACCGCTTTGAATGTAGTTGCAAAAACCACAGAAAGGCAGGAAGTCCCATTTCCCTCTCTCCCCCCCCCCCCCCTTTGGACCACATCTTTATTTTTCAGCTGGTAAAGAGCAGTTTAACTTGCAGCTCTGGTGCTGTCAAGAGACTACTGTAGGTCTTATTTGCTCCACTGTTTACTTTTTGTTAACAGGCTGCCATGCCAGCAAGAGCCATTTGCTAGGTGTGTGATGCCCCAGAAGTTCAGGGGTCCAGAGCTATTTTCACAGTGCTATGACATGGGAAACCTGTAGAAGTTTTGCCTGAGTGGTCAAAAGAGCATGTGGTGGCAGAACTCTTACTGCCATCCACTTGATGAAAGGGGGTAAGGGTTCTGCATGCTCTTTCACTACAGGGTGCTACATTATTTAGTTTAGAGCCAAAGAATGTAACAGCTTTTAAGTTTCATACATAAGACAGTATCACTGACTTGAAGTAACCTGCCTATAAAATGTATGATCTATGTTGTTTGCCTTGCAAACTGTTATACATTGGCAAAACCATGAGAGTGCTGAATTAGTGCATCATAGAATGTAGATGTGCAGTGAAAAGAAAGGGATGGAGAAACCACTGGTTGAACATATGGTGTCCCAACAACATGGTTTTAACCATTTGTCCTTCATTGTGCTACATAAAATTCAGACACATTGGAGAGGCAGAGATGTTTAAAAAAAAAAAAAACTTGCTACAGGAAGAGCAAAAATTTATATTCAAATATAATAGTGCCACCAAACAGTTTGAACCTTGAATTGAACCTCTCTGTGATTCTGTAAGAGACTCAAAGGCACTTTTTACTCCAGATTACCATATATTTATTCCACATATGTATATATGAATTTTATTACTGCTTAGTCTGTTTTATGGATTTATTTATAATGTGAGGTTTGATTATGTATTTATGTATTATACTTTTATGTATTTATTTTTATTTATTAAGATTTATTTACACCTTTTTGAAGGAATTCACTCAAGGCAGTGTACAGCAAGAATAACTCAAACATAAGCAATAGACAATTACACCAGTAAAAATATTTAAACAACAATAAAACATTTTAATAGAATAGGGTATGAACAAAGATGGGACATATAGATAGATAAGCTAGAGTAATAGGAGTAAGAAAATAAGGGACTAGTTAAAGAGAGTTGCAAATGAGGTCAGATAGGTGCTTGAACAATATCTTGGCTAGGGTAGGAGTGGATAAACCATGTCCCGCTATAATATGTGCAGCCGATATCATTTACTTCTTCCATTAAAGGCCTGGTTGAAGAGCCAAGCTTTTACCTGCTTCCTGAAGTAGACATAGTCTTGTGTTAAACGAAGCCTTTTAGGGAGTGAATTCAAGAGCGTGGGGGCTACTCCAGAGAAGACTCACTTGTGGGTATCACATCGTGTGATGTCCTCTGGAGAGGGTGTGGTTAGGGAAACTCCTTGGGAGGACGTTAGTGACCTTGAAGGAGTGTAGAGGGAGATCCTGTTCTTCAAGTACTCTGGGCCATTTCCGTTAAGGACCTTGAAGGTCAAACAGAGTTTTAAATTTGGCTCTGTATTGTATTGTACTAGTAGCTAGTGAAGTTTATGGAAAAATGATTTGATGTGGTCATTTCACTTTCAACCTTCTATTAGTCTTGCTGCAGCATTCTGAATCAATTGGAGCTGGTGCAAACCCTTTGTAGTCAGACCAGTGTACAGTGCATTACAATAGTATTGATGTTATGGCATGCACAACTGAGACAAGTCTTGCCTTCTCAATGTAAGGAGACGGGCAGCATAGTTGTCGCAAGTGATAGAAGCTGCTCTTGAAGGTTGCTTGGATTTGAGGGATCAGAGTAAGTGTTGAATCCAGCTGTATTCTAAGTTTCCTGACTTGTGATTTGAGGGGGAGTTCATATTTCCCAAAAGAGATTTTGATGTCAGGTATGTCCCCACTTGTGTTAGGGACCCAGAGAAGCTCAGTTTTACTTGGGTTCAGGCAAAGTTTGTTGGTTTTAGCCCATTTTTTAATTGATGTTAGACAAGTAGTCAGTTTATTCAAGTTTGTTGGTAAGTCAGGTTCAATGGGTATGAGTAGCTGTATGTCATTTGCATAGATGTAGAACCGAGTGTCCATTTACCAAATCAGCTTGGCTAGTGGCTTGAGGTAGATATTGAATAGAATAGGTGACAGTATCGATCCTTGCAGTACCCCACAGGTCAGTGCCCATGGTGGTGATGAGGTGCTGCTGAACACTATGGGCTGTTGCGTATCTGATAGATAGGATCTGAACCAGGCAAATACTGTTCCACTGATACCTGTTTCTGCCAGTCGTGTTAGCATCATATCGTGATCCAAAGTGTCAAAAGCAGCTGAGAAATCTAGCAGATATAAGCTATTGTATGCTATTTATTTGTTTGACCAACTACCTTTTATTTGTTTATTTATCAGACTGATTGTTTGATTTATTCATACGGTCATCTTTAGACATTTTATTAAGTTATTGTGCATAATTTTATCATTTGGGTGTTTTCAACACTTTTGTCACTGAATATCAATAGTATCATGCTGTTTGCAATGCTTTCTTTCCCCCAATGACATTATGAGCGTCATTGAAATGCATCAAATATGGCCGCTGGGACACATGGAGGGGCATAATCGAATGGGGCGCCCAAGTTTTCCTGAGGGCATCCTCGCAAGACGTACCGCAAAAGGGCGGGGAAACCCGTGTTATCGAAACAAGATGGGCGACCATCTTTCATTTCGATAATACGGTCGTGGATGCCCAAATCTCATCATTTAGGTCGACCTTAGAGATGGTCGTCCCCGATTTTCAGCGATAATGAAAACCGAGGACGCCCATCTTAGAAACAACCAAATCCAAGCCATTTGGTCATGGGAGGAGCCAGCATTCGTAGTGCACTGGTCCCCCTGACATGCCAGGACACCAACCAGGCACCCTAGGGGGCACTGCAGTGGACTTCAGAAAAAGCTCCCAGGTGCATAGCTCCCTTACCTTGTGTGCTGAGCCCCCCAAAACCCACTACCCACAACTATACACCACTGCCATAGCCCTTAGGGACGAAGGGGGCACTTAGATGTGGGTACAGTGGGGTTTGTAGGGCTCCCATTTACCACCACAAGTTTAACAGTTGGGGGGGGGGGGGATGGTCCTGGGTCTGTTCACCTGAAGTGCACTGCAGTACCCACTAAAATTGCTCCGTATTGGAGGCAATCGATAAAGAGTCCCACTGTGGACTGTTATTCCCGAAGGTTATGGGAATTGTTCCTCCTGATGAAGGGCAACACGAAATGCGGTCTCGCATCGAGGAGTTAAAGTGAAATCAGATGCTGAGTGTCCGGTGAAGTCATGTGGAAGCTCTCTTCAAGCCGCGTTGAGCCATTGAGCTAGTATATGAGGATATTTAACAAACAAAAGGAATTTTTTGTTCCAACATAACACCTTTGTTGCTGACATTATTTTCAAGCAGATATATTATACAAGGGATGTGCTTTTGCTGGAAAATCAACCCTCTGCTTGATAAACGGAACAGTATTTGATAACTGCAACTGGGTGGACACTTTCAGAACACGCTGAGGGTGATTGAGATATATTGATTAGATCTGTATTATACATATATTGTGTATAGTTTTTAAAAAAAGAAGGCTGGATGGTGAAGTGAAAGGTTTGAATGAGTGAGTTCCTTAGACATTAGGAGAGTTTATGGTGTAGGTACGTATATGACACACTGGTGATTAAAAAATCTATTGTTATAGTAAAAAGGAGTACGTTTGTATTTCAGTGTGCAGGATCTGTACTCTAAGTTAAATAATTATCCCCTATTGTAGTATTTATATTAAATTTTAAATGCCAGACCCTCGACCATTTTTCTAACGTTCGGAGATCCCTTCTCATTGTTCCTACTCTCCAGGGTATCCACTCTATTGGCTATTTTCCTTCCAACCCTTCAGCAATATCTCCCACAAATATATTAAACAGAAAAGGCCCCAGCACCGACCCCTGAGGAACTCCACTGCTCACCTTCCTTTCCTCCAAGCGGATTCCATTTACCACCACCCTCTGCCACCACCTATTGGTCAACCAGTTTCTTACCCAGTTCACCACTTTCGGCCCTAAGTTCAACCCTTTCAGCTTATTCACGAGTCTTCTGTGGGGGACCGTGTCAAAGGCTTTGCTGAAGTCCAAGTAGATTACATCTAGCGCACGTCCCTCATCCAGTTCTTTGGTCACCCAGTCAAAAAAGTCAATAAGATTGGCAGGATTTTCCTTTGGAAAAGCCATGTTGCCTCGGGTCTTGTAACCCATTAGTTTTTAGAAAGTTAACTATCCTTTCTTTCAGTAGCGACTCCATTATTTTTCCTACCACCGACGTGAGACTTACCGGTCTGTAGTTTCCCACTTCTTCCCCGTCTCCACTTTTGTGAAGAGGGACCACATCTGCTCGTCTTCAATCTCGCGGAACCTCTCCCGTTTCTAAAGATCTATTAAATAAATCTTTAAGAGGTCCCACCAGGACCTCTCTGAGCTCCTTCAGTATCCTGGGATGTATCCCATCCGGCCCCATAGCTTTGTTCACCTTCAGATTCTCCAGCTGTTTATAAACTTTCTTCCGTAAACGGCGCAGTATCCACTCCATTCCCAGATGTTCCCTTGGCAGCCAACTGCGGTCCTTCTCCAGGGTCTTCCCTCAGAACACTGTATAACATACAAAGCAAGGGAAAAAAAAGGGAGGAGGCTTCCAGCACAGTCACAGAAAAGCAGTTAGAGGCAGAAGAAATCCTCAAGTTTTACTCTCAGCAGAGCCCCAAATCTCCCTTAGGCACTCGTGCAGTCTGTGGAGACTCAAAGCTATGCCACTTTCCACAGTGATACACCTTAAGCAAGGCAGGGTAAAAAAGCATAAATCGGTTCTGCAGGTTCCTGATTTCCGAGCAGATGGGGGGAGGGGGAAAGTGGCACCGGCTCTCCTGCAAAGCTGGTGAATAGTCTTGAAATATTTTCACCGAGTCTCCTTCTTACTGCGGAGGATCCCTTTTCTGCTGAAACACCCACAAGATTTCCACTTTGTGAATGTAATTGTGTACTTTAATTACAACCCGTGGACAGTTCTCACCATCTTGGAAGCGCCCAAAGCAGTGGGCCTGCTCCAGACAGAGGGGGCCCAGAATCAGAGAGGGCAAATTCTGAAGAGAGCCAATGCCACAGCAGGGTGCCCAACATGCACTCCAGCAGGGTTTTGGGCAGGCCCACAATGTGGAAGTTATCCCTCCAGGACGAATTTTCAAGTTTGTCCAACTTTTCAGCCTTCCCTTGTACCTGCTTTTCCAGCATTGCCAGCCGCGTGTCTGCTTTAGTCCCCGTATCCTCTGCTGCTGACACCCGCTCCTCTAGATTGTTCGTGCAGCAGATACTTTCCACCAGTAGCGACTCCAAACTTTGGACTGTAGGGCTTGCAGCATAATATGGGATGGATACAGACTGTGTTGGAAACATTGTCAGATTGACCACCAATCTTAGCATTGTCACTTAGGGCATTAGGATATACATGTAAAAGAAGTTGCCTAGCTTGTAGAGACCAATGTGATCAAATCCATGCCACCAAGAGAGCAGGGATTTTACTCCAAGTACTTGCTCATCCTAAATAAAATAGGGGTACTCTATCCCATCCTAGACCTTGAACAAATGCCAGGTAAAAAAGAGCTCGGGATTTGTCAAGGCACCTTATTCCCTGTCCTCCAGAAAAAGGGCTGACTATAGTCCTTACATCTATAGTAAGCTTCTACCCACACAGGTGCATTCAAGTCAAAGCAAGTGTCTTAAATGGGGAATACCAATTCTAACAAACCAGTGCTCCAGCTCTACAATCCCTTCCTCACCTTCAGAGATTCTTTGTGCTTACCTGTTGAAAGGGTTCACCAAGGGCAGCAGGCTACCTAGAGATCACAGTATTGATCTGCTTCCCCAAATATTTGGCTACTGATAATCAAGAGCTTTATAATGATCTAAGGTCACTCCATGTAAGTGGTTTACCATTCTGAAAATCCATAAGGTTTTGAGAGATTGTTACCTCAGGGTTTACGGTTCTAGGCTTCATTGGTGGTATCTGCTGTTCTCAGAGAACCTGATAACAAAAAAATAACTTTGCTTTCTAAGGGGACAAGTTGAGCCAAACCTGAATTTTTTGTTTTTAATGGAATTGTATGTGTGAAGATGTAATTGTAATGTCTCTGTGGGTTAATGTAGAAAAGGGCAGGACTACATCATCTTTTTCATGGGGTGAAAACTGGATTAATTCAATTTATTCCCAGTGCAGATCTTTATCTTCCGTCATCTGCTGTGTTACTATGAACATCATTGAGCTTTATAGTCACTTTATCCATAAATAATGGTAGTGGCTGGATAGCGTTCCTTCCTTTCACCACTTGATGTGGACTGATTATAAGATAGTTATTGATTTATCCAGTTTTTTCACTTTAAATTGGGGCTCATTTTCAAAAGAGTCTCAAAAATGGCATAAAGTGCTATTTGGATGTTTTTTTTAAATAAGTGCAAATCGCGATTTTCAAAACTCAGATTTGAGATATTTTTCTGTGCAGTGTGTGCAAATCACAAGGGGAGTGTGTTGGGGCAAGATGTACCAAAACTTGGACATTATTGTGCCATAATGGAACAAAGCAAAAACATCCAGGGCTAAAAGTTAGATGATTTAGTCTAGACCTGTTTCAATCATGAGCAAGTCACAAAAAGGTGCTCTAAATGACTGGAGGGATTAAGGCATGACCCCCCCCTCCCATCTCCCAAAGATGTGAAAGAAATAGTACATACCAGGCTCTGTGACAGCTTCAGGTGGTCTTGCCAGTCCCATTAGAGCAGCAAGGCGGTCCTTGGAGTAGCCTAGTGGTCAGTGCAGTGCACTGTAGAAAAGGGGACCCAGGCCCATATCCCACTTGTGGTGGAACATGTGAGCTCTCTAAACCCCAGCAAAAACCTAGTATGCCTACATATGGGTGACACCTGTAGGTATAAGGGCTATTACAGTTGGGTACAGTAGGTTTTTGCTGGGTTTTGGAGGGCTCACCGTATAATTTAAGGGGGTAATGGTGAGTTGTTTACCTAGGACCTTTTATGTGAAGTGCAGTGCCCCCTAAGGTGCCCCACTGCTCTGCTGGGATGTCTGTGTGGCCAGTCTACTAAGAATGCTGCCCCCCTCCCCTATATACATTCCATTGACATGTTTTTGTGCATTTTCCCCTTGGGTGTGTTTTACCCCCCAAAAAATGGTCCTGAAAGATAGATGCGCTGAGCAGAAAAACATATAGCAAATGGCCATTTTCTAAACAAAAAGTTGTTGATGCCCCTCTGCAAGTCGTTGGTGAGGCCCCACTTGGAGTATTGTGTTCAGTTTTGGAGGCTGTATCTTGCTAAAGATGTAAAAAGACTGGAAGCGGTGCAAAGAAAAGCTACAAAAATGGTTTGGGATTTGCGTTGCAAACCATAACAGGAGAGACTTGCCAACCTGAACATGTATACCTTGGAGGAAAGGAGAAACAGGGGTGACATGATACAGACATTCAAATATTTGAAAGGTATTAATCCGCAAACAAACCTTTTCCGGAGACTGGAAGGTGGTAGAACTAGAGGTTGAATTGAGGTTGAACGGGGGCAGACTGAGGACTAATGTCAGGAAGTATTTTTTCACAGACAGGGTGGTGGATATGTGGAATGCCCTCCCGCGGGATATGGTGGAGATAAAAACGGTAATGGAATTCAAACATGTGTGGGATAAACACAAAGGAATCCTGTTTAGAAGGAACAGATCTACGAAATATTAGCGGAGATTGGGTGGTGATGCCGGTAATTGGAGAGTAAAACCAATGCTGGGTGGACTTCTACGGTCTGCGCCCTGATCATGGCTGAATAGATATGGATGGGCTGGAGTGTAAATTTTAAGGGGCTTCAACGTCAGTTTCAGAACTTTTAGTACAGGAACAGTGCTGGGCAGACTTTTTTACAGTCTGTGCCCTGGGAAAGGCAGGGACAAATCAAACTCGGGTATATATTTAAAGTAGCACATGCCATGTAAAATGAGTTTATCTTGTTGGGCAGACTGGATGGACCGTTCAGGTCTTTATCTGCCGCCATTTACTATGTTGCTGTGACATTTTTCTGGTTTGAAAATGGCCATGCTCACTACTGGATTTTTGGACGTTTTTCCTAAAACATCCAAAATCATATTTAGACATCTTACCGAACCACATCTGATTTTGTATTCTGATTTATGTTTGTGAATCGGTTTGAAAGCATTAGAAATAAGGGTGATCCACTGGCTGTGTACTGCATTTATTTCTCACAAGAAAAATCAATAGAAATCAAACAAAATTAAAACATGGAAAAGAAAATAAGATGATATTTATTTATTTATTATTTATTGCATTTGTATCCCACATTATCCCACCTCTTTGCAGGCTCAATGTGGCTTACAATGTATCATGGATAGTGGAAATGAAAGGAGAATTGACATTTAGTGTTACAGAAGTATTTTGGGTTGCATGGTAATGGAAAACATGATAATGATATAATGTAAGGCATTCTTAACATTATTAGATATATCTGGGGATTTCACATGTTTTGGTCTTTGTGGTATGTCTTGTCGAAGAGATGGGTCTTCAGCAGTTTACCTTTTTTATTGGACATATCTTAACACATTTCTTGATTAGCTTTCGAAGGTTGCCCTTCTTCATCAGATCAGAAATAAGCAAATGTGTTAGCTGACAGTGTATATATCAGTCCCTCATAGATGGTCTAGCAGGATGGGTAGGAGATGTGTATGGGGACTTCAAAGCATTCCATAGTCTAGCAGGATGTTTGTGGGGAGGGGAGGGGAGGAGAGGGTGAGAAGCAGTGAAATACAACTTATGGTTTATAGTGGGCTAGAAAACCCAGATCTTTGTTAAGTCCTATCCGTTGGGTGTCAAAATATTCAATCATTCTGATTTCAAAGGTTTTACGTTCCTGAATTGTTTTAAAGTTACCTTTCAGTATTCTCACTGTGAAATCACTGGTACAGTGTCCTGGTTCTGTAAAGTGCTGTCCCACCGGGGTTGGGGCCCTACTGGCAGTATTGTTCATGTGATGTCTATGTAAATTGAATCTTGTCTTTAAGCATCTGGCCAATATAACAACCTTCGTTGCATTTTTTACACTGGATGACATATACCACATTGGAAGATGAGCATGTGAAAGATTCCTTTATGTTGAATATCTTTCCTTTGTGCATGACTGTGGGGTCCTGTGAAATGTTTTGGCATAGTTTGCAGCTAGATATGTTACAAGGTCGTGTGCCTTTCTGTTCACTTTCAGTCTGTGTTGGCAGTTTACTTCTGATAAGCTTGTGTTTTAAGTTGGGTGGCTGTCGGAAGGCCAGTACTGGTGGGGATGGGAATATTTCCTTCAGTAATTCATCCTCCTGGAGCAAAGGTTGTAGATGTCTTATGATTTTCCTCAGTTTTTCCAGCTCTGGATTGTATGTCACTACCAGGGGGATCCTGTCTGTGGTTTTTTTTCTCTTTGTACTGTAGCAGATTTTCCCTGGGTGTTTTGAGGGAGGAGGCAATATTTTTGGAGATTTTGGGGTTGTAGCCTTTCTGTTTGAAGGCTGTTATATTGGAGAAACAGGCCAGATGCTTAAGACAAGATTCAATTTACATAGACATCACATGAACAATACTGCCAGTAGGGCCCCAACCCCGGTGGGACACATCTCCTACCCACCCTGCTAGACCATCTATGAGGGACTGATATATACACTATCAGCTAACACATTTGCTTATTTGTGATCTGATGAAGAAGGGCAACCTTCGAAAGCTAATCAAGAAATGTATTAAGTTATGTCCAATAAAAAAGGTATCATCTTATTTTCTTTTCCATGTTTTAATTTTGTTTGATTTCTATTGATTACCTTTAAGAGTGGACTAACACGGCTAACACACCTCTTCACAAGAAAAAGAAATAGGCAGGTTAATGTGAAATAACTTACTCTGCTCAGTGTGAATCAACACTTCTAAATTAAACCTGTAAAGCAACATTGAATTAGATAGGAAAGCTTCTGTTCTTCCAGGGCCTTATTAATAACTAGCTGAAAGAATTGCAAAGCCCTCACTAATTATGAATGCTGATTGGATATCTTTAGTCCGGAAATAACCTTGAAATTGGTATGGAAGAAATGAAAACTGTGTGTAGCACACTTAGGGCCCTGTTTACTAAGTTGCGCTGTAGGTGTTCTAACACTTTTAGCATGTGCTAACACTAGAGACACCCATAGGAATATATGGGTGTCTCTAGCGTTAATGTGTGCTAAAAACACTAGCATGCCTTAGTAAATAGGGCCCTTACATTTGTAATCTTATGTACTTTTTAAGTATTCCTTACAAATCAAGAATGAACTTGTAGGGCAACACAATATTTTAAAAATGTGTTATTCTAAGTTTTTAGTATTCAGTTTTTACAAAAATGTACTCCAACATTCAACATAAAGGAAAAGAAGAAAAAGAGCAATCTGTATTCATACTAGCAAAAGAAAAGCATTCATCTCTCATAAGCCCTACACATCCAATATGGGAGGAGAGTGAAACGTTAAAAAAAAAATAGAACACAAGGAAAGAGTCATACAACTCATTAATCTGATAGTTACCAATATTGCAGAATGACTTGGGGGGACAAAAGGTTGATTAATGACTGTGACAGGAGAATTGAAACATTGGGAGATGCTAGTATTACTTTGATGAAGGAGAATATGCTGTTAGACAAAATTGGTGATGGTGGAAAATATGTTCATGCAAATAATGTATTTTAATTTTCTGTATTTTACTATAATTTTGCCTTTTGAAATGTTGAAACAATATTTAGATGATATTTTGCACCTTGATGTGCCAGTTTGACTAGAGCTTATATGCATAAATCATTACGTTTGGGTGGAGTGGAGCTTATTCAAGGTGATGAGTTGAATTTGACAGCACTGTTGAAACTTCTTTATAGTAATCTACCAATATAACTACTACTTTGGCTACTTTTCAGAGTTTCTCTGAGTGAGATATGGTGGTGTGTGTGTGTTTTTTTTTAAGGAATAGTTAATGCTCTTGTGAATTTATTTATTTAATGTATTTATTTATTGGGGCTTATTAATCGCCTTTATGAACATATTCACCCAAGGCAGTGTACTTCAGGTACAGTTTAACGTAAAACCTATAATTTTGTTAACAGCACAACAATAGTAAAATAACCAAGAATAAACATAAGTATAATAAATGAGATAAACTTGAAAACAGTAAATTGAAACCTAATAACAGAACTACTGTGAAACAATATAAAAAATATACACATTTAACTGCACTTGAATTCAAATACCAGAGATATAATATAATTTTAGCATAATACTAATGATACACCTAATAAGTTTCTCTTCCTGAAAAGAGGCCTCAAAAACAGATTTAAATAGGTTCTTTAAAAATGACTATCTAAACAGATTCACAATACTACGTGAATCACAATCACGATTCCGCCCTTACATAGCACCGAAACAGTACTAACTACTCTTCTAGCCAAATTCAAGCAAGAAATAGCTATAGGCAAAAGTATACTTCTCCTCCAATTCGATATGTCCAGTGCGTTTGATATGGTAAACCATAACATATTTTTAAGACTCCTAGAATACTTTGGGATTTGCGGAAACATACTCAAATGGATAAAGGGCTTCCTAACCACCGGAACATACCAAGTGAAATCGAGCTCAAGCATGTCACCACCATGGAAAGCAGACTGCGGAGTACCGCAAGGATCACCACTATCACCGACCCTTTTTAACCTAATGATGACCCCACTAGCCAAGTCACTATCCAACCAAGGTCTTAACCCTTTCATCTATGCTGACGATGTCATAATACACATCCCATATAAACAAGACTTGTCAGAAATCACCAACGATATCAAACTCAGCTTGAACCTCATGAACTCATGGGCAAACACTTTCCAACTAAATCTCAACACAGAAAAAACACACTGTCTCAACATTTCATCCCGAGGGAAACATTCCACAATTTGATACAATCAATGGTATTAAGCCACGTTGACTATTGAAATGGAGTTTATGCGGGATGCAAAGAACAAATCATAAGGAAACTCCAGACCGCTCAAAACATGGCAGCCAGATTAGTGTTTGGAAAAACGCGATTTGAAAGCGCCAAACCCCTCCGAGAACAACTGCACTGGCTCCCAATCAAGGAACGCATCGCTTTCAAAATCTGCACCCTAGTTCATAAGTATAATCTACGGTGATGCCCCAGGATACATGACAGACCTTATAGACCTACCAACCAGGAACACAACAGAATCATCACGAACATACCTCAATCTCCACTACCCAAGCTGCAAAGGACTCAAATCAACTTATGGATCCAGCTTTTCCTACATATTTTGGAACGCATTACCAACAGCCGTGAAAACAACGTATGACCACTTAAAATTCCGGAAATCACTCAAAACTTACCTGTTCAAAAAGGCATACCCAATTGACGCCTAAACCCAACAACTCAGCGCAACCAAGACTCGACGAAACATAAACCAACTCTTCCTCTCTACTAACCCATAGCTTGCATGGACATTAAAAAACTCTTCCTCCCTACGATTTCCTCTCGTGTCTTTCATATTTGAACTTAATTCTACCATGTCATTACTTTTGTATTTGTTCATACTGGAATTGGCGAATGCCTTACGGTTATATGTAAGCCACATTGAGCCTGCAAATAGGTGGGAAAATAAATTTGTCTCTTCCTGAAAAGAGGCCTCAAAAACAGATTTAAATAGGTTCTTTAAAAACATCTGAACTTCAGAAGCCTAACCCCCGCCCTGTTTACAATGCCACCCAGCATTGCTGACGCAGCCCATTCAAAGTGAATGGGCTGTGTCAGCAGTACTGCACCACCAGCCGCTAGCGCAGCTTTGTAAACAAGAGCCTACGTTTCTCTCTACAGACGGAAAAAACAAGTAGCTCACTTAAACCCTCAGAATTCAGACCAACTAAAAATCAAAGAATTTTAAAATCAATATATTTATTGTTAACCAATGAAAGCATTGATTTACTGTGGTGCATATTTTCATTTGTATTTTTACCTTTTATCTTTTTAGTTCCTTTAATTTTTCATTTCTTTTATGTTTTCATTTTTAGTGATAGGCGCCTTTTATATAATTTTTAACCCACAAGATCAATTTTTTTGTCAGTTAAGTAGTTTTTATCCCCAATATACTGTTTTGACAATACCGCATAAGTAATTAACCGGTTTGTAGTTTGGATCGGCTTTTACATTAACCAAATTGCGTCTGCACATTTGCATATGCGTTTTTCCATGTATTTAAGTATGGTGCAGCAATAGCAGTACATTCCTGTCTTTTGTCTGTTCATGGTGGTTTTTCTGGAACTCGTGTTCTAAAGGCAGCATATAGTCTGATACATTTGTTGTGGTTTTGTTGCATTTTACTATTCTTTGGTGCTATTTTGGTGGCTACTGGCTGTCTCGCACTGACCGCTTCCATTTGATTTTTAGTGGGTATTTTTATCTTTATTTTTAAGACAATTCTTCATATTAATATGATCAGACAATTTCATACATTCATGATTTATCACCTTTGTATTGTTTTAACACACCAGCACTTTATATTATTGTCAATATATTTTGGTTTTAAACTGCGTTTTGGTGCCATTTTTTTTTAGCTGGTTTTAGCATCTTACCTGGTTTATATTTTAGTATCATAACCAGTTATTTTTATGTATATTGTTTTAGTGGCTATAAATTTAATAGTGGTTACATATTTTTTAGCGGTTATATCCTTTAGCGTTTGTTAGAGAATGTTTGTTGTTTTTTTAAAGCACTGTTTCTTTTATTTATGCTTTTCCATTTATGGTACTTGTTCACTCCGTATAAACACGTATCTGCCGCCTTCCCGTTGACAGTGTTATCTTAACCTGCTAGTACTACTGCATAAGTTAATACAGCTAGTGGCTCTAGCCGACAGAGGTAGGCTTTATTTATATGTCTGTTCAGTGCACAGTATGATAATACAGTGTTTGTCAGCTCACCGTATCTTTTAGGCCCGCTCACCACTGTTTACATTGTGTAACACTATGAAGCTGATATTCAAAGCTTCCTGCCACCTAACCGGGGATATTCAGAGCACTTAACTGAACAGTACCGTTGAATATCCCCTGAGATCCCCCAAACAAAATGTGGGCAGGTTAGGGGTGGTGCTGAGGCAGCACTGGGGAGGAGCCCCAGGTTATATGTTTTTAGTACGTTTTTCAACATTATATGATGTTTATATTTATTTATTGGGATTTATTACCCGCCTTTATGAAGAGGTACGTATGTGTTCTTTTTTATACTTAGTGCATTATTGTGACCTGAGGCAGGCGGCTGTCGAAGGATTCGGCACCCGAGAAGCATCGGCGACAGGAGGACTGCTCCCCCTCCATACAGGAGGTACCAATGTGCCTGTCTCCTAACAGCCGAGATCCTGTTCCCACATTGACCCCAGCAGTTCTGCAATCCACGCCTTAGCCGGCACCCCAGCTTTTCCGGTGTCGGCACTCAATGAGTGCATCCAGGCCTTTCTCCCTGAGCTGCTGAATGGCCTCCTGCAACAGTGTGCATCAGTATCGGGGTGCTTGCGCCTACCCTACCTCCCATTGCGGCCCCGCCTGGCCCTCAGCCTGTGGTGTGGCCTCCGGCGCCACTTGCGGCCCCGGTGTCGACTGCCACCCAAGTTGGCACTCCATCGACGTCTGTAGAGGAAGCTTTGCCATCGTGGCAGGTACGTTTTGGCAATCCCACAGGGAGATACTGTCCAACGCAGAAGAGGAGTGTTCTTGGGATTCAGAGGAGGATCCCAGGTACTTTTCCTCAAATGAGTCTTATAGGATTTCTCTCCCCTCCACCTGAAAGGAGACTGTCTCCGCCGGAGAGCCTTTCATTTCCATCTTTTGTAAAGGAAATGGCTGATGCCATTCCATTTCCATTGGAAGTGGAGGATGAGCCCAAGGCCAAAATGCTTGAGGTCCTGGACAATACATCTCCTCCTAAGGAGGCTGCGACTGAACCTCTCCACGAGGTACTCCAAGAAGTCCTTGTCAGGAACTGGGAGTCCCCTCTGTCGGTGCTTGTCATACCCAAGAAGATTGACATCTAGTATCAGATACATGGTACACCTGGCTTTGATAGGCCTCAGTTGCCTCAATTCAATGGTAGTGGAATCCACTGTCAAAAGAGCCAGGAATTCCAGGGGCTATACCTTGGCGCCCCCAGGCAAAGAAGCTAGAACCCTGGATTCTTTTGGGAGGAAGATGTACCAGGCTTCAAATGCTCAACTCCCGAATACAATCCAGCTCTTCACGACCATCTACTTGCGAATCTCGGTGTGACAGCTGTCAGTCCTAATTGACACATCCCCTCCGGAGCATTCCAAGCCTTTTTGCCAGTTGGTCAAGCAGCAGAAGGTGTGTTGCAAGTTGTTGGCCAGGGGCACTTATGACACTTTTGATGTGGCATCCGGGATCTCTGGTCAAAGTATAGCAATGACAGACTCTCATAGCTGCGTGTTTCTGACTTGGAACATTTTGTTCAGCAGTGGTTGGTGGATGCCCCTTGCTGGGGGGATAACCTTTTTGGAGAGAAGGCTGAGGAGGTCGCTGACCAAATCAAGAAACACATTGATACAATCTCTCTGTCTCCCGTCGGGTGCCTTCTACAACAACTTCCTTGGCTAGGAGGACTTTTGGCAAGCCAAGGTGTAGGTGCACCCCTTTCGGCTCACCAGCCTACTCAGGCTCAGCCCCAGTGCGCTTGTTCTTGTCAACAGTGTGTGCCTAAGGGCCCCAGCTGCTCTCCAGGCAAAGCAAGGGACGAGTTCTTCACTGGCTGCAGCAGAGCATAGCCACAGTAAAAGTGTCCCTCCTGGACAACTTGCTGGTCGGGGAGAGGCTAAAATGTTTTCATCAAGGTGGCTTCTTATAACCTCCAACTACTGGGTTCTTCAAATAGTCCGTCTCAGATATGTCCTCAAGTGTCATCTAAAACTTCCAAATTGCCCATCAAGAGCTCATTCATTCATCTCTCAACACAGGCAGGTACTTACAGAGGAACTCTCTGGCCTTTTAAAGGCCCATGCAGTCAAACCTGTTCCACCAGGGGAAGAATGGCTGGGATTCTATTCAAGTACTTTCTTGTGCAGAAGAAGGCAGGGGGATGCATCCCATCTAGACCTAAGGGCCCTGAACAAATTCCTAGTCTGAGAAAAGTTCAGGATGGTTTCCCTGGGCACCTTTCTCCCAATGATTGAGAAAAACAATTGGCTATGGTCTCCGGACTTAATGCATATACTCACATTCCGATACTTCCAGCCCACCGGAAGTATCTTCGATTTCGACTGGGAACACATCATTTTCAGTATTGCCTTTTGGCTTTGTGTCAACTCCCAGGGTCTTCACCAACTGTCTAGCAGTAATTGCGGCATTGCTACACAGACCTCCATGTATTCCCGTATCTCGACGATTGGCTGATGAAGAGCACCTCGGATAAGGGCACTCGGGAGTTCATGCGGATGACTATTCGGGTGCTCGAGCTACTACGGTTCATTTTAAACTACCCCATTTCCACCCTGTCCAGTGATTGGAGTTCATAGGGCCCTGCTTGAGACACAGAGGGTTCAAGCCTACCTCCCGGAGATGAGAGCAGATAATCTTGTCTTGCTCGTGTCCAAAGTTCGTGCCTTTCAGCGGGTCACAGCTCAGCAGATGTTGAGATTGCTGGGCCACATGGCTTCCACATTGTACGTTACACCCATGACACGTCTTCACATGAGATCAGGTCAATGGATCCTGACTTCTCAGTGGTATCAAGCCACCGGGAGTCTAGAAGATATCATCCAAGTGTCCCCAGAGCTTGTAAGCTCTTTTCAGTGGTGGACCATTCGATCCAATTTGACTCTGGGACTTCCATTCCAAATTTCTCGGCCACAAAAAGTGCTGCCAAAAGATGCATCTCTCCTGGGATGGGGAGCTCATGTAGATGGGCTTCACACTCAAGGTGCTTGGTCCTCCCAGGAAACAAATCTTCAGATCAACCTGCTAGAGCATTGAATGATAGAACTTCCTGAACCCCTACGCCAAGCCCTCTCCCTACCCATCTTCAAATCATTGCTCAAAGCCCACCTCTTCAATATTGCTTTCGGCACCTAACCTTTATACCTTTCATGTAATCGAGAATGCCCCAAATTGACTACCCCTACTTGACTGACTCTACATTTGTCCATTAGATTGTAAGCTCTTTGAGCAGGGATTGTCCTTCTGTGTTAAAATTGTACAACGCTGCGTAACCCTGGTAACCCTTTAGAAATGTTAGGTAGTAGTAGTAGAATGCTCTAAAGGCTTTCAGAGATTGGCTATCTCACCAAATTGTTCTCATCCAAACAGACAATCAGGTTGTGATGTATTATACAAACAAGCAGGAGGCACCGGATCACGCCATCTGTCAGGAGACTATCCGGATGCGGCTTTGGGCTCGCCAGTATGTCGTGTTCCTTTTGAGCCACTTATCTGGTGGGTGAAAACAATACCCTGGTCGACAGACTGAGTAGGATAATGCAACCTCACGAATGGTCTCTCAATATGGGCATAGCGTGCAAGATCTTCTGCGCGTGGGGCACCCCCTTGGTAGATCTTTTTGCCACTCAGATTAATCACAAGGTCCATCAGTTCTGTTCCAGGCTTCAAGCCCAAGACAGACTAGCATCAGATACCTTCCTCCTCCATTTGGGGACACGTCTTCTGTATGCATATCATCCAATACCTCTGATGGGAAAAACTTTGTTGAAACTCAAGCCAGACCCCAGAACCATGATTCAGATCGCATCGTATTGGCCACAGCAGATATGGTTCCCTCTTCTTCTGGAGTTATCCTCCGAAGAATCATGGAGATTGGAGTATTTTCTGATTCTCATCACACAGAGCAAGGGGTTGCTTCTACATCCCAATCTCCAGTCTCTGTCGCTGTCTCTCACTGGTTGGATGTTGAGAACCTAGAATTTGCTTCCTTGATTCTTTTGGAGGGTGTCTCCCGAGTCTTGCTGGCTTCCAGGAAAGATTCCACTAAGAGGTGTTACTGTTTTAAATGGAGGAGGTTTGTCATCTGGTGTGAGAGCAAGGCTCTAGATCCCCTTACTTGCCCTGCACAGACCCTGCTTGAATATTTTCTACACTTACCGGAGTCTGGTCTTTAGACTCCCATCTCTGGACCGCCTCTAGTTGTTTGCTTCATGAGAGGTTTGCTTTTGTCAGAGCCCCCTGTCAGACCTTCACCAGTGTCATGGGATCTCAATGTCATTCTTCACCCAGCTGATAAAAGCTCCTTTTTGAGCCAGTGAATTCCTGCCATCTGAAGTACTTGACCTGGAAAGTCATTTTCTTGGTGGCTGTTACTTCAGCTCATAGGGTTAGTGAGCTTCAGGCCTTAGTAGTGGATGCACCTTATACTAAGTTTCATCACAATAGAGTAGTCCTCCACACGCACCCTAGGTTCCTGCTGAAGGTGGTGTCTGAGTTCCATCTGAACCAGTCGATTGTCTTGCCAGCATTCTTTCCCCGAACTCATGTCCTTCCTGGTGAAAGCAGATTGTACACCGGATTGCTAGAGAGCGTTGGCCTACTTCATGAAGCGGACAAGGCCCCACAGACAGTCTGCCTAGCTTTTTGTTTCTTTTGATCCCTACAGGATGGGAGGTCACCATCGGAAAATGCACCATTTCTATTTGGCTGGCAGATTGCATTTTCTTCACTTATGCCCAGGCTGGGCTGGCCTTGGAGGGTCATGTTACAGCTCATAAAGTCAGAGCCATGGCTGCATCAGTAGTCCACTTGAGGTCACACGCTCCACAAAGCTCTTTTTTTCTAGCTTTGGCAAGTGCCAGACTGGGCAACACGGATTGGCGTCACCCACTTGTGAGAATATAAAGCCTGCTGTCCTTGGAGAATACCTGCTACAGGTAAGAATCTTTGCTTTTTTGGTGGGGAGGGGGAGGAATATTAAAAAGACATATCCCCTAGTTTGGCACTTGAGGGCTGTACCTGGGAGACAGGTTCCATGCCTTTATTAAGCATGTCCTGAAAACCAGACTTATGGGTTGCCTTTAAGGAGCAGGAGTGAATAACCACCATATTATGCATATTGCAGCCATCTGTCTTTTGAGTAGTTCGTGGTTATCTGTACCAAACATAGCAGACATATCCAAAAGGATAAGCAAGAAATCATCTCCTCTATCTGCTCAAAGTTTGTCACATATAGGCAGGTACAGACTAATATATATTGCAAGATGAGAGGTAGTAAAGCAAATTAAGGTAAATAAAATAAATATAGATAGATTCATAAGTATATGTATTACTTCTGGGTTTTTAGTTCATGACCTGCTTGAAAGCTTGGTTGACAGGGATACAGGATATTGTGTACATCTAAATACAGGTGTAATTGAATACCACATGCTTTTCAAAAGGTAAATTTTGATACAGGTCAAACAGTGCTAAATTTTATCAACTACTAAATCTAGCCCCCTAGCCCTTTCAAGAGAGAGAGCACTACATCTCTTTCTATATTACTGGGAGAAGGCCCACTTGCAAGAACTTACAAGATTATGCACTCCTTCCCTAGCTGAGATAATATTTAACCATCTCTCTGACCTCATGTACAACTTTCTTTAAATTAGTCACCTTACATTCTAACTCTTCTTACTCTCTTACTTATCTATATGTTCCATCTTTGCTTTACTATAAATTAAAATGTTCTATTACTTATTGTGTTGACATTGTAAGTAGTATACTATGCCATACTTTGTATTGTTGTTTGAATATTTTTACTATTGTAATTGTCTATTGCTCATGTTTGATCTATTCTTATTGTACACCGCCTTGAGTGAATTCCTTCAAAAAGGCGGTAAATAAATCCTAATAAATAATAGAATTGGTGTGTAGAGTCTGAGCTCTATCATTAAAACTTGGGGTCCATGGGTCAATTTTAGCAGACAATGGAAAAGGTGCCGGTACTCAGTACCCCCTCAAAAAAAGCTATGCTTCTCTGTCGCCTACCCTTTTTCCTCCCTCCCTCCCACAGTGACTGCAGCTTCTCTGCTCCCCCCTCCCCCGGTGACTAGCATTTCAAGCTTCTTACCAGTACCTCCTTTCTGCTGCCTCTGACCCAGAAGTTACAGCAAGTATAAGCTGATGCTGGGCCTTCAGCATATGCACATACTCAAGGCCCTGCATCAGCTTAGCTAAATATAACTTATTTATTGGTGACAGCAGCGAAGAGGTTCTGGTAACAAGCTTGAAATGCTAGTCACTGTGGGAGGAGGGAAGCGAGAGAGAAGTGCTGCTCACTGGGGGGGGGGGGGGGGGGGGGGAGCAGGACAGAATGCTGGTCACTGTGGGAGAGAGGGGGAAAAGAGGGAAAGAAATGCCGGTCACCACAGAGAGAGGTGGGGATGAGAGAAATTTGTGGTTTGCTTCAGATATTTAGTTGTTTGGATTGTGAACAGGTTTCTAATATTACAAAGAAGAGATTTTATATTTTACATCAATTATGATCCCTAAACTATCTGAAGAAGCAGTGCTGCATATATTTACAGACTCTGCAAAATGAAGAATTTGGAATGTAGGCATTGCTCTTAAGTGTGACCACATCACTCGTTTGGTTATACATTTCTATTGGCTGCTTAATTGTTTTAGAACTGAATTTAAGATCTTGATTATGGCATACAAAGCTTACTATGAACAATTGCCCCCATACTTGAGCTCATTAGCCATTCCTTCTGTGCCAAGTAGGACATTAAGGTCTTTACAGAATCTTAGAATGGTAGTTCCTTCACTTGGTAAAGCATGTTGGGGAATCTACCCATGAAAGCATGTTTTTTTTTTTTAGTTGACTACAGTATTACGGAATAGGATTCAACGGTCAATATGGGCAGAAGTAAAAGATGCAAGACATTGCTGAAAATGTATTTCTTCTTTTTGGCCTTTAGTGATCGAGCTGATGGGGAGGGAAGGATTCATTATAATTATCTGCATGATATATAACGGTATAAACGATGGTATTTTTATTTTTCTTGTCCTTTATTTCGCTGAGTAATTCTATATCTGATATGAATATGTTAGGTCTTTCTTTTTAATGGAATTCTTTTCCTTTTTATATATTGGTTTTATGACATTCTAGAAACCTTCATGATCTATTAAGGCTTGGCTGTATATCAAATTTTATTAAATGAAAAACATGAATACATAGCTTCTGATCAACCTTGCGAGCTGCATTATTCATACTGCTTGGGCCACATCTTAAGGGAGCTGGGCAATAAACGTTTCATCACCTCCTCCTTCCCCCCCCCCCCCCCAAGCCCCCTTTTGTCTCAAAAAGAGTATGCTCTCCTTTCCCCCTTTCTCTCCTTCAAAGCAAAAGACCTTATCTCAATTTCAAAATAATACCAAAGTTTGAGCTTCCAGGTGAATTCCATTAAGTCTTTGGACCACGGACCACAGCCCACAGTAATTTTGTATTCCCCCCCCCCCCCCCCGGGCCTACATATAGAAATCCCTGGTGTGTAGGGATTTCAGGGCAGGAGCAACCCCTATTCACTCCTGTCCCTTCCAGCACCTAGTTCAAAATGGTACTAGCAGGGCAGGTGTGAATGAGATCAACCCTGCCCCAGAGCCCCTAGGTGTTTGGGATTTTTATGGGTAAACACGGAGGGGGAGGGGGAAAGCCTACAGGAGAGAGAGGGAGAAGCTCTTCATGGGGGAGGGGTTTAGAGAAGGGGAATGAAGCTCTAATACCAGGCCCCTTTTAAGAAGTGGCCTAGGAGCATCTTGCTTCATGTTAGTGGCCTGATGCTCCCAGGTAGAAAAACATGCTAGGATGATGGATTTATATGTATGAAAGAAATAGTACATAATTGCAATCAGCTGGTTTTAACATCTGAGTTTAAAATCGCTCTGCTGATACATCAAACCATATTTAAAAGGATGAATATATCACTTCCTAGTACCAAAGATATGTCTGTTAATTCTCTTATATTCAATTAAAAACCTACATTTTCAGAAATTTCAATATCTGCATAATGCTGTGCAACAGGGTGCTTTACAACAATTACATGCAAGTACAAGAAATCTCTATTGAAAGGAGCTTGCAGTCTAAGAGGGTACCTGAGGCAATAAGAAGTAGTGACTTGTCCAAGGTAACAAAGAACATCTGTGGGAGAAGCAACATTTAAACCTGGTCTGCAGGTTCCCATGCTATTATATAACTTAGATCACACCCTCTCCCATTAACTTGATGCTTAAAGCCCTCAGACGTAAAAAAAAGAAAAAAGTACACGTACACACACATGAGAGCCTAGAAAAGAGGTTATATATCTTATTATGTACTATTCATTTTAAGCCTAGGTTGGTCCCTTCCATGTTCTGGCACCTATCTTAGATCGGAAACCTTCATTAATAAATTCACTGCTCAGGGCTTTTTATTTATCCATTGCTTTCCAGAGTGGTGCTAATTAGACTTCCATAGCCCCATCTGTTGCTCGAGCTGGATCTGCTTATGAACAATGAGTAAAAGAAATCATTATCCCATGTGTTTTTCTTCCCATATACTCTCCTCCTTTATAGATTGTATCCTTGCCTATCCTTTTCTTGTATATGGTGCAACTTCCTCCCTTTTTGTGCATTTAAATACTTACTGTATAAAAACTACTACTACTACTTTGAAAATAAAATACTCCCGAAACCAAATCCACTATGGAGGTTGTAAGGATTTGGTTGAGAACCAATATCGTACAAGTCTCTGGTATTGATGTTAAAAAAAGGTACACAACCCAAACAAGAACCCACAACATATATGACGAGAGGCCAAATTGACCCTGCGACATTCTGGCAAGAGATCTACAGTGATGAATGGACAGCACAGACAGACTCTAATCAATTCCTTCAAAACTGGGACGACAGATGCAAGAACACACTAGACAAAATCGCACCATTACAACAAAAGACTGCACGAAGAAAAAACTCAATACCATGGTTCAATGAAGAACTAAAAATACTAAAAACACAGGCTAGAAGACTTGAACGGATGTGGAAGAAAAGGAAAGACAAACAGACACTTAATGAATGGAAACAACAACAAAGAAAATACAAATACACAATAAGGCAAACCAAAAGAGCATACTATAGAACCAAAATAGGACCTAACTACAAAGACACACACAAGCTATACCAAATCATAAATAAACTAATAGACACTACACCAACTACTACAACCAGCACAGACATCCCAACGGCAGACGATCTTGCCAAGTACTTCAACGAGAAAATCATAAAATTACAGTCCACGTTACCACTTAACATCACTGACCACGAAAAATTTATGGACTGCATAGACCCAACCCCCGGTGAATACCCAGTGGATCGAATTTGGAACAGCTTCGATTTATTAACCGAAAACACTATTTCTCAAGCAATCAACAAATTTTCCAAAACCCACTCCAAATTGGACACCTGTCCCATTTATCTAGTAAGGTCCGCCCCCAAACGCTTCATAACAGAACTTACGACATACCTGAACTACATGCTACAACACGGACTCTTCCCCAAAGACAAAGGAAATATATTACTCACACTGATACCCAAAGACCTAAAGAAAAAATTAAACGACACGACCAACTATCAACCAGTGGCATCCATCCCCCTGATTGTCAAAACAATGGAAAGTATGATAACACAACAACTTACCAACTACTTAGACAAATTCACAATATTACATGAATCTCAGTCAGGATTCAGATCCAACCATAGCACGGAAACAGTGATAACCACCCTCATAACTAAATTCAAACAACTAATAGCAACAGGACACAGTGTGCTACTCCTCCAATTCGACATGTCCAGCGCATTTGACATGGTTAGCCACCAAATACTCTCGAACATCTTAGACTACTTCGGGATTGGAGGAAACGTACTAAAGTGGTTCCAAGGATTCCTAAAAGCTAGAACCTACCAAGTGATCTCAAAATCAAAAACGTCAGTACCATGGACACCAGAATGTGGTGTTCCACAAGGATCACCGTTGTCACCAACCTTATTCAACCTAATGATGACACCTCTAGCTAAATCGTTATACAACCAAGGTCTCAATCCATACATTTATGCAGATGATGTCACGATATACATCCTGTTCAAGCATGACCTAACAGAAATTGCAAATGAAATCCAACATAGCCTCCAAATAATGAATTCATGGGCGGATGCATTTCAATTGAAACCAAACGCAGAAAAGACACAATGTCTCATCTTATCCTCACAATACAACTCAAACAGAAACAATACTATATACACCCCAAACTACACTCTTACGGTCTCCGATAGCTTGAAAATTCTGGGAGTTATGATTGATCGAAATCTCACACTAGAAGACCATGTGAAAAACAACAAAGAAAATGTTCTACGCCATGTGGAAACTTAAAAGAATCAAATCCTACTTCCCAAGAGACACATTCCGCAGCCTAGTTCAGTCAATGGTGTTAAGCCTAGACTACTGTAACGCAATATACGTGGGTTGTAAAGAACAAGTAATTAAGAAGCTTCAGACAGCCCAAAATACGGCAGCCAGACTCATGTTCAGGAAAGCAAAATACGAAAGCGCCAAACCACTAAGAGAAACTACACTGGCTTCCATTAAAGGAACGAATTGCGTTCAAAAGTATGCACCATGGTCCACAAAATTATACATGGAGAAGGTCCGGCCTACATGACAGACCTCATAGACCTACCTGCTAGGAACGCTAAAAGATCAGCACGTACATTCCTCAACCTCCATTACCCCAACTGCAAAGGATTAAAATATAAGTCCATTTATACAACCAGCTTCTCCTACATTTGCTCACAGCTATAGAACGCGCTCCCGAAGATCATAAAGACAACGCAAGATTTAACCATCTTTCGTAAACTACTGAAAACGGACTTATTCAAAAAAGCATACAACAAACAATCGTCCTAACTTCTAAACAACAACAATGAAAAATAAGAGTGAAACGACCTAATCACTGCCTAACACTATTACTCTCACCATAATACAGTCACCTGAGCAATTACATAAAGCCGACACCCACACAAGATCACAGTGTATTCTTCTACCACATATATACGCACTTGGTTGTAAAACCACGTGTTAACAAGTACGCAAGTACACAATGCATTCTTCCACCATGTATGTACGCACTTGATTGCAAAATCATGTGCATATCTGAAGTCCGGAAATGGCAATCGCCATAACGGCAAATGTAAGCCACATTGAGCCTGCAAATAGGTGGTAAAATGTGGGATACAAATGCTACAAATAATAATAATAATAATAATTACTGTATATACTCATATATAGGACACAAACATATTGACCAGTTTTAAGGTCAAAGGTCAGTGAGGGGGGGGAGAGGGGGGACCTATACACATCTACTAGCCTGTTTTCCACTACACTACCCCCCCTCCCTTTGCCAATTTCAGCATCTCTTTCCCCTCCCTATTCTACCCCCCTCCCTCCCTGCCCATGGTCTGTACCTTTCTTGATATAGCAGGCCCATGCTTCGGTGTGCTGCCAGATCGTACCCTCTGCCTAACAGGAAGTATGATGATGCACTTCCTCTTGTGCAGGGAATGACCCAGCAGTGCACCTAAGCGTGGGCCTGTAGAGGAAGGCCCTGTGCCAGTGCTGAAAGGGCTGTATGGTTATGGGAACAGGTAACACTGAAAACACCATTGTGGGTAAGGGAGGGAGGATGCTATTCTTGCAGCTGCTGCATTGGGAAAGATATAGACTATGTTTGGGAGGAAGCTGGAACCAGTGTGAGGATGGGGGGACCTATATGCAAGTCATTCCAGGGGCATAGAACTAAGAGGGGGAGAGTAGGGGGTGATCTTTATGTGGGGGGGGGGGGGGGGTCAATATATAGAAATTGTTTCTCTCTCTCGCTAAAAGTAGTCATTATATGAAATTAGTTTTTGCTGCCCACTTCTTATGAGTGTAAAATGTTTGTAATAAAACAAGTATATTATTTGTTTTCTTACAGATGAAGAAACAATTAGGTGACTGTGAGTCCATTACTCAAGAAATAGTTGGGAGTGCACATGTGGAGAATTATGCTTTGAAAATGTTTCTATATGCAGACAATGAAGATCGTGCTGGACATTTCCACAAGTAAGTGAAGAGGGAAAGTTTAACTAAAGCCGTAGCTCTCAAAGATGTCCTGGGGAAGCACCAGTCGGGTTTTTAGGATATCCACAATGAATATACATGTGAGAGATTTGCATAAACTACAACTTTATTTTGTCCATATTCCATACAAACAACTGAAAACTTGTCTGATTAATGCTCACCCAGGATATAGTTGAAAACCACTGTACTGTGACCACATCAGTGCACTGGTGTAGTTAATTGCTCAGCTCATCCCAGGATAGTAATGGGAACTATACTAGGCGCCATATATAAAATCTATCCCTATGTGTGTAAAACTATTTTAGGTTTTTATGTGTTTAGGACCTTAGGTTTCCACTTGTGTAGCCTGGTGATTGTTGGCTTTTTTTTTTCATTGGGGGTACACCTAACGAATGATGTAGACATGTGACACACTGCACACAGAACTGTCATGTGTTAAATGTAAATACTGTGTTCTGTATTTATGAAACTACTTCTAACCCTCTCCAACAATAAGTGAAAGGCCAAATTAAGACACTTTTTTTCCTGATCCTGGTGTCCTCTTAGTAACAGCAACAATAAATAATCTTCACTACCAGGTATATTGTAAAATAATACATAACCCTACAAAAATGTCCCTTATTCATTTTATTTAATAATTTTGTAATTACGTATTATGCTTTTAGGCAGATTCCAACATAAAATCACAGAAATCATATAAAACATATAATATCAAAGAATATCAACCATTAAAATTAGTCAATTACTGAGTAAAACATATGCTGGTTGATATTCAGCCCACAGCAGTCGGCGGTTTTTTAAAAGCTGCCTTCTGCAAGCAGAATTAACTTCAAATATCCAATGCGGGCCATGTCCAGGCACCAACATTGAATATCTGGAGCTAATTGAAAGTGCACTGATGGTCCGAGCTTATGCAGGTACCAGCCATTTTTCAATTGAGGCCCAATTTAAGACAGTTATGTGTTCTCCAGTTGAATATCAGCGGGAACCCATATAACTGCAGAGGGGCCTTAGCACCCCTCATCCCCTGCCTCAGTCCTGATTTGCTTCTCCCCCCTTCCAAAGCAGCAGGTTGGCCCAAGTTGATCCTCTACCCACCCCACTCCAGTAGCCCCTCCCCCCTCCAGGCCTACCTTTGCAGCTTCCTGTTGGTCTAGAGGGAATATGGGCAGCAGCAATGCCCACTTGCACCCTCCTGCTCTGTGCAGCTGCCTCCTCCAAAATGGTTGCTTGAACCTCGTGCAGCTTCCTTGTGGTTGTGCCAGTGAAATCAGCACTTAGGTAAATATAAATGATATAAGTGGACAGAATCCTCTCCTCTCTGGTTAAATCGCTTTGAATATAGGGCCTATGATCTTTAAGATTTTTTTACAAAAAGTTGTAAATCTTTTTACAGTGTGGTTCAACTAGTACAGCAGTGGTTCCCAAACCTGGTCCTGGAGGCACCCCAGCCAATCAGGCTTTCAGGATACCCACAATGAATATTCATAAGATAAATTTGCATGCAGTGAAGGTAGTATATGCAAATCTCTCTAAAACCTGACTGGCTGGGGTGCCTCCAGGACCAGGTTTGGGAACCACTGCAGTACAGAATTCCATTGTTGTGAACCTGCAATTGAAATTACCCATGAACTTGTAGTTACCTTCAGTCTTAGTTGCCTTGTAAAGTAAAATTAATAACTCAAATTGTCTAGACCACAAACAGATTCCTAGCATTGTAACATAGAGGTAGTCGCAGTCACTGCAATACTATTAAAGAATTTAAAAACTAAACATTTAAGCAAATCTAATATATTATAAAATCACTAATTCTCAGACCCCGTTCAATAAGGATCCTAGAAAAAAAAAACCAACAGTACAGTGAATATCACAATGGGCCTCAGAACAAGTCTTCACAAACCTGTCTTGGGGACCTACAGCCAGTTGAGTTTTCAGGATATCCACAATAAATACGTATGAGCTAAATTTCATATAGTGAATTTCTTATATATACGCATTTACATTATGCATATTTGTTGTGGGTACCATGAAAACCCAATTGGCTTTGGGGTCCCCAAAACAGGTTGGAAGCCCTGCTCTAGAACATCAGTATACCCTTTATTAGGAAACCTAAAGAAACTGGATTGCTAAAAATCTACACACTTAAAGAATAGCTGACTTCAGTCCTTACCAAATAAGTGACCATACATAGAAATGTATGTACAATTAAACTAAAATCCCAAGGACCTAGACTTTCTATTTCACTCATGGTGCACTGTATATAAATACATGCATTTCCTCCTGAAGCATTTCTAAGTGGATTCCACATGATCTAATTAACAGCAATAGACGTTACAATACATAATAATCACACCCATGAAATTATCATCTTTTAAGAGCTGATCTGAATTCCTTATATGATGATACGAGATGTAAATTTAAAGGTAAAGTATTCCAAATTTTGGAACCTTGTCTGCAGTAGTTTTACTCTTGGTATCTGTAAATGAATATCAGTTGTGGAACAAAGTAATCATTTAGGGAGCTATAAAGAACAATAATAATTTAAGTTCTATTCATGCTCTAATTGGAAGTTAATGTAAGTTTTTTTGCAACATGTAAAGATAGCAGATTCACATTACAAGAATGAACATATTATCTACAGTTACTAAACTGAAAATAAAATGATGCCTTCTAACTTGCTGTCTGGCCATTTTATTTTTATAATCAAGTTGATTCCAGTTTCCCTACTGCTTTTCTCTGTTTTCACTTGACTCCTTTTCCCAGGGTTTTCTTTCCATTTTCTTCTTTTCTCTGTTCTTCTCTACCTCTTTATCTACTTATAACTAGATTTCATCTCTTTTCAGTCCTTTTAATCTCTTTACACCTCTCACCTACCAACCATCTTTTACCCTCACCATTCTCTAAGCTCCTACCCTGCCCTCCCATTCTTCCCCCCTTCTAATTTTTCCCTCTATCCCTCCTTTCACCCACAGATGGGTGATGTTGTACGTTGCAAGGGCGGAGCAGTTCTCCTAGACCTCAAAACGTAGCAGTCTCTACAGCTCCTCAATTCTTTTTTTCTGCTCTACAAAACAGACATGAAAACAAAGATCGCCTGTCTGTTTCCTGTGTGCTAACCTTTTTCTTTGTAATATTTTCTTTAAAAAAAAAATCAGTGGAGACTGAAAATTCCAGAATGCAGACCTTTGTTTTGCCTGTGCATCCACACCCATCCGACTGCTGTGTCTTTTTCCCCTTCACTTTCTTGGGATTGTCTTGTTTAACTCTGAGGATATTGATGAACTCGGGGCTAGTTGCAGATTCCTGCCATCAAGGAAGAAGCACTTCTATGTAGACTTCAGTTGACTTGGCTGTTAAACTGACCTCTGTCGTCTTGAACTGCCCACCTTACCTCCCTGTACAGTGGTCCACAACATCTGGCTACACAGAAGCCAGATTTAGTGCCAGTCCAACAGTGGCTGAGCTCCTTTGAGGTGCATTATGCTACATATTCTAAATGAGGTCTCACCAGAGTCTTATACAGGGGCATCACCATCTCCTTTTTTCTACTGGCCATTCCTCTGCCTGTGCATCCAAGCATCCTTCTAGCTTGTACCTGTTTGGCCACCTTAAGATCATCGCATAAGATCACACCCAAGTCTCACTCCTCTTTTGTGCACAAAAGTTCTTTACTCCCTAAACTTGCCATTCCCGTGGGTTTTTGCAGCCCAAATGCATGACCTTGCATTTTTTTAGCATCAAGTGTAAGCTGCCAAATTCCAGACCATTCCTCTAGCTTTGCTAAATTCTTCCTCTTGTTATCCACATCATTGGGGTGTCTACCCTATTACAGATTTTGGTATCATCTGGAAAGAGTCAAACCTTACGAGATAGCCCTTCAGCAATATTGCTTACAAAAAATGTTAAAAGAATCAGCCCAAGAACCAAACCTTTCGGCACATCACCGATGATAAATCTTTTCCTCAGAATGAGCTTCATTAACACTAACTTCTGTTGCCTTGCACTCAACCAGTTCCTAACCCAGTTAGTCACTTTAGGGCCCATACTGAGGGTACTCAGTTTATTTATTAATCGTCTATGAGGAACTGTGTCAAAAGCTTTGCTAAAATCTAAATACACCACATCTAGTGATCTCCTTCGATCCAACTCTGTAGTCATCCAGTCAAAGAAATTAATCAGATTTGTCTGACAAGACCTACCTCTAGTGAAAAATTAAAGAAGGGATTAATTCAAAACCAAAATAGTTATACACTCAAAAAAATGAAGTACTGAGCCACAATGTTGCTTAAATGAAATGAGCACACAAATTCCCCTGAAGAAGCCTTATGGTGAAATGGGAACCCTGTTGGGAATTGTGAAGATAAGTGTTGCATAATATAATATTTTCATAAGAATTGGTCTATTTTTTTTTTAAATAAATGTTTCATGAAGTATAAAGAACAATCATAAAAACGGCAATGGAGGTTTTTGGCCAATGATTACAAGTGTCTGTTGGGACTATCATGTTCTGAAATAGACCAAAGCCCACAGACTATTTCTGTGTTTTTTTTCTCCTTTTTTGTACTACCTCTAGTGAAAACAAGCTGGATCAGTTCCTAAGTACATAAGTATTGCCATACTGGGACAGACCAAAGGTCCATCAAGCCCAGCATCCTGTTTCCAACAGTGGCCAATCCAGGTCACAAGAACCTGGCAAGATCCCAAAACAGTACAATACATTTTATGCTGCTTATTCTAGAAATAAAAAAATGGCAACGTACCACCTCACTCTCTTATAAACGAATATAACAAAAATTGTTAGGTGGTGTATGAAAACTTATTGTGAAGTACTACTATTGAATAGTGGATGTCTCATATATATGCCTGTCGGCACTAGATATTACGCAATTAGCGAACTTCTCATATAGTACCGTTTTTTATAATCATTGACTACCCCCACTTCCGATAGTACATTCAACTTGCTGCACCTTCGTGTCTTTAATATACATAATGGTGCCACCTTCTCATGTGTCCATAGTTTCTCTTTCCGTTTATTTCTTAATTTTCTCAATGTACTATCTAATATTAATCTCTCTATCAAAATCTCCACATAGGCTTCAACCAGCGCAAAAAGGGAGGTATTATACTTATCTTCGCACTGCTAAGAGCTGCAGTTTGATTAGATTGTGGTGCGTTAAACATCCCTCCGCTCTATCGGAGGTATCTCTTGGCTGTATTCAGCATCGACTTAGGTATACATACAGTCCCGACAGGAGCCTGTTTCGCGTCAGTTCGCTTTGCCAAAGGAAGCTCTCGTATACTTCAACAACAGACAGTGCTCCATGGCTGCACTGTCTGTTGTTGAAGTATACGAGAGCTTCCCTTAGGTAGAAAGCTGAAATCCAGAACCTCTAGGGTAGCATTTTCTGAAGTGCTACCCATTCCGCGCGAAGGGCCAAAGAGACAGGCAGAGCTCCGGAGTCTCAATGCGTGGATGAGACGATGGTGCAAGGAGGAGGGTTTTAGATTTGTTAGGAACTGGGCAACATTCTGGGGATGGGGGAGCCTATTCCGAAAGGATGGGCTCCACCTTAACCAGGGTGGGACCAGACTGCTGGCATCGGCGTTTAAAAAGGAGATAAAGCAGCTTTTAAACTAGAAACTGGGGGATGGCTGACAATCGCTCAAAAGCGCATGGTTCGGGATAAGGTATCTTTCAAAGTTATCACCAAAACAGGCAAGATAGGGTATCCCAATAGTGAGGTTGCATAAGAGACCATAGTAGATCAGGTGTCCTAAAATAAAAATCAGACAAAAGATTGCAAATTAATACTGTTAAGTACTGAGCATGATGTAAATAGGAACAACAAACGTAGTTTGAAATGTCTATATGCGAATGCCAGAAGCCTAAGAAATAAGATGGGAGAGTTAGAATATATTGCACTAAATTAAAGATTAGATATAATAGGCATCTCCGAGACCCTTGGAAAGGCATCCCATGGTTCAAGAAGCCAAAATGCTCTTGACACCATCTGTGCAGCCACATATTGATCTCCAAAATGCGAGCTTCTTTGCCTTGGCCTTTACCCTCAACAGGGAGGATCAAGGAGAACACCATCCCAACACAAGTCAACTTGTATTTTCCAGTATTGCCAAAATGTACTATTATTATAAATGCATCACCGGAGAATTCAAGCTCTATCCAGAAGCTTAGGATATATTATAGCTTGAACCTCTGCTGTTCGTCAAATCTGAAATTTCACGATGTTTTGTAAATTTGTCCAACTTTATCGTAACTGCCTAAGGCTCCTTCAGCTATAGGGATAACCCAATATTTCTTGTTCCAGAGTCTTGCCATTTCTTTTGTCAGATGCTCTTCTTTAAATAATAATAATAAACACTTCACCTAAAAGAAATATTAATATTGTTAACTTAATTGCTAGGTCAATCCTGTCACTTTCTCCATCAACCTCGTGCACACAATTCACATTATCTGACAACTTTCAATGAAGTTGCAGATATACAACTTTCATACACTTAATCACGCTTATGTGCTATCTCTCTATATCAACCTCTCGTATATTATTCTCAGTAATTTCAACTACAAGCACACACACCTGATAAAATTAAGTGCACCTATAGTTAAGGTTTATTGCTTGTAGTTGAAATTACTGAGCAATTAAGTTAACAATATTAATATTTCTTTTAGGTGAAGTTTATTATTATTATTTAAAGAAGAGCACTGGTGTGTATTTGCTTACATAAAAATTAAAAAGCCTTTGGGGCAGTTCTATGATCGAGAAACTTGTCCACCCTTAGAGGCGGAATCTACTTAGTAGTGCAGCCCCGCTTGGGTGAGTTAACACTCTGAGAACTTCTCCTTCATTCACAAAAGTTTTCTTTACATGTTTTCTGGGTCAGTCTTCTCACTGTTTGTCTCCTTAAGGTTATACTCTGGTTATACTCTGGTTCTTTGTAAGTGATCACATAACTAACTGGACATGTAGGACTGCATAAATAGCAGTCTTAACTTTGCCTAGTTAGCTATGCAGGTACCAGCACTAAATATCGGTCAGCAACTGCATAACTTGTGTGTTGCCAGTTGGATTTCTGGCCTACCGATTCCTGCACTCTAATCCCCAAACCCCCTCCCCCTAATTTTGATCTCCCTCCCAAGCCGCCTGAATGAGCACTGAAAGCCTATCCACCTAAACTCCCCTCCTTCCTGACCCCCCCTCCCCCCAGAAGAGCATAGGGCCTACCTGTATATAATCCCTGGTGGTATAGTGTCCAAAGGGTAGGAGTGATAGTTACTTGCTCCTGTCCATTGCAGTTCAAGCTCCACAGTGGCTGCTGCAACCTCCAGGGGGCAGCCTTGCAGTACTACTGCTTGTACTATGAGACTACCACTTGAGGTTGCAGCAGGGAAGTTGAGCAGTGCTGAATCATGGTGTTGGGTAGAGAATGACACAAGGATGGGGACCCGCAGTAACTGCGGGGACGGGGAGAGAGCCTAGAGAGACGGGGCAGGGATGGGGACAGAGCCTGTGAGGATGGGAACAAACTTTGTCCCTGTGTCACTTTCTACTTTGAAGCCTGTTAATGAACTGGACTGTTATTTGATTGATGCAGATGACAATATTTTTATTTTCTGGAAAAACAAGCAAACATGCTGGCCACAGCTAGCAAGATTTGCATGGGGGAATCCTGTACATCTTCCAAGAAGTCATCTTCTGTTGCAGGAGGTACTGTGGAAGACAGGAGACCTAGACTGAATCCTGAGATGGTTGATGACTTCTTACTCATCCACAGATTAAAAAATCATAACAGTGCTTCATAGGGCATATTTCTGCCTCTAGGGCATACAGAACGGGTTGTATTTTGTACCCCTGGACATTTAAACAGGGTGGATTAGGGTTCCTTGAGTTAGTAGAAGTCAGCTATTGTTGGGGTTGGAAGGGTAGTGGTGGTGGTGGGAGGGTTATTATATCTGCTTGTTATTATTGTTTTTCTGTTAGTAATTTATACACAACAGTTGCACAGCATATTGTTCCTTTTTATACTTTACTAAAAAGATTTAAATATAAAATCATAAGTGTTCGAGGCTTCTGCAGATGAAAATAGAGCCCGTGGGGATGGGATGGGGCCAGAACCTGCGGGGACAGAGACGGGGCCTGCGGGGACGGAGACATATTTTGTCGTTGTGTCATTCTCTAGTGTTAGGTCTTTTAGTGCATATTCAAGATGTTTACATTGCTGCAAGAAAACAATTCACCAGATGTACGTATGCCTTCAAGTGGAAGAGGTGTTCTTCTGGTGTTTCAGAAATGGTCACATCCCTATTCACTGTCCTTTTTGTTTATGTTTAAATCTGTTTATTATGATAAGAGCATGACATATACACATCCACTTAAGCAGATATCCTGTAAGTTTTACATTAACTGTACGTTGCTAACATTATATATATATTTTATAATCCCCAACGTCCCTCCCCCTCCCAAACCCAACTATTCCGTCCTATACAGTCAACTTTAACTTAATAGCTCTAAGGCACCCTGTCAATGTTCCGCTGTTCAGTTCAATCAGCACAGCCAATGTCAAGTCTGAGGCATCAGAGTTCCTTTCTGTATTCTCTTCCGCGAAGGGCCTTGTTTCTTATGGCCCTTCGCCAGCCGCTGCCTCCTCTGCTAACTCTCAGTGGGATCATATGTTTTCTCTCAGTCATTGGCTCCGTGAGAAGTCTCTCTCAATTACTGTACAGCATGGTGAGTTTGTCAGATACTGTGCCTTTTACCCTTCTCCCCCCCTTTCCCCCCCCCCCCCACACACACAGGAGTAAGTACCAGTTCACACAAATAAACAGTAGCAGGTTCCCGCCCGTCCTAATTCAGTAATCTACTTCGAGCTGTGGGTTGCAAAGTGTCCCAAAAGTTCGCCCAGATCTTCTGCAGTTGTTTTCCTTCCTTTGAGGACATGTCCGAAATCCCACGTCTTTCTAAGCTCAATAATCCGATCATTTGAGATCTCCATGCTCCCACCGTTGGACCCTTTTCTTCTCTCCAGTGTATTAAAATGGTTCTCTTACCCATCAGTATGGTTCTTCGTATGAAAGCCCCCAGGCCTGGAGGGGCGGGGCGAGCCCACCTGTAATCCCCAAACAACATCAATGGCTGACTTTTGATCTGGTGGCTCCAGTACCTCTGTGCCTCGCCCATTACTCGAGTCCAAAACGATCCCACTTGATGGCAAGACCAGAACATGTGTCCTAATGTTGCTGGGGTGTGGCCACACCAGGGGCATGCAGCAGAGTCCCCAAAGCCAGCCTTATAGGCTCGTGATGGTGATATGTGCAGTCTGAGTATAAATTTGTAATCCATCTCCCAATAGCGATTGAAAATAGAGCGCGACCGTATGGTGGTCAAATATTTCTGCAGGAGCTCTGCTGTCACTTCTGGTGTTAGATCATTGGCCCAACTCTGTGCCCTTGCCTGAAAGTCTATGTCTTCAGCCGTGTCTTGCAAAAATCTGTGATGATATTTAAGCGGTACTGCATTCTGGGCTCCCAAGGTCAGTGCCGAATTCAGCATGTCCTGGACGTCTTCACTCAAATTAATCCAACCCAGAGCTGCGACATAATGACTCATCTGAAGATAGGCAAAACGGTCTCTCTCTGTGAGTCCAAATTCCTGTTGTAGGTCTGCGAACGATCTCGATTTCCCTTCGTCTGTCACCAACTGATATATGTACTGGATCCCCAGCGCTCTCCATCGACGGAATGCCTCCGACGAGGAGCCTTCTGGGAAATCTGGATTATGTTGCAGTGGCAAGAAAGGGGTGGCCCGCCAATCAAATCTGTGTCGTTTGCATAGCCATTTCCAGGCTGCTCTTGCTGCTTCAATCAAAGGGTTTTGGCCCTCTCCTGTGTTTAACCCTCCTCCCGGGGCATGTAATCTCCATCCCAGATGCACCGTAGGGGCCATTGTCTTTTCCAGTTCTGTCACTGAAAAATCGTCTGTTCCCACTAGCCAGTCCCTAATGTGTCTCATTGCACTTGCTATGGTGAGATGTCTTATGTTGAGTAATCCCATCCCTCCCTGTGGCCTCGGCTTCTGGAGTATATGAATTGGGAGCCTGGGTCTCTTCCCATTCCACAGAAAGGTCTGCACCGCACGATGTAAAGCCCTCTCGTCCCCTCTCTTCATGTATAGGGGCAGCATCTGAAACAGATACAGCCACTTAGGGGCTATCATCATATTGAACAATCCTATGCGGCCCGAGAGCGATAAGGGGCAGGCTCCCCACAACTTCAACAGATGTCTAGTTTTGGTCAGTAAGGGTCTTACGTTTGCCTCATATAGTGTCTCCAGGTCCCTAGGGATGACCACCCCCAAATATCTCAATTGACCTGCCGCCCATTGTAATGGGAATTCCCCTCTCCAGCCTGATTGTAGTGTGTCGTCTAATGCTATGGCCTTAGACTTAGATTTATTAAGGGAATAACCTGAAAGAACTCCATATTCTTTAATGGTGTGCAGGAGACACTCCAGTGAAGCCTGTGGGTCACTCAGAAGTACTACGACATCATCCGCGTATGCCAGTACTTTCAACTCTCTCTTGCCAATCTCTATCCCTGCTATCCTACGTTGTGCTCTAATCTTTACTAAAAGGGGTTCCAACGTTAAAAGAAAAAGCAGTGGGGACAAAGGGCAGCCTTGACGAGTGCCTCTCCCGATGTCGAATCCTGGAGTTCGGAGTCCGTTGACTCGGAGCATTGCTTGTGGGCTCGCATAGAGTGTCTCTATCGCATTAACAAACCACCCGTGTAGCCCTATGTCTTTAAGTGTCTCAAACAGGAATGGCCACTCTACCTGGTCAAATGCACGTTCTGCGTCTAAAACTGACCACCATTTTCTGTGTGCCTGGAGGGGAGTTGGCCAATAATGCCAGGATCAATTTGCGTGTGTTCAGGACCGATTGACGCCCCCGGACAAAGCCTATCTGATCTTCATGGATAAGACGGGGCATCAGGGGCGCCAATCTTTCTGCCAAGATGCGTGATAAGAGCTTGACCTCCACATTAATCAGGGAGATAGGTCTGTAGGATCCCGGGTTCAGTTGATCTCTGTCTTTTTTGGGGATCAAACTTATAAGTGCTGTGTTTGCGTGTGGAGGGAACTGTCCCATTTCTACCACTGTGTTCAAATATTCAGTCAGGGGCCCTATGATCTGTAAGTTCAGCAATTTGTAAAATTCTCCTGGGAGGCCATCAGGCCCTGGAGCTGAATATAGTTTCAGTGAGCCTATCGCCTTTTGTACTTCTTTGGCTGACACCGGGGCACCAAGGAGGGCTGCTTGGTCCGTGGGGATTTTCTTTAGTCCCGCCCCTTTCAAATATCCTTGTATGGTCTCCCGGGTCCCTACTTGCTCTTGTTTCCCTTTATATAATTTTGCAAAGTGCTGATAAAAATTGTCTGCAATCTCCTTGGGGTCACGTGTTATTCCTCCAGCTTTAGTGCGGAGTGCTGTGATGTAATGCGGTTTGCGTGTGCCCTTCACTAGTCTAGCTACCATCCCTCCCGCTTTGTCTCCAAATTTGTGTAGTTTGTATTTTTTGTACAGGAGTGACCGCATTATCCGCTCATGCAGAAGGCTATTGAGCGCCACTCTGGTAGACATAAGTGTGTCATAATTTGCCCGTGTCGGTGCCCCGGCATACGCTCGCCTCGCCTCTCTAAGCTGTTTCTCCAATATAACTATTCTCCGGGCAATTTGTTGGTTCCTCTTGCTGACATAAGCTATGGTCTCCCCCCTGAGCACAGCCTTCGCCGTGGACCAAAACAAGACCCCGTCTTCCTGATGTTCTCGATTATGTGTGGCAAATTCCTCCCACTTCTGTTGTAAATACTTTTTGAAGTCATTGGACGTGAACAAATATGCCGGAAACCTCCACCCCGGGGATTGTTGAAAAAAGGGGGCTGGTTCAAGATCCACCCAGATTAAAGAGTGATCTGAGATTTCCTCTGGGCCTATAGTGGCATTTATTACCCTGGAGAACTCGGTCTGCGACATAAGAACATAATCGATTCTGGACTGTGTCCGATGGACCCTGGATGTATGTGTGTAATCCCTCTCTTCTCCGTGTAATATTCTCCAGGGATCTACCAGTCCCATCTCATGACAGAATGTTCCTAATATGGAAGGTGGAGCCGCGGGTTGTGTTTGTTGGGATTTGGAGCGGTCCAGGGCCGCATCCATGACTTGGTTCATGTCCCCAGCTAGGATCAAGGGAAGTGTGCTGTGCCCCCTGCATTTCGCCAAGACCTCTGCAAAGAAGCCTGTGGCTGTTGTATTGGGGCCATAAGCCGACACCACTAGCATCTCTCTCCCCTGTAAGTTGATCTTTATCCCCACTAGTCTCCCCTCGGCATCTCTAAACTCAAGTTTAGCTGAACACATTAGTGATTTATGGATTAATATCGCTACTCCTCCTCTCCTTCCCGTGGCTGGTGAGCAAAACACTTCTCCTACCCAATGTCGATTCAGTTTCTCGTGTTCCTCTTGAGACAATCTGGTCTCCTGGAGGCAAGCTATCCCCGCCCCATGTCTGTGTAAAGCTGTTAAAATTTTTGTTCTCTTGATTGGGGAGGAGATCCCTCCCACATTCCAGGAGATTATGCGCACATTATTCTGAGCAGGAATGGGTCAGTGACAGGGTGCCTGTGATGTTCTGCCAGCCTATGTCTCCTGAGCACCCAGCCCTACTCAGGAGGCTATCCGTATTCCCCACTGTGTCTCCCACGACCCAAACCACGGGCGGCCTACCTCTATCAAAAACTCTATAGTGTACATGTAGCTCCTGTGTGTATCCCTCTTTTAACCAACCCCCCTCCCCTAACTTCCCCTTATTCCCCCCTGCCCCTATCAACCATCCTAATTCCTGAACCCTATGCATCCAGTCTATTACTCTAAGAGGAGCCCCTTCCATGCCCGAGGCCTCCCCGCCCTAGAAGGTGCATAACTTTCAGCCTTCGCCCCTTAAAATGCAGACCTTAAAGATGGTTCAGACTTCTCTCCTCTGTTCGTTCTGATCTGCCGGGCGCTGCTCTAGCTCCGTGATGAATGTGTGCGCCGCTTCTGCGGAATCAAACGTTTTCCAGCGACCCTCATGACGGATCTTAAGTACTGCTGGATATATCAGCATAAATCTTGTCTGTAGCGCGTGTAGCCGGCGACACAGCGGCGTGAATTTCTTCCGGCGTTCCTGAAGGGAGGCTGAGTAGTCCTGAAAAATTCTGATCTGGTGTCCCTCATATTTTGTGTCATCTCGCTTTATGCGGTACCCATTCAATATCTCTTGTTTATGCAGGTAATTGTGCACTTTCAGGATCACCGCGCGCGGGGCCTGGCGGCCATCTTGATTCCGACCTACGCGATGCACCCTCTCCAAACACAGGCTGCCCGCATGGTCCGACAGAGCGAACTCTGTTTTCAGCCATTGTTCCACAGCTGTTGCTAGCACAGAGTCCCCAATCGACTCAGGTAGGCCAATCAACCGCAGATTACTGCGCCTACCTCTGTTCTCCAGTTCATCCACCTTATCTGTGAGCGTTGTCACTGTGGTCTGTAGCTGGCGGATCTGTTGTTGTGTTGGGGGGTTCGCGTCCTCCATCTCGGACACCCTATGTTCTAGGTCTCCGATCCGGCGCGACTCCTCCTCCAATCGGGTTTCAAAATTTGCGATTTGTGTCGATATTTTTTCTAATCTGGGTTCCAGTGCTTGGACTACTGCCGCATTCAGTTGTGATAATTGCGCTAATTGCGCCTCCGAGAAAGGCGGCCCGCTGTGTTTCTGTGGCGAGTCCATGTCCGGGCCAACTGCCTTCGACAGTTCCTTATCTTTCTTTGCTCCGCGCGCCGGCATAATTTAGCTGATTTCTCCATAAATTTATCCATCACCCAGTTAACTGATGCTTCGTGCCTTCAGTTTGTTTCGGGGCGAGGTGAAATCTTTAGTTATTTGGCGATATCGGGCGTTGGGCCTCGGAGAGCAGGGACTCACGTCCTACTCCCTCAACGCATCACGTGACTCCCCTCCTTTTGTTTATAATTTAATACTATCTCTGTCATCTGGGATTTCATATTTTTTCTATCAGAGTGCTTCTCAGTGCCACCAGCTTTGCAGTGCCCACTCATTTCTTATTTTTAAAGGGGCTTCTTTGTGTCAGACCACTATTTCAGATACCACCTGTTCCATGGGCCTTTAATGTCAATGGAATCTGCCTTGCATAAGTGTACCGCTCATGGAAAGTGTTCTTTCTAGGTGTGATTACTTTATCTAGAATATAGTAAGCACCAAGTTCTAGTTACCTATGAGTCTTTCATCCAGTTTATCATAACAGGTAGTTCTCCGAACTCATCTCAAGTTTTACTGAAAGTGAAAACACCTTTTCATGTTAATAAGGAAATAGCATTTCCTGCTCTCTGTCTGAAGCTTCATGAAAATCCATACAAGACAGCCCTAAACACCTGAGAGTCTAAACAGGCTCTTAAAAGAAAAATCGACACACTTGTCTCCTTCATCTCCAGCACAGTTGTCATTCCAGCTGTCAAAAGAACTTTAGCAAATTGGCTGATGTCATGAATCCAATTCTGTTATGAGCAAGCTGTTAATCCTTTGTACTATAGTTTTCTGTAACTATTGATTTTGTTGTTATTGACCAACTTTGTCCTCTCAGTTATGTTACGTTTTCCCAGTCAAGAAATGGTTGATGGGGTGGGGTCTTTTAGTGTTTGTTAAAGAGTTAGTTAAATTTTTCTTCTGGAATGGATTGAATCTTTATGGGTCTGCTCTAAGAACCTGAACTTAATACTTAATTATTTACAGTCGTCCTGGATGTTTACATTCTGATTTTTCACCTCTAATTGAAATTTTGACAGGTCACAAAAAATCGACAGCTAATACTATCTTGCTAGGTGACTTCAATCTTTATGTCCTAAATTGTTTAGGTTTGTTTCAGTTGATTGATAGTCCTAACCCATAATGCATGGCACACTTTAAACCTTTGTTTTATGGGTAATCAGTTTATTCGAAGTTCTCACATGTATAAATGTTTCTTGTGAACCTATTCCCTGGTCTGATCATTATTTGATTTCTTCCACTTTGATGTATTAACTTGACCATAAGTCATATTCTACACCCCAAGTTACCATGTCTCATGAACAAATTGATCCAATGCACGTAAGATTGCTAGTGCCCTTATTTGAGGGAGTTGGACACTCTTTGACTTGAAGAGGCTCATGATCGATGGTATACCTCTCTATTGGAAAGACTTGATAAAATGTCCCCTCTGAAATCATTGAGAAAAAAGATCTCAGTGTTGCTTGGTTTTCCGACACTATTAGATTAGCTAAACAAGAATTGGGAGGGAAGGAAGGAATGTTTTTGGCATAGAAATAATAAGGCTTTGACGGTTTAAATGATTATTTGAAACTCACGTGGAGGCTCATTTTCAAAGCACATAGACTTAAAAAAGTTACATAGGTAACAAGGGCAGGGATCTGGTGCTGAAGAACCTTCGTTTGCAACTACCTGGGAACTTTTTCTGCTGTTCTATATTTCCTCCAAAATCTTTTAAGTTGGCCATTGCAGCCAGGGTCTCTGTACTAAGACTCTTCTGGAACACTACAATCATGTGGCCACCATTGCGTGATGACCAGGATGCTTATCCCAGGGGCTGTGAATGCTGCTTCTATAGCATGCCCAGCCCTGGATAACTAGGGTACATGACAGTACATGATGTGCTGCGAGTGAAGGTGCTGTGCAGCTCTGGGGGGAGGGGAAGACATCTTGGCTGGTAAGTTGAATACTTGGGGGTGATATGTGCTTTTAACCAAGTCTCCATCATGTTTGGCTGCCTATATGGTTGGCATGGGTGACTGGGGCCTGCGCAGAGTGACAGGCATAGATAGCTCTGGCCACCTTGCTGGGCAGATTGGGTGGACCATGCAGGTCTTTATCTGCCATCATTTACTGTGTTACATAGCACTGCCACTGAACCATCAAGCTGGCCTGTGTTCTTCTGTTGTTTTAGTATTGACACTGTTACATGAAACATCAAAATCTAAAACTGCTACAATATTTGTTTCTTGTAGAAATATGATTAAGTCCTTCTATACTGCAAGTCTCCTGATAGACACACTGTCAGTATTTGGAGAGCTCTCTGAAGAGGTAAGTACATACAGTGCAGATACTGGTTCATGATTTGTTGTTCAGATACTCTGCAATCTGTGGAAGGTTTTTTGTTGGCCAGCCACTACTTAAAGGTAAGCAGAAAACTAATTTGCTTCTTTTAATAGTAGCATAGTAAATGACAATAAATAGAGATTCATATGATCGATCTAGTCCCTCCAGTAAGGTGACTAGAATGTGTACCTACTACTCTGTGCAGGTTTATACCCTTCTGTGCTTTTGTTAGGGTTGTACCTGCTGCTCTGTTCAATATCAAGTCCCCAGTATTAAGAGGTCCTGTCTGTTCGGGTAGGATTGTTGTTTACGTGATTCAAACTATAAATAGCTTATCAGTTTCCTTTAGAAATCTATTTATGCAGTCCTACTAAACAGATACTTTTTATCTGGATAGTGGCTGAATATTACCGCCGTCCAAATATTTTTTTCCCCAATTCCTGGTATGCATTTTCCCCATCCAGTTCGTACACCAGTAACTATTGTATAGACATCAAAGTCTGGCCAAAAGTTGTTATGTTAACCAGCATGAAATGCTAACCACATAAATGCTATTTGCCCCACTGTGACTGACATAAAGAGCTAACTAAACAAATAGCTTCGTACACCACCAATCTCAAATCAAAAAAAAAATTGGCATGCAATATTCATAAAACAAGTTTATTAAACTATAAACACACCATTTAGAGAACTGAATGGATAAAAACTCTCCATACATCATTCACACAGCACATGTTCCAAGCCACACTAAAGTCTCCTGAGTTCTTTAAGTACTATTGTGGTTCCTCTTTGATTATTATGTTCTGTTGCCATGCTGTTGTTTTTTGGGTGGTACTCTGTAATGCTATACTTACCCTACCTTTTGAGGACTTTTATTATTGTCTAATATTGTTCTCAAGACATTTTTGTAAACCACCTTGATATCTTTGACTTGGTGTATAAGAAAGTTCATATAAATAAAACTATGGCATCAAGCAGTCATAAGGATGGAATAAAGTATAAACACGTCACATCCAGACCTTAACAAAAACTATACTCAAGCCTATAAGCAAAATTTTCAGATACTGAAAAAATAGCAATTGAGAGTAAAAAAATCAAAAGTGTATGATTTTCAATGAAATTTAAAACCCTATTCCTGCTACTAATACTGTGCCAAGACTAAACTAAATACTGTATTATTAAACTTGCCTCTATTTTCAATCTTCTCTCAAGGCTTTAAAAATCAATTACCTAAATTTAACATCAAACATTCCTGAGTAGATAGATAAATATTGATCCGAGTTCAGTATCTCATCCAAAAGCTGATTGCATTTAGATGTCCTCAAGCCATCCTGCACACCAGGTCTTCACCTTTTGATAATAAGGGCGTGCTCGCACTTCATATCCCAACTTCAACATGTATCTGTTTTACCAAGTAATGTCTTCCTCAGGGAAACTTCAGTTTTAGCATTGGAAAAATTTAAAAACTGACACTGTAGAATAAGCCATCCTTGTGAACTTTTTGAATAGTATAAGAGCTAACAATGCACCCAATGAATATCATGTCAGAGATTTTCAACCTTTTTCATCTCACTTACATGGTGCTAAAATTGTCAAGGCACACCCCCACAAATGGCCCAACATTTTACCTTCAACCCCCACCTGCACCTCCACATACGTTACAGTCCAGCATTTACCTTCTCTTCCCCCCACCTGTACCCCTACACATAGTCCAACATTTACCTTCAATTCCCCCTCCCCCAAACACACAAATATCCAGCATCTGTCCCTCCTGCTCTCTTTCCAGCCAGCAATCAGGCATCTTCCCTTGTCTCTTGACCCCTTCCCCCCCCCCCCCCCCCCCACCCGTGTACCTTTTTTTAAAAGATGTTTTGTCTCTAGCGGTCAGTAGCAGTGACTCATATAGCCTGCTCATACCAACTCCAGATCTTTCTCTCTGACATGACTTCCTGTTTCCTGTCTATGTGGAAGCAGGAAGTTACATTGGAGAGAAAGCTCTGGGGTTGGCACATGCAGGCTGTATGAATCGCTGCTTGCTGGTACAGACCGCTAGAGACAAGAAAACTTTGAAAAGGTACACTCTGTTCCAGCCCTGTTAATAAATGACCCTCAATTCCCGTGGCACACCTGTGGACCAGCCACGGCACACTGGTTGAAAAACGCTGCTCTATGTAATAGATCCTGGTGTCTTATTGCAGTGTTATGCTAGGAAGTTAAGAAAACTCTCAGTGATTCCAGTTGGGTTTGAAAGGGGGAGAATTAGAAACCCTGATCTTATGGTCTGGTTTCCATTCAGTAAATAAAGATGATGTAGAGAAAGTGATTCAGGATATGTGCACAACTACATCTGTATTGGATCCATGTCCCATGGGTTTAGCCAACCTAATCTGTATCTGTTAGATTAGTGATCTTCAATGCAAGGGTCCAGGGCCACTGTCAACCCTTGAGTACCCTTGGTGTAGCCCCCATTTTCTCCAGCAGCAGAAGGAAAGCCTTAAGTCAACTCATAGCAGTAGGACAGTTTTTCCTGGCAGCATTCTGCCCCCTGCCTTACTGGCTTGGCAGCTTTAGGGAGTTGGAGAAGAGTTTGTACAAATCATGTTATTTCCCTAATGGAAGAATTGTTCTTTCTCAGATTTTGATGCATATTGGCCAGAGTGTTCATTTATCTATTTCAGGTGAGGATGTAGTTATGTTTCAGTTATTAAATAGGAAAGCATGTTGTGTTTAAATGCATTGTATATAAATCTTTTTATCAATCTTCCTTTTGAGATTATACTTGCCAGTCTCTTTATCAGTGGCTTTTTTTTCCATTTTGCTCCTCTTCCTCAAAGTAATGAAGTCTCCTGAAAGCCCCTGGGAGTCTAGAGAACATCACTGTTATAGCATACACAGTTAGTTTAAAAGTGCTCATGGAAACAAAAAGTGAAATATTGGTGATAGGAAGGGGAAGGACAGAGGAGAGAGAGTGGTGGCACAAGATACAGGTTTGAGTCTTAGAGGCACATGGGGTAGAGAGACTGGTAGAATAGAGCAGGAGGATTGCGAAAGAGATCCTGTTGAGGACAGGATGTCATTGGCAGCAGTCCTGCATGGGAAGATACTTGATGGCTCTCATTCAGCACTTTGGAGCCAGAGTGGCCCTTGTTTAAAAATTGTTTATTGAAATCTTGCTGTACCACCTGGGCTGCATACAGATCACAGCGGTTTCCAGTACTAAAAAAATATCAAAATTCAGAAAGGAAATACAAAATTAGATAGGAAAATAAAACATCCACACAGAGAACACAATTTGTATGTTGAGTAAACCAATCGCGTGCCTAATATCCTGTCCCATTTCACCACTGTGTTAGATATTAGTTCTTTCCTATTTTTAGCCTTCTTTCTAAGCAAAATTGTTGGAAAGGGTGGTTGTAAGACAACTACAAGATATTTTTGTGGAAAATTTGTGCCTATGGGTTCACAGTACATGGATTTTATAAGGGCTATGGGGTGAAATCTTTGCTGACTTCTATGTTGATTCAGTATTAGTGGCTTGGAAAGGGCTAACACAGCTTATCCACTGATTTTTTTGCTAGCTTGGCATTTGTGTGGATCATCGGATCCTTCTTCAGAGGCTGCAGTAAACGGAGATTGGAAGGACTGTTTCACTCTTATTTAGAGGGTGGACTCAAATAAGGGTGGAAATGTAGTTCTCAAGTTGGTTAGAGATGAAACAGGGAGTGCTACAGAGCTTTGCCTTTCCACACTGTTATTTTTACATTTATATCCATCTGCTATATGAAGTAATAATTAAAGATATTATATGTTCTCTTTGCTAGCTCTGATGGTATTTATGCTACATCTATAGTATTATGTTTCATGTTTCTTTGGTTGACACAGAATAGTGTAGGAATCTTATGAAAACAGTCTTTGGATATCATTAACTAGGACTACGAATGACAGTCATTCCCGTAAAATCAGAGTTAGATATTTGTTGTGTGATTCACAATACACAAAACATAATGCAGACTATATTTTATAAGATGTGGTTCTTTAGTTTTCTTATATTTTCTGTACAGTGTTTCAAGCAATAGTGTTTCCCTGTTTTGCAATGCCATTTTCATAGGGCTTTCAGCATATGCCAGAAGGCATTTCAGTGTGCACAAAATTCAACATCCAGGATTATTATCATGGTTTGAGCAGATTACTTCTGGAGTAATGAGACTGCTAGCTGCTGATTAGTTGTGGGATCAAATATAAGTTGCTGCTGTTTGTTTAAAACTGGTATGAGAGAAGAATCCATGCTCCATTGTTAATGCCGTTTGAATCTTCCTAGCCTATAAGTGTAAGTTGTCAGGCTATCTGTATACCTTTGGGTTAGGATGGTAAGGAAATATAGGATGCATACTTGAATATTTTCAGTAGCTACACCCGTTATGGAATTCATTCCCATCTGCTATTTATTGTTGGTTTTGTAAAGTTATGTCACAGAGTATCAAAACGATTTACTACAACCCATGTAAAATCAGATAAAATAAAACAATAGACCAAACAGGACACAACAGAGGAAGGGATGTATAACTCAGCAATCTTAACCGGCAGACTCTAATCAAAATAAAATAACAATAAAATCTGAAAACAAAAGGAATACAATGGATATAGTTAAAAAGAAAAAAAAACATTCTGTGAAAGAGCAGCGTCCTCAGTGATGACATAAAACTAATGTAGGATTGATCAGACTACAAGGAGAAAGGAAACTGCTTCCATGAACTGAGCGAACTGTTGCACGGGATGACTCAGACTAATTTTCTAAAAGAAGGGACAAAAAGATCAGCATCAGAGGAGTGAAGAGATCTTGCAAGATGGTATGGTATAAGCAAACTAAATACAAGGGACGTCGATATAAAGAGACTTCTCCAAGGACAAACAGGCATGATATTCTCACAATGGGTGACGTCATCCGATGGAGCCTGATGTGGACACTGTCAGTGTACTACCACTTTAAATCTTTAAGGAAAGTGCCCTCACCGCTTATGCGTGGGTGCCTTCCTGCCTGATGCACAAGCACGGGATCAGAAGTCTTTCGTTTTCCACACAGCAGAGCGGTATTTCTAATCTCTCCTCAGTGTGTCAACTTTTTGACTTTTGGTGCCTTCCCTTTTTGGGTCAAAATTTCCTCATAATTATTTGTTTTTGTCATAGTTCAACTCTTCATGACATTTGTATTTTTGTTATTTTTAATTTTTTTTTCATTTTGGCCAGAGGGCCTCTGAGGCTTTCATCTACCCGGGAACCTCTGACCTTTCTTAGGTACAATATTACTCAAGGTCCCCGGGCCATTGAGCCTTTTGACCTTCGTCAGCCGTTTTCCTTCCATATCATCAGGGTGCCGAGTGACTTTAAAAAGTGTGCTTGGTGTAATAGGACACCTGAAAACTCATTAATACAGGCAGCCACTTGGAAATCTGCCGCCAATTCAATGACGTCAACAATACAACTCCTAGAACTCCTCATATTTATAGTCAGCTACCCCAAATCACATCTGAAACACTCAAGACCTTCCAGGTCGAATTCTCAACCAGGTAATACTAGTATGCACAGACACTCTGGTGGTGATGTATTATCTGAACAAACAGGAAGAAACTGGATATTGTCAGCAGCAAATCCAGATATGGACATGGGTGGCACCTGAAACATCTTCCTCAGGGCTGTTTATGTAGCGGGAAAACAGAATGTTTAAAATCCAACTCCACTCTCCAGCCCGTTTTCCACCAGGCTCACTATTTGCTTGACTGTCAGAATATACTTTTCCTATGAGCCTCATAGCTAGTGAGTTCCATTTATGAGAATATCATGCCTTCTTGTCCTCGGAGAAAGCTAAGTTACCTGTAGCAGGTTTTCTCAGAGAACAGCAGGCATGAATTCTCACAACCCAACCCACCTCTCCTTGAGTTATCTTCTCTTAGCATTAACACTGTTACTGCTAGTCCTGCGCTCATGCGACATAATGGGAAAAGGTGGTTGCACGTCACATATACTGAGCGAGTTTCACAAAAAATTTTATATAAAAATATCTATAAACAATTGGACTTGGTATATGAGTACTGACATTTAAAACTTAATGCTAAGAAGTGGCAGAGTGATACACTTGGGGTACTGAAACTCGAAAGAGAGATACCGAATAGGAGGTGAGAGATTAGTAAACTTGACATCATGGAGAGAGACCTTGGGGGTGCTGGTGCAGAGGATAGTGAAGATGAAGGAAACAGTTATAACTAAGGCGACAGGGCTGTTGGCCAGAATGGATGCTTGAGGCTGGCATAGCAGAGGGGTATGAGCAGGCAGAAGAAACAGGACGCAGGTGTTGGATGCCCATGCCTCTCAAGTCATTGGTGAGGCCCCACTTGGAGCATCATGTTCAGTTTTGGAGGCCATATCTTGCTAAAGATGTGAAAAGACTGGAAGCTCTGCAAAGAAAAGCTACAAAAATGGTATGGGATTTGCATTGCAAACTGCACAAGGAGAGACTTTATGACCTGAACATGTATACCTTGGAGGAAAGGAGAAACGGGGGTGACATGATACAGACGTTCAAATATTGGAAAGGTATTAATCTGCAAACAGACCTTTTCCGGAGGTGGGAAGGTTGTAGAACTAGAGGACATGAATTAAGGCTGAAGGGGGGGGCAGACTCAGGAGTAATGTCAGGAAGTATTTTTTCACGGAAAGGGTTGTAGATATGTGGAATGCCCTCCCACAGGAGGTGGTGGAGATGAAAATAGTAATGGAATTCAAACATGTGTGGGATAAACACAAAGGAATCCTGTTTAGAAGGAATGGATCTGCAGAATCTTAGCAGAGATTGGGTGGCAACGCTGGTAATTGGGAAGGCAAAACAAGTGGCTGGGGCAGACTTCTACGGTCTACAGTAACTGAATAGATATGGATGGGGCCGGAGTGTAAATTTTAAGGGGCTTCGATGTTAGCTTCAAAACATTTAGTACAAGAACAATACTGTGCAGACTTCTACGGTCTGTGCCCTGAGACATGGCAAGGATAAATCAAACTCTGGTATACATATGTATACCATGGTATCACATGTATATCATGGTATCACATGCCATGTAAAATGAGTTTATTTTGCTGGGCAGACTGGATGGACCATTCAGGTCTTTATCTGCCATCATTTACTATGTTACTATGAACATAATCTTTAACAAGATGAAGTTACAGACTTTTTAGTAGGAACCACCCATCAGTTTTCGCATGTTCAAAAATGTTTGCAGTTTAAAACTCACCACATTAAATAGTCTGCCAAAATAGTGAAATGTGAAGTAAAAGAATAACCTAATATAATTAAATAAAGGAAACCTCAAACGCTCAGGGGGGCCGCTGACAGAGCTGACACCCCCACCAAGGGAAACCTAAACTGAAAAAAAAACCCCACAAAAAAAGTTCTAATCTAGGAAAAGATCACTTTAAAACAATCTGCACTGTAAAGACTCGCCATTATTTAAAATAAAATGGGGGTGGGGGTAAGCAGCTTACTGCTAATGACTTCACAGTGTTGTAGACTTTTGTCTAGGGAGCAAGTTGGAAGCCTATCACAAGCTCCACCCAAAGCCGCAAACAGTCACCAAACTCAAGGAGCACGCTGATGATCTGAGACAGCTTGCAACAGGGCTGACAACCTGCCACAGGACGCATTGACAAGGCTGTTAAGAACTTCCCAAAGTGACTGAAGCCTTGTGTTTAAACTGAGGGTGAACACTTTGAGCATTCATAGTAATTGTGAAATTCCTGGCACATTGTTATTGTATTGGTTGAATGACATTATTTTACAGTGCTGTAGTTCAGAACATTTTTTTAACACACAAAATTTGCTAGGTAGTAACACTAAAATGTCAGTAACATCAACACAGCTTAAGATAATTAAATGCTGTTTAATAGTAATATGTAGGTATGATGGCTAAATAGATAAAATTTCTCATTGAAACACAAAGCGGTTGCTATGAAAACAAAAAAAACTTCTAGGTTTTTTTTTTTTGCCTCACCCTATAGAAGTGTGGTGGTGGTATGTGAATGTCCACAATTAGGGATGGGGGATTGAATAATTGATTTTGCAGTTGATGGGATTTGGTATTTTCTTGATGTTTGGATTTTGGGCTTCTCCCAAGTTCAGTCCTTGAGGGCCACAAACAGGCCAGATTTTCAGGATATTCCTAAGGAATATGTGTGAGTAAGATTACATTCCCACTACTTCCACTGGGTGAAGAATTCTGTCATGCATATTCTTAGGGATATCCTGAACATCTGGCTTGTTTTTAGCCCACAAGGACTGAACTTGGACAAGCCTATTCTAAATGTTATGTATATATGTTGTAAACTGCATTGGATGATTTTCAGAAAGACAATGAAATCATTTTAAATTAAAATAAGATTGAGAATATATGATTTATTAAAATAATCTAGTTCTGTATTAACAGATTATTTATACACAAGCACTGGTTCAGAAGTCTAACTATATTTTTAATAGTTTAATGATGTTTTTGTTGAAATAAATTCAAAGTAATAAAATGTACATATTTTATTTATATTCCACTGATATTGAGGTTCATGTTCTCAACAGATTTCCAAAATTAAACATAATACATGAAACATAGATGGCACAGATATTACAAAAAAAACAAAAAAAAGGTATTAAAAGTGAAATAGATTATCCATGAAAGAAATGGTAAAGTGTGGACTAAGTTGAGCAAAATACCTGGGATAAGTCTTTGCTCTTTTGTGAAAACTTAAGCAGGTATCCATCTGCCAGAGTGTTATATTTGAAGCCTGTTCTATAAGGTGAGAGCAGCGATTGAAAATGCGTTTGTTCAGGATGACAAGTAATGACTTGGCATTGAAAGTAGGGGTACATAATTTTTTATGTGTTTCTATTTATTGTTAGATTTAAGTCTGTCAGGACTTTCCTAGCAAGGAGCATAGATGGAGCAGCTAGGTCTAAGGCAAGGTGGAGCAGTGCAGGAGACACGTACTTGATGGGAAAAAAAAAACTAGGCAGCCCCCAACTTTTTGTTGGACTCCTGTTTTGCATCTTAATGTTGTCGAGTTGTTAGTTACATAAAGTTGCTAGGAGAGTACTAGTAATGAAATAATGCAGCAGTCTTTAAGTTTATTTGGTGCATTTTTTGTTAGTTTGTCAATGACCTGTAAAGAGACGAAAGTTAATCTGACAGGAATCTCAACTGTTTTGTGAAACATTGCCCTCCTGTCCTAATTGGGTAACACCCTGTAAGCCAAAGAATGTCCCTATTATGAGTGGGAGTTAGGAATGAGAGGGTAAGAGCAAGCAAATACAGAGAGACTTTAAGCTCACTTCTGACTGTTAGATATGCAAAGAATGAATCATAGCTAACATTCTCTCCAAGCTTCAAGAGAGACAATTTCTAACAAACCAGTACTCCTAAGTTCCCCACTGAGACATTGCTGTCACAGCACTCCTTCAGGGTTGACTTTGGCTTTAATACATTTTTCCTCTAAATAAAAATGTGATATTTATTATGAATTAGTTCTTTTTACAGTTTCCAAACTCTTCTTTAATCAAAATGTTCTTTGCGAATCTGAGGCTTGTATTATCTAGTCTCTGTTGTGCATACATAAATTGAGAATTTGTGCAATTTAAGAGATAATTAGCTATGAAAGTTCATTAATAGTGTTATTTTAATATGCTTATTTTGTATTGTATATTAATAAATGGATTAATCCCTTGACTAGTGTGGAGGAGTAGCCTAGTGGTTAGTGCAGTGGACTTTGATCCTGGGAAACTGAGTTTGATTCCCACTGCAGCTCCTTGTGACTCTGGGCAAGTCACTTAACCCTCCATTGCTCCTGGTACAAAATAAATACCTGAATATATGTAAACCGCTTTGAATGTAGTTGCAAAAAACTCAGAAAGGTGGTATATCAAGTCCCATTTCCCTTTCCCCACTATACTACTCTCAACATTTCTGTAGTGTTGCCTAATTAGCTTTATTGCTATAACGTATTTAAAACATCTTCTATTTTGGTTTCAGAATGTTCAGCACAGGAAGTATGCTAGATGGAAGGCGACTTATATTCACAATTGTTTGAAGAATGGAGAAACTCCTCAGGCTGGACCTATTGGAATGGAAGGAGAAGAATATGGTATTTTTTTTCTACTGTACTGTATGTTTGTATAAGATCATTTTTATGAAAATCTCTCTCTTTGTGTCTGAACAAAAATAATCAAGGACCAGGGAGGGCAATGAGGTGACTTACCGCAAAGCTTCCCAAACCCCCCTCCTAGTGACCCCTCAGCCAGTTAGATTTTAGAATATCCTCCTGAATATACACGAAGTAACTTTGTATAGACTGGATGCAGATTTATCTCTTGTGTATTCATTATGAATAGGCTGGAACTGCAAACTACCTGTGCAATCACCAGGACAGGATGAGAAGTCTTGATTTTGGGCTGTCTTGCTGGCTGTGGCTCTCTGGCGAAGGACAGTCCCTTAGACTCTCTCCAAAAGACAATGACAGACCTTAGCTGGTCACTTTCATTATAGACTATGGCATTGGGATCATGGATGCTGCTATAATTCAGTAAGAAATATCTGTAGAACTCATATTTTCCATAAACTTTTATCTGTGGCATACTAAGGATTTTAAGTATTTTTTTTTCTGCTAGTCAAAAGCCATCACTGATTTTGGATTTCTCTCTGTTACCTTTAATTGACCGTAATGTGATTCTTGTACTGTATGGGAGATTAGCAATGGCTGGCAGTTAATTTTTTTTTTTTTTTTAATCTGTAATCAGTTTGACCCATGTGAGTGAATGTGTGTGCATTTAGAATCATCAATACAAAAAATTAATGATGATAAAAGACAGAAATAAAAAAAACAACAGAAATTAACCAATCAATTTATCTCAAGTCCGCATTAACCCAATTCAGCTTTGCTGTCAAATACCTATAATAACAGACATAAGATCTTATCTATTGACCCCTATTTTCTTACTCAAAAGGAAATGGAAGCTAAATTACTAACAGTCATTCTGAACATTCTTCTGTATTTCTTATTCCGGAAATGGCAATCGCCACTACGGTATTTGTAAGCCACATTGAGCCTGCAAAGAGGTGGGAAAATGTGGGATATAAATGCAGAAAATAAAAATAAATAAAATAAAAAATAAAGTAGATTTTTCAAGACAGGAAATCTCTAACTGAACTAGATACATAAAAACAAAATGACAGATTTTCTAATTCGACCAAACACTTAACAATGAAATTTTAAAAATAATGTAGTCCCCAGGTTCAAAGCCCTAGGTTTTAAGGCCAAGAAGGCTTTCCTTCTCCCTTAAGTAGATGTAGCCATGTCAGGAAAAACATTAATTTGCTGTCAACAAAATGTAAAATGCTTCTTAGGAAAATTGAGTTTAAGTCTAGATCTCATTTGAGGTTTCATTTGAAAAGCTACCAAAAAGTAGCACAAATTTCTTGGATCCTTGCAGGATAGTATAGAAACTTAGAAATGTTCAAACTAGGGGGAGAAGAAATAGGCTGTAAGACATAATGAATTTAGACTTATGAATACACTGTCTGAAAAATATTAGATTGTCTTATACAGTATTTTCATTCTGACTCACTATTGTCTCAATGTTGTGGTTGAATAGAAACTCTTTTTCTGACCTTCACATGTGAAAGTTGTGGTATGCATTTGACTTTCAAAATGAAAGTGTACATTATTGACCAGATTTGTACAACAGTCTGAATAACTTAAAAATGGAGATATTTGTTCCAGTACTACACTTGCTTTTTCCACTTTTCCCATGTCGTATAAGGATTTTCGGCAGTTCAATCTTTCTATCAGGTTCAGACCTTGAATTTATTATAAGGTTTTGTCATAGCCAGCTCATCCTGATGACTACCTGGATGACTTGTGTTTGCTTTCTTGCAAAGAGCTGCAATGGAGGTCTTTTCTAAGACGGAATCCCTTTGTTATTCTTGTAGCAGTCTTCCGTAGCAGTACTGGTATTTTTCTCTTTTCCCCCCGAGCCCAAGTGTGTCACTTGTCCCAAACCAGAGTGTTGCTGTGGCCCCTGTAAACTGGAGTCTGAATCTTCTGCACCACTGTTCAGTGTCATATGGCCGAGCCATGAGGCCAGTCCATATTGATTTCCTTTTAGTTACTGAAAAATAGACCAGCTTATGTTTCATTTTTCAAAAGATGTATAGAATAATGTAAAAATTCAAGTCACTTTTGGGTGCTTTGCTACTTTATTTATTCTATTCATATTCAAGAAATACTTAAATGAATCAGAAATAAAAAATATATCAAATCATCATTATCTCCACTGATGCGTATCTGGATTTAAAAAAGGTTTGGACAAATTCCTGGTGGAAATGTCCATTCCATTTCATCATGCTGATCAATCCATAGACTGGTGGGTTGTGTCCATCTACCAGCAGGTGGAGATAGAGAGCAAACTTTTGCCTCCCTATATGTGGTCATGTGCTGCCGGAAACTCCTCAGTATGTTCTCTATCTCAGCAGGTGGTGGTCACACACAGCAGCAGCTCTGGCTAGGCCTCCAAGCCTAATTTTTAGGTTTTGTTGAGTGCCTGGGGTTGAGGGCTCTTTTGAGCAAGTGCAAACCTGGTGGTGCCAGGTCCCTCCTTTTCTCCCCCCTCCTGCTGGCTCCGTTAAAAAAAAAAAAAAATTTTAACGTCCTTAAAGGCGTTTATTTCGACGTTTATTTAAACGTTCATTGCAGCTACTCACTGGGACACCAGGTCGTTACAGCTCGGAGCGGAAAGCAGGTAATTTTTTACCTTTTGTATAGCGGGCAGGGGATCCCCGATTTATCTCCACGTGGCATATGGCGTCGGAGGGCGAGGGCGTAAAGAGTCGCTCCCCGGATCGCTTGAGCGCTTCTAGAGGGGATGCGGGGGTCTTAAAGCCTGATTCGCCCTTGTTGGGTGACAGTTTCATGACCGAAGAATGTCCCGGTCCTTCGTCCGGCGTGGTGGTTTTTCCCGCCATAGACGCCCATCCCCCGCTCCTCGCCTCCGCCATCTTGGCCGGCCACGCGGCTCGGACGGCTTCTTCTTGGGCCGCCCTTGAGGTTGGAGACATTAATGCCATGAACGCCCTTAATTTGGGCGACGGCACCAAAGCGGCTAAAGTTAAGCGCCGCTCTTCCCGCGCGGCTCCTTCGCGGAGTGTCGCGCCGGACGCCATTTTGGATGCGCAGCATGTCTCTCTCCCGCTCTTGCGAGCGCCGGTTGAGGGTGCGTCTAGGGCTGTTGCCCAGGCTGCGGAAGTGCACAGTCTGGGGGGTTTCTCCCCCGAGTTTGTTTTGCTGCTGCATCAGGCTTCCTTATGCAAAACGCTGCCCCTGCTCCCTCGTCTGGTAAAGAGGTTGAGGTTCCCAGAGGTAAACGCCCTCGGGTTGATTCCCAGGCCTTGGAGGACTTTGTCTCCTCCGATGTAGATGAGGGCAGCGTATCTGAGTTCTCCCAACGGTCCTTTGCGGATTCCTTGGAGGAGACGGATCCCCGCTCGGATGGAGCGGATGACCCCTCTGCAGCGCGGCTCTTTAGCTCAGAGGATTTGCCCAACCTGTTAGTGCAGGCCATGGGCATTTTGAAGATTTCCTCTCCGGAGGACGTCTCTCCCTCAGCCCCTGTTGGCTCTGCCATTATGCTGGGGACGAAACGCCCGCCTAGAACCTTCCACGTGCATGATGCCATGCACACCTTAATTTCGGCTCAATGGGATGTCCCGGAAGCGAGCCTTAAAGTGGCTAGGGCTATGTCCCGCCTCTATCCTTTGCCTGAAAGTGAACGTGAGGCCTTTCTGTGGCCTACCGTGGATTCTTTAATCACTGCGGTGACTAAGAAAACGGCGTGACCAGTGGAAGGTGGCACGGCCCTAAAGGACGCCCAAGACAGAAGATTGGAGGTGGCCTTAAGGTCGTCCTTTGAGGCGGCTGCTTTAAGTTTGCAGGCCTCAGTTTGCGGCTCCTATGTGGCCAGGGCGTGCCTGACTATGGTGCAGCGGGCTTCCCCCTCGGATCTTTCCTTGAGGGCTGATTGGTCGGCCCTGGAATCGGGCTTGGCCTATTTGGCAGACTTGCTGTATGATGTCTTGAGAGCCTCAGCTAATGGCATGGCTCAGACAATCTCTGCGCGGCGGTGGCTTTGGCTGAAGCATTGGTCTGCTGACCACGCCTCTAAATCCCGCCTGGCTAGATTGCCTTTTAAAGGCAAGCTGCTCTTTGGGGTCGAGCTGGACAAGATCGTGACCGATCTCGGCACGTCTAAGGGCAAGAAGTTACCAGAGGTCAGGGCTCGGGCTAGTACTCGCCCTGGTACCTCCAGAGGACGGTTGCAGGAAGCTCGTCGGTACCGCCCGGGCAGGTCGGGCTCCTCTGCCCCCTCTTCCTTCAAGAGGAACTTCTCCCCCAAGCAGCATTCCTTTCGCAGAGACCGCCGTCCCGGAGGTGCTCCCTCCGGTCCTCCCCCAGGGTCTCGTACCCAATGACGGGGCCTTGGTCCACGCCCCGGTGCAGATTGGAGGACGGCTGTCCTCGTTTATGGGCGAGTGGACCACAATAACTTCAGACGCTTGGGTGCTGGAAGTCATCAGAGACGGCTACAAGCTAGAGTTCTGCCGACCCTTAAAAGACGGGTTTGTACTCTCTCCCTGCAAGTCTCCGGTCAAAGCTGTGGCAGTGCAGCAGACCTTGGACAATCTGATCCGCCTGGGGGCGGTCGTTCCGGTGCCAGAAAATCAGCTTGGCAAGGGACGTTACTCCATTTTCTTTGTGATTCCAAAGAAAGGAGGTTCTGTACGGCCTATCCTCGACCTCAAGGGGTCCATTGAGCCTTGAAAGTTCGGCACTTTCGCATGGAGACCCTCCGCTCTGTTATAGCGGCAGTGAAGGCAGGAGAGTTCCTGGCATCCTTGGACAGCAAGGACGCGTACTTGCATATTCCCATCTGGCCTCCTCATCAACGCTTTCTGCGTTTTGCAGTACTGGGCCGACACTTCCAGTTCAGAGCCCTCCCGTTCGGGTTGGCTACTGCTCCGCGGACCTTCTCCAAAGTAATGGTGGTCATCGCGGCCTTCCTGAGGAAGGAAGGAGTTCAAGTCCATCCTTATCTGGACGACTGGTTGATCCAAGCCCCCTCTTATGCAGAGTGCGGCAAAGCTGTGAACCGGGTGGTTGCTCTTTTGAGCTCCCTGAGGTGGATCATCAACTGGAAGAAAAGCCAGCTGCGCCCGACTCAGTCCCTGGAGTATCTGGGAGTTCGATTCGACACCCAAGTGGGCAGAGTGTTCCTGCCAGACAATCGGATTGTCAAGTTTCAGGCTCAGGTGGACTAGTTCCTAGTAGCCTCTCCTATTCGGGCTTTGGGACTATGTGCAGCTGGTGGGCTCCTATGACGGCCACGATGGATGTAGTGCCCTGGGCCAGGGCTCATATGAGACCCACTACAACAATCTTCTGCTGCTGCGCTGGACTCCGATGTCGGAGGATTATGCTGTGCGCCTTCCTTGGACCCCAGCAGTGCAGCAAGGCGCTGAGGCTGAGCTGGACGCAGACAGACAAGTTGTCTGCAGGAATGCCTCTGGTGACCCCGGAGTGGATTGTCGTCACGACGGACACCTCTTTGTCGGGCTGGGGAGCCCACTGCTTGGGAAGGACAGTGCAGGGGCTCTGGTCTCCTGCAGAGGCAAAGTGGTCTATCAACCTCCTGGAACTCAGAGCCATTCGTTGGCGCTTTTGGAGTTCATCCCGGTACTGGCGTTGAAGCCAGTACGGGTCCCTGTTGGACAATGCCACGGCTGTGGTCTATGTCAACCGCCAGGGAGGTACCAAGAGCGCCCCTCTAGCCAAGGAAGCCATGAATCTATGCCAGTGGGGCGGTAGCGAGCCTGGAGCAGCTGTCAGCAGCCCACATTGCCGGAGTCATGAATGTCAAGGCGGACTTTCTCAGTCGCCATAACCTTGGATCCCGGAGAGTGGTCAGTTATCGGCGTAGGTGTTCTTGGATATCACGAACGCTGGGGCCAGCCGAGCCTAGATCTGATGGCGTCATCGGCCAATTTGCCAAGTGCCGCGCTTTTGCAGCAGAGTGACGGGACCCCGACTCTGGGAGTAGATGCTCTCCTCTAACAGTGGCCAACACAAGAGCTCTCTATGTGTTCCCGCCCTGGCCCATGTTGGGCAGGGTGCTAGACCGATTGGCAAAGCATCCGGGCCGGATAATCCTGGTGGGCCTGCCAGTGGAGCAGGTCTGTTTACATCAGGGTCCCGTGGTGATGGAGGATCCCTCTCCCTTTGGTCTTATGGCCTGGCTATTGAGCGGCAGCGTCTGAGGAAGAAGGAATTCTCAGACAAGGTCATCGCCACTATGCTGAGAGCGAGGAAGCGCTCTACTTTTACTGCTTACGCCAGGGTTTGGCGTACCTTTGCAGCATGGTGAAGCAGGCTCATTTTCTCCATTCACTGCTCCAATTTCTTCAGTGTTGGCATTCCTGCAAGAAGGTCTGGAGAAAGGCCTGTCGCTCAGTTCCCTTAAAGTCCAGGTAGCGGCCCAGGCTTGCTTCAGGGGCCGCCTGAAGGATGCTTCCCTGGCTTCGCAGCCAGATGTGGTGCGTTTTCTCAAGGGAGTTAAGCACCTGCGCCCTCCTCTGCACTCAGTGGTGCCTGCGTGGAATTTCAACCTGGTGCTAAGAGCATTACAGAAGCCGCCTTTTGAACCCTTGTTGAGGGCATCTCTGAAAGACCTGACGTTGAAATGGGGGCTATCACTTCAGCCAGAAGAGTTTCCGAGCTCCAGGCACTCTCATGTCGAGAGCCCTTTCTGCAGTTCACTGAGGCAGGTTAGTGTCTATTCGCACAGTGCCTTCCTTCCTGCCCAGATTGTTTCTCGCTTCCATGTGAATCAGCAGCTCGTGTCTCCCTTCCTTTTGTAGGGAGGACTACCCAGAGGAGTACTCTGCTCTTAAATATCTGGATGTGAGACGAGTCATCATCAGATACTTGGACAGTGACCAATGATTTCCGGAAATCGGATTCATCTGTTTGTCCTGGTTGCAGGTCCTCGTAAGGGTCTGCAGGCTGCTAGCTACCAGTGGCAAGATGGGTCAAGGAAGCCATTGCAGCGGCTTTTGTGGCCGCGGGGAAGGTGCCACCTATACAGCTGAAGGCTCACTCCTCTAGAGCTCAGGCGGCCTCGATGGCAGAGGCCGGGTCCGTCTCCTTGGAAGACATATGCAAGGCGGCAACTTGGGCATCGGCCCATACATTCTCCAAGCATTACCGCTTGACTGTGGCTGCTCGGGCGGAGGCCCGGTTTGGAGCTTCAGTGTTGCGATCAGGGATTGCTATGTCCGCCCTGGGTGAGTACTGCTTCGGTACATCCCACCAGTCTATGGATTGATCAGCATGATGAAATGGAAGGTAAAATTAGGTTTCATACCTGATAATTTTCTTTCCATTAATCATAGCTGATCAATCCATAGCCCCTCCCAGATATCTGTACTGTTTTTATTCTGGTTGCATTTCAGGTTCAAGTTTGGTCTTCAGTTACTTCAGAAAGACTTCGTGTTCAAGTTTTTTCACTTGGATTCTTCAAGAGTTGAGACGAGTTTGTGTTACAGTGAGCTGCTGCATTCCTCTCCCCTCCGTTTTACGGGGCTGGATTGAGACTTAAAATTCTGCCGGCACTCCCTCCCGCTTCGTGCGGTTGTAGGGCAGCTTTGTACCCCTCCCACTTCGGCGGTGTTAGGGTCAGTCAGCTCCTCCCGCGGTTGCGGTTGCAGGATAAGCCAGATCCCCCCGCATCGGCGGGTGTGGTGTCCCTCCCCCGCCTCCGCGGGGATGAGCTGGACGGATTCCCCTCCCCCACTGTGTGGGGATGAGCTGGGTTAATTCCCCTCCCCCGTTTCGGCCGGTGGTGAGCTGGGCAGAGTGTCCCTTCGTGGGTGTAATTCTCTAAGTGCTGAGTCCTGCGGATGGAGCTTTGATATCGACATACTGAGTAGTTTTCCGGCAGCACATGACCACATATAGGGAGGCAAAAGTTTGCTCTCTATCTCCACCTGCTGGTAGATGGACACAACCCACCAGTCTATGGATTGATCAGCTATGATTAATGGAAAGAAAATTATCAGGTATGAAACCTAATTTTACCCTTGTCTGCTATTGACACAGACATGGGAAGCAACTGCTTGCCCTGGATTTGTAGTACGGAGTGTTGCCAAGATTTGGGTTTTCTGCCAAATACTGTGACCTGGCTTGCCCACTGTTTGGAAAACAGGATACTGGGCTAGATGGACCATCAGTCTGACCCAGTATGGCTACTCTATGTTCTTATGATGCAGGATTCTGCTAAAATATGGCTGCATCAGGTCCTTATTTTAACATCCTAAACCTCTGGTTTGCCATACTAATCTGTTGGTCTTCACTTTCTTCCTGGTGTCTCCTGACCGATTGGATTTTGTATTAATGATCAAATCATTACTACACAGCACAAGAAATACATCCAAACAAACTTTAGCGTACAGTGTTTTAGGGCCCAGATCAGGTGATATGTTCTAGGTAATTGTGAAAAATTATAAGGACATAGCTGGTTGAGCCCTTCACTTGGGGTAAACCACTTCTGGTTTCTCCTTTGCTCTAAGGTTATCAATAGAAATAAAACAAAATAAAACATGGAAAGAAATAAGATGATACCTTTTTTATTGGCCATAACTTAATACATTTCTTGATTAGCTTTCGAAGGTTGCCCTTCTTCGTCAGATTGGAAATAAGCAAATGTGCTAGCTGACAGTGTATATAAGTGAAACATTCAAGCATTACTATGACAGTCTGACAGGGTGGGAGGATGGGGGTGGGTCGGAGGTATGCATGGGGACATCAAAGCATATCATTGATATTCTAACAGGATGGGTGTGGATAGGTGAGGGGTGGGGTGATCAACAGAGACATACAGCTTATGGTTTATAATGGGCTAGGAACCCCAGATCCTTGTTAAGTCCTTTCTGTTGGGTGTTAAAATATTCAATCATTCTGACTTCAAAGGTCTTACGTTCTTGTATGGTTTTAAAGTTACTTTTCAGTATTCTCACTGTGAAATCACTGGTACAGTGTCCTGGTTCTGTGAAGTGCTGTCCCACCGGGGTGGGGGCCCTACTGGCTGTATTGTTCATGTGATATCTATGTAAATTGAATCTTGTCTTAAGCATCTGGCCTGTTTCTCCAATATAGCATCCTTCGTTTGCTGTAAGAAATTCAGTACACTTTAAGCATTTCCTGAAATTAGTGGTAGATCTTTTCTATTATTACAAAATATAACAACATTGGGTGTTCAATGTGACAATGCTTTGAAATTTTATTTGCAAATTGGTCATATAGTAAGATCTTGTTTTTACTATCTTCGTATGATTCGACAATTGAAGACTATATTGACTCAAGACAACTTGAAGAAACAGATATGCATTTGTCACAAGTAGACTTGATTATTGCAACTCTTTGTTGATTAGATTAAGTAAATCTATCCGCCAGCGTTTGCAATTAGTACAAAATATGTCTGCATGCTTGATAACTTGAGTCCAAGCAATTTGAAAATATGTCTCCTGTTCTTTATCATTTCCATCGGTTGCCTTTTGCAATCTGTATTAGTTTTTTTAGTTATTGTGTTTGGTCTACAAATCATTCTGTTTGAGATGCTCCGTCTATCAAAAAAACATACCGATATCATCTCTTCTCTCTTCTGCCAGGCGTCTTCTGCATCAGCCTCCTCATCTAGGAGATCTTCTGGCATGTCAAGAAGAGTGCCTACTACTCTCAGAGGCATAGGTATGCCACCTCATCTCACCAGCCTGCTGTGGCTCAGCCCCAGCGCGCTTATTCCCATCAACAGTGTGTGCCTAAGGCCCCTGCTGCTCCCCAGCTCCAGCAGAGCATAGCCGCTGTCAAAGTGTCAGTCCCAGATGACTTGCCAGTTAGGGGGAGTCTGAAGTTTTTCCATTAAAGATAGCACCTTATAACTTCAGACTGGTGGGTTCTCCAAATAGTCCATCTCAGATATGCCCTAAATTAGCTTCAGAACCCTCCAAATTGCCCACTGAGAACTCTTTACTTCAGCTCTCAGCACAAGCAGATACTTGCAGAGGAACTCATCCCTTTTGAAGTCTTATGCGGTCGAGCCCGTTCCACTTGGGGAAGAAGTGTGGGGATTCTATTCCAGGTACTTCCTTGTGCAGAAGAAGACGGGGGGGGGGGGGGGGGGGGGGGGATACATCCCATCCTAGACCTAAGGACCCAGAACAAATCCCTGGACAAAGAAAAGTTCAGGGTGGTTTCTCTGGCACCCTTCTCCCCCTTGAATCAGGAAAACGATTAGCTATCCCCTGTGAACTTAAAGGATGCATATACACACATCCCGATACTAGCATCCCACTGAAAGTATTTATGATTTTGGCTGGGAACACATCACTTCCAGTACTGTGTTTTGCCCTTTTGTCTCTCATCGGCTCCCAGGGTATTTACCAAATGTCTAGTGGTAGTTGCAGCGTCGCTGTGCAAACTGAAAGTCCATGTATTCCCATATCTTGTTTATTGGCTAATGAACAGCACATCGGAAGACAGTGCTCAAGAGTCCATGCAGAGGACTATTCGGGTGCTTAAGCTACTAGGGCTCATTTTTAAACTACCCCAAGTTCCATCTTCACCCTGCCCAGCAATTGGAATTCATTGGAGCCGTGCTTGATACTTAGAAGGTTTGAGCTTTTCTTCTGGGGCTAAGAGCAAACTCTCTAGTGGCACTGGCTTCTCAGGTTCGAGCATCTCAGCAGGTCACAGCTCAGCAGATGTTGAGATTGTTGGGTCACACCACAGTGTATGTGACACCCATGACACGCCTTCACATGAGAACTTCACAGTGGACCCTGGTCTTTCAGTGGTGCCAAGCCATGGGAGGTCTGGAAGATGTCATCCGAGTGTCCCCGGAGCTTGTTCGCTCTTTGTTGTAGTGGACCGTTTGATCCAATTTTACTCTGGGACTTCAATTCCAAATTCCTCAGCCACAAAAAGTTCTGATGACGCATGCATCTCTCCTTGGTTGGGGAGCTCCTTTAGATGGGCTTCACACTCCAGTTGCTTGGTACACCCGGGAAACGGATCTCCAGATCAATCTCCTTGAGCTTCAGGCAATCTGGAATGCTCTAAAGGCTTTCAGAGATGGGCTGCCTACAATTTGTACTCATTCAAATGGACAATCAGGTTACCATGTATTACACCAACAAGCAGAGGGGCACCGGATCCCGCCGTCTGTGTCAGGAGGCCATCCAGATATGGTGTTGGGCTCATTGGCATTGCATGTTCCTTCGAGCCACTTATCTTACGGGCAGCCTGGCCAACAGACTGAGCAGGGTTATGCAACCACACAAGTGGTCTGTCAATATGGGCGTTGCCCGAGTGTTGATCTGAGCATGGGGCCCTCTCTCGGTGGATCTCTTTGCTACTCACATGAATCACAAGGTCCCTCGGTTCTGTTCCAGGCTTCAGGACCAAGACAGACTAGTGTCAGATGCCTTCCTCCTTCATTGGGGGGACAGGTCTTCTGTATGTGTATTCTCCCATTCCTCTCATGGGGAAGACTTTGCTGAAACTCAGGCAAGATTGCGGGACCACGATTCTGATAGCACCTTACTGGCCTTGGCAGATCTGGATCCCTCTTCTGGAGTTATTCTCTGAAGAACCATTGATATTGGAGTGTTCTTCCGACCCTTATCACGCAGAATGAGGGGTTTCTTCTGCATCCCAACCTTCAGTCTCTGGCCATCACAGCCTGGATGTTGAGAGCTTAGAATTTGCTTCCTTGGGTCTTTCAGAGGGTGTGTCCTGGTCTTTCTGGCTTCCAGGAAAGATTCCACTAAGAGGTGTTACTCTTTTAAATAGAGGAGGTTTGCCCTAGATCCTATTTCCTGCCCATCACAGACCCTGCTTGAATACCTTCTACATCTTTCTGAGTCTGGTCTCAAGACCAACTCTGTAAGGGTTCATATCATCAATGTGTAGAGGGTAAGCCCACTCTGGACAGCCTCTAGTTGTTCGCTTCATGATAGATTTGCTTTTGTCAAAACCCCTGTCAAATCTCCGCCTGTGTCATGGGATGCCAATATCATTCTCGCCCAGCTGATGAAGATCTCCTTTTGAACCACTGGATTCCTGCCTTCTGAAGTACTTGACCTGGAAGGTCATTTTCTTGGTGGCTGTTACTTCAGATAGTAGGGTCAGTGAGCTTCAGACCTTAGTAGTGGATGCCTATTATACTAAGTTTTCATCACAACAGGGTAGTTCTCCACACACACCCTAAGTTCCTGCTGAAGGTGGTGTTGGAGTTGTATCTGGACCAGTCAATTGTCTTGCCAACATTTTTTCCCCAACATCATGCCCATCTTGGCGAGAGCACCTTGCACACCTTGGACTACAAGCGAGCATTGACCTCCTACGTGAAGTGAACTAGGCCCCATAGTCCGCCCACCTTTTTATTTCTTTTGATCCCAACAGGATATGGGTTGCCATTGGTGAAACGCACAATCTCTAACTGGCTGGTAGATTGCATTTCTTTCACTTATGCCCAGGCTGGGCTGACCCTGGAGGGTCATGTCAAGGCTCACAATGTCAGAACCATGGCTGCGTCGGTAGCTCACTTGCAATCAGTATCCATTGAAGAAATTTGTAAGGCTGCGACATGGTCTTCAGTCCACACATTTACATATCATTACTGCCTTGAGCATGATACCAGATGCAACAGTCGGATCTGGCAGACAGTTTTGCAGAATCTGCTTGGGGTCTAGAATTCAACTCCATCACCCCCCGGCCCGTTTTATTCTGTTCCAGGCCACACTCCCACTTAATTTGTATATAGTTTTAGGTTAAATTGAGTACTGTCCTCGCTGTTGCGAGGCCCAGATGACCAATGTTTGTTGTTTTCTGTGAGCCTGGATGCTATGGATACACCAATTATGAGAATTATGGCCTGCTTGTCCTCGGAGAAAGCAAGATACTTACCTGTAGCAGATATTCTCCTAGGACAGCAGGCCTTATATTCTCACAAACCCTCCCACCTCCCCTTGGGGTTGTCTCCATTTTTTTCTTTTTATGCTGTAGTATTTAACTGTGGTAACTGCGGTCTTGTGGTGGGCAGGAAGACACTCGTTCAAGCTCTTTTAAAGCTTGTTAAAAGCTCCGGATTGGGCAATGCGGGATTGCATTACCCAATTGTGAGAATATAAGACCTGCTGTCTTTGGAGAATACCTTCTACAGGTAAGTATCTTCACAATACCAATGAAACACCTAATAAACACATATTAGAACAATCAAATAACGTAGATATGATGCTAATACTTTTCTTAACATGTAGCTGAGGGGCCAAGTGCAGGTATATAGATGGGGACAAAATGGGTAGTTTAGAGTCAGTCAGGATAAGTAGATGGATGGCTATACTCAAGACACCTTCTTCGTACAGTTAAACAAGATATAAGGAACTGGTCTAAGTTACAGTGTGTGGTCGGAACAGAATTAGCTATTAATGTGAACACATTTAACACCATTGAAGTGTTCTTTGGTTCTAGCATTTAAGCAGTAGAACTCTGTCTCATGGACTAATTACCCGCATACATGTGGATGAACCATAACACCTGGCTTCTGGAGGAATACAAAGGATATTGAAGATATTCATGTAGGCTTTATCATATTAAGGTGATGAACTACCTTGTGGAACCCCCAGTCTTGTCTCCTGACACTTTGGAAGGAGCCAGTAGTCCAAATAAGAGCCATCATGAAGGTAGTTGATATAGAAGAGCAGGTGTCTATGTACCTTTGAACAGAACACAGACATCAGAGCTCTTGGCTTTAATTTACTCAAACACTTTCTCTTTGTCATTTTCTCCTCATCAGTACTGGGTTAATATTCTGTCTCATTTAATGTGCAAAAAAAAGAAGCAGATACACTCTCAGTGCCTAAGTTATGGAGTTGAAATACACATCCATCTTATTTAGTCGGGAGGGAAATAAAACCCTCTTCTGTCCTCTTTTAGAAAGCCTCTTTTAGACCTTTATATTAAAAGTAAGTGCTTGGCTATGTTAAGATATAATGTTTCTATGCATAGTCATGATTTTAAAAAATATTGAGGTTTTTTATGATGTATGAGGAGAGACTTGCTGACCTGAACATGTATACCCTGGAGGAAAGGAGAAACAGGGGTGATATGATACAGAAGTTCAAAAATTTGAAAGGTATTAATCCACAAATGAACCTTTTCCGGAGACGGGAAGGTGGTAGAACAAGAGGACATGAAATGAGGTTGAAGGAGGGCAGACTCAAGAAAAACTTCAGGAAGTATTTTTTCACGGAGAGAGTGGTGGATATTTGGAATGCCCTTCCGAGGGAAGTGGTGGAGGTGAAAACGGTAACGGAATTCAGTCCTGTTCAGAAGAAATGGATCCTCAGAAGCTTAGCAGAGATTGGGTGGCAGCACCGGTGGTTGGGAGGCGGGGCTAATGCTGGGTAGACTTCTACGGTCTGTGCCCTGAAAATGACAGATACAAATCAAGGTCAGGTATACATATAAAGTAGCACATATGAGTTTATCTTGTTGGGCAGACTGGATGGACTGTACAGGTCTTTTTCTGCTGTCACCTACTATGTTACTATGATAAGAAAAGAGTCAAGCCAGTGCTGGCACACTACTGCTTAAAAGTATTAAAGGCAGACTTTTGAGGTCTTTATCCTCCTCTTATATATTCTTAATGAAAAAAAGATATATAGCTATAGTGCTGCTAGGTAGGGGCGTAGCCAGACTTCGGCGGGAGGGGGGGTCCAGAGCCCGAGGTGAGGGGGCACATTTTAGCCGTTCCACCGCCCCTCCCCCATCCCTTTTGACACCCGCCACTGCCAGTTACCTTTGCTGCGGGGGTCCCCAACCCTGCCAGCCGAGTCCCCTTTAGCGCCAGTCTCCGAGTCCGGCGCGTTTGCTGATCTGGATTCTGTTTCAGCAACGCACCGGAGACTGGCGCTGAAGAGGACTTCGGCTTGGCGGGGTTTGGGACTCCCGCCAGCAAAGGTACCTGGTGGCAGGAGGGGGGGTCGAATGTGGCATGGGAGGGTCGTCGGCAGGGGGGTGAAAGCAGGGGGCCAGGGCTAAATTCTGCGTGGGCCCATGCCCCGTGGCCCCACCTAGCTACACCCCTGCTGCTAGATGAAAGATTTTTCAGCCTATTTGTGGATAGATTTTTTGGGGATACCCACAATGAATATGCATGAGATAAATTTGCATACACTACCTCCTTTTTGGTGCAGATCTAGCTCATGCGTATTCATTCTGGGTTTCCTGAAAACCTGACTGACTAGGTGTTTCCTGAGGACTGGGGCCAAGATGCACTAACGACTCGTTAAAGCCCTTTCCTTACCGATTCCCTTAGCGAATCGGTAAGGAACGGGTATTCATCAAGGAAAAGGAATGCAAATGAGCTGCTCATTGTAGCTCCTTGCATTCTCTATTCCACGTGTAAACAGTCGCCGGTCGAGCATGTGCAGAGCATCCAAGCGTTATGCTGGCTGCTCTGCGCATGCCAAGGACGTCCTTCACTACATATAAAAAAAAAAACGAGTTGTGCCTATGGATTGTCCTTGGCCCCCCCCCCCCCCCCCCGAGATCGCTGCCGCTCCCCTTCCCCCCCTGCATTGAAATGACAGCTTCCCGCAACCCTGGCCTCCCCGCCATCCTCCGCACCCCCGAGGCCCCGCCCCCACTGCCCCCCCTGAGGTCGTCACCGCCACGCTGTTCCCTCCCTCCACCGGCCCCCTTCCGTCTGCCACCGAGCCGGGCCTTCACAGCACCTCTCACCTCAGTGTGAAGGCGCTGCAGCAAGCAACAGCTGATCGCTTCCCTTCGGACTTCCTCCTTTCCTCCCTGGCCCACCCTCGTCTAACGTAAGAACTCTGCTTTAAACTAATGACTCCTATCATTCCTGATTGATCTCATGGTGTTTGCAGCAAACAAGGCTTCCAGGGTTTTAAAACATCTGTGACTGCATGCATTTTTATTAAACAAATCTCATTGAAATAGTTAGCTATGAACCAGGGGTTATCAACCCAGTCCTCGGGACATACCCAACCAGCCAGGTTTTCAGGATACCTGCAATGAATATGCAAGAGATACATTTGTATACCACAGGGGGCAGTGCCAGCTAATTTATCTCTTGCATATTCACTGTAGGTATCCTGAAAACCTGGCTGGCTGGATGTGACCCAAAGACTGGATTGAGAACTCCTGCTATGGACTGATTTTTCGCTGTCTATTTCCCTTTGATGCATATGGGTTCTGTAGCATGATGAAGTAGAAGACTATATTAACACAGTCTGCAGTCTATACCACAGCCAGAATGGTTGCTTGAAAGCAATGAATACATTAAATGCACTATTCAATGAGGCGCATTAGTGGCACACTCTCAGGCTACAGTGGCCTTTCAGAGTTTTAAAAAGTATGAGCAGTTCAGATGCTGGTTATAATCAGAGAATGCTGTACAAACGTCTATTAACAATCAATTTTATGATAAATGTAGTTAGCAGATTCAGATTTCTTTTGTTTGAGATCTTTGTAATAAAAATATCTAATTATTGTATTTTAAATTAAAGCCGTGTTCAGCTAAAAAATCAGTGTATAGTGAATTGAAGCTACGTTTTATATTTGCTGCTGTATATTTGAACTCGCAATCTGCTTTTTCTCCTGTGTGGTAAGGAAATATGTGTTTACTAAAGCAAAAGTATCAGTACCAGTAGAGTTGATTGTATTTTAATCAGTTTGTCACCTACTCTTTGCAACAAAATATGCATTGCTGAGTTTTAGGAACAAAAGGATGTCAGTTTCACACTCGATTTCACTGTGTTCTGGAATGTAATAATATGTATGTATGTATGTAGTTGTAATGGTTAATCTGCATGTGCTTTGCAGATAACGAAAGTGAAGAAGCTGGTTTATTCTCTATGCCTCCCAAGGCATCTCCACCTTCATCTTCTACATACAATCCCAGCAACATGCCCACAACTAATTATACTGGCATACAGATCCCGCCTGGTGCCCATGCTCCAGCCAACACTCCAGCTGAAGTACCTCACAACACAGGTATGGAACAATCACTGCCACTGAGTGAAACTCAGTGTGTCTTTTCTTCTTTCCTTCCTTCCTTTCCTATAATATATGATAGTATTCCTTCCTAGCTAACATTTTAGCTTGTAAACCGCTTTATGTGTGTCATTTAAAGGCAGTTAGGGTCTCTAGACACCATGATTTTTGCTTACACATTTTTTTGAGAGCCAACAAGTTTGATTAACAAGAATTCAGTCCATGCCAGTTCAGTAGCTTGGTGATTGCCATGCAGAAGATCTCTGGTTTGATACCATAGTTAGATTTTTTTTCTGCAGCAGCATGTCCAGCCCCACCTGAGTGAATAATGTTCTCAGCTCCAGGGAGGTAGTTATGGTTTACATTGAAGAGTTGACACTGGGTGACCTAATTAAGGGCCCATACTTGCAAGAGTTAGGAAGGAACCCTGGTATATGGCCCCTGACTGAAGAACACTCACTGCAATGACTAGACTAGATATATGGGATGAAATATAAAACAGAAGAAAACTCCCCAGCTAGTTGTGAATAGAGATTCTTAGCAACAGAAACCCAGCCCTAATTCTAGATGATCCGGAAGCCTAAATGATCAGGTGGAAAACAAATCCTCCCACCCCTAAGAATTCATTCCAATGCTGTTTGAAATTGATAAGTCATCATAAAGTAGTATAATCCACTTTACTCTCTAGGATTGCCTTTTTGCAAATGTCAGCAAGGGTAGAGCTAGTCTGTTAATTCTGCAGACAAGCTACCAGGCAATCGGAACACATACACATATCATCAGCCATTTGAAGTACAATTCTGTAACCTAGTTGCTCATATTACATGCCAGTTTCGCCCATAAATGTTTAGAATACTAGCCCTTACACATGGATGTGCGCTAGAAGTACGTCAAGACACTATTCTGCAAATACTCACTTAACTTATGTAACATGTATCTGCAAGGGGGACGCACACATGGGTGAAACATGGGCAGGACATAGGTATATCTCCCACTTACGCGGGTAACTTATACACTACTGTAAGTTACACACATCCCTGCCATATTTAAGTTCTTACACTGGGACTGGGGTAACTCTGGGCACCTAAGTGATAGGTGCACCGATACCAGATTATGCTAGTAATGCCTCGGGGCACCTACATGGAGGGACCCAGTTGTAGAATTGCCTCCTTGATATTCAAAAATTACACAAGCTTCCTTTTATTAAGCTTTCTGGAACACTTGTTTTGTAGTGTCGTCATTAGAGTAGCGTCATATTACCAGTGTAAGCATGTTTGGTGGTCTAATATTAATGCACTTAGACTGCAGATTAAACAGGGTGTAGCTATGTGAATGCATTTCAGATTATTTTTTGTAAATATAAGCCATATATTTTTGTTTCAAATATTGTGAAAGCATGCCCAGATTTGGTATAGAACTGCATACCATTCTAGCACTGTAGGACTTGCCAACATATAAGCCAACCTGATAAGCAAAGGCCTCTATGATGAGAACCATTTTCTTTACATATATAGTGTGTTGTAGTAGTAATGTGGCCTTATAAAGGGGTACTCTCATCTTTATGTTGGTATTGTACTTTTTTGGGATCTTGCCAGGTACTTGTGACCTGGATTGGCCACTGTTAGGAACAGGATGCTGGGCTTGATGGACCTTCGGTTTGTCCCAGTATGGCAATACTTTTGTACTTATTCTGTAATGGATTAGGTGCATAAATTTGCCTTTATAGAATACTGGTTTGGTGTCTAGATTTTGAGCGCCTAACGTTTAGCGTCCTCTGTAGAGTTACCCCATATATACCACACTACTGCCTAGACCCGACCTGAGTCATGTACAGTGCCCTCAGTCAAGCAGTACTGAGTAGTGTTCCATAAGAACTATCCAGCTTTTGCTTCCACATTTGAGCAGTTTCCCCATTAACACTAGGGAAGTTTTCTCAGACGTGAAGCAACCCTGAACTTGGGAGTTATTTGTGCGTGTGAATCAATCATGCACGTTGATGGGGAAAGCAAAGATGCTTACCTCTAACAGATGTTCTCCATAGACAGTAGGATTAATAATGTACACAGTCCCACCTACTTCCCTAAGAGTTGATTCTTAGCCTTAACTAGGACAGTGAGGGAACTGCTGTGCATGGGAAGGGTAACAGTAAAGTTGCCCTGTCCTAATGCTGTTGTATATCACCTACTTGCGTACTTACTTAATCCAGATAAACATTTGGAACATCTGTGGAATCGATCTCTCCTTTTTTCACCTTAGAGACCAAATGCCAGGAGCTCTCAAATATCACTTTTCCGTACAGCATTAGACAAGTCACCTTTGCAGTACACATCTATATAAGAGAGGCCTTATACTCCTAAATTTGTTAAAGCAGAATTTACGTCTTAAAAAGTCAAATTCCTCCTTGGCCAGGTCTGCTCTTGGTCTGAGTAAAGTTTGATGCTTTGTTTTTAGTGTATGCAGAGTTATCCTTGTATGTATTTCACCTCATACTCCCATCAGCTCTACTCACGCTGCTAATCAAAAGACCAGGAATTCTAACTAGTCTGCTAGGCTCAGGGCCAGTGTGGTGGCAGTATTCATTGTTGTGCTTTCAGGAAAAATGGAAATGATTTGAAAGCACAAATCATTTTTCACTCAAATTCATTGCAAAATGATTGAGAGCACGAATATCTTTGCCTACTGGAAGTTTGTGAGTGAAGCAGATGTTTCCCTTGTTCCTTGCCTTCCTATTTCTTAGAATGACATACTCTTTCTAACGTAAGAGTTCAGTTAATGATACTTCCCTTTCTTATCAAAGGGAAATCCGTGAGATATCTGAGTTCCTCTTTGTATTTTAGTACAACACTTTTTATTTTATTTCTAGCATTATTAAAAAGTATTCTAGACATTAGCAGCTCTTTGTATATTGACCTGACTTCAGGAAGGAAGGTTTAGCTCCCAAAATCTGGTCAAAAATGTTTTAAGCTAATAAAAAGGTATTCCATTATATTCTATACTTTATTAGCATTTATTTTTATGCTGTTTTTTTATCGGCAGTATTTTGACGTGGTGCATGTACATTAGGTAGGCCGTATTCGCAATTAATATTTTCCATTCTGTGATTATGGCAGAATTCCTTTTGTCAATAGGGCTCTAGATGTTCTAAAAGTGTGTGTTGTGTTGTCTTAGCACATTCCTTTTTCTTTTCATTTTTTTTTTAATGCTCCCACTCATTGTAAATTTGTTGCTCACTTGTAATAGATGTTTTCTGTAGACAATAGGATTGATAAGACGTGGGTGATGTCATCCAATATGCCAGGATGGAGCTGCTCTTCTAGAGCTCAAAACTGGATGCAAATTTCTGAGCATGCACAGCATTTCTTGTATGCAGTAGTCTGCTCAGTTGGTTTTAGAGTTCAAAGTAAGCAACTCTTGGAAGGAATTGTGTGCCTTATCAACCCTACTGTCTATGGAAAACTTGTTAACAGGTGAGCCACATTGCTTTTTCAGTCGACAAGTATGATTGATTCAGGCATGCATGGATGACTGCCAAACATTTATTTATTTACATATACATATGTAAATACATACTTGTAAATATACATATGTAAATACATACTTGTACATAAGGCTGTACAAGTTTTATTTTGTCCTAGTTTTTAGGGCAATTTCAAGTTATTAGCTCATGGAAACAGATTGGCCAGCACCATTTGACCAAAGGCACTGTCCTGTGCTAGAACTTGGTCTAAGCAATAATAGAGTGAAAGTATGAAGAAAGGACTAAGTAGCTGTCAATAGCTCCAAAGTCTACCTTGTTTTGCAGTAGCTGTAATTTGATGAGACATGACTTTGGAACGGAAGGGAGCATCCACATGATTATAGCAGAATTGTATACAAGAAGCCTGTCAGTTAGCTGAAGTCCTTTTTGCAGTTGGCATACCAGGTCTGTTAGGATTGAATCAGATGAAAAGTTAGTCAATTTTTTCTAAACATTTCAGTTGTGTTTAAGCAGCACATGAGAGCCCATTTAGAGCCCAGATTTTGGAAGACTGTCTCATGAGAATTTGAATGGGCTTTGAAGCAAGGCAGAAAGGACTCTACTCATTTAGGTGAAATAGTGTCTTCACTTTAGGCAAGAATGTGAGATGTGTCTGAGGAATAACCTTGTAATCATGTGCATTGCCTGAACTTCTTATACTCTTCTAGCTGAAGTGATTGTTACTAGGAAGAAAGTCTTTCCAAGTTTGGAATTTCAGAGTTGCAATTTCCAGAGGTTCAAAAGGAGACTTCAGTAAATGATGTGAGGAACAAATTTAGATCCCACAGAACGAGGGGTTTTCTTAATGGAGATTTTATATGATACAGACTTTTTATGAAACAAGCAACAGTATGCAGTTGTGAGGCTATTAGATTGTAAGCTCTTTGAGCAGGGACTGTCTTTCTTCTACAGTGGGGGAAATAAGTATTTGATCCCTTGCTGATTTTGTAAGTTTGCCCACTGACAAAGACATGAGCAGCCCATAATTGAAGGGTAGGTTATTGGTAACAGTGAGAGATAGCACATCACAAATTAAATCCGGAAAATCACATTGTGGAAAGTATATGAATTTATTTGCATTCTGCAGAGGGAAATAAGTATTTAATCCCTCTGGCAAACAAGACCTAATACTTGGTGGCAAAACCCTTGTTGGCAAGCACAGCGGTCAGACGTCTTCTGTAGTGATGATGAGGTTTGCACACATGTCAGGAGGAATTTTGGTCCACTCCTCTTTGCAGATAATCTCTAAATCATTAAGAGTTCTGGGCTGTCGCTGGGCAACTCGCAGCTTCAGCTCCCTCCATAAGTTTTCAATGGGATTAAGGTCTGGTGACTGGCTAGGCCACTCCATGACCCTAATGTGCTTCTTCCTGAGCCACTCCTTTGTTGCCTTGGCTGTATGTTTTGGGTCATTGTCGTGCTGGAAGACCCAGCCACGACCCATTTTTAAGGCCCTGGCGGAGGGAAGGAGGTTGTCACTCAGAATTGTACGGTACATGGCCCCATCCATTCTCCCATTGATGCGGTGAAGTAGTCCTGTGCCCTTAGCAGAGAAACACCCCCAAAACATAACATTTCCACCTCCATGCTTGACAGTGGGGACGGTGTTCTTTGGGTCATAGGCAGCATTTCTCTTCTTCCAAACACGGCGAGTTGAGTTCATGCCAAAGAGCTCAATTTTGTCTCATCTGACCACAGCACCTTCTCCCAATCACTCTCGGCATCATCCAGGTGTTCACTGGCAAACTTCAGACGGGCCGTCACATGTGCCTTCCGGAGGCAGGGGGACCTTGCGGGCACTGCAGGATTGCAATCCGTTATGTCGTAATGTGTTACCAATGGTTTCGTGGTGACAGTGGTCCCAGCTGCCTTGAGATCATTGACAAGTTCCCCCCTTGTAGTTGTAGGCTGATTTCTAACCTTCCTCATGATCAAGGATACCCCACGAGGTGAGATTTTGCGTGGAGCCCCAGATCTTTGTCGATTGACAGTCATTTTGTACTTCTTCCATTTTCTTACTATAGCACCAACAGTTGTCTCCTTCTCGCCCAGCGTCTTACTGATGGTTTTGTAGCCCATTCCAGCCTTGTGCAGGTGTATGATCTTGTCCCTGACATCCTTAGACAGCTCCTTGCTCTTGGCCATTTTGTAGAGGTTAGAGTCTGACTGATTCACTGAGTCTGTGGACAGGTGTCTTTCATACAGGTGACCATTGCCGACAGCTGTCTGTCATGCAGGTAACGAGTTGATTTGGAGCATCTACCTGGTCTGTAGGGGCCAGATCTGTTACTGGTTGGTGGGGGATCAAATACTTATTTCCCTCTGCAGAATGCAAATAAATTCATATACTTTCCACAATGTGATTTTCCGGATTTAATTTGTGATGTGCTATCTCTCACTGTTACCAATAACCTACCCTTCAATTATGGGCTGCTCATGTCTTTGTCAGTGGGCAAACTTACAAAATCAGCAAGGGATCAAATACTTATTTCCCCCACTGTATGTTTGTGCAGCACTGCGTATGCCTTGTAGCGCTATAGAAATGCTAAATAGTAGTAGTAGTAGTGAGGCTGGAAGTTTATTCACTGGAGTGTGTGGTAAGCTAACAGTCTTGAAAGTCAAGATATAGTAGTTTAAGGCCGATGTACAGCAGACACAGTTTAACATAAAACTTACAATTTTGTTAGCAGCATAACAATAGTAAACTGAACAAGTATAAACATAAATACAATAGATGAGTGAACTTGAAAACAGCAAATTGAAACCTAATAACAGGACTACCATGAAACAGGGTCAAAAATATACACATTTCACAGCCTGAAATTCAAACAACAGAGATATAATTGTGAACTGAAGGGCAATATATTAAAATCCAAACAAACAAATATAAACATTCCATCAGCTAAGGACCAGGACTGTAATCCTGAGTCAGGAGCAGAATGTGCAATCAGAAGTGTAGCCAGGATTTGATGTCAGGGGGAGCAAACTTTTTATAAAATAGGCATCAGTGTGAAGCTGAAGGGCTGAACTGCATAGATGTCATTTTATTCGAAATACATTTGGGAGAGCAACAGCTACCCTTGCACCCTACTTAGCTGCACCTCTGTGTGCAATGACTCAGCTAGAATCTAACGAATGATGCAAGACAACCTTGAGAAAGGGTATTTACACCAAATTGCAGGGTATCTGGGGCTGACATGACAGGTTTCTACATGATTGGCAAGTTTCACTGTTTTATTGAAAATTTTCAATAATGAAAACAATAACACAATATCTATCAAAACAATGTTGGATGGTGTTTACAATGGAAGGATTACAATCAGCAGTTGGTAGAAAACAGATGTATTTATACTAAACAAACTGAAAATACAGCACAGCTAAGTATTAATCTGAGGATTTTCCCCAAAATGTCTCATGGGAGACCATGAGGGACATTTTCAATATGACGTCCAAGTCCTACTTTGAATGTTTTGCTCAAAATGTCCAGAATCCAAATAGCAAATATAACGCAGGGGTGTGCTGGTAAATTGTTAACAGGGGGCTCTCTCTCGCCAGCAAAGTAAAAGAGAATTCAGGAGGGGCCCAAGCCCACATTTTGGGATCCATTTATTAAAGTAGCCATGGAGAACCGGCTCCCAAAATTCTTAAAAACTTAACAAACGACTCTCGAGAGCCTGCGAGAGCCTGCTCCAGACACCACTGAATATAAGGCTCTGTTTACTAAGCCACGCTGTACGCGTACTAACTTTTTAGCATGTGCTAATGCTAGAGATACTCATATATTCCTACGGGTGTCTCTAGTGTTAGTGCATGCTAAAAAGTTAGCGCGCCTACAGCGCAGCTTAATAAACAGGGCCCATAGTGATTTTCGAAATGGCAAAAATGCTTTTTTTTTTTTTTAATTGCCACTTTCTAGATGTTTTTGTACTCTGTGCTTTTATCTTTTTGGTCCATTAAAAAAAAAAAAAGTCCAAGTGAAAAATGCACAAAATCAAGCCATTGGGATGTAGGAGGAGCCAGCATCCTTAGTAGATTGGCCACACAAGTATCCCAGGAGAGCAGTGGGGCACTGCAGTAGATTTCACATAAAACCTCTCAGGTTCACATCTCACCATTGCTCCTTTATAGATTGATCCCTCCAAAACCCACCAAAAACCTACTGTACCCAACTATACACCACTACAATAGCCCTTGTGGCTGCAGGTGTCACCTATATGTGGAGTGGAGGAGTGGCCTAGTGGCTAGAGAATGCAGATAACTAATGTAGCCTTGAAATACTCATAGGCTGTCCAAGTATCAGTGGCCGATGCTGTCTCAGCACAGTACCATTTATAGTACCACTGTGGCCTATACAGTCAGGGAATGAATTGGCTGTGCTCAGTAAGAAACATATAAGTACATAAGTAATGCCACACTGGGAAAAGACCAAAGGTCCATCAAGCCCAGCATCCTGTCCCTGACAGCGGCTATCCAGGTCAAGGGCACCTGGCAAGCTACCCAAACGTACAAACATTTTATACATGTTATTCCCGAAATTGTGGATTTTTCCCAAGTCCATTTCGTGGCAGTCTATGGACTTGTCCTTTAGGAAACCGTCCAACCCCTTTTTAAACTCTGTCAAGCTAACCGCCTTCACCACGTTCTCTGGCAATGAATTCCAGCGTTTAATATGCGTTGGGTGAAGAAAAATGTTTCTCCTATTTGTTTTAAATTTACTAACACTGTAGTTTCATCGCATGCCCCCTAGTCCAAGTATTTTTGGAAAGCGTGAACAGACGCTTCACATCCACCTGTTCCACTCCACTCCTTATTTTATATACCTCTATCATGTCTCCCCTCAGCCGTCTCTTCTCCAAGCTGAAAAGCCCAAGCCTCCTTAGTCTTTCTTCATAGGGAAGTCATCCCACCCCTGCTATCATTTTTGTCGCCCTTCGCTGCACCTTTTCCAATTCCACTATATCTTTCTTGAGATGCAGCAACCAGAATGGAACACAATACTCAAGGTGCGGTCGCACCATGGAGCAATACAATGGCATTTATAACATCCTCACACCTGTTCTCCATACCTTTCCTAATAATCCCAACATTCTATTCGCTTTCCTAGCCGCAGCAGCACACTGAGCAGAAGGTTTCAGTGTATTATCAACGACGACACCCAGATCCCTTTCTTGGTCCGTAACTCCTAATGTGGAACCTTGCATGACGTAGCTATAATTCGGGTTCTTTTTTCCCACCTTGCACTTGCTCTCATTAAACGTCATCTGCCATTTAGCCACCTAGTCTCCCAGCAACTCCTGTTTGGAAGGGAAGAAGGAGACAAACAGGACAGAGCACAAATTTTCGGATTCCACCATAAACACATGGCCTGTTTCAGCCAAAACCAAAATTATGGCTGTAAATTAAAATGGCATTTCAGCCAAATCTGGCAAGAAAAAGGATTTTGGGCCAGTTTCGGCACCATAACAAAACTGAAATTCAGCCAGCTTCTACAGATGAGTAACTTAATCTGATGAACAGTTGTCCCTAGGTATAGGGGTAGAGAGAGAGATACTGAGAAGCTATGGAATGAATGTACTTGTAAGTCAGTAAGAAGAGTTTGAGCTTTATATGGAAACAAATAGGGAGCCAGTGAAGTAACTTGAAGAGAAGGGTTGTGGGAGTATAGTGACACTGATGGAAAATAAGTTGTGCAGCAGAGTTTTGAACTGATTGAAAGGTAGAGAGATGGTTTAATGGTAGACCTGTGAGGAGCAAGTTGCAGTAATCAAAGCAGGATATGATGAGTGTGGAAAACGAACTACTTAGCCATCTTGGGGTTCATTTTCAAAACAACAAAAAAATAAACATCAAAAAAGTCATAAGGTGGCAGAAGGATGTTTTTCTGGCGGTGTTAAGACACAATTCTTTTTAAGGTTTTAAAATGTAATTCTTACTGTTAGCTGCGTCAATCCTATTTTTTTTTTTTGGGGGGGGGGAAGCATATAAATATTAGATGTAATGTAAGAATTCTTCCCCCCCCCCCCCCCCATACATCTGGCTTGTTTTGAGACATTATTTTTTCCTGCCAAAAATGGTCCTAAAAGATAGATGCACTGAGCTAAAAAAAAAAGAAAGTCTAGCAAATGGCCATTTTTTGAAACAAAAAGTGGGCATTTTTCTGGTTTCAAAAAATGACCATGTTTGCTACTTGATTTTTGGACATCATATCGAAAATGCCCCTCCTTGTTGACCTACTTTAGATATTAGATGTCCTCATATGGAGATCCCTGTAACCAACCCCCCCCCCCCCCCCCCCCCCCCCCCCCCCACAATCAAAGGGATCTAGGAGGCCCTGTACATTGGATGAAAGTGAGTCAGAGGATGGAGGAAATTAATGCTCTGGCTCATCCTTCAAATCTGAAGTACATAAGAGCAAGACAGTGGGATCTGAATGGTTATCTTTGTCTCAGGAGTAAGTCTCTAGAGGAGTGCAACAGCTCTTAAGGGCATGATGGCAAAGGAACTTTAATATAAGTTTTTGAAGTAATCCTTGACAAAACCAGCAAACATTTTCTGCAACCTGAAGAGAGGTGGAAGATGAAGACTCATCCACCCCTATAACCATCACTGGCCTAGACAGAGTAGGCCATTGCACAAGGGATTGCACAGAAGTGGGTTTGTCTGAGCTGAGCATGTCTTTCACTGTGTTGGATGACTCCGCGGAGAGATACTGGCACTGTGTTTTTGGGTTTATGCACTTGATGGCTTATTGCACTTGATGTACCACCCTTCCTGAAAACATAATCAAGAAGAAATAGAAAAAAATGCCAAAATCAATTAATAGGACAGAGGTGATGCACAGGAAGTGAGTTGTGCAGAAAGTGGGAGGAAAGTCTGCAGTGATATGTTTATTTTTCATCAGTGCATTGGTCAGAGTTGACAAAAGCAGCTTTCCCCTCAGGCTTTTGAAGGTGCTCAAGAAACATCCATGCTGCTAGCCTCAAAAGCTTCAGAAGGAACTGGATGTGCCATTACCATTGCCTGAAGAAAAATGACAAAAACAGTGTCAGACTATAGTTTAAACAATTATATGGGAAGGCTTTGTTTTGCATGTGTTTGCCTGAACAGAAAAAACAAAGCTGAAGAGACTCCGAAGGCCCAAGAATGCTCAGAACCTTACACTAAGTTCTGAGTTCTGGACAGCTATTCCTCCCAGTGCCGTCAGGTGATGCCCCCCTACTTGTCTGACTTAAATCCTACTCATTGACGGAGAATGTAAATCTCTGTGCATGGCACAAGGTGCTCTATGTTGTAGGCCAGATTCCCAGACAAAGAAAACTGGAACTGGGAATAAATAAGCGATAGCTCAACTAAAGAGGAAGCTCAGTTTCCCTATGTAACTAATTATCTGGTCTGTAGTGAATTGTTACTTTTTCACGTCAGAAACAAGTTTTGTGATATTAACAGGATTGTGCCCAACAGATTCCTTTAAGATGTAGGAGGTAGCTGAAGCTTTCTGTATGATATGTTTTTGATGTCCACAGTTGCTGACAACAAAATAAGCAAAATTCTAAGTATGGGAGATTCAGCGTACTTTATATTTTGCTTTTCACAAGCATTTCGGGAAAAAGTGAACAAAAGAAGAAAACTAAAGAATTCCATAGAATATCAGAATAGCCATGCAAACCCTTTTAAGATTGCTAGAGAAACGGCTTCGAAAAGAATCCCAAACTGTGATGAAGTTGCCCAGAAAGATTCGTCTCTCTTTCCTCCCCCCTTCTGAGTTAACTTTGTTCACTTACAGGTCTTTTTCTGCCGTCACCTACTATGTTACTATGTTCATCTCTGTCAGATTGTTTGATAAGTTATTTCACTCGTTTGCCTCTTTAACCCACTTTGATGAGCATCACATAGTATAAGTAGAAAAGCAAATATCTCATTGCTATAAAATGATAAATCCTATGGTGATGTTTTTATTAGCTGTATAATTTTTGGGAATGATAGATTTTATTATATGTATTTGGGTTATTGGGGATGTATGAGAGGTTGATATATTTAATTTTTATCATATTGTTTTATGTAACTCGCTTCCAACTGAGGTGAGAAGAGTGTAATTAAGTGGAACTAAATAGATGGAAAATAGAAAATACAGTTAACATACTCTTCAGGTGTTTTTGAGTGACATACTGAAAAACTTAAGGGGTTTTGAAACTTGAATATATTAGACATTCTCAGTTGCTAAGAATTGTGAGATGTTCAGCAAAATGTCAGAAACTTGAAAAGTGTGCATTTCCTGTTTGTTGTACATTTATACAACCAAATTCCAATCTCCAGGTCTGGGAACATTGATGGGTCCCAGAAGGTTTGTGCATGAGTCAGGAGATTAAGCACTGTTCTAGTCGGGAAAATAAAAAATTATAAAAGCAAAACCAAAAGATTGCTAGTCTATAAATTAATATTATAAAATACAACATTTTAAAATGATTTTTGTGGGCGAGTTACAGCTTAGAAATGCTGCTTGTACAGAAGGAGTATAACTGGTGATTAGCCATTCTTTTTGTATAGCTGTTCGTTGTCATTGGTGTTTTTGTTTTCATTTTGAACTAAGTTGTTTGTGTTTTATGTGTGTGTTGTATTTTAAATGTTTGTGCACAGCTCAGTAATTGGCCTTTATGTTAATCATATCCAGGGGTATCTAGCAATCCTATCGTCCAGCCCACTTCACAGAACATCCCTGTGGTAGATCCTTCTCTGTACACTGTTACACCACAAGGTAAGATTGTTTGACTTTGTTTTTCTTCCAGTTTTTTCCCCATTTGTTAAAGCATTACAAAATATCCATGGGGAGTTAAAGAAAAAAAAACATACCTGAAAAAAAGTTGCTTTCTCTCTGGGTTTGAGCAAGGTACAAATTATCTATGAACTGTTCCCTGACAGGGTCCAGCATTCAAAAACGTGAATGCTGAAGTTGAATTGTCCTGAATTCTTTCCCTCTAGCCTTTTATATAGCCGTATAGTTTTTTTTTTAATTTTATACATACCAAATGGTTAGCAGTATTTTAAATTTTCAGTATTACATTGATACTTATCAGAAATTTTAAGTCACAATGCCCTTTATTGGTATTCTGTGTTATGAATTTGGAGTAAGCAGCATGAAATCTACATTTTAGGATCCTGTTAGGCAGTTGTAAGATGGATTGGCCACTGTAGGAGCAGGATACTACTAGGCTTAATGGACCTTTTTGTTCTGACCTAGTAAGGCAATTATGCTCTTATGTTTATTTTATTTTATTTTTTTTTTGAAGCTGAGGCTCAGTAAGCAGATACAGAAATAGGAGAAATTAACTATTAAAAGTGAAAATAAATGTAAAGGTTTTGTATCTTACCGTAGTATTGCTTATTAACCCTCTTCACTGCCGGTGTGGATGTTCTGAGGAACCCCTGAGGGTCAGGGAAGAAGGGATCTGGAGAGGAGCAAGATGGGTAGATTTCATACCCGGGATTCCAACTACAAGTCCCAGGATCCTAGGGGCTGGGAAGCCACACCCCCACGCAGGCATAAGTTTCCCAAGAGCCGGAGGAGGACTACAGTTCCCAAAAACCCCTGCAAAGCCCTGGGGGACAAGCAAAGGGAACAGCAAGGGAACTATAAGTCCCAGGATCCCGAGGGAGAGGAGGGGGATTGGCTGAGGAGGAATAATCAGGAGGGAGAGGACCAGCTGGGGACCATAAAGGGAGAGGAGCCCATGGAATGGGAGGTGGAGAAAGAGGTCTGAGAGGAGATCCAAGCCCAAGATGACTGGGGAAGTGAGCCCATGGGGATTGCTGCTCTAGCTCAGGTACAAGGGAAGAAGTTGAAAGGCTTCATAACAAACCTTCAAGGCTGGGGAAAGCTTGGAGGAAAAGGTAAGCAGCTGTTCCACTCAAGGGGAGAGAGGTGCTGTGCTGTAAAGCAGTGCATGATTTCAGCTGTAGCCAGAAGTCAGATCCAGCTAGAGAAACAGGTAGTGACTTGAACTGTGTCCAGGAACCTGGCCATGTTGGGGAAGCAGTGAGTGATTTAAACTATGTCCAGAAGTCATGCCATGCTGGGGAGGCAGTGAGTGATTTAAACTGTGTCCAGAAATCATGCCATTCTGGGGAAGCAGTGAGTGATTTAAACTGTGTAACAGGTAGGGGGGGATGGGCCTTGGGTCCGCCTGCCTGAAGTGCACTGCAGTACCCCCTAAAACTGCTCCAGGGACCTGCATACTGCTGTCAAGGAGCTGGGTATGACATTTCAGAGCCACCTTCCATGGGGCAAAAAGTTTGATGAAAGAACATGGCTCCTTAATTAGCTGTTCTTGAATGTGCAGGTTTACAAAATCCACTATTTGCTGATATAATAAACAGCACTTAGATACACATTTAGCAAAATCGCCACATACATAATCTATATTTAACTATTATACATGTATTAATATACCCCTTGTTACACTGCTTTTATTTGAAATGTGAATTTCTAAAATGAACTCTTTCAGTTGTACATGGTGACATTTCTACATCCACTGTGGTATCATTCATGTTTCATAAAAATGCTTGGTGTGCGCCATACCTTTTAAAAACACTTGCCTAGTTTACACAGTCACACCTAAATGTCCATTTTGCTACCTACATGACCTGTACAAAGATATCCTCCCAATATCATAACACAGCTGTATTTGCCCAATTATAGTTGTGGTGGTGATAAGAGAAAATCCCTAATATTTAAAACAGAACACAGCTTCTCTTCTAAATTCATTCAGCTTCTTGTCTAGAGATTTTTTTTTCCCCTGTTCAAAATGCCCTTTTCAACTTAGGCAATCACATTTTTAAATGCATATTTAAAACACTCGGGGAGGCTGATGGGTGTTGGCTTGGGTTGAAATTGACTGTCAGGTTTCAGTAAAGAATGTAGTTCCTAGATCAATATTTATTTTGGACTAAGTTTGGATTGTGTCGGTGATGCTATAGTATTTCCCACGTGTTGCTTTGTTTTTATTTCTGATCTTGGCCTAAATATTTTAACCTAGAAATTTAGAATAATGTTATTAGTTAATATGCCATATGTAGGGAAAAGAATCCTCTTGAAACAAATTTCACGTTTCTGTTCTCTCTCACATAGTTTAGAAATGTCATTAAGAGCCCTATCTTACATAGATCAGAACTGAGAAGTCCAAGTCAGGATGTGCTCAGTTCCACTGCTTTTTTAGGAAAGGTTTCTGCCAGTGTGGAGCCTGTTCTAAAATACCTCAACAATGCACTATATTTGCCCGCATGTGCAGTGGACACATCAATTCATAAATACATTTGAAAAAAATCAGTTGAAGGAAACTTAGTAACTTACATGTGTAAGTATCAGCAATAGGGATAGGCAACCAGAAAATTTTCATTTCACTTCATTTATGGGAATTTTTGTTCATTTCCTGTCGCCATTTTGTCGGTTACTGATGATAGTGTGTAGTCTTTGGAAATGTCATGTTTTTTTCTTCTCATTTCCATTTGGTAACAGCATGCCGAGTCTATAACAACCCAACCGCTAAGCTAACCGCCTTTACCACATTCTCTGGCAACGAATTCCAGAGTTTAATTACACACAAAGCGTTCTCAACAATCCTCTCAGCTCTTTGTATCCTTTGATTCTAACAAATTAGGAATTCCCATCACCAAGCATACATTCTCTACTTGGGGAACTGACTGTATCTCCTATATCTATTCTCAGGCTGACCTGACCCTTGATGGCTGTGTCACCGCTCATAATGTGTGAGCTATGGCATCCTCAGCCCATTTTCGTTCTACCTGTATCAAAGACATTTGCAATGTAGCTATGTGGTCTTCTAGCCATTCTTTCACGACTCACTACTGTCTGGACCAGTGTTCCAGGCAGGATAGCTGGCTTGGACAAGCAGTTCTCCAGAATCTTTTTACTCTTTAAAATCCAACTCCACCTACCAGCTCATTTTTCAGCAGGCTCACTATTTACTTGACTATCAGAATACACTTCTCTTGTGAGCCTAGTAGCTAGTGATTCCCATTTGTGAGAATATCATGCCTACTTGTCCTCTGAGAAAGCTAATTTACTCACCCTTAGCAGGTGTTTGAGGACAGCAGGTATATATTCTCACAACATTGGAGTTGTCTTCTTAGCTTTAACACTGTACTGCCAGTTCCGTGTTCATGCGCTGGCCTGGAAAGCACCCACGTTTGCATGGTAGAAGCACTGCTTTAAAGATTTAAAGTGGCAGTACACTTTGGAAGTGTCTTCACAGGGCTCCATTGGACAGTATCACCTATTTGTGAGAATATATGCCTGTTGTTCTCGTAGAACACCTACTACGTGTGAGTAACTTAGCTGTATCCATTTTAGAAACCTAAAATATTTATTTTTCTTGAAGCTGCCACAGAGCCCAGTATTCCTTGCCAGTTTCACTAGGTGGAATAGCAACCTCTCATCCTTCTAGTGGAGTTCTGCTGGATAGTGACACTTTCCTAAAACCTAGATGTCTCAAGTAGCAGATGTAAATCCTAACATCAGTCTTTTTGGGCATAGATGTGCATTTCCCTTTTGAAATGGTGAATACTTTTTATACCAACCCTAATCCAATCCACACCATGCCCAAACCATGGCCCCTTGCCGTTTGTGTGTTTGAGTTTAATGACCCAGACAAGGCACATAAATTTATATGTATAATTCAAATCCAATATAATTCATAATCTATACCTATTTCATTGGGAATAGTATATTAATTAACATATTTATATATAGTGGACCTGCAGAGGTGAGTTCTCAAAGGTATATAAATCTTGTTCAACTCCTCAGAAAGAAAAGATACCTTTTTTCATCATTGGGTCTGAGTAATATTCAATTGAAAATTTTCTTTTACTTCTAACAGTTCACCATACTGCATGATTCTTTCATGATTCTGTATACAGAACTCTTAGCCAGAAGACTTATTACTAAACATATTAATTTTTTTCAAAAATTTGTAACAAACACATATATCATTCTTGTTTCAAACGGCTAGTGAGCCATAAGCAGACAAACTCTTTCAGGAGACTTCTTATTCTGACTTGAATGTTTCACATTGTGCTGCATCATGGGAAGATCTCCTAGGAGAATAGAAAATACAGTCATGCTTTAGTAATACCAATCCTTAAGAATACACACCTTAATCAGAGATCCACATACCTTCTCCTTCAGAATTTACTTTCCTTCTGTGGCTCCATTCAAGATGGCCATGGTGTTTGATTTCCACAATTAAATAATCACTCCTCTTCGTATAGCAGCCAATCACAAGCCAGTGTCATCCACTCCACTTCCTTATTTAACCCTAGCAGTAAGACCGACTTCAAATTATAAATCCATTGTTGTTCCTTAAAATTGAAAAATCTTTCGTAATTGCCACCCTTCCATCCAATGTGTATAGTGTCAATAATTCAACAAAAGTGACCGCTCTGAGAGTCTATGGTTTTAACTGTGGCTTCCTGTTGTGACTTTTTTACAGCAGCTTTTTTCAGCTTTGCTATTTCCTGCACCAGTCTGTGAGATGTGTTCGTCTATATTTACATATGCCATTTGCTCCAGGATCATATGTACCAATATCCAACAACTGAAAGTGTTTCTATGACCCCTGAGGCAGATGAGCATGTCTCGCCGAAACACGGTCCCATGTTGGGTGCACACTGGTATGCCAGTAAAGGTGTTTTTTCCTGGACAACTGCCTGTGTGGATCTCCTTTCATAGACTCCCAGAGCGGTCACTTTTTTGATGACTTTTCTACTGTTTTTGTTGTTTTTGGATCTCCATAGATATGTTTTTATGGTTTTTTTTGCTTCATAGTGTCAATAATTCTCCATCAAAACTGTGGTTTGGTGTTTAAAGTCTAACCAATATTGAACCAACAGTTCCTGTATATTACCAGTTAGAATTCTAGATTTATGCTCATTCAAGCAGAGCTTAACCATGTGCATATTCCTACCAATATAAACACAGATACAAGGACACAAAATTACATATACTGCTCCCATTGTAGGATATGTAGTGGACCTTCTAAGTCTAATTTTGTATCTCGTCTGTGGGTCTTCCAAACTGGACCACATATCAAGGAGGAGCACCATATATACTATGTTTAGTTTCCTGTAACTTAGACGTCTGATCCAAATTCTTATGATAAATATCCATCACTGGTTTTGCCCCTTTGTTAAACTAATTGTAAACACTTTAAAAACGGAATATAGCTGTAATACATGCCAATTTCGGCAGATGATAGATGCAATAGAAGCTGAAGATGTAGAAAATGGAAGAACACATACTGTTAAACCATCTTGTCAAATTATGATATTGACATAACTCTGTGTATAAAACAAACTTACCAGTAAGCCTTGTGTACCACTGAAGCTGGGTATCTGCAATTCAAAAATAGCTGCTAAATTAGCTTTGTTTGAACTTTAAATTCTATCAGTGTAGAGCAAAGTGTCTTTCACTCTAAGAAATTGATTGGAAGACGGCTATTCATTATATAGGCATGGAAACTAACAAAATGTAAATAGGCGTTACGATGTAGAAAACACAGAAGTGGGTAGCTGATCATCCTCCTTTGATATACAGACATCCAAGAAATCAATAGATTCATGATAATATATTGCAAACTTTAAATAAGGATTCAAAGAATTCAACCAGTTGCAAAACAAAATGTAGTTTTTCGGTGCTCATCCAAAGACAAAATGTCATCTAAGAATTGTTTCCAAAGGGCAACAGGACAAAATTCCTCAGCAGGGTACAGGAACCACTGTGAGGGATACAACAAGTATATAATGACATTATATCAAAGGTCACTATCAAAATTGATTTCAAAGGATTAGTTACTTCAGAGAGAATTCTTAAAGCAGATGCGTACTACTACTACTACTACTACTACTTAACATTTCTAGAGCGCTACTAGGGTTACGCAGCGCTGTACAATTTAACAAAGAGAGACAGTCCCTGCTCAAAGAGCTTACAATCTAATAGACAAGTGAACGGTCGGTCCGATAGGTGCAGTCAAATTGGGGCAGTCTGGATTCACTGAACGGTAAGGGTTAGGTGCCGAACGCAGCATTGAAGAGGTGGGCTTTAAGCAAAGACTTGAAGACGGGCAGGGAGGGGGCTTGGCGTAAGGGTTCAGGAAGGTTGTTCCAAGCATAGGGTGAGGTGAGGCAGAATGAGCGGAGCCTGGAGTTGGCGGTGGTGGAGAAGGGTACTGAGAGGAGGGATTTATCCTGTGAACGGAGGTTACGGGCGGGAACGTAAGGGGAGATGAGGGTAGAGAGGTAGTGAGGGGCAGCAGACTGAGTGCATTTGTAGGTAAGAAGGAGAAGCTTGAATTGAATGCGGTATCTGATCGGAAGCCAGTGAAGTGACCTGAGGAGAGGGGTGATATGAGTATATCGGTTCTGGCGGAATATGAGACGTGCAGCAGAGTTCTGAACAGACTGAAGGGGGGATAGATGGCTAAGTGGGAGGCCGGTGAGGAGTAAGTTGCAGTAGTCCAGGCGAGAGGTAATGAGAGCGTGGACGAGAGTTCGGGTGGTGTGTTCAGAGAGGAAAGGGCGAATTTTGCTGATGTTAAAGAGGAAGAAGCGACAGGTCTTGGCTATCTGCTGGATATGCGCAGAGAAGGAGAGAGAGGAGTCAAAGATGACTCCGAGGTTGCGGGCAGATGAGACGGGGAGGATGAGGGTGTTATCAACTGAGATAGAAAGTGGAGGAAGAGGAGAAGTGGGTTTTGGTGGAAAGACGATAAGCTCGGTCTTGGACATGTTCAGTTTCAGGTGGCGGTTGGACATCCAGGCAGCAATGTTGGATAAGCAGGCCGATACCTTTGCCTGGGTCTCTGCGGTGATGTCTGGTGTGGAGAGATACAGTTGGGTGTCATCAGCATAGAGATGATACTGGAAACCATGAGATGAGATCAGGGAGCCCAGGGAAGAGGTGTAGATTGAGAAGAGAAGGGGTCCAAGGACCGATCCCTGGGGAACACCAACAGATAAGGGGATGGGGGTGGAGGAAGATCCATGAGAGTGAACTTTGAAGGTGCGGTGGGAGAGATAGGAGGAGAACCAGGAGAGGACAGAGCCCTGGAACCCAAATGAGGACAGTGTGGCAAGAAGTAAGTCATGATTGACAGTGTCAAAAGCGGCGGATAGATCCAGGAGGATGAGGATGGAGTAGTGGCCTCTGGATTTGGCAAGGAACAGGTCATTACAGACTTTAGAAAGTGCTGTTTCTGTCGAGTGAAGAGGGCGAAAACCGGATTGAAGCGGATCAAGGATGGCATGAGAGGAGAGAAAATCAAGGCAGCGGCTGTGGACTGCGCGCTCAAGTGTCTTGGAGAGGAAGGGTAGGAGGGAGATGGGGCGGTAGTTGGAGGGACAGGTAGGGTCTAGTGATGGTTTTTTGAGGAGTGGCGTGACTACAGCATGCTTGAAGGTGTCGGGGACAGTTGCAGTGGAGAGAGAGAGGTTGAGGATATGACAGATGGAGGGGGTGATAGTAGGAGAGATGGTGTTAAGTAAGTTGGTGGGGATGGGATCAGAGGAACAAGTGGTGCATTTTGAGGAGGAAAGAAGGCGGGCGGTTTCCTCCTCGGAGATATCAGGAAAGGAGGAGAAGGAGGTCTGGGTTGGTTGGTTGAGGGAGAGGGTTGAAGGGTGAAGAGGAGGAGGAGGTGGCTTGGTAGTGAACTCAAGGTTGATCTTTTGCACCTTGTCGCGGAAGTAGTCAGCCAGTGATTGAGGAGAGAGTGACGGGGGGGTGGGAGCGGAGGGCACTTTGAGGAGGGAGTTAAGGGTGGCGAAGAGACGACGAGGGTTAGAGCTGAGAGAATTAGTCAATTGGGTGTAATAGTCAATTGGTCAATTGACAATAGTCAATAGTCAATTGTAATAGTCAATTGGGCGTACTGAAGATATGAAGAAATTTCTGTCACTTCTGTCTTCAAGAAATGATCAATGAATGACGCTGGACAGGGATTCTAGTATAGTTTCTTCGTTGAAAAGTAGGGCATCCTGGCAGCCTCTGTGCATCTTTATTAAATTTTGGTTAAAAAAAAGGTGTCCTGTTAAAAGTAAAGTAAAAGAGAATTTTTGTTTGGATATTACTCAGACCTGATGACAAAGAAAGGTTCCTCTTCTCTGAGGAGTTGAGCATGATTCGTATACCTCTGAGAGCTCACCCTCTGAAGGTCCAATCTATATAATTGTTTAGTTTGTTTATTAACATACTAAATTTAATTTAATACACTCATATTCCACTGAGCCATCAATTCAGGGCAGATTATAGTAAAATACATAATAAAAATATAGCAAAATTCTCCAGATTTCAATCATATCAAGCATAAATTAAAATGATGTTAAATACCATAATCAATGACAGCAGACCCCAGTTAACTCAGTATGTACGCAAATATTTTCCATGTTTTTAAATGTTGGTGAAATGATACATAATTTGTAATATTTCTTTAAAAGGCTAGACGAAAGTGCCATAGTTCAGCCCCTTTGCCTAATAATGTCCCTTGTTCTGTACTGACACACGTCTAGAAAGTCTAACTAATTTCAGTTCATATACTAAAGACTTCTGTGAGGAACATATTTACTATTCCTAATGAAGTTTGAGTTATATATTTCAGCTTTGTAAAACTGAGATTTAAATGTTTATGCAAATCTAACTCAAATAGCGCTTCTAAAATAAGCACCCTAGTACAGATAATGCAGATGCATTTAACAGCACTTTTTGAAGTTGGCATCATAATTTTTGCAATATCTGCTGCATTAACAAACCACCCATTAAATGTAAGACGCAGTCCCTCCCTGTCCCCCACCTTATTCTGCATTTCTCAGTTGGAATTAGAGTATGCTAAATATCAAGTGTAGCATTAACATTTAGCACTTACTAATTCGATATTAACTGCTTAATGCAGCGTAGAAAAAGGACCCTTTTATGAAGCATACAAATATGTTTCATGATGTTCAATATATTCACTTTTACTAGCTGGTATTTGCTTGGATTATAGTTGCCTTACATTTAGAAGCCTGAGGTCTAGTTTGGGAAAAAAAGCTTCACAAATGTTTTTGGTAGTGGTAGCTTAATAAAAGAAAATGGCCTCATGCCAAGAGAGCCGGTACTGAAATAATATGATTAGGCTAGTTTAAAAAAAAAAGTTTCCTTCCATTAAAGGAGTTTTGTGCTGGCCTGTTGCCTCAGATCCCTGAAAGAATTTCCAGCTTCTGTGACACCAAATCTTTCTGCACGTAATATACTTACAGGCAACATTTAGAGTAGGCTGGTTCTTTTGGAATTTCCAAAGGTGTGTGTAGAGACTGAATAATACTGTACACCCTCTACAATTTGATCATATGTAATTGTTCAGCTATATATATATATGCTGTCCATCAAATAACAGCAAACTTTTAAAAAGTCACAGGTTTAAACTAGTTCGGCCATTTCACCAGCAAGCTAAAAAAAATCAGTGGCGACAGATAGTGGCCATACAGGTCTAACAGGTGGCAGATGCCAGAATATTAAAAATGTAAAGCCCATAATAGAATAATTGTTAGTGACTGAAAGAAGAGAGGTGGATTTTTTTTTTCATTTTGTATAGGAGCAATTGCTGCAAGAGGGTTTTTTTTTTCTCATCTTCAATATTTATCATGGCAACATTTACCATTTTTATAAGCTCTTTTTTTCATAGGTAAGTAACATAGTAACATAGTAAATGACGGTAGATAAAGACCTTGTACGGTCCATCCAGTCTGCCCAACAAGATAAACTCATTTTACATGGTATGTGATACTTTATATACATACCCGAGTTTGATTTGTCCTTGCCATTTTCAGGGCACAGACCATAGAAGTGTGCCCAGCACTGTTCTTGTACTAAAGCTTCTGAAGCTAATGTCGAAGCCCCTTAAAATTTACACTCCAGCCCATCCCTATCCAGTCACGATCAGGGCGTAGACCGTAGAAGTCTGCCCAGCTCCCGTTTTGTTTCCAATTACCGGCGTCGCCACCCAATCTCCGCTAAGATTCCACGGAACCATTCCTTCTAAACAGGATTCCTTTGTGCTTATCCCACGCATGTTTGAATTCCATTACTGTTTTCATCTCCACCACCTACTGCGGGAGGGCATTCCACATGTCCACCACCTTCTCCGTGAAAAAATACTTCCTGACATTAGTCCTGAGTCTGCCCCCCTTCAACCTCAATTCATGTCCTCTAGTTCTACTGCCTTCCCGTCTCAGGAAAAGGTCTGTTTGCGGATTAATACCTTTCAAATATTTGAACGTCTGTATCATATCACCCCTGTTTCTCCTTTCCTCCAAGGTATACATGTTCAGGTCAGCAAGTCTCTCCTCGTACGGTTTGCAACGCAAATCCCATACCATTTTCGTAGCTTTTCTTTGCACCGCTTCCAGTCTTTTTACATCTTTAGCAAGATACGGCCTCCAAAACTGAACACAATACTCCAAGTGGGGCCTCACCAACTACTTGTAGAGGGGCATCAAGAGAAATGTATATCCAGAAGAACAAATGTTTGCTGCATCAGGGTACTTAAATATGGAACGTCACGGAAGACTTAAGTACATAAGTATTGCCACACTGGGACAGACCAAAGGTCCATCAAGCCCAGCATCCTGTTTCCAACAGTGGCCAATCCAGGTCACAAATACCTGGCAAGATCCCGAAAAAGTTCAATACATTTTATGCTGCTTATCCCACAAATAAGCAGTGTACTTTCCTCAAGTGAATTTAATAATGGACTTTTCCTGTAGGAAGCCATCCAGACCTTGTTTAAACCCCACTAAGCTAACTACCTTTACCACATTCTCTGACAACGAATTCCAGAGTTTAATTACACATTGAGTGAAGAAAAATGTTCTCCGATTGATATTAAATTTACTACTTTGTAGCTTCATTGCGTGCCCCCTAGTCCTAGTATTTTTGTAAACAAACAATTCACGTCTATCCGTTCCACTCCACTCATTATAGACCTCTATCATATCTCCCCTCAGCCGTCTTCTCTTCAAGCTGAAGAGCCCTAGCCACTTCAGCCTCGTCTCATGGGGAAGTCATCCCATCCCCTTTATCATTTTCATCACTCTTCTCTGTACCTTTTCTAATTCTACTATATCTTTTTTGAGATGCAGTGACCAGAACTGAACACAGTATTCGAGTTACATCATGGACCGATACAAAGGCATACGAAACCACAGTTTGTCCCATTAGATAATACACTGTTGTCCTTATGCTACCATCAAATTAAGAGAAGCATCTTGTTCAGGATTACTTAAATGAACAGACTAAAACGGTGTCCTCTTGCTATAATGAGCTCTTCAGTAATACTTGCCACAGTAGCATTTACTAACCTTGTTTTGGACTGACTTACAAATACATATTAACTGTGCTGTTTGTGAGGATGAATACTTTTATTCGTCATTTTTGTCTTGGTCTTTCCTTTAAAAAAAAAATTGCAATTAACTGTCTACCCAGTTTCACCAAAACTAAATGAAATAGTATTTCCTTGTTTATAGCAAAGTTAAAATTTTCAGTTCTAAAGAAACCACCAAGCCCTGTGTAAAGTATAATGACATTTTTATTGTATTTCTTGGCTGTTTTTTATGAATGTTTTATTTGTAATCCACTTGAGATTGTAAAGACGAGTGGAATAATAAATTCAGCCAATGAAATTAAATAATCTGTAAAAACTGGAGCATGATTTCAGAAGCTTTTTTGGAAAAAGTATTGTGGAGAGCTCTTCTCAGATTAACCAAAGGTAGTAAATTCAATAAAATTAAAGCCAAAGGTAGTAAATGTGTACAGAGGGCCCCAACACGACCTCTGGTGGTAGTTCTGCTTCGAGTTGGCCTACTATATGGAGTAGTACCAGGCCCCACAGACAGTCCGCCCAACTTTTTATTTATTTTGATCCCAACAGGATGGGAGTTGACTTCGGGAAACGCACACTCTAATTGGCTGGCAGATTGCATTTCCTTCACTTATGCCCTGGCTGGGCTGGCCCTAAAGGGTAATACCATCTCAAAATGTGAGAGCCATGGCTGCGTCGGTAGCCCACTTGAGGTCAGTCTCCATTGAAGAAATTTGCAAGGCTGCATCATGGTCTTCAGTCCACACATTCACATCACACTACTGCCTTGAGCAGGATACCTGACGCAACAGTCGGTTCGGGCAGACAGTGTTGCAGAATCTGTTGGGGTCTAGAATCCAACTCCACCCTCCTAGGCCCATTTTATTCTTATTCTGTTCCAGGCTGCACTCTCATTTAGATTGTATATAGTTTCAGGTTAATCTGTTATGCCCTCGCCATTTCGATGCCCAGTTCACCAATGTTTGTTGTTTTTTGTGAGCCTGGATGCTAGGGATTCCCCACTTGTGAGAATCTATAAGCCTGCTTGTCCTAGGAGAAAGCAAAGATACTTACCTATAGAGGGCATTCTCTAAGGACAGCAAGCTTTGTATTCTCACTATCCCTCCCACTTCCCCTTGGAGTTGACTCCTTTCTTATTTTTTAACTTTTTTTGCTGTAGTATAAAACACATTCTCACGGTGGAGCGTGTCTCGTGCTCCACAAAGCTCTACTTATGCTTTTCATAAGTCCTAGACTGGGCGGCGCAGGTCGGCGTCACCCACTTGTGAGACTATAAAGCCTTCTGTTCTCTGAGAATACCCGCTACATGTAAGTATCTTCGCTTTTCCTCCTATATGTTTTAAAAGTAGTACCATGTAATTTCCACTGTGAAGCACTGCGTACAACCAGTAGTACAATAACAATAAGCATTATTATTTACTTGATGAGTAAAATGTTGTAATGGTTCACGAAAAGCAAGGAATAGGAGGTGGGTGAATGGTGCAAATAGAAGGGAAAACTTGGGAAAAGTGAATACAGATATCAAATATGTTCAACAAACTGAAATGTAAAGCTAATGTAAATGTCTGCACTTGCAAAGTAAGTGCAATTTCTGCTGCTTATTCTACTATTTTATAAGAGATACATAGGAAGATATTTACTAAAGTACTTTAAGCAGTTAACATGGGGTCCTATTGATCTGTACATCTGTCTAGAATTTTGGAAGATGGAAATAAGGAAATAAAAAATCAAGTTTTGGATGTACTCTGTAGAAGTTGTTGTTGACATTTCAGTGTGTGTATGGATGCCTTTTGTAGTGTGTGTAGTGTGTGCATGTGATAATGTTTGAATAACTGTCTATACTTTTGACTATGATTTCTGAACATGCAGCATCATTAAAGGACAAACTTTTAAATGTCCAGTTGGGTATATATGCTAATCTCAACTTTGTTAAATGCTTCAGCGACATCTATCTACTTGCTCCCATGATGTGTGATGTTACTGAATTCTATTATTCTGCCTCACTGTATTTTCAAATATAAACCACATTGAACCCAAGTTTGCTTGTGATAATGTGGTATATGCAAGTAAATAAAAAAAAAAAAAAACAACTTAATCCTGCACCTTTTAAGGCACTACCTATCCAACTGGATAGTGATGGCAAAAGGAAAGCAAATTTGAAACAGTGAAGACTAACTCAAAATAACCTGTCTTTGTGGTTATGTTCTACTAATAAGTTAAACGATTAACTGGCTTTCTTGAAAGGATTACATAACCTTTGGATGCATGACCAGGAACAAAAATACACACTTATTTATGCAATATCACAATTCCTCATGTTCAGTCACAAAACAGCCTTTTAGGGTGGATAGTGTTCACAATGAGCTCCTTTTATTATCAGCCAGATAGAAGAGATAAGAGTTTTCAGTTTTGGCAAAGTATAAGTCATTACAAGAAAACAAATATAAGAAAACCAATGGACTGCATTAGGAGCTTATAGCCCATTTAGTAATGTTTAAACAAATGAAAACAAAAATATTTATTTTTATTATAAAACCATGTGTCCCTGAAACATGCTCAAAACAGAATAATCAATTTGTGTATCTAAAATGTAAACTTCTACAAAAGAGATGGAAGTGAAGATGTAATTCCATGTTCCCCAATGAAAGGAGAGTTTAATTTTACTTCCATTTAATTTCAGTATATGCCATCTTAATAATATCAGGCTCCCCAAGGCAGATTACAATAACAGTCAGGAAACAGGATATCCTCACTTAGATCTATCCATATAATACTGTATTGTATAGAACAGTATAGAAAAGTGAACACAAAATAGTTTTACTGCTGTTTCTACCAGCTACAATAATGTTTTATGTTGTTTTAATGATTTCCAGTTTTATTTCATGATATATATGTACATATGGGAAGCTTTCAAATATAAAAACTGTCAAATTTAAAAAAAACCCCAAACACATAGGCAGTCATAAGTGTTTGCTATTGTTTTTATATAGCGCTGCACTTTAAACCACAATATAGCATTGCAAATAACAAATCTAGCTATGGAACACTGGCAAATACATTTTGAATACAACCCTCCCCTGCTTCACAGACCCCTCAGAAACTCCCAACTCCCCTTACACCCATCTTCCCCAATCCCCTCCTAGCATAAAGAATGCTGCGTGCAACTGGTAGCGCTTTACAAATGCTAATAATAATAATAAAGAATGCAAAACCAAGGAGGTTTAATGAAACCGCATGTTTGCTATTGTTTTCAATCGCATCTGCAAATGTTTTGCGTCCCTCAATATAGCGGCAAGCTCCACCTACTGACTTCAGCCCGCACAATGGTCCAGAGAGGCTCATGCCATCTCTTGTCATAAGAACATAAGAGTAACCATAGTGGGTCAGGACCAATGGTCCATCTAGCCCAGCATCCTGTTTTCTAAACAGTGGCCACGGCAGGTCACAAGTACTTGGCAGAAACCCAATTAGCACCAACATTCCATGCTACCAATCCCAGAGCAAACAGTTGCTTCCCCATGTCCGTCTCAGTAGCAGACTATGGACTTTTACTCCAGGAATTTGTCCAAACCTTTTTTAAACCCAGATACGCTAACCATTGTTACTACATCCTCTGGCAAAGAGTTCCAGAGCTTAACTATTCTATGAGTGAAAAAATATTTCCTCCTATTTGTTTTAGAAGTATTTCCGTGTAACTTCTTCGGGTGTCCCCTAGTCTTTATACTTTTGGAACAAGTAAAAAATCAATTTACTTCTACTTGTTCTACACCACTCAGAATTTTGTAGACCACAGTGCTATCTCCCCTCATCCATCTCTTTTCAAAGCTGAAGAGCCCTACTCTTTAGCATTTCCTCATACGAGAGGAGTTCTGTTCCCTTTATCATTTTGGTCGCTCCTTTTTGAACCTTCTCTAATTCCACTATATCTTTTTTGAGATACGGCAACCAGAACTGAGCACACTACTCAAGGTGCAGTCACACCATGGAGCGATACAAAGGCATTATAGCATTTTTGGTCTTATTCACCATCCCTTTCCTAATATTTCCTAGCATCCTGTTTGCTTTATTGGCTGCCGCCACACACTGAGCAGAAGATTTCTGCGTAGTATCTACGATATGTAGAACTTTTTCTTGAGTGCTGAGCCCCAAGGTGGACCTTAGCATCAGGTAACTATGATTTGGATTATTCTTTCCAATGTGCATCACCTTGCATTTGTCCACATTAAATTTCATCTGCCATTTGGATGCCCAGTCTTCCAATTTCCTAAGGTCTTCGTGCAATATTTCACAGTCCACTCGTGTTTTAACAACCTTGAATAGTTTTGTATCATCTGCAAATTTAATCACCTCACTTGTCGTTCTGATTTTCATTATAGCTTCTTGAATAGGAGCCAGGGATTTGGTAGTTAAGTAGTACCCCAGGTACATCCTTCCCCTCTGTTTCTGGGCTGGACTGTTGTGCTTCAAATCAAGAGGTAGAAAGCATGAGGCTAGAAAGAGAAGCTAAGATATGACTAGGGTGCTGCACTACAGCCAGGTTTAACTCTGTGTGAAGAAATCACCGCAGTGTGGTAACAGCCAAAGCCAGTGGGCTATAATGACAATAACTATGATCTTGCAAATAAGTGCACAGTATAATGTTATAGTAAAATGGACAAGTCTAACTCACTGTTTCAACAAGTAGATGAACATGAAGTCCACCTGGAAAAATCATTTTTGTTCCAGTCTTGCTGAGGGATAAGCCAATTTTGCTGCTCCTCGTATTTTAATCATCTTCACCAGTGGTGTGGAATTTAGTGTGTCAAAATGGTGTGCTGCCTTAATACAATGCAATATGAGCAATGCTTCTATCCTGCCCTTCTGGTTACAAGTACAGCGCTCCATGAACAGAGCCCTCAGCATCTTGGTTTTCCCTGTATTCATTATTCTATTATTTATTTATTTATAATGACATTTACATCCCACATTATCCCAAACAAATATGAGTTCAATATGACTTACATACAACAGTGGTAATAATGAATGAGGAATTAAATTCATTACATAGTAAGAGTATAAAGAAAAAATGAAAAAGCGTGAAAAGGAGCTTTATACAGTCAAACTATTGAATAACCAATTACACAGTAGGATATCATGAAACTTGTGATACAGATTTCAATTGATATTGTACCTTTGTATTTATTTCTACTGTCTGTTGAAAGAACTTCCTGAAAAGGAAGGTTTTTAGTAGTTTGCAAAAACTAATACAATTAGTTTCACTTCTGATTTGTTTCTGGAGGCAATTCCAGCACTTGGTTGCTTGATAGGTAAATCCAGTCGTAAGAATTGATTTATAGATAACCTTTATTGCAGCTTCTGGTTCCTAGAGCAGCGTTTCGAGTGGGGAGTTCAATTAAAGATGTTATATTGTCTGGCGCTATGCTGTATATTATTTGAAAAACAAATGTGCATAATTTGAAAGTGACTCTAGCTTTTATTGGGAGCTTTTGTAGCAATGGGGGTGGCCTTTCCAAAATGTGTTTCTTTGCAAACAAGTCTAGCGGCAGTGTTGTGATTGCAGTTTTTTTTAGTAGTGTATAATTACATCCAGCATAGACAGTGTTACAATAGTCTAGCTGAGTTAATACTGAGTTAACATGTGGAAAATCTCAGTTGAGAAAAAAGGCCTTATTCTCTGTAAATACAAACATCAATTCTGCTAGCCTGCACGTTCTTTAGTATAGGGGTGAGCATGATGTAGCCCTTCTCCTTGGGGAATAGACCATGAGATAACATAAACGATAGGTGTAATGTAAGGGATGAGATGAAATGGCCGGGTGCTCCTTTTAGGAGGTAGCTCGGACAAGTGTCAAGAATCCAGTGTGAGTGGAGTATTTGAGTAGGTAAAGATCTTAATTGTGTCCGTAGTGAGTTGTGAAAAAGAAGGCCATATTCTATTGGGTTTTACTCCTGTATTCAGATGTGACAATTCGATGATGTAATCTATGAGGTCACCATTGGACATCATGACATCCTTCCTTTTCTTAATGATCTTTTGCTCAAAGTATTGGGCCAATTGTTCTGCTTGTTTAGTAGGTTATTAATCAAACCTTATAGTTTTGAACTGTCTCCTACATATTTTTCATAGTTTTTGTTTTAGCCTGTTTAATTATGTTTTTATATTCTCTTACGGTCCATTGTAGTCTATTTTCCTCATTTTTAGTTTTATTCTATTTTCTCTCTAGCTTCTTGCAGCGTCTTTTTTATTGTTAGAATGTCTTGATTAAACCAAGGGGCTAATCTCCTGCTAGGTCTCATTTTTCTGGAGCGATGTTATCTAATGTATACCTACTGCAATTGTCTCATCTCACTAAAAAGTTGTCAGAATTTTGGTTAGGGAATGGTTTCTCGTCAAAGATTTTGGACCAGAATTCTATAGCATCAACTTTCCCTCTCGATTTAAAAGGGATAGTGCCGTTTCCAGACTTCGTGATATTATTCTCGTCTGTCCCATAAAGAGAAAACGTTAGCTTGCTATGGTCAGACCATAATGTAGGTTCCCATTTCATTTGGTGTGAGATGAAACTTCAAGAGATTGGGTGAATTTCCACGGTCTTAGAAACTTTTTAAAATCTTGAATTTTAATATCATTAGTGTCTTCAAGATGCACATTAATATCACCTATCAAAATTAGGTTTGTGGAGTTGACACATATGTTTGAGATAAACTGTGTAAAGTCTTCTTCAGCATCATACCAATTGTCTGGGGGACAATGGAATAGAATGAGACAGTTGCTCTAAAAGAGAGATATCACTAATTTTGCAAGCTAGTATTTCAAGGTAAGATGAAATAGTATATGAAGTTAGTTCAACATTGAGAAAGGACTTATATATTATTGCTAATCCTACCTCTCTTTTTGTACCCTAAGGGACAGATGTCATTTAGTTTTGGGCCATCTTTAGAATTTAGCCAGGTTTCTGTAATTAGGAGCAACCCGAATTGTTCTTCCTCAATCCAATCCTTAATTAGTTCTGTGTTATTTACTACTGATCTTGCATTGATGGTACAATGATTTGGCACTATTTTTGTTGTATTTTATGTAAGTTAGGTGACGTTTTGAGCTGAGATTGTTTTTCCTAAGTTGGTTATATTTCCTCCCTGACTCCACCCCCATTACGCCTCTCTACTGCCCTGTTTTACTACATGCGGTTAGAGGTGATATTCAGCAGTACTTCCTGGTTAAGTGTTGCTATATATCAGTGGCCAGCCCACTCAGCATGCTGCTTAAACCATGCTAAATATCGACCCTAGGAGTTTTCTTACAACTGAGCATGTAAGATCTTAGCCTGGCTTGATATGTACAGTAGATTCTAAAGATTCAGAGTTCTCTAGAAAACCTCTGAGCCAAATAAGCTTTTATCTCATGGGCTCCATCAAATGATGCTACCTCCAAATGTGAGGATTTGCACGTGTACATTTGGCTCTTATGTTAATTATCATTAGTAGGGAATTTAACTATATTTGGAAAACATATGATCTAATTCCTCTGATGTATTTTTCAGACTGCAAAATTTTCTTGTATCATCTTCATTTTGTGTATATATCGTTTAAATAGTCTACCTAACTCTGGGGGGGAGGTCATTTTCACCATGTTTGAATGACATAACTATTAAATTGTTTAATTAGTGACTTCTTTCTCTTCACATGTTGGCGATAAAGCTGCAGCTCACCTTCAGGGGCTAAGCATTGTCTTGAGACAAAGCTGGAGAGCATTTGTGCAGTTAGTCGTATTAGAACAGAAAGGAGAAAAATGTCACTATGCAGATGTATGTTGTGGAATAAACGTTCCAGCTATGGATCAATTCATTATTCCATGCTGACGGCAAAGTCAGTACAACAGTAGCCACTGTTTTGTGCTGAGCATAGCATTCTGGTAACTAACTTTTCTGTAGAATTACATCCTGCTGTTGACGACATATATAAAGGACAAACCTTTCTCAACCATATCAGTTTCTCATTCTGAAAAGGTACTGGACAATGAGCCATCAGGGCTAAAAACTATTCAGCAATCCAACACTGAGATTCGAGAAAGAAACAGGTTCCAAAAGGATAACCAAATAGCAAGTGCACCATATGCTTTAGGGAATTAAGTCCAAGCTTACTTGTTATGTTAGAATTGAAAATACATCTAGATTTCATTTAATATAAAGCTTTTTCATTCTCTTTTTGCTGTTTTAGTTAATTTCTTTTTGTGTTTTCTTGTGCTTCCAGGTGATCTCCTTTTAACACCAGAAGACTTTGCGCGGGCTCAGAAGTTCTGCAAATATGCTGGAAGCGCTCTGCAATACGAAGATGTCGGCACTGCTGTGGTGAATCTACAGAAAGCCCTCAAGTTACTCACTACCGGCAGAGAATGAATCCTTTGTCCCAACAGAGTTCATAGCTCTAGCCTAAAGAACTAAGAGGCCTCATTATTCCACCTTCACCCTATCTGATGAACACAGCCATGAAAACCCTTGACAATGAAATCTGTGTCTCTCTATCAGATGCTTACTGTTTCATTAATCAACAGCCTTAAGATAGCTTCATTGCTAACATAACGGAGTAAGAAATGTTTGTGTGCAAATGGGTTTCATACTATCGGGCTATTGGTGAGGTGATGGAGGCGCATAGAAGATTTAGAACAGATGCTGATGCTTCCGTTTTACGTCTGGAGAATCTGTTGACTCATTCTTTTCAGATGTTTAAGAATTAAAAAATGTGGCAGTTGTGTAATCTTTGAGTCTGAATTCTTAAGCAAAAAATATAAAATCAGCTTCAAAATTTTGTGTATTTGTGTACTGGAAGAAATGGAGCACTTCAGAACCATGCTTCCATTATGTGGGGGGAGGGGGAGGAAAGCGTTTTTTAAAAATTGTACAGCAGTATACAAGATGGTGCAAACCCGTACGGGTGTCACCTGTATGCATTATCAGGAGCCTAGTTTGGGCAGAGCAGGGGCAGAACTGAGACATATATATTTTATTTATTCATTTGGATTTTGCTCACACCTTTTTTCAGGAGTAGCTCAAGGTGAGCTACATTCAGGTACTCTGGCAATTTCTCTGTCCCAGGAGGGCTCACAATCTAAGTTTGTACCTGAGGCAATGGAGGGTTAAGTGACTTGCCCAAGATCACAAGGAGCAGCAGTGGGATTTGAACCAGCCACCTCTGGATTTCAAGACTGGTGCTCTAACCACTAGGCCACTCCTCATACATGTATTTGAGTTATGTGTACAGAGTACTCACAACCTTGACACCTGCTTCGGAGCAAGTATAAATGTGCGCATCAGCATTTGCATGCTGTTGGGGCTGGATCTGGGAGCCTGTTTTATAAAGGCACAGAGACACCTTTTTGGACTTCCCATATCGGCGTCCTGTTATAAAATCAGGCCCTAAAGACATATTTTTGATACCATGCTTGTGAACTTCCGTGTTTGATTCTCTGTTCTCTGCTAGAATTTTTCTTAGAATTTCCATTCCAAACTCGTTGAAGGTCAGCTAGTAAAACTTTTCACAGTATAATTAAGACAGCCTTTTGACCACATTAATAAATACTATGTGTGTATTCTGTAAATAAGAAGTTTGTTTTGTAAGCTGGCACACTTGAGAAGAGAGATTCCGATGTTTGTCTTTCATCAGAAATTGGCATCCTAATTGTGATAAGCCATCACAGCTTGTCCCAGCTTATATGTCACCCCAATCTCTTGGTTTTGTGATATCAATAACAGGTTTTTGTCCATTGTCCTTTCTTTTCAGTCATCTTAGAATTGTATCCCTACAGTGTTTGTCTTAGACTTGGCGGTAAGAAAATAGATTTCTACTTTTTGATTCAGAGAAGGTCCAAAGAAAGAAGAAACATAGAAACATGACAGCAGATAAGGGCCAAATGACCCAGAGTTTTCCTTCATTTGAAAAAGGCTCACCTCCTGTACATAACGCAACTGAGGTACTTAAAATCTCTATCGTATCCCTCTCTCCCACCTCTCTTCCAGTGTATATATGTTGAGGTTCATAAGCCTGTCCTTATATGTTTTATGACAAGAGACCGCGTACCAATTTAGTAGCCTCTCTCTGGGCAGACTCGATCCTGTTTATATCTTTTTGTAGGTGCAATCTCCAGAATTGCACACAGTACTCTAAATGGGGCCTCGCCAGAGATTTATACAAGGGCATTATCACCTCTTTTTTTTCTTGCTGGTCATCCCTCTCTTTATGCCTTTTCTGTTTGGTCCCTTTAAGGCCATCAGACACAATCACTCCCGTCTCACTCTTCTTTTGTACACAGAAACACTAGTGTGTTGGTGATGACACCTGATAACTGACCTTTTAACAGAGCCAGCTGACTTCAATTTCGACAAATGACACTAAAAATTGTGCATTCAAATTTGGGCATGAGCCCAATTTACACATGCAATTTAATTGAATAATGAGCCAATTAGCTCCAATAATTGGGCCCTAACAATCAATTATTGGTGCTAATTGCCATTAATTAAAATTTGCGTGGTTAAATTTAGGCAGCCAGATCTGTGTGTGAAATGTACGTGTGGATCCAAGAAGGGGGCGTGGCCATGGGAGTCAAGGGGTGGATCATGGGCGTTCCCACAATTTATGCACACTTTTATAGAATAAAGGAGATCCCTGCCTAATTTAGGTGTGGGGATTTACACCAGAGTTTTGCTGGTGTAAATGGTTGCACCTAAAAGTAGTCAACAGTTCCTCCTGCTAAGTGCTATTCTGTCCACTGCTCCTAACTTTGAGTGTCATTTATAGAAATAACACGAAGTTCTATTTTTTTTTCTGCCATTTATTGAATTTAGTCCTGTGTTTAAACCACAGTTTATATTATCCTGGTGAAGGGGTGTAGTTAAAATAACATTTAAATGATAGGTAGTTGATAAGGAGTTCTCTGAAGCTTGGATTGAGTTCATCAGTAGCAGCAATTGTTCACCACTAGACAGGAAGACAAAATTCACCCACCTTGGATGTGAATGCCTCGAGAAGACCTCAAAACAGAAACCAGAAACCATGGATGAACTTTTCTTCCTTATATAAATGGTCCAGTATTTGAAAACACCTATGTGGTTGGCAATGAGAGCCAACTTCTTAAGTGTGTGGGGTTGTTTTTTTTTTTTTTTTTTTTTTAATGTTCTGCCATCCCAGATGTTTAAATTTAGGCTGTATAAGTTGGAGGGGGTAATTTTGTAAAGCATTTTCCATTTGTAATGCCTGACATATAAAATTGTATGTCCACAAACATACATAAAACTTAAATGCACGTGGAGAGGTTATGCCTTCTTTTATGTGATCTGCTTATAGGCTTTCCCAGGGGGAGCAGAAGCAGAGTTGTGATGCATATATGTATTTTATAAATACGTGAGTGCATGTACACGTTTACACCTTTGGAGCAGGTGGAAATGTGTGCAATTGGGGCTAGATCTGGAAGTCTATTTTATAAAGGTAAATTAGAGTCTATACTCAATTTTTTCAAAGCACTTAGCCTTCCAAAGTTCCATATGTTGGAAGGCTAAGTGCTTTGAAAATCAGCATGAACATTAGATAGATGTCTTTTTGTGGACTTTTCACATAGGCATTTTCTTAGGAAATTACATCCTATAAAGGGGATGTACAGTTATGCATGCCTTGCATGCTATAAGGGCACGTGTAAGTGCTATGGGGGGAAATTCTACAAACGGCACTCAAAATTTGGTGCCGGAAAAAAAAATCCCTACTGAACGGTATTCTATAACGAGTGGTCTTGGATCGGCGTTTTTTATAGAAGAGCGCAAAGAGCTGCTCAACTTTGGACATGAGGAGTTACACCAACTGAAACTAGGTATAAATCCCGGTGCCCAAGTTGGGTGTGGATCCTCCAAAATTCTAACACCCTGCGCTCATTTTAAGGGAATGTTCCGGCCCACCCGTGGCCATGCCCCCTTTACTGATCTGCACGGAACATGTACTGTTCTATAAATTGGCGCGTTAAGTATGGGGTTTTTTTCATGCAGAACTGCTGTTTCTGTCCCGTTTTGATGCCTTGCATCCATTAGTAAACTTTTTTTCTTGCCGAAAATTTGGTGCAGAAGTAGTGCTTAACATTCAGTGCCATATATAGAATGTCCCCCATAGTGTATAACTGCAAGGGAGGTTCAGTCAGAGCATGGCTGTGGCTGCCACATGCACACAATTTATAGAATATTGTAAGTTATGCATGTTGCATGCTGCACTTAGGCATGCTCATTTACACCTGGCAGTGACCTGGCATAAATGGGTGCACCTATGTTTAGGTGTGCCAGTGGGGGTTTATGTTAGGCATTTTAAAACTGAATCCAGGCACTCCCCATGCAGCATGGAAGCACCTACAAGAGGGTGCCCAGTTAGAGAATTGGCCCCTATGGACCAGATTCTATATATGGCATCTAAAAAATCTGCATGATAAACACTTCCGCCTAAATGTATTCTATAAGCGGCACCTAAATTTAGGCACAATATATAGACTATACTTAGTTGATATCCCAGCGCCTAAAATTACACGCCTCCATTTACACCAACGAAACTGTGGCATAATCTCTGTGTAGATTTATGCACACTGGGCCATATTCTATATGTGCAAAATTTTTGAAATGCCCATTGCCCTACCCGTAGCCACGCCCCTTTTGAACTGCATGCATTAGAATTTAGGCACAGTTCATTACAGAATACGCTTAGCGAGTTGTGCATATAAATTCTACTTATTACCAATTAGTGCTTATGGATTAAGTTCTGTTATCAATGCTGATTAGCTTGTCAAGCCAATTAAGTTACACGCATTGTTATACAATATGCCTGGATTTCTGCACAGATCTCTAGGTGCACTATATAGAATCCAGGGGTGTATGGCCAAAATTTAAATGTATAAAGAGAGGACAGACCAGGGCATTCCAGGGGCAGAGGCAAACGGTATACAGAGAGCAGCTGACTTTCACTGTTCTCCATATAACGTATGCATTTATACCTTACCTGTATAAAGCTATGTACACATTTAGCAGCAGTTATACACTTAGATTTACTAAATACTTGTACAACTTTATACCAATAAGTTATTCTTGCAAAGCTGTACAGTTTACTGCCCAACAGTCACCTCACAGTGTTTCTAAAAGACAAAGTCTGTAGTCTGTTTTTATTTGCATTCCAGAGCTGTCACATTTTAAAAATTTATAGCTACAAAAACAAACTCTGATTTTCTTTAACATTTTTGATTCATTCAACCTACAAAACAAATCACAAATAAACAAGGTCTGTTATTAATAATGTATTCTCAAATACCGGTTTATCCTGAAATAACTTATGATTAACACATGTAGTACAAAGGGAAAAGTACACCTGTTCTTGCTCATTTTGCTGCTATAAAAGTATAACTGGTATTAGAGACAGCTAAAGAGAAAATAGTGGTATACCTAAGATTCTTTTTTGCAGAAAGTACTTGGAGAATCATCTGTGTTGTGTACATGAAAGAGGAGAGAAAGCATCTGTCATTAGTCTTCAGGTCTTTTTTTTTTTTTATAACATTGCTGTTGCTGAAATCTCACAAAGCATTTGTCAACCATGAGATAGATGTTGCTTCTGAAGTAAAGATAAAATAGTTCATCCTGCACATCTGAATGCTTTTAGCCTGAATTGTCATGTTTTCTTTACACAGAACCAATTCTGTAGATTTTGCCCCAACTCATTTTTTTGAATGACTAGAATGCTTATATAGATCAATGTGATTACGGTTTCAAGACAAGCCATCTCAGCTTTCAATAGTGCATTTTTTCCAATCCAGTGGTTTAGTGGCCAGTTACCTGTAAATAGTGTACAGAAGCTAAAATTAAAAATGACAATTTTAGAAAAGTAATTTTAAGATTTGAATTTATATCTTTGACCTACATGTGCTTATCCTGCCTCAAACCTGATTACCTTATATGGTTTCTCTTGGGGGTAATGCGCAGCATTTTCAGCCAAAATCCAAACCTAGATTTTAAGTCGAAATTCAGTCAGCCTCAGCCTCTAACCCAAATCATAGTTAATGCCAGTTAAGTGCTTATTAACTCCAATAATTAAATCATTGGAGCCCATTAAGGGCCTCTTTTATCAAGCCTCGCTGGCAGCCCCCGGTGCGTTAATACCAACAAAGTGCATTCACTTTGAATGGGCTTCATCTGCATTGCCGCACAGGAGCCGCTAGCATGGCTTGATAAGAGGCCAAAACTCATTTTTTTTGAACACTCTGGGATCCTTGCCCAATTGTGGGCACCCTTTATAGAATCTGGGGGTTAGTGCTTCCTAAATAGGAGGCTGGAAGTGCTCCTGCATTAACTTGGAACAAGTAATGCATATTAATCCAAATGTTAACCTATGACCTGCAATTAAAAAAAAATTGTGGGAATGGCCTTTATTGATGCTGTATTATTTTTGGATGTGCTGTGTGTTAAAATTCAGCATTATTTAGTGGGTTAAGCCCGAAACGTAATGCATTTTAGTAGAAGACTTGCACAGGGACAGAAATCTAGCCTGCCCCTGCAGGAATCTAACCTGTCCCGGAAGTGATCTTCTCCATCCCGCACATTTGCATGCTTGTAGCCTGAATTCTCATGTTTTCTTGATTTACACAGAGCCGATTCTGTAGATTGCTGATTGTTTTAAAATGGCTGCCAAGACTTCAAGCGGTGGCCTCGCAAGACTTCCACAGAGGTCTCATGAGGCCGCTGCTGGAAGTCTCAGCAGCCATGTTTAAAAAAGCGGCGGCAGCGAGATGAGGATCAGCGGCAGTGGGCAGGAGAGAGTGGGGATCTTTCCTGCCCCCGACGAAGCCACTAAACCACCAGGTGCCTTGAGGTATGTGCAGGGAGGACACCCTGCAGCTTGGGGGAGGGAAAGAAAGGTTGGTTTGCCGCACAGCTGCGCTGGAGCCCTGGAGGATCTGGATCCATCCCTATGGGATCCCCACTAACCCCATTCTCATGCAGCTCTTAGTTCTAGTTTTAAATGATTTATTTATTTATTGCATTTGTATCCCACATGATCAGGTATCAAATGCTGTTTCTACAATTAAGTTTCAACAAGCTTTTTTAGATATAGTCCCAAAGCACTAGATATCCCAAATAGGTTCTAAATTAAACTGTTTTGAAATGCTTGAACTTTTACATTTTTTTAACAGATGTCTGTTCTTTCTTTTTTTTTTTTTTTTATATTTTGTTTATTGCAATTTTTTGAAACATCAAGTATAACATACTGTTTTATCTATTCAATGATTCCCCCCCCTGTCTGTCCTTTCTTCATTTGATTCAGAAGCATATCTAGAGTATTTCCTTTCCCTTGTATTGCAAGTCCTGGGAATTTATAAGGATACAGACAAGGAAGTGGAAGCTGTTGCCTTCTACACAAACATTGCAAATTTGTTGCCAAGTTGTGCCTTAAGCAAGGCTCAACTCATTATCTTTTGTTTTATATTTTCATATAGTTTAGTTTACAGTGGGGGAAATAAGTATTTGATCCCTTGCTGATTTTGTAAGTTTGCCCACTGACAAAGACATGAGCAGCCCATAATTGAAGGGTAGGTTATTGGTAACAGTGAGAGATAGCACATCACAAATTAAATCCGGAAAATCACATTGTGGAAAGTATATGAATTTATTTGCATTCTGCAGAGGGAAATAAGTATTTGATCCCTCTGGCAAACAAGACCTAATACTTGGTGGCAAAACCCTTGTTGGCAAGCACAGCGGTCAGACGTCTTCTGTAGTTGATGATGAGGTTTGCACACATGTCAGGAGGAATTTTGGTCCACTCCTCTTTGCAGATCATCTCTAAATCATTAAGAGTTCTGGGCTGTCGCTTGGCAACTCGCAGCTTCAGCTCCCTCCATAAGTTTTCAATGGGATTAAGGTCTGGTGACTGGCTAGGCCACTCCATGACCCTAATGTGCTTCTTCCTGAGCCACTCCTTTGTTGCCTTGGCTGTATGTTTTGGGTCATTGTCGTGCTGGAAGACCCAGCCACGACCCATTTTTAAGGCCCTGGCGGAGGGAAGGAGGTTGTCACTCAGAATTGTACGGTACATGGCCCCATCCATTCTCCCATTGATGCGGTGAAGTAGTCCTGTGCCCTTAGCAGAGAAACACCCCCAAAACATAACATTTCCACCTCCATGCTTGACAGTGGGGACGGTGTTCTTTGGGTCATAGGCAGCATTTCTCTTCCTCCAAACACGGCGAGTTGAGTTCATGCCAAAGAGCTCAATTTTTGTCTCATCTGACCACAGCACCTTCTCCCAATCACTCTCGGCATCATCCAGGTGTTCACTGGCAAACTTCAGACGGGCCGTCACATGTGCCTTCCGGAGCAGGGGGACCTTGCGGGCACTGCAGGATTGCAATCCGTTATGTCGTAATGTGTTACCAATGGTTTTCGTGGTGACAGTGGTCCCAGCTGCCTTGAGATCATTGACAAGTTCCCCCCTTGTAGTTGTAGGCTGATTTCTAACCTTCCTCATGATCAAGGATACCCCACGAGGTGAGATTTTGCGTGGAGCCCCAGATCTTTGTCGATTGACAGTCATTTTGTACGTCTTCCATTTTCTTACTATGGCACCAACAGTTGTCTCCTTCTCGCCCAGCGTCTTACTGATGGTTTTGTAGCCCATTCCAGCCTTGTGCAGGTGTATGATCTTGTCCCTGACATCCTTAGACAGCTCCTTGCTCTTGGCCATTTTGTAGAGGTTAGAGTCTGACTGATTCACTGAGTCTGTGGACAGGTGTCTTTCATACAGGTGACCATTGCCGACAGCTGTCTGTCATGCAGGTAACGAGTTGATTTGGAGCATCTACCTGGTCTGTAGGGGCCAGATCTCTTACTGGTTGGTGGGGGATCAAATACTTATTTCCCTCTGCAGAATGCAAATAAATTCATATACTTTCCACAATGTGATTTTCCGGATTTAATTTGTGATGTGCTATCTCTCACTGTTACCAATAACCTACCCTTCAATTATGGGCTGCTCATGTCTTTGTCAGTGGGCAAACTTACAAAATCAGCAAGGGATCAAATACTTATTTCCCCCACTGTATATTTATTTTCTTGTATTTTTTTTTTTTTTGCTTGTAGAGGAGAAAAGGCCTCAGTAGTATTTGCCCAAAATGTCTGTACGCACAGTGGCTGCACTGCTTCGTTCTCACACAGCCTTGTTTAAGGCACAGTTTGTCTGACAACATATTGGCATTGTATAATCTTTAGTTGTTACTAGAATCAAAGCATAACAATATGAGGCCTTCTAAATAAAAGCTGCATACCTGCCATTGCACAATAAAAATGAGAGGTGTTAAAAGAAAAAAAATAGGCCTAACTGAAGTTCAGAAGTGGCAAAAGGCAATATCCTCACCTTTATTGCTTGTGGAATGTCCTGCCGGTTCAGCTGTTATTTGATAGAGTTGGGTTCCATTCTGGAGACCAGTATATGACGTTTGGGTTCTCCCAGGTCTAGGGGCTGTACAGAGTAACTCTATTCACATCTGTTGGGGCAGGATTTCCAATCAGTCAGTGCATGATGGCAACATCCAGTCACCAGATTCAGGGTGAATGTGTACTAATTTGCAGGCATGCTTCTCTGGAGACACAGATCATAACTGTAAATATGATGACTACATCAGATAGCAGGTGTGGAAAAATAGATAGGAAGAAACTTTAAGTGGTTGTGAATAAAGGCTTGAGATGATGTATCCTCATTGGAGGCCAGTTTTAATTTTTAATAGTTTACAACACTTGATATACCACTCTTCAAATAGATTGATCAAATGGACAACCCTCACTAGGCCTTCTGAGTCCCCCAAGGTTAGGCACCGGAACCAGAAGCTTGCATTAAAATTGAAATCTTATTTTCTAAATTTGAATTGACTCAGGGCTCTATCTGTAACATGATAGATAATCGATTCCATAAATAAGGAGCACACCAAAAATAAGCACTATCTCGTATTATAGAGAGGCATGCTTGCTGTGTACTAGGAAGAGCCAATAAGGCAGAGCCAGTAGAATGGAACTTTCACCATGGATGATAAAACTGAAGCAAAGGGGCAGGCAAACCCCCATAAAACAAAGGGACCAAATAAGTAGGCAAACCCCCATAAAGCACTTTATAGGTCAACAACAAAGTTTTATGCAAGGGTCTGAACTCCATAGGAAGCTAATGGTACCAAATATACAAAGGTGTACCGTGGTCTCTCAACCCTATTCTTCCCAACAGCCGAATACAGGCATTTTGCAAAAACTGAGCTTCTTATCTCTCCCGCTATTCTCTATCTCTGTGGATAACACTCTCATCCTCCCTGGCTCATCAGCTCGTAACCTTGGGGTCATCTTTGACTCAACCACCCTCTCTGTGAAAAAATACTTCCTGACATTACTCCTGAGTCTGCCCCCCCCCCCCCCTTTCAACCTCAATTCATGTCCTCTAGTTCTACTGCCATCCCGTCTCTGGAAAAGATTTGTTTGCAGATCAATACCTTTCAAATATTTGACCATCTGTATCATGTCACCCCTGTTTCTCCTTTCCTCCAAGGTATACGTGTTCAAAAGACAGGTCGCAGTAGACGGGAATCAAACCCGGGCCTCCTGCGTGGCAGGTGAAAATTCTACCACTGAACCACCAATGCTTGTATTTGCAGGTGATAATTCTACCACTGGCAGGCTACCTTTTTCTCCTAACTCTTACTCACTTGTTCAGTACTCCATGTTTTATCATTCCCACCTTAGTAATTCCCTTATTTCTTATTTGTCCTGGTTAGATTGTAAACTCTGTCGAGCAGGGACTGTCTCCTTATGTCCAGTGTACAGCGCTATGTATGTCTAGTAGCGCTATAGAAAAGATAAGTAGTAGTAGAAAGTGACGGGCAATACCCAAATAGACTATATTACCATAGTCTAATTTTGAAATGACTAAAGAATGCAAAAATAGGTGTAAAGTTGCTTCATCGAAGTACGGGCACACCTTCTGCAACCTATGTAATGTATAAAAACCTGAGCATATCACCTGTGATACTTGCTACTCAAATCACAAGCGCGTGTCCAAAACCACTCCCTTACATTCAGGTGTAATATTATATGAGGTTCTTCTTCCAGACAATTTTAAATATACTTACCCAAGCAAATCCCTTGTTCAGATTAGCCATGAAACGGAAATAACAAGGAAATAACCAGAAGACTCAACATGATTGGCTGCAAGTCCACGAGTTGGAGAAGGAGAAGGGATTCAAGCAAGAAATGAAATTTAAGCAACTCAAAAACCCTTCCTTAGAACTATCAATTTTACCGCCGGCGGTAGTTCCAGCCCCAGTGCGCACCATTTGCCACGCTAGGTAAAACAGCCAGGTTAGCATGGGAGCCCTTACTGCACCTCCGTGAGTGGCGGAAGTACTCCCCCTTGCATGGCCACACAGTAAGAACAATCTTACCGCATGGCCATGGCTATTTTCAGGCATTTTTATCTGCTGCATTAAAAAGGGCCGTAGCATGCAGCAAACACAGCCCCTACTGCAAGCGCATGACCCTTTTTTTTTTTTTACTGCAGCTTAATAAAAGGACCCCTAACTTAATTACTAGAAGGAGCAGGCATAATACACAAGAGTCTTCTATTAATAAAGGGACCCTTTTCCTAAACTGTGTTACATGGTAACACACCCTTAATGTGGAAGGGGGGAAGTAGGCCTATCTCAAGCTGCCTTAAAGTGTTTTTCATTAATTTGCCTCTTACTGCATGCTAATCATATGCTATTGATTTTTCTTAAGAGCCTTTTTTGGGAGGAGGTGTGGCATGGACATGGAAGCATTCTCTATTTAGCATGCTCTGATTAGTGCTGGATAATTCAGGAGCACTTACTGTCTCCCCCCTTTTTTTTTGCAAGTCCTATGCGCTAATGGAAAAAGCGTGGGACCTGCAAAACTTTTGTTTTTAAATCCTTAAAAATATATTGAAGTGGTGTACATTCAGGGACAGTAGGTATTTTTCTGTTCCTATAGGGATCACATTACTTCAACAACAACAAAAAGTTACAGTGGGAATTGAACCTGTGGGTTACAGTTCTACAAGGATGTCAGGGTGGCCATTTTAATAAGAATGCTGCCAGACAGATATCCCTGTGCCTTGTTTTCCCTCTGTTTATAATTTAAACATTTCTGTTTGTAAAATGGTTGTTCAGGATTGATATCTCCAGCATAAGGACATCCCTCGTGCATATTTTTGAACAGGAAATCTGGATGTCTTTCCTGTTCGAAAATTACTATGAGATGGATGTTGGGGGGGGGAGGTTGGATGTTAAGAGCAGGGCCTCCCCATTCTGACTTAGGCATCGGGGGCATTTTCGAAAGAAAGTCTATCTACAGCAAAGCAAACAATACAAAGTACATGGAATAGCGTTGTTGTATCTGGTTTTAGACATGTGTGGTAGATCCCTGTTTCCCACTTTAAATTGTAAGTGCACCCCTTGTCAATGAGTGTCTCCAACCTATAATACTGCAGATTTTGATCTATTCCAAACCAGACTACATTTTACAAACCAAGAGCCCACTGTATCCATAAGTGTAGACAATATTACTTGTTGCATTTGACCACCCCCATTAATAGGTAACCAAAACAGGATGTCACCTGCATAAGCATAAAACAGACCAAACTATCTTAACGACTTCCCTGAAATATATATATATTAAACAATAAAGGCAAAAATGGGACCCCTGTTGGACTCCCCTCCCCCCATTTAAGTGATTTCTCCTTGGACCAAGAATTAGCATAATGAACGTTAAAACTTCTATTCTGTATGAAAGAATGAAACCAAGAATTGGCACAACCAACAATCCCCTTCCAGGAGAATTTTATGTTTATTCAAATTTGATGAATTGCCTTTTTTAGCAAATAAATCGAAGCGATTTACAAAATAATTCATTAACAATAGGAAAAGAATACCAAAAAATATATAGGAAAGAAACAATCACACCAAGAATAAATTAAATTAAACTAGATAGTGTTACTGCATACTCCTCAGGTCCCCCAGCCTCCAAATGCAGATACACCTTAAACCATTGAAAGAAAATGGGTTCTTGCAGGCTACCTTAAAATTCTTTAATGAAGGCTCTGTATATGCAAATCTTCATTCAGCATAGTATCAAGGCATCAGCCCAACCAACTATGGGCAAATGATCAGGCAGTCCATGAGAGGTCTGAGGGCTTGAGCATTGCACACATGAGTCCATTGCCCCTTAGGAAGGAGCCTGCCGGGGTTCTGATGGGTAAACCCATGGTATGCCCTTCACCATATTTTTTAAAATTATGTATTACTAGCCATTAAGCCTGTAAAAATGGGCGAGTATTGCAGCCCTCCTCTCTCCCCTGGCCTCACCTCGTCCACCAATCCTCCCCCCCCCCCCATATCCAGCAACCCTCCTCTTTCCCTTGGCCTCCCCCTCCCCCCATGTCCAGCAACCCTCCTCTCTGCCCTGCTCTCACCCCATGTCCAGCAACCATGCCCTCTTCCCCCTGCCCTCCACCCATGTCCAGCTACCCTCCTCGCCGCTGCTCCCTCCCCCATCCGTGCCGGGCCCCCTGCACTGACCTGACAGCACCTCTCACCTCCGTGTGAAAGCACTACAGGCAGCAGCAGATCGCTCTGCTGCTGCCTGCAGCACTTCCACACGGAGGTGAGAGGCGCTGTCAGGTCAGTGCAGGGGGACTGATACTGAGGGGGCGGGAGCGGCGGCAGGGATGGGGGGGAGGGTGGAGGTTGGTTCGCGCGATGTTCATTTCCAGGCAGCAGCAGCGGCGGCGGCGGCGGCGGCGGCGTCCCACAGTCCAACTTTGGTTTCCTCTCTGTTCCGCCCTCTGACGTCATGACGCGAGGGCGGGACAGAGAGGGAAGTCTGTACTGCGCATTTACAGGTGAGTCGGTCACTTGCCGTTTATATGTTTGATTATACAACTCATAGAGCAATAATACAAGAAATTGGAAATACAACATAGAGAAATATTCAAAGTTTTCAGTAACTGAAATCTGTTCACCACTTTCGTTCATTATACAGTAGGTAAATTAGATCCAAGAAAGGAAAAAACAATACTTAACATTGTACCTAGGAAATAATTACTAAACTTAATGCTACCCAGGTAGCCTACTCCAAGCTACCCTACAGTGTACATCTGTGATTAGACAGTAACATTAACCTCTTCTTTAGACAACAAAACATCTAACTGCTTGGGATCAAAGAATTGGAATTGTTTAGACTGAAATAATATACGACATATGCAAGGAAATTTAAGTACAAAATTGGCACCTAATGCCAAAGTCCTTGGGCGTAAAACCAAAAAGGCTTTGCGCCTTTTCTGTGTTTCTCTGGACAAATCAGGATAAATTCTTATTTTAGCTCCCAAGACTCTAATAGAGAGTCCAAATGACGAAAGGAAAGTCTCAATACTGCATCTCGGTCCATCTCCAGAGCAAAGGAAACCACCACAGTACTTCTCTGAGTAATTACCTCTAATGAGGATTTCAAAAAAGATGTGAGGTTCATAGCCTCTCCTACTTGGGTTTGAACGATTCCAGGTGAAGATTTTACATTACTTTGTAAATACTGCGCCTGAGTTACAGGAGGCAATGAATCCCCAGACATTCCTAGAATTTCAACCAAGTATTTTTTAACCATTTCTATAAGTGTAATTAAATTTGATCTAGGAAAATTTGTCAGCCTCAAATTAAGCCTCCTAGATTGATTTTCTAAATATTGCAAATGGCGAAAAGTAAAGTTTCTATCTTTAATTGAGGCTTGTCCCACAGATTCCAATTTTTGAATTTTTTCATTTAAAAGTTTGTTCAGATGGTTGTTGAGCAGTTACCTATGCCTGGATTAGGGGTGCTTCAGATAATACCTTAATTGCACTAGTGTTTTTAGATATCAATACTTATAAAGAAGACTGGATGTTAAATGTCAGGTCCCAGAATGGCTCCATTGTCACTACGGCTGGTTTTCCCATATTCCCCGAGGAAAAAACAGGAAGGGGAGCATTAATAGACTGTTTCAAGATACTCACTATCTGTGATGGCAATACTTGTACTGCTATACTTGTACTGCTAGTTGTTCTTCCAGCCTGCTGCTCTTAGCCGATTCTCCCATCGTGGGCAGGTTCCCTTCCTGCACATTCAGGTCCCCTGCTTCCCGGAGCCTGAACTGCAGGACTTGACTCCAAACTGTTCCTTCCTGGTTGGGGGGAAGCCGCACATTGGACGGGGCTCAAGGAGACCCCGTCGACACTGTTGGACAGCGTTGACGCGCCGGGAGAAGAGGCTTGCCTGAGACCAGGCACTAACCCGAACTGCTCCAAGGTCATCTGGTGGTGAAGTTGGGTCCCGGTGGTGGTTGAGGGCTTCTCCCGCACCTTCCCTCTCCTTTTCCCCATTGTCTATGGAGATCTGGAGCCTTCCCCAGCAGTACTTTGATTCGGTATCTGGGTGCGTCTGGTGCGATTAAATGCTACAGCACCATCTTGGATCTCGCCGCTCAAGGCTCACTTCACCATATTTTAAGGTAAAAGCTCACTTAGCATTAAGGAAACGTTTCTGCCACTTTTTAATGCAAAGAAATACAGAGTGATGTACTTGGGGTGCAGAAATCCAAAGGAGATGCATGAGACAGGCTGTATAGAGAGAGGTATAACCATCACAAGTGATTGGTGAGGCCTCATTTGGAATATTGAGTTCAGTTTGGAGGCCATAGCAAGGACATAAAAAGATTTGAAGCAGTTCATAGAAAAGCAAGAAAAAAAATGGTATTGGGTTTGTGCCACAAGACCTAGATGAGGAGACTTGACTACCTGCATTTGTATACCCTAGAGGTAAGGATGGATAGGGATGATATGGTATAGACATATAAATATTTGAAAGGTATCAATGTACAAACAACCCTTTTCCTGAAATGGGGAAGTGGTAGAACCAGAGGACATAAATTGAGATTACAAAAGGTTTGACTTAGGAGTAACATCAGGAAATACTTTTTCACAGAGAGGGTGATAGATTCCTGGAATGCCCTCCTGTGGGAGGTTAGAGAGACGAAAATGGTAACAGAATTCAAAAATGTATGTGATAATCACAAAGGATTCCTATAGGGAAAGAGAATGGAATCAAAATAAACTTACCCCTTGTTCACAAAGCTGTGCGAATACCAGCACAGCTGCACGGCAGCCACTAGCACAACTTTGTAAACATGGGGGTTAGTAGTGCAACTCCAGTTATTGGGAAACAAGGCCAGTGCCAGACCTCTGTGCTGTCAAAAGCCCAAACCTGTCAAACGCGGGCTGGAGGTCCATGGGACCACCAGGCCCCCAACTACCCCTGCCCCGAGCAACAGGGGCTGGAGGTCCAGCGGACCTCTGGTCCCCCCAATGATCCCCCCCCCCCCAGGGTCAGAGAGGGCTGGAAATCCAGTGGGTCTGCCTGCCTCCTCTTCCTTCGATGCTGCAAAATGGTGTCGCCCTGCCCAGTGTACCCTGGGATGCGCTGGGCGGGGCTACACACCATATAAGGGATAATCCCAGGATACACTGGGCAGGGATGGGCACCGCCATTTTGCAGCATCGAAGGAAGAGAAGGGAGGCAGGCTACCTCCCTCCTCCAACACACAAGGTAGGGGGTAGAGAGAGGGGGTGGACAGGCAGGGAGAGGGGGGGCGGATTGATCACTGGGCCACCAGGGACCCTTTGCTGGGGGGGGGGGGGCTGAAGACCCAACGGATCTCCAGCCCTCCCTGAACCTAGGGGGGGACCGGTTGTCCAGCGGACCTCCAGCCCCCCCTGTTGCTGGGGTGGGGTTTGGTCACCCACTGGGCCACCAGGGACTGGTTGCACATGTTGAGGGGAGTTAGGGGGCTGGAGACCCACCGGATCTCCAGTCCTCCCTGAACCTCCAGCCCCCTGTCACTGGCAGGTTTGCCTTGTTGGGGGGAATGGGGGCCTGCCAGCATGGAAATGCATGCTGGACAGGGCTCACCATCCCTCCCCAATGATCTGCAAACCCTAACACCAGCTCGGAGCTGGCGTAGGATTTGCTGCAGCCAGCGACCCAATCTTTGGTGCGCTGGTCGCTGATCATTGAGGATGAATATGTTTAGCCATGTTTAGCATGCATTTGCATGCTAGTTGCATTCAGAGCCCTCAAGCGCATTGTTTGCACATGCTCGAGGGCTCTGATCATGGGGTGGTAGAAAACGCCGGCGCTAGTATGGCACTAACAGCCTCTAGCGCCGGTGTTTGCTTCTGATCACCCCTTGTTGATGCTATGCATCCTGTTTTATACCTATGGGCCATGGGGCACTCTGCGCATGCTAATACCCATTGGCATGCACTAAGCTTTAGTAAAAGGGCACCTATGTGCCTTTTTTTTTAACTGCAGAAAAACCAGATCTTCACTAGCACTTTTTCCTAGGTAATTTTTAAAGGGAAGGTCTTTACCTTTCAGAACTGGTGAAAAACGTCCTTTCGATGTGATTTGGTGGGGGTGGGGGGAGGGGCTAACTATGGAGTATTGGGAATTGCCCTCCTGTAAAAAAGGGCTAGCTGGTGCTTAGGCTTACCAAAGCTCTGCTCTCATGTGTTTCTTTCTGATCTTGGTTCCTAACTATGCACAGTAGCCAGTGAAATGTTGCCCTTTTCTGTTGAGATCTTTGATTATTTTAAACCACATTATTTGTGAACCTTTGCTCTTACATACACACACCTAATCAGCCAAGATTAAGACTTTGTGTAACTTTTGCCAAAGGCATGAGGTCATGAAACAGAGGGTTTGGCAAATAGTTTTAAACTAAATTAAATCCCAAGCACTTGTTTTCATCATGTTTTATGTACACTGAGGAAGGAACAATCCAAACAGTAAACAGACTGTGGATATGAACTATTGTTTAGAGTACAACTTACTGAAGATAATAGGAGATTTGTTTTAATATTTAGTAACTATCTAACTCTTGATCATATTATTATAAAATATACATTTGAGGGACTAACTAAATGGGCTTTGACCTTTGATATTTTCAAGGACCATCTAGTCTCAAACTTAATGAGTAAACTTTTCTTTAGTGTCAAGGCTCAGTGCTTTATTAGTAGTCAAGTGCCATAGCTATATAGGGAGTTAGAGTAGGAAAACAGTCGCTATAATAAAGAATATGCAAAGCATACAAATTAACAAATGAAACCAAGTGCAGACGTTTGCAGGTTTGTTTGGAGGGAAGATAGAGCTACAGTCTTAAATTTTCTGATGAAATCATATTTGATGACTTAGGTGAATAAAAATAATGCGTGACCCTGAGGGTAGCTAATAGATCCCCTACAGTATATGTAGGTTTTACATAGGCCTTGCTCACAATCCTGTAATAAGTGGTCAGCCATGCCCTTAATACACGATGCAGAATCTTTATCCCCCCATCCTTTTTTTTTTTTTTTTGGCTTGTTACTTCGTCCTATCTTCTCTGAGTTCAGTTGGAACCAGTATGGGGATCCTGGCACCATGAGTTTTCATTTATAACTACTTGCTGATTTTCCCTCCTTTTTTAAAATAGACTCTCCCTTCCTTCTACTGTTTCTAGCCTGGTCATTGTTTAGCAGTGGCCCTAAGGCTGGGAGGTATTAATCTGAGCTCCTTCCAGAGCTCTAAATCATAGGGTCTATAGCTGCATTATACCCCACCCCACCCCACCCCACCCCACCCCAAACAGGGCCATGACTTCCCTCTGGAGCTGTGAATTCCCAGTCACTGCTGAACTAGGGAGCTAAAAATCTGGTCCAGGAATTAAACCGAAAGATCTTGCCCACGGAAGTGCACAGCACGTTTTGCCAAGTCCCCAGGCCAGTCCTGCATTGCCCCTTTCTGATAAACAGAGTCACTCTCCTGTGTTCAGTATCTGGAGTTGAGCTTCTATGTATGTGTGCTGTATAATAGAAAATATGAAAGGTGGATATGTGAAAGCTGCTTACACAAATGTAGGCCCATCGTGGGGTTAAATGTCACCTCTGGCAGCCAAGCGGTTCCCTTTCTAATGACGAGGCCCTCAGTCCTCTTTCAAACATGCTGCTGCACAAGAGCAGCTGTGCACAGTATCTGAAGGCTGATGATAGCAGCATAGTATAAGGGCAGCCTGAGTGGGTACTTATCTTATCCACTGCTTTCCATAGCTCTGCATACGTGAAATGAAAGTGTGAGAATGCAAAGTATAACAGAATATAGAACTGACCCTATTGCCAAGGGTGACAAATCTAGGGATGGCACGCCTGGAGTCTTTGGAGGACTAGGTGAGAGGTGGGTGTGGGTGTGTGTGGTGTAGGTGTGTGTAGGGTTCAGCTGTAGGCAGTCTCTACCATTGGGCAGACCTGGGCATTTTGCCAGACTCACTCAATGGTAGCTACACCTCTGGCACAAAAACAGGACTGAGTTTTATTCAGTCCCATATCAGCACATAACTGAATAAGTACCAGCTTTGCCCCTGAACCGCCTACTAAATAGGTGGCTTTCAGTTTAGCAGTCTGTGGTGATATACAGCAGCACTAACCAGTCAAATGCCACTGATTATCAGTGGATAACCTCCCACAAGCGATTTAACTGACCAGGAGCTCTTTCTGGCCGGTGAAATCACTTTGAATATCGGCCCCTAGGTCTTTAAAAATGACTTTTCTAGGAAGAAACATAAACTTAGAAACTTGATGACAGATAAAAACCAAATGGCCTGCCCATCCACTATCTCTTCATCTCCCTAAGAAGTCCCACATGCTTGTCCCACACTTTCTTGAATTCAGATACAGTCCTCATCTCCACCACCTCCATGGGAAGGCCATGTAAAAAAGTGTTTCCTTAGATTACTCCTGAGCCTAAAACCTTTTAACTTCATCCAATGCCTCTCATTCCTGAAGTTTCTTTCTATTTAAAGAGACTCACCTCTTGTGCATTAATGTCACTGAGATATTTAAATCTCTCTATCACATCCCCACTTTCCTGCCTTTCTTAAAAAGGGGAAACATTGCTGAAATTCTGTTTGGATATTATCTGATAACAAGCAATAAAGAGCAGATTTTGTTCAGCCTGGCTTTCCTATGTGGAACTTTTCCAAGTGTGGAAAAGTTTGAAGAGTTTTGATTAATCCTATGTGAACTAATGGGAACAGCATGGCTGATCCAAGAGTCTCTGATACCCTAGGCGAACTTTCAGCTGTGTACCCTAAATCTCCCATTAAGGGGAGGTTCAAGGCCTTTCTCCCCATATCCAGCATTTCCCCTTTCCTTCCCTTCCCTTCCATTGTCCAGTATCTCACTCCTTTCCTACCTCCCCTCCAGCATCTCTGTCCTTCTCTACCTCCACTCAGGTGAGCAGCAGCTTCCCTTCCCTTCTCTACCCAAGATTTTCAGCATTTGACTTGTGCCACCCATCCCTCACAAGCTGTTCACTAGTTTCCTGTCTTCTTCTGTAACCCTACTCGGGCGACAATAGTGCAGCAGTCAACATGTCTATAGAAGACTAATTGTGGTCACAGCAGGTCTTTGAACATCCGCACATGCTCAAGGCCCAACACCAACCACAATTTAGTTTTTTCTATAAATCATGACTGCTGCATCAGTGCCAACCTCCCCGCCCCCCCCCCCCCCCAAATGATGCTGCCCTAGGCAGACACCTGGTTCACGTAGCAAATAAAACAACCCTAGGGAACAATCTTCGTGCACTGTGTTAAGCATTTTTTTACAATCAGTGCCAGTCTTACTACTGGTTCCGGTCTAATGTTCTGAAAGGTAGGATGCCTGTGGATCCAGTAAAAGGATTACTGATGTTATGGAATCTGTCTGTGGTCAGTTATTGGAAATCATCCTCTACCTCCTTTTTCTTGGTCATTCATCTACCCAACAAGCTTCAAGAGGCTGGAATTTGAGTAGATGTTCAGGAGTTCTGATTAGGATGAGAAACTAGCCTCTTTATCCCTATTACTTTACCTGGCATCCTCCTCCCCCCCCCCCCCTTTCAGCTATTCTCCTGAGTCCCCAATCCTGTTTTGTTTTTTAAATCTTTTTCCTCCATTTCTGTCATCTTTTCTGAATTGGTTGCATTTCTCAATAAAGTGGTTCAAACAAAAATACAGTTACACTGCAACATATATAAAGTGAAAAAGAATAATAAAATAACAATGCATTCAAAACTGAGTGAAGCATCGTGAGAAAGAAAATTCCGCAAGACAGCATCCAAAGCAAGTGGGCTAAAGAATAAACTAAGCTTGAAACTGATAAAAAAAAAAAGGCGAGATATGATAGAGTGCCTCTAATCGACACCTTAACACAAAAATCAAGATCCATTGATGTTGATATAAAGGAAATATCTCTTTCATCAAATACATCTAAAAACAGCTTCCAGATAAGCACAACACTGGGGAGATCATCATTTACAATAACAGTGAGTTTCTCTAAAGAGAAACATATTCCAAACATTCTAGAACCAAGAAAATGTAGAAGAGTTGGCCACAAGACTTCCAATACAATACAAGTTTTGTGTTCAGTTTTGGAGGCCGTATCTAGCTAAAGATGTAAAAAGACTGGAAGTGGTGCAAAGAAAAGCTACGAAAATGGTATGGGATTTGCGTTGCAAACCATACGAGGAGAGACTTGCTGACCTGAACATGTATACCTTGGAGGAAAGGAGAAACAGGGGTGACATGATACAGACGTTCAAATATTTGAAAGGTATTAATCCACATACAAACCTTTTCTGGAGATGGGAAGGTGGTAGGACTAGAGGACATGAATTGAGGTTGCGGGGGGGGGGGGGCAGACTCAGGACTAATGTCAGGAAGTATTTTTCCACGAAGAGGGTAGTGGATACATGGAATGCCCTCCCGCAGGAGGTGGTGGAGATGAAAACAGTAATGGAATTAAAACATGCGTGGGATAAACACAAAGGAATCCTGTTTAGAAGGAATGGATCCATGGAATCTTAGCGGACATTGGGTGGCAAAAGAAGATTAAGTCTGATTTCTAATGGTAGGGTGTTCTAAAGTTACGTTCTGGTATCACAAAAGACAGTGTCATGAGAGACATCAAGGCAAAGTTGGAAAGGTTGGGGGGGGGGGGGTAGAGAAAATAAACCCTGTTGTGATGAGTGACGTGTATGGGGTGGGATATAGAAAATAAGCAGATTGTGATAGAGGGACTTTAATATGACACAGGACCTGGAACTGGACAGGTCCTCAGGAAGGCAGGATTATAATAGACAACATAGGATTAATCTATGCCATTTGATGGCACTATTCAACTTAGTAGATGTGTGGAGGCTACAACAGTTGAGCCAAAGGGACTATACTAACTTTTCCCATACTCCTAGAACATACGTTAGAATAGACTGTCTTGGTTGGTAGGAATGTACTGGTGGATATAGCTGGTCCAGACATAGGCATTATTAATTGGTTGGATCATGCATAGGTGATTAGTATCCAGGGGCGGGGACTGCTACTGGGAACAATTGACTGGAGACTGAATATCTCCTTACTGAGAGATAAGGTATTTGAAGGTTTTAGGAATTCTTCGCTGAATAGTTTCCTGAAAATTGTAACCTGGACATCTCAATTCTGATCTCTACAGTCTATGTAAAATGGGCCTCTTTGTGTAATGGTCTGTCTTATTAATGCGCCCCTGTTTTTTTTTTCCCATGAAAATGATTGCTGCAGTAAAGTACCTTTATTATGCAATATTGCCTTGCAGTAATGCTCTACTAAATACAGAGATAACTTTATCATTCAGAATCAGCTGTCATGAAAAAGTGACTGATGATGTATTGCGTTATTGGTTGAACCATTCTCCTCCCAAAAGCAATCCTACCAGCAGCCCAGCCTTACACCTACTCTCTAAAACATTTTACACTGCATCTTCTCACGCCTTGTTGGAGCTTTATCCTTTGAAAGATGCACCTGTGATTTGATTACACAATTCCAGTACTTAAAGTGACTGTCTATTTTCTCAACAATATTGGTTAAATTGTGGCTCATAAGCTAAAGTTGCATCACAGGTTCACTATAGCTATGAATATTTGATAAGCAATTTATGGGACACTGATTAGTTGATATGAATTCAGTAGGTAAGGAATTGTTTTTAGTTGCAAAGCACTGTGCTACAATGGAAGCTTCATCCAGGAGACACATGAGAACATAAGAATAGCCATGCTGGATGTGACGGGTTTTATAGGACACTGCTCCTCACCCTTAAGGAAAGTCCTTTTTTAATTAGCCTGGGCCACCTTACGACTGCAGATTCTGCCCCCCCCCCCCCCCCCCGGGAGAAAGTAAGCCGGGAAGGGCGGAGTCACTACCAGGAAGTTCAAAAGGCAGAAGTTAAGGAGGCCCAGGGAGGAAGGAACTGAAGTCCAAGCCTATGCCCTTACTGAATACGTATAGCTGCTGTGACCTGGCTGAGATAACCCATTGCTAATACTGAACTGAATATTGCAAGTTTGTTTTGCGGTCTGGCTGAAGCTAGACCTGTAACTCTGAGAGAAGACCAGAACTAAAGTCTGTGTTTGGGGCATGGCAACCCTGACAGTCACAAACTGAGTTAGGCCTGCTTCTAGAGGCTTGCTTCATATCTGTGTTTTCTGAACCGCAGAGGTTTACCCACAGTATGTCTCGGGCCCTGTGAAGGAACAGGTCCAGGGAGCTCTTTAAATAAATACTTATTTTGTGTGCATCCTTTCATGTCCAGATGTGTTATTTCACCGGCACACTCCCAAACCTCGCTCAGGGTCTCACACTGGGTCAGACCAATGGTCCATCTAGCCCAGTGGCTAATCCAGGTCAAAAGTACCTGGCAGAAACCCAATTAGTAGCAACATTCCACTGTACCAATCCTGGGACAAGCAATGGCTTCCCTCAAGTACATCTCAATAACAGACTATTTTATTTATTTATTTATTACATTTGTACCCCGCTCTTTCCCACATACAGCAGGTCCAGTGCGGCTTACATCGTAAAAGAAAGCATCTTACATGGTAAAGAATACATAAGTACATAAGTACATAAGTAATGCCATACTGGGAAAAGACCAAGGGTCCATCGAGCCCAGCATCTTGTCCACGACAGCGGCGAATCCAGGCCAAGGGCACCTGGCAAGCTTCCCAAACGTACAAACATTCTATACATGTTATTCCTGGGATTTTGGATTTTTCCAAGTCCGTTTAGTAGCGGTTTATGGTCCAACCCCTTTTTAAACTCTGCTAAGCTAACCGCCTTCACCACATTTTCCGGCAATGAATTCCAGAATTTAATTACACGTTGGGTGAAGAAAACTTTTCTCCGATTTGTTTTAAATTTACTACACTGTAGTTTCATCGCATGCCCCCTAGTCCTAGTATTTTTGGAAAGCGCGAACAGACGCTTCACATCCACTTGTTCCACTCCAATCATTATTTTATATACCTCTATCATGTCTCCCCTCAGCCGTCTCTTCTCCAAGCTGAATAGCCCTAGCCTCCTTAGTCTTTCTTCATAGGGAAGTCGTCCCATCCCCGCTATCATTTTAGTCGCCCTTCGCTGCACCTTTTCCAATTGTACTATATCTTTCTTGAGATGCGGCGACCAGAATTGAACACAATACTCAAGGTGAGGTCGCACCATGGAGCAGTACAATGGCATTATAACATCCTCACACCTGTTTTCCATACCTTTCCTAATAATACCCAACATTCTATTCACTTTCCTAGCCGCAACAGCACACTGAGCAGAAGGTTTCAGTATGTTATCGACGACGACACCCAGATCCCTTTCTTGGTCCGTAACTCCTAACGTGGAACCTTGCATGACGTAGCTATAATTCGGGTTCTTTTTTCCCACATGCATCACCTTGCACTTGCTCACATTAAACGTCATCTGCCATTTAGCCGCCCAGTCTCCCAGTCTCGTAAGGTCCTCTTGTAATTTTTCACAATCCTGTCGCGAGTTAACGACTTTGAATAACTTTGTGTCATCAGCAAATTTAATTACCTCGCTAGTTACTCCCATCTCTAAATCATTTATAAATATATTAAAAAGCAGCGGTCCTAGCACAGACCCCTGAGGAACCCCACTAACTACCCTTCTCCATTGTGAATACTGCCCATTTAACCCCACTCTCTGTTTCCTATCCTTCAACCAGTTTTTAATCCACAATAGGACATTTCCTCCTATCCCATGACCCTCCAATTTCCTCTGTAGCCTTTCATGAGGTACCTTGTCAAATGCCTTTTGAAAATCCAGATACACAATATCAACCGGCTCCCCTTTGTCCACATGTTTATTTACTCCTTCAAAGAATTGAAGTAAATTGGTCAGGCAAGATTTCCCCACACAAAAGCCGTGCTGACTCGGTCTCAGTAATCCATGTCCTTGTAAAAACAAGGAAATGTAGGAACAGTATTATAAATTGTGATGATCATAACTACTTACATTATGAAAGGCATTACAAAGGACATGTGAAAAGAACGTAATGAACTAGAATAGGGAAGGTAGACAAGGATATGATAGGTGAAAGGGAAGGAGAATGGGAGGGAAATGGTAAAGGACTATGGGCGTTTCATCCAGGAACTTGTTCATGCCTTTTTTAAACCCAGATATGCTAACCTCTGTTACCACCTCCTCTGGCAGCGAGTTCCAGAGCTTAACTATTCTTTGACTGAAAAAATATTAAATCTAAGTAATGCCAATAATGCTCATTATTCAATTAAATTGTGCACACAAATTGGGCGCATGCACCTAAATTAGCGGCTTTTATAGAATTAGGGGTATTGTGTTTTTCCTTTTTAGCTGAGGAAAGGGGAAAGATTTGTCTTGAGTTTGTTGGTTCAGCAGCCCCAGTCATTTTCAAAAAGTGTATCCTATGTCTTTAAATATTTCTTGGAGGGGGGTGAGGGAGGAGATGCTCCAAGTTTATCAGCATCAGCAAGTGTGTTAACCTGCTGATGGGTTTTTTTGTCAAAAATTAACTATCCAGCTTATAATCGAAAGTGATCGCCGGCCATCTTCCGACACAAATCGGGAGATGGCTGGCGATTTCTTAAAAGCGGCGAAATCAGTATAATCAAAAGCGGCATTTTTGACAGCATCGCCGCTTTCCCGTCGCTTCGCCGGCGAAAGTTCAAGGGAGCGTGTCGGTAGATTAGCGAAGGCGGGACATGGGTGGGCATGGGCGTGGCTACCAGATGGCCAGCTTTCGCCGATAATGGAAAAAAAAAAGCGGTGTTAAGCAGTATTTCGCCGGGTTTACTTGGTCCTTTTATTTTCACGACCAAGCCTCAAAAAGAAGCCCCAACTGACCAGATGACCACTGGAGGGAATGGGGTATGACCTCCCCATACTCCCCCAGTGGTCACCAACCCCCTTCCATAGTAAAAAAATAAAACTAAAAACCTTTTTTGCCAGCCTGTATGCCAGCCTCAAATGCCGTACCCACCTCCATGACAGCAGAATGTGTTGTATCCTCTGACAGCCTTTCCCTGGTTGCGATGTGGCTCTTGGGTGAGTGTGACACCTTTTCTATTAGGTGCCCTGCAGAGTCACATTAGCAATGCATTGTGGTGGGTATAGGGTACTGGGCTCTACTCCCATGGTGCTTTCCCCCCCTGCTAACTGGGTCAGAGTGTGCCCTGTTTTGTTTCCTGTTGTAGTCCATGCGGTAGTGGCCATTTTTGTAAGCCAGTTTTAGTTCCCTTTCCTGTGTTACCCACGTTAGAGAACGTAGTTCTTACCTTGAATGGTACTGAAAAAGGGCATTGTACACCATTGTGCCAGCTCTGACCTACTGCTATTCTTAGTACCAGGGGACTCTTTGCCAGTGGGGCACAACCTCTGATCTGCAGTTAACTGTGAGTAAACGTGGTTATTTCAAGAAAGGACTTTTTCAGAGAGATTAGTCTTCAGGTGTGAACTGGTGTGCCAAAGTTATACAGCAGCAATAAGTTCTAGAGGCTGTATGCAGGTCCCTGGAGCAATTTTAGTGGGTGCAGTACATTTGTGGGTAGTGGGTTTGGGGGGGCTCAGCTCCCAAAGTAAGGGAGCTATGCACGTGGGAGCTTTTCTGAAGTCCACCGCAGTGACCCCTAGGGTGACTGGTTGGTGTCCTGGCATGTCAGGGGGGCCAGTGCACTAAAAATGCTGGCTCCTCCCACGGCCAAATACCTTGAATTTGGCCGGGGTTTGAGATGGCCGACATAACTTTCCATTATCGCTGAAAAACAAACCCAGCCATCTGAAACCCGGCGAACTCCACGGCATTTGGCCGGGCTAAACCATATTATCGACAAAAAATATGGCCGGCCATCTTTTTTGATAATACGGTTCCAGCCAGCTGAACGCCGCCGCCAACATAGATCGCCGGAGATCTATTTGGCCGGTGACATTCGATTATGCCCCTCCATATCTCTCAAATGTCTAATTAACTTTCCTAGAAATAATGTGGTTTCGAATGTTTATCTCAATCTCTGTGACTCCATTTTAATATTAATAAGCTCACTACACAATATTAATTAATTTACTTGCATTGGGCCAACTTTCTAATATTGGCAACACTTGGATGAGCATTGTTTATATCATGATTCTTTTGAAATGTATTTAAAACAAGCAAAAATAACAATTTTAGGTGCTCTGTTTGTCACCCTCCTCTCACTTATCCACTGAAATGCTTTGATGTTTCACTTATACTGTATATACTGTCATTTACCAACATTTGCTTATTTCCGATCTGACGAAGAAGGGCAACCTTTGAAAGCTAATCAAGAAATGTATTAAGTTATGACTGAGAAGGGGACAAATTTACCTTTTCAAAATAGTGTGAAGAATTTATGTAAGACTATAGCAAACAAAAAATTGTTTCATTGCAAAGTATGTAACACAAAGAATGAGCATATCCTGCCACCAGAGATCCTCAGGTTTTATCATCCCTATGTAACACCAAGAGCAGAACTGTGGTGGAATATGCTACATATATTGACATGTTTAAGAAAGTAACATAGTAAATGACGGCAAATAAAGACCTGTAAGGTCTAGCCAATCTACCCAACAAGATAAACTCATTATACATTGTATGCAATACTTTATATGTATACCCTTTTCAGGGTACAGACTGTAGAAGTCTGCCCAGCACTGTTCTTGTACTAACATTTCTGAAGTTAACGTCGAAGCCCCTTAAAATTTACAGTCTAGCCCATCCATATCTAATCAGTCACAATCTGCGCACAGACTGTAGAAGTCTGCCCAGCACTGGTTTTGCTTCCCAATTACTGGTGTTGCCACCCAATCTCCGCTAAGATTCCGTGGATCCATTCCTTCTAAACAGGATTCCTTTGTGTTTATCCCATGCATGTTTGAATTCCATTACCGTTTTCATCTATTGGTTAAGCTTCCAGATAAGAATGAGATCAGTGGATGTGATGATCTCCTCAGACTTCGGGTGATGATCAAGGGAAACATCATTTTGGAGAGCAGAGAAGCTAAGTTGAAATCCCACTGTACCTTCTTGTAATCCTTGGGCAAGTCACTTAACCCTTCATTGCCTCAGGTACAAATGTAGAGTCTGAGCCCTCCAGGAAACACCTATGGTACCTGAATGTAACTTGCCTTCACCTTTTGAGAAAGGTGGGAGCTAAATTCAATCCCCACTTCCCCATCTTAACAGTTCTTCCACTGAGAGACAAAACTGATGGTGCTTACCGTGTTTCTTTCTTTTCTTTGCACCACCACTTAGGAGTTGTCAGAGAAATTGGTCAACAAAAGCTGTGCAGTCCTTTCGGTTTAATGTACTGTGATGTTAAGCACTGATCTGAGATCAGCTCAGTGTGTATGGAAAGCCTGGAGGTCCCATGATATTATTCATTTTACTCTTCTTTTAATCTAGCTGTACACAAAACGATGATTATTTATTTATTTATTTATTTATTGCATTTGTATCCCACATTTTCCCACCTATTTGCGGGCTCAGTGTGGCTTACAATACATTGTGAATGATGGAAATACAATGTGTTACAGTACAATTATGGGTTACATTATGAGGAGTTATGGGAAGACAAAGTCAAGTCAAAACAACATTTAGAGCATATAAACAGTGGAATTTTACAATGGGGAAAGGATAGGGCGATAGAACAATAGCACGACAACCTTAGGGTATAGCAATTTTATAAGTGGGTGGAGTATTAATTGTGGTGAAGATACGAGTAGGAGAATTCAGAAGAGATTGTGTTGGTGCATTTCTGTTAGTGTGTGTGGATTAGACCTTTGTGATTGCATTTAATGTCCATGATTGACACTGTAACTGTGGAATATGTACAAAAGAGGGAGCATACGGTTGGGTGTAAGTCCAGGAAATCCTACTCCGAGCACAGGAAAGGCCAATCAAAAAGCACATACTAATCTATTATCCCTAATGAATCTAGTGAAGCCAACAAAATCATTAAAAGTAGCTACAAGCTTCATCATAAAAGTTTTCCAGAGGGGACTGGGCAGCCTGATTTTATTAGAAATGAACCATAAATAAACATTCCGTAGTGGAAAATATTATAATATAACTTCCCAACTGGCAATAGATTACAAAGAAGACATGAATCCTATAATGAAGAAGGCATCAATAGGCAGGAAGTTTCATTTATGAACATAGTGCTTGCAAAGGAAATAGCTAGATGTCCTTGTTCAAGAAAACTTTTTTTTTTTTTTTTACAGAACTTAATATTGCAAGAAACAGCAAAGGGGTCTGTTCTGTGCAAATGTAACTTATATTAGTTATTAAGATTTTCAACTTTAAAGAATGAGGTAGATAAATCATTTATGCTGAAAATTTACAGCTGGCTGCCATGTAAATTTTGGCCAGACATTTTGATGTTTTTAGGAAAGTAGGAGGAAAATGAGGTATTGGTGGTGGTGGTGGGGGGGGGGGGGGGGAGGTTTGGGAGGCTGGGCCAAAAATTATCCAGATAGCGCTATCAGGCTTATTTTTGAAAGTGATCGCCGTCCATCTTCCGACATAAATCGGGAGATGGCCGGCAATCTCTCAAAAGCGGCCAAATCGGTATAATCAAAAGCGGCTTTTTTGACAGCATCGCCGCTTTCCCATCGCCTCGCCAGCGAAAGTTCAAGGGGGCGTGTCGGTGGCGTAGTGAAGGCGGGGCATGGGCGTGGCTACCAGATGGCCGGCTTTCACGGATAATGGGAAAAAAAGCGGCGTTCATCAGTATTTTGCCGGGTTTACTTGGTCCTTTTATTTTCACGACCAAGCCTCAAAAAGGTGCCCCAACTAACCAGATGACCACCGGAGGGAATGGGGGATGACCTCCCCATACTCCCCCAGTGGTCACCAACCTCCTCCCACAGTTAAAAACACAATTATAAACATATTTTGCCAGCCTGTATGTCAGCCTCAAATGCCATACCCACCTCCATGACAGCAGAATGTGTTCTATCCTCTGACAGCCTTTCCCTGGTTATGATGTGGCTCTCGGGTGAGTGTGACACCTTTTCTGTTAGGTGCACTGCAGAGTCACATCAGCAATGCATTGTGGTGGGTGTAGGGCAGTGGGCTCTACTCCCATGATGCTTTTCCCCCTGCTAACTGGGTGAGAGTGTGTCCAGTTTTGTTTCCGGTAGTCCATGAGGTAGTGGCCATTTTTGTAAGCCACTTTTAGATCTCTTTCATGTGTTACCCACTTTAGAGAACTTAGTTATTACCTTGAATGTTGCTTAAAGAGGGCATTGTACACCATTCTGCAGCTCTGACCTACTGCTCATCTCAGTACCAGGGAGACTCTTTGCCAGTGGGGCACAACCTCTGATCTGCAGTTAACTGTGCGTAAACGTGCTTATTCAAATAAAGGACTTTTTCAAAGAGATTAGTCTTCAGGTGTCTGGTGTGCCAAAGTTATACAGCAGCAACAAGTCCTAGAGGCCTGTGTGTATGCAGGTCCCTGGAGCACGTTTAGTGGGTACTGCAGTGCACTTAAGGCAGGCAGGCCCAGGCCCATCCCCCCCACCTGTAACACTTGTGCTGCTAAATGGGAGCCCTCCAAAACCCACTGTACCCACATGTAGTTGCCCCCTTCACCCCTAAGAGCTACGATAGTGTTGTACATTTGTGGGTAGTGGGTTTTGGGGGGCTCAGCATCCAAAGTAAGGGAGCTATGCATGTGGGAGCTTTTTCTGAAGTCCACCGCACTGACCCATAGGGTGCCCAGTTGAGTTGGTGTCCTGGCATGTCAGGGGGACCAGTGCACTACAAATGCTGGCTCCTCCCATGACCAAATGCCTTGGATTTCGCCGGGTTCGGGATGGCAGGCATTTTTTTTCCATTATCGCTGAAAAACAAAACTGGCGATCTCAAACCCGGCGAACTCTGGCATTTGGCCGGCCTAAACCGTATTATCGAAAAAAAAGATGGCCAGCCATGTTTTTCGATAATACGGTTCCGGCCAGCTGTTGCGCCACCGCCAAAATAGACGTTCGATTATGCCCCTCCACATCAGCGGACGTATGTCAAGAGATATGTGTTTTATAGGTAAGAAAAAAGGAACTTTACTGATTGTGGTTTTTTGAGAGGAGGTTGGAGAACACATAGATCTAGAGAGCACAAGCTGCTGACAGCCAGTTTTATTAGTGCTGATCTCCAGTAAGGACATCTGACTAGTTTTCTGTTTGTAACTCTCTGCTTTACATGGTGTCGGGAGCATCTCGAGGGAATAAAGTACATGATGTCCATCCTATAAGACCAGGTGTTGCTCACCCGCTGACTGGCCATTTCTTTTGTGAGAATACAAACTCTTTCCCCCATTCATGCATGCATCAGCAGCTTGATGTATCACAGCCCCCCTCAGTCACTGCAGCTGACATTGTAAACTTCTGGAGCATTTCTGACCCTTCTGGCTGTTGAAATTGAAGGACTTTTCCCCCTGTCAACCAGTGATCTTTGTTCACCCAATTGCTCACCTAGGAACATGTTTACTAAATTGCTTGTCCTTATATGGCAGGATTACCCCTAGCAGTCAAAGCATAATTACCTTTATATGACAGGATGAATCCTGTAGTAGCATGAGACTATCGATAGGAGTCATAGGTGCCATTATGAACCCCACTGGGGCTGGGACAGGAGCGAAGGGGGACTGCTCCAACGCTGTCCACTAGACTACCACCAGAGAAAGATTATCTGTTAGAGGGGCTGAATTTGGGAGGGTTCCTGTTTGGGGGTCTAGATCAGAGGGCACCTCTTGGGGGTATCTTCTTCAGGGGAGTGCATTTTGGAGGGTTAGTTTTGGGAGGGGTCAGATCGGGAGGGTTGCCTGCTGGAGGGAAGTACTGTCAGAGGTACCCGTTGGAAGGGGGGGATGCTGTTAGAAGAGTAGCATTATAGCTGCTATGGCAGCTTAGGCTTTTTTGGATTGCGCCAATGGCCATGGTACATGCTCCGGCATTATTTTACAACAGCACATACTAAAACCTGGCCATCGCCTCAGTTAACCTCTACCAACTAAAGAAGCTGAGAAAAATTTTACGTAATCAACACACAGCTTCATCTGTTCTCCTAGCCCCTCAAACATGTCCAGGCTCACACCCTATCTGTTGGGTTCCAAGGAGGTAGGGATGATGCCTCATCTTCACCACCCCTACTGGTGTCAAATTCCAAAATGGCTTCTGTGGTACTGGCAGGGCAGGAATAACTGGGTGGTTACTCACTCCTGCATCCTTTGAACCTCGTGGATGGGATAAGAGGCTAGGAATATTCAGGAATACTTTTTAAAGATTTTGTTTAGCTCATTTAGAAAATTTGCTTTCTTTCCTTTTGCTAACAAAAAGAAAATGTCATTGACTTTCTTATTTCATTTCAAACAAAAGCACCTCCCTAGTGTATTTGTAACCTGACGGAAGACTGGATTAATGAGGTGCAAATGGGATCCATAATATGGTCCAATCATGCAGCAGTGTGGGCAGACATTAGGGACATTGCAAATGGGACGGGAAAATCCTTCCACAGCAATCAAACAGGCAACAGCAACAAGCAGAGTGGAGGAATGTTCCAAAGAATGAACAGAAGTCCAATATCTTCAGAAAAATGTATTCTTCTTATAAAATCACACAAGTCACTTGAACCCGACATGGTCCGCATTTCAGCTGTTATGCCTTCCTCAGCGGTCACAGCTCAGAATATGTGATCATAGTAACTAGGGGAGAATACTTCATCAATTGTGTAACGAAAAACATAATCCTTGAGAGCAATAAGATGGATTATGTTTAACAGACATCATAGATTGCTGTGATACTACGTGTCCTGTTACAGGTGGTTTGACTCCTGAGAAAGCAAGCTGTAAAACAGAGGCGCTCTGTTGAGCAAACCGATGTGAATTATATCAAAATCAAGGTAAGTGTTCTTGAATTTTAGGGTTCCAGATATGGAAGATACTAGAAACATTATGTTAAAGAAAAGATAGAAAATAATACGAAAATTAAGAAAAACAATAAATAAAATTCACTGAATGGAGGTTTTTATAACTGATGAGGAAGTTTGCACAGCAGTTATAGTTGAAAATTCACAACAAGCCGAGCATCTGAAGTCTTTTCCTCCTTTCAAAGAGAGAAGTAAGAGAGAAGTAAGATCTGGTATACTTGCTATATTTTATGATTAGAGGTTTCTCATTAGCAAGATTCTTGCCATATAGTTAAGACATTTATGTATGCAATTCGTCCGCAATGCATCCAAATTACAAGGGGGCATGTCGGGGACATTTCAAGGGTGAGCTTAGGGCATTCCTAGCACTTTGGTGTTTTACAGCTATAATGGAATAAAACCAAAATATCTGGGGCTGAAACGTCAACATTTTAGACTAGACTTGTTTTCAGAACGAATAAGGCACAAAAAGTGCCTTTAATGACCACTAGAAGGAATCAGGGGTGACCTCCCAATAAGCCCCCAGTGGTCACTGACCCCCCTCCCATCCCCCAAAGATATGAATACAAATATGACTTACCACGGCCTCAGATGTTATAGCTAGGTCTATTAGAGCAGCATGCAGGTCCCTGGAGTAGTGTAGTGGTTGGTGCAGTGCACTATGGAGTGGGGGACTCAGGTCTCTATCTCCCTCTATCTGTCACACTTGTGGTGAAAACTGTGACCCCTCCCAAAGTCACCAAAACCTTACTGTACCCACATCTAGGTGCCCCCTTCACCCATAGGGGCTATTGTAATGGTGTACAGTGGGGGGCGGTGGGTTTTGGACAGCTCAGCAGACAAGATAAGGGAGCAAAGGTGAGATGTATACCTGTGAGCATTTTTATGAAGTGAACAGCAGTGCCCCTTAGGGTGCCCCATTGCTCTCCTGGGATGTCTTGGGGACCAGTCTACTGAAAATGCTGGCCTCTCCTACATCCCAATGGCTTGATTTTCTACATTTTACACTTATTCGTTTTTTTTTTTTAATGGATTAAAAATGTTTTAAAAAGTACAAACCCTTGTTCAAAGTGGTATTTTGGGAAAAAAAATAGATGTTTTGCTGTTTTTGAAAATGGGCTTATTTCTTGTTCGGATTTTGGACATTTTGTGCAAAACGTTCAAAGTCCGACTTAGACATCATCATATAGAAAATGCCCCTGCACATTACTGTTACTGAGCTACAAGAGAAATTTGTTTTAGATGAAAAGGACAGTTCAGCTAGCACACTTCATTCTAATCAACCATAGGCGTAGACTGGGGGGGGGGCGAGGGGGGGCATTGCCCCCCCAAATGACGCGAGGCACCGCCGCGCCATTAGTTAAAAAAAAAAACACATGCAGGCACGCGCTCCTCTCCGTCCGCTTGGCTTCCCTGCCCTCTCTGTCTGCGTCCCGCCTTCCTCTGACGTCAGAGGAAGGCGGGACGCAGACAGAGAGGGCAGGGAAGCCAAGCGGACGGAGAGGAGCTGTTGTCCGTCTACCCTTCTCTCTTCCTCCCTCCCTCCGCGGCGCAGGCAGCAGTCTTTTCCAGCGTTCCTGGCAGCGGTAGCGTTGTACACGCTGCCTTCGGCTCTGCCCTGAAGCCTTCTCTTCAAGTTCCTGTTCCCGCATAGGTGGGAACAGGAACTTGAAGAGAAGGCTTCCGGGGCAGACCGAAGGCAGCGTGTACAACGCTACCGCTGCCAGGAACGCTGAAAAAGACTGCTGCCTGCGCCGCGGAGGGAGGGAGGAAGAGAGAGGGGCAGAGGGAAGATGGATGGGACTGGGAGGGGTGGGGAGCAGAGGGAAGGAGCAAGAGATGGATGGGACTGGGAGGGGTGGGAAGCAGAGGGAAGGAGCAGGAGATGGATGGGACTGGGAGAGGAGGTGAGCAGAGGGAAGGAGCAAGAGATGGATGGGACTGCGAGGGGTGGGGAGCAGAGGGAAGGAGCAGGAGATGGATGGGACTGGGAGAGGAGGTGAGCAGAGGGAAGGAGCAAGAGATGGATGGGACTGGGAGGGTGGGGAGCAGAGGGAAGCCTATTGGAAAGAAGACACTGCATAAAACAGAAGACACTGGGATCAAAGCGAATAGAAAAACTAAATGATCAGACAACAAAGGTAAATAAAAGTATTTTATTCATAATTTATTAATTGAAATGTGTCAGCTTTTTGAAATGTGCATCTGTGATATTTTGCCTGTAAATTTCATTTCCTTCCTCCATATTAGCATATTCATTTGCATATGTATATATGCAAATGATATGCTAATATGCTCCGCCCATTCTTTGCCCCCCCAAATGAAACAGTCAAACTACGCCTATGTAATCAACCTATAGGCTGTGAAACTGAGGTGGGAGAGAAATTTGAGGATGTTTATGTTGATAAATGGAAAACCAATGTAAGGGTCTAGTCCAAGTTATTGTGACAAATAGGAGGGAGAGTTATGCTCAGTAGGGTACAATTCAGTGGCGTAGCTACGTGGGGCCTGAGGGGGCCCGGGCCCCCGCAGATTCACCCCTGGCCCCCTGCCGATGACCCCCCTCCCGCCACCAACCTTCCCCCACCATCGCCGCCAGCCCCGCTACCGCATGATTTACCTTGATTGCTGGCGGGGATGCCCAAACCCCGCCAGCCAAGAGTGTTCTTCAGCGCTGGAGTTAGTAAACTCCGGCGCCTTCATTCAAGAAAGTTCGTCTGAAGGATCAGCTGGTTTTGACGCCTTACGTCCTGCACCGTGCATGTAGCCCCGTGCAGAACGTAAATGCGTTAAAACCAGCTGATCCTTCAGACGAACTTCCTTGAATGAAGGCGCCGGAGTTTACTAACTCCAGCGCTGAAGAACACTCTTGGCTGGCGGGGTTTGGGCAGCCCCACCAGCAAACAAGGTACTTCATGGGGCGGGCGGCGACGGCGGCCGAGGGTTGGTAGCGGGAGGCGGGGGGAGTTTAAGAGTGTCGGCGCGATCGAGCAGGGGGAAGGGGGGTTGCCGGAGGGGGGGAGGCGGCTTAACAGTGCCCCCCCATCTCGGGCTCTGGCCCCCCCTCCTGGCAAGGTCTGGCTACGCCCCTGGTACAATTTAGACTAAAGTACTGCTTTACAGGGGCGTAGCCAGACAACAGATATTGGGTGGGCCTAGGCAAGAAGTGGGTGGGCACCAAGTGTTCTCCCCCTCCCCCCCCCTACACCACCACAAAAAAAAAAATGTCTCAGCTGGCGGGAAAACGCTTCTTTCCACCTTGGCAGTCTGCAGCAGGCATGCGCTGAAGACTGAGCATGAGCAGGTGCCAGTATCAAAGAGAGTAGCGTTTTAATTACCATCAAGGGGAGGTCTTCAGCTGGTGGAGCTGGGGATCCCCACCAGCTACCACTAAATGTGTGCTACTGTTGGGGGGCCCTGGCCCACCCAGGCCCACCTGTGGCTACGCCACTGCAGAAGATAGTTATCAGGTTTTATTGAGATGCTATTTAGCTCTGTTAAGAGTCAGATTACAGCTAGGACTTCCGATTATTGGTTTTAACAGATAAGCATTGATAAAACACCCCCCCCCCCTCCACGTAAAAAAAATGAAAATGGGTGTTTATTTGATAAACACTAGAACATTACTAACCTAATGCGAGCCTAATGGAGTACTGCAGGCCGCGCTACAGTGTCACGTGGTGAATCTAAAATCTGCGTGCACTAAAAAGGTTTTTGAGGGGGCAGGTCAGGGATGGAGACTGGGCATTCCTGCGCTAACCAGTTAGCGCACGGATAACACAGGAACCCTTACTGCCTACAAAATGGGTGGCGGTACGCACTCACATGGTAACTGAAAAAAATGGCAGCATTAGGGGGTCTTTTACTAAGCCTCGGTAGCATTTTTAGCTCACAGTAGAAATCAGCTGGTAGTAAACGCCAATGAGCGTCTCGGCGTTTACTGCAAGATGATTTCTACCGCAAGCTAAAAATGCTACTGTGGCTTAGTAAAAGACCCTCTTAGTGCATGGCTATTAATGCTAAAAATAGAAAAACCTATTTTTATAGCTCTGGTAAAAAATAGACTTTGCACGCAGGAAAGACCTGCACAAGGCCGCGCTAAGGCCATCTTTTACTGCAGCTTAGTAAAAGGACCCCCAAGTGACACAAATGTGCATATTTGGTTTCACAAAAAAAGATATACAGTAATAGTAACTGTGGTGTGAAAACTCCAATAAAGACTGACTTTTATACTTATTTTATTTATTTATTTGCATTTGTATCCCACATTTTCCCACCTATTTGCGGGCTCAGTGTGGCTTACAATACATTGTAAATGATGGAAGTGCAATTGGTTGCAGAACAATTATGGGTTACATTGTGAAGAGTTATATAAAAGAACCCCTAATTAGCTGGAAAATGACCACCTAATTTACAATTTACAGACACCTAAAAATGGATGCCCTAGAGATACAAAACTGAATGCCAGAGAGACTATGATAAGGATATTCACCTGCATATACAGTAGTACTGCTCAATGATCCAAACATTTTGGAAACAGGGGTGTGTACATTAAAAGGATCACATCAAAATATTTTTCTTGGTTTCCTGAGTTATCCTTTTAGGGAATTCAATAATTGATATTTTATTTAGAACTGAGTAATCAATAGCATGGGTGATAACAGTAGCCAGAGTTAAGCTTGTCAATTTTCTGTGTCTATAGGTTTGACAGTGGGAAAGTTTTAAAAAATACTAATAACTGGATGTGAGGATAGGATTGTTGTTAATGTGACATTGAAAGGAATTTTTGAGCCGAAGATAATTGAATTTATTACTCTAATTAGAGGTGATTTACAAAGTGAATTAATTCAGCTTTCTTGTGGAGATTATAAAGATTATTCTTTTGTTGGTCACTTCACTATGCTTTGTCACATAACCGATTTGGTTTCATTAATTTGTCTATTTATTTTTATTTATTTATTTTATTTGTTACTTTTGTATCCCACCTTTTCCCACTTATTAGTAGGCTCAAAGTGGCTTACATAGTTCCGGAGAGGTGGTTACATACTCCGGTGTGCAGTGGCGTAGCCAGAAGTCAATTTTTGGGTGGGCCAACAGGTTGGATGGGTGGGCACTAAACAGTGGTGTGCTGGTAAATGTTTATCAACAGGCTCTCTTCCCGGTCCACCTCTGCGCTCCCCCCCCCCCCCCCCCGTCCACCTCCCCTCAAAATTGCAGAGCTGGCTATAGCCGGGGGGAGGCAATGCATTACTCTCTCCAGGAAAAAAACATTAAATGATCTCAGGTTCCAATCTAATTCATGTTTAATGTGGGATACAATGCCATAAATAAATAAATAAATAAATAAATAAATATAAACTTTTAATGTTGAGCACCTGATTCTCAAAGTGGACATATTCCAAACACTATAATGAAAATAAAATGATTTTTTTTCTACCTTTGTTGTCTGGTGACTTTGTTTTTCTGATCATGCTGGCTCAGCATCTGATTCTGCTGCTATCTGTCCTCTTAACTCCATTTCCAGGGCTTCCTTTCCATTTATTTCTTTACTTTCCGTCTTTCTTCTTCATTTCTTGCTCTATATCCGTAAGTAAAAGCTGCGTCCTCCGCAGACTTGACTGTCCAGTGGATCCAGCTTCTGCCTATTTTCTTCATCCATGTGCAGTTTTTTTACCTCTCTTCCTTTTCCCTCACCTCATCTCCTTCCTCACTCTTCCATCCCCTCCATCCATGTCCAGCATTTCTTCTCTCTCCCTTCGCTCTCCTCCATCCAAGCAACCCTCCTGTCTCCTGCCCTTCCCTCTACCCATGTCCAGCAACCTTCCTCTCTCTTCTTCCCTCCCCTCCATCCACCCATGTCCAGCAACCTTCCTCTCTCCTCTTCCCTCCCCTCCATCCACCCATGTCCAGCAACTCTCCTCTCCCCTCCATCCATCCATACCCAGCAATTCTCTTCTTTCCCCTGCCCCCTCCATTCATCCATACCCAGCAATTCTCCTCTCTCTCCTGCCCTTCCCTCCATGCCCAGCAATTTCTCCTCTCTCCCTGGGCCCTGCCCTCCCATCTATCTCCTGCTCCTTCCCTCTGCTGTGCCCCATTTCTCCCAGTCCCATCCACCCTCTGCTCACCACCCCTCCTAGTCCCATCCATCTCCTGCTCCTTCCCTCTGCTCACCACCCCTCCTAGTCCCATCAATCTCCTGCTCCTTCCCTCTGCTCATCACCCCTCCTAATCCCATCCATCTCCTGCTCCTTCCCTCACTCTGCTCACCACCCCTCCCTCTGCTGTGCCCTTCTCCCAGATCAAGTTCCACCCCGCCCGCGAGGTCCAGGATCGCGCAATTCCGTCTACCCCTCTCTTCCTCCCTCTCTGGCGCTGCAGATGGTAATCTACCTGGGAGGATCCAGGCACGCAGCATGTATCCACGCTGCCTTTGCACTGCCCCGGAAGTCTTCTCTTTAAGAGAAGGCTTCCGGAGCAGTGCGAAGGCACCCGCCTGCGAGGTCCAGGATCGCGCGATTCCGTCTACCCCTCTCTTCCTCCCTCCCTCTGGCACTGCAGTAATCTACCTGGGATCCCGGCAGCATTAGCGATGTATCCACACTGCCTTTGCACTGCCCCGGAAGCCTTCTCTTAAAGAGAAGGCTTCCGGGGCAGTGCGAAGGCAGCGTGGATACATCGCTAATGCTGCTGGGATCCCAGGTAGATTAAAGACTGCAGCGCCGGAGGGAGGGAGGAAGAGAGGGGGTAGACGGAATCGCGATTGGCAGTGGCAAGCTGTTGTCGAGGTCCGGGAGCTGACGGACTCTGCTTCTGGGTGGGGCAGGCCTGAGGCTAAACTGGGTGGGCCTGGGCCCATCCAGGCCCACCCGTAGCTACGCCCCTGCCGGTGTGAACAAATACAGTATAGGGGTACTATTACAGTGACAAGTACAGTAAAGTGTAAATAGGGGCATGCAATGAAGCTACAATGTAGTAAATTTAAAACGAATTGGAGAAACGTTTTCTTCACTCAGCGTGTAATTAAACTCTGGAATTCATGGCCAGAGAATGTGGTAAAGGCGGTTAGCTTAGCGGAGTTTAAAAAAGGTTTGGATGGCTTCCTAAAGGAAAAGTCCATAGACCGTTATTAAATGGACTTGGGGAAAATCCACTATTCCTTGGATAAGCAGTATAAAATGTTTTGTACTTTTTTGGGATCTTGCCAGGTATTTGTGACCTGGATTGGCCACTGTTGGAAACAGGATGCTAGGCTTGATGGACCTTTGTTCTTTCCCAGTATGGTAATACTTATGTACTTATGTAGGTTGGGGTGATTCAGACAAAATGTTAGGGTGCGATCATGCGTCGGGATTGAAAACTGTCCGTTTCCTGATTAAAATGCCATATTTCATTATTTGATATTTATGTCAGATATTGTGGGGTATGCCTTCTTGAACAGGTGAGTTTTTAGTTTTTTTCGGAATTCTAGATGATTATTCATAGATTTCAGGTGCTTTGGTAGAGAATTCCAGAGCTGTGTGCATATGTAAGAGAAACTTGATGTGTATAATGATTTATACTTCAAACATTAAAGGGTCCTTTTACAAAAGGGTGGTAGGTGTAGCACTGGCTTGGTGTGCGGTGATTTGGCCCTACTGCCGGGCTCTCACCCAGTGGCGTACCTAGGGTAGTTGACACGCGGGGCCGGTCATTTTTTAACACCCCCCTCCAAAATCCAGTACTAGGCATACCGAGAATACAAAACACTCAGGACCTATAGAGCAATTCTACCATACCATAAGCAGTCATTTCTATGAGTCACACAAGGAAAAGGAAAGCATCTTAAACACTACAATGAGCCCTAGAACATCTATTCACCTATTGTAAAATGAAACCAGACAGAATAGTACAGATCGTCAATCCTGCACAGTCAATGCCAGCTGAAAGCCATGTCTTTTTCACAAACACAGATACACCCCAGGGGCGTAGCCATGGGTGGGCCTGGATGGGCCCAGGCCCACCCACTTTTGCTACAGGCCCACCCCGCCCACGACAGCCCCCTGCACTGACCTGAAGCGCATTCTCCCTCCAATCCAGCACCGGCGATCATAGCCAGCCTTCTACCACGTCCAGCAGGAAGTTGCAGAGTAGGCGGGACGCGCCTGAGAAGAAGCTCCGACGACGCGCGCTGGACGTGGTAGAAGGCTGGCTATGATCGTCGGTGCTGGATTGGAGGGAGAACGCGCTTCAGGTCAGTGCAGGGGGCTGTCGCGGGTGGGGTGGTAGCGGGTGGACACAAAATGTGGTGGCGGCGGGCGGACGGTGGAGAGGAAAGAGGTCTGTGCATACCCAGTCCTCCTCCAGGCCCACTCAAAAATTAATCGCTGGCTACGATACTGATACACCCTAATCCACTATAGAATAAACTTTCTATTTAGACAAAAATTAAACTGAACCCCCAAGATGCCAGACTCTGCATACAATGCAATGCCACAGAAACAGAAAATGTCCCTAGTACTGTGCAAAATATAAAGACAGCAGATGTAAATTTGAAAAAACTAACAAATACCAATCACCACTTTACAAATTAAGAAATAGAGCTAAAACAAATATAGAAAATAAAATAATACCATTTTATTGGACTAATACATTTAGCTTTCAGAGGCCAAAACCTTCTTCCTCAGATCAATACAGTAAGTATAGTGCCGTTAGTGTCCTATCCTGACCTGAGGAAGGGGGTTTTGCTCTCTGAAAGTTAGTCAAAATTTATTAAAATTAGTCCAGTAAAAAATTACCTTATTTACATGTTCTATTATAAACATTTATTATCACAGCTACAATACTACTTTATCCTAAAGCAAAAAAATATATATATATATATTTTATTTACAGTTTGTTGTCCCTAGCTTCTGCTTTCCTCATCTTCTTTTCACTGCCTTCCATCCAGCATCTGTCTTCATTCTTTCTCTGCCATCCAGTGTCTGCCCTCTCTGCTGTCCCCTCCATCCAATGTCTGCCCTCTCTCCCTGCCCCTTCCATGCACATCTGCCCTCTATCTCTGCCCCTTCCATCCACCATCTGCCCGTCTGCCCTCTCTCTCTCCCCCTTCCATTCACTGTCTGCCCTTTCTATCCCTTCCATCCACTGTCTGCCCTTTCTCTCTGCCCCTTCAATCCACCATTTTCCATTCCTCTCCCCCCCCCCCATCCATCCAAGATCTGTCCCCTCTCTCTCGCTCTGCCCCTTTTTTCAGCCCCCAGTTCCAGCCCCCCTTATCCCACCTACCCCTAGTCCTAGCCCCAGCCCACATCTCCCACCTGCCCCCCCTTTCAGCCTCCAGTTTCAGCTCCACTCCCATCTGAGAAGCCTCCACCCCCTTCTCCCATCTGAGAAGCCCCCTCTCCCATCTGAGCCCCCGACCAGACCACCAGCTTCGTCCAGAGAGGACAGCCCTCGTCTCCTGCCACCACCCTGCCTTTAAAGAAAAAGCTGTGAAGTGGCGTGGCAGGCAGCGCCTCGCGTCTGCCCTGCTTGTAAACGAAGTAAATCTCCATTCTTCTCGTTGTCGGGCCTTCACTCACTGGGTCCCGCCCTCGCGGAAATAGGAAGTTACCTCAGATGAGGGCGGGTACTTCAGGTGGGCGGGGAATGGTGGTGGCGATGACAATTCTGGAGGGAGCGGTGGAGATCCTAGGGGTGCGGCAGCCCTGCCCCAGGCCTGGCTCACTCTCTCGGTGGCCCTGTGGCAAACCCATGCACTGACACCACTGCAGGACCCCTTTTACTGCCGTTTGGTAAAAGGGCCCCTAAATAATAGTGAAAAATGTGAATACCCAGGCCTTAATATATTAATATTGAATTGTTGCATCTTTATTATATAACTTTGAAAACCCTAATAACATCTGAATTTGAACAAAAAAAAAGTCCCAACTTTGACTGAGAAGAGGGCACTGTGGCCTTTTTAAATGTACTCTACGGACAGGCACCAGTTATCTCAAGATACTAAGTTGATTCAGTTCTATGGCCAGATATCCTCTAAGGCGGTGATGCCCAAACTTGTCCTGGAGAAATCTCAGCCAGTCAGACTTCAGGATATCCAAAGTGAATATGCTTGATATAGATATGATGCACTGCATCCATTGCATGCAAATCTATCTCATGCATATTCCTTATGGATATCCTGTGAAAACCCGACTGGCTGGGGCTCTTGCAGGACACTGGGAATCACTGCTAAAAGGTTTATCTCAGTTTGTAATTGTGGCTTTAAACATAGGGTCCTATAATTAATTAACACACATATTGTTTGGTCTCCCCTAGAGCTCATTTCCTAAGCCTTAGTCAAAGTCTCAAATGACAAGAATTTATAACATGTCGGAAAAATGTGGTATTCCAGCGTGGGGACCTGTGTTCTCTTGAAGCCCTTCTGTTTAGCCAGTGTTTGAGTATAATTAATCATTAGGTTTAATGATTCTTGAGTTGTTTTACAGGAAATAGAGGAAGTACACTTGGCTGCAAATCATCCAGACTCGCTAACCCTACCTTCCCCTGAGTCACAGTAATTCCCCACCCTTCCACATGGAATCATTCCTGTATTCTCTACCTATGCATCCAGGCACACTGAGACAATTGATCTGCAGCTTTATTGAGAGGCTGTGATGCCTGGTTTCTATACGTAGCTGCTAAATTCTGGACTATCCAATACAAATTTGCCACTTTGCTATCACACGGAGTTTTGCTAAAAGAAAAAGCACAAGATGCCACTTTGCTATCACACACAGTTTTGCTAAAAGAAAAAGCATAAAATAAAAAGAAATTAAAAAAGAATAAAAGTTCTAAAAATAATGTACTTTGATTTAGCATTATCAGAGGATAAAATATGTTTTCCCCTTGTAAAGGGAATGAAACTAGGAATTATGCAGCTTTCAGATGCACACTGTACTTTGAAACAATATAAAGTTCTCAAGACGTAAGGGGGAGCTTTTAGCAAACTGCGGTAAAAAGTGGCCTTAGTGGGGGGGGCAAGATGGCGTCCAGAGAGGACGTAAGTTTGTGAGCTCCCAACCTCCACTCAAAACTATTGGCGAACTAATTTCCTAACCTGAGGAACAACTTGGGGAAAAAGAAAGGGAAAATGGGGGTACTGACCTCCTCCACCCCCCCGGATCCCATTCCCCGACAGCCGACATTGGAACAGTTTGGGGTTCAAAGGCTTGAGCTGCAAACGCCCGCGTAGGATAGATGCGACGTTCCTGTGTCGGACTGCAGCGTAGAAGCGGCTTCTCTAAGCCTGCCTTCACTCACAGCACCCCCACGACCCAGAAGCAGTATACTGGTGGCAGGCTTACAGTAGGAGTTGCTGACTGACGAGTCAAGCCTCCGAACAGTGGGAGGAGGACCAGCCGCTGTATCAACTCCAGTGATACCATCTAAATGGAAAGAGAGGGTGGACAAACCTACTGCTTCCTGTAAACTGGGTTCTGCTTCTCTAGAAACTCGTGGAGCTACCAAACCAGCAGTGATATCTTTGGAGAATTTGTGGGTTGCTATTCAGGGACTGAACAATACCCTAATTCAGGTAACAAACACAATTAAAGAAGAAGTCTTACTTATAAAACAGTCTCAAGATCTTTTGACTGGCAAAGATCAAAAAAGTGAAAAAAAATTGGAGTGCTAGATGGAGAAGTTAAGACTTTGCAAAATTAACTGGGACTGTGATTAAGGACAGGGATATTCTGGTAAAGAAACTAGAATATCTTGATCATCAAGGGAGAAGGAACAATTTAAGGTTCCTTAATTTTCCAAAAGCACCCTTGATTCCAGCAATTGATATGCTCAAAAGATATTTTGGGGAAGTATTATCTGTTTCAACGGAGGGTTTTCCACCCATCGTTAGAGCGCAATATATTCAAGGCAGTGGCGTAGCCACAAGTGGGCCTGGGTGGGCTGGGGCCCACCCATTTAGGGCTCAGGCCCCACCCATCAGTAGCACATGTTTAGCAGTAGCTGGTGGGGATCCCAAGCTCCGTCCGCCAGCTGAAGACTTCCCCCTGATGGTAATGAAAACACTACTATCCATGATACTGGCACCTGCACATGCTCAGTTTTCAGCGTATGTCTGCTGCAGACGGCCAAGGTGGAAAGAAGTGTTTTCCCACCAACTGAGATATTTTTTTCGTGGTGGTGGGGGAGGGAGAACACTTGGTGCCCACCCACTTCTTGCCCAGGCCCACCCAGAATCTGTTGTCTGGCTACACTCCTGATTCAAGGAATCAAGTCTCGTGCTTTAGAACTCCAACCTGAACTTAATATTACTGATTTCCTGGAAAGCGCATTGGAAGTGATAACTCAATGAACAACTCTTCTAGTTTCATTTGCATTTGAGTCAGCTAGGAATAATATATTTCGATTATACTTTAGACATAGGAATGCAAAATTCTTTGGTGAAAAAGTTCAGATATTTCCTGATTTGAACAGAGAGACACAAAAAAGAAGGCGCGAGTTTATGGCTTTAAAATCTTAAGTAGAGGAGTGTGGTAGCCGTGTTAGTCCACTCTTAAGTTTATCAATAGAAATCAAACAAAATAAAACATGGAAAAGAAAATAAGATGATACCTTTTTTATTGGACATAATACATTTCTTGATTAGCTTTCGAAGGTTGCCCTTCTTCATCAGATCGGAAATAAGCAAATGTGCTAGCTGACAGTGTATATAAGTGAAAACATTCAAGCATTACTATGGCTTTAAAATCTAAAATTCTAGCCATAGGTGGTACTTATGTTTTGAAATCAGGGGCATAGCCAGACAGCAGATTTTGGGTGGGCCTTGTCAAGAAGTGGGTGGGCACCAAGTGTTCTCCTCCCCCCCCCCCCCCCCCCCCCAATGCAATGAGGCCAGTATCAGCAGCTTAGGAAGCTTAGACTGCTGAAGTGGAAAGCAGTGTTTTCAACACCATCAGGGGGAGGTCTTCAGCTGGCCAAGCTTGGGATCCCCACTAGCCAGCACTAAATATGTACTGCTGTTGGGTGGGCTTGAGCCCTAAGTGGATGGGCCCTGGCCCACCCAGGCCCACCTGTGGCTACGCCACTCTTTGAAATATCCATGTAGATGCTTGGTATCTATAAGTAATATAAATTATGTATTCCTTGATCCAAAGAAAATGCAAGAATATGTAACTGCTAAAGAAAAAGGGAATGTTTCAGCCTGAATAGTCTCACTGGATAATACGCTGTTAAAACCTGCTGGCGGGTTTATTGTGCTCTTCCTCTCTGATTGATTTATATAAAATTTCTTATTTGTTTTGTTTAAATTCCTACTATCTTGTATCCCCCAATATTTGTGGTCAATATATATTATTCTTTTTTTTTGCTAAGCACTCCTTACATATATAAGATATGGAAAGGAAGAGTTTTGTTTGATTACCTAAAAATTATATCAAGATTCTAACATTTGTGTAATATGAATGTAATATTTGAAAATGCATAAATAAAATAATTTAAAAAAAGTGGCCTTAGTGCATGCTTACACAGGTCATTCCCACATGCTAAGGCCATTTTTGCCACATGGATAAAATGGCTGCATTTTTTATATTTTTGGAATTAATGGCCATGCGCTAATTTTCCCATTAACACATGGCCATTACTGCATGAGCCCCGACTGCCACTTATTGAGTAGGCAGTAAAGGCTCACGAACTAACCACATGCTAATTGGTTAGCACACACTGATGTTGCTGTGCTGATTAGCACAGTACATGCCTACTCTCTGCACCCTAACCCCCCCAGCACTAAAAAATAAAATCTGTTTTAGCATGTGTTACAGAAAAACATGCATTATTTTGTCAATTAGTATGCAAATGATCAAGCAAAGGGGGACTGTTCATAGTGAAATAACATTGCAAGGCAGGCCATATGCTTATTTTCAGAGACTATATGGGAAAACTGCTCCATAACTAATTTCTTTGATTGGAACCAGGGCTGGGACTGGTGAAGACCAGGAGGCGGTAGGGTACTGATGTTCTGAACCACATTCTTTCCTTAGAGTTCTGTTTAGCAAATATATGGGACAATAACAGACCTAACACATAGTTTGAGTGCTATGCCCAGGCCTAGGATTCCTTCTAGACTCCTATTACAGATGTAGACAATCAAGAAGAGGATCCCAAGTCACAGGTCCATGTGAAACCACAAATGCAGGTTCTACCTCCACCCCATCCCACCCCAATCCACCCCCATCCAATGGCCCAAGCCTCTCAGCAGTTGGTAATTGAGGAATTATCACAGCCAGAAGCAGAAGAAAGAGGGAACCCCTGACTGTCCTCGCACACAACTTTCCTAAATCCGATCTCCCCTGGGATGTGACTGAAATGAGAACCTTGAATCACCTGCACATGCCAGCACCCACAGTCAGGAGCTGCAAGATCAGTCTCAAACACAGCCAGCATCAGAGCTGTCTCAAACAACCCCCAGGATACAAGAGGAGGGCAGCTCACTGCGCTGTTGTCTTCATGACATTCAGTCGGAGATGATGTGGCAACAATGCACCACATGCCATCTGCAGCACAACCATGTTATCACCATGTCCAAGGCGTGAACTATCCTGACAACCACTGTAAACAATCTGAATGCTACTCTTCTGGCCATTCAGTCCCAAACTTCCTCAGCCTAGAAATACCCTCCATCTCCACAGCTGGCACCTCTGCACAGAGGGAGCTAGTTCTGAAGAGACCTCAAGGTCACATCCCTCAATAGAAGCATCTTTCTAGGGTAGGAGCGTCATCTCCCTCCTTGCCATGTACCAAGCTATTAGTACAGATTCAATAGCCTGTGTACAGTTTGCTGAATTGAAGCTTGCCTTTATAGATGTTTTCAATATGCTATGATGTTATCCATAATTAGTCAATCTATTGTCTTCATGATATTGTAAAATACTTCAGGTCAATCTTTTGGTAGAAGGATTTATCCTCCTAACTATGGGGCCCTTTTTACTAAACCTTGTTAGAATCCGGGCTTAGGTCATCTGTGCTAAGTCCAGATTCTATGCGGCATATTTAAAGGCATGTTTCAAAATAAATTATTTCTGCTCAAGTGCTGCCAGTAAAAAAATTAACTTGGGAGCTGTTACTAGTGTTCCTGTGTTATCTAGTTAGCATGTCCTCATGTGAATATGCTAGCTGCTCTATCTCCTTTTTAAATGCCGATGCCAGCAGCCTGGTCCCACCCTGGTTAAGGTGGAGCCCATCCTTTCCGAAGGGGGAGCCTATTCCGAAAGGATAGGCTCCACCTTAATCAGGGTGGGACCAGGCTGCTGGCATCGGCATTTAAAAAGGAGATAGAGCAGCTTTTAAACTAGAAACGGGGGGGGGGGGGGGGGGGGGGGGGGGGGAGGCCGACAGTCGCTCAAAAGTGCATGATTTGGGATAAGGTATCTTTCAAAGATATCACCAAAAAAGGGAATATAGGGTATCCTGATAGTGAGGTTGCAAAAGAGATCGTAGTAGATCAGGTGTCCTTAAATAAAAATAAAAATCAGAATCAGACAAAAGATTGCAAATTAACACTGCCAAGTACTAAGCATCATGAAAATAGGAACAACAAACATACTTTGAAATGTCTATATGCGAATGCCAGGAGCCTAAGAAATAAGATGGGAGAGTTAGAACATATTGCACTAAATGAAAAATTAGATATAATGGGCATCTCTGAGACCTGGTGGAAGGAGGCTAACTAGTGGGACACTGTCATACCGGGATACAAATTATATCGTAGTGATAGGGTGGATCAAATTGGTGGAGGGTAGCATTGTATATTAACGAGAGCCTTGAATCAAATAGATTGAAAATTCTGCAGGAAACAAAACACTTCTTGGAATCACTGTGGATTGAAATTCCATGTGTAAAGGGGAAAAGGATAGTGATAGGTGTGTACTACCGTCTGCCTGGCCAGGAAGAACAAATGGATGCAGAAATGTTAAAGGAAATTAGGGACGCAAACAAACTGGGCAACACAATAATAATGGGTGATTTCAATTACCCCGATATTGACTGGGTAAATGTAACATCAGGGCACGCTAGGGAGGCAAAATTCCTTGATGAAAACAAGGACAGCTTTATGGAGCAGCTGGTACAGGAGCTGACGAGAGAAGAAAAAATTCTAGACCTAGTCCTTAGTGGAGCGCATGACCTGGTGCGGGAGGTAATGGTGCTGGGGCCGCTTGATAACAGTGATCATAATGTGATCGGATTTGATATTAGCTTTGAAGTAAGTATACATAGGAAATCAAATACATTAGCGTTTAACTTTAAAAAAGGAGACTATGATAAAATGAGAAGAACGGTGAAAAAAAACCTTAAAGGAGCGGCTGTGAGGGTCAAAAATTTACATCAGGTGTGGATGCTGTTCAAAAACACCATCCTGGAAGCCAAGGCCAAATATATTCCACGTATTAAAAATGGAGGATGGAAGACCAAACGACAGCCGGCGTGGTTAAAAAGTGAGGTGAAGGAAGCTATTAGAGCTAAAAGAAAATCCTTCAGAAAATGGAAGAAGGAACCGACTGAAAATAATAAGAAACAGCATAAGGATGTCAAGTCAAATGCAAAGCACTGATAAGGAAGGCTAAGAGGGACTTAAAAAAAAAAAAAAAGATTGCGTTGGAGGCAAAAACAGATAGTAAATTTTTTTTTAGGTATATTAAAAGCAGGAAGCTGGCAAAAGAATCGGTTGGACTGCTAGATGACCGAGGAGTAAAAGGGGCGATCAGGGAAGACAAAGCCGTAGCGGAGAGATTAAATGAATTCTTTGCTTTGGTCTTCACTGAGGAAGATTTGGGTGGGATATTGGTGCCGGAAATGGTATTCGAAGCTGACGAGTCGGAGAAACTTAATGAATTCTCTGTAAACCTGGAGAATGTAATGGGGCAGCTCTATAAACTAAAGAGTAGCAAATCTCCTGGACCGGATGGTATTCATCCCAGAGTATTGATAGAACTGAAAAATGAGCTTGCGGAGCTATTGTTAGTAATATGTAGTTTATCTTTAAAATTGAGCGTGGTACTGGAAGATTGGAGGGTGGCCAATATAACGCCGGTTTTTAAAAAAAAGGTTCCAGAGGGGATCTGGGAAATTATAGACCGGTGAGTCTGACTTCGGGGCCGGGCAAAATGGTAGAGACTATTATTAAGAACAAAATTACAGAGCATATTCAAAAGCATGGATTAATGAGACAAAGAGGGGCATAATCAAACGCGAACGCCCATCTCCATGGGCATCTTTGTCCAAAAACGGGTACGTGAAGAAGCGGGACAGACCGTATTTTGGAAAAAAATGGGTGTCCATCTTTTGTTTCGAAAATATGGTTTGGAATGACCAAATGCCTTTCTGGGCTGAGCGTTTTTTATATTTTTTGCGATAATGGAAAATAAAAACGTCCAGCTCAGAAACGTCCTAATCCAAGCCATTTGGTCATGAGAGGGACAAATGTACAACACTGCCACAGCTCTTAGGGGTGAAGGGGGCAACTACATGTGGGTACAGTGGGTTTCAGAGGCCTCCCATTTACCACCACAAGTGTCACAGGTGGTAGGGGGATGGGCCTGGGTCTGCCTGCCTCTGAAGTGCACTGCAGTACCCACTAAAAGTGCTCCAGGGACAGGACTTGTTGCTGCTGTATAACCTTGGCACACCAGTTGACACCTGAAGACTAATCTCGCTGAAAACGTCCTTTATTTGAATAAGCACATTTACTCACAGTTAACTGCAGATCAGAGGTTGTGCCCCACTGGCAACGAGTCTCGCTGGTACTGAGATTAGCAGTAGGTCCGAGCTGGCAGAATGGTGTACAATGCCCTCTTTCAGCAACATTCAAGGTAAGAACTAAGTGCTATAACGTGGCTAACACATGAACAGGATCTAAAACTGTGTTACAAAAATGGCCACTACCTCATGGACTACCGGAAACAAACCAGGGCACACTCTGACCCAGTAAGCAGAGGGAAAAGCACCATGGGAGTAGAGCCTACCAACTACCAACATCGTGAGCATTTAACACAAGCTAGTGGAATCACAGAGCCCAATACCCTACACCCACCACAATGCATTGCTGATGTGACTCTGCAGTGCCCTTAACAGAAAAGGTGTCACACTCACCCGATACCCACATCAGAACCAGGGAAAGGCTGTCAGAGGATAGAACACATTCTGCTGTCATGGAGGTGGGTACGGAATTTGAGGCTGGCATACAGGCTGGGAAAAAAAGTTTGTAAAGTGGGGTTTTTTGGTGGGAGGGGGGGTTAGTGACCACTGGGAGAGTCAGGGCAGGTGATCCCCGATTCCCTCCAGTGGTCATCTGGTCAGTTGGGGCACTTTTTTGGGACTTCGTGAAAAAAAAAGGGTAAAAAAAAGTGACCCAAAATCACGGTAAAAATGCCTTTTTTTAGATTATCAGCTAAAGACGCCCATCTCTCCTCGGCCGATAAACACGCCCCAGTCCTGCCTTTGACACGCCTCCGACATGCCCCCGTCAACTTTATTCGTTCCTGCGACGGAGTGCAGTTGGAGATGCCCAAAATCGGCTTTCAATTATACCGATTTGGGCGCCCGTGAGAGAAAGATTTCCATCTCCCAATTTAGGTCGGAATATGGGCGTTTTTCTCTTTCGATTATAAGGTGGAAAGTCAACATGGATTTAGTGAAGGGAAATCTTGCCTCACCAATCTACTACATTTCTTTGAAGGGGTGAACAAACATGTGGATAAAGGTGAGCCGGTTGATATTGTGTATCTGGATTTTCAGAAGGCGTTTGACAAAGTATCTCATGAAAGACTCCAGAGGAAATTGGAGAGTCATGGGATAGGAGGTAGTGTTCTATTGTGGATTAAAAACTGGTTAAAAGATAGAAAAAAGAGAGTAGGGTTAAATGGTCAGTATTCTCAATGCAGAAGGGTAGTTAGTGGAGTTCCCCGGGGGTCTGTGCTGGGACCGCTGCTCTTTAACATATTTATAAATGACCTAGAGATGGGAGTAACTAGTAAGGTAATTAACTTTGCTGATGACACAGTTATTCAAAGTTGTTAAATCGCGGGAGGATTGTGAAAAATTACAAGAGGACCCTATGTTACTGGGAGACTGGGCATCTCAATGGCAGATGACATTTAATGTGAGCAAGTGCAAAGTGATGCATGTGGGAAAGAGGAACCCGAATTATGGCTACGTCATGCAAGGTTCCACGTTAGGAGTCACGGACCAAGAAAGGAATCTAGGTGTCGTCGTTGATGATACGTTGAAACCTTCTGCTCAGTGTGCTGCTGCGGCTAAGAAAGCAAATAGAATGTTAAGTATTATTAGGAAAGAAATGGAAAACAAAAATGAGGATGTTATAATGTCTTTGTATCGCTCCATGGTGAGACCGCACCTCTAATATTGTGTTCGATTCTGGTCACCGCATCTCAAAAAAGATATGGTGGAATTAGAAAAGGTGAAGAGAAGGGCGACGAAAATGATAAAGGGGATGGGACGACTTCCCTATGAGGAAAGGCTAAAGCGGCTAGGGCTCTTCAGCTTGGAGAAAAGGTGGCTGAGGAGAGATATGATAGAGGTCTATAAAATAACGAGTGGAGTTGAATGGGTAGATGTAAAGCGGCTGTTTATGCTTTCCAAAAATACTAGGACTAGGGGGCATGCAATGAAGCTAAAATGTAGTAAATTTAAAACGAATCAGAGAAAAGTTTTCTTCACTCAACGTGTAATTGGGCTCTGGAATTCGTTGCCAGAGAATGTGGTAGGGGCAGTTAGCTTAGCAGAGTTTAAAAAAGGTTTGGACGGCTTCCTAAAGAAAAAGTCCATTATTAAATGGACTTGGGGAAAATCCACTATTTCTGGGATAAGCAGTATAAAATGTTAAGTACTTTTTTTTAGATCTTGCCAGGTATTTGTGACCTGGATTGGCCACTGTTGGAAACAGGATGCTGGGCTTGATGGACCTTTGGTCTTTCCCAGTATGGCAATACTTATGTACTTATGGATAACACTTCCACACCTATGACACACCCCTCCCAAAAGTTTTTTAAAAGTAAAGCGATTAGCACATGCTGACAGGCAAATTATTCTACAACGCTTTAATGCATTTTATGCTAAGCCTTTTTCCCACATTAAGTAGGCATTAATGCTTACCACAGTTTAATAAAGAGGCCCTTTTGTGAATTTTGCTCGAAATTGGTCTCTGAAAATGTATGAGAGCTGAGTACATAAAAGTTTACTCAAAATTTCACTAAACTGTTAAATTTAGGACATAAAAAGTGGGTGGTAATGCAGTGGATTTAGGGTAGGGAAAGAATTTTATTTATTTATTTAACAATATTTTATAGCCCACCCATCCAACCATCTGAGCAGGGTACAATAAACACACATAATAATAATAGTTAAAAAAAACAATAACAATAACAACAACAACAACAACAACAACACAATAATACCAAACAGTTTCAATCCCAACCTCATCCATCAGGATCCACCAAAAGCCTTAAAAAATTAAAAAAAGCCTTCAACTGTTTTCTAAAATCATCTACGGCAATGCCCCGGGATACATGACAGACCTTATAAACCTACCAAACAGAAACACAACAAGATCAACACCAACATACCTAAATCTCCACCACCCAAGCTGCAAAGCAGTGGCGTAGCCAGAAGTCAATTTTTGGGTGGGCCAACAGGTTGGATGGGTGGGCACTAGACAGTGGTGTGCTGGTAAATGTTTAACAACAGGCTCTCTCCCCAGTCCACCTATGCATCCCCCTCCCCATCCACCTGTGCACCTCCCCTCAAAATTGCAGAGCTGGCTATAGCCGGGGAGAAAGCCTTGGGGGGGGGAGGCAATGCATTACTCTCTCCAGGAAAAAAAAAATAAATGATCCAAGGATCCAATCTAATTCATGTTTAATGTGGGATAGAATAAGTAAATAAATATAAACTTTTAATGTTGAGCACCTGATTCTCAAAGTGGATATATTCCAAACACTATAATGAAAATAAAATGATTTTTTTCTACCTTTGTTGTCTGGTGACTTTGTTTTTCTGATCATGCTTGCCCAGTATCTGATTCTGCTGCTATCTGTCCTCTTAACTCCGTTTCCAGGGCTTCCTTTCCATTTATTTCTTTACTTTCTGCCTTTCTTCTTCATTTCTTGCTCTATATCCGTAAGTAAAAGCTGGGTCCTCCGCAGACTTGACTGTCCAGTGGATCCAGCTTCTGCCTATTTTCTTCATCCATGTGAAGTTTTTCTCCTATCTTCCTTTGCCCTCATCTCATCTCCTTCCTCACTCTTCCATTCCTTCCATCCATGTCCAGCATTTCTTCTCTCTCCCTTCTCTCTCCTCCATCCATGTCTAGCAACCCTCCTCTCCCCTGCCCTTCCCTCCATCCATCCATGACCAGCAACCCTCCTCTCCCCTGCCCTCCCCTCCATCCACCCATGTCCAGCAACTCTCCTCTCCCCTCCATCCATCCATAGCAATTCACTTCTCTCCCCTGCCCCCCTCTATCCATTCATACCCAGCAATTCTCCTCTCTGCCCTGCCCCTATCCATCCATACCCAGCAATTCTGTTCTTGCCCCTGCCCCCTCTATCCATCCATACCCAGTTCCAGCAATTCTCTTTTCTCCCCTGTCCCCTCCCTACAGTCATCAGCGATTCTCCTCTCTCCCCTGCCCTCCCCTCCCGCTCCCATCCATGTCTTGAGATTCTCCTTCGCCCCCATCCTTCCCTCCCATTCCATTCCACCTGCCCGCCCTCTTCTCCCCCAAAATATTTACAGTGGAAGCAGGCTGAGCTCCCTTCCTGAATCTGCCTCCCTCTCTCTCACGGCAGCACTTCCCAGACGCTGCCTACCGCCGCCACGATCGCAGGATCTACCTCCCTCCGTCACGGTCTCAGGACTCAGCAGCAGCGGTAGCGAATCATACACGCTGCCTCCTTCTAACCTGGAAGCATCTCCTCTGCGCGTCCCGCCCCAATTATCAGAACTTCCTGTTTCTGCAGTGCTGGGGCAGGATGCGGCAGAGGAGACACTTCCGGGTTAGAAGGAGGCAGCGTGTATGATTCACTACCGCTGCTGCTGAGTGCTGAGCCTGAGACCGTGACGGAGAGAGGTAGATCTTGCACGATCGTGGCGGTGGTAGGCAGCGTCTGGGAAGTGCTGCCATGAGAGAGAGGGAGGCAGATACAGGAACGGAGCTCAGCCTGCTCCCTCCGCACTGCTGGGCTGGCCTGAACCCAAACTGGGTGGGCCTAGGCCCACCCAGGCCCACCCGCGGCTATGCCCCTGCTGCAAAGGACTCAAATACAAATCAACCTATGCATCCAGCTTCTCTTATATATGCACGCAACTATGGAACGCATTACCAATCGCTGTGAAAACAACATATGACCACCTAAACTTCCGGAAACTCCTAAAGACTTACCTATTCGAAAAGGCATACCCTAGCAATCCAACCTAAATGCCTTAACCTCGCAACACAACAAGATATAAGTTTGTACTGGACATAACCTAACCCTTCTTCCTTATAACCCCCAATGTGCCTCTCACACTTGATCATTACCCTGCCATTAACCTAACTTTGTATTTGTTCACACCGGTATTGGCGATCGCCTCTACTGTACAATGTAAGCCACATTGAGCCTGCAAATAGGTGGGAAAATGTGGGATACAAATGTAATAAATAAATAAATAATCCATGAGATGACAATTGCTTCAATACATCTGGAAGAGCATTCCACAATCGTGGACCAACAACTGAGAAAACTCTAGCCCGAATTATCTGCAACTGAACCTCACGCACAGAGGGAACATTCAACATCTGATTTTGAGAATGTAGCTGCCAACCAGGATGATATAACTATAATCTTTGCTTCAATTCAAAACATTTTAAACTCAATATGCCACTCAATGAGCAACCAATGAAATTCCTGCAATTGGGGAGAAATATGATCAAACCTGCTAGTCTTCATAATCAACCACACAGAAATTAGGAGCTTAGCTCTGATTTTCAGCACTAGGCTCATAAATCAGGCTCATAAATCTATACAAATGACTGGCAGGCTTAAATTTGTGAATATAACTTTTAAGCTCCTAAATTAAAATGAATTTTCAGCTAAAACCTTATGCTCCTAAATTTGGCTGAAAATGGGGCACACATTTAGAAGCATAAATTTAGGAGCTCAACATTTTCTGAATATTAGGCCCATAGCATATAACACAATATATCCTGTGCTATGCACCCTCCCTTCCCCCCACTCACAAAGGAATATATGACCTAATGGAGGGCCTAAGAAACAAAACTGACAGGATACCATTCACTGCATGGCCTGTTGAAATGCAAATGTTTGCCCCAGAGAGTTATTCTTCATTTTTAGGTACTTGTTGGCTAAATCACAAGGTTTGCAATTCATGGTTTTCTATGAGACAAAAGTAAATAGATATGCATCATGTCATGGCTGAATGCCCACTACAGAAGTTAGACTAGATACTTAGCATACCGAGAGTTCCTCCAGACCACAGTTAATTTGGTGATGGTTTGATGCGTCTCATTACACTATTTTTCAGGTCTGACATTTACTCTCCAGTCATAGAGCATTGGAAGAGTCAGCAGTAAGCTGTCAGCCATCAGAATCTGAAGCTGGTCACCAAACATGCCTTTGCTTGTTTCCAAGGAGCTCATTACTGCTGGGTCCAAGAAGCTTAGACCTGTCCTTGGTTGGTCTCCCCTCCTTCACCCGACATGTCCCCACATGAGGAAAAGGCATGGCAAGACTTCCTCCGCCAGTAAACCTGAATGACAGAATCCAGCTGTTTTAGCCATGAAGCCCTTTTTGGCTGGTATTTTAAGATGACCTTTTGATAGACATCTGAAGTGGCTATGCAATACAACAAAGGTACAATACATATTGAAGCAACTGAGCTAGCTAGGCAAGAGACATTTGTAGATGTGCAGCTCTGGCTCTAGTTGCTGTTCCAGTTCCTTGCTCCTGCTGCTGCCTCCCCAATGGGAGATGAGCTCCTTTGGGCTCTTGTCTGTGCTGCATGATCTTTCTGCCGCCATGTTTCGACAGGCTATTCCTCTGACCTGCTTACTGCTTTGTTCAGAATGGTCATAATACCAGCAGTTGACATACAGCCTGGTTTTCCTGTCCCGTTTCACTTTCAAGGGAGAAGGAGGGGGAAAGCAACCACTAAGGGATTAAGGAGGGTCATGCCTTAATCCATCCAGTGGTCAGCTGTTCAATCAGAGCACCTTTTCGTAACTTGGACGTGAATGAAACAAGTCTAGATAAAAAACACCCTTCCTTTTAGACACGGACATTTCTTCCCATTTGAAAATCGCTGTTGGATGTCCTACTTTGGGCCCTTCCTAGTCCCACCTAAAACATACCCACAACATGCCCCCTTGCTCTATGGGGAGAAACATCGAAAAGAAAACCGGATAAAACTCAAAGAGGCTAAGAAAGAAATATGGCTGGCAAAAACACACAAGAAGAAGAAAAAATGACCAGAGATGTAAAGAGAAGTGACGACTTTTTTTCAGGTTTATTAGAGAAAGGAGGAAAGCTGGAAATGGAAATCTGAGACTGAAAGATCAGTACAGGAGGCTGATTCTATTCATTATATTTGTGAGCAACATTACAGAAGGGTTAGAAGAAAAAGTTTGCCTTTTTATGGATGATACAAAGACTTGCAACAGAGTGGACACCTCAAAGGGAGTAGTGAACATGAGAAGTGAAGATCCAAAAAAGCAACAGGGTAAGCAATCTGCAAACTCCAAGATGGTGACAAAAGCAGATCAAATATGGACTGTTTTGGGATCTTGTCGGGTACTTGTGACCTAGATTGGTCACTGTTGGAAACAGGATGCCTGGGCTAGATGGACCTTTGGTCTGTCCCAGTATGGCAATACTTATGTATGTATGACAATATTTATGTACTTAAGACCTGCCTGTTTCTCTTACATATGATTCCTAACTGGGGGCAGCTGGCCTCCTTGCAGCAAGCACAGGTTTTCTGTTTGTAGAACCTTACCAGACTCTAATAGCATTGACTTCCAAGAGTCAAACAACAGAAAACTTACCTATGAAAATGTAGTACTGCAAATATTACACTGGGCCCTAGAACTTCAATATAGCTCCTACTGTGAAAACAGAACAAACCAAACAGCTAAGGATTCCTACATGAAAACTACATGCTAGCAGAAACACTGTACCCTGGTTATACAAACTGAATCCAGAATAATGCACTACAAGTTAGCAACATAAATTTGCAGACAAAGACTGTAATGGAAACCCCAGAAAACCAGACTGTGACTGTGCTGAACAAAATACAGAGCTATAAGACATGCACATTCCCAAAGCTAGCATATTGCAATAAATAAAAACTCAAAATAAAATATGTATTTGTACTTTTGCTGCATCTGATCATTTATATTTCCGACTGGGTTATTCCTGGTCTCTTCTTTTCCTCTGGGTCTGTTTACCATTTTCTGATACTTCTCTTTCCTTATCTCTCTCTCTCTCTCTCTCTCTCTCTGTGACACAGATTTCTCCCTTTTGTCTATTTTTTCTGCCCTTCTATGTACCTGATCCACAGCTAGATTTTACTCCCCCTTCTTTCACCCTTCACTCTTCCTTTTTCACTTCCCCCCAACCTACCCTCTGTCCATCTTCCACTCTCACCTCTCTTCAAATTCTCTGCTCTTTGTTTCCTTTTCTAGTCTCCTATGTCCCCTTCATCATTTTCTAGTTTCTCATTTCCATCTTCTGTATTCACGCCCTCTCCATCCCTCATCTTTCTACCTTTATCTGTCTCTCATTCTGGCTCTCTCCATGTCACTCATCTCCTCTCCTGCCTCCAGTACCTTTCTTTGGACTTTTCCCCCTTACTTGGCTTCCCATTCCCCCTTTCACTGTCCCAATTTCCACCTTCCTTCATCTTGTATCCTCTTCAAAGACCTCCACTTCATTTCTATTGCCTTGCACCCCTCCCCCTTTAGTTCACCCTTGATCACACAACCAACATTTAACCCACTCTACTCTTACCCTCCACACCAAATCACCTAGTATGCATAGTCCTCCTAGTCCGTGACCCACTGCTCAAGATCAGTCTCCACTGTCCTACCTAAGTCCCAAGTCCCCATTTCCCTCAAACCTGCCAACTACTCAGGCCAAGTCCTCTCAGTGCCCCCAATGAATCGCCAAGTCCCTACTCAAATCTGAGTCTCTGCTTTCCCTTTTCCTATAAACCGAGTACCCATCTTCTTGCCTTTCCCTACTCTTTCCCTACACTCCCTACTGTGTCCTTATCGCCTTTCCAAGCATCCATACACCTGTCTCCTGAGCTCTTCTCCAGAATCCTGCCTTCCTGCCTCTCCCTCTTTCTCCAAACACCTACCCTCTGTTATTTCCCATCATTCATTCTTTTATCTCTCTCCCTTACTGTTCCCAACATCTGCCCCATCCCAACTTTCCCTTTCTCTCTTTCTTCCCCTTCTTCTTCCTCATCTTTTTCTCCTTGCTTCTGCCTCACTCCACCAGCATATACTCCCTCCCTGTCTTTCCCCCTTTCTTTTTCTCTCCCCCTAGTATTTTCCTTCTTATCCATTCACCCCCTTGTGTATAATAGTCTCCCAAAGTAGATATTACCAATTGTGCATTGGAAAGCTATGTATCTACTTCCTGTTGCTTCTTTCCCTAGCTCCTGCAATGACTGCAACATGATACGCCTCAAAGCCTCATGGGCGGGATGTCCCTTTGAAGATCTTGTGATAACCTCACTGGCAGCACATCACATTGATGGTTTGATGTTCACCCAGTTGCAGGCACTACAGGAAGCAGGGAACAGACCAGCAGGCTCTGATAATTTGGTGCAGCACTCAGGTTATCTTTGGTTAGTGGGACTTGAGGATCCCTGCCAGCTATAGCATTCTTTCCAGAGGTGTTTGGAAAACCTTGTACCTGTCCAGGCACCTTTGTGGTTACACCTCTGCTTCGAACACTCCCATGCCTGGCAAGTTCCCTTTTTCATAAAGGACTAAAAAAAAACACATTGAAGGACACCAACCAGCTTATAATCAAAAGACAAAAATGCCTATATTGTGACCTAAATCGGGAGATAGGCGTTTATCTCCCAAAAACGAATAACGCGGTATAATCGAAAGCCGAACTTGGACGTTTTCAACTGCACTCCATCGCGGAAGCATACAATGTTGACGGGGGCATGTCAAAGGCGTGGTGAAGGCGGAACTGGGGCATGGTTATCGGCCGATCAGAGATGGGCGCCTTTCGCCGATAATGGAAAAAAAATATGTGTTTTTAGCGAGAATTTAGGGCACTTTTCCTGGACCCTGTTTTTCCATGAATAAGGCCCCCAAAAGTGCCCTAAATGACCAGATAACCACTGGAGGGAATCGGGGATGACCTCCCCTGACTCCCTCAGTGGTCACAAACCCCCTCCCACCACAAAATATGCCGTTTCACAACTGTTTATTTTTACCCTCAAATGTCATACCCACCTCCCTGGCAGCAGTATGCAGGTCACTGGAGCAGTTATTAGGGGATGCAGTGGACTTCAGGCAGGTGGACCCAGGCCCATCCCTCCCCTACCTGTTACAATTGTGCTGCTTAATGCTTATTAGTCGTCCAACCCCCCAAACCCACTGTACCCACATGTAGGTGCCCCCCTTCACCCCTTAGGGCTATAGTAATGGTGTAGACTTTTGGGCAGTGGGTTTTGAGGGGGATTTGGGGGGCTCAACACACAAGGAAAGGGTGCTATGCACTTGGGAGCTCTTTTACCTTTTTTTTTGTTTTTGTAAAAGTGCCCCCTAGGGTGCCCGGTTGATGTCCTGGCATGTGAGGGGGGACAGTGCACTACGAATCCTGGCCCCTCCCACGAACAAATGCCTTGGATTTATTCGTTTTTGAGCTGGGCACTTTCATTTTCCATTATCGCTGAAAAACAAAAACGCCCAGCTCACAAATTGTTGAATAAAACATGGACGTCTATTTTTTTCGAAAATACGGTTCGGTCCGCCCCTTCACGGACCCGTTCTCGGAGATAAACGCCCATGGAGATAGACTTTTTCGTTCAATTATGCCCCTCCAAGCGTTCTTCACACTAAAGTTCAAGAATAGTCCTAGGACAAAGGTGATTATCTTCAGCTTTAAACCACGTCCAAAGCAAGGGAGAAGTAAAATTAAAATTGCATATCATTCCAAAGGGAGGAGGAAAAACTAAAACTGTGGTGGAGGAACTGGCTATTTGAATGACACACTGGTTGTGTGTTTACCAGGAAGTGAATTCATGCCACTGAGAAGGGCTTGTTGAGGGTGCCACCAGTGCAGGAAGCTAGGTTGTCAATTATTCAGAACATTGCTTTTCTGTGGCAGCCTCTGCACTGTGGAACCATGCTGGATGTGTGCAAAAGGATCATTGTGTGTGATTTTGCAAGCAGCTAAAGACCTTTTTGTTCAGGCTTTTGGATGAACCGGCTATGGCTGAAAGGGTTGGGGAGTGGAGGAGCTCTGTTATTTGTCTGACTATATGGTTTGTGTTTTTATTTATTTATTTTTGTAATTTACATGTAATTACTAGTAAGTAAGGGGAGGGGAGGCTAGCAATCTGCCCATTTGTCCAGATTTCTGGACAAATGGGTAGGCTGGTGGGCGGGCCATCCTATAGGACGGCCCGCCCGCCAGCCTGCCTGTTTGTCCAGAAATCCGGACAAATGGGCAAATTGCTAGCCCCCCCTCCCCTTACCTTACTATTGCCCTGGTGGTCTAGTGACCGCTTCGGGGCAGGAAAGAGCCCCCTCTTTCCTGCCCGACGCACTGCCCTGCATGCATCCTTCCTGTTGCTGATCCGACTTTCGGCAGCCATTTTGAATCGGCGCCGAGGATCAGCAACAGGAGGGATGCATGCAGGGCAGTGCGTCGGGCAGGAAAGAGGGGGCTCTTTCCTGCCCCGAAGCGGTCACTAGACCACCAGGGCAATAGTAAGGTAAGGGGAGGGGGGGCAACGGGGTATGTGACAGGGGGGAGGGAAAATGTGACAGGGGGCGGAGCGAGGGTGTGAAAGGGGGCAGGGTGGGTGTGTGGTGGGGGCAGGGAATGTGTCCTCCTTTTTGGGGGACAAAATATGGTAACCCTAGATGTATTGCTGTTCACTGCATTTATCAGTCTTGATAGGAAGACTGGACAATAAACTTTATGAAATAGCTACAAATAGATGTATTGCGGTTGAAAAATTGGAAGTGCATGCATACTTCCCTGGCTTATGCTAAACAAGCTCCCTTTGAAACTGTGTGTGCTGCAAATCTATCCATGTAAATAGTAACTTTCCAAAATTGCTGTTTACATAGAATTACCACCCAGAAATGCTAAAAGATCATCCCGAACTTTCCTCAACCTCCACTTCCCTAATTGCAAAGGCTTGATATACAAGGCGCTGCACGCGTCAACCTTTTCTTACATGAGCACGCAGTTCTGGAATACACTGCCGCGCAACCTGAAAACGATCTACGAGCTAGCCACCTTCCGCAAACTATTGAAGACCCATCTTTTTGATAAAATCTATGGAAAGAACCAAAACACATAAAGTCCACACTCACTGTTCAGTAATGCATCAATACATCCACTTCTGAATTCTCATCCCCCGTAATCTTACCACACTCATACCTTTACTCACAGAAAAATGTATACCAAATGTTCTCTTGCTATTATATATTGCCCTATTAGTTTCCCGTTGTTTCTTTCCACTGTTTTACTGTTCTTTTCCATTGTTTTTTTTTTCCCTTAACAACACGTTGACTTTGTCTCGTATAACTCTTCACAATGTAACCCATAACCGAATTGTAACAAATCGTATTTCCATCATTTACAATGTATTGTAAGCCACACTGAGCCCGCAAAAAGGTGGGAAAATGTGGGATACAAATGCAATAAATAAATATAAGACATTTACATGTACAAATACTAAGCAAGCCTTAAAAAAATGACCTCCTAAATCAAAATAAATAGCAATCAATAAAGTAAATGACATACAAAAGACACTGATTAACTCTTGCTAATGCATACACCTTTATCCAAGACCATGGGATAGGAGGATTAGGAATTGGTTGGTGGATAGAAAACAGAGGGTAGGTTAAATGGCCAATTCTCTTAGTGGAGGAGGGTGAATAGTGGAGTGCCCCAGGGATCTGTACTGGGACTGGTGCTATTGAACATAATTTATTAATGATCTGGGTGTCGAAACAATATAAGAGGTGATTACATTTGTTGATTGAGAAGAATAATCCAAAGCATAGTTATTTGATGCTGGGGTCTGCCCTAGGAGTCAGCACCCAAGAAAAACATTGTGAAAAATCCTTAAACCCACAAACTAAGAAAACAGCTGAAGGATAATGTGATCCAAATCCCGATCACATTTTAGTATCCAAAAAACATTTATAATAAACAGATGTATTACTATCACGATAGAAAAAAACCTTACCTTAAAAATGAAACCATGGTTAAATAGTTCAGCAAGAAAATAGTGCTTTTAGCTGCCCTCACTAAAACATCAAAAAGATACAAAATATCAAACTACGTTGCGTAGTAACCTTATTGTCAATATTAAAAGGAGATAAGAGTCCTACCTTTAAACAAGAAATGGCTCAAATTCTCAACAGAGGGGTAATGTAACAATTAAAAAAAAAATTTAAAATACCTCCCAAGTCCATAGCTCCCTTACCTTGGGTGCTGAGCCCCCCAAATCCCCCCCAAAACCCACTGCCTACAACTCTACACCATTACCATAGCACTTATGGCTGAAGGGGGGCACCTAGATGTGGGTACAGTGGGTTTTGGGGGCGGTTTGGAGTGCACCCATTTAGCAGCACAAGTGTAACAGGTAGGGGGGTGATGGGCCTGGGTCCACCTGCCTGAAGTCCACTGCACCCACTAACAACTGCTCCAGGGACCTGCCTACTGCTGTGATGGAGCTGGGTATGACATTTGAGGCTGGCATGCAGGCTGGAAAAAACAAGTTTTAAAAGTTCTTTTTTTTTTGGTGGGAGGGGGGTTAGTGACCACTGGGGGAGTCAGGGGAGGTCATCCCCGATTCCCTCCGGTGGTCATCTGGGCAGTTGGGGCACTTTTAGGGGACTTGTTCGTGAAAAAAAAGGGTCCAAAAAAAGTGACCCAAATTCTCGCTTCTGGTGCCCTTCTTTTTTCCATTATCAGCCGAGCGCGCCCATCTCTCCTCAGCCGATAAACACGCCCCAGTCCCGCCTTCACCACGCCTCTGACACGCCCCCATCAACTTTGTCCGTTCCCACGACAGACTGCAGTTGGAGGCCGCCAAAAACGGCTTTCGATTATACCGATTTGGGCGCCCATGAGAGAAAGGCTCTCATCTCCTGATTTGGGTTGAAATATGGGCGTCTTTCTCTTTCGAAAATAAGCTGGTTAGTTTGTCAGTTTAAGGTTTTTTCACACAGTTGCTATGAGCACTAGTACTCTCAGCACCAGTGGCATTCCTAGGTCGACTGCCACCCAAGGCAGATCGCTTCTGCGCACCACCACCCCCCGACGCTTCACACCTCCCCAGCGCATCACACCCCCGGTGCATTACCTCCACCCCACAACGCATCGCTCTTACCTCCTGGGGGTTCGGACTGTCGGCTCTGTTGGTTCCCTGCTCCGGAACAGGAAGTAACAGCAGAGAGAGCAGGGAACCAGACAGCCATGCAGCTGTTCCCTGCAACCCCTTGCAACGTGCACCCAGGGCAGACCACCCCCATCACCCCACCCTTTGGTTCGCCACTGCTTAACACCTATCTTGCATCCATTGTTACATACTGCTGCTGCCTTAGATGCCACCCCATCAAGAGGAATATTCACCTTCTCCATGTTTTCCCAACTGTATGGTGTTCTCACCCTGTTTCACATTCACACTGTTTTTCATTATACATTCCTTCCGTGATACTTGGCATCCCTGTATGATTTTAAAAGTAGGTCCTATCTTTTTTAGGCTATTCTCCCATTTTAAATTTTGCTTCCAATTGCATCGCTGACAGGTATTGTAGCTTACTGACTTTCCATTGACCGTTGCACTTCTCATCCCCTTTCATTGAATTTTAGATTTACACAATTTTTTGCATTATTTATTTATTCATTTAATTTATACACATATTTTTTACCCACTTTATTATACTCTTTTAGTCACTTTTTATCCATTTTTCTTTCTCTCCATTGCCTATTCCTACTATCACTCAAGATATATGATGTTTTTATTTTTGCAACGTTTTACTTTTGTACTTTTAGGGCCCTGTTTACTAAGCCATGCTAGAGACATGCTAGCATTTTTAGCAGGCGCTGTGTAGATGCCCATAATATTCTTATGGGTGTCTACACGGTTAGTGTGCGCTAATTCATAGCATGCACCAAAAATGCTAGCACATCTTAGTAAACAGGGCCCTTAGTGTTTCGTGTCTTTATTGGTATTTATTATGTTATTATGCTTGTCTGATAATAAAGACCCCTGAGGAAGGCTTTGTTGCCGAAACACGGCCCGTGTTGGGTTAGAATTGTCAACATATCCTGCATTAGGTCAGAATTGTCAACACATTCTGCATTGCAATATTGGAGAATAAACCTTTATATGTTTTTGAAGCAATTGGACTTCTGGTATCTCTTGGTTTTCTTGGAACTCTTTTTGAGGAGTCTTCAAACTATTCCATAAACCAGGAATTGCCTCCTCCATGCCCTCAAATCTTCTGTGCTGTTTTGTTGAAAATCCTCTGGTCCTTTTAGTAACAAATTTTCCTTAAAAATAACTTCTTTGTTTATTCCTTGGTCCCAGTGATGTGTGTTTGCAACAGCTGTTTAATAATATTTTAAAAAACAAACAAAAAAATGCAACAGAAAAAGTCCATTCAACTCTAATGGGAAATCAAATTAGTTGACTCTTCCAGGCTTAATGCATAACTGATAAATTATTAACAATTTGCATTATTTACCTTTGATTATGTACTTTATATTATGTATAGAGCTGTTCACACTACTCTTTAGATATGTACTTACCTTCCATTAAATAATAATTTGTATGCATTTTGCACACAGAAATATGATAAGCAACTCATTTAGAAATTTACATTGCTTAAAATAAACAAGAGAAACTGAGCAGTGATGTTAGAGAGAGGGTAAACAAATGAAGAAACATAACTTGTTCCATCTTACTTTAGCACATAAATACATGAGAGGAAATATATAGAGTATAATTTCTCAGATTGAAGTCTAAGTAATATTATTCCAGTATATGAAAAACATTTAGGGGGATGTAACAGGGTCTATGTCCCATCATGGACTAAGGAACCCCAGCTAGGAATAAGTCCCAGAAAGTGACCATATAGGACAACCACCAGGGTCTGAGGTTAGTCCTGTGGCCCCAACCTTTCCGTTAAGGTGAAAACTTGGAACTGCTGTGTGGGAGGAAGTAGCCATCAGGGAAGCTATGTTGGAGGTGATGGGTAAGGGGGGGGGGGGGGACTAACCCTTCTGAGAGCTAGTGACATAATTCCTTGACAGCTGGGAACGAACGATAGGTGCCTAGTGACTGAGCAAGTACATTCATTTGCATAAGGTTTGCATAGACGGATAAACTGTGAACATTTCTTCTAAATAGTAACATACATAGTAGATGATGGCAGAAAAAGACCTGCACGGTCCATCCAGTCTGCCCAACAAGATAACTCATATTTGCTGCTTTTTGTGTATACCCTACTTTGATTTGTACCTGAGTTCTTCAGGGCACAGACCGTATAAGCACTATCCCCGCCTCCCAACCACCAGCCCCTCCTCCCAACCACCGGCTCTGGCACAGACTGTATAAGTCTGCCCAGCACTATCCTCACCTCCCAACCACCAGCCCTGCCTCCCAACCACCGGCTCTGGCACAGACCGTACAACTCTGTCCAGCACTATCCCTGCCTCCCAACCACCAGTCCCGCTTCCCACCACCGGCTCTGGCACAGACCGTATAAGTCTGCCCAGCACTATCCCCGCCTCCCAACCACCAGCCCCACCTCCCGATCTTGACTAAGCTCCTGAGGATCCATTCCTTCGGCACAGGATTCCTTTATGCTTATCCCACGCATGTTTGAATTCCGTTACCATTTTCATTTCCACCACCTCCCGCGGGAGGGCATTCCAAGCATCCACTACTCTCTCTGTGAAAAAATACTTCCTGACATTTTTCTTGAGTCTGCCCCTCTTCAATCTCATTTCATGTCCTCTCGTTCTACCACCTTCCCATCTCCGGAAAAGGTTCGTTTGCGGATTAATACCTTTCAAATATTTGAATGTCTGTATCGTATCACCCCTGTTTCTCCTTTCCTCCAGAGTATACATGTTTAGTTCAGCAAGTCTCTCCTCACGTCTTGTAACGCAAATCCCATACCATTCTCGTAGCTTTTCTTTGCACCGCTTCAATTCTTTTACATCTTTAACAAGATACGGCCTCCAAAACTGAACACAATACTCCAGGTGGGGCCTCACCAATGACTTATACAGGGGCATCAACACCCCCTTTCTTCTGCTGGTCACACCTCTCTCTATACAGCCTAACAACCTTCTAGCTACGGTCACCGCCTTATCACACTGTTTCGTCGCCTTCAAATCCTCAGATACTATCACCCCAAGATCCCTCTCTCCGCCCGTACCTATCAGACTCTCCCCGCCTAACACAAATAGGATCCAAAAGGGAGGGAGGGATGGAGGGGGTGGGGGGAGAGAGCCCTCTGCTGGAAGGAATTGCAGATTGCTGTGGAGGACCGTGGATGGACCTTTTTTGGATTTGTTTTGCTTGAGGTCCACCTTTTTGCTTTTGAACTTCTGTCAAAGATTGGTGAACCTACTTTGACTCTGGGTTATCATTTTGCTGTAGAATTCACGGACATTTGGCCTATATCTTCAGGTGGGCAGTGAAGTGAGCCATATACTCAGCCCACATGGTTGGGTGGGCGGTGTGAGAGGAAAATCTTCATGGACACTCAGTCCACACCATTCATGTGGGCGATGCATGACAAGGACACAAATTTTCAGATTAACCAAATGGATATTAGGGATGAAGATCTACAAGCCAATCTGTTGCCATTTACTGAATGGACCTCCTGTTTCAACTCATATTCCCACCTGTCTTGAAGCATGTGCAATTGTATGCATTGCACGTGAGCATGAGGCTTTTAAGATGAAAACTCTATGGGTCCTTTTACAAAGCTGCAGAAGAACATGGTCTTAGTGCATCCTTATGTGGGTCTTTCCCACACGCTAAGGCCATTTTTACTGCTACTGGAAAATAGCCGATTTTCCATTTTTTTTTTGAATGTTTCTTTATTGCATCATGAAGACATGTACAAACATCTGCTGCCACTTGCAGCTCAACGTCATTCTATACATTACAACAAAAACAGTGCAGTTTATACACCCACAGACTTGTATGCTTTGGTCCTCATGTCTTTTTCCTTATTAACCCCTTCCCTTACAAATGAAACTCCCCCCCCTCTCTCTCTACCCCCCCTACCCCGCTTACCCTCCCTCCTGCTCCCCTAACTGGCTATCCATTCCTTTGCCTCCCTTAACCCACCAATCCATGGTCCGGTGCCAAAAGCAGGTCCCGCGCTCTCCCCCATATATATCTTTGTACTGACGATTGCTGAGCACCGTTGTAAACTTAAATGTCATATGCACCCATTGAGCCATTTCCTTCATATAAGCCTTCCACTGATCCAAGGATGGGGGCAAAGTCAGAGAATACCTGCTACAGGTATGCATCTTCATTTTACCACAACATCACTCTGTATTTGTTCACACCGGAGACTGTAAACGCACCTCCGGTACTATGTAAGCCACATTGAGCCTGCAAATAGGTGGGAAAATGTGGGATACAAATGTGACAAATAAATAAATAATACCTATCAAATATTCAATTAATAATAAAGTATACAAGAAAAATAAAAATACTCAAAATGATCCAAACAAAATTAAATTTAAAGTATATTGTGTAAATGTTTAAGAAGTGCTCAGTTCAACCGTCAGTATTCTGAGTAATCTAGGGACTTCGTTCCTTTTCCCTCGCTGCACCTTATGCCTGGAATAGACTTCCTGAGCCTGTACGTCTAGCTCCATCTCTACCTGTTTTCAAATCTATGCTAAAAACCCACCTTTTCACCACTGCTTTTGGCTCCTAGCCACTACTCAATTTGCCCTCCCCTTGTTCCTTCTCACCCAGTACTTCCCTTGTCCTTAATTGTCTTGTCTGTCTGTCTTATTTTTAGATTGTAAGCTCTCTCTACATTGGATGTTCAGCACTGCGTGTGTCTGGTAGCGCTATAAAAATGTTAATAATAATAATACTTAAGTATCACATATGTATACATACATACATACATATATATACAATATAATTAGAATGCTTTATATCAATACATACCAACAGCTTTATTCAAGCTGTATTCATGAGAACGGAAGTGGTGCGATGATGGTTCTCCACTCAGCCGGTCACTATCTATACAACTGATGGTTGAACTGAGTACTTCTTAAATATTTACACAATATTCCTTACATTTAATATTTTTTTGATCGTTTTGATTTTTTCTTGCATGCACTAATGTTGCCATTAGCACATGGCCATTACCAAGAATTAGCACATAAGCCCTTACCTCGTCAATCCTGTGCTAATCAGTTAGTACGCTGCAATATAGATGTGCTAACTGGTTACTACTACTACTACTACTACTATTTAGCATTTCTATAGCGCTACAAGGCATACGCAGCGCTGCACAAACATAGAAGAAAGACAGTCCCTGCTCAAGGAGCTTACAATCTAATAGACAAAAAATAAATAAAGTAAGCAAATCAAATCGATTAATGAGAACGGGAAGGAAGAGAGGAGGGTAGGTGGAGGCGAGTGGTTACAAGTGGTTACGAGTCAAAAGCAATGTTAAAGAGGTGGGCTTTCAGTCTAGATTTAAAGGTGGCCAAGGATGGGGCAAGACGTAGGGGCTCAGGAAGTTTATTCCAGGAGTAGGGTGCAGCGAGACAGAAGGCGCGAAGTCTGGAGTTGGCAGTAGTGGAGAAGGGAACAGATAAGAAGGATTTATCCATGGAGCGGAGTGCACGGGAAGGGGTGTAGGGAAGGACGAGTGTGGAGAGATACTGGGGAGCAGCAGAGTGAATACATTTATAGGTTAGTAGAAGAAGTTTGAACAGGATGCGAAAACGGATAGGGAGCCAGTGAAGGGTCTTGAGGAGAGGGGTAGTATGAGTAAAGCGACCCTGGCGGAAGATGAGACAGGCAGCAGAGTTTTGAACCGACTGGAGAGGGGAGAGGTGACTAAGTGGGAGGCCAGCAAGAAGCAGATTGCAGTAGTCTAAACGAGAGGTGACAAGGGTGTGGATGAGGGTTTTGGTAGAGTGCTCAGAAAGAAAGGGGCGGATTTTGCGGATGTTGTAAAGAAAGAAACGACAGGTTTTGGCGGTCTGCTGGATATGAGCAGAGAAGGAGAGAGAAGAGTCAAAGATGACCCCAAGGTTTCGAGCTGAGGAGACAGGGAGAATGAGAGAGCCATCAACAGAAATAGAAAACGGGGGGAGCGGGGAGGTGGGTTTGGGGGGGAAAATGAGAAGCTCGGTTTTGGTCATATTTAATTTCAGGTGGCGTTGAGACATCCAGGCAGCAATGTCAGACAAGCACGCTGAAACCTTGGTTTGGATGCAAGGTGAGATATCAGGGGTAGAAAGGTAGATTTGGGAGTCATCAGCATAGAGATGGTAGGAAAAGTCATGGGATGAGATTAATGAACCAAGGGAAGAAGTGTAGATAGAAAAAAAGGAGGGGGCCAAGAACAGAACCCTGAGGTACGCCGACAGGCAGAGGGATAGAAGTAGAAGAGGATCCACCAGAGTGAACACTAAAGGTGCGGAGGGAGAGGTAGGAAGAGAACCAGGAAAGGACAGAGCCCTGGAATCCAAGTGAGGACAGGGTTAACGCAGAAATGTCCACTCTCCACCCCCAGACACGACCCCTCCTAGAAAAATTTAAAAAAAATTGTAGTCTGTGGTTTGCGCACTCATATTCAGAACTTACTATGATGCCTCAGTTCATCCCATGGTAATTTCTTTGAAGCTGCAATAAGGACATACTAGTGCTTAAGAACACTAGTAGCCATCTAGCCCAGTATCCTGTTTTCCAAACAGTGGCCAAGCCAGGTTACAAGTACCTGGCAGAAACCCAAATCGTGGCAACATTCCATGTAGAACCCCAAAGATCAGCAAGATTCTGGAATCCTAAAGAATAGCAAGATTCCATTCAGAATGTCAAAGAGTAGCAACATTCCATACTACAAATCCCAGGGCAAGCAGTTGCTTCCCATGTCTGTCTCAATAGCAGACAATGGACTTTTCCTCCAGGAATTTGTCCAAACCTTTTTTAAACCCAGATACGCTAACTGCTGCTTAGTAAAATGACTCCTATGTGCACCTTTTTTCTCTTTTTTCCTTCCATCCTATCTCCACTCTGTTTTGCAGGTGGTAAAAGTAAGTGATTGCACCTTAAATGTAGGAGTGTTTTCTTCCGCTTTTGCTAGGTGTCCACTTTGTGTTTAAAGAATAGGCTTGAAAGAGACAGCTACTTATCCTATTATTCCAGGCATCCTGTTACAGAATTACCCTTATATTGTGTAAAATTGTCTGTGCGTCTACTTTGTACTTGCATAAACCCCCGGCAATTTTATAAGAACTCACCTGAGTGGATAAAATGATATTCCACACAGTTGAGTCTTTTATAACATTAGCCCCTGTATTTCTTTTGTGAGAGGAGACAGTAAAGAAGAACTGTATGGTCTTCAATAGTTCCAAGGATCATACAGTGGTTTTGAAATTTTTAATAACATATTTGATTCATTTTGGAATGCTTTATCATCACTGCAAGCATTCAAAATTTCTTGTAGATTGCAGTCCTGATCAATGCCTTTGATGTAATCTATCTCTGCAACTTTATCTTCCAGGTATTTAACAAATGATTCCACATTAGTCCAGTTTTACGCAGGGCAAACCACATGGAGCAAAAGAAGTCTTGAAGACATTCCAACTACATCTCCAAATGTCCTATGCACATGGGAGTGAATTCCATGTATGTTGCCTAAAACAATCAGCACCAATAAAACCCACTTAAGCAATCTAATATAATAAAACGCACCCTCAACGTTCTGTGAAGCCTTGAAGCCTGAAGCCTTGAAGCCTGAAGCCTTGAAGCCATCTGACGTCACTCCCAGGCTGAGGCTGAAGGGTTCGTGGATTCGTGGTGTGAAGCCTTCAAGCCAGCCAGCCGTCTCTGCCCCGCCCTCGCGACAAAACAAACAAATCCGGAAGCGAAACGTCAGGGAAGGAGGCGGCGCTCCCGACGTCTAGCCTTCCCTTCACTGTGTTCCGCCTTCAAAACAAGGCGGAACACAGCGAAGGGAAAGCTAGACGTCGGGAGCGCCGCCTCCTTCCCTGACGCTTCGCTGCACGAACCGCCACGGAGGTAAAGTTAAAAAGAATAAAAAAAAAAAAAAAAGGGATGCATGGATGCGAAGGGGTGGGGGGGGCATGGATGCGAGGGGGGGCATGGATGCGAGGCATGGATGCGAAGGGGGGGCATGGATGCGAAGGGGGGGGGAGAAGAGGGCGGGCCAGGCTGGGACATGGGAGAGAGCGTAGCATGGATGCGAGGGGGGGGGGGTCATGGAAGGGCGAGAGGGGACTTGCTGGAAAAGAATGAATGGAGGCGGCAGGGGACAGAGGAGCATGGATGGGTATGGATTAGGAGGGCAGGGTACAGGGAGAGAGGGGAATTACTGGAAATGGATGAATGGAGGGGGCAGGGGACAGAGGAGCATGGATGGGCATGGATTGGGAGGGCAGGACTCAGGGAGAGAGGGAAATTGCTGGATAGGGAAAAAATGGAGGGGCCAGGTGACAGATGAGCATGGATGGGCATGGATTGGAAGGGCAGGACTCAGGGAGAGGGGAATTGCTGGATAGGGATGAATGGAGGGGACAGATGGGCATGGATGGATATGGATTGCAGAGCAGGCCTCAGGCAGAGAGGGGAAATGCTGGATAGGGAAAAATGGAGGGGCCAGGTGACAGATAAGCATGGATGGGCATGGATTGGAAGGGCAGGACTCAGGGAGAGGGGAATTGCTGGATAGGGATGAATGGAGGGGACAGATGGGCATGGATGGATATGGATTGCAGAGCAGGCCTCAGGCAGAGAGGGGAAATGCTGGATAGGGAAAAATGGAGGGGCCAGGTGACAGATAAGCATGGATGGGCATGGATTGGAAGGGCAGGACTCAGGGAGAGGGGAATTGCTGGATAGGGATGAATGGAGGGGACAGATGGGCATGGATGGATATGGATTGCAGAGCAGGCCTCAGGCAGAGAGGGGAAATGCTGGATAGGGAAAAATGGAGGGGCCAGGTGACAGAGGAGCATGGATGGGCATGGATTGGAAGGGCAGGACTCAGGGAGAGGGGAATTGCTGCATAGGGATGAATGGAGGGGACAGATGGGCATGGATGGATATGGATTGCAGGGCAGGCCTCAGGCAGAGAGGGGAAATGCTGGATAGGGATGAATGGAGGGGGCAGGTGACAGACAAACATGGATGGCCATGGATTGGGAGGGCAGGGCTCAGGGACAGAGGGGAATTGCTGGAAAAGGATGAATGGAGGGGGCAGGGGACAGATGGCCATGGATTGGGAGGGCACGGCTCACACTCTCTCTCTCATATACAATGTCTTTCTGACTCTCACTCTCACACACTCTGTCTCACACTGTATCACATTCACTCTCTATGTGCCACACAGTCACTCACACACTCGCTTGGTCTCATACACTCACTCAAACAAACAGAGAATCTGTGTCTCACACACACTCTCTCTCTCGCCCACACACACACTCTCACTCACACTGTGTCTCACATACACACTTGCACACACTCTCATTCTCACACACATACTCTCTCACAAACACACTCACACCCAGACTCACGCTCTCTCTCACACAATCACACTTTCACTCTGACTCTCAAACAGTCACTCTCGCATACACTCTCCCAAACATACACACTCCGAGGAAAACCTTGCTAGCGCCCGTTTCATTTGTGTCAGAAACGGGCCTTTTTTACTAGTATTCTATAATCTGCGCCTAAATTTCAGTGCAGTTTATAGATAATGCTTAAGCGGAGAAGTCACTCATAAATTTAGGTCCGCCATTTGCACCAACGAAAATATGATACAAGTGGGAGAGGTTCCATGGGATTGAAGAAGAGTGGATGTGGTCCCTCTTCACAAAAATGGAGACAGACAAGAAGTGGGAACCTATAGGCCAGTAAGCCTTTCTTCAGAGGTTAGAAAGATAATGGAGGCACTGCTCAAGGAAAGGATAGTGAGTTTCCTGAAATCCAATGGGTTACAAGATCTGAGGCAATGTGGTTTCACCAAAGGAAAATTGTGCCAAACAAATCTGATTGATTTATTTGACCGGGTGACCAGAGAATTTGATAGTGGATATGTGCTGGATGTAGTCTACTTGGATTTCAGTAAGGCCTTTGATCCAGTCCCTCATAGAAAGCTCATAAATACACTCAGCAGACTAAAGTTAGGATATAAACTTGTGAACTGGATTGGGAACTGGTTGACTGACAGATGGCAGGGGTTGGAGCACCCATATTCTAGAATTATGCAAGTAATTCAAAACTATGCCCCTGATCTGCCACGAAACACTCATGACCCTCCAATTCTGCACCCCCTTTTTTGGCCATATGCAAATTTTAGGCACAGATCCCATGCCTAAATTTACGCACATAAGCCCAAATGAAATCTAATTAGTGCCAATAATTGCTTGTTAAAAAAACAGTCATTGGAACTAATTGACTTATTATTCTAGTGCGTGCGCAAATTGGGGAGTGTGCCTCAATTTGCGTGCTCAATTTATGGTGACTTTTATAGAATCAGGGAAATGGTATGCAGACTTTGCACTCTATCACAGAATTTGTTATTCTCTGCCCCTCTTTGCACTTTTGGGACATTCAAGGCATGAATTGCTGGGTATTGCAATCAGGAAGGGCATTGTATACTGAATTCATTGGGGCTGATATTCAGACTTTCATGTTGAATGGTTTCTGCTGCTAAATTATAGCAATCCTCTTTCCATGGATTTTCAGCAGACTTTACCTTCCATTCTGATGATCTCTATTACTTTTATATTTCTAAACTCCTTGCTCTAACCTTCAACTCTACTGAACTGCCCCTATCCGCCACCATGGCCGCTGCCTTGATCTAGGCCTTTCTTCTAACTGCTGTCTCTTAGAATTCTCCACTTTGGTTTGTCCTCTCTTGGAATACTATTTGATAACTCTCACACTTTATCTATCCCATAGCCTTATCTAGTAACAATCAACATCTTTAGGAATTTTCAGGCTATCGACCCACATATCCTCTCCTCCAATATATTGTCTATACCTGTTAATGAGGCAGTTTCTTCATACAACTCCTCTGCTTTGGACACTCCTGCCCTTTTCCTTCCCATTCTGTAAGGCATGGGCAGATTGTCTTACTTGGGGATTAGACAATCTCTGCTTGGCTCCTGATGTAAACAAACTGCATCAGTGCATCTCCCCTGAGTCTGTCCTTTAAAGGTGCAGGGGTTTGCAGTCCAGCAGTATAAAAATAGCTACCATCACATGAGCCGCTGTGCCTTTAAGAGGACAAACTCAGAGTGGACCTACCTCTGCTACAGTCCATTTACATCATTTACACATATGTGGCTGAGGCCTGGAGCAATACAGGATTTATCATTAAGGTTAGGTGGGATGGGGGAAGGAAAGAGAAAATGAGGGGGATAGGAGGAGCCAGGAACAGGATCTTCAGGCCCGGGCAAGTGTGGATTGTGAGGTTTTTGGTCACAATCCACACTTGCTGTAAGGCATAAGCACACCAAAACTTGACTTGCCCCTCAAATTTGCTTCCCACACTCTGGCTAGATCCTCTACTCATACTGACTTCAAATTCATACAGACTTCATCACTACTATGTCAATCTGACAAACCTTTTCACCTCCAACATTCACTGCTTCATTATCACATTCACTTCCTTCCTTAAACTGCCTCTACTTCCCATTCCCACTCCCTCTTCACTCTATGCCCAGACTTTGGCTGACTGCTTCTATGTTATATTTGTAACCCTGGGGACATGCTCTCTCTGGCTCAACTCCTCACCCTGGGCGTCACACTAAACAGATCTCTCCTTCACCTGCCACACACACATAGATCCCCTCAGGCAAGATCACATGAGCTGGATGTGGGCCAGGGCCAGATTTGGTTCCGGTAGGCTGAGGGATACTCTCTCTCTCTCTCTCTGAGCACTCACTCCTGAAGAAAAACCAGCAGTCTTGTCTTCATGCAAAAAAAAATAGTAGCTTGCTTTACTAGCTGAAATTTTAAACACAGATCATAACAGTCAACTTGGTCTCAACTTTTTTTCAGGGATCCTTCAGCTGTATCAGCACAGCTTTAAACTTAGTCTCCAATGATACTACAGCGCTTTTCTAAATTCACATTTCAGTCCATCCAAACAGTAATGATTTCTCCACCAAACAAAAGAATAACAAATGGTACTTAGGATGAATTTCTCCTGTTGATAAGTTTCAGTCCACACACACAGATACACGCAGAACCTTTTATCTCACATTTCTCTTAATCTCAGTTGAAAACAAGGTACTTGACATTCTCCTCAGAATCAGCTTTCCATTATTGGATTTTGGTCTAGGGATCAAATACGTGGTAATCTCCACACTGAATCCCCCTTGTGGTATTTTCTCTAGTCTGGGTGTAGCAATGGTGAGGGCCCCACTCTGTCCCTTCTCAATTTAATTTCCTTGACCTGGGCAACCTCTGTGTGGAGGGTATGGCAGGGCTCCCGATCAACAGAACGATCTCAGTCCAATAATATCATTTTAATTTTGTTCTCTGACCCATCCTAAACAGGACTCCCCCTCAGTGCTATGGGTCATCTGGTGGGAGTGTGCTACCAAAAGACCCAGAACTTTCCCACTCATGATCTTTTATTAACTGTATGGCCCTGCCCCTAGGGGCTGGTCTTGATAATGATTTAACCCTGGAGCTGTCAATAGCAAATCATTTCTCTTAGAGACCACTCTGAAAATAAAGAGCTTTTTGGGGGGTGGGGTTCACATATTGAAAGGCAGTATATGAAATTTTAATAAATATAAACATGGCAACAGTCACAAACTCAATCACGAGTTCTCAAACAAGTCATCTCCCCATTCCCCTTCCCTTCTCGCACTTCACTCTTCTCTCTTTGCTCTGGATCCTGCTAACTTGTTTTTTTTCTTGAAGTCAAAAAGGAGGAAACTGTCCATCTTCTCTCCTCTTCCATACTCGCTACTTGTTCCTCTGACACCATTCTTACCAGGCTTCAGCTCTGTTTTCCCTGCATTTCTCACCTCTGTTATTTCCTTGAAGTGTCACTTTCTACTGTAACTCTTCCTGCTGCCAATCAATCACTCCTCAAAAATCCTTCACTGGATGATACCTTTACTGCCAACTATCACCCTATATTCTGCCCTCTCACTGGGGGTGATTGGCATGCAGTTTAAACCATAGTATCACTATGAGAAGACTCAGAACTCTTGAACGAAAATCTTCTTTAATGCAGTAATCAAACAAAGAAAAATAACTTACAGTTCAGATGTGCTGGACAAGAGTTTTTGCATAGCAAGTCTCTATGTTCTTTACCAGTTCTCTGTTCCCATGCAAGAGAAAAGCTGGGAGTAATTCAACCACATGCTAAGTAATTAAGCTGTTTATATTTTTACACTGGTAAAATCTTGATAGCATCACAGTAACTTGAAAGGGGTCATACAGCAAAATACAGCATGGCAGTTTCAGTTCACATCTTCCTGATGGCCTTGTGAACTGTTCAAGCAGTGTTCAAGCAGTGCTGTTAACAGAAAATCTGTGGTTACTGGCAACCATAAAATGTTTTATCTATCAATGTTTTTGGTAGGTTGCCAAATGGGCACCAGGCTTCATCTGTGCTAGCTTCTAGTTTACTGTTGAGTTATCCAATATGTGTGGAATATGTATTGTCTGTATTAGCTGTATCTAATGGTTAGAGCAGCAAGCTGAGAACCAAGGAAGCCAGGGTTCAAATCCCACTGCTGCTCCTTCAGATCTTTGACAAGTCACTTAACCCACCATTGTGTCAGGTACAAATTAGATTATAAGCACTCAAGTACAGGATGCTATGGTCCGAATTGTGTGTCCTTGAGCCACGGTCGGAGAACCAACTGCGGCAGACGGAGCACCCGGTGGAGTAGCACCGGCAAGCTGAGCTACCTCCCAGAAACAAGGAAAAGACTCGACAGGAACAGGAGTACTATAGCAAGGGCTGGAAATGTTTCCATTGTTGATCTTTTAAAAAGTTATGTCTAAATGCTTATAAATTTACAAACAGCGGCTTTCTCCCAATAGCAAGAGCGTATTTTTTATACAAATGAAACCTTTGAAAAAAAAAATCTTAATTTTACTCACCCAACATCTGAACTGTCTTACTGTTGGCATTTTTATGAAAAAATTGTCTCTCTCAAGTTTGGGCTGACAGCCCTCTCACTCTGGCTTGCAAGTCATAAGACATGCTAGGCCTTTAGTCTGCTTGATGCATAACTTACAGAATACATAAATTTCTGTCATGACCACAACAAACACTCAAAGTTTAATATACTTAAAATTGACTCAAGTATCTTTTTAGTAGCATGAATATAAATGTTAAGGGAAGAATATCTTCACAGACAGAGAGAGAGAGAGAGAGAGAGAGAGAGCGCCAAGTATGCAGCAGTGGCATAGTCACAGATAGGCCCTGCCCATCCACGTTTGGCTCAAGCCTTCCCAGAAGTGGTGCTGTTTTAGTGTGGCTGGTCGGGATCTATAGGTCCTACCAGCAGAAGACCTCTTTTTGGCCAGAACACGTGTAATCTGTGCAGCCAGTGGCAGGTTTCCTGAGCTGATGCTGCCAGTCCCCTGCCCTCCTCCCTCACAGATGCAAAAGTTTTACACATGCATGCATATGTGAAACTGAGTATGTGCGGGAGCTGGTAGTGGCAGCAACTCAGGGACACTGCTATCAGCTGCCTGGGGGACTTCAGGATCCCCGCCAGCTCAGGCTATTAGCAGAATCGAGGCAAGGATGAATATTAGTACCTGCCTTTTGAAAAATAGCACAGTATACATGGTATATAAATTCAACAACTGGGCATATGGTATGAGCCTATTCTAAGGGTTCCCAACCCTTACTAGGGGAACCCCAGCCAGTCAGGTTTTCAGGATATCCACAATGAATAAGTATGAAATAGATTTGCATACCAAGGAAGGAACGTATGCAAATCAATCTCACGAATATTCATTGTGGATATCCTGAAAACCTGTCTGGCTTGGTGCGTCCCAAGGACTGGGTTGAGAATCCCTGCTGTATAGATTAAATACAAACATCTGTTTTTCAGACTCAAGAGACTGATTTTGCTGTGCAGTGAATAAGAGCCTTCCTCCCTCTTCCACCAAGAGCAACAAATACATACTTCAAAGACTGTTTCAGCAAAAACCTTTCTTGTAGGTCTCTCCCTGATAGTTCTTGGCTCCCCTAATTTCCTTGCATATGGCTACATCCTTTGTGCAGCAGGCGAAGTACTGCTTGTGCATGGTGATTTGAACTGAAATGTAATTTCTCCTCTGCCTTTACGCCAAATTTTACCTCCTTTCAGAGAGAAAGCAATGAAAGAACATTTTGAACTTTCAGGGACATATAAGCACATAAGCTGGGAAAAGACCCAAGGTCCATCAAGCCCAGCACTCCGTCTCCGACAGCAGCCAATCCAGGCCCCAAGAACCTGGCAAAAACCCAAAATGTAATAACGATCAATGGACTTTTCCTTCAGGAATCTATCCAGATCTCTTTAAACTCAGCAAGGCCAGCTGCCGTCATTACCTTCTCCGGCAATGAGTTCCAGAGTCTAACTACGCGCTGAGTAAAGAAAAACTTTCTCCGATTTGTTTTAAACCTACCACATTCTAATTTCATCTTGTGTCCCCTGGTTCTATTATTGTTAGAAAGTGTAAACAAACGCTTCACATCTACCCCACTCATTATGTTGTGAACCTCTATCATATCATTTTCAAACATTGTCAGAATCTGTACAGACAGATCAGCTGAATGCTCTTCAATGGATTTTCAGCTATCTAAAACTATATATGCAAGTTCATAATGTACGTAGATTTAGTGGTGAGTGTTTAAGAGGTGTGTTTCAAGTCACACAGAAGAAAAGGGGGTTATTTCAGAAGCATCCCCATGTGGGTCGGGTTTTAAACCTGCCCAAAGTACACATATGCCCCCCCCCCCCCCCAGATTCTATATTGGTTTCCCACATTTGGGCATAGATCAAAGATCTGCATGCAAACTGATTAGTTAATGAGCCATGAACAACCATTAATTGGTGTTAATTGGCACTCAATTGGAGTTGCTTGCGGATCTGCCCTGCGCTCTAATCTATAACATGTGTGCCTAAATTTATAATGTGCAACTCAAAAGGGGGTGTGGCCATGGCAGGGGCATAGCCGCCGAGAGGGGGGCAGGGGGGACAAAATTCCCTGGACAGAGAGGGGCGGGTGGAGGGGGGAGCGGCAGCGGTGACCTCGGGGGGGGGTGGAGGGGGGAGCGGCGGCAAGAACCTTGGGAGGGCAGTGGGGGTGGCCTTGCCCCAGGCCCGGCCCAGTCTCTCAGCGGCCCTGGGCATGGGCAGGTCAGGAGCATTCCCAGAATTTAGGTGCGATGTTATAGAATAGGATCATTTATGCACCTAACCGCCATTAGTTGTGCACTAGCATTTACATCAGGTTTCAGCAGGCATAAGTGCCATGTCCAATGTTAAGTGCAAGATCCATGCTAAGCTAGTAGTCTGTAAAGGGCGCTCTGCAAATAGCACCCTTCGCAGAATACTAATTTAGCTCCTAACCATAGTGCTATGTACTGAATTCCCCCCACAGATTTTGAAAAAGTGCTTGTTTTGGCCATGGCTTTACCTGCGGCATTAAAGAGACCAATTTTTCTTAATCCCCTACTAGTTCTGCTTCCAAAATGAAGAAGACAATTGCAGCCTCACTACGTAACTGGCTGCATTTACACATCTGGATTTGTAAATGCTTGTGGAAATGTTACCACCTACACATACATGTATATTTGAAATATGGCTGTTCCTGCTCAGTGTAGGGTTGCCAACTTTTTGACAGAGAAAAAATCTTTCACTTGCCCTGCTCTATGCCTCTTCGTTGTCCTACCCCATTTCCCACCCCAAATCCCTTACTACAGCTACTGTTGCACCCTTCTCCCCACCCCAACCCCTGTACAACTAACTGTCTACACTAGGGTTGCCACCTGAGAAAAAAAACTGCCATATGTACTGTACATATATTCTCTGATTATTTTACAAACTTTAAATACCAGCATAGGAGCCGACTCTGTGGGTACTGTGGGTGCTTGAGCACCCCCAATATTGAGAAAATTCCTTGTATGTGTCCAGGGAAGGGTTATTTCTACTGAGCTTAGCCCTCCACCAATAATTTTAAAAAGTTGGCTCCTATTCATACCAGAAATAGGTGAATATGTAATTCAGTTAAATTAAGCACTACATGGCTAATATATTTTTCAAATTTTTTTTAATCAATTTAAAAATACGTACCATAGCAGAAACATACTGCTATACCCTGACAGGGGAAGTAAAGATAAATACTATACAGATTCTGTAAATCACATCTCACACCAGATAATGCAGAATAAATAGCAGGATCCAGAGACGATACAGAGGATCCCACAAACTAAGGGAGCAATAAGAGATGGAAGATACTGATAATGTGGAAGTTTTGCATAACAAGCCTATAATATGCACAATTTAAACAGGCCACTCTGAAGGCACTGGTGGCTGTGCATTGTAAGCTATTATTATTATAATAGTTAGAAAGAATTTGCCATGGCTAAAAATTGCATCTGGTGGACCTTATCATACCATAACTGCACTAACAGCTAGGACTCAAAGAGCAACAACTTTATCTGTGAAAAGGCAGCACTGTAAATAATACAACAGGCTCTAAAATGCCAATATACCATGTAGTGAGAAAACAAAACAAACGGGACTGTTTCAAGATCTCCACATAGAAATTACATGTTAGCAGAATATTGCACCTTAAGCATACATGCCAAAAATAGACCTACAACAAATAGGAAACAAGGAACCACACATCAGTGAGATATAAAGACAAAAAAAAAATCCAAAACAAAACAGAAACCTCACGGAACCAGATTCTATATATAGCACATAAGTACTAGAGAAAAAGAAACTGAACTACAAGATATCAGAGATACGCATTTCCAAAGCCTGACATATTCCAAATAAAATACTTTTTTCTGTCTTTGTTGTCTAAGCATTGCATTTTTCCATTTGATTTGGTTCAAATGACTCTTTTCTGCTTTTTCCTTTTCCCCCCCAGTGTTTTCAGGGTCTTCTGTCCATTTGACATTTCTTCTCTTTCTATGTCTACCATTCATCTTCACTCTGCATCATTATCCATCCTATCCAACATCTCCTCTCTGTGTCCTTGTTCCTATCCTCCCCTCAAGTTCAACTTCTGCTCTCTCAGTGCTCCTATCTTTCCCCTATATTCAGCATCTCCCCTTTGTGTCCCTATCTTACCTTGTCCAACAATTCCCCTCTGTGTCCCTAGCTCCCCCTTTCCAGCATTGTCCCTCTGTGTTCTTGTCCCTATACTCCATCCATGCCCAGCATCTCTTCTCTGTGTCACTGTCCATCCCCTCCCTCTTCCCTTCCTCCTGCATACCCCAACCTAGGCAACCATCTCTCTCTCTCTCTCTCTCTTTCTTTCTTTCTTTCTTTCTCTCTCCTTCCCCCTCACATCCCCCATGGTCCAGCATCTCTCTCTCTCTCCCTCACTCACTCCCCTCTCAATCTGATCTCTCTTTTTCTGTCTCTCCCCCTCCTGTGCTCCTGCCCTGTTTCCAGCATCTCTCCCTTTCTCTCCCCTTTGGCAGATCCATCACTCCCTCTCTCTCTCCCTCCCCTTTCCTTCTCCAGTGGATCCAGCATATCTCCCTTTTCCACCTCCCCCAAGTGAATCCAGCATCTCTTGAATCCCTCTCCCTACCTTACTCCCCCCCCCCCCAATTGATCCAGAATGAATCCCTCCGGCAAACACAGTATCTCTCTCTCTGCCTCTACTTCCCTCCATGGCTCTCTCCTTTTCTATCCCCCCTCCCATCCCGGTAACTCCAGCATCTCTTGAGTTTCTCTCCCCACCCCTTATCCTTCAAACATGCCTTGATACAAGGCATAAGCCGCAATGAAAAGAGAATTTATTCTTATTTTCTTTACTAGCAGGTTTGAGAGGATGGCAGAGAAAGATTTGGGATTTCTATTGCCACTGCTGCTATTTCTTGGTGGGCTATACTTCCCCCATTCCCACTATCTCCACCCTCTTCAGGAGAAGTACACCAAATGCAGGCTAAGCTCCTCCAGCAAAACCCCTTCACTAACATTTCACAGAGCAGGAGATAATGAAAACTAAGGAGCTCTTTCAGCTTGTATTTTGTATCTAGCAGTTCAAGGATGAAAGCTTGTCACGCAGACATATGCTAAAGGCTGGTACCTGCCCAGCAGTGATGGGTGATGGCTGTGGTGACAGAGGCAGGCAGATACATTCACAGAAGCATTTGTACCTACTGAATACCTGAGTAATTGCGTTTGTATTATGATGATAACAAACATAGAAACAGACGGAAGCAGACAGTATCACAATTTACCAGAACAAAACTTTTAAAAAAATGCTGCCAGTGGCCTTGTGCTTTCTTCTTCCTTATTTGTTGACTGGATCAACAATACCTCTTTTGACTTCCTACCTAGCTTTTGTCATTTAGTTAACATGTGTATATTAAGTGAACACAGAGTCTTTATTCTCTTTCCTTTCCCAAGCTAGTTAGAAGCACACAGGTCTGGTACTGTCAGTTATTACCACTCTGTTGTTTTCTATGAATATTTTCAGTCAGTTGGACAGGTGGGTTTAACTTGTTTTCTGTGCAGTAAGCATTAGGAGCCAACTGACATTTAGGAAGGCACCTGTATCTCTCATCCTCATCTTTTCTTATTTTTAACATTTGTGCAAAAGAGATTTATGTGCGCTATTAGCTCTGATCATAGGGGTACTTCTGCAGGAGGATTGTACCTGGGCATGCGCCCAAGGCACAATCCTCCCACAGAAGTTGTTTGACAGGTCCGGGCTATCTGGGGCCACCTGATAACAGTGATCATAACATGATCTGATTTTTATATAATCTATGGAGAAAGTACACACAGTAAATCCAATACATTAGCATTTGAGCAACTGCAAAGGTCAAACATTTACATCAGGTGTGGATGCTATTCAAAAATATCATCCTGGAAGCCCAGACCAGATATATTCCATGTATTAAAAAAAGGAGGAAGAAATGCCAAATGACAGCTGGCATGGTTAAAATTTAGGTGAAGGAAGCTATTATGGAAGAAGGACCTGACCAAAAATAATAGGAAACAGCATAAAGAATGGCAAGTCAATTACAAAGCACTGAGAAGGGAAGTGAAGAAAGACCTTGAAATGAAGATTGCGTTGGAGACAAAAACATATAGTAAAAAGTCATTTAGTATATTAAAAGCAAGAAGACAGTAAAAGAATCAGTTGGACTGCTAGATGACTGAGAGGTAAAAGGGGCACTCGGGGAAGACAAGGCCATAGTGGAGAGACTAAATGAACTCTTTGCTTAGTTTTTCCCCAAGGAAGATATGGGAGAGGACCAGTGCCAGAAATGGTATTCAGTGCTGATGAGTCAGAGAAACTGAAACAAGTCTCTGTAAACCTGGAAGATGTAATGGCGCAATTTCACAATAGCAAATTGCCTGGACCGGATGGAATACATCTCAGAGTACTGATAGAACTGAAAAATGAACTTGCAGAGCTATTGTTAGTAATATGTAATTTATCTTTAAAATCAAGCATGGTACCGGAAGATTGGAGGATGGCCAATGTAACACCAATTTTTTTTAAAGGGTTCCAGAGCTGATCCAGGAAATTATAGACCAGTGAGGCTGACATCAGTGCCTGCCAAAATGGTAGAGACTATTATAAAGAAAAAATTACAGAGAACCTTACGAGATTGGGAGACTGGCATCCAACTGGCAGATGACATTTACTATGAGCAAGTGCCAGTGGTGTACCAAGGTGGGGGCGGTCCGCCCCGGGTGCACACCGCTGGGCGGGGGCGTGACGCGCGCGCCTGTCCTTCGTTCATTCCATGCTCCCTCTGCCCCAGAACAGGTTACTTCCTGTTCCGGGGCAGAGGGAGCATGGAACGAACGAAGGACAGGCGCACGCGACACCCCCCCAGTGGCGTGCACCCGGGGGGGGTTCTTTCGCGGGGGAGTGTCCTTTCGCTGGGGGGGGGTCGCGCTGCATCCAGGGGGGGTGCTGCACCCGGGGGGCGGGGTGCAGCGGCGATCCGCCCCGGGTGTCAGCCCCCCCCTAGGAACGCCACTGGCAAGTGCAAAGTGATGCATGTGGGAAAGAGGAAACCAAACTATAACTACATGATGCAAGGTTCCACATTAGGAATCAACACCCAGGAAAAGGATCTAGGTGTCATTATTGATGATACATTGAAGCCCTCTCTCTGCTCAGTGTGCAGCGGCAGCTAAGAAAGCAAATAGAATGTTAGGAATTATTAGGAAAGGAATGGAAAACAAAATTGAGAATGCTATAATGCCTTAGTATTGCTCCATGGTGCAACCGCACCTCGAATACTGTGGGCAATTCTGGTCGCTGCATCTCAAAAAAGATATAGTGGAATTAGAAAAGGTACAGAGAAGGGCAACAAAAATGATAAAAGGAATGGGACAACTTGACTATGACGACATGCTAAAGTGGCTAGGGCTCTTCAACTTGGAGAAGAGACGGCTGAGGGGAGGTATGATGGAGGTCTATAAAACATCACTTGTTTTACTCCAAAAATACTAGGACTAGGGGGCACACAATGAAGCTACTACGCAGTAAATTTAATACAAACTGGAGATAGGTGATACTTTTTTATTGGCATACCCTTGTAAATGCCAACCAAGATATCTTGATAATAAGTATATTTTTCTTGAACCTGAACATTTGAAATCTTTTATAGATTTAAAAAAAAAGCACAAATAGATCCAGTGTGAAATATAGATCATGTAATTCACAGTAATATATACGTGATGTAATCTAGGCCATATTCTTATATTTAAGTTACTTAGATGATTCTCTCCTATGTTTTTCTCCCCCCCCCCCTCAAATTATTTGTGGTCTAAGAAAGAATGATATTTTTCTTTATTGAAATGGAATTTTCAATTTACAAATTTGTATTTAATTTTCTTCTGTTTTTCTTTAACAAGTTGAAATGCTTGTAATTGATGCAAAAATTCATAAAAAAAGATTTTTAAAAAATACAAACTGGAGAAACTATTTCTTAACTTAATGTGTAATTAAACTCTGGAACTGTTTGCCAAAAATGTGGTAAAAGCAGTTAGCTTAGCAGGTTTTAAAAACATTTGGATAATTTCCTAAAAGAAAAGTCCATAAGCCATTATTAAGATGGTCTTGGGAAAATCTGCTGCTTCTTTCTAGGATAAGTAGCATAAAATCTGTTTTACTGTTCTAGGATCTTGCCAGGTACTTGTGACCTGGATTGGCCACTGTTGGAAACAGGATATTGGGCTTAATGGATCTTCAGGCTGTCCTAGTATGGCAACTCTTATGTTCTAATGTTTTTATGAATGTAAGCTGTAAATGCAGCCTTTATGCTGTTACAGTGCAGTAAACTTATTTCTTAGCATGCCTTAACTTCCATATTTTACTGCTATTTAATAAAAGGGCCTTATGTTATTAGTTCTATGTGCTAATTAAATCTTTACATTACATGTTTATGATCCCTTAAATGTTTTAAGCTTTTATTTATGCAAACAGTAAGGTGGCAAACAGTTGAAAATAAAAATTAAGTAGTAATATTATGACCATCAACATTAAATCCTGAATATAAAAGTAAAGTGATGCCTTCCCTGGTGGTTTCTTATCCAAGGAAAGCCCTTGGGTTAACCAACTCACTGTAAGAATTTTGCAGAATCCCAAGATCGCTAGCACACTCAGCCCCATTTGCACCACATTCACATCCCCATGCCTCCCTACTCCCCTCCCCCAAGAGCAAGACTTCATTCCATAGCAACAGTGGAGACCTGTGTAGGACAGTCCAAGGGGTAACCCTCAACATTCCATACTTTCTCCAATTAAGGAACAGAATCAGTAGAGTCTTTATTACTTGCTAAGGTAAGGTTCAACAGTTTAGTCCAAATCCATTTTTGAGATGTAGCAGATGGCCTGCCAGTCCGTGATAGATGCCAGAGTTTGAACTGAGCCAGTTGATGCATTTGATGAGTTCAATGATCCAATGGTGTGTGTGTTGGGGGTGGGGGGGGGGGGGGTCCTCCTTGATCCAATATTGTAAAATAAGCTTCTGTAGGGTAAACGCTGTGCACAAAATAAGCCTCTTCTTACTCATTGCCAATTTCTCTTGCCTCTCCCAATTTCCCAGTAAAAGAAGATCATTTGACCATTCAGTCCCCCTTCCCACTATTTGTCCCAACAAAACCAATACCCATCTCCTAAGTTTATGAAGATGGGGACAATCCAGAAACACATGCACCCATGTTCCTTGGTTAACTTTACATCTCAAACAACACTCATTTGACCAAAGTTTCATTTGGCAACCATGCACTCTAGTAAGATAGGCCTAATTTATAATTTTAAACAGAGTTTCTTACAGGTGTGCAGTAACAAGGAATCTACAGCCTGTGACCCACAGTTTAGAAAGGTCAGTCCCATTAATATCAATAATCAAGTCCACTGATCACATTTGAGCCAACACTTAAATGTTGGCCCAAATGATCCCATAAATTCTGTTAATTACTGTTAAAAAAATTATTCAGTCCTTTATTGGCCCTTTGATAAATACCTAAGGGGTCCTTTTACTAAGCTGTGGGGAAAAAAGGCCCTGTGGTAGCGGCGGGAGCCATTTTTCCTGCGTGTCAGGGCCCATTTTACCGCAGTGAGTAAAATGCCCCCCTCCCCTAAATGGCCATGCGGTAAGATAACTCTTACCATGTGGCCATGCGGTGGGGAGCACTTACCGCCACCCTTTGAGGTGGTGATAAGGGCTCTCGCTGCAACCCGGTGATAGCTGGGCAGAATGCGGCAATGCCAGATTACTGAGAGGTTAGCACTACACTATTTTAAAAAATTTCCGACGCTCGCTGGAGGCAGAACTACCGCTGGTGGCGACATTGGGCTACCAGTAGTTCTGGAATAGTTATTAATAATAATAATAATGATAACCTTGCTAAATTTTGTGCAGAAACTGACCTGTGACTTGTCTGAAACTATTGCAGAAACTTTTTGAAGAATTAGTTGTACCATTCACAGTTCATCCCAAAGAGCCAGAGGAAGAGTCCCCCACCCCAAACAACCAGGAGACTGGGTATGTAAAAGGTGCATCACTGCAAGACTCCACTAGAACCCCGTTGGGAAAACTCATACCCAAATACCGAGGCCCAAGATGGATCCACCTATTTTACAGCATCAGGACATTCTCCTGGCTCTGGAAGCCAAATTTAGCCCACCGCAGGCTTACTGCGTGCCAATCCAGAACTACCGCCGGGCTACCGCAGGAAACCAGTGATAGTTCAAATGGCTCAACAGTTGCAACAAGCATATACAGTTTACAATACAGTATTCTGTGTTCTCTATTCATTTTTTAGATGTTGATCTGACTATACAAAATAGTGAAGTTTCAACCAAGGAATATGAAAAACCTACGGATAGAAACAAATTTTTACACCGTGAAAGTTGTCACCCCACACAATTAAAAAATAGTCTACCAATATTGCAGATATTAAGAATATGTAGAATCTGCTCTAACATGAATTTATTATTTATTTTAGATTTTGCTTGCACCTTTTTCAGTAGTAGTTACATTCAGGTACTCTGTATGTTTTTCTGTCACAGGAGGGCTCACAATCTAAGTTTGTATCTGAGGCAATGGAGGGTTAAGTGACTTCCCCAAGATCACAAGGAGCAGTAGTGGGATTTGAATTGACCACCTCTGGATTGCAAGACCAGTGCTCTAACTACTAGGCCACTCCTCCACTCCATACCTATAGAAGACAAGCTAAAGATTTAACTACAAGATTATTAGACAGGGGCTACTCCAGACACATATTTAAAAAAGCATACTAGAGAGGGAAGTACAATAATAGGGAACTTTTACTATTAGGTGCGAGTAAGAAAGAGAAATTCAACAACATATGCACCATGGTAATGAAATATAATTCATCAAATACAGAGATCACCAAAATAATGAAGAAACGATGAGAAATTATTCAAATGAATCCCATGTTCCAAGAAACCAAACTTAGGATAGCATTTGCAAGAAGTAAAAATCTCATAGAAAAATTATGCCCCGCAGCTTTACCAGCACTCACTGGTGGAAACAAAAAGATTCAGGGGCCTTTCAAGTGTGGGATGTGCCAGATTTGCAAAATCACCATACAATCAAAAATTTTAAAAGATGTCAAGAACAATCATGAATATCCTTTAATCCATTGCACCAATTGCAGAACTGCAGTGCCCGTGCTATAAGCTGTACGTGGGTATGACAACTAGATCATTTAAAACCAGGATTCTTGAACATAAATCGAACATCACCAGGAGAAACATGAACATACATAGTAACACAGTAGGTGACGGCAGAAAAAGACCTGTACGGTCCATCTAGTCTGCCCAACAAGATAAACTCATATGCGCTACTTTATATGTATACCTGACCTTGATTTGTATCTACCATTTTCAGGGCACAGACCATAGAAGTCTGCCCAGTACTAGTCCAGCCTCCCAACCACCAGTGCTGCCACCCAATCTCCACTAAGTTTCTGAGATTAGTGGGTGAACAATCCAACGCTTGATGAATTATGAAGGAGTCATTAGTAGAACACTGCGCTATTAAGAAACATTCTTTCGAAGACATTAAGTGCTGTATTCTGGACAAAATAGAAGGTAAAAATCAGAGAGGTGGTAATAAAAAAATTACTGCTACAACAGAGGGAGGCAAAATGGACTTTCAAATTTAATATGTTAGAACCAGGTGGTTTAAACAGTAAAATAGACTGGCATGTATTTTATTAATTCACCTTAAGATCACAAAGCAGGTATCAAATAGGCATGTTGCTTTAAGATCAGCTGTTCGACGTAGCCTATTTAAAGGGCGAAGCCAGCGTGTAATGCGAAAGCACCAATTTGTGTGAAGTTCAACAACTGAAAGTGAGTGAACCGGAGTTAGAGAAAGATAAGCTTAGTTAACCATGTGTTTTGCAATTAACAGAGTTTTGCTTTTGCAGACATCTATAAGCCAAATCTAACAGCACAAGTTCCTGAGGAAGCCACACAGGTGAAACGGCGGCCCCGTCGGACTTTAAGTTAAGTGCTGTTGTCTCTTTATCTGGCGCTGATATATAGAGTCTGACTTGAATATAAGAAGCGAGCACAAATGCTTTGAATGTTGAATTGAATTAATAATATCAAACGTATATATCAGTAAGCAAAAAGCAATAAGGTGTTTTTTCCTGATGAGTCCTGCCATTGTAAACCTAGGATTTGTGCAAATCCAAAAGGTTTCTGAGGGATTTTCTCCTTGCAAAATATCATGTGAGCTTGGACAGCTCATTAGTGATTAGTCCTTACTGCCATCTCAATGGGTGGCGGTAAAGGATCCCCCTGGAATGGCCACGTAGTAAGTATTTCACTTACCGCAAGGGCATTTCTTTTCCTCAAAAAAAGACAGCCTTTTACCCGCTGCGGTAAAAGGGGGCCTCGGCGTGCATCAAAAACACGTGCTGATGCTATGCAGGCCCACTTTTACCACAGCTTAGTAAAAGGGCCCCTTAGGTAGAAAGTTGAAATACAGATCTTCCAGGATAGCATTCTTAGAAATGCTCTCCATTCCAAATGCAGGACCCAAGAGGTGGCAGAGCTCTGACTCTCAATGTGTGAATGAAATGACGGTGCAGGGAAAAGATATTTAAATTATTTTCAAAACAGGGCAAAATTCTGGGGAAGGGGGAATCTATTCCACTTGGAACACCAGTCCTCAAAGGTATGCCACACACAAGGCCATAAGTCGAGGAAGTAGACCTCTTCCTGGCCTGAAGCAGGATAGCAATGACTGAAATCGAATAACCCTTCTTTCTCAAGTGAGCCCTTTCAAGGGCCAGGTCATAAGAGGGGAGGGATCCCCCATGATTACCAGACCCTGATGGAGAAGTCCCCTATCCAGAAGAAGCCTCAGTGGCTATCTGTCCGGGAGCCAAACCAAGCATACCACTGATGCAGCAGCCAGTCCGGGGCCACCAGAACCACCCCGCCCAGATGGTCTGCCACCCTTCTCAACAGCCGGCCAATCATCGGCCAAGGTGGGAAGACATACAGAAACCCTTTGCTTGGCCATGGCTGCAGCAGGGCATCCAGACCTAACAAATCCCGCTCTCTTCGATGGCTGAAAAACTTCGAGACCTTAGCATTGGCCCTTGTGGCCATGAGATCTAGGGACAGCAGTCCCTAGTGCAAAACCAGTAGCTGGAACACCTCGTGCAACAGTTCCCAGTCTCTGAGATTCAGAGTGCGATGGCTGAGGAAGTCTTCCTCGACATTGAGCGATCCCACAATGTGAGTGCCAAGAGACAGCACAGATGTCTCTCCGCCCAGGCCATCAACAGTCCAGACTCAACTGCCAGCTGACTGCTGTGAGTCCCTCCCTGTTTGCTTATATAGGCCACCGCCGTCACATTGTCAGAGAAGACCTGAACCAGAACTCTCCTGAGGAACTGTGCAAAGGCATCCAGAGCCCAACACACCACCCGGAGATCCAATCCGGACAAATGGGCAGATTGGCAAAACCCACCCGGTTGCCCGGACATGTCCTCAAAAAGAGGACATGTCCAGGTAAATCCGGACATATGGTAATCCTACACAACAGGGACCCAGCACCATCAGGTATGTTGGTATTAGCACTGGTTCCACGTTAAGAGTTACGGACCAAGGAAGGGATCTGGGTGTCGTCGTTGATAATACACTGAAACCTTCTGCTCAGTGTGCTGCTGCTGCTATGAAAGCGAATAGAATGTTGGGTATTATTAGGAAAGGTATGGAAAACAGGTGTGAGGATGTTATAATGCCGTTGTATCACTCCATGGTACGACCACACCTTGAGTATTGTGTTCAATTCTGGTTGCCGCATCTCAAGAAAGATATAGTAGAATTGGAAAAGGTGCAGCGAAGGGCAACTAAAATGATAGTGGGGATGGGACGACTTCCCTATGAAGAAAGACTAAGGAGGCTAGGGCTTTTCAGCTTGGAGAAGAGATGGCTGAGGGGAGACATGATAGAGGTATATAAAATAATGAGTGGAGTGGAACAGGTGGATGTGAAGCGTCTGTTCACGCTTTCCAAAAATACTAGGACTAGGGGGCATGCGATGAAACTACAATGTAGTAAATTTAAAACAAATCGGAGAAAAGTTTTCTTCACCCAACGCATAATTAAACTCTGGAATTCGTTGCCGGAGAACGTGGTGAAGGCGGTTAGCTTAGCAGAGTTTAAAAAGGGGTTAGACGGTTTCCTAAAGAACACGTCCATAAACCACTACTAAATGGACTTGGGAAAAATCCACAATTCCAGGAACAACATGTATAGAATGTTTGTACGTTTGGGAAGCTCGCCAGGTGCCCTTGGCCTGGATTGGCCGCTGTGGTGGACAGGATGCTGGGCTCGATGGACCCTTGGTCTTTTCCCAGTGTGGCATTACTTATGTCCACCATGCTCTACTGAGAACCAGCTGACCAGCTGGACCAGGAGAAAAGACCTCAGGATGAGAGACAGAGTTATATGTCCATCCACCTGCTGGAGATAGAGAAGACACTGAGGAACTGGGCTGATAGCAATAAGCTATGTACTAGAGCTCAGTTCTATATGCTCTATCTCCACCTGCAGGTCGATGAACATGACTACCCCACTCGTCCTGGAATAGTGGGAATGAATCTAATGGAAGGTCCCAGATTGAAACCGACCTACCTGTTGTTGCAGCTGTAGTTCACAAATACGTGGTGGAGGCATATGTAGTTGGGCATCGCTGCTTCCCTCTGGGCTGCCTTAACCTGGCTCTGTCCTTAACTTTTTTACCTCCTGGTTCCTTGGATCCACCCCTCCTGTGTCGCTCCCCCCTTGGTGGAACTATGGATCTTAAGGTGGTTCTGACCAAGGAGGTTTGATGAACAGGAGATGGCAGGAGCATGCTTAGCACAATATCTGGCCTGAAGCATTGCCGCCCTATCAATTACATTGTTTTGGGTGTACCAAGATGGCAGCAGCTGCATTGGCATGAATGAAAACCTCCTTGGGTGGACTGCTTCAGCTTTGTGACATCATGCCATCTCCTGTTCATCAAACTTCCTTGGTTCTTACATGGTGAGCGAGAACCCTTAAGGGGAAGTGGCAGCATTCTATAGACTCCCTCACATACTCCCCCAGGTTAAAATGCAATGAGCAAAAAAAAAAATGACATTGATAGAAAATCATCTATAACTTGCAGGTGAGATACTCAGAGGGCAAGACAGCTGGAAGGCAGAATGAGAAAAAAAATGAAACAGAATTAAGCATCTGTCTATGTTTAGCCGCTGTGAGAGAGTTTGGTATTCTGCTAGTGTGTACCTTCTGTGTAGGAAAGGGATCTGTAAACAGTACATAATATTTTATTAATGGAAAGCAAAGTATATTGGTGTTTTAGGGCCATGTAATATTCACAGTGCTGCCTTTCATAGGTATAGTTGCCGCTGTTCAAGCACTGGGCGCTAGTGTTTTTGTGATATGTGAATTTTGTTAGGTTCTGAAATTTTGAAAACATATTGTGATGCAGATTTGGCAAGACTGTTTTCCTAATTCCTGGTCTGTTTGTTAATTTGGTTTGTGCTCTTTTGGGTATAGTGGAGCTGCCTGTAACAGCTTATAGAAATTATTATCAAGTTATTTTTCATCTCCCATGCTTAGAAAAAGGAAATTAGATGACAATGAAGAAATCAATGTGCCTGACAGTACCCGCTTCACTGACATTGTCTTGTATTGAAGAACAAAATGATGGCAATCATTGGTCTGTTTGTTGGACTTTAGAACAAAGAAAGAATTCTGCCCAAAATATGACTGGCTATCTGATCAAAAAGAACTTGGTCGTAGGTCATGCCAAAAAGTTGAAATGCTTGGTGTTGAGAAAAAGATGGGAATGAAAATATCGAAAGCGTGAACCAATAATAAAATTACTTATTTCGGTGAAACATAACAGCAGCAGTTAACATCCCTATGGAAGAAATTATTTGACCACAAAGAAAGTTCTACTCATAAAGCTGCTTTGAGATTGCTGGCAGAAACCAACAAATCTATGCCAGAGAATGTATGCATGAAATCTCTTGGTCATGAGAAAAAGATAACTGCCAAAATCTTTCACACCTTACAAAGTGGTGATGATGAACCAGTCCTTTATTAATTTTGAAGCTGAAGTAGAATGGTCTTGGCATAGTCGCACATGTATGTTTACTTACTACTACTAAATCCAAGAAGACAGGAGGAGCCTCCATGGAGAGTCATGATGTTTTGAAGTATTTTACTTGTTCAAGTTGTATAAATGTATTTTTTACCATCAGATCAGGATAAATATATATGTAGATATGATGTTTCATCAGCCTGACCTATGTCTTTCATTTATCAGTCATTATTTTACAGTTATCACTTTTCATTGTTTGGAGTTTCTCTGTCCATAATATCTGCTCACATAATTATAATATAAATTTTTTTTACATAATATATCATTATATATTTACAAATGTGTAATACTATTATGAATGTCTATACATGTTTGGCTATATGTTTATTAAGGCAGAAATATTTTATATGCTATCTCTTAATATTATGTTTTAAAAACTTTTTTCAATTTGTCCTGTGTTTATTGTAGAAAGTTGTTTGTGACCCCTGAGGCAGGTGCTTTAGCACCAAAACATGGACCGTGTTGGGTCCTTCATATGAATATTCTGAATAAACTGGTTTTTTATATTATCTCCCTATTGGTTTGTGCATTTGTCAGCCTCTACTTTTGCTGTTTTACTTACTACTACTAACCATTTCTATAGTGCTACTAGATATACGCAGCACTATACACATTATATACAGGTACTTTCTCTGAACCTAGAGGGCAATGGAGGGTTAAGTAATTTGCCCAAGGTCACAAGGAGCTGTAGTGGGAATTTAACCCAGGTTGCCATGATCAAAGCCCGCTACACTAACCATTAGGCTACTCCTCTGCATTTATGCTATTGTCTACTCTGTCCTTTAAGTCCGTGTTACATATTGTTCTCCTGGAATTGCGGAACTTGGATTTTAGCTCACATACTTCACTCTACAAACGTGTGCATCAACGTTGTTAATCAGATTAGTGGTGGAATGAGAAATAATTTGTTCCAAAAGTTGTAAATTCTAAAAGTAAAATAGCATTAAAAATTGATGAAGGAACAACCACATTGATTGTGTATGTCCAGGTATTTATAATCAATTGCGGTATGTCTCCATCAGTACATTTGTCTCTTGATTTTATTGTATTAGAGATGTAACAGCAAAAGGAATCTTCAGCTCTTTTCTTCATCATCTATTGGTATGAGAGGAATACCTGCAGGATTGTTTAATTTCTGTTGCTTGTGTTGGCGCAAATGAAATGTTGGAAGCTTGTGGTGGAGTTAAGAAATTACTAAAAGACAATTTTTCTTCAGTTCTCCTACGGCACTATGCTAATCACAGATTAGAATTATCAGTCCATGATAGTGTAAAAGCTATTTCAGGAATAAATAGTTGCAAATCATTTATTGATAATCTGAATGTGTTATACACAGTAAATGACGGCAGATAAAGACCCACACAGTCAATCAAGCCTGCCCAACAATGTGGCCCAAGCCACGCCCGTCACTCTGTGTGGGCCCCAGTCACCCATGATTAAATGCTGGTTTGTCAAGTCTCCACCATGCCAACCATATAGGCAGCCAAACATGATTGGAATGATATGTGGTTATAACCAAGACTCAAAGTATTATTGACAATGTTCAGCTTACCAGTGTTGTACAATGCTTCACCCAAAACAATGAAAGAGAATTACAATTCTGCACAAATACATTGGAAATTAAGCTTTTGAAAACTGAAAGAATTTTAAGCACTCACTGGGTAGTGTCTAGTTTTCGAATTGTTTTTGCAGTATGGCAGTATTATGAAACACTGGTGTTTCATTATGGAGTGGCCTAGTGGTTAGAGCACTGGTCTTGCAATCCAGAGGTGGCCCAGTTCAAATCCCACTGCTGCTCCTTGTGACCTTGGTGAAGTCACTTCCAGTGTACCTGAATGTAACTCACCTTGAGCTACTACTGAAAAAGATGTGAGCAAAAATTTAAAAAGCCAAGAAGCATTGTACCAGAAACAGGAAAGACAGACACATGCATTACAATCTGCTAAGGAAAATTGGATCTGCAGAATTTGTATTAGATTTAGGCATAGGAGCAGTGGTGTACTGGTAAATTTTTAACAGCAGGCTCTCCCCCCAATCTACCTCTGCCCCCACCCCCCACAAAAAAACTGCAGAGCTGGCTATACCCGGGGAGAGAGCCTGGGGGAGGGCAATGCATTACTCTCTCCAGGAAAAAAAAAATTTAATGCTCCCAGGTTTCAATCTAATTCATGTTTAATGTGGGATAAAAAATACCATAAGTAAGTAAATAAATAGATAGAAATTCTGAACGTTGAGCACCTGATTCCCATAACATGATGTCTGTTTTAGAAGCCCTTTACCAGGAGAAAAAAAATCTCAGCACCAATAACAGAGTTAGGTGTCCCTATAACCAGCCCCTCCAAATGACACACTGATTACGATTTATAACAAATTACTACTCTACCTATGAAAAGTTATGTCCTTATTATACTTCCTCTGTGTACATCCCTATGCACAAGCCGGCAGCATTTTTACAGACCCCACCTCACCTCACCTCACCCCACCTACCTATTACAGACCTCCTCCCCGCTCCCCCGAGCCGAAGGGTCCCACTTCCAGTGCATACCTAAAGGCAGCGTCCCTGGTAGTCTAGTGGATTCTTCTGGGCAGGAAAGAACCCCAGTCTTTCCTGCCTGCTGCCGGCACTTCCCTCCTGCAGCCGCAACTTCTTTAAAATGGCCGCCAAGACTTTAAAAAGTCTTGTGAGGCTGCCCCTGGAAGTCTCAGCAGCCATTTTTAAAGAGCAATGCGGTGCAGGAGGGAAGCCAACTTTTCAAAATGATTGGGGTGCTCAACTCGGTACAAAATACCAAGCCCATATAAAGGCAATTAAAAGCATGTTGATAAGGCTGTCTTTAAATGAAGAGAACAGCGGGTGGTGCACACACAGGGAGAACTTGTGGGTAAAAGAAATGCTAGGGATAGCACTGCAAGTCCCACCAGCCTCTCTTCCTCCCCACCCCATCATCACAGTTTACCATCCTACTGCCAGCCTGTTTGCACCACACTCACGCTACACCTTCCAGTCCACCCTAGCCCATCTATACAACCATATTCTTCCCCTCCCAGCCAGTCCCTCTTCCCTACCTAACCTGTGCACACCATACACTTTCATTTCTCTCAGACCATGCCCACTTCTTTCTCAGTTCTTCCCTGCCTTAAGGTCTTCCTCCTCCCATCTTCGTATTCTGCTTTTCCCTCAATTCTTTCTCTCAATGCAGTTTGAAGTTTGTTGAGGTAGGATGCCCATACCGACTTCACTCCCCCATTCTATACTTCTTTGCTGTCTACTCCCTTTCCCCTTACTAATTGCTTCCCCAATTTGGTTCCAGAGGAGCTTGGGAATTACAGACCTGTCAGTCTGACCTCGGTGGTGAATAAGCTAATGGAAACGCTACTAAAGCGGAAGATTGTGAGATTTCTCAAACTGAATGGAATGCAGGACCCGAGGCAGCATGGCTTCACTAGTGGCAGGTCATGTCAGACGAATCTGACTGACTTCTTTGACTGGGTGACCAAACAGTTGGATGTGGGAGGAGCGCTTGATGTGGTATACTTGGATTTCAGCAAAGCCTTTGACACGGTTCTGCACAGGCGACTGATAAATAAATTGAGTGCCCTTGGTATGGGACCTAGAGTAACTGATTGGGTTAAATATTGGTTGAATGGAAAGAGACAGAGGGTAGCGGTAAATGGAGCTAACTCTGAAGAAAAGGATGTTGAGTGGAGTATCACCAACGTCATTGTGAGTGATATTGTGGAAGGGCTGTCTGGTAAAGTTTGTCTCTCTGCAACAGGATGGACATCCTGGATGGTGTGAATGACATGAGGAAGGACCTAGCGAAGCTGGAGGAATGGACCGATATTTGGCAACTAAGATTTAATCCCAAAAAATGCAGGGTCATGCACTTGGGTCACAAGAATCCGAGGGACGGTACAGTATAGGGGGTGAAGTTCTTCAGTGTACAACGGAAGAGCGGGACTTGGGGGTGATTGTGTCTGATGACCTTAAAGCTTCCAAACAGGTAGAAAAAGTGACGGTCAAAGCCAGAAGGATGCTTGGGTGCATAAAAAGAGGGATAACCAGCAGGAAAAGGAAAAAGTCTCTGGTGAGGCTCCATTTAGAGTACTGTGTGCATTTCTGGAAACTGCACCTACAAAAAGATATAAACAGGATGGAGTCTGTCCAGAGGGCGGCTACAAAATTAGTAAGCGGTCTTGAACACAAAAAATATAGGGACAGGTTTATGAACCTCAACATGTATATGCTGGAAGAGAGGAGGGAGAGAGGAGACATGATAGAGACATTTAAATATCTCAAGGACATTTATGTATAGGAAGTGAGCCTTTTTCAACTGAAGGAGAGCTCTGGAACGAGGGGGCATACAATGAAGTTAAGAGGGAATAGGCTAAAGAGTAATCTAAGAAAGTATTATTTCACGGAAAGGGTGGTGGAGGCATGGAATGGCCTCCTGGTGGAGGTTGTGGAGTCGAGGACTGTGTCAGAATTCAAAAAGGCATGGGATAAGCACGTGGGGTCGCTTAAGAAAAGGAAGAGTTAGGGGTTAGAAAGGATGGGCAGACTGGATAGGCCTTATGGACTTTATCTGCCATCATGTTTCTAGGTTTCTACCTTGCTCAGTGCCCTTCTCCTGCAGGCTAGGCTCACCTGTCCCTCATACCTCCAAAGCAGATTCATTTCATATTTCAAAATTTTTATCCCCACCCTTCCTGGCGAGGATCATATTCCTACTCCCCCTTCCCAAAGTCCTAGACATCATTTATATCTGGAACTCAGACTGAAATAAAATAGCAGTTCCACATCCAGAAAGGCCCTATGGACTGCTCCAACACCTGCATGCACAAACCTTGGAAGCTCAGCAATCAGTTGCCCCACAGACCCTAGAGCTACATTTGCATGTGGTGCTTCCTAACCTCAGACTGAAAACCCCAAAGATCACATACTGTGGCTGCAACAAAAATTGAAGTCAGAGCTAGTGTCAAAGTTCCACTTGTTGTGGAGGAGTTACAGTCAGTCTCCAAGGAAAAGACTACTACTATTGGATGTGAAGACTTCTTTGATTTTCTGTCCACTGCAAAGAACAACCTTCCGGCACATGAATCTGGAAAAAAGGAAGAGGTTGAGCGTTACCTAGAATGTTCAGACACTTCCACAAACATCTTGCTTGCATTTCCAAAAGTGGGAAAAGCTTTTATCAAGTTCAATGCTGCACTTCCCAGCAGTGCAGCAGTAGTACGGTTATTTATTCATTTACCACCTTTTTAAAGAAATTCACTCAGGGGCCCTTTTACTAAGCTGTGTAGGCACCTATGCGCGCCCAATGTGCATCAATTTAGAGTTATCGCCTGACTACCGCATGGCCTGGGCGGTAATTTTGTTTTTTTACAGCCGTTTGATACGTGCGCCAGAAAATAGTTTAAATTTTCTGACGTGTGGCGGAAAACGGGCAGTAATCGTCATTCTACACGAGTAGACGATTACTGTGTGGTTAACACGTGAGACCTTACTGCTAAGTCAATGGGTGGTGCTAAGGTAAGGTCTCAGGCGCGCTGAAAAATGGATCTGCGCATGTCCAACACGCGCCTACACTAGCGCAGCCCATTTTTCAGTGCACCTTAGTAAAAGGACCCCTCAAGGCAATGTACAATAAGAATAAATCAAACATAAGCAATAGACAATTACAACAGTAAAAATATTCAAATAACAATACAAAGTATGGCATAGTATGCTACATTACAATGTCAACACAATACATTAAAAAACATTTTCATAGACTGTGTAGGGTATAAGCAAAGATGTTTAGTTGCTCAGGACAAAGTTTAGTGACACGATGATGGAGAGTAATCATAAAGTATTTAGGAAGGTGCTATAGGTGCCGAAACGCAGCACTGCGCCAAGTCTGTTTTACTTATATTGTTTTAATAAGCCCACTGTTTGGATACACAATTAGTTTGCCCCTGCTTTTTCTTTTGTGGACACTTTTTTGATGGCTGCTGTTATCTGAATATCAAGCTGTATACTCGTTAGTGTGTGTTAGGTTATATCCTATATAATAATTCTCACCTCCAACGTTTTGACTTGCTGCCTGGGACCATGGCTCATTCCGAGTTAGTCAGGATGGCTCCATAGATCAGGCTGACATCACCGTAGCCATTATGATGTCAACTTCAGAACCTGGGGGGGGGGGGGGGGAACATGCCTCACAGCTGATCCATGTCCAGAGGAGGGTTGCTGGACATGGGTGGCTGGAGGGGGGGGGGCAGGGGAGAGAGGAGGGTCGCTGAACATGGGTGGCTGCAGGGGGGGCAGGGGAGAGAGGAGGGTCGCTGGACATGGGTAGCTGGAGGGGGGCAGGGGAGAGAGGAGGGTCGCTGGACATGGGAGGCTGCAGGGGGGCAGGGGAGAGAGGAGGGTCGCTGGACATGGGTGGCTGCAGGGGGGCAGGGGAGAGAGGAGGGTCGCTGGACATGGGTGGCTGCAGGGGGGGCAGGGGAGAGAGGAGGGTCGCTGGACATGGGTAGCTGCAGGGGGGGCAGGGGGAGAGGAGGGTCGCTGGACATGGGTAGCTGCAGTGGAGCCGAGGAAAACCTTGCTAGCTCCCGTTTCATTTTTACTAGTTTTTATATATATTGCATTTAATGTATTTAAGAGGCAATTTTTTAAAGGATTTTTTGCACATCTATGCCAGAATACAGGTGTAAGAGGAATCCAACAAAATTGCCTCACGTACAAAATGTACACAGAGAACAATTAACTGCGCATACGTGTATGCAACATTAGAATAGGCATGTTTACTGGAGTATTTTGGATGCAACACAGGTGTCTTTATAAAACTAGGCACCTTCTTGCCCTATTAACCTAGCCTCCCTTAGGGCCCTGTTTACTAAAGTGTGCTGGCGTTTTTAGCACATACTAAAAATTAGCACACACTAATCATGTAGGCACCCATAGGAATATTATGGACATCTACACGGTTAGCAAGCACTAATGCTTAGCATAAGCTAAAAACGCTAGCGCGCCTCTAGCATGGCTTAGTTAACAGGGCCCTTAATGTTTTTTGAGCTGATATGAGCCCAGGTTGGACAGGGGGATATATTTCTGTGGTATAAAATAAATCGGTTTAGCTTAAGGCGGTCAGTGTTTTTTTTTTTAATGCTGACTGCTGTGAACAGAATTAGCACTGACATTGAATTTCGGGACAAATTCCTTAGTGACTAGCCACTGAAGCTTATGCGGGTCCCGGCTGATATTCAGCCGGGACCTGCATAAGGGTTTCTGCCCAGCTGTAGAGCTCCCACTTCCAATCTTCCCTCCCACCCCCCAAACTGCAACATCCTTCATTCCAATCCCCCTCCAACCTACCCCCACATGCAACACCCTCGCTTTCTGATCCCCTTCCCATCCTCCTGAACTTCCACACCCCCTCCCCATCCTGATTCCCCCTCCCAACCCCCGAAGTAAGATGAGGGCAGAACTAAGCCCTCCCCCCACCTCCCACTCTCATAGGCCCCCCCGGACTTACTTTCATGGTCCCTGGTGGTCTATCAGGGCAAATGGGTTGGAGTGGCTGCAAGTCTGCCACTAGAGGTCGCAGCAGCCATTTTGAACAGGCCGCCATGGTGGGCAGGAGCGATGAGGGATGGGGGCTCAGAAGAGGAAGGTGCTGCAGTTCAGCACAGAAGGGAGGATTGGAAGTTAGGGCAACCTTTTTTAGTCCTAACCTTATGCGGTTTCCACCCTGCCCTAACCCCGCTCCCAGACCACTGAAAAACTGGTTTCAACATGGGTGTTTAGAGGGGATATTTAGTGGCACTGTCCAGTTAAGTGCCACTGAATATCCCCGCTTAGACCCGACCAAGCAATTTAAACAGCCAGGAGCCTCTCCTGGCTATTTAAATCGCTTTGAATATTTATCCCAAATTAAACAAAAAAAGAGTCAAGTTTGTAAGGATGCTGAAAAGCCAGTAAATACTGCTCCAGTTTCAGTTTTTGTGGGCAGCAAGTTCTATAATTACAGACCCATAATTAAGAAGTCTGGTTTTGTGTCAGACAATTTCACCTAAGCAACACCTGGAACTAATAATAGGCACGCTGAGAAGACTACAACATTTTTTCCAGGAATACAGACTTTTAGATAATTGAGACATAAACCATTCTTTCATTTGAATGCCAACAGTAGTAATTTAAACTGGTATTGAAAGGTGATAGGAAGCCAGTATAAGTTCTGAAGGGGAAAAATAATATGGCCTCTAATACTGCGATTGGTAAGAAATCTTGCTGCTGCATTCTGAGAACATTGCAGGCACAGCCTTCTTTGTGGTGTCTTAACATATAAAGCATTGCATTAATATAACAATGAGTTTATAAATGCTTGTATAAGAGTTATGAAAGCACATTCCAGCTTTCTATTATCCAATTAATAGTGAGGCATGCCTTGGTGATTACTGCCTCAGCTCCCACTTTGGAAGCGTCTTGATCAAAAAGTCTTTGTCAAAGGTCATGTTGTGAAGCACTGGACTTCTGAAAAGTTCATTTAAACTTTTGAAGATTTCCTCACACCTGTGTGACCACATCACCTTTTTCAGTGTTCTTTTTATGATTTCCAACTCAGGGAATTTCAGAAAAGAAATTATACATAAGGGATCAAAAATGTCTGGCCGTCTGTCTGCCTGCTCATCTTTCTGGGAGCAAATTAATCTTCCAAAAATGTAATGGAACAGGACCAAATGGGGTATGTTTACTAAGGTGCGTTAACATTTTTAACGCACCTTTAAAGTTAAGGCGCGTTAAACGCTAATGCGCCTATACATTTCTACGGGCGCGTTAGCATTTAACGCACCTTAACCATTAACGCACGTTAACCATGCTAATGCCCTTATAGTGCACCTTAGTAAACATAGGCTTTGGTGTGGACCACAATAGTGAAGAGACACATCCCGAGTCATCTGCTGTTTTTTCCATCTTCCCCAGTCCCATCCATTTTCTACTCTGTTCACCTTTCCCCCACCCCCTAGTGCCATCCATCTTGTGCTCTGTCTCCTTTATCCACCACCCCTTAGTGCCATCCATCTTCTATTCTATCCCATCCATTTTCTGATCTTTCTAGAATCTCCTGTTTGATATTTCTTCTGTCTACAGTCATTCCTTCCATGCCCTTGTACCTGTCCCTCCTCCTGTGTTATTGTGCCTCCTTGTACCTAGCTTCCCCCCTCTTTTCCCTTTCTTCTGCATCACCCACTCAGGGACAGCATCTCTCCCTTGCCCCCTCCAAATGCTGCTGGATCTACTGAGGGAGAAAGAGAGAGAGAGATGCTGTATCTCAACCCATCTTTCCTACCTCCAAGCCATTAACCCCATCCCATCTCCCATCTACTCTGGCCACCCAAGCATATCCCTCATTACTACCCTGTCCTGTCACGTAGGTCCAGTAAAGTGGTTCCCAAACCTGGTCCTGGAGGCACCCCAGCCAGTCAGGTTTTCAGGATACCCACAATGAATATTCATGAGAGAGATCTGCATGTGGCTGAGGCAGTGCATGCAGATCTCTCTCATGAATATTCATTCTGGGTATCCTGAAAACCTGACTGGCTGGGGGTGCCTCCAGGACCAGGTTTGGGATCTTTCACCTTCTCTTCACCACCACCTCTTTCATTCGAACTCTCTATTCCCTCTCCCTCCACTCGCTGTGATCTTTCATCTCTCATCCCCCCCCCCCACCCCAGCATGCTCTAGCATTTATTTTTCCCTTCTCCACCACCCATATTCCAGTTTTTCTCTCCCTTCCCTCCTCCCTGTGGCCTGACATCTCTTTCAGTATCCCCTCCCCCCGCCACTACACTGCTACTGCACTTCTCAGACTTTTTAGCAGTATTCCGTTTTATTTTTATTTTTAAATTTTTATTTATTTTTATTTTTATTTTTAAGTTTTAGTTTTTCAATTTCATTTTATTTTGTTCAGCTACTACGTGGTTCTTCCCCATTGGATGTATTTCATTTCCTTTTCACTTCCATTACGTCCGTTGACGTCATTTACATCAGCTACGTCAGCATCAATCCTTTTTATTCCCTGCCATTTTTTCACGGAGGTTTTTGATTTTAACTGGTTTGGCTTGGCTGCGTCCCTTTTAGCGGACCCAGGTAGGCTTTTTCTCAGCTATCGTCACTCCATCTGCCTCTTTTTTGTAGTCCGGTATGGTGTACACCTGGGTTATGGCTTTCAGGTTCCGGTTTCCATTTCCAATACTATCTCTTACTTTTCATTACAGTGCTCGTTTTGCTTCCGACTTCTGGTTTCTGTAGCACCATGTTTCACTTTTTAATGCGATTTTTGCTCCCTGTGTCAGCATTTGTCCAGTACTTTGTCTCTCCTGCTCATATTTTTATTATTATTATCTTTATTTTTAGCATTTTTATTTGGATTTTCATTTTTCAGCATCCTTATACGTGTGTGTTCCTAGCACTCAAAGTTGGTTTTGATGTCCAGCAGAGGATTTATCGGTATGTTTCTTTGCCATCCTTTTTCAGCCTCTTTAAGTTGTTTAGTTTTTCAGTTTTACTTCTCTCCCACAATATTACTTTACCCTCATAATATTATGGCACTGCATTCTATATGTTTACACATATGCACTTTAAATACAATTGGCCATTAATAAATATCCAATTCATAATTACATTATTATGTAAATAGGAAGGACTTGTTTTTCCTTTTTCTTTTTCTTATAATTTTTACGAAACCACCATGATACCACTGCATTAGTTATGTTTACATATATGGACCTTGTGCATTTATATAAAATTTTTAAATTTTGTGTATTATTAATATCTATACTATAATTTAAATATATTATTCTTGTTGTTTTTATATATTTTTTATATATGCTTTCTGATTTAAAATTGTGTGTTTTATTATTATTTTTATATTCCTTTGTATGTTTGCAGTTTTTATTACCTGTTGTATGGTTATTTATTTATTTGTTTTTATTGTTATCTGCGTATTGATTTTAAACTTTGTGTTTTTAGACCCCTGAGGAAGGCGTTTCTGCCGAAACACGGACCGTATAGGGTCCCAATAAACTTTGTTTGGAGCTCTTATTCCTGTGTTTTGGCTGGTCACTTGGACTTGGTTTTTTCCCACCCTGTGTTTTGTTTGCATGCAGAAATGTCAGCAGAAATGTATAAAATTGTGACTAATATCGTAAACCCAATAACCATACTGCAATAACTAAAGAGACAATCCTAATGTATGGTGTGTTTTTCTCTATTTGTTGAGCCCAATTGCTAAAAGCTGTTTTTCATGTTAGTACTGTTCCAGAAGCTCACATTGCATCTTTCATCCTTTTTGCAGTCCTGTATCTAATTTTTAGAAAGACATCCATCAACAGTTTATACTTCAGCTGCTTTGTTGATTCATTCATCAACAGTAACAGCAATCTGATTGTACAACCTGGTATTTCAATGCCTGGTGAAAGCCACAGCACTCTGAAAGTTGGCAGAGCAGTTCCTATCATTTCCCAACTTCTTAATCTTATAAATGGGTGTGTTTTCTTTTTCAGAATACTCCATCAACCACAGCCTCTTTTTCTTTACACAGTCTCTTTCTAGCTACAATTAAAACTCAAAACTTCTCTAGTAGTTTTTCCATGCTAACAGAAGCATCCAGCACATCAACATGTTTCTCCTCTCATGATTTCTGGCAACAACTGGCTATGGTTTTGTTTTTTCTTACTACAGCCTCTTGATGGATCACAGAGTATACTCAACTTCTAGTAAGTCTTCGATGTTACTGCCAACTGATGGCATACTACAAATAACTACTATGTGGTGTTCTAGTGATCTTCCCCATGTTAACCAATAATCTTCCCATATTCCTCTGTTTTGAATTCAGCACTGAAGGGCAAAAACTGTGCATGTATCACTTTTACATATTTTACTGCTTGTATTACGTTTTCATAGTTGTGATTCAGTATTATTCCTCTGTCATCGTTGATAACCTGTATCAAGTAAAAGAAAAAAAATTACCACAGCTGTCCCCATCTTCTTTGAGCTAGTTCTAGACAGCTTTCATGATTACTTAACCATCCAATTCAGTCAGCTACTGATAGCATTACAGTACGATTTGAGGACCTATCATGGTGTTATTAACCAAAAGTCTTGTCTGGTGCCCATCTCATTAATGCCATACTAGACAGCTGGTCCTTTGGACATCTTCCAGTGGGAGCATGTCTTCAATAACTCTTTAATTTTAAGACAACAATTAATATTGCCACCTGGATACTAACATGAATTCTATCTGTTTACACAACTCCAGTGTAGATTTTGAACATCAAATAGTAGAACACAATATCACTTTTTTCTAGTTTGATACAAATATTGTGATTGAGTACTTCAGTCTATTTACATTGCACAACTACTAGCGTGCCTACTGGCTGAAGTCACATCAGAGAACCATCTTCTTCAGAGTGAACTACAAATATATCCAAATTTCAACTGTGGCTGAATTTTAGGCCAAACATTGGCGGATGCCTTTACATGCCTTCTACATGATTGTGCCTATCTTGCGCCCTATATTTTCTTGTAAACATAGGCAGATCCCACATGGCCAGTATATGAAAGATCATATCATCAATATGTTACTTCCAAGTACAATGACTATTTTTAATGTTACATCGTCCTATTAACATATATATTCAGCACTTAACATTCTGCTAGATTCTTTAAGAAGAAACTCAAGGTCTTATGAATAATTATTCAGATTTAATTCTTCTATCCATTTTCAGAAAGTACAATTAACTCCTTAAAAAGGTGAAACATCACAGATTTATTTCAATGAGCCTCAATTATTATTTATTTAGATTTTGTTCACACCTTTTTCAGTAGTAGCTCAAGGTGAGTTACATTCAGGTACACTGGATATTTCTCTGTCCCAGGAGGACTCACAATCTAAGTTTGTACCTGAGAAAATGGAGGGTTAAGTGACTTGCCCAAGATCACACGGAGCTGCAGCAGGATTTGAACTGGCCCCTTCTGGAGTGCAAGACCGGTGCTCTAACCACTAGGCCACTCCTCCACAAACAAAAAAAAACCCCACCCCTGTTGCATTTCTGATCACCTACATTTGGAATGTTATACCTACCATACAATTTCCTCTTACTATATAAATAAATGTAAGGAAATCTTGACATCTGATTGTTAACAGGTGTTGATTTTCATAGCTCAGAATCAGCCCTTTTCTTTGCAATGGTACTGACTTTCATATCACAGACCCAACACATCCTTCTCTGCTCAAGTTTATCCAACCTCAACCTAGCAAAACAGATCATCACCTATTCACCTTGACTGATATTGTATTTTCTCCATAGAATCAACATACTCTTTTGGTAGCTTCTTAATACTTCATCACTTGAATACCTACTTGAAATGCCACTCATTATCTTTCTTTTCGGTGGTACATCAGTCTGATCCTGACCACATGTATATTTTTTCAGCTATTGAGTATTTACTTGTCTCTCCAATAGTAGCTTTCTATTTCCTCTTTGAGTGGATATTTAATTACTGTTTACATTATTCCACGTTTCCAGGGCCGATACTCCTATAATTCATCAACAGTTTACTCAATGTTTTTCGGGACACCTCTTCCTTTTCTAGCGACAGTATGACCTTCAGTTGTGGCTTTGCACTACATTTTGTTTCTCATTATTTCTTATGCGTACAGTTATCTGGGACTGGGACAGTTATCTATGACTGGGAAACTGTTCTCCAGTAGCTATTAGCTATTCTGCCACATTGTCGTACTGTATACTTCAATCGCACGTACATTACAATAAATATATAAATTTGACATCTTACGATGCTTATCGCACACATCTGCAGTTTCTATCTTCAGCTGTTGCTTCATTCCATCTCACCCAGTATTGTATATTACTAGTATGCTGTCCATTTCCCACGTACTAGTTCAGATACCAGACAATTTCATACCTCACTTTATACTCATCCTTTTGGTCTATAATTGGCTCATACTAAATCCTTTGATTCCCTGTCTCACAAAGTGCCCTTTCTCTCAGTAGAATGAGCCTTGCATCTTTTCTGCTAGGACTTCAGTGGCCATTATCACTCTGTTCAAATGCCGCATGTCATGACACATGGATGAGGAACTATATGGAGATCAAGAATTCTTCCGCAGCACTTCTTCACTAGACAATAGTAAAGCAAACATTTCTGAACTTTTGCTCATCTTACAAAACATTACTCTATTGTGGATGCCTATTCAGCAGACTCTGCAACAAATGTTTATTTTCATTAATTGGAGGCATCAACTCACTACCTCCTCCACTTCAAGGAAACAGGCCTACTATCAGTACATTTGCATACATTTGGTATTCTTGTACGGACTGTTTCCTCTTATAGCTTGGGAGTCTTCAACTGTGTGGCTAGATGATCACTGTCCATGGAGAAAGTATTGTTACTTAGCTGTAATGGTGGTTCTCCATGGGCAGTAGATCATCTAACCACACAGACCCACTCTCCCACCCAGAGTTGCCACCAGATTTTTCATTAACTGAGGTGGGACGGCTGAGTGTACGGTATATATAGTGGCTAATAGTGGCGAGAAGGCAGGGCCATGTGCAGAGAGCTCTGTTTAAGTTTTCTCTGCTTTAGAAAGGCCGGTTCAGTGACGTCACTAGGGCGTCACTTCAGCTGTGTAGCTACATGATCTATTGTCCATGGAGAACCACCGTTACAGGTAAGTAACTATTCTTTCTCGCATTGGTGGGATGCTTGCAGACAGAAAGCTTCCAGGGCCAGCAAGAGGCAAAACTACCTCGAGAGCTGATACCGCTGGAAAGTCAAAGAAGTGCAGTGGCAATGCAGTAGAGGGTGTGGAGGGGGGGGGGGGGTGGGATATTGTACTGCTATGGATTTACAGCCTGTCTCACTAACACAGACTACTCAATAATTACTGTGGATTCTTTTGGATTCATATTAGGTAAATGAGACCTTTATTAGAGGTGCTAAAATCTACAATGATTAAGATATATATATATATACAATGATTAAATCATCTAACTGAAAGAAAGCTATAAGACAGATATATACATATTATACATGCTCCCTACCTCTATAACCTTTCTCTCTTATCATTTTTATTGCTCACCTCTTTATATACTATGTTTAGATGTTTTATTCATTTTGTTTTATCTTGTAAATTAGCTATATTATGTTCCATACCTCTATCACCTTTCTCCCTTATCCTTTCTATTGCTTACCTCTTTATATGCTATGTTTAGATGTTTTATTCATTTTGTTTTATCTTGTAAATTAGCTATATTATGTAAGCCACATTGAGCCTGCTGACAAGTGGGAAAGCACGGGTTATAAATGTTACAATACAATACAATATACAATACAACTTCACTGGTCAGGAATTTCAGGCCCTTATCTCATCAGCTGGGAGGCCTGTTGCAGTGAAAGCCCGAAGTCTCCTTATGACCAGGAACAAGTCCTCTGCGTGATACGTCTACCCACAGATGAGCCTCAAAACTCTGCTGCAACAAACCCACCCTTTTATAAGGCTTAGAACTCATATTCAGAGCTAAGGAAAATTACAGAATGCTTCTCTATTTAGGTAAACAAGCCATACTGTGGGAACGTGGTCACATGTTTTCCAAGTCCAGGTGACCAAGCTGAACTCCGAAAACAAGCACCATCCTCCTCTTCACATGCCAAATTAATTAGAGCTGTGTCTTATCTTCTGCATTCCAACTTATCAAAGTTAAACAATCATTTTTAAACAGAATTACTTCTAATCAACAATGCAGACCCCGAGTGCACTGGTTGGTCAAGACAGAGTTGAAAAACAATCTTTAAATTTCACTTTTATTACAGATATTGAAAGAGACTCTGGACCGTGGGGAGGAGGGAAACAAGACAACACTACTGGACCTCACAGGTTCTGGGGTGGGAGGATGCCAGATGGACACTTGGGAGGGTCTCAGCCAAGAATGGGGGACCTGGGCCCCCAGGGCCCCCCCTCCATGGCTATGCCCCTGTCAGAGGTCTCTTCACCCTCCCTGATATTCTTTCACTTTTCTTCCACTGCAGAAGTGTAACGGGCAGAAGATGAAGGCAAGGGCCACACAGATCAGGTCGCAATAGATTGAATGCTTTCAATAAATCAGCTCCTGGCCCATGTGACCTCTATGTTTATTATTAACATATTACACTTTCAGCAACCAGCATAGCAGCAGAGAATTAAGAATAGGAAAATAGTCAGAAGTTGTGTCCACCTGGGTAGAGCTTCCTTGGTTCAACTGCTCAACAGGGGCTCTCTGTAGCAATGGGGTCCAAGCAGTTGCCCTGCTTGAGCTACCCCTCCCCCCATACCAGGCATATTCAAGCTACCCCCTCCACTTCCAGACAATCACTGTACCCTCCTCTTCAACTTCCTTTTCAGACAGTGTCCATTATTCATCCCCTACACCCCAACCAAATAGCTTCCAATCAACTCCCCAGCTGTCCTGCTATGTTATACAGCCAGTCATTAGCCCCTTCTTAGTTATCCAAGTATAGGGTTACCATATGGCTCCAGAAAAAGGAGGACGGATTGAGCCAGCCGGGTTTTACTTCCATTGCTTTCAATGGAAGTAATTGGGCCACCGGGTTTTACTTCCATTGCTTTCAATGGAAAGCAATGGAAATAAAACCCGGCTGGCTCAATCCGTCCTCCTTTTTCTGGAGCCATATGGTAACCCTATCCAAGTAGCCTCCAGCTGCCCCCAACCATCCACATCCCAAAACTACTCACACTCTCCTGCATTCTCCTGTTGTCCTCACCTCTAGCCAGACAGACAACTATTCTTCAGCTGTCAACCCCAGTCCACTTTTATCACATCTGTCAATCACCCTCTGACTCTTAGCTTCTTCCAACTTTCTGCCAGTGCAAACCCTGGAACGAAGGTTGCCTTCCAAAACAAAGCACCTATCACTAACTTCAGGTCATACGGAGAGAAAATTTAAGGAGCACCTAGAACTAAGGCACCTAATAGGAGCTTATTCTATAAGGAAAAGCAGGCAACTACTTACCTTTGTAGAATACTAGCATAACTGGATCTGGCGATCTGGATAGGTGCAAGCACTTACAACAGCCATAGAGCTGGTGTAAATGTTCATGCTTAAATGCCCGAGATACAGAATACTATAAGTTATGTTCTGCTCAGACTCCACCTATGTGTATGTCCACCTGTAAAATATGCGCCATCAAAGACATGCACGTATTTACACAATAGCACATAAGCAGATATTTTTTATGCACCCATGTGTGCACATATGTGAATAAATACCAGCAATCTAAACATTTATGCATGTATTTGGCACAGGCTAGCACCCTCTTTATAGAATTACTGCCCTAGTGCTCAAACTCTTGCACTTACATGAGAATCTGGCACCCTCCAACTCAAAATTACTGTGAGCTGAGCATTGTCAGAAGACAGCAGCTGTCCAGGGGGCACATCAGTAAGAAGGAAGTAATCAGATTCAGGGCACAGGAATACACTATTTTCCCCACATACAGTACTACTCTTCCCATGTGGTCTTAGTTGTCAATTGGCATGCAAGGGGAGAAGAGAAATGATAGGATTTACATATTATTTTCATTATTTTTTAGCATGCAAGGAGGAGGCTAGATTTTCCAGCTGCTACAGCATAAGATGCCTTAACAGTTTGCTTTCTCCAGTAGGAAGAGCGAGATGTAGTGTGATTGTTCATTATCACAGAACTTACCAAGGAGAAAAGTCCAAGGAGAGATGTTTGGGTTAGCTTTTTTTGCTATTCATTTTTAATGTAAGGCTGTATTATCGGCATTAATCCTGGAGAAAACTGGAATTATATGAAGGTGATGATATATCTTGAAGATGAGAAAAACCGTTGCTGTGGTACATGATGTGTGCAAGGTTTTGAATGCAATATACTGTGACTGCATTTATGCTGGTCCTTTGAAAGATATCACAGCCAGATGTTCTTTTTTAAGGATCAATTTGTGCAGATTTTTGTTTGCCTGAAATAGATTTTTTTATTAATAATTAAGCACTCTCCACATCCTGGATAGATATATCACTGTAAGCATTGAGGGTGTATCAGAATTAAAACAGGGCAGAGAGCGTTTCTCTAACAATGAAACAACTTCCTAAATATGTTAAGCACTAGATGATCCTTTGACTCCATGGGATCCTTTCTCTCTTCTTGCATTTTTCAGGCTCCACTAAGTCAGTCTTTTCACCTGGTTCCTTGAACCTATCTTCACTTCTTAGGCTCCCTCATCCCTCCTGGTTTTGTGGATTACTGATGTTCAGAAATAAAGAGGAAGAGAGAGTATATATATCAATCATACTTAACACCTTCTCTCATAAATATGCAAAGTACTGTTTTATATACTATATATATATATCTCTGTAGAGTACAAAAAAGTACTTTTCATATTTATGAAAGAAGGTTTTTGTGGATTACTGAGACAGACCCAACCCATACACACACTTTCTCTCACAGATTTGGCACATGTTCATTTTCCATCAGTTTCCTGTCTAGCAACCTATTATTTTTAGATAAAATAGTTAAAATTAGGGTTTCTGTTCCCCCTGGTTTGCCAGCTGTTACCAATCTTCCTATCACTGTTTCCTCAACTAGCTTATTTACCCCTGCAGACAGACTTTGAAATAGCTTCTGAGAGGTCGGCAGAGACGAGATTTCTCATCTCTTGTCTAAATTTACTTCTTTATCCTGTCTGTTGGATAGTTGTCCTTATCTTATGAAAACCCCTCCTTCTTTAGTCATTGATTGGCTTACATCTTTCTTGAGTTCTCTTTTAGAACTTGGACACTTCCCGTCGAATTTAGGTAGAATTATTCTTACTCCTATTCTTAAAAAAAATCTAATTTAGATTTTAGTTTACCTGCCAATTTTAGACCTGTTGACAGTATTCTGCTTTTAGCTAAACTTTCAGAGGCTATTGCAGCAGGTCAACTTACCTCTTATCTGGCAGACATGATTGTTTGAGCCCATTACAATTTGGCTTCAGAGCATTCCATAGCACAGAATTAGCTGTTTGCACTTGTTTCCAACGCTAGACTTATTTTACTTCAATTTAACCTCACAGCTGTGTTTGACACAGTACATCATACTATTCTTTTATTTAAGCTGAATACTATTGGAATCTCAGGTACAGTCCTTTCATGGTTCAAAGAGTTTTATCTAACAGACATTATTATAAGGTTAAAATGAAAGAGGTTTTTTCTAATGCATAGACTCCACCTTGCGGAGTCCAGCAAGGATCTCCACTATCATCTATTTTATTTAACTTTTTTAATGGCTTTCATGGATTTGGGGTTTTCCTCGTTAGAAGTCAACGTTTAATCTTATGCAAATGACATGTTGTTGTTAAGTACAGTCAGTGACGATTTGAGTGTCACTACATCTAAAGTTGCCACCTGTATCTCTAAGATTAAGTATTATAGTTCAATTCATGGTTTTAAATTGAATACTGATAAAACCAAATTAGTTTGGCTTGACTGTAATGTTAACTGTATTCCAGACTTAGTTTTTGTTTCTAACAACCTATCTCTGAAAGTCAAATGCATTTCTAAGGTCCTTGGCTTTATTCATGATACCCCTCTTTCTTTTAAGCCCCAAGTAAACCTCCTTGTTCAAATTGTATTTTTCAAATTATGACAAATTTGTTAAATTCATCAGTACCTTAACAGTAGACATTTTGCCATGATGGTTCGGGCTCTCATTTTAACTTATGTAGATTACTGCAGTGTTCTTTATTTGTCAGTTTCACTCAGGTTACGTTCCAAGCTCCAGATTTTACAGAACGCTGCAGCTAAACTTATCTTTGGTTTTAAACAAACTGACAATGCTTCTACTGCTCTGATTTCTCTTCAATGACTCCCAGTCCAGGTCTGCATTATATTTAAACTGGCTTGTATAGTTTTTAAAATGTTCAATGGCTTAGATCCAGAATATCTTTTTAGTCTGTGGTCTTTTCCCACTGTTCTCTGTACTCAAGAGCTCAAAACCCATTCCGTTTATTTTTGCCATTTTTTTTGAATATTAGGTATAAAAGACTGTTGGAGGACTCTTTTTGTTTTCAGGCTCCTCATTTCGGGTTATCTCTTCCTCTTGTTCTCCATTCATCTTTTTCTTACTTTGTCTTCTGTAAAAATGTGACTTATCTGTTTATGAAATTTTTGACTAATTGAGAACCATTTCTTTTTTTTCTCATGCAGCTTCACTTTTTTGTCACCCGCTTTGAACCACTATCAGTGGGAGTTGGGAGGATGCAAGATTCATATTACATTACATTTCAGACTCCTTGAGCCTGAGAACCCACTCCTCGAACCCAGGACTTCTCTTAGAGCTTGACAATCCAAAGGAAGAATACTAAAAATGAACCAAGATCCCTCCTCTAAGGTTTTATATTCCTAGTTACACTATCATGACCCTCCCTCTAGAGATCAAATCATTTGAATATTCTTCTTAGCACCATAAACTGCTATCAGAGTTACTATTATAGTTTGCCAGCAAAGGCTGAATTAATCTCTGAGGCCATTAATAAAACAGAGAATTTAATGACCAGGAAACGGTGCTTAGGATGCACCTGTTAGACTACAAAGTCTGTCTGGTTGGGAATGAAAAATAATGTACCATATGGACATACTCATAAAATATTGAAGTCTGATGTATTCTCAAGAGCTCCATACTTGTTATGCACTTTGCAGTGCCATGGACTTTTTTTTTCCAGCTGACGGATCTCAGGATTTGAGCCTGCAAATTCCTTACTCCCAACATTTGAGTTCAAAGAGCAGATCCACTAGTTGAGCTAGTAGGTAAAACCTGTTCATCCCATCACACAATGAAAGGGGATTGGCATATTTACCTATCTGGACCTTGCAAAAGAAGACTGTTTGCTACTCCTGACAACCCCTATCAGTTCCAAAACTCAACTGTTGGCTTCCATTAGATCATAGCCAACTTCCAGCACCTCATTGGCCATGTACTGAAACTGCACCATTGTTAAGCCACAGCCTCTCTAGATGAGAGCTAGGTAATGTGTATTGAGGACTATCTGATTCATCTGCAAAGATTGACCAAGGTCCTACAATCATTAAGGAGATTAGGTCTCACAGCAAATCAGTTGAAATGCTGTCTTGGCACCAAGAAGATTGAATGCCTGGTATATGTAGTGCTGGGGAACGGACAAGTGAAAGCCCAAGCTGATAAAGTCTAGGGAGTGGTGACTTATCTCCCCTACCAACACACACATGCACAGACAATTTCTTGGGTCTGGCCAGATATTGATTACCATTTCCCTGTGGTAGTTGCATCACTGACATATCACATAAATAAATAAGGAAAGTATGCAGAGCATAGCTCATTAAATTCTTTCCAACCTCTTGGAATTAAGGGGGGTTGTTCATGTGCTCACTTGGATCTTCAATCTCTCTAGAGTTCTATCCTATGGTTATATGAGATAAGGACTTCTCAAACTTCCAAGACTGCTAGCCTTGCTCCCAGCCTCTCAAGTAGTATACCAGACACTGCGGCCAATGGCTTAGAAGGTCAACCACTTCAATTAGTTTCAGATAAACATAAAGAATAAAATATGTTTCTCTTCAATTTACACTAGACAGGGCTCCTCTATATTTCTGCAAATTCCAAAAGCAGGCATTTTTTAAATCCATACAGACTCCATCTATATTTCCTTTCAACCTGCCCTCATGGTATATGAGATCTACCATTCCCCCACTCTCTGGTCTAGGATTTACACTCAGAGCTAAAAGGTAAATTACAAAAAGGGAACTTAATTCAACATTTGAAGCCACATCTGGGCTGTCCAAGGCATGCCTTCCAACCCATTCCTGATCCAGTATTTCTACTACTTTTGCTATACATTTTTTGGGATACCTCCTACATTTTCATTTTCATCAAAACCACACATAGGGAATTCCATATCCTTCCTTTCTTTGGGCTATCTGTCTTCCAAATATTACACTTTAATCTTCTGGGCCTCTGGGGAACCTTTCCACCTTCCAGGCATCTCTGCCTCTGGGGAACCCTTCTCCCTTCCAAGCTTCTCTACAACTGGGAATGGTTGGTACTCACAGGGAAGGTAACTTTCTCCTGTCAAAGCTATTACTGCCTCAGTCCTCCAATTAGACCAGCCATGGGGCAGAGGGGAATCACAGAAGCCTTGTTCTTGCAGCTAATCCTGTAACTTACCTGACAGCCTTTCTTCAACTTAAACAGGGAGTATCTTAGCTCTCTCCCTGTAGCTTTCTCAGGGCTCTCAAGCCTTTCTACCTTCCCCATCTACCAACACAGCAATTGGTTTTAAGCTTCTCCCCCCCCCCCCCCCCAACAGCTTGCACTGCTACTAATCACTACTAGTTGGGAGTGCTGCTGACTGCTCAGCCCCTCCCTAAGGTTTCCTCAGCTCATCCACTCTGAGCTGAAGGGCCGAATGCCTTCTGGAAAAAAATATGTTAACTTACATGTAACTTTTGTTCTCTGTGTACAGCAGGATCCAGAGCCACACTGATGGTGATGGTGAGTAGCCTAGTGGTTAGTGCAGCCTCTTTTACTTCACCCTTTAACCATGCTGGCTGTCGCTTACTCTTCTTTTCACCTTTGTTAATACGTGTAATACATCTGGTCTGGGCTTCCACAATGGTATTTTTAAACAACATCCATACCTGATTTAAAGTCCTAACCTTTGCAGCTGATCCTTTTAGCTTCTTTTAACTAGTTTTCTCATTTTATCATAGTTGCCCTTTTGAAAATTAAATGCTGCTGTAGTAAATTTCCTCAGTGACTTCACTCCAGATATCAGCTCAAATTTTATCATGTTATGATCACTGTTTCCCAGTGGACCCAACACCATTATCTCTTATACCATGCCCTGCATTCCACTAAGGACTAGATCTTAAGTAGCTCCTTATTATGTCTAAGAATTTTACCTCCCTAGTGCTCCCTGATGTAACATTTATCCAGTCAATACTGTGGTAATTGAAATCACTTATTATTATACTGTTGCCTAATTTGCCAGCTTTCTTAGGGATCTGTTTACTAAGGTGTGCTGAAAAATGGCCTGCGGTAGTGTAGACGTGTGTTTTGGGCGTGCACAGAATCACTTTTTAGCGCACCTGTAAAAAATGCCTTTTTAAAAGGGCCCCTTAATTTCTCGACACATTTCTTCATCCATCTGTTCATTGTGTCCTAGCAGATCCCGTACCTCATTGGCACTAATTACCTCATTATTTAATTAAATTGCGTGCACAAATTGGGCATGTGCACAAATTTGCACGTACAAATTTTGGCAACTTTTATAGAATTGGGGGTGGGGGGGTTGTGTCCCAAAAATGGCAAAAGACATATCAGGATCAAGTCTACATATTTTATACCATATTCATATCATATGCTATGAGGGCAGGTGCTGTGCATCTGGGTGAGAAAGGGGAAGGTATCTTAAAGCTGATATTAGTGAATAAAATGTTGTTAATTAGAAACATTGTTGGCTTGTTGGTTTAATCATGGTCAGACTGGATGGACCATGCAAGTCTATCTATCATCATCTACTATGTTACCATGAGAGAAGATGTAAGTGATGACAACATAATCACAAAAACTCGAAATGGATCATGAAAAAATGGGTGAGACAAAAATATCTGGTTGGCATGATGAGACAAAGATTCTGGTTTAATAAAAAGAGTTAAAGCCCAGCCAAATTAATTAGCATGAGAAAAAAAACCCAGCATGCCATCCTAACTGAAATGAAAACAAATTGCTTTCCAACTTTTTTTTTTATGCCTGTGGTTTTATTAGCCACTGTTTTTTGTTATTTCCTTATTTTTCCCCCTTGGGTATCTCTTTTGTATTTACCTCCTCACAATTTTTTTGTTTGCAAACTTTTCTTATTTTCCTAAATTTTATTTATTTATTTATTAGAATTTATTTACCGCCTTTTTGAAGGAATTCACCCAAGGCGGTGCACAGTAAGAATAGATCAAACATGAGCAATAGGCAATTACAGCAGTAAAAATATACAAGTAACAATACAAAATATGGCATGGTAATTAAGTATCAGGGTTGTTTTATTGGTGTTTATTGGAGAAAACCTAAAATCAGAAGGTCTATATATATTCAGTGCCACTTCGGCACTATACATATAGGACAATTCTATACAGAGGCCCCTAGTTTTAGATGGCAGGAAGGCATATAAATGATGATATTCCAATCATTTATGCATGGTAAGTGGTGACTTACACATAAAAATGACCTCCTATTTAATACCGACTAGCGAGAGTATGTATCATGATTTGACAGAGCATATTCTGCTGGTAGGCACGCACAAGGCCAGAGTTTTGGCAAAGCATGGGAAGTACACATGTCAGTTATAGAATTCTATCCAAACAAAAAAGAATTTCCTGAAACCCACTTCTAAGTGCAGACCAGGACTGATAGAATATAGCAATCAAATATTGTGATAAATAATGTGATAAGTAAGTGGTAGCTCTCAGTTTAACACACCGTGGCACCACTGCCCTCAGTTATACAGGTAATCAAAGCATTCTCAAATCAATTTCATCTCCTGCATACATCATTGAGGGGATCTTTTACTAAAGGTTAGCTCGAGTTATCTGCAGCAGATAACTCGAGCTAAACTTTAGTAAAAGACCCCTGATATTGAGCACAAGATGTGAACATTTAGAGCAACAAAATCATATAACAAATTAATATGAATAAAGTGAATGAAAATAATGAGTTAATGTAATCACTGCAAATTGTCCTATACACAGTGAAATGTCCCCTAATAGGTCTTCAATGGGATCACAAGAAGATGGTCAGATAAACCACTTCCTATAGGAATACTGACGTAAGATAAGTGTCCTTTTCACTTTTTATTAGGGACACTGTTCATACATATGCTGACCTAATAGGTCTTCAGTGAGATCACAATAACCATGTAAATGGAATTATATTTTCCATTTACATGGTTTATTTGACCATCTTATTGTGATCCCATTGAAGACATATTAGGTGACATGCTTTGATGTAATAATGTGAAAAAAGTTAATTTAAAAAATAAATAAAACATACAAAAAAACAATATAAAACATTTTCAAAAAATGTACCTATTGTGCAGCAACTCTATTCTTTTTCACTAAAGCAGTGTAAAGTTTCTAAAACACTGCATCTGCATGTTCAGTCTTAAAAGACCCAACTTCTCGCACAAAGTATAAAAAATTGAAAAACAATCAGATACTTAAAATACCTCAGTCCACAATCCAATATAAATATTGTTTAAAAATGATAATTACTCTGTAAGATTAGAAAACAATAAGTGAAAAAGGAGAACCAATTACACCACATTCCTATCCTCACCTAGACCCCGTACGATAACAAGCCCAGCCCTTGTTCTGATCCCCACCCGGACCCCACAACTTTACAAGCTACCACCCCTGCTTCCCAGTAGGCCCCCTGGACCTACCTTACCATCCTTGGTACTCCAGTGGGTAATCAGAGCAGGAGCAATGCTCACTCACCCTTGGCTGTAAAAGTGTGCCTCTCCCCTAGCAGTAGTACTGTCATTCACAGCCAGTTGCCAGGGGCAGGAATGAGTTGACTTCATTCCTGTCCCAAAGATCCACTTGACCACTAGGGATGGTCAGGTAGGCACTGAAGGAGCCTACTGGGAAATGAGGGGGTGGGAGATTGTTAAATTGGGTGGTTAAGGGGAAAGGGAAATGGGACTTGATATACCACCTTTCTGAGGTTTTTGCAATTACATTCAAAGTGGTTTACATATATTCAGGTATTTATTTTGTACCAGAGGCAATGGAGGGTTAAGTGACTTGCCCAGAGTCACAAGGAGCTGCAGGTGGGGAAGCAGAACAGGGTGCCAGTTTTGTCAGTAGGGTGATGTGACATTCTCAGATACAGTAACAGATTAAGGGGCCTTTTTACAAAGTGGTGGTAAGCCAACGTGGGCTTACTGCATGCTAATCTGGAGCTACCACAAGTCCAACATGGGCACTGGTGGTAGTTCCAACCCCAGTGCGTGCCATTTCCTGCGCTAGGGAAAATCGGCCCATATTTTATAGCACGGTGCTAACCCAGAAATAATCAGGCAGCGCCGTGTGCTACCTGATTACTGCGGGAGCCCTTACCTCAATGGGTGGCGGTAAGTGCTCCCCCGCTCACCCCCCCCCCCCGCATGGCTATGCGGTAAGAGCAATCTTACCGAATGGCCATGGCTATTTTCAGCCTTTTTTACCTGCTGTAGTAAAAAGGGCAGCAGCGCGCAGCAAAAATGGCCCTTTTTACCACAGCTTGGTAAAAGGACTCCTAAAAGCACTCTCATCCTCATACAAATTCAGAAAATAAAGTTCTTTTTTTCTGTTTTTTTTGCTATGTTCTACAAAACATTTTTATTTTGCACTCCATACAGGAGTGACCTCATAGTCAAGGGATTTGCAGAGGGGGGGTTGGGGAGCTCTCTGGCCTGCCTGCTATGGCTCATAACGGTATCTTTTGCCAGACCCTGCTCATGACAAGGGCGTTCCTCAGTCCTAATAGATTTTGGTCTCTGAAAGCTAGACAAAAAATGCATTAAATTAGTCTAATAAAAAGGTATGAACCTATTTTCCATTTCTTATTTCATGTTTATTACTGTTTTATTTAGTGAGTGGAATATATCAGTTTTAGAAATTTACATCTGCTATCTTTATATTTTGAAAAACTATACATGTATATTGAAAGTGTCATTCAAAGATGACTACTCAATTTTTGCTCAGATGTAAATCACTGGTCATTCCCTCTATGAATATTTATCATGTGCTAATCATGTAAATTCAATATGTACTAACAATAATATAATCTAGTTGATATCCAAAACATCACAATTATATTATTCTTTTCAACAAAAGACAGAACAGTTAGCTGTTATAAAATGCCGCCCAGGGTTCAGCAAGACACCCCATTTTGTAAACCTTCTTTAGGAACCCATGGCACAGCATAATTCCACTCATTCAGCGTTCAGATGCATTGTATAAAATGGTGAGTTCCTGGAATGCTGCTGCACCCTGTGAATAAAACATCACAAAAATATCACAAAAACAAGATGAATGACAAATAGCACAATCTCCCACTGTAGTCATATATGATCAAATAAAGGAATTCCAATCAAATTATTTAATCCTTGTGGTTTTTCAGTGACTTTGGGCCCTGTTGACAAAGGCACGCTAGTGTTTTAGCGTGCGCTAACCATGTAGATGCCCATAATATTCCTATGGGCATCTACATGGTTAGTACACGCTAATTTTTAGCATGCACTAAAAACGCTAGCGCAGCTTTGTAAACCGGGCCCTTTATGTGATATCGTTTTGTGGTTGCCAGCAACCACAAGAGTTTCTGTTACAATGTTGCTGAACATCACTGTTCGCATGGCCAGAATGAAAATGATGGACTGGGATACTAGGGCTGACTGGGGAGCCAAGTATTAAAGTACCTTCATTTATTTCCAGAATACTGGCCATAGTTCGGGTTCCTCTTTCCCACATGCATCACTTTGCACTTGATCACATTAAGCATCATCTGCCATTTGGATGCCCAATCTCCCAGTCTTGTAAGGTCGCATTGAAATTTTTCACAATCCTCTTGCGATTTAACAACTTTGAATGTCATCAGCAAATTTAATGACCTCACTAGTTATTCCCATATCTAGATCATTTATACATATGTTAAAAAGCAGTGGTCCCAACACAGATCCCTGGGGAACCCCACTATCTACCAGTGGTGTTCCTAGGGGGGCTGACACCCGGGGCGGATCGCCGATGCACCCCGCCCCCCCCCCGGGTGCAGTGCCCCCCTGGATGCAGCGCGGATCCCCCCGGTGAAAGGACACCCCCCACAAAGGAACCCCCTCCGGGTGCACACCGCTGGGGGGGTGCCGCGCGCACCTGTCCTCCGTTCGTTCCATGCTTCTTCTCTGCCCCGGAACAGGAAGTAACCTGTTCTGGGGCAGAGAAGAAGCATGGAACGAACGGAGGACAGGTGCGTGCAGCACCCCCCAGCGGCGTGCACCCGGGGCGGACCGCCCCCCCCTAGGAACACCACTGCTATCTACCCTTCTCCATTGAGAATACTGACCATTTAACCCTACTGTTATGTCTAATATGTCATATTATTTTGGTGCGTTATTTTGATTTTGTAAAAACAACACAAAGAGGCACAGATCTGCCAACAGGCAATAAGAAAAACATACAGAGCACATCAATGATAATAAAAGGAGTGGTTTATTGTAAACAGTTACTGGAAATGGCCACGTTTCACCCACAGGGGAAAAAACTAAAACAAGAACATAGAGTAAAAATAATAATAATCAACACATATTAAAATCCAAACAATAGAACCAGCAAATTTCAAACATAAAATAATTAAAATGGCAAACGCTTCCATTTAAAAAAGTACATTCTGGCAAATAAATGCTTACATATAGAGGACAGGTATAGGTAAAATGTGGTTTTCAGTGCAGGTACATATAAAAATATATAGAGGTGAATAACAAGCATATAAGATATGATGCATGCATTAGTGTTCTTATAAATTTGTATGGCATTTTGTGCACAAATATCCTAGACATTAAAAATATCTCTGTGACAAGGTATAATAAATATCTCTGGTGACAACGTGAGCATACAAGCGCATTTGTGCAAAAAGCAAGCAGTATTAATATTACATTCAGAAATGACACCTACCTAATAAAAAGGGATAAAAAAAAAAAGAGAGACTTCCCCTAATAGCAAAATCTGAAACTATCCTAAAAATGCAAAAAGCAGCAACACATAGGGGGCTAAATAAGAATCTGACATCAGAAAAAGCTAAAATAAAAACATCTGAAAAAATGTATTATAAAAACTCCTTAAGAGACAAATGGGCTCATTTTCAAAAGAGAAGGACGTCCATCTTTCGACATAAATTGAAAGATGGACGTCCTTCTCCCAGGGACGTCCAAATCGGTATAATCAAAAGCCGATTTTGGACTTCTCCAACTGCAGTCCGTCGCAAAGACGTCCAAAGTTCAAGGGGGCGTATCGAAGGCATGGTGAAGGTGGGACTTGGGCATGTCTAGCACTTGGATGTCCTTGACCCATAATCGAAAAAAACAAGGACGTCCCTGATGAACACTTGGACGTTTTCACCCGGACATGTTTTTCTTATGAATAAGGCACAAAAAAGTGCCCGAAATGACCAGATGACCACCGGAGAGAACTGGGGATGGCCTCCTGTTACTCCCCCAGTGGTCACTAACCCCCACCCACCCTCAAAAAACATCTTTAAAAATATGTCTTGCCAGCCTCTATGCCAACCTCAGATGTCATACTCAGGTCCATGACACCGCATGCAGGTCCCAGGAGCAGTTGTAGTAGATACTGCTGTGCACTTCAGACAGGCGGACCCAGGCCCATACTCCCCTATCTGTTACATTTGTGAAGGAAACAGCAAGCCCTCCAAAACCCACCACAAACCCACTGTACCCATATAAAGGTGCCCCTTCACCTTTTCCGGAGATGGGAAGGTGGTAGAACGAGAGGGCATGAAATGAGATTGAAGGGGGGCAGACTCAAGAAGAATGTCAGGAAGTATTTTTTCACGGAGAGGGTGGTGGATGCTTGGAATGCCCTCCCGTGGGAGGTGGTGGAGATGAAAACGGTAACGGAATTCAAACATGCATGGGATAAACATAAAGGAATCCTGTGCAGAAGGAAGGGATCCTCAGGAGCTTAGCCTAGAATGGGTGGCAGAGCTGGTGGTTGGGAGGCGGGACTAGTGCTGGGCAGACTTATACGGTCTGTGCCAGGGCTGGTGGTTGGTCGGCGGGGATAGTGCTGGGCAGACTTATACGGTCTGTGCCAGAGCCAGTGGTGGGAGGCAGGGATAGTGCTGGGCAGACTTATACGGTCTGTGCCAGAGCTGGTGGTGGGAGGCGGGACTGGTAGTTGGGAGGCGAGGATAGTGCTGGGCAGACTTATACAGTCTGTGCCAGAGCTGGTGATGGGAGGCGGGGTTGGTGGTTGGGAGGCGGGGATAGGGCTGGCCAGACTTATACGGTCTGTGCCCTGAAGAGGACAGTACAAATAAAAAAGTAGCACATATGAATTTATCTTCTTGGGCAGACTGGATGGACTGTGCAGGTCTTTTTCTGCCGTCATCTACTATGTTACTATGTAAGAGCTATGGTAGTGGTGTACAGTTGTGGGTAGTGGGTGTTGGGGGGGGGGGGTTAGGGGGCTCAGCACACAAGGTAAGGGAGCTATGTTCCTGAGAGCAATTTATGAAGTCTACTGCAGTGCCCCCTAGCATACAGCTATTATATGGATCAAAGCTCATCAAGAAACTGTGTTTTCATTTGAAAATAATGGTAATCATATGCAGATGATTTGGCAAAAGAAGTAACAGAAATTCCTATTTATCAAATTGATGATGCTGTTGACCATTCGATAATGTTTGTTGATTCTCCCAGACCCCACATTATGGAAGGGAAGGAGCAGGCAGAGTTGTGATCCTGGCAACAAGCAGGAAGCATGCAGACTTTACAAGGCCTGTGGTTGCACCCTGCTGGACAAATTTGTGTAGCGCAGCAAAATCTGTCTCTGATGTTACATTCATTGCATTACCCTTTGCATCTTAGTGCTACCAATATGTATGATAATTTGTTTTCCAAAATTTGGGCACCACAAAGGCTTTCTGTATGTCATGCTGTAGTAAGAGGGTGTTACAAATGTTTTTTGAACACCCCTAAATGTGGAAATGTGATGACATCTGGTCACTTACCCACGGTCCGAGGTCCAGGATTACACTGCTATTGTGATTTTACTGACATGATTATACCTGCTAAAGGGAAGAGATTGTTACTTGTATGTGTTGATGCTTTTTCTAAATGGGTTGAAGCAATTCCCTGTACCCGAGAAACTGGTCAGGTAATGGCACAGGTACTCTGTAATGATATTATCCCCAGATTTGGCATTCCTTGTAAAATTACTACTGATAATGGTTCTCATTTTGTTAATGAGCTAATTCAAACTTTGACTTCTAAATTGAAAATTACTCACCACACAGTGAGCGTTCACAAGCCCATGAGCAATGGCTTGGTTGAAAGATACAATGGCTTGTTGAAAACCAAATTGCGACAACTTATGTCTAATGGCATCAAATCCTGGTTGGATGCCTTACCTCTGGTGCTTCTCACCCTGCGCGCCTCACCATCGGCCTCATTAAAGTTGAGCCCATTTCAATTGTGCACTGGATGCAAAATGCATCTTATCCCCGGTAATCCTGAACATCACCTGCCAGATACTTACTTGGTGTATTGGGATCAATTACAATCCATTATAACATCTTTGTCTTGCTTTTCCCAGGACACGCCAGACAAAAGGGGGGATAATGCTGACCCTCCAAGATCTGACACATTAAAAGTTGGAGCATTGGTTCATCGCAAATATTACACACACAAGACTTGGAAGGATTCTGTTTACATTGGGCCCTTCCACATTGAGGCATTATCTGCCACCGCAGTAAAATTGCAAGATCACACTTCCTGGGTTCATCTTAAAGACATAAGGACTTTCCAACCTCTCCAAAATTAGGATATTACTAATGATACTGATTCAACTGTAAATGGATGCTCATGAATGTACCCTCAATATTTTTGGACTTGCTTTCCTGTGTACTTTTGTTTTAGCATTTATCTTGATGATTCTTGAAAAATACTGCATTATTTTTTGTGACTAATATTGATAACTATAAGGATTTATAACCATATGCTTATTTGATTTGTTATTTTTGTTAAAGTTTGTCGATTACAAGTTGCCAATTCCCAGGATGTTGTTGACAGCCCTAACAATTTAGATCCCCAGGAGGTGGATAGATACTACGCTTATGGGTACTATCCAGTTAAGACTACTATAAAATTTAATGCAACCGATGAGACAGTTACATTGCAATTAGATGTTTGCAGTATAGCCTCTTGTGGATCTTTAGAATGGCAAAGATGGTATTCTAAATTCTGTGTTTTTCTGTGTGCTTATATTGAAATGAGTACTTATGCATCTCCTTGTACACAATGGTCAAATGTATGGTGGTACACTGGACCCAATTATCCAACCAGTGGATATTATGCTTGGCATAATCCCCTACTTACAAATATCACCATTGTTCGACAATCGATTGACCCCACAACCTGTGAAATAGAGAAGTGCAATCCCGTGCTAATCACCTTTAAGGGAATGTATAAGGCAATGAACCGCACCTTTGGCATAGGAATAGATGCCACTAACATGGATCCTATTGGCCGCTTTCGCATTACGGTCACATCTCCTTCACCATCCAATACTAACCTGAATAATCCCTTGATACCCTAAACCACTGAAACAAAAATCCCTATCAGGGTTCTCAACGTAACCAGCTTAAAGGAAACGTTTGCTCTTGAAACTGGTTATGGTGACACGAATTTGTTGATGGATTGGATACGGTTTACAACTCAAAGTTTGAATTTATCTGATTGTTATGTCTGCTCCTCCTCTCATCCCAAGCTCTTAGCTGTTCCCTTTCCTTTGAATTTTGTGAATGATTATAATGGAACTATATGTATGCTAAAATTACTTCAAGGTAGCAAAACTAATGAAGCATCTTGTCTTTCCCTTAGTCTATTATTTCCCGAATTACCCAAGGGTGTGAGGGTACCTCCAGTGTTTAGGACACCTGTACAAGGGACAATATTTGAAACTTGTTTACAAAGAGCAGAGGTTGCCAATCCCTATCTCGTAGGAGACTTACCTTTATGTAACTTCAGTTCATCCTCCATTGAATACCTCGACTTTTCAGGTTTTTCTCGTTCTCGAGCTGATATATGGTGGTATTGTGGCAATAAGACTCTATACCCTGTTTTATCTCCCAATTGGCAAGGACAATGTGCTTTGGTGCAGCAATAGTCCCCCTCACCATAGCATCACGATCCCCTGATGCCCCCTCTTCCACTAGGAGGAGCATCCAGGGTTCATTTTATGATAGAATTGATATAGATTCTATAGGAGCCCCTAGGGGCGTGCCAGATGAATTTAAAGCTCGTAACTAAATTGCTGCAGGTTTTGAATCTGCATTATTTTGGTGGTCCACTATTAACAAGAATGTTGATTGGATTAACTACATTTATTATAATGAACAGTGTTTTATGAATTACACTCGAGATGCAGTTAAAGGTATCGCCTCTCAATTGGATGCTACAAGCTGGATGGCATGGGAAAACCGGATGGTCCTTGACATAATATTAGCAGAAAAAAGAGGCATCTGTGTCATGTTCGGAGGACATTGTTGTACTTTTATTCCTAACAATACTGCACCTGATGGAACTATAACCAAGACTTTGCAAGGACTTACCACCCCAGCTGATGAGCATGCTGAGAATTCTGGTGTAGACACCGCCTGGACAGGGTGGATGGATAATATTTGTGGGAAATGGAAAACTTTCATATTATCTAGCTTAACCACATTGATAATCGTTATTGCTGTATTTGTACTACTTGGCAGTTGTGTAATACCCTGAATAAGGAGCTTGGTGCAACAGCTAATTGAAACTGCTTTAAGTAAAAGAGAACCTATAGGACATGCATATGTACTGTATGAAAGATTACGCATTAATGCAGAGATTGTGAATGTTGAAAATAATGTTTAACCTTTGTTTTGCATCATTATCTTCCTCTAGGATCATTTAGATGGTAAAGCATTTTAAGTAACATAAGGCCTGGGGAAGGTTGAAGAGGGGCAACTTACATCTCACTATAACCACCTTTTCTTGTTAGCTATAGCCCAATACCTGTAAAATGGAGTTGACATTGTGACTCATACCTACAATCTCCCTAAGCTTAACATGCATCTGAAAAGAAACGTATTGCTCCTGTCTGGAATGGATGGGACTACAGCAAAAGTTCAAAAGAATTCAAAACAAGTGAAGCCCTTACTCTCGAAGGCCTTCAAGGGGGAGATGTAAATAATGAGCACAGGTCATGCACCATAGAACAGGGCCAAAAGGCAAAAACTGATAAGCATGTGAACCAGAAACTCATGATCTGATAAGACATTCCTGCATGCAAGCAGGCATGAGAAAGGAGCAACTATCAATACACAAAAAATGTGGTTTAGCATTAGAGGGGAAACAGATGGTGTTGAAAGAAAACAGAGTGATCTCTGAAAAAGATAACTTGCTAAACCTATGTGAAGTGTATAAGTATATAAGCAGTTGAATCAGAATAATACTTGGGAGAGGCAGTGGCAGAGAACACCTATGTGTAGCAGCGCTGTTCTCACACGAGAAACTATTGATTGTATCTGTACGTGGCCTTGGTCTTTTATCACTCCAAATTGTGGGTGGCTGGTACATAATAATTTAGGGTGGTGGTAAAAAGACTAGAACAAAACATGACTTTCAGGCAGGGGGTGGTGCTACAATAATAGATAGGATGGGGGTGGGGTAAAACAAGAGGGGATGCAACAAGAGATCTTACCAGGAAACCACTGAAAATGTATTCAGACATGGTATGCATCTTTGAAAAGGTAGGTCTTGAGGTCAGTTTTAAATTTGTCAAGTGAACTCTGTAGACAAAGAGAAATGGGGAGACCATTCCAAATTGGGGTCCTTGCACGCAAAAAATACCACATGCACTCGTAGGGAGCTCTGACTTATAAAAGAGTAGACAAAACCATTGCAGCAATCCCAGGGACTATTGTAAAGGAGAAGTAACCTAATGGTTACTAAGTTGGTATGGCCCAGGAACAGCATACTGGGCTAGTGATAGTCCTGAAAGGATCCTTCTACCCATAACCATCTTGGCTTAGGGACCGGCTTCTTCAGTGTACAGACAGATGCTCCTTGAGCCTTGGCTACTATGCATGAAGCCTAGAAATAATCCTACTATAGCAGAAAGTCCAAAATACCTCTCCCACCAGGGCTTTTTATATTCAAAATAACATCAGCGACACATCTGAATATCTCCTCTCATATTCCTAAAGGGGAACACACTTTACATAAATGCTCCCACTCTATATACTGCCCTGGAGGATAAAGGCACCCCTAATGTTGCATAATTCCTTAGTCCATCAGAGGCTGAATAAACCTCTGAGGTAGCAAAAATATTTGGCAAGGGGCTTTCTTCAGTCCCTTTATACAACGAAAGGGTAGTGGGTTGATGGAATGTCCTCCGAGAGCAGGTTAGACTAAAATGGTAACAAGACTTCAAGAAGATATGTGAGAAGCACAGAAGATCCTTCATAGCAAATAGGGTGAAGAGATAGCAAAAGAATTAAATAGCAGCTGGGTCTGTTGGGCAGACTGGATGGACCATGCAGGTCTTTTTCTGCCATCATCTACTATGTTACTATGTTACTATGTCTGTCTGACATGCTATATATGTCTCCTGTTTACCAGATTGGTGCAGTTGTTTGATGCCGACAGAAAGGCTAGTTATGTGGGGTAATGGCTAAGCTGATGTTGGTGGCTGCCTGAAGTAATCAGCCCTTTCATTAAAAAAATTGACAAGTTGGACAGAGCAATTTCTTTATTGATTATGGCCCATTGGCTCCCTACTCAGAAAAGGATAAATTTTAAGGTTTATATTATGGTTTTTAAATTTTTATATGGAATTGTCCCTCAATATATGTTTCCAATGGTAGCCCTTCCAACTTGTGATATTATTTCAGGAATGAGAGATTTTCTAATTCTACATTTTCCATCGATTAAGGGGGGTCAGATGTATGAGAGTTTATCAACCTTCCTTTTCCTTTATAGCAACAAAAACGTGGAATGAGATTTGCAATGCACATTTCCCACAGCTAACATATTCCATTTTAAATATTCAAAATAAAATGCTTTTTTCTACCTTTGTTGTCTGAACATTTTATTTTTCTGTCATGTTTCTTCCAGTTTTTCTTTTATGCTTTCCTGTCTGTCATCTGCTAATTCTCTTTCAAGCAGCTGCTGTCCATTTCTTTTCCCTTCTCTCCTATCTATTCCCTCACTACACCTGCCTCTGACATATTGTCCATTCCTTTTTATCTCTTTCCTATCTTTTATTTTATTTTCTGCCGGTCAACTCAAATCTCACCCTCTTTCTCACTCTTCTCCTCCTCTTTACTTTTCAGCTACTTATCAAATCTCCATCTTCTCTCACCTACTAGCTGTCCCATTTCTCCTCAGCCCTCCATTCCCATTGCCATATTTCTACCCTCTGAAAACACTATCCTCTCATTCATTCCCTTGCCACCCCTTCCTCTCCGTTCTGGCTTATCCCACATGGTTCCACCATTCCCAGTGTCTTCCTCACTCCACCCTTCTGCCCTCTCTCCAGCATGGTCCAGCATTTCTCCCTCTCTTCCCCTACTTCCATTGTCCCGCATCTCTCCATCACTCCCTTCTGTTCCTGGATCCATCTCCCTCTTTCTCCCCTCCCCACCTCCTGTGTATCTCTCCCTCCCTCTCATCCTCCCCACCCCTTGACCAACAGCCCTCCCTCTCTCCCATTGTCCAATATCTTTCTCTCTCTCCCTCCCTTGTGCCCTGGGCCCAACATCTCTCCCTTCCTCCCCTCCATCATCATATTTCTCCCGCTTTCACCCATGCACCATCTCTCTCTCCCTCTCTCACTCCTCTCCCTTTTCCATGCTGTATCTATCCCTCCCTTTCTTGCCCCTTCTCCACCCCTTTGCTGCATCTCTCCCTTCCTCCCCTCTACCCCATATCCAAAAATTCTCCCTCTCTCACCTCTCTCCCCCCCCCCCCACATACACACCATGGTCCACTATCTCTCTCCCTCCCTCCCTTGTGTCCCGGGTCCAACATCTTTCCCTCCCTTCCCTTCACCATCATTCTCCCTCTCTTGTGCCCCCTCTCCATGCAGTATCTTTATCTCCCTCCCTCCCTCCATGCAGCATATCTCTCCCCTCCTGTGCATCTCTCCATCTGTCTCTCCCCTCTCTTTGCAGCATCTCTCCTTCCCTCTTTTGCCCCCTGTGCAGCATCTCTCCTTCCTTCTCTCACCCCCCTGTGCAGCATCTTTCCTTCCTTCTCTTGCTGCCCTCTGTGCAGCAACTCGCCTTCCCTCTTTTGCCCCATCTGTGCAACAACTCACCTTCCCTCTGTTGCCCACCTGTGCAACTTGCCTTCCCTCTCTTGCCCCCCCATGCAGCAACTCACCTTCCCTCTCCCCTCCATGCAGCATCTGTTCCTTCCCTCACCTCACCCATCCCACGACTCTTCTTGCTTCAGCGGGTCCCCAGCAGTAGCAGCGATTCTAATATGCTGCCTGCCACTAACCCGGAAGCCTCTCCTCTGTCGCGTCCCGCACAGGTAGAGAAACAGGAACCTGCAGCAGAGGAGAGGCTTCCAGATTATCAACAGGCAGCATATAGGAATGCTGCCACTGACAGGGACCCATTGAAGCAAAGAGAGTCCTTATCTCCCCTTACGCTCCTACCCGAAACCTCTGCTCACAGGACAAATCCCTCCTCTCTGTACCCTTCTCCACCACCACCAATTCCAGGCTCCGCCCTTTCTGCCTCACCTCTCCCTATGCTTGGAATAAACTTCCTGAACCCATACGCCAAGCCCCCTCCCTGCTCATCTTCAAATCCTTGCTCAAAGCCCACCTCTTCAATGTCGCCTTCGGCACCTAACCATTATACCTCTATTCAGGAAATCTAGACTGCCCCTATTTGATTACTGCACATTTTGTCCATTAGATCGTAAGCTCCTTTGAGCAGGGACTGTCCTTCTTTGTTAAACTGTACAGCACTGCGTAACCCTAGTAGCGCTTTAGAAGTGTTAAGTAGTAGTAGTAGTAGTCACCGGATGGGTGAGGTGAAGGAAAGAAGAAGAGATGCTGCACAGGTCCCACTGGAAGAAAATGACTTAGGACAGTGGAAGCCCAGCCTGTTCTGCCGGCACTGTTAAGATGCACCTGCTGCTGGGTGGGCCTGAGCACAAACTGGGTGGGTCCAGGCCCACCCAGCCCCACCCATGGCTACACCCCTGCTGAGAGGAGATATGATAGAGGTCTATAAAATACTGAGTGGAATGAGTAGAGGTAAATCGCTTGTTTACTCTTTCCAAAAATACTAGGGGGTGTAATGGTATCAGTTTATTATTGAAATATGTAGATGATATTTTGCTGGATCATATATAACAATATAAAAATACAGCTTTGAGATCAGCTAGCCTGAATTTCATCTCCCCTTTCCCTTTTCCTGGGGACTTCTGATAGCAGGACTAGTTAATTACAGACATTTAATAGACAAAAGGGTACTGTGCTTCAAAGAGAAATAAAACTCTCTCTGCCCTCCCACCTAAAAAGACTGAACAAAAGCATGACTAAGGTGGATACTTGAAGAATCATATAGACATTTCCACCAGCAGACAGATAGTCTGAAAAAGGCATAACTCCAGCTATTGATAACAAAGACTTCAGAGGGGAAACCATAAACAAGACATTTGCTTGTCAAAGGTATACCTGCCCCTCCCATCAACTATCAGACAAATGGATGCCAGGACATCTGCATATCATGTGAACAGACTACAATAACCATAATGCCTTGCAAGTTATCCAGTGTAAACCAGGAAACAGGTGCTGGGACTCTGTGATCATATCCTCCTGCAGCTTGCAAGATATAAAAGCAAAAGCTGTTTCCCCAAGATTCAGATTCTCTCTTCAGCTGCAAGCAACTCAGATCCACTCACTGCAGAAGCCCTCCTGTCCTGAACATGTGCTTACCTCATGCTGTTCATACTATGTAACAAGGACTTGTAAGTAACATAACTTTTGATCTAGACCTGCTACTTTACCTTACTTAAGCACAGATTATCTGTAAAGATCTTTTAAAACCTACCTCTCGTGTGCAATTGTATATTAAATCAACCTTTTTGAAGCTAAAAATACAGTCTCTTTGTGTTCTGAGTATATGGTATCTTTTATATATACTTAATTTATTTAATTTATTGCAATTATCACCTTTGGTGATTGGTGGAGAAATTAATATCCTAAAACTTATAAATACAGCACCTGCTCTTAAATTATAAACAGTAGCGAGTGCTCTAGAGCTCTTTTCCTCAAGTAAATCATTTCTTGTAACAGGGGCACGCAATGAATCAACTATTCAGTAAATTTAAAACAAACTGCAGAACATATTTCTTCACTCAGCATGTAATTAAACTCTGGCATTCATTGCAGTTAGTTTAGCAGGGTTTAAAAATGTTTAATTTCCTAAAAGAAAAGTCCATAAACCATTATTAAGACTTGGGGAAATCCACTGCTTATTTCTAAGATAAGCAGCATAAAATCTGTTTTACTGTTCTGGGACAGGGTTACCATACGTCCAGTTTTACCCAGACATGTCCTCTTTTTGAGGACACGGCCGGGCAACCAGGCGGGTTTTGCCAGCCTGCCTGTTTGTCCGGATTTGCAGATGAACAGGCAGGATGGCAGGTGGACGGGCAAACGGGCGGATGGGCATCCTGTCCTCCCCTCCTCTCCTTTACCTTAGTGTGGTGCCCTGGTGGTCTAGTGACCTCTTCAGGGCATGAAAGAGCCCCCTCTTTTCTGCCCAGTGCATCTGCAGACTGTTTTTCTCCCGATGCCAATTCAAAATGGCTGCCGAGAGTTCAAGCAGCGACCTTGTGAGACTTCTGCAGGGCACCACATTGAGGTAAAGGAGGGGAGGGAAGGGAAAGTGAATGGAGTCATGTTGGTGGAGGGAGGCTGGATAATTGGGGAGGAAATTTTCTTGGGGGGAGAGGGAATCTGGCTTTCTTTGGGGGGGAGTCAAAGCATCAGGGGGCAGGGCAGGGTGTGACAGGGTGGGGTGGGTGGGGTGTGACAAGTGGTGGGGCAGGGTACGAGAGGAGTGGGCATGTGTCCTCTTTTTTCTTAGGGCAAATATGGTAACCCTATTCTGGGATCTTGCCAGGTACTTGCAACCTGGATTGGCCACTGTTGGAAACATGATACTGGGCTTTATGGACCTTCAGTCTGTCCCAGTATGGCAACACTTATGTTCTAGGTATTAAGATATGTATTATCTACAACTATTTTGCTGATCTTTCTTTCTGCATGTTGTCAGACAACTAAGGACTCAGGCCCTGCCCCAACGCCATCCACTTTAGCCTCCCCAAACAGCTGAGCCACTGACCGCCTATGATGCCTGGACTTTTCAAAAATGTAATCCGCTTTGGACTTACTAGGTATGTACAGAATATAAGCATTGTACTAGTGTTAGTATTAGTATTAGATGATCCTGGTCAGGTAGGAGGAGGAGGGAGAGATGACAGCAAAAATAAAAATTCTGGAAATCTCTGAGCACTACCTGTCCACTTTTGAGGAAGGTATAGTACTATCTACTAACATTTTTAAAAGGCATAGGTGGACTTACTGATTGCTGATCTCGTGCATCCTGAGAACAACATGTAGGATATCAGATATGCAGCTGCAAATTAAATTAAAAATGTTTGCTGTAGTGGCACTGCATCACTGACAGAGCTCATCTCACCAGTAGAGGGTGGGAAATCCCCCTTTCTGGGGCCACTGGGGAAACTCATCCTGTCAGCAGTCGGAAATAGCAGGCGGAAGTTTGAAGCTGCAGCAATTAGGAGGGGGGGAGGAGGATACTGAGCAGATGTGGGTCTGCAGCCTGTGGAGAAAGAGGAAACTGGGTAGGTGGAAATGCTGAGAGGGAGGGGAGAAAGAAGTTATTAGGAAGGTGGGCTGCTGGGGGAGAGTATGCTGATTGAATGGCTGGAGCGAGAAAAGGCTGAGGGGGAGAGAGAGAAAGAGAGAGAGAGAGAGAGAGAGAGAGAGAGAGAGAGAGCGAGAGAGAGATGTTGGGCATTTCAAAAAGAGGGGTGATACAGGTATATTAGGTATACTAGGCAGAGAATAGAAGAGAGAAAGAACAGAGGAGAGATGCTGGGTACTGGGTAGTAGGAGAGAGAGAGAAAGAGGGTATGCTGGGTAATATGGGCAGAGGGTTAAGGAACAGAGATATGGGCAGAGGGTGAGGGGGTGCTATGCCGGAGCCAGTACTGCTAAAGAAGGCAGTACTGTGTTAAGGCACATTGATGGTGTAACAAGGCTGACAATTTGCTTAGGGCAACTAACTAAGAACGTTTGCACCATCCCTGATTATCATGGGGCTTTGTGGTTGGAAATGAGTTGATGAAATCCAACAACAGCAGTCAAAATAGTTTGGGCACATTTGTAGATTGGATATATTACAATATCCATACAGGCCACTCTGGAGAGTAATACATCTGCCTGCATGGAAAGTTCAAGGAAACGTGCCAAAGAAAACTTGGATAAAACAAATTGAAACTGATCTAGCCCATTGTAGACTGGATTTGGAACAAGCTAAAATTGCAGCAATGGACAAATTAACACTGGAGAGATATCATGTAGAATGCTGGGAGCCTTGTAGCACTTACAGCAATGTACTGGCCATGTGGGTCTGCAACCAGTCCTGTGCGGAGACCTCAAAGTCAAGTTTAAAGTTGGAAATGTGTCGTGAAGCATGATGGATGTGCATTAAAGCAGGGATCTTTCATGTTCAAAGAGCCAGCAGAATTAGGTACAATGAAGGAGGAAAACACAAAATTGGCTTGAAAGAAGAGCCTGTACAGCTGGGACATATCCTAGGCATCCTCATCAGGAATAAATAGGCAGTCCTTTTCTCTGCTTTTTTAAATGTTTCGGGAACTTATGAAACTGTTCGTTGGGATATGAATTACCTTTATTCACATCAATATATATAAATGATGTTATGTATTTGGATATAGCAGTAACAGTCCATGGGGTGGGAAGGGAGGGGTCTTTGTATAATATAATGTTATCTTAATAATTCTTGTACAACTTTGCTTTCTCCTATACAATTATTTTATGTTTTCCCATTGTACAACTCCTGAGAAAATTAGAGAGTCATGGGTTAGGAGGTAATGTCCTACTGTCGATTAAAAACTGGTTAAAAGGTAGAAAACAGAGATTAGGGTTAAATGGTCAGTATTCTCAATAGAGAAGGGTAGATAGTGGGTTTCCCAAAGGGGTCTGTGCTGGGACAGCTGCTTTTTAACATATTCATAAATGATCTAGAGAAGGGAGTGGTAATGAGGTAATTAAATTTAATGATGACACAAAGTTATTCAAAGTTGTTACATCACAAGAGGATTGTGAAAAATTCCAAGAGGACTTTACGAGACTGGGAGACCGGGGCATCCAAATGGCAGATGATGTTTAATGTGAGCAAGTGCAAAGTGATTTATATAGGAAAGAGGAACCTGAACTATAGCTATGTGATCAAGGTTCCACATTAGGCATCACCGCCCAGGAAAAGGATCTAGGTGTCATCATTGATGATATATTGAAACCCTTTGCTCAGTGTGCAGTGGCAGCTAAAAAAGCAAATAGAATGTTAGGAATTATTAGGAAAAGAATACAAAACTAAAATGAGAATGTTATAATGCTTTTTGTATCACTCCATGGATCAACCACACCTTGAATACTGTGTGCATTTCTGGTCACTGCATCTCAAAAAAGATATAGTGGAATTAGAAAAGGTACAGAGAAGGGTGAAGAAAATGACAAAGGGGATGGGGCAACTTCCATAAGAGGAGAGGCTAAAGAGGCTAGGGCTCTAGAGTTTGGAGAAGAGATGGCTGAGGGGAGATATGATAGAGGTCTATAAAATAATGAGTGGAGTGGAACAGTTGATGTGAATTACTTGTTTAGTCTTCCCAAAAATAGGACTAGGGGGGCACACAATTAACTACTAAGTAATACATTTAAAAATAAACTGAAGAAAATATTTATTCACTTAAGGTGTAATTAAACTCTGGATTTGGTTGCTGAAGAATGTGGTAAAAGCAGTTAGCTTAGCAGGGTTTAAAAAAAGGTTTGGATAACTTTCTAAATGAAAACTCCACAAACCATTATTGGGATGGGAAAATCCACTTCTTTATAGGATAAGCAGCATGAAATCTCTTTTACTGTTCTGGGTTCTTGCCAAGTACTTGTGACCTGGATTGGTCACTGTTAGAAACAGGATACTGGGCTTGATGGACATTCAAAGTCTGTCCCATATGGCAACGATTATGTTCTTAACTATGATTATATGTTTTACCTTCTAAGTTTGTTGAAAACTTAATAAAAGGTTGAACTTAAAAAGGAATAAATAGGCAAACCAGATAGGTTGAAATTTTTTTTTTTTTTGCCTCGTATACTAATTCACTGACTGATGACAACCCTACCCAAGCCAGCCGCCCCTACTCCAGGCAAGCTAGTCAGTGCATCTACAATTACTACCTCCACACCCCACTCCATCAATTCCCTCCCCCTTTCTCCTCCAGCGTGTGGCTTTCGCTAAAATCACACTCCACCCTCCCCGGAGTGAAAGTCCGCGGTGCCCGCGACCCTCAGGCGAGCAGCGCGCGCGGGAACTCAGAAGAATACACAGCACCGGCTTTTTCCGGGGGGCGGTGCCGGCGGGGCGCGAGGACACATTATATTCGGGGCGCGCGGGCCCCACGCTCCAGCGGTGCTATCAGTCTGTCAGGAGCGCGCTTAGCCGGAGGCGCGGGCACTAGTAGCCGGCTCTCTGCGTCAGTCACCGGCCGGCGCTTCTTCTTGCAAATTGCCCCCGACTATGGGAAAGCACTTCTGTACTTTTTGCAAAGAGGACGCTGAAGTGTGAGACGCCTGACAAGGGAGGAGGCGTGCGAGAGAAGAAGAAGACGATACTGAAAAAAAGTGAAAGAATGAGAGCTGAGTGCTGGCTGTAGGTCGGAAATGCCTACATGTAAGTTTCACTTTACTTCCCTTTTATTAAAAGAAAAAAAAATGTTATGTATTTTTTTGTGTCATCAGTAACAAAATAGCTCTTGTTGGTTTCTTTGGTCTAGGAAGGAAAAAAAAATCGGAGTACCGGAACAAATGTATTTTTAAGGATTGTCTTCTCAAAGATGGCTCGGTGTCAGTCAGTTTCTCTGTATAATAACAATATGCAATTTAGGACAGACTACAGCAGTGATCAAAAACGTATTTTCTGGACAGGTTGAAGGGAAATAACATGTAATATTTCTCTGGCCACTTTCTAGGTTTTTGCCAAGTTACCTGTCAACAGATTCCGATTCAGGCCATCTGTCTCATTAGCCAGGTAGGCAGAATCCAGGCAAAATATTGAGTTTTGCGTCAGTCTCGAAGACGAACTTTTCTTGGACCTGATTTGGATTATACAAAATTCCAAATAAAAAGTGAAAATAGGGTTGGAAAAACATATTCATTTTAAAGGGAACGAACCACTGCTTGTCAGACACAATGCAAACTGCCAAGAGAGGGATTTTAGATTGAATAAGAAGCTCATGTTCTCAACTCTGCCCCGTATGTTCGTGCTAGCGAGAAGGCTTCCCAGATGGTTCCTACAAGCTTCTATCTAATATGTGGTATAAACCACCTTCCATCCTTAATTAGATGAAGGACGGATTCGCTAGCAGACCGTTTTGTAAAGCGGGGCTGATTTTTTTTGCACAAAGGAAGGGGGCAAGGGTGTTCCGAACTTCGCTCTGCTCTGCTCTCTCTCTCTCTCTCTCTCTCTCTCTCTCTTGCAGCCCACACTTTCTTTCTGTCTCTCCTTTTCCCTTCTTACCAGAGGCGCTGCAAGGGTATTAGGCACTCTGAGCAAATCTTCGGGTTTTTGCACATCTCCCTCCAATTAACTTTTATGTCTTTTAAATTCAACAATCATGATGCCCAAACACCACGCTTCCAAGAATAACCTTGTAAATGTAAAATAATAAAATAATAATAATAATAATAAAATGTATGTCTGGACATCTTATCTTAAACTTTGTTATATGTGTAGATTAGAGTGGGACATGGTAATGGGGAAAGCGGTAATACCACGGAAACCATGGTAATTCTTGCAGGGTTAGGGATCGGGTGCATGGTGTTAATGCCAGGATGGGGATGATCGGCATGGTATTGCCACAATAATAGTAATAATGATCGTGGACGCCGATGCTCAGAAGCAAACGCGGGTGCTAGAGGCCGTTAGTGCCGGACTAGCGCCCACGTTAACTAGTGCAGAATGCTCAGCGGCTCTAGCGCAGGATACAATGAACACGCCAAAGATTATCACAAATAGCATGCTAATGTAGTCAAATGGATGTTAATGAGGTAATTTCCTATTACATAAGTATTGCCATACTGGGAAAGACCAAAGGTCCATCAAGCCCAGCATCCTGTTTCCAACAGTGGCCAATCCAGGTCACAAATACCTGGCAAGATCTAAAAAATAGTACTTAACATTTTATACTGCTTATCCCAGAAATAGTGGATTTTCCCAAGTCCATTTAATAATGGTCTATGGACTTTTTCTTTAGGATGCCGTCCAAACCTTTTTAAAAATCCGCTAAGCTAACTGCCCCTACCACATTCTCTGGCAATGAATTCCAGAGCCCAATTACACGTTGAGTGAAGAAACATTTTCTCTGATTCGTTTTAAATTTACTACATTGTAGCTTTATTGCATGCCCCCTAGTCCTAGTATTTTTGGAAAGTGTAAACAGCCGCTTTACATATACCCATTCAACTCCACTCATTATTTTATAGACCTCTATCATATCTCCCTTCAGCTGCCTTTTCTCCAAGCTGAATAGCCCTAGCCGCTTTAGCCTTTCCTTATAGGGAAGTCGTCTCATCCCTTTTATCATTTTCGTCACCCTTCTCTCCACCTTTTCTAATTCCACTATATCTTATTTGAGATGCAGCGACCAGAATCAAACACAATATTCGAAGTGCGGTCACACCATGGAGCGATACGAAGACATTATAACATCCTCATTTTTGTTTTCCATTCCATTCCTAATAATACCTAACATTCTATTTGCTTTCTTAGCCGCAGCAGCACACTGAGCAGAAGGTTTCAACGTATCATCAATGACGACACCCAGATCCCTTTCTTGGTCCGTGACTCCTAACATGGAACCTTGCATGACGTAGCTATAATTTGAGTTCCTCTTTCCCACATGCATCACTTTGCACTTGCTCACATTAAACGCCATCTGCCATTTAGACGCCCAGTCTCCCAGTCTCGTAAGGTCCTCTTGTAATTTTTCAGAATCCTCCCGTGATTTAACGACTTTGAATAACTTCGAGTCATCAGCAAATTTAATTACCTCACTAGTTACTCCCATCTCTAGGTCATTTATAAATATGTTAAAAAGCAGCGGTCCCAGCACAGACCCCTGGGGAACCCCACTAACTACCCTTCTCCATTGAGAATACTGACCATTTAACCCTACTTTCTGTTTTCTATCTTTTAACCAGTTTTTAATCCACAATAGAACACTACCTCCTATACCATGACTCTCCAATTTCCTTTGGAGTCTTTCGTTCGGTACTTTGCCAAACACCTTCTGAAAATCCAGATACACAATATCAACCGGCTCACCTTTATCCACATGTTTGTTCACCCCTTCAAAGAAATGTAGTAGATTGGTGAGGCAAGATTTCCCTTCACTAAATCCATGTTGGCTTTGTCTCAGAGAACAGTCTTGTTACTGCTGTAAAAAATAATGCCAGCTCGGAGCAGGAGTTAGGGTCTTTGAAGAGAGGATTTCTCACGATTCTTTCTTTAAAGTCTGCCATGATTTGGATGCAGAAGGAAGCCTGTGCAAGCTCCTAAGCGTCGGTAGTGAGAAACCAATGTATGTGAGTTTGAACAAAGCCAAAAGTGAAAGCACACATTGGCACCTGTTTCCTGTGTTCAATATATAAGCCTTGCTAGTAAAAAATTTTGAAATGCTTATATTTAAAGGTGCAGAGAACAGACGCCAATGAACGCTTCACATTCAGGTTCTGTCAGGCGCATGCGCACAAGAGCTGCGCTTACCATGAAACTCTTCTTGCACATGTGCTAAGCACGTCCCCCGCCTCCCCTTGCTTTCACTTTAACAGAGTGCATATGATTTGCATACCATTTCATTTATGCATTGGCGAGCTAATCTTCGGCGCTGTTATGGCATTTATTGTTTTGTGCTCTGGGCTTACCGTGGGAGTTCTGAGCATTGGGCTGACAATTTGTACGGCGGGGTGAGGAACACTAAAGCGGTAATACCTCCAAAACTTCAGTGCTTTATTTGGAAGAACAGCTACTTATCGAACTCAGAAACTTGTGAGAATGTTTTTGTCATTTTGGCAGAGCAATGAAATGGTTTAGCCTAAACTAACTAAACTAAGAGGGGGGAGGGAGTTATCAACATGGTCTACTGTTAATAAGTTGGGTTATTTTACCACAAATTCAGGTTATTTTAGCACAGGGTCCCATTGTATGCAATGAGATCCTTGCTAAAATAGCACGAGTTTTGGTAAAATAACCCGACTTAACAGTAGCCCACTTTGGTAACTGCAAGATCCCAAAAGAGTAAAACAGATTTTATGCTGCTTAGCCTAGAAGTAAGCAGTGGATTTTCCCAAGTCCATCCTAATAATGGCTTATAGACGTTTCTTTTAGGAAATTATCCAAACTTTTTAAAATGTAAAAAAATATTTTTATTATTAAAAAGCCAATTGCTAATTAGCTCGGTATTCATTTAAATTGCGTGTGCAAATTGGGCATGCACCCAAATTTGCCCACACAATTTTTGAGAACTTTTATAGAATTAGGGGATTATTGTTTTATGTACAGTGTTGAATAGTGATCACCCCTTTTTTTGAGTGGGAGCCACGTTGACAAAAATGCTTCCATGGGAGAAGTACAACTTTTATTGGGCAGCGTGCGGTGATGCCTGATTACTTCTGGGTTGCCGCCAAGCTAACCATTTACGGTGTTCCCACCCTTGGAAATGGCATGCGCTCGACTCGTTAGTACCGCCGGTGGCCGCATTGGGCCAGCAGTAGTCCTGAAATAGTAAGTGGTAAGCCCACGTTGGGCTTACTGCCGCTCTATAAAAGGACCCCTGAGGGAGCAATCGCACATACTTCATTGGTATCTAGCACCACCTTAAAAATGAAAGGAAAAAAAATACAGTTTTCACTCAGCTCCTTAATTGGCTGTTCTAATGCACTCTTGTGAAATCTGGCCCATATAAATTCACAGGTATGTAGTGAAATCAGTGCCTGCCTGTGTGTTTAGTGGCGCATCCACATGCAAAACCCTGCATGCTGCTGCTTTTTTTTAATGACGTGTAGCTTTGGTAAATACACAAGTGTTTGATGGTGTCCTTAATGCATATTTTACAAAAGACACCACATTCAGCTGATGCTTCTATAAAATACTCAGGGAACTGTGACCATCCTGAGCTGGATGTCCCACTTCCTACCCAGACATCCCATGCAAAATGGAGCTTCATGCATCTCTAATTCGTTGAGAGCTACTCAGAAATGGTGGGGGGGGGGGGGGGGGGGGGAGGGAAGAGAAAACCAGAATAGCTGTTCTAGAGGCAGGACCAGCAGCAAACATTTGAGTAAAGTTGAAGGAGTGTGTGTGTATGTGTGTGTGTGTTGGGAGTGGGGAGGGAGAGATTTTATAAATGGTGCTCAAAAATCAGTGCAAATAAAATCAGCACTAAGTAGAATTTTATGAAGGGCATGCGCTCTTGATAAAATAGCATGAAGGGCTGATTCCTGCACCTAATTTTGGGTGCCAGCCTTACACCAACTGAAACCTGGTGTAAATGCTGGCACCCAAGTTAGATGCACTGAGACAGTATTCTGTAACTATGCACGTAACTTTTTGGAACACCCCTGACACACCTATGCCCCTCCTATGGCCACGCCCTAGGCGTCCTGCTGGCAGAAGCATGCACAAATTCTGAGTGCCAACGAACATCAATAATCGGTTGTTGGCACCCAATTAATGATGATTAAGAGCTCATTAACTAATTAATTTGCCCTAATTATTGATGGTTAAGAGTCATTAATCAATTAATTTGCCTCAATTATTGATAGTTACGAGCATGTTTACCAATTAATTTGCCCCAATTATTGATGGTAAGAGCTCATTAACCAATTAATTTGCCCCAATTATTGATGGTCAAGAGGTCATTAACCAATTAATTTGCATGCACATCTCACCAGCATGCTGAAAATTGGGCAATATATATAGAATCTGGGGGAGTGTGAACTGGGGAAGAAAGTCAGGCACTTAGGGTCAAAGGGAACTGTCACTAGTTCCCGAGCCTTACAGTGAGAAACACTGTGTGGAGCATAGCAAAATAGTTTCCAGTGTGAGTAAGGGCAAGTATCAATGCAGTTTGTGGAGAGGCACAGTGGAACCAATTTTGAGAATACCTTTTAAGAGGGTTTGTTTTTGGAAAGTCAAACATTAAGCAAGAAATGAATGAACATAAGTGATTCATTAGTGATCAGGGTAGGATCTGAGTTTTATCAGTTCTGTTTTGCTTTTAGTGTGACAGAAAATTATGCGCTATTCTTTGATCATACCAATAATCTTGGCTTCTGCATTATAATTAATGATTTTAGAAATGATGTGCAGTATTTTTTCACAGACTGCAGAGCTACAGTTTGTTACAATATCATGCACATGAATAGTTGAACAATACAATAAATTGGTTTCAGGGGCAATGCTGTTGAAAATGGACGTACAATGTTATGCAGCATTAACTGCTTGTACCCAAATATTTGATAACCATCTTAGCATTCTGTGTTTTCATTGGCCCCTTTCAACAGTTTAATCAACTAAGGAAACATGTTTACGAAGCTATCGGTCAAGACAAAAGAATGAAACACGGCAGTGAATGGTTTTCCATTTCACAACTTCTTGCCTCGGTCACTTCATACCTTGAATTTCTCACCATATGTTCCTATTCTGTTATGGGCTGTAATGTTCCTGGAACATAATCCAGGTTCTGGTTGTAATTAAAATGATAAAGCCCGTTGTAATGTACAAGGATAAGGCAAATTCATCTCAGCTTCCCTTGATAAGAGTGCTTTACCCTTTGTATGTGTGCAAGACCTAGAGCCAGGGCTGGGGGAGTATAGGGAAACACACTGCACAGCTACAGCCTTGTGTGAGAGAAGTGTCAGTGCAGAGCTGAGGTTCAGTTTGGAATTTGTTCACTAACTACTCCGCTGTAAGAGCACTTTTCCAAAGCTTACATCTATCTTCTACTTCTGCTATGGGTGGAGTTTTCCAGGGATTATACACATGGGATGATTAAATTGGTTCCTTCCGTTGAGTCTGGCTTGAGGTTTGAAGATATACAAATGCTTTTGTGGGTCATATGGCTTTCTGCCTGTCCAGTATTGTGAAGTAGTGAGCGCTGTGCCTTCATTATCTCCTGTGTTACGGAACAAGGTGACTGCCATGAGTTAAAAAAAAACCCGCTTACATAACCTGCTGTGGCACTTGTTAGCACTTGGCCGCCTGACATTAAATAATACTGTCTTAAAGGATGCCAGGTATTGCTTTTATTGGCCATCACAGAGAAAGACGTCATATGTTGGAAGGACGTGTCTCTAATAGAGTATCTGACAGTAGTTAAACACTTTGTACATCATAATTTTGTTTACAAGGAAGAAGACCAGATTGAGCAACATTTTTATGCAGTTTACTAATCCCTGTAGTCAGAAGTAATGCGCAGCTGCCTTCCTTGGTTTTCTTTGAGCTAAGCTACCTGTAGAGGTAGATCAGCAGTCCTTGTGCTGCATGCTGGGTCCTTTTAGATGATATTGCTTAAACCTCATAAAGCACTGGATGAGGGAAAGAGAAACCAAAAGACTCCTAAGCTGTTGGTTTTATGCTGTCATTTCTTCCTTAACGTGTCAAGCAATAGCAGGTACTTCTGGCTGAAGTGATCTTCTAAGTGGCTGCTTTCTTGTTGCTCAGGATGTCCCTCGCAGGTGGACTATGGTGCAGTCACTGGCGGTGGAAGCTGGGGCACTTTCTGTACGTTATTGTTGCGTACCTCACCTGGGGCCAGCAGTCTGGTAAGCACACTTCTGTATAAACTAAGCATGCAATTTCTAAACTTCTTTTTTTAAACTGATGTTGCTTTATTCTTTCTGAGTGTAATCCTGTTTTATTGTTATTGTTGTTGTTATCATCATGCATGGCGCATAACACAAAGATTTGTCTGGTATCACTGAAGAATTCAGATTTCACCCAGAAGCTTAGGAATCAGCCACGTCTTGTTGCAATATATAGCAAAACTGATTTTTGTAAGTCCATTGTTATTGTTGTTGCTATTATTATTATTATGTTTTCATATGTGTGGCACATTGCAGTCAGTGTTGACTGGTTTTAACTCCATTACTCTGAGTCTGAGTCCTACCCAAGGATCTGGGAATCATAGATATTTTTGGTGTAAAATGTATACTCTTCCAAATAGAGATAGGTTTTGAGCGTAGTTTTTTTTTTTCTGAAATGATGGGGTTATGTCTTTTAAATGTAAAACTTCCAAACATTTTGGGAGTCCAATCCGTATTGCTCTAAGAGCTCAAATCACAATTAGTATTACCATTGATTATTTTGCTCCAAAGTCTTTCCTTGTCAATTTGTAAATATCACATTATTTTGTTATTTTATTATTATTGTGTTTGCCATGATGTGTTAGAACCATATTCTGACAGTTTCAGAAAAGATGATGAGCATATGGAAAGGAAAGGGAAAAATAAAACACATTTGCGTATTCTTGGATTCTTTTTAAGTGTCTTGTTCATTCTTATTTTTATCTTTTTCTAACCTGCTTTGAATACCAATGCAAAATGATTTTATTTTTGCTTTTTCTTTCCATATGCTCATCATCGTCTCTGAGTTTCCTTCTGTTGATGTCAGTTTTTTTATTTTAGAATATTTCATACAAGGGAAGCAAGTTTCTTTTTCACAAGTAGGCAGTACAATACAAAAACTTAGGTGGGTAGCGATGAAAACATTTTAGTACAAAGAGCCTAACCTGATTTAGTTAGTGTATCTGTGGTTCTGAGCTGTGTCCCAAAAATCAAGAGCAGAACTCTCTATGCTCAAGTTATTTATATATATTTTCCAAACTGCAGTTCATTTATCAGCTCTGGTTGTGGTTAGCCTGTGAAAATCTGAGGCACTTTAACTTTTATAGCGTTCATGCTAAAATAATCCTATAAAAATCAGAGGAACTTCTGATGGGCAGGAATATATGTTTTGTACATTTTTTTCTTGACTTTTTTTCTTTACATCACAACTTATTATTATTTCTAAAGAGAATACAAATAAAAAAACAGTTAGAAAATAGCCTTTATGCTGCAAGTCCTATGAAACTCATAGTGTTGGGCTGAGCTCTGACTTTTCTGTGCTGCGCTCTCTCCATATCAATAAACAAACGCTTCTCTTCAAAGCTGTGCATGTTAACGGTGCAAGATTCCATTCAGATTTTACAGACATGGTGAAAGTGAAGAACTGCAATACAGATTTAGCTATTTCACTAGGTATTATGTCAGAAAAGAACTGAAACTAGTAGAAGAGGTGATCTTCTAATAAAGAAAACACAAGGTGCAGAAGGGATAAGAATGTAGGGTACGGAGGCTGGGTACTTTCAGTCTTTAGGTACATGTACAAAAGAAATTGGAAGCAAAGCAGAAACATGTACAGAATTGTTGAGAAGTGGCTGAATGAAATCCGATTCAGATGCTTTTGTATGTTTTAAGAGGTAGTGAAAATAATGCTTTCTGTCAGAAACTTCTATTAATTACAGGCACATGTTCATTTTTTAAAGTTTAATTTAAGGAGGTAAGTTTCTAATTTATGTGTGAAAAGGGTTTTTTTTTTTTTTTTTTTTTAATCATTTATTTATAATTTTTTCATTTTACAAGGATCACTTGCAAAACAGTAAAACAGAGATGATTGTACATTAAAACAATATTAGAAGAAAAAAACAATCTCAACAAGATAAATGGATTTTATACAATCTTTCTCTTTCTTAGACCACAAAATAAATAGGGAGAGTGAAACAAGACAAGGAGATCAATTTAAGCAACAGCAAACAAAGAAAACGTGGTATTAACCCGATTATCCCCAGTTATTATTTATCTAAATCATTATTCCACATTGATCATCTGGTTGGTTTCTTCAAGACCACAACGGTGCATAGTCCATCAATTTCATTGGAAACATACTTATTGTCCAATATTAGTGAAAGTAATACACCTGATTTCATTTTTTTTCCCTTTTAAAACCAGAAATTGTTTAACAATACAAACCCTTGAATCTCCAATCCAATTCCCGCTGATTAAAGTAATCCCAGTTTCACAGGCTTCACTCCTTTTGAATTAATATATTAAGAGGAATCATTTCAGAGGAAAAAAAACATTAGGAGTCATACCCGGAACTCTGGGAAAACAACAATCTCGATATTAATCATCTATAACAATATTCATTTTGTTCAAATTTTTCTGGTCTTTTATCATTTTCAAATCTTAACCGTTTCCTACTTCAGTAGAACTTCATTTGCTGTATATTCTCAAAGGATTCGATTAGATTATCCATGTGGCTCATTAACAAGACTATATCTGAAGCAAAGTCATTCTCTACCACCGTCAGGTCCTGGAGCACCCTCCAGATGACATTCAATGCAACCTCCACGGGAGCCAAAAACTCCAAGCTGATAACTCTTAAGGGTTTAGGAGTAGCACCGCCGACACGGGTTCAGCTGCAAACGACTTCCGTTTCAGCATACACTCCTGACTCACTCCTCCACTCCTTTGGGCATGGTGGTTAAATGATTTTTGAGCGATGAAGTTGTTTCTAGGTCCAAGAGCATCGACGCTCCTTCGTCGGTGCTAATCAAAGGACTCATCAACCCAGTCATCTATGGGCAGCTCGTCACACAGCGGTCCCACACTTGCTGCACAGGGGACAAAACGCTGGTCATCGGCGGCTGACCCCCCATTGTCCCCTTCCTCTGTTAAGGCAACTGCAATGCAGAGAGGAAATTTCAAGTGAACAAAAACTGAACTTCAGAGGACAGCTGGGCCGTTGAGTGTACGAGCTTCAGGTCACCATCTTTCCTCTCTCCCTAATTTGGGACACTCTTTGTCTGGTTTCTCCTCAGAGGCCTGTCTGATATGGGTAACCCTTCAGCATAGCCCTCTGAGTCATTGAAACACGGAAGCCCCTCCACCACTTACAAGGTGGTGTCCCTTCGGAGGGGTGTGAAAAGGGTTTTTATAAAAAATATTTCATGCTTAAAAATTTGTGTGGTGCAATTAAGTGTGTCATTGAAGCATGTTCAACACGTATTTTACAAAATAAGCATATAGGCACATACTTTGGGGTCCTAAACAGAGGTAAGTAGTAACGCATGCTTAATATGTGGGAAAATGCACTACCATGGGGTGCGCTCAGGTGTCCCGCAGTAGTGTTGGCATCTGTGCATGCTTTCCAGGCACTAAAAAAAAATACTTATTTTTTAGAGCTGAAGGTGTGTTTGGGGGCCGAGAGTAGGCGTTCCCAGCAGTAAGTGGTTAGCACACCTACATTGCCACATGCCTATCGATTAGCACATGGTTAGCATGTGAGCCCTTTCCTACTAAATAGGTGTCGGTAAGGACTCACACGCTAATGGCCATGCGCTAATTGGGAAATTAGTGTATGGCCATTAATTGAGGAAATGAAAACTTGGCCATTTTACAGCTGTGCTAAACATGGCCTCAGTGCTCAGGGAATCCCATGCACTAGTCATAGAGCAGGCCATCTGTCATGAAATGCCTAGCCACCTGCCTGGGGTTACCCCGTGGCCACTTAGAGGGTCTATCCCCAGCACAGTGTAGGTCTGCCTGCACCTGCCACTTGTGCTCTACACTAATACCCTCTTCTCACTGATTGGGTCACAACTGCTTCTGGGTGATCTCCTGCTCTCAAATTATCCCCAGTGATTTCTAGGTTACTGGAGCCACACTCCTAGTGGTCTCATAGTTCACAGAAAGCACTCACAGACCCAACACACAAATCACCAGGATTCTTTATCAGTCCAGACAGGCAGAGTCAACAAACTAAATTGTTTATTGTCTTAAAATTGAACAATGAACAAACAAAATGTGCAATCAGCAAACAATAACAGATAACTGAAATATGGATCAATTTTAACACTAAATAAACGAACATTCAGTTCCCTATAACAGCTTTACAGCAAAGAAACACCACCTGCTGGCCAAATAGGAGAAATACACTTCAGGACATAATCAAGGCAGGAAAATATCTAATACATTTTACAGACCCCAAAACACTGTTTCTTCACACCTCCCCCCTTAAGAGAGAGACCCCAGACTGTGGCCTCTACAGACCGCTGATCGGGTCTCGATAGTCCAGTGTCAGGGCGGTTCTGGCTTTTCCTTCCTGGAGAGACCATCAGCTTTGCCATGTTCATTGCCCTTCTGGTGCTTATAACAGAAGTTTTTACCACATTCTGTTCTTGCTAACAGTTTTAATCCTGTATGTTTTATTTTGTGAATAGTGAGGAATATCTTCTTACAGAAGCTTTTTCTACATTCAGTGCATATAAACATTTTTTCCCCTGAATGGATTCTATGCTGCTTTGACAATAATTTTCGGCAACTGAAACTTTTCTTACACTCCGTACTTGAAACTGGTCTCTCTCTCTCCTGGGTGACATTTTGCATTTCTTGTGGAGCTTTCTTCCTGGTTGAAGCTACTGTCATAACCAGGACATGAAGATATTCTATTATCAGTGTTTTTCTGATGTTCTGTAATGTTTACTTTATTGTTACAACTTTTCCCATATTCTATACTCTTACATAGTCCAGTTTCTTTATTATTTTTCAGGTGCTGCATTAGCTTCTTTTCATACTGCAATCTTTCTCATACTTAGAGCATGTAAAATGTGTGTCTTTTATACATGTTTCCTGTTGTTCTAGTGGTTCTACCTTTTGACTGAAGGTTTTTCCACAGTCTGTACATTTAGATAGTCTCTCTTCAGTGTCAGATCGCTATGGTAACGTCTCTGCTAGGAGGTCAGGTATGGGCTCACTATCCTGACATTCTTCTGGTAGGCTGCACACCGCTAGCACCATAGCTGTGCGATTTACATGAAAGGTACACTGCTTTCTGTCTTGAGAGTCCATAGATATTTTATTTATAGCATTTATATCCCGCTCTTTCCCGCTCGATAGCAGGTTCATTGCGGCTTACAAAGCATAGTACAAAGTATCATAGAGATAATACAAAGTATGGTACAAAGTATCACGGAGATAATCCAGTTATAGAGAGTAGGACAGTAGGAAGAGATGTGGGGGAGAGGATTGGAGTATGGGTAGTGTTAGTGGTGTGGATCAGGTTTGAGAATTAGGTTGGGTTGTTTGGGTATGCTTGTTTGAAGAGGTAAGTTTTCAGCAGCTTTCGAAAGTTTGTATCATTCAGGTGCCTTAGGCCTTGTAAGGTCCTGCCCAATTAGCTTGAAGTTTATTCTGATGAACTGGGACTAAAACAAGTACCTGCTGGCCCTAATAAAACTCTCTATTTCGGACCTTACAGTCATACCAATTCTTTTGCTTAGTCTGGGTTGCCTGCAAGTTATCTCTGACAGTATTTCTCCCAGTCATGGTCTCCTGTGTCTATGAAAGTCTTTAACATGTGCTTTATGTACCATTAAATCTCTCTTCACCAACCCATTAGTTTCATGGTGATATGGTGTGGTACATACAGATTTCACTCCACATTGTGCCCATAGATTCTGGATCAACTCATACATAAACTGTCCCTTGGTGTGAGAGTATTTCTTGTGGATATCCTACCCGGGAAAATAGTTCTAGCACGGCAGTGGCAATTTTCTCTGATTCTATGGAGGATAAGGCTACCACTTCAGGATGTCTAGTAGCAAAGTCCACCACTTTCAATATATCTGTTCCCAGTCCGCCTAGGGGCACTTAGAGGCCCCACTATATCCACAGCTATTCTCTCAAAGGGCTCACTGATTATGGGTAAAGGTTTCAGGGGAGCTCGGGGTGACCTTTGGTCTTACCCACTCTTGCTGCTTGCTGGGCTGCCTGGGCCTGACTATGGGTCACCATAGCGGAAATGCTGATCCTGCCGTCAAGGGTAATGTTCATTGGACCCATGTCGGTCCCACACAGCATTGGTACTGGCATGTTTTTCATTATTCTTACTTCTCTGTCCAGACTTGGTACCCTTGTCCATGAATACTCGAGCAATGGGTACAGTCTCTCTGGATCCATTGACTAACACTACCTCGGCAGTGCGCCCTGAAAAAAATTGCATCTTCCGGCACTAGCTCTGGGCGTTACAAAGTCATGCTAGAACCAGTGTCCACAAGCCCAGCCACTTGGGTCTGATTCACAGTTACTGGGGTGCTGTAGTGTTGTGGAATCCCATCTGCTTTCTTGCTTGATGAATGGCCAGTAACATTTTGTGCTATGGTAACTGTGTGGGTCTCCTTCGTGGTACTGGAGCCACCCACAAAAGCTGCAAGCTTTGGTGTAGGAACTGGAATGCGCTTAGTGCAGGCTTTGGATTATCTGGGCAATCCGCTTTGAAATGTCCTATACACTCACACTGGTAACAAGGACGTTCGTGCCTGAAGTCTTTAGGTTTTGGGGGAACACTGGAAGGTTTGCTGACAGTCTCTGAGGTTGCAGGAATATTTGGCTTAGGGCACTGGCTGCCCTTAGGTCCCGGCTGTTGCGGATAAGGACGGCTTCTCATTGCCAACCAGGGACGGTTAGCAAATGCAGCACAAGCTGTGCTGGGGCACAGGAACTTGATCCTCCCTTGATAAAGCCAGGTTCCTGTCGGGGGTTGAAAGCTAGTTCCCTTTGATTTACTGATTAGTTAAGTGCGTGGTTGAATATGCATACCGATATCTGCATAGTATTTGAAGATACAGATTTTTTTTTCTTTTTTCACTAATAATTTTGGAATTGCACAAATAGAATGTAAGAAAAATAAAAATGCTAATTATTGTGCAGGAGTTTTTTTTTGGCTGATGATGAGGTAATGTCTCTAGAAGTACTTCAGCAATTGGGTGTATAATCTCCATGTACTGTTATCCTTTTCAGGTCTTTTCCACCTTGTTAATTTTTAAATGTGTGTGTGTTTTTTTTTTAAAATCCAGCAGTGATGGAAATGGCATGTGCTGGAGGTGGAACTAGCGCCAGTGGTCGATTTGGGCCAGTGGTAGTTCCGGGTTGCCACGTGGCAACTCTTTAGTAAAAGGGCCCCTATGTGTTGTATTGTAGCTTGCACACCAGTTTGATGCTTGCTTTCCTGGGATAGACAGTTAAGTTTAGACTAAACCAGGGGTAGGCAACTCCGGTCCTCGAGAGCCGCAGGCAGGTCAGGTTTTCAGGATATCCACAATGAATATGCAGGAGATAGATTTGCATATCAAGGAGGCAGTGCTTGCAAATCTCCTGCATATTCATTGTGGATATCCTGAAAACCTGACCTGCCTGTGGCTCTCGAGGACTGGAATTGCATATCTCTGGACTAAACTAAACTGCTGCCAGGGGGCTTCCCTTTCTGAGTGCAAAAAGGCAAATATAGTAGGCTTTGCGCTTACTATATTCATTAGATGCCTACTTATAAAGAAAAAATTGTAACCTTTACGAAAAAGGCTTTCACAGTCCTTTGAAAACCCTATTAAATCATGAACCAAATTTATGAGCTGTAGCTTGCCCTTGTTTTTCCTTTCTAGTAATCTTATTTATTTTTTTTAAAGCGGGCCATGCACCTGCACCTTCATTAACACAAAAATGAAACTTCTGGGGTAGTGTCCTCTATCTCTGGCTGTAGCACTTCAAAAATCAATTAGAGTGGCTTTAAGTCCAGCTGTTCATCAAGATGTAGAGCTGGATCAAGGCAGTGAGTGGGAGTGATTCTGATGGCCTCTGTTACGCAGCTGTAATTCTGCATGAATGTGCAGTGACATTTTAATAATGCAGATGTTGTCTAGTAAGTAGCTCCTTTTTTTTTCTCTTCTAGCCAAACAACCACCTTAATACAATACAGCAATGTTTCCCAACATTTTTTAAGCTCAATGCACACCTGTATTAACAACAATCTTGTATGACACAGCAGCCTTCCTGGAGCAGGCACTGTGGACATGGGAGAGGACTCGTATGGCCAAAGAAATGCAAAAGGCTGGAAGGATTTGAGAAGGCTTAAGAGGGAGAAGAAGATGAGGAGGAGGGATGCTGTGCCAAGTCAAAGGCACATGCTGAATTTAGGAAAAGTAAAGGCATGTGTGTCTACCTGGGTACTCAGAACTGCTGTTGGTATCTCTTGTTTGCAGGGTGCTGAGGGCAGAGCCCATGCACTGGCCTGGACCTGAGCATCAGGAAGTAATAATTTTTTTCCATGCCACACCTAATCGTGTTTGAAGTCATATGATCTGAGTACTATGGCACACTGATTGGGCAGCACCGCTGTACAGCACATTGATGTGGCAGCTTAACAAACAATAAAAAAAAGAAACATGCATTAAAAAAAAAATCCTCATTTTAACGCTCACAGTTTTGAAGGCAAAGCATTAAAATGGCTTTGCTCTTTTCTTAAGGATAGGACTCAGTGGATATGCTGAGGTGATTATTTCTCTCCAGCTTGGAGTCTTTCATTTGGAGTCTGCCAGGGTTCAAGCTTTTCCCCAGTTCTGTTTAATGCCCATTGCTCCCTATCCCCTATTGTATTAGTATAAGCTGCTTTTTCTGGTCTATAAAATGCATTCCACTGAGGAGCTTTCTTTTCTCTCTGCACTTCTTCTCCCTTATAAACCACCTCGTCATCTCCTGTGTTCCTCTCAGCAGGATCTTCTAGTTGTTTCATCATTTCATGACATCTCTTCTGCCACTGCACGCCGCTCCATTTTTTCCATACAAGCTTCCCAACTTTGGAATCATTTATCAGAAGGTTTGAAGATTCTTCCCACTATCTCAGTTTAAAACTGATTTGAAGACTTACCTAATGTTGGAGGCCTATGAGCATTGACTGAGATTGTGAGGGACACCAACTATTGTGTTTTCCTAGTGTTTTTTCCCATCTTCCCTCTCTTCCCTTCCTATGCGATATTGTAGTTCTTCCCCTGCTCCTTCAGTGTCAGATGTCCTGTTTGTTCATTGTATGTCAGCTTATTTTTCCTCACCCCCTATTAGATTGTAAGCTGCCTAGACACATGTTTGATAGGCGGGATAGAAAGTCCTTAATAAACTTGAAACTAATACTGTATGCAGCCTCTGACTCAGATCATTACCTATGCATATCTTGAACTTGCTATGCATGTTGATGATATCCAAACAGTTGTGACCTAGGGGTGGATCATTTACATATAATTGCAAGATTTAATAAAGGTTTAGGTAGTAAGTTGGTGAACTGGTTGACATCCAACAAGTTAAAACAATCCTGCTAAATCAGAGATGCTATGCCTTTTTCAAAGCCCTATTATATGGAGTTCCTGCCCTTTGCATAGGTTACATGATACCTTTTTACAGTGTAGCCAAGAAGTAAAAATTCTGGGGGTAGTTATTGATCTTGGTGTGACTATGCAGAAGCAGAGTGATTCAGTAGTTAGGGTGTGTTATGTCCTTTGAAATATTCCAAATCTGTGGCCTTACTTGGGGAGGATGAATTAATTACAATAATACATACAACTCTCTTTATACAAGTCTCTCCAAAACAGCTTAATAGGATTTGGTTAGTACACAATACATGTTCCTGCTTAGTTTTTAGACCCAATCTTAAAATCTTTGCATTTATTTATTTAGTTGTTACATTTGTATCCCACATTTTCCCACCTATTTGCAGGCTCAATGTGGCTTACATAGTACCGTTAACAGCGTTAGCCGATTCCGGTCTGAAACAAATATGAGGTATGAACAATACAAGGTGATATTGTGGTAGAATGAGGTACATGAATGGTAGGTACAATTGGGGGGAACTTAGAGAGGGAGAGGAAGATTTCCTGTGGTTCAAAGGGTGGATTTAAAAATTCTTTTTTTAATTTTCAAGGTTATGAATAAACTAGCTCTTCATTCCTTGAGTGCCTATGTTCAGCCTTATGTTCTAGGCGAACTCTGTGCTCTTCTCACCTTTATTCCTCCTTAACATTCCTGATAGCATTAAGCTCTTGGACATAAGGACAGTGCCAGGCAGAATTCTACAGTCTGTGTCCTGTATATGGCAAAGACTATCAGCATAGACTGGAGCTAATTTCAATAGCAAAAACGTAAGGACAGCACCAGGCGGATTTCTTTGGTTTGTGTCCTGAAAATGGCAAAGAAAGATCAGAATCAAGTATAAATATTTTGTACCACGTTTATTGTTGGTTTAATCATATATTTATAATGAATGTGACTGTTGGGCAGACTGGATGGATTGTTCAGGTCTTTCCCTGCCATCATTTACTATGTTACTATGTTAACTGTGAAATGTAGAGCTTTTTCTTGTGTGAGTCTGATTTAGTTGGAATAATGCATCTCACAAACTGAGGGAGATCAAAGATCTTGTAACTTTTAGAAAGCATTGGAAGGCATGGCTGTTTGAGTAATTGTTTTTAATTATTCTGTTTACTTTTTCTCAAAGCTTGGGTAATGTGATAGGGTAGCTGTATTAGTCTACTCTTAAAGGTAATCAATAGAAATAAAACAAAATAAGATGATACCTTTTTTATTGGACTAAATACATTTTTTGATTTGCTTTCGAATGTAACATCTTCTACAGATCAGAAATTCAAAAATTTGCAAATGATGACATACAGTATATCAGAATATATCTGTGAAACATAAAAACATTCCAATGACAGTCTCATGGGAAAGATAGGACAAAAATTAGTGAAAACAAAACCCCCAGTAGAAACTGAAAAAGAGAATGGCACACATCCTGCAATATAACAAGCTGCAGACTGTGTCAGCACATTTCACAGGGCCCCACAGTCACTCACATGGAAAAAACGTTCAGCATACAGCGATCCTACACATGCTCATTTTCAAATCTAGTGTATATTATTCAGTGCAAAAAATATGAAGAAAGATGCAATATTGGAGAGACCAAGGGCATAGCCAGACCTGACATTTTTTTTTTTAGGGGGGGGGGCAGATTTAACATGGGGGGGCACTAGGTATATAGGCATGAATAGTGCTTGGTATATTCCTAAATAATGCCTTAGAGTGCACTTGATAATGGATTTCTAAGTAAACAGTCTGTCCTGCATCAACACAAACCTCATGCACACTTATGGAAATCTCGGAAACACTGACATTTTTAAATGAAGTTGCACTTATTTATGTATTTATTAGGATTTATTTACTGCCTTTTTAAAGGAATTCACTAGAAGAGGTATACAATCAAACATGAGCAATAGACAATTACAGCAGTAAAAGCATTCAAATAACAATGCAAAGTATGGCATTGTATACTACTTACAATGCCAACACAATATGTAATATACCATTTTAATTGACAGTATAGGGTATAACAAATATGGAACATATAGATAGGTAAGAGAGTAAGATGAGTTACAAGGTAAGGTGACTAAAGAAAGTTGCACATGAGGTCAGAGAGATGGTTAAATATTATCTCAGCTAAGGTAGGATTGGATAAACGTGTCCTGCTGCAGTATGTGCAGCCTGTGTCACTCCTTGTGTGTATGAGTGAGACTAGCAAGTTAGTTACTTCTTCCATTAAAGGCCTGGTTGAAGAGCGAAGCTTTCACCTGCTAAGTAGAGATAGTCTTGTGTTAAGTGGAGCCTTTCAGGGAGTGCATTCCAGAGTATGGAGGATACTCCAGAGAAGGCTCGCTTGCAGGTATCACATTGTGTAATGTCTTTTGGAGAGGGTGTGGTTAGAGATACTCCTTGGGAGGACCTTAGTGTCTTTGGAGGTGTGTAGAGGATCATCCTATTCTTCAAGTACTCGGGGCCATTTCCTTTAAGGGCCTTGAAGATTAGACATAGAGTTTTAAATTTAGTCCTGTATTGTACTGGTAGCCAGTGAAGATTTTGCAAAAATGGTGTGATGTGGTCACATTAAGGCATTATCCCATAACTTATCACATTAAGGCATCATTATCACATAATTATCACATTATTATCACATAATTATCACATTAACGCATTATCCCATAAGTTGAACTTTATCATTATAATAGACTTGAATCTGGTCAACCTCTCCACACACATCACAGTATCTTGGAAAATAATTACTGCAGTGGCAAATATCCCTCAACTTTACTTTATAAGAAATATAAAATGCCTTATTAAGCTGTATTAATATAATAAGTTTTCTTGTCCCTTCCTCTTGTTCCACTGCTTTCTCTCCATTCTGAAGCTGACATGAACCAGTTCAAGTCCCTGGAGTTCTTGACAGTGTTCCTTCCACCCCCTTGTCCTTACGAAAGAGCAGACAAATAAAGGATTGTATGCCAAATTTCTTTGTGAAGTAACACTAAATCCTGCAAAGAAGCTTCTTAGAGCCTATGTGGCAAACTTAACAGCATCAATTTTGAACACACAATTATCAGTAACTGTACCTTTAAAAAGGCAGCAGTGACTTAAAGAACCTCAATATACTTCCTATTGGAAGAGCTAGACAAGTCAGACTCCTGTGGATCCACACACAAATTACATGCCAACAGAATCTCTCACCTTGCTCACCCACAGAACACAGACCAATTACCGAATAAAGGACCAAAATTAGAAAAAGAAACACTGAGAAATCACATTCTATGTAAGAAGTATTGCACAGGAGAAATAAAAATAAAAAGGGATTATCTACTGTAGGGAGCAAAACACTAGATCATTTTCTACCCCAAAATAAAAACCCACAAATAAATTATCTGGATACACATGAAAAGTTAAAACTTGTGGGACAGCAGTGAGCTGTATTTTCAAAGCACTTAGAGGCTCATTTTCAAAGCACTTAGCCTCCCAAAGTTCCATAGAAACCTATGGAACTTAGCCTCCCAAAGTGCTTTGAAAATATGCCTCTTTGTCTTACAAAATAACTTGGAGGGGCATAATTGAACGGGGCACCCAAGTTTTCCTGAGGACGTCCTCGCATGACGTCCTGCGAAGGGGCTGGGAAACCCGTATTATTCAAACAAGATGGGCGTCCATCTTTCGTTTTGATAATACGGTCGGGGACGCCCAAATCTCAACATTTAGGTCGACCTTAGAGATGATTGTCCCCGGTTTTCGGCGATAATGGAAACCGAGGACGCCCATCTCAGAAATGACCAAATCCAAGCCATTTGGTCATGGGAGGAGCCAGCATTCGTGGTGCACTGGTGTCCCTCACATGCCAGGACACCAACCGGGCACCCTAGGGGGGCACTGCAATGGACTTCAGAAAAAGCTCCCAGGTGCATAGCTCCCTTACCTTGTGTGCTGAGCCCCCCAACCCCCCCCAAAACCCACTTCCTACAACTGTACACCACTACCACAGCCCTTAGGGATGAATGGGGGCACCTAGATGTGGGTACAGTGGGTTTCTGGTGGGTTTTAGAGGGCTCGCTGTTTCCTCCACAAGTGTAACAGGTAGGGGGGATGGGTCTGGGTCCGCCTGCCTGAAGTGCACTGCAGTACCCACTCAAACTGCTGCAGGGACCTGCATACTGCTGTCTTGGAGCTGGGTATGATATTTGAGGCTGGCATAGAGGCTGGAAAAAATATTAAAAATTTTTTTTTAGGGTGGGAGGGGGTTAGTGACCACTGGGGGAGTAAGGGGAGGTCATCCTCGATTCCTTCTGGTGGTCATCTGGTCATTTAGGGGGCATTTTTGTGGCTTGGTCGTAAAAATAAAAGGACCAAGTAAAGTCACCCAAGTGTTCGTAAGGGACGCCCTTCTTTTTTCCATTATCGGCCGAGGATGCCCATGTGTTAAGCACGCCCCAGTCCCGCCTTCGCTATGCTTCCGACACGCCCCCGTGAACTTTGTTCGTCCCTGTGACGGAAATCAGTTGAGGATGCCCAAAATCGGCTTTCGATTATGCCAATTTGGGCGACCCTGTGAGAAGGACGCCCTTCTTCTGATTTGTGTTGAAAGATGGGCACCCTTCTCTTTCGAACATAAGCCTGATAGGAACCTATGGAACTTCCAAGTGCTTTGAAAATGAGCCCCAGTGACTCCAGCCAACTTATTAGTAGAACATAACCACAGAAACATGGTATGGTCGCATGTTCAATATGGTAATACTAGAGCCCAGCTAAGGAACAGGCTATTTTGAGTTAGTCTTCACTGGACCAGACTTGCTTTTCTTGTGTCATCACCATCCATCTGGATAAGCAGTGTCTTAAAAGGTGGAGGATAAAGGATTTTTGTTTTAAACATTTATATCCCACATCATTATCCCAAGCAAGCTCAGGTTCAATGTGGCTGACATTTGAAAATACAGTGAGGAGACAGTTGTATCATGGGAGCAAATAGATGGATATGTCTGAAACATTTAACAAAGTTGAGATTAACATATATACCCAATTGGGCATTTAAAAGTCTGTCCTTTTACTGATGCCGCATGTTCAGAAATTATAGCCATATGTATAGACATGCACATACCAGAACAGGTATCCATACACACATTGCAAAAGTAAACAACTTCTACAGAGTACATCCAAAGCTTAATTTTATTTTCGCATTTCCATCTTCCAAAATTCTAGACAGCAGACATACAGATAAGTAGCACCCAAAGCAGTAAACTAAGTACAATCAGAAACAACACAGTTTATACCTAATTGTTCAACAACCCTTAGGATTCACCTTTGGATTTAAAAAGCAAAACCACGTGAATGTAAGGACTGGATAAATTAATTAAAACAAAGTTTGAAGAAGATGCACTTAATATATAATACTTGGTAGCAATAATGAAACAATCATGGAATATTCACATAGCAAGCAGCCTGAGCCAACAGATTTATTTTCCACTGAATGTAATTAACTTTGAACTTGGTGGCTAACAGTGTTCTGAACTGGACAATGTTGGCACATTTAGACTGCCTCTGGACAGAACTTCTGCATGAAAGAAGTCCCTACCTCATTATTCAATACCTCTCTGTGAAATAGTAGTAAAAAAAAAGGCAAGTGCATTTTTATAATAACCATTACATTCCACAAAACAAAAGGAGTAAGTTCCCACATGCCATCTTTTTCTTTTGATGTAGGCATAGGAAGAAAAGATGTTAAATGCTCCCAGGTCTCAACCTAATTAATGTTGTTTTTTGTTTTTTTTAATTGTAGTTAGAAATAGTAAGTCTTATTGTTAAGCATCTGATTCTCATAACATGCTGTTTTGGTGGCCCTTTACTAGGTGAAAACATCTGTGCATGAATACAGAGAGTCCCTATAACCAACCCCTCCAAATGACACAATGATTTACAATTTAGAACTAATTATTCAGTACTTCCCCTGTGCACATCCGCATGCTGCAAAGCTGGCACCTTTGAAAATATAAGCGAGATCAAATAAAAATGTTATCAACCATAAAGAATGACAATGTGGATAGAGCGGCTCATAGGTTTGCGTGCTCTGTTTTGCGTGAACAGGGATGACCAACAGCTGCACGGAGGGAAAAGGAGACTTATCTAATTGGCTTCAGCTTTTTAACGTCGCCTGTTCTTGCTCCCTCCAGAACTGCCCTTTTTCAATTTTCCAGGCCGCCAGCAGTGTCAGTGGGGTAAACACACTGCCTTTGGCAGCCCTGGAAGCTCTCCCTCTCTTTCAGTGTCCTGCCTACGTGGGACAGGAAATTGTAGCACAGGGAAAGCTTCCGGGTCACCAAAGGCAGTGTGTTTACCTCACTGACGCTGCCAGTGGCCCAGAAAATTGAGGGACAGCGTTGCAGGGAGGGGTGAAGGACAGTGGTGCAGAAAGCGGGACAGGATCAAGGAGTGGTAAAGAACAGCAGTGCAGGGAGCGGGAGGGCAGCCTAAAACACAGGTACTTGATTCCCCCTATATCTATGCCAGTGGGAGAGACAGGCCAAATGCTTAAGACGAGATTGAATCTACACCCACATACCACATCAAACACTATAGTGTTAACCAAGATGACACCTCAGTAGAACAGCATTTTGCCAGACAAGAGCACTGCATTAATGACTTTATGGTGAGAATACTAAAAGGAAATTTCAAAACCATCCAGGAACATAAATTCTTTGAAGTTAAAATGCTGACATATATTGGCACCCACCAGACAGGACTTAACAAAGATCTGGGTTTCCTATCACATTATAAATCATAATGTTATACTGCTTTGTCACCCTCTGATCACCCATCCATATCTCTCTATTTCTCACCCCCCCACCACCACCAACTCACTCCTACTTTCCCCATGAGACTGTCTTTGGACTGCTTTTATATTTCACATATATATTTGGATATATGTCATCATTTGCTCATTTCTGAATTTCTGATCTGAAGAAGAAAGTGTTACCTCCGAAAGTTAATCAAAAAAATGTACTCTGAAGGCGTGATTAAAGGGAAAGGGAAATGGGACTTGATATACCGCCTTTCTATGGTATTTGCAACTACATTCAAAGCGGTTTACATATATACAGGTCATAGGGGCCGACTTTTTAAAATGATTGGGGGTGCTCAATTTTTTTTTTTAGAGGTGGTGCATTCCTCCCTCCCTCCGAGTTCCAGGGCCCCCCGCCCGTCTGTCCATCCCTCCCTCCCTCCCTCCGAGTTCCAGAGCCCCCCTGCGTTCGCCCCTCCATCCCTCCCTCCCTCCGTCCGTCCAGATTTTAAAATCCATCTTCTTACCTTGTCGGGGTGTTAAGGCGCCAGCTGCACGTAGTGAAAAGCGTGCATGCTCGCGCTTCAGCCTTCCTTCGTCTGTCTCTGAGCTCTGGTCCCGCCCAAGCGGAAATAGGAAATGAGGGCGGGACTAGAACCGAGAGACAGACAAAGGAAGGCTGACGCGCGAGCATGCACACTTTTCACTACATGCAGCTGGCGCCTTAACACCCCAACGAGGTAAGAATATGTATTTTAAAATTTGAACGGACGGAGGGATGGAGGGGCGAACGCGGGGGGGGGGGCCTCTGGAACTCGGAGGGAGGGATGGACAGACGGGCGGGGGGCCCTGGAACTCAGAGGGAGGGACTTTGGGAACTTCTGGTTGGCGAAATATTGGGGGTGCTCGAGCACCCACAGCACCCACGGAGTCGGCGCCTATGATACAGGTACTTATTTTGTACCTGGGGCAATGGAGGGTTAAGTGACTTGCCCATAGTCACAAGGAGCTGCAGTGGGAATCGAACCCAGTTCCCCAGAACATGTTGATAAAGGTGAGCCTGTTGATGTGATGTATCTAGATTTTCAGAAAGCTTTTGACAAAGTTCCTCATGACAAAAACAAAAACAAGAGGTACTAATCTGCCCACTGAGAAATCAACAAGATAAATGCAGATGACATAAAAACCACAGAAACGAGTGAATAAAAAAAGAAGTGGTTTATCTTGTTGAAAGTTCCTGTACTGAGAAAATTAAAGAGTCATGGGATAGGAGGCAATGTTCTGTTGTGGATTAGGAACTGGTTATTAGACAGAAAACAGAGGGTAGGGTTAAATAGCCATTTTCTCACTGGAAGAGGGTGAATAGTGGAGTGCTACAGGGATCTGTACTAGGATCAGTGCTATGTAACATATTTATAAATGATCTGGAGTTGTTAAAACATATGTGGACTGTGAAAAATTGCAGGAAGACCTTAGGAAACTGGAAGACTGAGCATCCAAATGGCAGATGAAATTTAATGTGGACAAATGGAAGGTAATCCGAATCATAGTTACCTGATGCAAAGGTCCGCCTTGGGAGTCTGCACCCAAGAAAAAGATCTAGGTGTTGTTGTAGAAAATATGCTGAAATTGTCTGCCCAGTGTACAGCGGCAGTCAGCAAGCAGGATGCTAGGAATTATTAGGAAAGGGATGGTACAGAAGACCAAGAATATTATAATGCCTCTGTTTCACTCACCTTGAGTATTCTGTTCAATTCTGGTCACTGTATCTCAAAAAAGATATAGCGGAATTAGAAAAGATTCAAGGAAGAGCAACTAAAATGATAAATGGGAAAGGCTAAAGAGTTTAGGGCTCTTCAGCTTGGAAAAGAGACAGTTGATGGGGGGATATGATTAAGGTCTACAAAATCCTGAGTGGTGTAGAATGAGTAGAAGTGAATCAATTCTCTTTCAGAAAGTACAAAAACTAGGGGAAACTCAATGAAGTTAAATGGAAATACTTTTAAAACAAATAGGATGAAATACTTTTTCACTCAATGAATATTTAAGCTCTGGAGGATGCCAGAGGATGTGGTAACAGCGGTTGGCATATCTGGGTTTAAAAAAGGTTTGGACAAGTTCCTGGAAGAAAAGTCCATAGTTTGTTATTGAGATAGACATAGGGGAAGCCACTGCTTGCCCTGGGATTGGTAGCATGGAATGTTGCTACTAATGGGTTTCCACCAGGTATTTCCACCAGGTATTTGTGACCTGGATGTTTCACGTGCTCGCTGGCTCTGAGCATTGTGCACTAGCAAATGCTGGCAGTAGTCCGGTGCTAATGACCTCTAGCACCCATGTTTGCTTCGGAGCATCGGGGCCTGAATGAGGTGAGAGGATTCAATATGGAGGGCATGAAGAGAGAGAACTAGAGGGATGGAGGAAAAGGAGCCCAGGAGAAGAGGAGAGGTTTAGCAAGGGGGGAGGTGTAAAGATAGAGAATCTTTTGTTGGGGGAAGGGAAAGGAATTGAAGGAGGTAATGTGAGGAGGTGAGAAATAGAGAAGACAAAGAGGAGGGATGGGGGTAAGGCGAGCAGGCAGAAAGAACAGGATGAGGAGAACGAGGTAAAACAAGAGAAAAGGAAGAGAAGGTATTATTAAGATATTCAGTGCTGAAGAAAATATGCAAAGATAGACAGCTGAAAGAGAATATTTATTGAGGATGCTGGTATTAATATACTTTATATGCAGATGATATTCACAACCATAATTTAAGCTGGGTCTAGATCGTGGGAACATGATTTGTAAATTAAGTGCTTGTTTGGATTAAATGGAGTGCTAGTTGGCAGCTAACAACTGAAAGATGAATCATGCAAAGACTAAGATGTTCTGGTTTTGGAAACCCCAGATGACTTTTTCATGTCCTCAGATCTGCTTATATTCACAGTTGTTGTTACATAAAGAGGAGGTTAAGATTCTGCATTTTGCTAGATTCAAGCCTTATAATGAAGGACAAATTGGAACTGTACTGAAATATTGGTTTTTTTTTCATTTATGGAATATGTTATGTGCGTTCTTATTTGTGTCAGAAATATTTATTCATTATATAACTCATGCTCATCTTACTTCCCATTTGGACTACTGCGATGTATGTTGGGCTGCCAAAATGGCACTGGCAGAAATTGCAATAAAGGGGGAGGAAGTGACATCACCGATGAAGATGGCTGCTTCAGGCTAGAGTTCTGATCAATGGACTTAGATTTGAGCTTGTGTCCCCTGTGTGAAGGGCGTTATTTGTTGTTTTTATAGCATAATTTGATAGAGCAGCTAATGGACTCTAAGTAGAAATCTGATCTCCCCTCCCCCAATCCTGCGGGTGGTTCTCTGGAGTATTCGTGCCTGCCGAAGCTGAGCACTGAGGCACAATTTGATAAAATGGCAGTGCTGGAATCTGAGGCAGAGGCTGAGCCTAGCTCTGAGGAGGAGGTACGAGAGGGGCACTCGAGTAAGGCCTCTTGGTGGTTAGTTGATATTAAGAGTAAACTCCGCTTAATACGACAGGATATTAGAGGATCTGTGGAGGATTTAAAGACGGAGTTTAAGGCATTAGGAGAATGACAAACTGTGTGTGAGAATCGTGTTGCTCTGCGTGAAGAAGATATTGTTGATTTACACTCATCTATGGATTCTCCTATATACCTAGGTATATACCCAGGAGTGGAGGAGTAGCCTAGTGGTTAGTGCAGTGGACTTTGATCCTGGGGAACTGAGTTCGATTCCTACTGCAGTTCCTTGTGACTCTGGGCAAGTCACTTAACCCTCCATTGCCCCTGGTACAAAATAAGTACCTGAATATATATAAACTGCTTTGAACGTAGTTGCAAAAACCTCAGAAAGGCGGTATATCAAGTCCCAATTCCCCTTCTCACAATACTGATTCTCAAGCCCTATGGGATAAAGTGGAAGACCTGGAAAACAGGTCGCATTGCCATAATTTAAGGCTTCAAGGGAACCCGGAAGCGCCTCAGTATGAAGACTGCGCTGCAATGGTGACATATAGCACAGCAGCTTCTCCGACTCTCCAGATTCACTTATAGAGATAAATATAGACAGAGTGGCATGACCTCACAGGGATAACTTCCCCAGAGTTATCGTTGTGTGTCTTACAGATTTCAGCATGAAAGAACGGATTCTTACTGCTGCAAGGATGCAAGGGGCTGTCATGTAGAAAGATGTTAAAGTAGAAGTCTACCAGGACATATCTTTCCTGACCCAGTAATGCCGACAGAATCCATTCAAAGTGAATGGGCTATGTTGGCATTACCGCACCAGGAGCCGCTAGCGTGGCTTGATAAAAGAGGCCCTTAATGCCTGATAGAGAATTTTAATTGCTCAATGTAAAATACCCAGAGATCCAGTTCAAATTTTCTGATTTGGGCGTTTCTCCCACACAGATGTAAGAGACTGTTAACAAAGGGCCCTTTTACTAAAGCTTAGTGTGTGCTAAGTGCCACATGGCCCATAGGTATAAAATAGGATACACAGTAAAAGGACTCCTTATTTTGTTGCTTTTATTAATAGGCATATTTCTAATTTCTTATCTTTCTGCAAAGTACTTACCTGTGAGTGTGTAAAGAAAAGTTGTAGTATATATTCTTGGGGAAATTTCATGCAAATGTGCAATGCAGAATGTGCATAGAATTTCCCTACAGCACAGAATTCTATACAGGGGCCAAGTAGGCATGGTGACTGGCACTGTTGATCCCCCCCCCCCCCCCCTACACACACAAAACACTCATACACTGAGCTCTCCCTTCCCCAATGCACCCCCACCCCAGTTTGCCCCTTTCATTTCCCTCTTGCTCCTTGCTCTTTAGCACAAGTGGAGAAGGAGAAAAGTGGCTGCATATTGGGCTGCGCCCTCTCCTCCTTCTCTGCCATGCTGGCTCTGACTGCTGAATTTGAATTATGTGGCCCAGAAAACAGCAAGGCAGATGATCCACAAAATCCAGAATGAAAGCAGAAGAAAGCAGATCAGTAGAAGATATCCATCACCAAAAGGCAGCAGGGCACAGAAGATTGTCCATCACCAAAAGCATTTTTTCGCCGCATATGGTGGGGCATAGTTTTGGGGATTGGGATAGATTGTGAGGAGTTATATTATCTGCAGATAGGGTAGTTTTGGGTGTAAGGTTGTTTGCAGGATTATTGGGCAGTTGCAGAGGTTAGTTTTTTGGGGTGGGGCAGTTGCAGGTGGGTAGATTTTGGGCTGTGGAAGGAGTGTATCATGGGCAGAGAATGGATGTGGAAGCATTAACCAGCTAGTGCATCCACGTTAGCATGTGCTAACTGGCTAATGCTGAGTTAATGCAGGAGCACTCAAAGCCTCCTAAATAGGGGGCATTAAGTTCTCTCATGTTAATGTTTGCAAGTTCCACACGCTAATGGAAAAAGAGCATGCGACCTGAAAAATAACCCCTTCCCCACCCAAAAATAAGCCCTAAACACTGCTGCGTTGAATCTAGGCTTAGCATGCAGGAAAGTCTCATGTTAAGATGCACTAAGCACAACACCCTTTAGTATAATGGCCCCTTAATTTGGATTTATCGCATGTCTTTTCAGAAGTACTTCAAAGTGAGTTATATTGAGTTACAGTAGGGATCATCTGGGGTCTGTGGCATTGCTCCTGAATGTAAATTGAGCAGACATGATAGGCTGTACAGTCCTGATCTGTGGTCATGTTCTATGACTATGGTGTTTGTGGACTTGGAATCAGTGCTGGGATGTGGCGTCATGAGTCTTTGTGACTACCTTGGGTTTTCCCCCCCTATTTTATATCTCCATCCAACATGCCTAATCAGGTCATTGCAATGACAGTCTTTATCCAGGGGGCCTCACACCACAGCTTCTTCCACCATCCTTCAATCACAGATCCTAAATTTGGATAGCTTCAGCACATTCAGACAGCAAAAAGCATGGTGAGCAACAGTGCTCAGCATTTGCCACCTGAGCCTTCATGTTGGCCCATATTCCTCTTATTTCTATAATCTTGTATGCCCAATTTCACGCTTAGATAGTACACAGTTGTGTGCACAAGTTATGGAATAATGTCCATTATATGCATAATGGCTTAATTACCTGCTAATTGGTGTTAACAATCAATCATAGGCTATAATTGGTTTGACTGACGTTAATGGGCACAGATTCGCAGTCAACACAAAAAACAACCACAGAAGTGGAGAAACTGGATCCGCTACGAGGAGAAATGCAGATACAAGGGAGTAAGTAGCATGATCAACAGGACACTTCCAAGCAAAACCAAGGAGAAGAGAGATGGCAAAATATTCTTTAATTGTAGATAAGACTCGACATGGCACCATGTTTCGGCGAGCATCGCCTGCCTTAGGAGTCTGTGTATGGTGATCACTTCTAGATGCAGCCAAAAGAGCAAACAAACCAAATCAAGTCTTTAAAAAGACTAATGAATGGTAAATATGCAGTTAGTGTGGCTAAGAGCATCAACAAAGCTTAGAGTCGGATTGAGTCCAATGAGAACTGAGCAAGAAAAATGCAGTGCCTTGTCTAATCGTATCTACTATTAACAAATGTTTTGCCTTCTCTCATCTCCTTGGTTTTCCTTGGAAGTGTCCTGTTGATCATGCTACTCCCTTGTCTCCACAGATACGCAGTTACATGCGTAACTTAGTCAGTATTCTACAAATTGTGCGTGCAAAATCCAAATTGTGCAACTGCAGGGGGACATAGACATGGGAGGGACCTGGGTGGGTTAGGGGCATGCCTAGCACTTGCATGCGCATGTTACAGCTGGCGTTAGTGCTGGCACATAAAATTAGCAAGAACTGTGGACTTGCGCTAGTATTCTATAATGATAATTATGTGTGTAATTGCTGACATAAAATTCACGCTTAGCACACATCCCTAACTTTGGGCAACCTGTACAAAATTACTCTCATAGATTTGATATACAGTGCACTCCATTGAAGTGCACGTTGGATAAACGCATGCTTTATTTAACTGCATGCCGTACTTTGGTCCCATTTTTGGCGCCATCAATTTCTATGGGGACAAACTTCGGTTTAGCGCACCACTGATAAGTGCAAGATACGTTTATATGCATGGTTTAAGACTGCTCCTCTGCAGGAAAGACTCCGCACAAGCACGCGCACGGAATATGGAAGCCGATTGGCGCGTGACAGAGAGGCATTAAATTTTAAATCTCGTTGGTTAACTGCCAAAGGCAGAATAAGCGAAAGAATGTTGTTAGAGTGTACACTGAAGTCGTTGTTGCGCAACTGTAAGACTTTAACAACTGGCTGAACGAATAGAAGTTCTTAAAAAATTAGAAAACAAACAAAGTCAAGCATCTATTGCTAAAGAATATGGTGTCAATCCCAGTCAAATTTCACGTATCTTGAAGCAGAAAGACCAGCTTCTGGAAGACTGGCAAAACAATACAAATCCACACCGGAAACGAAAACGGGCGGGAAAAGCTGAGGATATAGGCCTCCCCCGAAAATAAGACCTAGCAAAGTTTGAGGGAGGGAACCGCCGAGGTCGCTACCGCCCCCCCCCCCCGAAGTCGCCACCGCCCCCCCCCCCACCCGGCCCGGGCCCTCTCATCGCTATTCAACTTACAGCGCCGAAACCGCAGCAACAGCAAGCAGATCAGCTTCAGCTCCTGTTGGCCTTCCTTCACTGCCTCTGTCCCGCCCACGTGTGACGTCACGTCGGTGAGGGCGGGACAGAGGCAGTGAGGGAAGGCCGATGGGAGTTGAAGGCAGCTGATCTGCTTGCTGTTGCTGCGGTTTCGGTGCTGTAAGTTGAATAGCGATGAGAGGGCCCGGGCCGGGTGGAGGGGGCGGTGGCGACTCCGGGGGAGGGGGGCGGTAGCGACCTCGGCGTTTTCCTCCCTCAAACTTTGCTAGGTCTTATTTTCAGGGGAGGCCTTATATTCACCAATTAAGCAAAACCTCTACTAGGTCTTACGTTCGGGGGGATGTCTTATTTTCGGGGAAACACGGTAGCATATGCTTAGCAAGTTATGCGCATAAATTCTAATTATGCCCAATTAGTGCTTATTGCTTGTTAAGGGCTGTTATCAACTCTGATTAGCTTGTTAAGCCAATTAAGTTACCTGCATTGTTATAGAATATGCTTGGATTTCAGTGCGGAATGGTAGGCATGATTATAGAATCCAGGGGATTGTGTGTGTGTCTGTAGAAAAGATACCATGGAAGTAAGCTGAGAAGCTAAGTTCAATTTAAATGGGAGTTTTTTGGCCCAAGTTAATTAAAAATAAAGTTTGAGTGAAAATAGGGAGGCTGGAAGGTTTTTATGCCTGTAATGGATATATGAACAGGTAGGAAAGTATAAAAGCACCCATCAGAAGTCTGAGGCTTTTCCTTCCTATTTTTCATATATAAACATACATAATTTTTTGGAGTATGTAAGACTGAATACTGTGTTTATAGTGAAGTATTACTGTTTTGGTGTAGAAAAGATACCATGTATCTGTAACCAATTCTGAAGCAATGAAAACAGTTCTTTTCTCATCTATGTAAGGAAATGAACTTTAAATCCTTTCGTTGACAATTTTTCACTGATATCTTTGTTTTTCTCCTAAAATCTTCTCCGGTTTACATCTGATTTTTTTTTTATTGTTGTTGCTGTGACTGCCTTCTCTGTCAAAATATTCCCTAATTTTGCCACTCTTCAGTGAAATAATTCCTTCCTCTAAAGGAATTATTTATGCTCAGATGAATGGGGGGGGGGGGGGGGGTATGAATTATGAACAAGGGATAGCAAACAGGAAGTATTCTTTCCAAAGTAACACTCGTAGGTCTGTCTGTACTCCAGCAGGGTCCAGGCTGCACAGCATCTGGAAAAGAAGAAAAAGGATTAATTAAGACATCTTTACCTTACTAAATTCTTTATCTAAATAGTATTTGCATTTCATTCCTGAATTCTGTACAAAATGGTCAAGCAGCAGTTGTAACGGCCTAAAATGATTTCTTTACCAGACAGGGACGAGTCAAAATCCAGCTTCCCCTCTGACTCACACGTTCCCTTCATGAATTACATAGGAACAGTTCACACTTGCCCAGAATCTCATTGAACCTGAACCCTGAAATGAGCCCAAGCTGAGAAGTGCATTTGTGCTGCTTTGTCTTGCCAATTTATTCAAAAAACAAATGCACAACTAAAGGTACTCCATAAACTTCAAGTCACAAGTTCCACAGTAAGGGGAATTTTATAACAGGGTGTCTACTAAAAGCACTTTTTAAAGGTGCCTAATTTTCTTTATGTAATACTAGCATCGGTGACTGAAAATATCTTAGGGGCCTTTTTACTAAGCAGTGGTAAGAACACCACAGACTTATCATGCACAAATCCGGAACTACCACAGGAGTCTGGAAGTAGTATCCAACCCTAGCACGTATCATTTCTAGCGCTACAAATATATGATCTATTTTTGTAGCACCGGAACTTAACCAGTGTTAATCGCTGCCCAGTTACCAATAGGTTAGCGCGGGAGCCCTTACCGCCATCTCAATGGGTGGCAGTAAGGGCTCCCCCCCCCAAAAATGGCTGCACGGTAAGTGTTTCACTTACCACGTGGCCATTTCTTTTCCTAAAAAAAGATAGCCTTTTACCCACTGCAGTAAAAGGCATCAGCGCGCATGAAAAACACATGCTGACGCTAGTGCAGGCTCCCTTTTACCGCAGCTTCTTAAAAGGGCCCCTTAATGTAAGGTGTAATCACATACACTAACGCTAGAACTGTTGTAAATGCCCATGCCTACATGTTAGCACAATGAAGCAAAAAACCACATCCAATGGAGGTGCAGTGATTCCTACGAAAAGTTGTCAGGTCAAGGAGAAGGGAGTAGGACAGGTAGGCTTTATCCAAACCAAGGAAGACGTGTCGATTTCAAAGATTTTTGTTGGACTATTTAGCTATAAGGAACTCCTTACTGGACTTACTCCTTAAACTTGAGATTTTTTACTGAATATTACTCCTGGCAATCAGATTGTGCAACAAGTAAACGCCAGGTTATATTATTCATTCATAAGACTCCTGACGCAGGAGCTTTAGGCGCCGAAACATGGCAGCTGTGTCGAGTCATTTGAATGTTGTCCAATAAAGATCTTTGAAATCGACACGTCTTCCTTGGTTTGGATAGAGCCTACCTGTCCTACTCCCTTCTCCTTTACATGTTAGCACTGACATATGTAAATTATAATACTTTGTAATTTGCATATGTACTTTTGAGCTTCACTTAACGCTCCAGCCAAACATCTCCATCATGAAAGTACCTGCCTTTCAGTTGTGCGCATACTTTTACACTGATCGCGATTTTATGAGAGGTCATTTATGTGCGTGTTACCACAGTAGCACATTAATGACTAAAATTAATTCCTGGTTAGCTACATACATTACACCTAGAATTACACATCCCCTTATAAAATTGCTTGAGCAAGTAACGCTGCATCACACCAGCCTTTAATACAGAGCCAAGGAAATGAGAGCTTGAGTTAGGAGGGTCATCAGTTCCGGGTTTCCATATTTTGCCTAGCTGCTTTTGATTTAACTGACCATTGGGCAACATAGTGGACACAGTCTCTACTCTCAGTCTCATTATACATAGAAAGCGTTGCAGGTAACATTCCGGCTGATATTCAAACTGGAAACGGCTGCTGACCGGTTAAATCACTTGTTTGTTGCTATCTGGTCATTTTCAGCGGCACTTAACCGTTTTTCTCCTCCATTAACTACCAATTAATTGATGTTAACAATCAATTTTTGCAATTTATTGTCAATAATTGGGATTTGTGCATGTATCTGTCTCGTTGTTAAATAAGACCAGGCACCTCAATCCTCTAGCGCGCAACTGAAAAGGAGGCATGGCCAGGGGAGGGGCAGGGACGTTCCAAAAAGTTGCTAATGTTTTTTATAGAATAGTGCCATTTCCATGCCCAAATATCATCAGCTGGGTGCCGGCATTTATCTAATTTCAGCTGGCGTAAATACCAGCACCCAAGTTTGGGCATGGGAATTGGCTCTAAGCACTATTCTCTAAAGGGCAGTCAACCTGGCACTCTGAAACGGAACAGTGCTTAGTGCTGATTTTTCCCAGCACCAATTTTTGAGTTCTTATACAATATTTCCCTCCCCCACTTTGGGAAATTCTTTTGTAAATTACACTGCTGGAGTAAGGAATAAGTAAAGGTTTTACTTAACAGCCATCGGTTTGATGACTTCGTTAATCTTTAAGGAGGTCTTTTACAAAGTGTCGTAAGCCCAACGCTGGCTTACCGCACGCTAAAACGGAACTACTGCCAGCCCAATGTGGCCGCCGGCAGTGGTACCAGCTGGAACGCGCATTTCTGGCACTCCAGGAAATTTTATTTCCTAATGTGGCGCTAACCCGGCGGTAATCAGGCATCACCGCACAGTGCTTAGTTACCACCGGGCTACCGCGGGAGCCCTTACCGTGTGGCCATTTTTATTGGGGGGGGGAGGGGAGGATTTTACCAGCTGTGGTAAAAAGGGCCCTGGTGCACGGGAAAAACGTCCCCCGCCATTACCGCAGGGCCATTTTCCCGTAGTTTAGCAAAAGGACCCTTAAATTAGCTAGAGATTCTGAAGGGACTTTCCTGATAAAATGTAGATTCACAGCGTTGAAGCAGAGTGTGCGTGGGTGCTGCTACTACTACTGTTTTCAGAGAGCTATACGACACCGATTGAACTATATTTCATCAGTAATATGAATATGGAATAATTCTGTCAGTATATGCAATAGCAAATAAGGGTGGGGTTGTCAATATAGGTTTCCTTTAGGACGTCATTTTACCACTAACTGATGCTATTTTAGCACAGGTCCTATTTTATGCAGGAAGATTTAGGGGCCCTTTAATGAAGCTGCTGCATTAAACACTAACACATGCTTACCACAGGGTAAAAGGCATTCCCGTGGGGTGCGCTCATGCATCCTATGGTAGTTTTGTGTTCAGTGCACACTTCCCACTTGCTAAGACATAGTAAAGATTTTTTAGTGCTGGGAGAGGTTCTGAGGGCAGAGCATAGGCATGCCCAGTGCTAATCGGTTAATGCAGCTACATCATGTGATTACCGCAGGAGCTGTTATGGTCTAGAAAATAGGTGTCGATAAGGGCTCACATGCTAATGGCCACGTGTTAATGGGGAAATTAGCGTGTGGGCATTATAGAGTAAATAGAAAATGTAGCCGCGGATAAAAGTGGCCTCAGCACGTGGGAAAGCCCCTCGCTACTGATAGTGCTGGCCACATTTTAGTGCAGCTTAGTAAAAGGGCCCCATAGTTACTTATAACTGGGGCTAACAGTGGAATAACACATCTTAACAGTAGCCCACATTGATAACTTCTCTCCTAAATGTGTTTTCTCAGCTGAGTAACGTGCAAAGACACTAATCAATGTTATCAAGAAATAACCCCATCAATTTCACTCTGTATTAGATTGTAAGCTCTTTGAGCAGGGACTGTCTTTCTTCTATATTTGTGCAGCGCTGCGTAAGCCTTGTAGTTCTATAAAAATGCTAAATAGTAGTAGTAGTAGTAGTAGTAGTATTTGAGAAAAAGAGTAAATATTGACATCACAAGGAATGTAGTGTAGTGCGAATTATAATTAAGGTCAAAAAAGGAGAATATTTTTTGTGGCTTCTTTGTTGTTGCAGATGTGGTGTTTTGCAGTGTGCGATGTGCTATGCTATAAATATCACATGGGTTTAATATCACTAAGCAGAAGACCAGCATTGGGCTATTCAGTACATTTCAGTGAAAAGGATGCAGATTGCTGTAGCAGTTACAGGTTAAATCACTATTTCCCAACTAGTCTGCCTCTGGACCTGATTAAGGGCTTCTTTTACTAAGGTGCAGTAATGGATTTAGTGCACGCTAAGTAGCCCATAGAAATAAAATGGGCTTCTTAGCATTTAGTGCGTGCTAAGGGGTTGTCTTACAAAGCCACAGTAAAAAGTAGCCTGTGGTAGCTTGGATGCATATTTTAGGCACACACTGGGCCATTTTTTACCATGGCTGGGAAAAAGGCTATTTATTAATGGGCCAGGAAATGGGCCTGTGCTAATATTAAAACTAGTGCATTCCTATTTACGGCCTGAACCCCAGAGTGCAGCAATTAACAACAGATATCGCAGGACATTTTTATTTATTTGTTGCATTTGTATCCCACATTTTCCCACCTATTTGCAGGCTCAATGTGGCTTACATAGTACCGTAGAGGCGATCGCCAATACTGGTATGAACAAATACAGGGTGAGGTTATGGTAAAGTAAAGTTCATGTGTGACAGACACATTGGGAATCATAAGAAGGAAGAGTTAAGTTATGTCCAGTACGAGCTTTTATTTCGTTGTGTTGCAGGGTTAAGGCATTTAAGTTGGATCTTTAGGGTATGCCTTTTTGAACAGGTTAGTTTTTAGGAGTTTCCGGAAGTTTAGGTGGTCATATGTTGTTTTCACAGCACTTGGTAATGCGTTCCATAGTTGTGTGCTTATGTAAGAGAAGCTGGATGCATAGGTTGATTTGTATTTGAGTCCTTCGCAGCTTGGGTGGTGGAGATTTAGGTATGTTCGTGTTGATCTTATTGTGTTTCTGGCTGGTAGGTCTGTGAGGTCTGTCATGTATCCCGGGGCATTGCCGTAGATAATTTTATGAACCAGGGTGCAGATTTTGAACGCAATACGTTCTTTGATTGGGAGCCAGTGCAGTTTTTCTCGTAGGGGTTTGGCGCTTTCGAATCTTGTTTTTCCGAATATAAGCCTGGCTGCTGTGTTTTGAGCAGTTTGGAGTTTCTTTATGATTTGTTCTTTGCATCCCGCATAGATTCCATTACAGTAGTCTAGATGGCTTAGTACCATAGATTGTACCAAGTTGTGAAATATTTCTCTCGGGAAAAAAGGTTTCACTCGTTTGAGCTTCCACATTGAGTGAAACATTTTCTTTGTTGTAGCTTTCACTTGGCTCTCTAGTGTGAGAGTTCGGTCGATTGTAGCTCCGAGAATTTTCAAGCTGTCTGAGATAGGGAGGGTGCAATCTGGGGTAGTTTTGTTGGTGGGTTTGTTCGTGTTATATTGGGATGAGAGGATGAGACAGTGTGTTTTTTCTGTGTTAAGTTTTAGTTGAAATGCATTCGCCCATGAGTTCATGATGTTCAAGCTGAGTTTGATTTCTTTGGTGATTTCTGTTAGATCCAGTGCTTTTTTTGTGCCGGTACGCAACGGTATGGCGTACCGGCACCTTTTTTCGCCCGCCCCGCCCCCCCACGCCCCCCCCCCCCCGCGACACTCCGGGCGAGTCCTGCACTTATTTTTTTTAAGACTCAGAACGTGCGAACGATGCAGCTGGCAGTGATTGAAAGAGGCTGTCTGCTGGGCTGGCGTCTGCGTCGGAGCTTCCCTCACCCTCTGCGAGTCCCGCGAAACAGGAAGTTGTAACAACGAAGGCGGGACTCGCAGAGGGTGAGGGAAGCTCCGACGCAGACGCCAGCCCAGACAGCCTCTTTCAATCGCTGCCGGCTGCATCGTTCGCACGTTCTGAGTCTTAAAAAAAAAAAACCTAAGTGCAGGACTCGCCCGGAGTGTCGCGGAGGGGGGGGGGGGAAACGATTGGGGAGAGAAAGAGGGAAACCAACAGAGGGAAGGATTGGGGAGAGAGGGAAAGAGGAAAACCAACAGAGGGAAGGATTGGGGAGAGAGGGAAAGAGGGAAACCAACAGAAGGAAGGATTGGGGAAAGAGGGAAACCAGCAGAGGGAAGGATTGGGGAAAGAGGGAAACCAACAGAGGGAAGGATTGGGGAGAGAGGGAAAGAGGGAAACCAACAGAGGGAAGGATTGGGGAGAGAGGGAAACCAACAGAGGGAAGGATTGGGGAGAGAGGGAAAGAGGGAAACAAACAGAGGGAAGGATTGGGGAGAGAGGGAAAGAGGGAAACCAACAGAGGGAAGGATTGGGGAAAGAGGGAAACCAACAGAGGGAAGGATTGGGGAGAGAGGGAAAAAGGAAACCAACAGAGGGAAGGATTGGGGAGAGAGGGAAAGAGGGAAACCAACAGAGGGAAGGATTGGGGAAAGAGGGAAACCAACAGAGGGAAGGATTGGGGAGAGAGGGAAAGAGGGAAACCAACAGAGGGAAGGATTGGGGAAAGAGGGAAACCAACAGAGGGAAGGATTGGGGAGAGAGGGAAAGAGGGAAACCAACAGAGGGAAGGATTGGGGAGAGAGGGAAAGAGGGAAACCAACAGAGGGAAGGATTGGGGAGAGAGAGGGAAAAACAGATGGAAGGATGGGGAGAGAGAGGGAAACCAACAGAGGGAAGGATTGGGGAGAGAGAGGAAGAGGGAAACCAACAGAGGGAAGGATTGGGGAGAGAGGGAAAGAGGGAAACCAACAGAGGGAAGGATCGGAGAGAGAGAGAGAAAGAGGGAAAACAACAGAGGGAAGGATGGGGGAGAGAGAGAAAGAAAGAGGGAAACCAACAGAGGGAAGGATTGGGGAGAGAGGGAAAGAGAGAAACCAACAGAGGGAAGGATTGGGGAGAGAGGGAAACCAACAGAGGGAAGGATTGGGGAGAGAGAGAAAGAGGGAAACCAACAGAGGGAAAGATTGGGGAGAGAGAGAAAGAGGGAAGGCAACAGAGGTAAGGATTGGGGAGAGAGAGAAAGAGGGAAACCAACAGAGGGAAGGATTGGGGAGAGAGAGAAAGAGGGAAACCAACAGAGGGAAAGATTGGGGAGAGAGAGAAAGAGGGAAACCAACAGAGGGAAAGATTGGGGAGAGAGAGAAAGAGGGAAACCAACAGAGGGAAGGATTGGGGAGAGAGAGAAAGAGGGAAAACAACAGAGGGAAGGATTGGGGAGAGAGGGAAACCAACAGAGGGAAGGATTGGGGAGAGAGGGAAAGAGGGAAACCAACAGAGGGAAGGATTGGGGAAAGAGGGAAACCAACAGAGGGAAGGATTGGGGAGAGAGGGAAAGAGGGAAACCAACAGATGGAAGGATGGGGAGAGAGAGGGAAACCAACAGAGGGAAGGATTGGGGAGAGAGAGGAAGAGGGAAACCAACAGAGGGAAGGATTGGGGAGAGAGGGAAAGAGGGAAACCAACAGAGGGAAGGATCGGAGAGAGAGAGAAAGAGGGAAAACAACAGAGGGAAGGATGGGGGAGAGAGGGAAAGAGGGAAACCAACAGAGGGAAGGATTGGGGAGAGAGGGAAACCAACAGAGGGAAGGATTGGGGAGAGAGAGAAAGAGGGAAACCAACAGAGGGAAGGATTGGGGAGAGAGGGAAAGAGGGAAACCAACAGAGGGAAGGATCGGAGAGAGAGAGAAAGAGGGAAAACAACAGAAGGAAGGATGGGGGAGAGAGAGAAGAGGGAAACCAACAGAGGGAAGGATTGGGGAGAGAGGGAAAGAGGGAAACCAACAGAGGGAAGGATTGGGGAGAGAGGGAAACCAACAGAGGGAAGGATTGGGGAAGAGAGAGAAAGAGGGAAACCAACAGAGGGAAAGATTGGGGAGAGAGAGAAAGAGGGAAACCAACAGAGGGAAGGATTGGGGAGAGAGAGAAAGAGGGAAACCAACAGAGGGAAAGATTGGGGAGAGAGAGAGAAAGAGGGAAAACAACAGAGGGAAGGATTGGGGAGAGAGAGAAAGAGGGAAACCAACAGAGGGAAGGATTGGGGAGAGAGGGAAACCAACAGAGGGAAGGATTGGGGAGAGAGGGAAAGAGGGAAACCAACAGAGGGAAGGATGGGGAGAGAGAGGGAAAAACAGATGGAAGGATGGGGAGAGAGAGGGGGAAAACAGATGGAAGGATGGGGAGAGAGAGGGGGAAAAACAGATGGAAGGATGGGGAGAGAGGGGGAAAAACAGATGGAAGGATGGGGAGAGAGAGAGGGAAAACGGAAGGATGGTGAGAGAAAGAGGGAAGACGCTGGATGGAAGAATGCAGAAAGAAATAGGGGAGACACTGGAAGGATGGGGAGAGAAAGCAGAGCTGCTGGATGGAAAAGGGGAATAGAGAAAGACTGGAGAATAAGAGAAAGGGGCATGGGGAGAACAAGGGTGAGGAAAAGATGAAAAGCCACAGGTAGATGAAGGAAATTAAAGAATGGATAGTAAGAATGAATTAAATCTGGACAGAGAGAGAGCCTGAAAAATATTGAAGAAAGCAAAGAAAAAGGAGACAAAAATGACAAATGGCACAGAAGAGTTAAGCGAAAACAAAGGAAAGCAGAATCACAGACTAGGACCAATATGGAAAGAAAAACAGTCACCAGACAACAAAGGTAGAAAAAAATCATTTTATTTTCATTTTAGTGTTTGTAATATGTCCAATTTGAGAATTTACATTGGCTGTCTTATTTTGCACTGGGTATACTGGAGCTGTAAGAGCTTACAGAGATTATTTATCATGAAAAAAAATCACGTTATTTTTTCCTCCTATTGTACTATAATATTTTCAATGATGTCTGTTTATATGCGCCATGGCTGGTATAGGGGGTGTGGTTAATGTGGGTGTGGCTATCATAGGGGTGGAGCCATATGTGGTGACCCCGCCCATAATGAGTACCGGCACCTTTTTTTTCTACAAAAAAAAGCACTGGTTAGATCATTTTTATAAGGGATGTATATTGTGACATCGTCTGCATATATGAAGGGGTTAAGGCCTTGATTGGATAAGGACTTGGCTAGTGGGGTCATCATTAGGTTGAAAAGGAGCGGTGATAGTGGCGATCCTTGAGGTACTCCACAGTCTACTTTCCATGGTGATGATATGTTCGAATTCGATTTCACTTGGCTCTCTAGTAGTTCTAGTATTTAGGAAACCCTTGATCCAGCTAAGTACACTTCCACCAATCCTGAAGTATTCTAGGATGCTTAGCAGTATATTATGGTTCACCATGTCGAATGCACTAGACATGTCGAATTGTAGGAGAAGTACGCTTTTGCCTGTTGCAATTTCTTGTTTGAATTTGGCTAAGAGAGTAATTAGTACTGTTTTGATGCTATGGTTGGAGCGCAATCCTGATTGTGATTCGTGTAGTATTGTGAATTTGTTTATGTAGTCAGTAAGTTGTTTGGTTACCATGTTTTCCATCGGTTTGACTATCAGTGGGATTGATGCTACTGGATGGTAGTTGGTGATATCGTCTGTTTTCTTCTTGGTATCTTTTGGTATCGGGGTGAGTAGAATGTTGCCATTTTCCTTAGGGAAGAGACCATGCTGAAGCATGTAGTCTAAGTGGGATGTGAGGTCTGCTATGAAGCGGTGGGGAGCGGATTTTAATAGGTAGTTGGGGCAAGTGTCCAGTTTACAGTGAGTCTTGGAGAACCTATTATTCGCTTGGTTGACTGTTTTAGTGGTGAGGGGAGCGAAGCTTGTCCAGAATCTATCCGCTGGGTATTCACCAAGGATTGGGTCCAAACACTCGATGAAGTTTTCGATGCCAGTGGTGTTCTGAGGTAACATGTTACATAGGTTTACAATTTTTTCATTGATGTATTTGGCAAGTTTGTCGGCAGATGGGATATCTTTGTTGGTTGTGGTGACCAAGGTGGTGTCTAGTAGTTTGTTCACGAGTTGGTATAATTTTTTTCGTGTCTTTATAGTCAGGCCCTATTTTGGTTTTGTAGTATAACCTTTTGGCCTGTCTTATTGCTTATTTGTATTTCTTTGAATTTGTTTCCATGCATTGAGTGTTTGTGTGTCTTTTATTTTTTTCCATGCTTGTTCGAGCTGGGGTCCACTTTGCGCAACACACACTTTAAGGGCAATTCTATAACAGGGTGCCTAAAATTAAATACCTGGAAAGTTTTCAAGTTGCTTTTAGGCCTGTTGGACCAATTTGAACTGTATGGGAAGGTTCACCAATGGTTCTGCGGCTAGATTGTATAAGGTGAAGTTATCAGGTTCTCTCTCACCATCCTGTTCTCCTGACTGCGGGGTGCCACAGGACTTGCTACTTTCTCCAATCCTGATCAATGTTATGATGGCTCCGTTAGGTGAAAGACTAGTGGCATATTTTATTTATTATTTTATTTATTAGAATGTATTTACCGCCTTTTTGAAGGAATTCACTCAAGACGGTGTACAGTAAGAATAGATCAAACAAGAGCAGTAGGCAATTAGAGCAGTAAAAATAGTCGAACAACAATACAAAGTATGGCATAGTATACTACTTGCAATGACAACACAATATGTACTAGAACATTATAATTGGTAGTGAGGGGTAAGGCAAAGTTGTAACATATAGATGAGTAAGAACGTAGGAAGAATTAGAAAGTAAGGTGATTGATTTCAAGAAAGTTGCACGTGAGGTCAGAGAGATGGTTAAATATTATCTCAGCTAGGGTAGGAGTGGATAAACATGTCCCGCTGCAGTATGTGCAGCCCGAGTCAATCCTTGTTTGTGTGAATGAGACTAACAAGTTAGTTATTTCTTCCATTAAAGGCTTGGTTGAAGAGCCTACTACTACTACTACTACTATTTAGCATTTCTATAGCGCTACAAGGCATACGCAGCGCTGCACAAACATAGAAGAAAGACAGTCCCTGCTCAAAGAGCTTACAATCTCCCCTGCTCCACTTCAGCTCCTCAACCAGGTGTCCAGCATCTCTTCCTCCCTTCCTTCCCCTTCTCCGCCCCCACCCCCCTCCCCGAGGAGTTCAGTGACTTCCCTCAGCTTATTTAAAGAAGCTTTAATGCGGCTGGCAAAGGGCTTTGATCATCCACACTTGCTCAGGGCCTTACAGTATTGTTCCCTCTACGGTGAGTCCTCCACATACAGTCCTGCCAGTGGGTGGTGCTGTTTCACTATCACACTTTCAATAATGAGGGACAGGCAAGCTGTGCAGGACTTCAGGGAACCTGCCTGTCTCTTGAGATTCGAAACACAATATTGAAGCACCCCCCTCCCACTGGAAGCATTGCAGCTGGAGGACTCCTGCTCAACTTAGAGAGAACAGGGCCTGCCAGATGCCATCTTCTCTGAAACAGGAAGTTCAGAAGGCAGACCTTGAGCATGTGCAGATGATCAAGGCTCTGCACGGTCTGGGTGGCCCCGTCTGTCCTTTTGTATTTTACTCCCATTGGTTTTTAATTGTTTGCAATGCCTTACCATTCTCCTGTTTCAATAATGTTCTTCTGGCACAGAAGCATTGTTTACCTCTTATTCTTTACCCAGTGTCCACCATTTTGATTGCTTTCCTGGTGATGAAATTATTTCCTCACCCTGCCAATGTACAAAACATTTCAAAAGAAAACTGCAGCAAATAAAAAAGAAAAAAAAATCTGTGTCCCTCTCCATAGCTGCTGAGAGACACTTGGAAAACTCCAGTGCTTTGTCTACACATTCTTAAATCATCTGTTTAATGGGCATTTCATTGTGCTCGACATGTGTGGGTAGAGACAGCGCCAATACTGTTCTGCACTGGAAAGTTCAGAATGCAGCTTTGTCTCAGCCCTTTAACCCATATTCTCACATGGCCACAGATGGAGTTCAGGCAATCTAAGCCAGTGTGTTCATGAACAGAGCAGCAGCAGTATAACTTTACTGCTTGTATTACATTTAAATATTCAGAGCTGAGTGTATGGTCTTAATCCAGCCTTGTTTGAGGCCCTCCATATTACTTTCAGACTCAGCAGTTAGAGTCTTGTCTGCAGTAGCTGGATAATCTATTGATAATGTGAAAAATGGCTTCATTTATTTCCAAGCCAGCATTGTTAGGCCTTCTTGAAATACGGCTTTGAAATTTTTATTTTTCTCTATTTTATTTTAATTAAACAACTCCCCCCCCCCATGACCTTGTAATGTGGGCTACTGTTAATATGTCTTATTGTACCACTAACTTTGCACAGGTCCCATTTTATGCAATGAGACTGAGGGGGTCTTTTACTAAGGTTTAGCTCGAGTTATCTGCAGCAGGGCCCATTTTATTGCTGTGGGCCCTGCTGCAGATAGCTCGAGCTAAGCTTCAGTAAAGAACCCTAGTTACTAATAGCTGTAGTTAGAGTAAAATAACACATCTTAATGGTAGCCCACATTGATAGCTTCCCCCCCCCCCACCTTAATTTCATCACATGACTGCCCATCAACTCAGGAAAATGAAACCAGCCTGGATTCAACAAAGCGTAGAATAGTTATGCTTTTTTTACCCATGTTGAAAGAGCAGTGTCTGCTGGAACGCAAAGTTCAGTTTCCTTATTCTTTGGCTGATGACAAAGTATACAACAATATATTTTTTAATAAAGCTGTCATAGCACGTTTGCATACTGTAGAAGCATGTGATAGCTTTAATTGATCTTTGCTTTAGACAGCACTGACTTGTGGAAAGCTGGTGGTATGTTACCATTCACAGCCAGGTAGAGCCTGCAGTCCTATGCAGTCAATTTATTGGTCATTGAGAAGTATAAACTTTTATCAAAGATAAAAGCCATGCTGGAGAGGAGAAAGAGTGTATTGAGGGGAGAAAGATGGGAAATAATAATTCTCTGGATGAAAAAAAACCCCCTAAATTGAGCAAGGTTATCCCAACCAGCATAGTCAGTAGGAGAGAGTGACTTAGGGCAATGTTTCACAAATCCAGTCCTGGAGTACCCCCTTGCCAGTCAGGTTTTCAGTATAACCACAATGAATATTCATAAGATTAGATTTGCATGCAGTGGAGGTAGTCAATTCAAATCTCTCTCATGAATATTCATTGTAGGTATCCTGAAAACCTGACTGGCCGGGGTGCCTCCAGGACCAGGTTTGGGAACCACTGTATTAGGTATCCAGTGTAGATGCAGAGAAGTGCGCAGGCGACCTGAAGGCTGAGCGCAGGGTTCTTGAATGCTGATATGTTAACGCAGGCCCTGAGGAGGATTAAATGGTTAGCTTGTTTTTGCATGGTCAGCAGTGGTGATGATTCTATAGTTGTTTCTTCTCTTTCATTGCCGGGGTTTTCAGCCTAGTCCTGGGGACACACCAAGCCAGTCCGGTTTTCAGGATACCCACAATGAATATGCATGAGACAGATTTGCACACAGTGGAGGCAGTACATGCAAATTTATCTCATGCATATTTATATCTTGAAAACCAGACTGACTTGGTATGTCCTGAGGACTGGATTGAGAACCTCTGCTTCATTGTGAGCATACGGGGGTGGGGGAGGGGGAGCATGCTGGAAGAAATGAAAGACTGTTGACTTTTGAGTATCTGCACTTTGACTTGTAAGCGCGTATATCCACACATATGTTGGAATGCTATTCTGTGCATAAATAATAGTATTGCAGAATTATATACACAGAATAGCATTTCACTAGATGTGCAGATATATGTGCTTGCAACTGTGGGTGCACATACAGTTTCTTGTGTACCAAAGTATAGTTGTCTGGTGCACTTTCCCATATTAGCATATGTTTTTTGCACACTTTTTTAAAACAAATTGGAAAAAATATTTCTTCACACAACACGTAATTAAACTCTAGAATTTGTTGCCAAAGAATGTGATAGAAGCAGTGAGCTTAGCAGGGTTTAAAAAAAGGTTTGGACTATTTCCTAAAAGAAAAGTCCATAAGCTGCTATTAAGATGGACTTGGGAAAATCCACTGCTTATTTCTAGGATAAGCAACAAAAAAAATCTATTTTACTTGGGATCTTGCCAGGTACTTGGAGCTGGCTTGGCCACTGTTGGAAACAGGATACTGGACTTGACGGACCTTTGGTCTGTCTCAGTATGGCAACGCATATGTACTTATGTTCATTTGATTTAATTAGTACATGAGGGAATAATTTTTTTTCTTGTCCATGTGTGTTAGGAAACTCTGCAGAGCCCTAATGCATGGCTTTCTACACTGGTTCCTCAGTGTGAAAGAGTAAAGCTTGCTTCAAAAACCTGGGGGGAAAGGGAGGGGGGCTATTAACACATATGGAATGTCATAAATACTCCAGTACTTCTCTTTTACACAGAGAATTGGCAGAAGCACTGTTTTATGGGTGGGGTGACTTTTTTTTTGTATTTTGATAGAAATATGTGTTATAATAGTGGAAAAAAGGCCAGAACATTGTTTCCATGCTGGCAGTTTTCTCTATGTGAGTCAACTGAAGCACTGTATTTTTTATACAAAACATGAAACACTGATGGCCCCTTTTATGAAGCTGCAGCAAAAGGGGGCCTGCGGTGGCATCGGTTCATGTTTTTGATGCGCGCCAAGGCCCCCTTTCACCGCAGTGGGTAAAAGGCAGGTCTTTGGTTTTTTCAGGAAATGGCTAAGTGGCAAGTGAAGCACTTGCCGCGTGGCCATTTCGGGGGAGCACTTACCACCACCTATTGAGGTGGCAGTAAGGGCTCCTGCGCTAACCTGGCGATAAATGGGCAGCACGTGGCACTGCCCAATTACCGCTGGGTATACACCGGCGCTACAAAAATAAAAATATCTTAGGGGTCCTTTTACTAAGGCTCACTAACATAAGTACATAAGTATTGCCACACTGGGACAGACCAAAGGTCCATCAAGCCCAACATTCTGTTTCCAACAGCGGCCAATCTAGGTCACAAGTACCTGGCAAGATCCCGAAAGGTTCAATACATTTTATGCTGCTTATCCCAGAAATAAGAAGTGGATTTTCATCAAGTCAATTTAATAATGGTCTATGGACATTTTCTTTAGGAAGCCATCCAGACCTTTATTAAACCCCACTAAGCTAACCGCCTTTACCACATTCTCTGGCAACGAATTTCACAGTTTAATTACACATTGAGTGAAGAAACATTTTCCCTGATTCGTTTTAAATTTACTGCTCTGTAGCTTCATCGAATGCCCCCTAGTCCTAGTATTTTTGGAAAGAATAAACAGACGCTTCACGCCTACCCTAATTTTTTTTAGCATGGGATTGGTGCACATTGATCCCCAAACTACCATGGGATGCCTAAGCATGTCCTGCGGTAGTGCCTTTAAATAATTTAGGGGCCCTTTTACAAAGGTGTGGTAGAATCTACTTGTGCATAGTACGTGCCAACACGAGACTCCTTCCAGGCTAGCGTTGTGCTCCCCTGGCGGTAATTTTGCATTTGGCATGTACCCATACTGCCAGGAAAAATTATTCTTTTATTTCCTACTGTGCATGGCATTTCCAGCATTAATCGGCAGTTGGTGCATGCTGACCAGTCACCATGCGTGTAGTGTGTGAGTCCTTACAGCTAGATCAATGGATGGCATTAAGACCTCAGGCCGTAAATAAGCGCACGCTGGTTTCAGTTTTACTGCATTCCCTTTTCCCAGCCCATTGAAAAAAAGTCCTTTTTCCCAGATGCGGTAAAAACTGGCCCGGTGCGTGCCAAAAACACGTGCCCACAGTATAGCAGGCCACTTTTTGCCGCTACTTAGTAAAAGGACCCCTTAGTGAAAGGGCCCTTAAATTGACAGTTTAACACTGATCCTTTTTAAAGAAAGCATGCATATCAGCTTTTATTTTCATCTGTTTGATCTCTGGATCCAAAAATCTGCTTATCCTCTGTATGAGAGTGTCGAAAGGGTGGTGTAAACTGTAGTCTGGAGCCTGGCAGTAATTGTTGCTGCTGTCTTGTGGGAATCCCTTGACACCATCGCTGGGTGTGTAAGGGTGTGGGGTGTAGATGCCCTATTACCTCACACACATAAATGAAAGTGATCTTTCTTTGACTGGCATGTGAAGGTTTCTATGAATAGCAGTGGTAGCAAAAGAAAACAAGTGGTGTTCCCTAATACCACAGTCATTAACCTCTCTGTCAGCAAGGCTACGGTAGGTGTGGCACATTACTTTGCACTCCAGGTTTGTAATGATGGTGGGAATCAGCAGCAGTTGTACTTCTGGTTCTTAATTTGCCAGGACACTGACACGAAAAACAGTACGCAGCTCATGTGAATATGGCAGTACCAAAACCATGATCTCTATCCATATGGCTACCAGTACCAACTTGTGATTTGTTTTCTCTTGAATGATGCACTTGATGACTTGGAAACAGTGCCGTAGCGAGAGCGGCTGACACCCGGGGCGGGTCGCCGCTGCGCACCCCCCCCCCCCCGGGTGCAGCACGGCGCCCCCCCTCAGCGCGCACCCTCCCCCCTCCAGAGCGCACCCTTCCCCCCCCCGGAGCGCATTCTTACATGAATTAGGAAGCGAGGGGCGGGCGAGAGGGCCGATCCGCCCCCGAGTGCACGTTGCTGGGAGCTGCGTCGGCTCCACTGGTTCCTTGCTCTCTCTGCCCCGGAACAGGAAGTAACCTTTTCCGGGGCAGAGGGAGCAGGGAACCAGCGGAGCCGACACCCCCCCAGCGGCGTGCACCTGGGGCGGACCGCCCCACTGCCCCCCCCTCCTACGCCACTGCTTGGAAAGAAATGTAATTGAGCTTTTTAATTTCTTAGATGGTATGGATCTTGGTGATGTGAAAAACCTTTCCTCCCTCCTTATCTCCCCTGTTACTGCATATATGTCACACTGAATAATTTCTGATCTTTAAGAAGAATTCAGTAGTTGACAAATGGACCTGAGTAAACACAATACAGTTTTTAAAATTATTACTTCATTTATTTAAGTAACAAATTTATCCAATACCCATATCACACATGTCAAAAATTAACTGCCCCCTAAACTTAATAACTGGTTGCACCACCTTTAGCATCAATGATTGCAACCAAATGCTTCCTATAATTTCATCTTAGTCTTCCACGTTGCTGTTGAGGAATCTTAATCCACGTTTCTTTGCAAAAGTGCTTTAATTCGGATACATTCATATGTTTTCATGCATGGATTACTCATTTCAGGTCTTGCCCACAGCATCTCTATTGAATTCAGTTCAGGACTTTGACTAGGCCAGTCCAAGATGTTATTTTGTTTCTCCTCAGCCATTCAGATGTAGACTTACTTTTGTGTTTTGGATCATTGTCTGGCTGTACAACCCAATTACGCTTCAGTTTCAGCTCACAGACAGATGACCAGACACTCTCCTTAAGAATGCGCAAGTTTTCCAGGTCCTGAGGCTGCAAAGCAACCCCACACCATCACACTCCTACCTCCATGTTTGACTGTTGGTATGATTATGATGTTCTTACTGTGGAATGCTGCATTTGCTTTATGCCAGACATATTGGACCTGTGTTATCCAGAGAGTCCATCTTATGACTCATCTGTCCATAGAACATTATCCGAAAAGTCTTAGGGATCACCCAGGTGTATTTTTGCAAATGTGAGACGAGCAATGATGTTACTACTACTACTAATCATTTCTTTAGTGCTACTAGATGTACACAGTGCTGCACACTTTTATATGCGGGTTCTCTGCCTGTCCCTAGAGGGCTCACAATCTATGATTTTGTACCTGGGGCAATGGAGGGTTAAGTGACTTGCCCAAGGTCACAAGGAGCTACAGTGGGAATCAAACCCAGGCCACCAGGCACAAAGCCTACTGCACTAACCATTAGGCTACTCCTCCACAACTTCCTGGATAGCAGCATTTTCCACCTTGCTAATCTCCTATGAATTTTATTTTTGCCCAGTCTTTTTCTTATTATGGTGTCATGAACACTGCCTGTAGCTAAGGCTAGAGGGGCCTGCATTTCTTTGGATGTCCTTCCGGGATGTTTTATAATTTTCTAGATGAGTTGTTGCTGTGCTCTTGGAGTAATTTTGGCAGGCCAGCCACTCCTAGGAACAGTGGCGTACCTAGGGTAGTTGACACCCTGGGCTGGTCATTTTTAACACCCCCCCCCCCTCCAAAATCCAGTACTAGGCATACCGAGAATACAAAAGCAGTACGAGTCACACAAGGAAAAGGAAAGCATCTTAAACACTAGAGTGAGCACTAGAACATCAATTCACCTATTATAAAATGAAACCAGACAGAATAGTACAGATCATTGATCCTGCACAGTCAATGCCAACTGAAAGCCATGTCTTTTTCACAAACACAGATACACCCTAATCCACTATAGAATAAGTAATCAAACTTTCTATTTAGACAAAAATTAAACTGAACCCCCAAGATGCCAGACTCTGCATACAATGCAACACCACAGAAACAGAAAATGTCCCCTAGTACTGTGCAAAATATAAAGACAGCAGATGTAAATTTGAAAAAACTAACAAATACCAATCACCACTTTACAAATTAACAAATAGAAATAAAACAAATATAGAAAATAAAATAATACCATTTTATTGGACTAATACATTTAGCTTTCAGAGGCCAAAACCTCCTTCCTCAGGTCAGTACAGTATAGTGCTGTTACAGTATCCTATCCTGACCTGAGGAAGGGGGTTTTGTTCTCCGAAAGTTAGCCAAAATTAGTCCAATAAAAAGATTACCATATTTCCATGTTCTATTTATAAACATTTAACACAGCTACAATACTACTTTATCCTAAACCAAAAAAATAAAAAATATTTTATTTACAGTTTGTTGTCTCTAGTTTCTGCTTTCCTCATCTTCTTTTCACTGTCTTCCTTCCATCCAGCATCTGTCTTCGCTCTCTCTCTCTGCCATCCAATGTCTGCCCTCTATCTCTGCTCCTTCCATCCACCATCTGCCCCTGTCTGCCCTCTTTCTCTCCCCCCCTTCCATCCACTGTCTGCTCTTTCTTTCCCTTCCATCCACTGTATGCCCTTTCTCTCTGCCCCTTCGATCCACCATTTGCCCTCCTTCTCCCATCCATCCAGGGTCTACCCTCCCTCTCGCTGCCCCTTCCATCCAGGATCTGTCCCCTCTCTCTCTCTGCCCCCTCTTTTCGGCCCCCAGTTCCAGCCCCATTATCCCACCTGCCCCTAGTTTCAGCCCCAGCCACTTCTCCCTGTCCCCTTTTCAGCCCCCAGTTCCAGTACTAGCCCCCTTATCCCACCTACCCTCCTTTTCAGTCCCTAGTTCCAGTCCCCTTCATCCACATGCCTTGCATTAGGGCCCCCCTTTTCAGCTCCAGCCCAATTCTTTCACCTGCCTTCCTTTTCAGCCCTGGATCCATTCTCCCACCTGCCCCTGCCCCAGGCATGGCCCCATTCTCCCTCCTGCCCCCTTCTCAGACCCCAGTTCCAGCTCTGGGCCCCTGCTCCCATCTGAACCCCTCCCAACCCAGTCCCCACCTGCCTACCCTCAGCTCCATCAGCAGCTCTCTTCTCCCTGCTTCTTTTACACGCAGACGCAAGGCGCTGCGCTGCCGCTTCAGAGATTTTTTTTAAAGGCAGGGTGCCGGGTGGCAGAGAGAAGAGGGCTGTCGATGGAGCTGAGGGTAGGCAGGTGGGGACTGCTGCGCCAGCGACCTTTGGGTTGGAGCAGCGGGAGCTGAGCACCTCCCCTCGTGCTGACACCCGGGGCGGACCGCCCCCACTGCCCCGTTCTTGGTACGCCACTGCCTAGGAAGATTCACTACTGCTTCAAGTGTTCTTCATTTGGAAATAGTGACTCTCGCTGTAGTTCGGTGAAGTCTCAGAGCTTTATAAATAGCCTTGTAACTTTTTCCAGTAAGATATATTTCAACACCTTTTTTCTAATTTCTTCTGGAATTTCCTTTGATCGTGGCATAGTGATCTTGTAGAAACTTTGTGGTGTCTGCTTCACTCTCATGGTAAGGTTCAAGTGAGGTTTAGATTCAGTAGGGCTGGCTGGGTTCAATCAGCTAAATCTAATTATTAATTAAATTTGATAAGTTGGTTGATTGAGTAACTAAGGGGGCAGTTACTTTTTCACATGGGTGTTGAATAACTCTGTCCCTTAAATAAATTAAACAATAAAAACTGTCATATGTTGGAAAGGGGAGAGTTTTTGGGAAGGGACAGTTTGTTGGGGATGACATGATGGCAGGTGATGGGCTGAAGGGAAGAGAGATGGGAAAAGAAGAATAGTATCTGGGGCAGCAGAGGACAGATTTGGTTTAATGAATCACTCCAAGTGGCCTGAGCACCTTTATGATGACCAGTCTGCGTTGGAGTTTTGCACTCAGCTGATACAATCAGTATAGTAGTCTGCAGTAAGCATTTACCTGAATCTGGTGCAAGGGTTTTTCAGCTTAAGAGCAGCCAGTACAGTTGTTCCCTTCTTGGCAGTCTCAGCTGAGAAATCAGGGAGACACTGATAGGGCACTATTCAAAAGCACTCATGTGTCATGCATCACTCATTGCATAAATGCTTTCAATTTTGCTGCAGAACATATACATTTTAGTTCTAGGAGTTGCTATATGGCCAAAAAATGTGTGGCCGGAGTGGGGTGAAATTTAGAGCATTCTGAAGGCAGCAAAATTCAGTAGCTGTCCATATTTATACAGTTAATTTTATCCTCAGATATAACAGGTATAACTTTAAATTGATAAGCCCAGATGACTACAGTAGAGTCTGGCTTAGATGTTCTGGATTATGTGACATAACTCAGTGATGTCACAGCATTGTGTTTTGCTGCTGCTGGTGTTATTCCCAGATATTCAGTTCCGAGCCCAGTGGTGTTCCTGGGTCAGCTGCCTCCCGGGGCAGATCACTGCTGTGCACCCCCAGCGCATCGCACCCCCCCCCACCCCAGCGCATCACCTCTACCCCCCAATCACATTGCTCTTACCTCCTTGGGGTGCAGGGAGCAGTTACACAGCTATTGGCTCTGCCGTTTCCCTGCCCTGGAACAGGAATAAACGTCAGAGGGAGCAGGGAACCGGCAGAGTCGTCAGCCGCACGGCCGCTCCGTACACCCCCTTGCAGCATGCACTCAGGGCGGATTGCCCCCACGCCCTACCCTTGGTACGCTACTGGCCGAGCCATGTCCAGGCTTCGGCATTGAATAACCAGTTTATGTGGCGCTGGCTAACAAGTGGTTGCTTAAGTCGATATTCAATACTTAACCGTCCAGTGTAACCGCATAAGTGGGACAGCATAAAACACAGTCATATCTTTGTGGTAACCCATGACCGGTTAAGTTCTGAATATCGACTTAACCAGTCATCATGTGTTAGCTGGCGCCGAATAAACCAAATATTCAATCCTGAAGCCCAGACATGAGCCGGCATTGAATATCTGGGAATAACACCGGCAGCGGTCAGCGAAACGCTCCCTGCCAACAGTTGAGTATTAACCCCTTAATAGCGGTAGCTGGTGTTTCAGTCCAACCCTTAAGACGCATCTATGTAGCTGCTATTAGAAAAAAAAAAGATGCAATGAGGGACCAATGCAACTTCTGTTATGGAGGCTGAGTATTTTCTTTGGTTGGAAGCCCAGTTGTATTTGTTGAGGAAAGGTTTTCAGTAGTTGCATAAGGACACTTGGGTACTGTACTACCGGTTGTTCCTTGATGCGTTGTCTAATAAAAATATTATTTTTTAAAAATCCAGCTGACCGCACTGTTTAAATATTGGGAGAAAAGAAAATTAAGGTGTCTTAGACTTAAGATTCAGTTCAGAGAAGTTAGTCTTTATGGCTTTTACACTCTGAGCACAAATAGCTTATGTGTATGCAAGCACAACTACTCTTTCCATCTATTGGCATGTAGTTGCTGGTTAGGGATGTTTCTCTGCTACTGGGACCTCTGCCATTAGGATCCCTCTGTTTTTCTGATGTATATTTGCCCTTGTTTGTGCAGTGAGTTTGGTTTGGTTTTATGGTTTTACTAGTAAAAAAGGCCCGTTTCTGGAACCAGAGCCGTGCCTAGGGTCTCTGGTGCCCCCCTGCAGACTATCGGTTGCCCCCCCCCCCCATCCAGCAGAGCAGGAACAGAAGGGAGCAGGCAAGTAAGCCGGACCTCAGGAAAAAATAGCACTGTATGTATCCCTCATTGATAAGTCTCTGACTCTAAAGTTTAGCAATTTCATTAAAGCAAAATGTATTTTCACATATCACATCCTATCCAAGGAGAATGTTTTATATATGTCACCCGTCTGTGGTAAAATTTCACACAGTATCAAAATACCTCTAATATGTAGCAGTGGCGTAGCCAGACTGCCAATTTTGGATGGGCCTGAACCCAAAGTGGGTGGGCACAAAATTTTCTCTCTACCCCCCTCCCCCAGCAAAATTTAGTCACGCTAATCAGATGCATTTGTCACACAGGGTAAAGTGCTGCTTTTTAGTGCATCAGATTTCAGAAAATTTATTTAATAGCCTAACACCCTTTTCAATGAGCTTTCAGAGGCCAAAACCTCCTGCCTCAGGTTAGTATAATGCTGTTACGGTATCCTCGCCTGACCTAAGGAAGGAAGTATTGGTCTCTGAAACTTCATTAACACAGGTACCATATTACTTTATCCTAAATTAAAAATAAAATTATTTTCTTTACCTTTCTTGTATGGCCATTTACTTTTTCTCATTGTGTCGCTCCCAGTCTCTAGATTCTGCTTTCCTTCGTTTCCGCTTAACTCTTCTGCCACGGTTTCCTGGCCATTTCTTATTTTTCTCTCCTTTTTCTTTGCTTTCTTCAATATTTTTCTGCCTCTCTCTCTCTGTCCTGATTTAATTCATTCTTACTATCCATTCTTTAATTTCCTTCATCTACTTATGGCTTTTCATCTTTTTCTCACCCTTGTTCTCCCCATGCCCCTTCCTCTTATTCTCCAGTCTTTCACTACTCTCCTTTTCCATCCAGCAGCTCTCTTCTTTCTCTCCCCATCCTTCCAGTCTCCCCTCTCTCTCCCCATCCTTCCAGTAGTCTCCCCTCTTTCTTTCTGCATCCTTCCGTCCAGTGTCCCCTCTTTCTCCCTACCCTTCCATCCAGCGTCTTCCCTCTTTCTCTCCCCATCCTTCCATCCATCTATCCTCTCTCCTGATCCTTCCATCTAATGTCTCTCTCCCTCTTTCTAACCAGTGTCTCTGTATCACTCTACCCTTTTCTGTTCAGTGTCCCTTCTCTCTCCACATCCTTCCATCTGTTTTCTATCTTTTCTCCCCATCCTTCCATGTTTTCCCTCTTTCTCCCCATCCTTCCATGTTTTCCCTCATTCTCACCATCCTTCCATGTTTTCCCTCATTCTCTGCCATCCTTCCATCTGTTTTCCCTCTTTCTCCCCATCCTTCCATGTTTTCCCTCATTCTCTGCCATCCTTCCATCTGTTTTCCCTCTTTTCTCCCCATCCTTCCATGTTTTCCCTCTTTCTCCCCATCCTTCCATGTTTTCCCTCATATCTGTCATCCTTCCATCTATTTTCCCTCTTTTCTCCCCATCCTTCCATGTTTTCCCTCTGTCTCCCCATCCTTCCATCTGTTTTCCCTCTTTTCTCCCCATCCTTCCATGTTTTCCCTCTGTCTCCCCATCCTTCCATCTGTTTTCCCTCTTTTTCTCCCCATCTTTCCATGTTTTCCCTCATTGTCTGCCATCCTTCCATCTGTTTTCCCTCTTTTCTCCCCATCCTTCCATGTTTTCCCTCTGTCTCCCCATCCTTCCATCTGTTTTCCCTCTATTTCTCCCCATCCTTCCATGTTTTCCTTCGACGAGGCCCGCCCTGCATGCCAGCGCCAGCCCCCATTGCCGGCCACTGCTGCTTTTCCTGTTGAGCAGCAGGGCCGGCGCTACAAAAAGAAGAAGCGCTAACGGCGCTAAGGACAAGAAATGTTTAAAAAAAAAAAAAAAAAAGCGCGGCACCGGCAGGCACTGTCTCGGCAGCCTTTAGGCATTGGCTGCTGGCTCGCAGGCTCCTCCCGCAGACGGGAGGAGCCTGCGAGCCAGCAGCCAATGCCTCAGCAGCCAATGCCTCAAGGCTGCCGAGACAGTGCCTGCCGGTGCCGCGCTTTTTTTTTTAAAACATTTCTTGTCCTTAGCGCCGTTAGCGCTTCTTCTTTTTGTAGCGCCGGCCCTGCTGCTCAACAGGAAAAGCAGCAGTGGCCGGCAATGGGTGCTGGCGCTGGCGCTGGGCGGGCCTGGGCTGAAATTGGGTGGGCCTGGGCCCACCCAGGCCCACCTGTAGCTACGCCCCTGATATGTAGTCGTGCCAGCCGAGGAACCTAATTGTGCTCAGCTCACAAGAGACAGAGTGAACATAAAATAAAACTTGATCCTTAAAAGATAATATCGGATGAATGCATGAAGGTGAATATGAATTCCTGTGAATGGAATCAATTTGATTTACAATAAATCCAGATACTACTCCCTCATATATATAACAAAAAATAATTTAAGTGGAATGGAAATATTTGACTGTACTGGTAAACAGAAAGAAATACTCTATTGCATTCTAATCTCCTTTGCACCAAAGGATATAATTCAGATCAAACATTTATCTCTGATCAACTATCTCAGATCAAATATTTATTTCAGATCAAATATTAAGGTTTCCTTGCTTACAGTCACTTAAATCTACCTAGCCTTTATATAGCTTATAGGATTTAAACACTCTTAAACTGAAATTCACCCTTTTCTATTCTTCATAAACTTCAAGTAATCCTGAAATATTCAGATCCTTTTCTCACTAGAGAAACTTCAATCGCCACCAATCTCTTTTCACTTATATTTTCTCATTTACCACAATCAGGCACTCTTTTATAACTTCAGTCAACAAACACAGGAAGTCACAGCTGGTTGTCTCTCTTGGCAAAGGACAGCTCTCACTCTGTTCACTTCCCTGGCAGATTTCTTAACAGAAGCTGATCATCCAATCAGAGAGCTCTATTTGAATGCAGATTAACATACAGACACTCATGGGAATGTTTAGTGAAAAACACCGGACTAATTTGCATATGATTTAAACAAATCTGAGCATATGACAACCAAGTACAGACTCCCAGCACCTGAATTCTGCAATTAGATTTAAGGCAAATACTTTTAAAACTTATTTTTAGCACTTTTAAAATTTCAGGTTCTCTTTAATTTGAATGCTGTTTCAAGCTCTGAAACTCACCCTGACTGAGGAACTAGCCCCAAACCGAAGCATAAATAGCAATCTGGTTGTATTCTCACGTAACTTGAAGAGCGTGCCTGCCTCAATTAATACTGCTCCTTTGCATGAAAAGGGGAGGGCAGCGGAGATAGGAGAATCACAAGTTCAGGTGAAAGATTTTGCAAGTGAGCGCTTACCGCATCAGCACGGCCCTGTCTGGAATGAATGAAATGGGCGCTAGCAAGGTTTTCTTGGGAGTGTGTATGTTTGAGAGAGAGAGGCAGAGTGAATGTGTGGGTGTGTGACAGTGTGTGTGTGAGAATGAGAGTGTGTGACAGGGCCCCCTCCCCTGTTCCTAATGCCCCTCACCCCGTTCCCTCCCCTCCTTTTCCTCCTCCTTCCCACACTTTGGGTTCCTTAAGGCTTTCAAAAGTCTATGTACCCCCGTGGCCCTAACGCCCAGTATCCGGATACCCCACCGCTTTCCTCCTCACCCCTCCCCCAAGATATAATACTTTCACGTCCTTCATTTTTTAAAAAAGTGTCCTATCTACCCTGTGTACAAATGTCTGGCATTCAGATTGTGTTCCTCTCGTAAATTTTCATTTCTTTCATTCATTCATTCATTCAGAACTTGCCCCCCCTGAACACTTTTGGTTCCTTCAGTCTTTTAAAACTCTCCTATGTACCCTGTGTGCTAATGGCCAGCATTGAGATTGTTTTCCTGTCCCAAATTTGCATGTCTTTCAGGCCCAGATGCATCAACCAAACGTTAAAAAATAAGAATCGTAAAAGTGCTTAACGATTTTAAAAAAACGAGGCATGCACTACAAAAACACTCCAGAAATGTTCGGATCGGTATTGCAAAGTAGGATGTATCACAGAATCGTTAAACCCGTCGTTAATCAGCGCCTAAAGCATGTGCAGAGCAGCCCAAGCGTTATGCTGGCTGCTCTGCGCATGCCACAAAGGCCCAGCTGTCAAAACAAAAAACCCCCCCCCACAAACATGTGTGTTTCGGGAGGGGGCAAAGGCACTCGTCATGAGCGTCCTGTATGGACGCCTTGCCCCCCCCCCGCTGCTCCCCGCTTCCCCCCCCCCCCCCCGCACGAAAAATTTCCAATTTTAGCAGCCCCGGGCCGGCCCTCCTCCCTTCCTGTATTCTCCCACACTAGCTCCACCTCCTGCCATGCTCCGGTCCCGTGCCCCGCCCCCGCCACCCCCCCTTTGGTCATGGCTGCCGCTCCCCTCGTCCAACGACCCCCCCCTTTGCCTTACCGGCCCGTGCAGCGCCTCTCACCTCTGCTGCACGGGCAAGAACAGCTGATCGGCGAGTCAGAAGGCCTCCACAGACGTCCCTTCTTTCTTCCTGGGCCCGCCCTCCTTCTAGCAGACAGACAGCCCTAACGAGAGGTACAGACTCTCGTTAGATTTCACGGTGTTCTCCTGCATTAAACGAATCGGAAAAGGTTTGTGCATGTCATTTCAATGGGATTTGTAGTTTTCGTTAGCTGCTACTGTCGTCGGAAAATAGGCTTTAGTGCATGGAATGGATAGGAAATTCTTCCTTGAGGGCTCATTTAACGATGAAAAACGTTTAGTGCATCTGGGCCTCAGTCATTCGCAACTCCTCCTCCCCCCCTTCTCCACTTTAACACTTTCGTTTCCTTCGGTCTTTTAAAACTCTCCTATCTACCCTGTGTCTGTCCTAATGGCAAGCATTCAGATTGTTTTCCTTTCCCAAATGTTCATGTCTTTCAGTCGTTCAGAACTCCCCCCTCCCCCCATTTAACACTTTCGGTTCCTTCAGTCTTTTAAAACTCTCCTATCAACCCTGTGTCCTAATGGCCAGCACTCAGATTGTTTTGCTTTGCCAAATTGTCTGTCACTGATGTCACTGAGGTCAGTGCTGCCTGCCTAGCAGACCACTTCCGGCAGGCACGGTCCCAGGCACCTCCTGTTGGAGGTGAGAATTATTATATAGGATATGTCTTAGTAATTTTATAAACCATTTCAAGCATCTTGATTAGCTCAGGAAGGTGGTATAGGAATATTATAAACAAATTATTGAATAAGTGCATTCCTTTGACTTACATATGAACACTAAGGACTCCTGTTCTCTCTGAACTCCAGCTAAAATGGTTGCAAAATGGTTGTGGTTTTAGGGTAATATAGAAGCTGGAAAATACCATAGGAACAAACACCTAAGGGGTGCATTCACCTCCTCCCCTACTTCTGTCTCAGGCATTGATCTTAGTTTTGCATTTAATTTTGCCTCGTATCTAGATGTCACTTCTTCTTCCCCTCTGTCATTATCCATTCTTCAATCTCCTTATTTTTAACTCTCATCTACCAGCTTTCCATCTCCCATCCCATCTCCAGCCCACCCATTTCCCCTCTGTTCTCCATCCTTCATCAAACTATTTTCCCTTCGACTATGCCCCTCTGTCAATCATGATCTTTAATGTAATACCACTTGTATCTTTCACTCTGGAATTGGCGATTGCCATGACGGAACAATGTAAGCCACATTGAGCCTGCAAATAGGTGGGAAAATAGGGGATACAAATGCAATAAATAAATAAACTGTTTGCTGGAGGATGTGGTAACAGTGGTCAGCGTATCTGGGTTTAAAAAACATTTGGACAAGTTCCTGAAGGAAAAGTCCATAGTCTGCTATTGAGACAGAATGGGGAAGCAACTGCTTGCCCTGGAATTTGTAGCATGGAGTGTTGCCACAATTTGAGTTTCTGCCAGGTACTTGTGAGGCACCGAAAGCTAAATGTGAAAGATCAGTGCCAAACAGACATAGGGCAGGAGGTGACAAAAGAAAATGAAAATGGAAATGAAGCCCTGGAAACAGAGTTAAGAGTCTAGACAGAGGAAAGCAGAACCAAAGATTGGGAACAAGATGATTGGAATAATAAAATCACAAGACTACAAAGGTAGGAAAATGATTTAGTTTCAGTTTACTGATCGAATTATGTGTGTGTTGAGAATTTGTATGTGTTGGTTTTATTTTGCACAGTACAGGAGGACACACGTTTCTTTGTTTCTCTGGTATTGCACAACATGCAGAGTCCTGTATTTCTGCTTTCGGTTTGTGTCTGCATGTTTTTTTGCAGTTCCATATTTTGTATCAGGTGAGAGTCATGTTCTGTACTTGCAGCTTAGGTAAATGATTCTGTTGGTATGTGGTGTAGCATATTTAAATAAAATAAACCACTTCTGAAGGTTACAGGTATGGGTGGGGATAGAATGGATCTTAGCAGGGACAGCCGGGTGTGGGTTAGATTACGGTGGTGTGCCTCGACAATGTTTGCACCTTGTAAGTGTGCCACGAGATGAAAAAGGTTGAAAATAACTGGTCTAGTGGTCCCTGGGTAGGAGTGATCCCCAGGAGTGCCATTTTGAAAGGCAGTGCCAGGAGGGCAGGAGTGAATGGTCCTGCCCAGGGACCACTAGACCACCAGAACATACAGGTGTAGCATGGGGGTGGAGTGGGAGAATTATGGTGGTTGGAGGCTTCATGGGAGGTGAGTACATTGATCAGGAAGATGGGGGGCTTGTTGGGGGGGGGTGCTTTATAGGGGAGTTGGGACTTTGATAGTGGAGTGGGGGGGCTTAATTAGGGGAGTGCTTTCATTGGGGGGTGGTGTTTGTTTGGGAGGGATCCAGAATCCGCACTGCGGCCCTTTTAAACTCTAGCCAGAAGTATTGGGCGGAGACTTTGTGTCTTCATGCTCATGGCACGATCAAATAATTCCCAGCTTTTGGCAACTTAAATATCACCGCGGTAAAATAGATCAAGCTGTGTTGGGGCCCTTGATGTAACATTAAAGGGAAAGTAAAACCCTATGCAGCTTGAAAACTTCCACCCTTAGACCCCCTTTTACTAAGGCGTGGTCACGTTTTAAGCATGCACTAAAATTGGGCGCACGCTAAACATTAGAGATGCCCATAGGAATGCATTGGCGTCTCTAACGTTTAGCGTGCGCCCAATTTTAGCGCGCACTAAAAACATGAGCACGCCTTAGTAAAAGACCCCCTCAATGTGCTCCTATTTCACAAAGCTTCTGATTCTGGGCCCCTTGTTTTCTGGGGCCTCTACATTGGAGGTTGCTTGGATGGATTATGTGTTAATGGTGTCTTTAGTTTTGAAAATGTGAAAGACTGAAAAGTAGATAGCGTTAGAGGCAAAAATACATTTTTAGGTGTATTAGAAACAAGAAGCCGGTAAAAGAATCAGTTGCACTGCTAGATGACCGAGGGGTAAAAAGGGCACAAAGGGAAGACAAGGCCATAGCAGAGAGATTAAATTAATTCTTTGCTTCCATCTTCACCAAAGAAGATGTGGGAGAGATACCGGTGCCAGAAATGATATTCAATGCTGATGAGTCAGAGAAACAGAAACAAATCTAATGGAGCAAATTGACAGACTGATGCATGTGGGAAAGAGGAACCCAAACTATAGCTATCTGATGCAAGGCTTCACATTAGGAGTCACCACCAGGAAAAGGATCTAGGGGCCCTGTTTACTAAGCCACACTGTAGGCACGCTAGTGTTTTTAGCGCATGCTAAAAGTTAGTCATGCTAACGCTAGAGACACCCATATGGGTGTCTTTTGCGTTAGCGTGAGCTAAAAATGCTAGCACACCTTAGTAAACAGGGTCCTAGGTGTCATTGTTGATGATACATTGAAACCCTGTGCTCAGTGTACATCAGCGGCTAAGAAAGCAAATAGAATGATAGGAATTATTAGGAAAGGAATGGATAAAAAGAGTGGGAATATTATAATGCCCTTGTATTGCTCCATGGTGTGACCACACCTCAAATACTGTGTGCAGTTCTGGTTACTGTATCTCAAAAAAGATATATCAGAATCAGAAAAGTTACAGAGAAGGGTGATGAAAATGGGGGATGGGATGACTACCCTATGAGGAAAGGCTAAGCGGTTAGGGCTCCTCATCATGTAGAAGAGACGGCTGAGGGCAGATATGATAGAGGTCTATAAAATACTGAGTGGAGTGGAATGGGTAGATGTGAATTACTTGTTTACTCTTTCCAAAAATAGTAGGACTAGGGGGCATGCAATGAAGCTGCTAAGCAGAAAATTTAAAACAAACTGGAGAAAATATTTCTTCACTCAACGTGTAATTAAACTGTGGAATTCGTTGCTAAAAAAAATGTGGTAAAGCAGTTAGCTTAGCAGTGTTTAAAAAAAGGTTTGGATAATTTTCTAAAAGAAAAGTCCATAAACTTCTATTAAGATGAACTTGGGAAAATCCACTGCTTATTTCTAGGATAAGCAGCATAAAATCTGTTTTACTGTTTTGGGATCTTGCCAGGTATTTGTGCCCTGGATTGGCACTGTTGGGAAACAGGATACTTGGCTTGATGGACCTTCAGTCTGTCCCAGTAAGGCAATGCTTGAAGTAAATTTTATTAGATTTTTAAGGGTAACAAACATCCAAATACAATACAGAATAACAATGTTTAATAACTTCCATTCCATAAGAGAAACTATATGATAATAGACAGTTCTTATAGAACAATAAGACATATAACTGGATAAAAATTGAATAATGTTACAGTAGTTCAAAAGTTTGAATTGAATGAATACACAATCTCAACAGATGAAATACAGATGAAATTGATATGCACTTTAATGGAAATTATATGAATATGAATAGTTGATTAAAAAAAAAGAGAAGTGGAAAAAAAGGGACTTAGATATGCTCAGGTTGAAAGTTAGTTGGATTTGACTCCATAAATTGTTGTAAAGCTAACCAAATTTAACCAAATACTGAAAATTACTAGTATTGGCTGTACAATATCTGTGAATTTGTAAGACATTATTCCACCAAAAATATATATTAAGTTGTGAATTATCCTTCCAATTGGATAGTTTGTATTTAAGGGTAATTGCTATCAATGTGTCAAAAAGTATAGATTTGTGAACATCTAAAGAATGATCTAATGTCAATGAACCAAAGATAATCTTTTTGGAAGTCATATTTTCAGTAAAGTTGAATATGGATGAAATAATTTGCCATATTTTGGTCCAAAATAAATTGGTACAATGGCATTTGAAGATTAAATGGAGAAGAGTACATTGATGTTCATTACATGACCAACATAAGTTATCTTTTGACAGACCTGCAACCTTCATTTTTGGAGGAGTCCATAAGATTCTATGATGTAGAAAAAAAAAAGAGATTGAAGGAAGGTTGATGAAATGGGTTTACTTGCTTTAGCCCAAAAGTACTCCATTGATGATTAGTAAGAGAACAATGTAGATCAGATTCCCATACTGACCAAAGACTTTTCTTTTCTTTAAAGGTTGATTTAATTAAAATTTTTTGAGATGTGACATGTCCTTTGTGGTGAACTGAGATGATAATATGAAATAGGGAGGGTTGACGTGTACATTGTGAGTTTGGATAATGATTGGATGTCATAAAATGTTGTAACTGTATCCAACGAAATTGACGATTTGAATACAATCCAAATTGTGTTTGTAGCATTGAGAAAGATTTCAATCTATTATCAATCTTGATTTGATCAAGGGATCAGATTCCTTTATTAAACCATTCTTTCCAGAGTATCAGTTTATTATGAATTAAAATAGTTGAATTGTTCCAGATCATTGAATGAATGTTGAAATCATATCGAATTTCCATTACTTTCTCTAACTGTAAAAGACAAGTAAAGGAAGAAGAGATTATGATATTACCCTTCAGAGTATCTAATACACTAAGAGGTATATGGAGATGGAGATAAAATGGTTTCCAAAGTTCCTTTTCTAGTATAGCAATGCTTATGTTCTTACGTAAAACAAGTGATGTCATAATTCCTCTGTATCACTCCATAGTGTAACCGAACTTTGAGTATGCAAGCAATTCTTGCCACTGTATCTCAAAAAGATACAAAGAAAGGTGACCAAAATGGAACGATTCTCATATAAGGAAAGGCTAAAGATGTTAGGGCATTTCATCTTGGAGAAGAGACACCTGAGAGGTGATATGATAGAGGTCTATAAAATGCTGAGTTGAGTGGAACTGGTAAATATGAATTGATATTTACTATGCTCAGTGTGTGGCAGTGGCCAAAAAAGCAAACAGAATATTAGACGTTATTAGGAAAGGAGTAGAGATTCAAACTGAGAATATCATAGTGCCTTTGTATTCCTCAGTGGTGAGACTGTACCTTGACTATTCTGTAAATTATGGTAAACACATGTAAAAAAAGATATAGTAGAAATAGAAAAAGTACATAGAAGGGTGAACAAAATAGTTAAGGCTATATTGTAACTCATGTGAGGAAAGGCTAAAGAGGTTAGATTGGAGACGAGATGACGGAAGAAAAATATTATATTCTGTAAAACCCACCTCCCCCTGTTTTCTATTTCTGTTGATGGCTCTCTCATTCTCCCTGTCTCCTCAGCTCGAAACCTTGGGGTCATCTTTGACTCTTCTCTCTCCTTCACTGCTCATATCCAGCAGATCGCCAAGACCTGTCGTTTCTTTCTTTACAACATCCGTAAAATCCGTCCCTTTCTTTCCGAGCACTCTACCAAAACCCTCATCCACACCCTTGTCACCTCTCGTTTAGACTACTGCAATCTGCTTCTTGCTGGCCTCCCACTTAGAGGGGCATAATAGAAGGAAAATGTCTATCTCCATGGGCGTTTATCTCCGAGAACGGGTCCGTGAAGGGGCGGACCAAACCGTATTTTCGAAAAACATGGACGTTTATCTTTTTTTGAGCTGGGCGTTTTTGTTTTTTCAGCGATAATGGAAACCGAAAGCGCCCAGCTCAAAAACGAATAAATCCAAGGCATTTGTTCATGGGAGGGGCCAGGATTCGTAGTGCACTAGTCCCCCTCACATGCCAGGACACCAACCGGGCACCCTAGGGGGCACTTTAAAAAAAAATAAAAAACAAGGTAAAACAGCTCCCAGGTGCATAGCACCCTTCCCTTGGGTGTTGAGCCCCCCAAATCCCCCTCAAAACCCACTGCCCACAAGTCTACACCATTACTATAGCCCTAAGGGGTGAAGGGTGGCACCTACATGTGGGTACAGTGGGTTTGGGGGGCGGTTTGGAGGGCTCCCATTTACCAGCACAAGTGTAACAGGTGTGGGGGGATGGGCCCGGGTCCACCTGCCTGAAGTCCACTGCACCCCCTAATAACTGCTCCAGTGACCTGCATACTGCTGCCAGGGAGGTGGGTATGACATTTGAGGGTGAAAATAAAAAGTTGTGAAACGGCATATTTTGTGGTGGGAGGGGGTTTGTGACCACTGGGAGAGTCAGGGGAGGTCATCCCCGATTCCCTCCAGTGGTCATCTGGTCATTTAGGGCACTTTTTGGGGCCTTATTCGTGGAAAAACAGGGTCCAGGAAAAGTGCCCTAAATTCTCGCTAAAAACGCACATTTTTTTCCATTATTGGCGAAAGGCGCCCATCTCTGATCGCCCGATAACCACCCCCCAGTTCTGCCTTTACCACGCCTTCGACATGCCCCCATCAACTTTGTCCGCATCCGCGACGGAGTGCAGTTGAAAACGTCCAAATTCGGCTTTCGATTATACCGCTTTATTTGTTTTTGTGAGATAAACGTCTATCTCCTGATTTGGGTCACAATATAGGTGTTTTTCTATTTCGATTATAAGCTGGTTAGTCACCTCTCCCCTCTCCAATCGGTTCAAAACTCTGCTGCCCGTCTCGTCTTCCGCCAGGGTCGCTTTATTCATACTACCCCTCTCCTCAAGTCGCTTCACTGGCTCCCTATCCGTTTTCACATCCTGTTCAAACTTCTTCTACTAACCTATAAATGTACTCACTCTGCTGCTCCCCAGTATCTCTCCACACTCGTCCTTCCCTACACCCCTTCCCGTGCACTCCGCTCCATGGATAAATCCTTCTTATCTGTTCCTTTCTCCACTACTGCCAACTCCAGACTTCGCGCCTTCTGTCTCGCTGCACCCTACGCCTGGAATAATCTTCCTGAGCCCATACATCTTGCCCCATCCTTGGCCACATTTAAATCTAGATTGAAAGCCCACCTCTTTAACATTGCTTTTGACTCGTAACCACTCGCCTCCACCTACCCTCCTCTCCTTCTTCCTGTACACATTAATTGATTTGATTTTGCTTACTTTATTTTTTGTCTATTAGATTGTAAGCTCTTGGAGCAGGGACTGTCTTTCTTCTATGTTTGTGCAGCGCTGCGTACGCCTTGTAGCGCTATAAAAATGCTAAATAGTAGTAGTAGTAGTAGTAGTGCAGTGGAACAGTAACCCCAAATCAATTGATTACTCTTTCCAAAAGTAGAAAGACTAAGGATCACTCCATGAATGTACATAGTACTACATTTAAAACCAATAGGAGAAAATATTTTTTTTTACTAAATGCATAGTTAAGCTCTGGAACTCATGGCTGGAGGATGCAGTAAAAGCAGTTAATATAGCTGTGTTGGTTTTTTTTAAAAGTTTGGACAAATTCCTGGAGGTAAATACTATAAATTGTTATTAATAAAGACCTGGGATTACTTCTCCACTCCAAAAGCAGCATAGCTGGGTTTAAAAAAGGTTAGGACAAATTTCTGAAGGAAAAGTCCATAAACTGTTATTACGGTAGATCTGGGGAAAGCCACTGCTTATCCCTGAGGATACATAGAGGGGCATAATCGAACGCAAACGCCCATGTGTAAGAACGTCCATCTCCGAGAACGGGTCCGTGAAGGGGTGGGCCGAATCGTATTTTTGAAAAAGAGGGACGTTTATCTTTAGTTTCGTAAATACGGTTTGTGCCAGGCAAATGCATTGGATGTGGGCGTTTGTTTGAGCTGGGCATTTTCATTTTTCAGCGATAATCGAAACCAAAGCGTCCCAGCTCAAAAATAACCAAATCCAAGGCTTTGGGTCTTGGGAGGGGCCAGGATTCGTGGTGCACTGGTCCCCCTCACATGCCAGGACACCAACCGGGCACCCTAGGGGGCACTTTTAAAAAATAGGAATAAACATTAAATTACCTCCCAGGTCCATAGCTCCTTTACCTTGGATGCTGAGACCCCCAAATCCCCCCCAAAACCCACTCCCCACAACTCAACACCATTACCATAGCACTTAATGGTGAAGGGGGGCACCTACATGTGGGTACAGTGGGTTTTGGGGGGGCTTAGAGGGCTCCCATTTACCACCACAAGTGGTACAGGTAGGGGGGGATGGGCCTGGGTCTGCCTGCCTGAAGTGCACTGCATTACCCACTAAAACTGCTCCAGGGACAGTACTTGTTGCTGCTGTATAACCTTGGCACAGCAGTTCACACAGTAAGACTAATCTTGCTGAAAACGTCCTTTATTTCAATAACCGCGTTTACTCACAGTTAACTGCAGATCAGAGGTTGTGCCTCACTGGCAACGAGTCTCCCCGGTACTAAGATTAGCAGTAGCTCAGAGGTGGCAGAATGATGTACAATGCCCTCTTTCAGCAACATTCAAGGTAAGAACTAAGTTCTGTAACGTGGCTAACACACGAAAGGGATCTAAAACGGACTTACAAAAAATGGCCACTACCTCGTGGACTACCGGAAACAAAACAGGGCACACTCTGACCCAGTAGGCAGGGAGAAAAGCACCATGGGAGAAGAGCCTACCAACTACCAACATCGTGAGACTGTAACACAAGCTAGTGAAATCACGGAGCCCAATACCCTACACCCACCACAATGCAATGCTGCTGTGACCCTGCAGTGCACCCGAGAGCCACATCTGACCCAGGGAAAGGCTGTGAGAGGATCGAACACATTCTGCTGTCACGGAGGTGGGTACGGAATTTGAGGGTGGCATAGAGGCTGGGAAATAAGGTTTTTGCAAGTAGGTTTTTTTTGGTGGGAGGGGGTTAGTGACCACTGGGGGAGTCAGGGGAGGTGATTCCCGATTCCCTTCAGTGGTCATCTGGTCATTTAGGGCACTTTTTTGGGACCTGTTCGTGAGAAAAAAGTGTCCAAAAAAAGTGTCCTAAATTCTCGCTAAAAACGCCTTTCTTTTTTCCATTATCGGCTGAGCGCGCCCATCTCTGCTCGGCTGATAACCACGTCCCAGTCCCACCTTCACCACGCCTCCGACACGCCCCCGTCAACTTTATTCGTTTCTGCAAAGTTGAAGACGACCAAAATCGGCTTTCGATTATACTGATTTGGCTGCCCACGGGAAACGGACGCCCATCTCCCGAACATGGGCGTTTTTCTCCTTTCGAAAATAAGCAGGATAGCATAGAAATTATCTACTTTCTGGGATCCTGCCAGGTACTTACAACATACATGATACTGGATTTGGGCCTTTGGCCTGACCCAATATAGCAATTCTTATGAAGAATCTCTGTTTCACCCTGTGTGCTTGTTTCCTGGTCCTGTGAATTGTAAGTGAAAGAAACAGCTTAAAGATGCCTAAAGAGCCGCACCTCGCTCTTAGTCACACATTGATTGACACCAGCATTAGAGAGTATACATTATTATTAACCTCTGCAGAGTGGGTGTTACCCGTTTTGCTGCCCTGTGCAAATGATTAGTTTGCTTTCTCACCCTTTTCCCCCCTCTATACTCTTTTAGCATTTTTCCCTCCCCTTGGATTCTTATTTCCAATTCGTTCTTTTCTTTCCTATATTGAATTGCAGTCCCTTTCAAATTTTTCTACTATTTCTAGTTTGTTCATCGCTTTGATTCCTGTTCTGAAAGGTGGCATATTAATCATAAACATACATAAAAACTTTCTAACAGCACCTATATGAGCTTCTCTTTTTTTTTTTATCAGCAATAGGCGTGATTTTCAGAATGCCAGAGCTGCTTTACTTTAGTCATATATCCAGCAATGTTGGCTGATTTAAATGGTGCTGCTGATTATACATATAATTGGCGAGCATGCCGCTGTTCCTATATGTAACTGCTATTTTGCTGGCGTAGCTTATTCATGGCAGGTATGAGCAGAATGGCTGAATTTTGCCACTCTGCATATAACTTTGACGCTTATCTCCTTGTGTGTGCATAGGTTTTATATATGTAACACATGATGGCGTGTTCTATGCAATAAATTATGTGTAGAACCATTAAAGCATGTTTTTTTTACAAAACAGACATGTGGTTGCGATTGGTACCAGCTGCTTAATTTATTTTTAAAATACTGGACCAAAAACTTTATGAGAGTCTGAACACTGCCTACATTTGGTCAGTACAGAACAGCTAAAATGTGAATTTGGGACCCTCATTTCCTGTATTGTGAGTTGGCTGTTCTGGGAGTATCTAATGGACTGCTCCTGTGGAAAATAATGTATATACATTCTTTAAGGCTTTTATTTTTCTTTTAATCATAAATAGTTTGTATCCAGTACAAAAGCCTAGGGCTGGTGGGTATGACCTACATAGAAGAGAATTCATTATGCTCTAGAAAAAAAAAATCAAATCAATGAACAACATTCAGCTGTTATCAACATGAAAGTTCTGTATTGGGAGACACATCCAGGTGAGTGACTTTTGAACTAGGCGGCATGATCTTTTACACTGAGTTTAATTATTATTTCAAAATTCATATATGCTGCTCTATCTACCAATCTGGGCAGCTTACAAAATGCACACATAATAATTACACAAACATCATAAGTTATCACAGCCTTAAAACAAAAATAAACTAAAAATCACTGACCATCTCTATTTAATCAGAAAATGTTAATTGAAAAAGATATGCTTTCAGGTGTTTCTGAAAGGTCAACGAGGAAGAAATAGAGCAAAGTTCAACTAGTAATGTATTCCAAAGAACTGGTCTGGATACCATAAACAGTGTTTCCCGATATATATCCGGTCGTATTTGTTTAAATGATGGTGCATCCAACACCCCCTTAGCTGAATATAAATTACGCATAGGGGTACGAATCTTCAAAGTAGCTGCAATACATGCAGATGTCTTATCATGTAGTGCTTTAAAGACTAATAAAAAGGTCTTTAATTGGATTCTTCATTTAATTGGCAGCCAATGTAATTTAATGAAAGATCAAATAATACACTCAGATCGGAAAACACTGCAGTTTAACTTCACTGTGGCATTTTGTGCAACTTGCAATGCACGTAGAGGTGAAAATAGTAACCCTAATAACAAAGAATTATAGTAATCAAAGGGGCCCTTTTACTAAACCATTGTAGGATCTACACCCATACAGCGTGCACCCAAATGAGACTACCACCGGGCCAGCGTGCCCCCCCTGACGGTAATTTCAGATTTGGCGCATACCCATAATGCCTGGATGATTTATTTATTTATTTCCTCCCATGCACGCTGTTTATGGCTGTAATCGGCAGTTGGCATGCGCCAACCGGTTACCGTGCGTGTAGCATGTGAGCCCTTACTGCTAGATCAATGATTGGCGTTAAGGGCTCAGGCCGGTTTTAGATGCTTGCTGGTTTCAGTTTTACTGCAAGCTCTTTTCCTGTCCCATTAAAAAAAAGCCCTTTTTGCAGATGCGGTAAAAACTGGCCCGGCGCATGCCCAAAACATGTGCCTGCCTTCTGGAAGCCACTTTTTACATTGGTTTAGTAAAAGGGCCCCAAAGTTAGAGAAAATAAAGACTTTAACTACTGTTGTGAAGTTTTTTACACTTAAATGTTCTCCCAGAGGATGTAACAGTTTTAATTTAAAAAAAACATTCTGCTCACAAGATTCTTAAGATGATGACTTAAAGATGAGTCAATGATAATATCCAAATATGTGATTTCCTTTAACACTGGGATTATCAAACTCCTCAAAATGAAAAATAGATAGAAAGCTGGTGTCATCCAAATTAGATTAAAAAAAAGATCTGTGTTTTAGCTACATTTAAGCTTAACTCGTTCGCTGTCAGCCAAGACTTAATTGTAGTCAGACGTGGAGGGGCATTTTCAAAAGAGCGTGCACGTTAGAATTGGGACATTCTGCTCGTAAAGTCTACAAAAAAGTCCACCTCACAGCCATTTTCAAAGAGGAAATACATCAGGGTTCCCTGTTCAAAAATTCGTGAGAATGTCCAAAATGAAAAGCCAGATTTCAAACTGAAATGTCCAAATTATGAATGTCAAAAATCAAGGGACAAGGACGTCTATCTGACAACATTTCTGCAGAGCAGAGGGGCAGCCTAGTGGTCAGTGCAGTGGACTGTAAACTGGGGCACCCAGGGTCATATCCCACTACAACTCTTTTATTTTAAATATTTATGTTTATTCCACACTTGATGTACTACTGCCTTTCTGTAAATACAGTGCTGAGCCCTCCAGGAACAGGGAAATATCAACTGTACCTGACTCTACATCACCTCAATAGTCTTCAGGCTTGCTGGTGTCATAAATATTTGGGTACAGTAGGTATATGTCTGTTTCTGGAGGGCTTACAATTTATAAAGGAAAAAAAAAGAGCTGAAGCAGGAATTGAACCTGAGTCCCTGGTTTACAGGCCACTGACCATTAGGCTACTCCTCAGACCTTTTTTCTGCTTTGTTCAGAATGCCCATAATACCTGATGCTGTCATTCAGCCTGGTATTCTTTTTCTGGTTTCACTTTCAGGGAAGAGGGAGGGAGGGGGACAGCAACCACTGGGGGATTCATGAGGGTCATGCCTTAAAGATCCCTCCAGTGGACAGCTGCTCAATCAGAGCATCTTTTTGTACCTGGATGTGACTGAAATAGGTCTAGATAAAAACATCCTTCTTTTTAGACTTGGATGTTTCTTCCCGTTCGATTGTCGCTGTTGGTTGTCCTAATTTTGGGCCCTCCCTAGTCCCACTTAAAACACGCCCAAAACATGCCCCTTTGCTCTCTGAATGAACTGCAGTGTAGGTCATCCAAATTCTGCCATTCCAAAATTGCAATTTGGATGTTTTTACCAGATGGACTTTTTTTTTTGTTGTTGCCATTTTGAGATGTCCATGTGCTTTGAAAAATGAGCCCCATAGTGTCAATAAAGCAAACACACTGAATTAGATTTTTGAGGGGGGAAAATTGTAACTCATCAGCATATAAATGGTATCTATCTCCTAAAAATTCAAGAATTCTGCAAAGTGGCACTATAGAAGAAGTGCAGATAAGGCAGAGCCTTGTGTAAACACTCGAATAAAGGACTTCCATGTAGACTTTTCAGTACCAATACAAACTCAAAATTGGCACTGATCCAAAAATGAAGCGAACCATGTAGGGTAAAAACATCTCTGAGTTAAACCACACTGCAGTTATCAATAGGTGAGAAAATTTGGTTTGTTGCCCTTCTGATCCTGAGCCCTGGGCTTTGCTCTCGGTTTTTGTGTCAGCTTGAATCTCCTTGTGGAGTGAACTATCTGGCCAGCTTCGTCGACGCTCTGACCTTAAGCAGTTCAAAAAACTTTTGAAAACAAAACTGTTTGTTTCTGGGTTTTGGTAATTATGTCTGAGTATGCTGTTTTATGCTGAGTAATATCTTTGTATTGTGGTTGATTATGAATGTTCTTATGGAAACCACCTAGTTATAGGTGGTATATAAGATTTTTTTTAAATAAATAAATACATTTCTATAACCACTGATGTTCTTAATAACTGAGGACACACCTGACTTGCATGTTAAAAACTCTGTAGAAAGAGTTAGCAATTAGATCCAGTGGTAGACCTTTCCAGAGCCTTGACATTGGGCTTGTGAACCTGGCTGGGTATGATTACAGCTGCTAAGCATTACAATGCTGCTCTTATGGTTCCAGTTCATGATGGTTACTAGAGTGGATAAGTTTGCAAGCTGAACAGAGTCTTTTTGTTCTGGTATACATAGTCTGGCAGGACAGTGCTTTGAGAATGGATCTGCTGTTACATCATTAATTCAGTCAAACTGAGATCATCTTATCAGGGCTTGGTTATTAGGTGGAGACAAAGAGACATGGCTGAAATTGTCACAAAGCCATCTGTGGCAAGTGAATCTGCACTAATTGTTCATTTCTTTATCTTTCCTTTTTTTTTTTTTTTTTAGTTTCTTGTTGTCTTTCTGGTATTTATAAAAAAAAAATACAAAACAAAAGAAACCACGTAGAATCTAATCTAATCGGGACATTTTAATGTTTTAGACTCTTTTCTTTCTGCCCTTTGTTATCACGCTATCCAAAAATACTAGGACTAGAGGGCATGAGTTGAAGCTACAGTGTGGTAAATTTAAAACGAATCGGAGAAAATTTTTCTTCACCCAACGTGTAATTAGACTCTGGAATTCGTTGCCGGAGAACGTGGTACGGGCGGTTAGCTTGACGGAGTTTAAAAAGGGGTTAGATAGATTCCTAAAGGACAAGTCCATAGACCGCTATTAAATGGACTTGGAAAAATTCCGCATTTTTAGGTATAACTTGTCTGGAATGTTTTTACGTTTGGGGAGCGTGCCAGGTGCCCTTGACCTGGATTGGCCACTGTCGGTGACAGGATGCTGGGCTAGATGGACCTTTGGTCTTTCCCAGTATGGCACTACTTATGTACTTATGTACTTATATATAGGGTTACCACACGTCTTCTTTTAAGAGGACATGTCCTTCTTTTGGATTTCTTCAGATATGTCCTCCAGGTTTTTTAATGTTTTAGGAAAATAGCCTATTTTTCTTTTATGCGTCTGTGATCAACACACTTACCCACATTCATTACTCTCATTAATCATCTCTGGCCTATTAGTCTGGACACCTGAGAGTGCTCAAGATAGAGAAAGACATTGCTGGTCTCCTCTCTGTCCCTGCTGGTTGAACCTGTCAAAGGAATTTTGTTCATGCAGTGGGCTTTGATCCTGGCGAACTGGGTTTGATTTCCAGTGCAGCTCCTAGTAACCTTGGATAAGTCACTTAAACCTCCATTGCCCCAGGTACAAAAAAAATCTTAGATTGTGAGCCCACTAGGGACAGAGAAAATACTTGTAATAACATGTTCAGTGCTGCATACATCTAGTAGCACTATATAAATGATTAATAGTAGTAGTAACTTTAAGCATATGTCATGCAAAGACTTTCACATATATCTCAGTAGCCTGACAAAGTTGTAGAGGGATATCTGCTCTTCTGATAAGCTGTTCTGATAAGTACGCTCGGGCTCTGACTCGATCAAACTCAATCCAGAAGATTTTGAAAAGTAGATTATTGTTTGTTGCTGAACTGTAAGTCAGTCACTGTTTGATGTGTGTTAACTAGCATATAATTCTTCTGAGGAGCAAAATAACTAGTCTCTCAAATCAAAAGTTTGCTAATTAAGGGCCTCTTTTTCTAAGCCACGGTAGTGATTCCCAGTGTTTCAAATGAGTGGAAACCCATTCAATTCCTGTGGGCTTCCTCTCATCTGCCATGTGAGAATCGCTAGCCCTGTGGTGGGCTTACCGCCACTTGGTAAAAGAGCCTCTTATCCGGTTAAGTTTTATCTGGCCATGTATGCCCAGATATTCAAAGCCAGTGTCCGGACATTGTCTGGCATTAAATATTCAGGTATAAAGCAGGTGGTGGCCAAGTCTCCGTCTAAATATCTACCCCGTAGTAAATGACAGCAGATGAAGACCCACATGGTCCATCTAGTCTGCCCCTGACAAAATCAAGAGGAAGGAAGAGACAGTCAAGTAAGTCAATCAGTACTCTCTCAAATAAATAGCTTGCTGTACTTTAATTGTATATCAAGAACTACCAATGAAGTACAATATATTTGGTAGGGAAAAAAGCCTCAGAACTCTTCCTCCACCCTTATTTATGTCCTAAGAGGCAGAATTTTCCAGGGTTAATTATCTTCACGGGCATTAAAAACCAGTTGATAAAACTTCAATGGTCTTCACTTCTTATGGATCCCAAAAAACAAATGTGACTTCATTAAGAGAAAAAAAAACAACACTTTAGCTTTCAAATGTAAGGTGCTATAATTGTAAGTTCTTGAGTGAATGTGGTCAACATGTTAATCTTAAAACATTTTATGGACAGGAGAAAATTATCATCTGTGTTTAATGTGAGCAGCATGATGGATGAATGTGCAGTTTTTGATGAACTGATCGTCCCCATAGTCTCATTTCTAATAAGAGGTGTGAATAGCGTATAAAAAGTTGTACAACGGCTCAAACTGTTCCCTATAGACAAAAGGACTAGTTTCAGGGCTTAATTTCTGGGGAATGATCTGGAACACAGTTCTACCACTTCTTTCCAGACTCCAGAACAGCAGGGTGTTCTGCTCCAGTCCCTCCATTCCAGTCAGCCTTTTGTGTGTGTGTGTGGGGGGGGGGGGGGGGGGAGAGCTTAGAGCAGAGCGGAGAACAACCACTCTACTCCTTAGTCCAGCCCCTCTTCTCCTGTTTCTCCTGCCTCTGGGCTCCGTGCCACCTCCCCATGTTATAAGTTCTGACCTTGAAGGCACTTGTTGGGCACCTGTTCTACAAAGGAAAGTCAGCGTGAGCATTTAATGCCAGCTGGAGAGTTAGAGTAAATGATCACGATTCGATTTGGGATGTACATCCTTAATTATAGTATTCATTTATTGATTAGGATTTATTTACCACCTTTTTGAAGAAATTTGCTCAAGGCAGTGTACAGCCATGTATAAGTCGAACATAGATAATAGACAATTACAACAGTAAAAATATTCAGATTACAATACATTACGGGGCTCATTTTCAAAAGAGAAAACTGTGTCAAAAATGGAATGAAGTGGCATTTGGACATCTTTCTCCCAAAAAGTCCAAATCACAATTTTTGAAACTCATATTTGAGACATTTTCTCTGCAGTGCATCCAAATTACAAGGGGGTGTGTTGGGGGTGGCATTTGGACATTCCCAAAACTTAAAACGTTTTTCTGCCATAATGAAATAAAGCAAAAACACCCAGGGCTAAAAGTTAGACATTTTAGCATAGACCTGTTCCAATCATGCCTAAATTACAAAAAGGTGCTCTAAATGATGAGATGATCACTGGAGGGAATAAGGCATGACTCCCCTTAATCCTTTAGTGGTCACTGACCCTCTCTCACCTCCAAAGATGTGAAAGAAACAGTATATACCAGCCTCTATGACAGCTTCAGATGTTATGGCTAGTCCTATTAGAGCAGCAAGCAGGTCTCTGGAGTAGCCTAGTGGTCAGTGCAGTGCACTGTAGAGAAGAAGACCAAGCCCATATCCCACTCTAACTGGTACACTTGTGGTGGAAAGTCTGAGCCCTCCAAAACCCACCAAAACCTACTGTACCCTCATATAGGTGACACCTGCAGGCATAAGGGCTATTGTAGTCAGGGCCAGCGTTAGGAGGGCAAGCAGGGCAGCTGCCCTGGGCCTCACAGCTCCAGGGGGCTCTGTGGTCCAGGCACCTCTTCCCCTACTCCCCACCACAGTCTGTCTCTTCCTCTCTTCCATATCTTCTGTAAAGATTTATTTATCTTCTCAGAGGGGCCTCAGCACAGTAGCCATTCTCAGAAGCTGCCTGCAGCTGCCCCAAAGCTTTCCCTCTCTACCATGATCTGCCCCCTTCTGATGCAATTTCCTGAGACAGGCGCAGCCCGCGAAGCGTTCAGGGGAAGGGGTGTCTCTGGTACAGCAATTGCGGTGCAAAATGTACACACCCCGAGCGAACCTACTTCCCTGTGCTGGCACACAGCACAACTCTTTAACTTCTCTGCCATAGCATCGTTCGCTACGCGCCCCTGTGAAGTTTTAATTTTTTTTTACAAATGCAGTCGACGCTGAACGTGAAGAAAAGAGACAGCTGAAAAGAAACCAGCAATCATGGCAGAGCTGCTTGCTCGTTCGTGCCACGGGGTTTTTATTTTTTATTTGTTTTTCAATACAGGAGCCAAGAGACTAGAGGAACTGAAGCAGGCTCACAAATCAGTGCAGCACGACTGAGCTGCTTGCTCGTTTGTGCCTGGGGGAGAGGAAAGGTAACAAATGGTGTTTTTTTTCCCCAGTGACAGTCAAAAGTGAAAGTGGCTGCCACTCCCGAAGGCTAAACACCTTTCCTCGGAAAGGGTTAGCCCTTCTCTGCACCAAAGGGAGATGGTGAGGAAGTGGGAGAGGGTCCAGGGACCCCGAGTTTAGCACCCCAGAGGCTGGGGATGAAAAAATTGCTCTTTTCGTAGCCTCTATAGTGGATTCCCCAGGCACAGAAGGGTAAATTTTTTTTTTAAGTAGAGAAAGAGAGAGACTAATGGATTCACCTTCTACCACCTGCTGGAGACTGAGAAAATACTGAGGCTAGGGTAACATGGCCAGGGCTCTTATTGGTTCTCTAGAGTCAGAAGTTTCTCGGTCTCCACCTGCTGGAAGGCGTGCACAACCCATCAGTCCAACCCTGGGCCGGTTCGGAGGGACTAAAGGAAAGCAAATTAGCAGGTAAGGTCTAATTTCTCCTTCTGCCTAGGCGGATCACGTTGCGGGACATAAGGAATCCTTCAGGAAAGCCAGAGGTAGCATGTGAGGATGGCTTCTGCACTGGTACCCCTCTGAGAAGGGAAATATATTTTTTAAAGAAGAGCACAAGGTGAGGGGAAGGGAGGGAGATGGACTGTGCTGGGGAGAAGGGGAAGAGATGCCCGGACCACACAGTAGCAATGCAGGTGGGGAGATCGGAGGGGAGAGCATAGGCACCCGGTATCAGAGGCTTGGGGAGGCTAAGAGTGGCATAATCGAACGAAAACGTCTATCTCCGTGGGCGTTTATCTCTGAGAATGGGTCCGTGAAGGGGCGGACCGAACCGTATTTTCGAAAAAAATAGACGTCCATGTTTTATTCAACAATTTGTGAGCTGGGCGTTTTTGTTTTTCAGCGATAATGGAAAATGAAAGTGCCCAGCTCAAAAACGAATAAATCTAAGGCATTTGTTCGTGGGAGGGGCCAGGATTTGAATTGCACTGGTCCCCCTCACATGCCAGGACACCAACCGGGCACCCTAGGGGGCACTTTTATAAAACCAAAAAAAAAGAGCTCCCAGGTGCCTAGTACTTCCCTTGTGTGTTGAGCCCCCCAAATCCACCTCAAAACTCACTGCCCACAAGTCTACACCATTACTATAGCCCTAAGGGGTGAAGGGGGGCACCTACATGTGGGTACAGTGGGTTTGGGGGGGTTGGACGACTAAGCATTAAGCAGCACAATTGTAACAGGTAGGGGGGGGATGGGCCTGGGTCCACCTGCCTGAAGTCCACTGCACCCCCTAACAACTGCTCCAGGGACCTGCATACTGCTGCCAGGGAGGTGGGTATGACATTTGAGGGTGAAAATACAAAGTTGTGAAACATCATTTTTTGTGGTGGTAGGGGGATAGTGACCACTGGGGGAGTCAGGGGAGGTCATCCCCGATTCCCTCTGGTGGTAATCTGGTCATTTAGGGCACTTTTTGGGGCCTTATTCGTGAAAAAACAGGGTCCAGGAAAAGTGCCCTAAATTCTAGCTACAAACGCATACTTTTTTTTCCATTATCGGCAAAAGGCGCCCATCTCTGTTCGGGTGATAACCATGCCCCAGTCCCGCCTTCACCACGCCTCCGGCACGCCCCCGTCAACTTTGTACGCTTCCGCGATGGAGTGCAGTTGAAAACGTCCAAGTTCGGCTTTCGATTATACTGCGTTATTCGTTTTTGTGAGATAAACGTCCATCTCCCGATTTAGGTCGGAACTTGGGCGTTTTTCTCGTTCGATTATAAGCAGGTAAGCCTCCCCAGCCGAAGATCGGATCCTGATGACGAAGCCCACACGACTCAGTTCCGCCTGCCTGGGGCTTGCCGCTCGTCCCAACTGCTCGCCCTCTTCTCTCCCCCAAGATCCCTTTCCTTTTTTTTCTTTTAAATTTACCTCCAGTCTGGCAGCGCAGCGACAGCGTCAGTGAAAGCGCTCCCAGTAAAAGCGCTTCCCTTCGCTCAGTGTCCCGCCTTCTTCTGATGTCATGACGTCAGAAGAAGGCGGGTCACTGAGCGAAGAGAAGCGCTTTCACTGGGAGTGCTTTCACTGCCGCTGGCTGCCGGACTTCGGAGGTAAATTTAAAAGAAAAAAAAGGAAAGGGATCTTGGGGGGGAGAAGAGGGTGGGCAGTTGGGGCAGGGGAGAGAGGGACATGGATGGGATGGCAGGGCTCAGGGAGAGAGGGGAATTGCTGGATATGGGTGAATGGAGGGGGGCAGGGGAGAGAGGAACATGGATGGGAGGGCAGGGCAGGGCTCAAGGAGAGAGGGGAATTGCTGGATATGGATGAATGGAGGGGGCAGGGGAGAGAGGGACATGGATGGACATGGATGGGAGGACTGGGCCCAGGGAGAGAGGAGAAATTGCTGGACATAGAGGGGAGGGGAGGGAAGAGAGAGGAAGGAGATGAGATGAGGGAAAAGGAAAAGAGCAGAAAAACTGCACATGGATGGAGAAAATAGGCAGAAGCTGGATCCACTGGACAGTCAAGTCTGCGGAGGACCCAGCTTTTACTTGCGGATGTAGGACAAGAAATGAAGAAGAAAGGCGGAAAGCAAAGAAATAAATGGAAAGGAAGCCCTGGAAACGGAGTTATGAGGACAGATAGCAGCAGAATCGGATACTGGGCCAGCATGATCAGAAAAACAAAGTCACCAGGCAACAAAGGTAGAAAAGATAATTTTATTTTTATTATAGTGTTTGGAATATGTCCACTTTGAGAATCAGGTGCTCAACATTAAAAGTTTATATTTATTTACTTATTTATGGCATTTTATCCCACATTAAACATGAATTAGGGTGTTTTGTGGCTGTACATGAGAATTGTGATATTATGATCCCTTGTTTCATATTGTTGACGGTCTGCATTTTCCGTATGGGTGGTATATTGGTGTATTAGGTTCTGCCCAGTGTAATATTTATGGTACAGTAAGGTTCTGAGTGTGTTTTTGCACAAAGTTGTGCATAGTGTTTTGCAGTTGAGCGATTGTGGTTAGTATATGCTTTGAGCAACCACTTTATTCTTTGACATATGATACATATCTAATATCTAAATGTAATACAAGGTATTAATTGTGACTTTTATTTTTATTTTTTTTTCTGTGTGTTATCAGACAATTATGGATTTAAGCCCCACCCCTAACCCTTTAGCCTCCCCAAACAGTTGGGCCACCTACCGCCTATGGGGGAGAGGGATCATGGACTTTTTTTCTGGTTTGAAATGGCCATGTTCGCTACTTTTGAATGTTTTTTTTACAAAATATCCAAAATTGGATTTAGACATCATATCGAAAATGCCCCTCAGTATGGCTACCTGAATTATCAACAAAATATGCAATAAAACATTTGAATAGACAGCATAGGGTATAAATGAAGGTGAAACTTATAGACAGGTAAGATAGAGAAACGGGAGTTAGAAAATAAGGAGCCGAATTTAAAGAAAGTTGCACATGAAGTCCAAAAGGTGCAAGAATATAATCTCAGCTAGGGTAGGAGCGGATAATCAAGTCCTTCCACAGAATGTGCAGCCAATGTCAGTTCTCCTGTGTGTGACACCAGCAAGTTAATTATTTCTTCCATTAAAGGCTAAGGAGAAAAGCCAAGTTTTCACCTGCTTGTATAAGTTGCATGCATAAGTGTGCACCCTTCCCATGCTTTATCCAGTGTCCGCCCATATGAACGCCCGTCTGCAAAGTATGTGCTATTGAAGACGTTTGCATGTACAGAATATCGTGTAGCCAGATTACTATTATGTACACATGTATGTATTCACATATATTTATTTCTCCAAAGACAAGCAGGCTGATATTCTCACAAGTGGGGTGACGCCACGTCGGCCCCGGAGGATTTTAAAGCAAAATCTAAAAATCTCTTTTACGGCGTTCCATCGCGCGAGCAATCGCACTGCGCATGTGCGCACACCTCTTCCCGCTCGCTGTGCGGACACGCCCCTCAGTTCTTCTTTTTCCGCGTCTGAGGAGACACAGAGTTCGTTAGTGCTTCGTGTTTTCTTCAGGTCCTCAGAGTAAAATCTCTTTTTTTATTTTACCCTTTTGGGTGTTCTTTATTTTTTTCATTTGTACTTTTTCATGGCAGGCTCATTGTGGCTTATATATACAGGTACTTTTTGTACCTGGGGCAAGGAAAAGTTAAGTAATTGCCAGAGTCACAAGGGGCTGTGCCTGAAATGAAAATCAAAGCATATAAGCTTCTCTTTTTCTTTTTTCTTATTAAAAGTGCTGGTAAATTGTTATCTGTGGGCTCTCTCTCGCCAGCAAAGTAAAACAAGCTCACATTTTTAGGATCCATTTGTTAAAGTCACAAAATTCTTTAAAACTTAACAAATGGCTCTCGAGAGTTGTGAGAGCCTGCTCCAGCACACCACTGTCTTTAAGCCTCACAAGTGGTGAAGGTGTATGTCACAGGAGAAAAGCAGGAACCTAAGCAGGTGCAACCCTGGTCAGCCACTGAATGGGCAACCTGGTGACACAAAATCAGTGGTGTAACCTTTGAAGTGAGTCTCCACCTGCCTCGGCGCCTCCTGCTCTGCAGGTCATTCGGGCGCATCGGCGGATGTGTCTTGGCCCGGATCATCTCCCTGAGAAGTGCAAGTAGTGTCTCAAAGACGAGACGTATGCTACTTGCCAGGGATGCCCAAAGGAGATCAAGTTCGGAGTCCGACAGAGACCGATGCACGCTGGGTACAGTTATGCATCGAGTGGGTCGCCACCTGCCTCGGCGCCTCCTGCTTGGCAGGTCATTCGGGCGCATCAGTGGGTGTCGGTACCATCGGTGCCGAGAGCGTTGCTCCCTCTGTTATGGAGGTATCCTGGCATCGGACGTCGGTACCATCGGTACATCGGTTCCAGATGTCATGGGTGCCATCGGTACCGGGTACCATCGGTGCCATGGGTACCATCGGTATCAGGTATCATCGGTACCGGGTATCATGGGTACCATCGGTACCAGATGTCATGGGTACCATCGGTACCAGGCATCATGGGCACCATCGGTACCGGGTATCATGGGTACCATCGGTACCAGATGTCATGGGTACCATCGGTACCATGTGTACCGTCGGTGCCATCGGTACCGGGTATCATGGATACCATCGGTACCAGATGTCATGGGTACCATCGGTACCAGGCATCATGGGCACCATCAGTACCGGGTATCATGGGTACCATCGGTACCAGATATCATCGGTACCATGGGTACCATCGGTACCAGGTATCATCGGTACCATGGCGGTACCGGGTATCATGGATACCATCGGTACCAGATGTCATGGGTACCATCGGTACCAGGCATCATGGGCACCATCGGTACCGGGTATCATGGGTACCATCGGTACCAGATATCATCGGTACCATGGGTACCATCGGTACCAGGTATCATCGGTACCATGGCGGTACCGGGTATCATGGATACCATCGGTACCAGATGTCATGGGTACCATCGGTACCAGGCATCATGGGCACCATCGGTACCGGGTATCATGGGTACCATCGGTACCAGATATCATCGGTACCATGGGTACCATCGGTACCAGATATCATCGGTACCATGGCGGTACCGGGTATCATGACTACCATCGGTACCGTCGGTGCCATCGGTACCAAGTATCAACATCGGTACCAGGTATCATGGGTACCATCGATGCCATGGGTACCGTTGGTGCCGGGACCATGTGTACCATGGGTATTATCTGTACCATCGGTCCTCTCTTTGTATGGACATGCAATAACTGTGCTCCAGTGGCGCAATCGGTTAGCGCGTGGTACTTATATAGCAGTACTTGCCAAAAGTCATGCCGAGGTTGTGAGTTCAAGCCTCACCTGGAGCATTGCCTTTAAGGCTTTTGTAAAAGCCGAAACACGGCCCGTGTAGGGTCAGAATAAAGTTTGTGTTTTAAGTCATCTGGCAGCATTTCCAGATTCTGCCCTCGGCTTTGGTACCATGGGTACCTTCGGATGCCATTGGTGCTAGCGCCTCCTGCGGCATCTAGCTTTTCACCTGGCATTAGATCTCTTTCACCGATGCTGCCTCCGGTATTGGTGTTAGCAGCCTACTGGGTCGATTCTCCTTCACTGGAGTCATCTGGAGAGTCAATTTCTCGACCCCGTCGTAGAGGTAACCGCGCCTCCATGTCGGACGGGTTTGAATCTGAGCTGCCCTGTTTGAGTCGTTAGCTCAATTCAATGATGGCTCATCTGATGAACATGAAAGTCATGGGGTTTTCTCTGCTGAGAATTATCTAGATCTTCTATCTGTCTCGACACATTACAGTGGAGATTGTGAATCAGCCCAAGGCCCCAGATGCTCGAGGTCCTGGACTATCCATCTTCACCTGAGTCTTCTGCCAGTGGATTCTGCTCTCAGAACAGATAGGAGTTCTAAGAACATGCTTCGGCGCCCCCGGGGCCAGAGCATACATCCTTAGCCTAAAATCAAGTCCTGCCAGATCTTTACGAGCATTCCCACCGGAGTAGGCTAAACCTTTCACCAGGTGGTCAGGTAGCACACGGTGTGTCGCAGGTTCCTGTCCAAGGGCATTTTCGACACTTGTAACGTAACATCTAGAATTTTCTGCTCTAGGTACAGTGATGCGCAGACTCTCATGACTGTGTGCCTCTCACCTGGAGGAGGAGACTCAGCAGAAAATTGTAGATATTCTGTGCATACACTTCCTCATCTCAGAAGTTCTTTAAAGAGAAGAGTAGTTTTCCTTGTGCCTTAAGGGGTCGTACGTATACTCCTACTTCTCGACAGCCGGTTCAGGTTATGCCTCAGCACGCTCGTTCTAGTCAGCGGCGTGCACCTAATCAGGCCCCTGCAGCTATTCCGCAGAAACCAGGGAGGGGTTTTTGACTGGCTCCAATTCAGCATAGCCACCATAAAAAAAAAAAAAATGTCCGTACCGGCCAATCTGCCTGTCGGGGGGGGGGGGGGGGGGGGGGGGGGTAGTTTAAATTTTCTCCACCAAAGGTGACTTCTTTTATCCTCCAACCGGTGGGTTTTTTCAATTAGTCCGGTTAGGATACATTCTCATCTGGAATCAAACCTTCCACATTGTTCATTGGGAGCTTAATCCTTTAGCTTCCATCACAAGTGGGTACTTCCAGAGGAACTCTCTGCCTTTCTCAGCGCCAATGCAGTCGAGCCCGTTCCACCAGGGCAAGAAGGGTTGAGATTCTATTCCAGGTCCTTCCTTGTGGGTTGTGTCCCATCATAGACATAAGGGGCCTAAACAGTTTTTGGTTCAGGATGCTTTCCCTGGGCATCCTTCTTTCCATACTTCAGGAAAATGATTGGTTATGCTCTCTAGACTTACAGGATACTTATACCCACTTTGCGTCCAGAGTATGTTTTTCCTAGTGCCTGGCTGTTGTTGCAGCGTATCTTCATGGACTGGGAGTGCATGTGTTCCCTTAACACGATGATTGCCCGTCTCAACAGATTACAGCACAGTAAATATTGAGACTTCTAGGCACATGGCTTCCACAGTTCACGTAACTCCCATGGCACTTTTACACATGACATCCGCTCAGTGCATCCTAGCTTCCCAGTGGTATCAAGTTCAGGGTATCTAGAGGATGTGACCCAACTGTTCACCAGTTTTCGGAATTCCCTTCAGAGGTGGTTAATTCTCTCCATTTTGATTCTGAGGTGTCCCGTCCAACTTACTCAGTCAAAAGCTGACGAAGGTTGTATCCCTCCTGGCTATCCAACCAAATTATTTTAATTCAACCAAACAATCGGGTTGTGATGTACTCGATAACAAAGGAGTACTGGATCTTGCCCTCTGAGTCAGGATACCATGCAGATGTAGCGGTGGGCCCGCCAACGCAGCATGTTTTCTCCAAGCCACTTATCTAATTGGTGAAAACAGCGGTCTGGCCGACAGGCTGAGCAGGATAATGCTACAGTCATGGTTGTTGAGCATGCCTGTAGTTCGAAAGATCTTCCGGAAGTGAGTTACCCCCTCAGTGGATCTTTTTGCTACTTAGTCCAATCACAAAGTCCCTCAGTTCTGTTCCAGGCTGCAGGTTCACGGCAGGCTTCCATCGGATGCCTTTCTCCTTCTTTGGGGGACAGGTTTTCTGTATGCGTATCCTCCCATACATCTGGTGGAAAAGACTTTGCTGATTCTCAAGCAAGATTGTGGAGCCATAATTCTGATTGCTCCTTTCTAGTTGCGTCAGATAGGATTCCCTCTTCTTCTGGAGTTGGAATGTTTTCCAGCTCTCATTACGCAGAACGAGGGGGCACTTCTACATCCCAGCCTCCAATCTCTGGCTCACACGGTCTGGATGTTGAGAGTGTGGATTTCGTTGAGTCTTCCAGAGAGTGTCTCCCGACGCTTGCTTCCAGAAAACATTTCACAAAGAGGTGTTATTCTTTTTCATGGAAGAGGTTTGCCGTCTGGTGTGACAGCAAGGCCCTAGATCCTGCCTCTTGTCTTATACAGACCTTGCTTGAGTTCTTTCTACACCTGTCTAAGTCTGTCAGTATTCATCTTCGTGCAATAAGAGCTTATCATCAACGTGTAGAAGGTTACCCTTTAGCTGTCCACTTCATGAGAGGTTTACTTCTCCCCCAATATTGAGAGAATTCCTTGTATGTGTCTAGGGGGGATTATTTCTGTTGGGCTTAGCACCCCCAATAATTTTGACAGTTGGCTCTTATGCTTCGGTCAAAGCCCCTATCTCTCCTTATCCAGTATCTTGGGGTCTCAATGTCGTTTTCATCCAGCTGCTGCAAGCTCAATTCGGGCCACTGGATTCCTGCCATCTGAAGTATTGGACCTGGAAGGTCGTTTTCCTTGGTGGCTGTTCCTTCAACTCGTAAGGTCGGTGAGCTTCAGACTCTAGTAGCTCAAGCGCCTTACCTTACTTCTCATCTTAACAGAATAGTTCACAGCATGCAGACAAAGTTCTTACTGGCGCTGGTATCAGAGTACCAGCTGATCCAGTCAATTGTCTTGCCAACATTCTTTCTCCCTCATCTTACAAGCCCTGGCGAAAGCAAGCTGCGCCCAGTTGTTTATTTCTTTTAATGCCAGTTGCTGTCGGAAACCGCACCATTTCTTCTTGGCTAGCAGATTGCATCTCCTTCATTTTTGTCCAAGCTGGACTGACTCTAGAGGGCCATGTCACGGCTCACAAAATTAGAGCCATGGCTGAGTCGGTGGCTCACCTAAGATCAGTCACTATTGAAGAGATCTGCAAGGCTGCGGTGTGGTCATCAGTCCACACATTCACATTTCACTACTGCCTTCAGCAGGATAGCCGACGCAACAGTCGGTTTGGGCAGTCGGGGCTGCAGAACTTATTTGGGGTTTAGAATCCAACTCCAACCCTCCTAGGCCCATTTTTGTTCTGTTCCAGGCTACACTCATTTAGATGTTTCTTCTTTTCAGGTCAATTTTTATTCTGGCCTCGCCGTTGCGAGACTCAATTGACCACTGTTTGTTGTGTTGTGTAAGCCTGGAAGCTAGGGATACCCCACTTGTGAGAATATCAGCCTGCTTGTCTTTGGAGAAAGAGTAGTTACTTACCTGTAACAGGTGTTCTCCGAAGACAGCAGGCTGCATATTCTCACAAACCCTCCCACCTCCCCTTTTGGAGTTGTCTCCTCCATCTTTTGGATTTAACTGAGGGGCGTGTCTGCACAGCGAGCGGGAAGAGGTGTGCGCACATGCGCAGTGCGATCGCTCGCGCGACGGAACGCCGTAAAAGAGATTTTTAGATTTTGCTTTAAAATCCTCCGGGGCCGACGTGGCGTCACCCCACTTGTGAGAATATGCAGCCTGCTGTCTTCGGAGAACATCTGTTACAGGTAAGTAACTACTCTTTATTTGCATTTGTATCCCACATTTTCCCACACACAAGCAGGCTCAATGTGGCTTACAAGACATTAATAAATAGGGTCAGGTAAGGGAGGGGTACATGCGTAAAATAATAAACAAAGTACTATGCAATAAAAAATTGTCCTCTGAGTCAATACAAAGCAGAGTCTATAGCAGCAGTAGGATAGGCCTGACAAAATAGAGTCTTTAAAGATCGCCTGAAGTCTTGATGATCACGTAGCGTTTTCACACAGTTCGGTAAAGCATTCCACATCTGCGTACTTAAGTAGGAGAAATTAGACGCGTAGCTGGTTTTGTTCTTAAGACCAATACAACTTGGGTAATGAAGATTCATATAAGTATGAGATAGTAACATAGTAACATAGTAGATGACGGCAGAAAAAGACCTGCACGGTCCATCCAGTCTGCCTAACAAGATAACTCATATGTGCTAATTTTTGTGTATACCTTACCTTGATTTGTATCTGTCTTTTTCAGGGCACAGATCGTATAAGTCTGCCCAGCACTAGCCCCGCCTCCCAACCACCAGCCCTTTCTTTGTATCTGTCTTTTTCAGGGCACAGATCGTATAAGTCTGCCCAGCACTAACCCCGCCTCCCAACCACCAGCCCCGCCTCTGCCATCCAATCTCCGCTAAGCTCCTGAGGATCCTTCCTTCCGAACAGGATTCCTTTATGTTTCTCCCACGCATGTTTGAATTCCGTTACCGTTTTCATCTTAAACTATTCCTCGCCGGAAGATCAATTAAATCAATCATATAATCCGGGGCATCACCGTAGATTATTTTGTGGACTAGAGTATAAAGTTTGAAAGTAATACGGTCCTTAATGGGGAATACCAGCATTTACACACAGGGCCACCAAGAGTGGGGACAGAGGGGCAAGATTCCCGGGAATGGCCTCTCAGGGTAGCCCAGCGCCAGGGTCTGTCTTTCTCCTGCTCCTGTGTGTCAGAACCTGGGTGTTTGTGTTAACATGACAACCTGGGTCCTGGCACACAGGAGCAGCAAGAGTGATGGACCGAAGGAGGAGAAGAGAAGACGCAGGAAGGTAAGGGGGCAGGGGGTGGTGGCTGCCCGTGCAGGAGGGGGAGTGGGGAGCAGTGACCCGAGTGGTGGGGTGGGAGCAGCGGTGGAGGCCCGTGTCTGGCTCTGTCTCGCAGCGGCCCTGTTTATACACATACTTGCTGTCTAATTGTAGGCAGCTCTTTATAGACTTACCCCCATAGAAGGCAATTTATTAACGGTGAAGACCAAAATGAACAAAAATTAGGTCATATAGCAATTATGGATAGAAAGTATAAGAAGCTAGGCTTTAATCCAACAGTTACTTATTTAAGTCTTCAGGGAGAGATTATTTAGAGAAGCTTTTCAACTGAATTTAATTACTGATTTCAAGAGGAAGTGTTTGTTATGACTCGGTTCTACAACTCCTTCATCTTGCATATTGCTTGAGACAGATAAGGATCCCCTCAATAACCTTGGGATTAACTTCTGACACACATTATAAGAAGATTGTATCCATTGCTAACGGAAGAAACTAAGCAGGTGATTTTAGAACTGTTATGTGGCATGTACACTGTACAAATAATTTACAAAGTCCAAAAAATGGCAAGGATTTACAAAAAATGTGAACAACAACAAAAGTGTAAGTCCACCAAATTGCTTACATCAATATTACTTATCTCACTTTCACAACCATCGATCTTTAATCTTCAATTAATAAAATATGTGGTAGGAAAAGACCACAGCAACGCTAACTAGAAATTGGAAAGAAAGCGACCAACTTAATTTGCCATCATTAGTCAGAAAAACCTCACATTATTTAACTTTTAATTCTTGCCTGATTTTTACATTTAAATTCGAAAGTTTTTATTAGTGTGTAATGTAGCAGCATGCAAAACAAGAACCAGTGGCACTTGGAGATGAAAGGGCGAAACGTTCAATGGAGCCATCTGTTTCACTTGAAAAGCTTCCTCAGGAGCCACCAGTTCAAAGCGCACTGTGCTGGTACTAACTGCCACCCAATAGAAAGGTAAACATATTGGGTGGCAGTTTCAACCGGCACAGTGTACTCCTGAGGAAGCTTTTCAAGTGAAACGGAGAACTCCATTGAACATTTCGCCCTTTCAGCTAAGTGTCGCTGGTTCTTGTTGTGAATGCTGCTACATTACATACTAATAAGAACTTTGAATTTAAATGTTTAAAAAACCAGGCAAGAATTGAAAGTTAAATAATGTGGAAGATTTTCTGACTAATGATGGCAAATTAAGTTGGTCGCTTTCTTACCAGTTTCTGGGTAGTTAGTGTTGCTCTGAAATCTTTTCCTACCACATTTTACTGATTGAAGATTGATGATTATGAAATTGAGATAAATAATTTTGATGTAAGCAATTTGGTGGATTTACACTTTTGTTGTTGTCAAAGTTAATTTACAGGCATAACAGGGCATGCAATGAAGCTACGAAGTAGTAAATTTAAAATGAATCGGAGAAAATATTTTTTCACTCCATGTGTAATTAAACTCTGGAATTCGTTGCCAGAGAATGTAGTAAAAGCAGTTAGCTTAACGAGGTTTTAAAAAGGTTTGAGTGGCTTCCTAAAGAAAAAGTCTATAGACCAAATGGACTTGGGGAAAATCCACTGCTTAATTCTAGAATAAGCAGCATAAAATGTATTGTACCATTTTGGGATCTTGGCAGGTACTTGTGACCTGGATTGGTCACTGTTGGAAACAGGATGCTGGGCTTGATGGACCTTCGGTTTGTCCCAGTATGGTAATACTTATTATGTACTTATGTGCTAGTAGCAATTTTAGAAAAGCTGCTACTTACACATATATACCCGCTGCAAGCATAGATTTGAAAGAGATGTGTTATGGGCATGTTTTGCTAAACCTTAAAATAGTATGTGTATTTCCTATTTTGAAATGGAAATAGACATATACTTCAAACTAGTTTCTCAGCAGAATTTGTCTGCTGTGGGGTAGGCATAAATGGTAGTTATTGGTTTGGAACTGGAGTTTGTAATAGTGATGGGAGGAGGGGGGGGGGGTGCTTGTGCTTGCCTCTCTGGTTTTCAAAAACATCTCAAACAGCACAAACATTAAGTTTTGCAGCAGCTGCTTAATTGTCTACCTGTGGATATTCATGATTGTAAGTCTGGTACTTACACATGGGAGAGCTGCACATACATGTGTACACTTGTAAATGCCAATATGTACATGCACACAGTCCCGAGTGATGCCACTTTTTTAACGTGTTTTTTTGCAATATGTACATGCTTCAAATATGCATATGTATTTTATGAAAGGCTCTATATTTAGCAAGCCCTTTGTAGTAAATAGGGATGTGCAGACTAAAACATTTCATTTTTCTTCTCATATCCAGAACAAACATTTTATCTTTTGTTGTGTTTATATATATATATCTTTTCCCAAGTCAGGGGAAATGTGATGATTGTGTGCACTATCCATGAAGATAAGCCATGTTTATCTATGTGTTCCGTAATTTTATCCTTTCTAATAGTTTCCACTATTTTGTCTGGCACTGATGTCAGGCTTACCAGTCTGGAGAGGGAGAAAGTGGGAGAAGGACCAGAGACAAAAAGGACAATCTTGTGTTTCCAGAGCTCCTGGTCCTTTCCCCACTTTCTCCCTCTTCTGTTTGTGTACTTCTCATTGGACCTTAGAGTTCTCTGCTTTAGCAGGCTTACCAGTCTGTAATTTCCTGGATCACCCCTGGAACCCTTTTTAAAAATCAGTGTTACATTGGTCACCTTCCAATCTAGGGATCTAGGAACATAAATGCCAGCACAAAGGAGAAACTGGGGAGTAGTAGAAAATGTACCTAAGCTTCCTTTGTTCAAGGGATCTAACCTCCAGCTGTGTTCCTCTCCACATTGGAATAAAATGAAAGCAATACAACTCACACTTGAAAATCACGTGAAGAACACAACCAAGAAAATGTTCCACTCCATGTGGAAACTCAAAAGAGTAAAACCTTTCTTCCCAAGAACCATTTTCCGGAATTTAGTACAGTCAATGGTTTTAAGTCACTTGGACTATTGTAATACACTTTACGCCAGCTGTAAAGAACAAACCATCAAAAAACTTCAAACAGCCCAGAACACCGCTGCCAGACTCATATTTGGCAAAACAAAATATGAAAGTGCGAAACCCCTAAGAAAGAAACTACACTGGCTCCCACTTAAAGAAGGTATCGCGTTCAAGATCTGCATAACTGTCCATAAAATCATTTACGGAGATGCTCCAACCTACATGCTAGACCTCGTGGACCTACCACCCAGAAATGCTAAAAGATCTTCCTGCACCTTTCTCAACCTCCACTTCCCCAGCTGCAAAGGATTAAAATACAAATTAACACATGCGACCAGCTTCTCCTATATGAGTACGCATCTATGGAACGCAGTACCAACTCACTTGAAAACTAACTTCTGCAAATCTCTGAAGACCTATCTCTTCAACAAAGCCTACCACGAAAATACATAACCAACATAACCTATCCACCTTTATTCACATTGTACCTCTCTATAACAAACTAACTAAATCTGCCTGTTTTTCCTTGACATCTCTATAACAACAATTGTACTCTCTACCCTGGCATGGCGACGCCATAACAGGTCTCTGTAAGCCACATTGAGCCTGCAAATAGGTGGGAAAATGTGGGATACAAGTGCAATAAATAAATAAAAATAAATAAACCCCATGAGATTGCACAAAGCAGCACAGAGCTAGGAGCCAGCTTTAAAGGAAGAAAAACCAAAATAAGTAGGGGTCTAAGAAAAATATCTAGTCTTCCAGACCTGGGAACTACTGCCCTGACTGCTGTGAATGCCTCAGTCCTCACCCTTTGTTAAAGAACAGGGGCAATAGCTATAGGGGATTGCATGCTCCCAAATTGCTCCAAGAGCATGTGTGGCACCGAGGAAAGTTTTTTAGAGGGAGGTGACCCCGGGGGCCGTGGAATTAGGAAGAGCAGAAAAGCAGTGTAAGAAAGGTTAAAGAGGGACTGGCAGTATCAAACAGCTCTCTTTAAGCTGGTCCCTCATAACACATTTAGCTCCGCCTCCTCCCTTAAGCATTCCACCAATCAACTCCCCAGGATACCTGTGATGTCATCACACAGGTAAGTGATGCTGCAGGCAGAAAGGAGGAGATAGGAGCAAAGGGGGCAGATTGAGTTGCTGGCACTGAGTGCGGCTGTCTTCATAAGTACATAAGCATTGCCATACTGGGACAGACCAAAGGTCCATCGAGCCCAGCATCCTGTTTCCAACAGTGGCCAATTCAGGTCGCAAATACCTGGCAAGATCCCCCAAAAAAGTACAAAACATTTTATGCTGCTTATCCCAGAAATATTTTTCCCCACGTCCAATTTAATAATGGTTAGGAAGCCGTCCAAACCTTTTTAAACTCTGCTAAGCTAACCGCCTTTACCACATTTTCTGGCATCAAATTCCAGAGTTGAATTACACGTTGAATGATGAAACATTTTCTCTGATTAGTTTTAAATTCATTACTTTGTAGCTTCATTGCATGTCTCCTAGTCCTAGTATTTTTGGAAAGTGTAAACAGACGCTTCATGTCTACCTGTTCCACTCCACTTATTATTTTATAGACCTCTATCATATCTCCCCTCAGCCGTCTTTTCTCCAAGCTGAAGAGCCCCAGCTGCTTTAGCCTTTCTTCATAGGGAAGTCGTCCCATCCCCTTTATCATTTTCGTTGCCCTTCTCTGCACCTTTTCTAATTCCACTATATCTCTTTTGAGATGCGGTGACCAGAATTGAACACAATATTTGAGGTGTGGTTGCACCATGGAGCGATACAAAGGCATTATAACTTCCTCGGTTTTGTTTTCCGTTCCTTTCCTAATAATACCTAGCATTGTATTTGCTTTAATGTTACACACGGTCTCTGTCGTCAAGTGGCTTGCTGCCTGCCATAAAACTGTCCAGACCAGTCTTCTGATAAGCCGCTGAGTGTCCTTAAAGCTGTACTTCAGTACAACCAACTTACAAGTCAGTTATGTTGAAGGGCTCTCTTGCTGGTATACTAGATAACTCTTTTACAGTGCTTTATTATCCATCTATACGTATTTTTGTGGTTAGTGCATGCCAGAAAATTAAGGGGTCACAGCACAGCATTACACATGTCCCTCTGTTTAGCTGATTAGTAACTGAGACCAGAGATGTACCTAGCTTCGTTGCCACCGGGAGCGGAGAACACTCCCCCCCCAGGCGCATCCCCCACCCTCCCTCCTCCAAGCAAGGGGGTGCACCTAACATTTGCGTGGCTGTCAGCTCTGCCAGTCCCCTGCCCCGGAATAGAAAGTTGACGTTAGAAGGGACAGGGGAGAGACAGATTATTATTATTATTTATTGCATTTGTACCCCACATTATCCCACCTATTTGCAGGCTCAGTGTGGCTTACAGAGTGTTGTTATGACATAGTCATGACAGAATCTTAGATACAATCAGTAATAATCAGAAGATGTATGAGGGATTAGAGAAGTAAGTGTTAGATAGGGTGGTTTAAGAGGTGTATTTTAATACTTGAGTGAGATGGGTAGTGAATTGAGTTGTTAAGGGTTCTTTTTGTAGGCTTTGTTGAAGAGATGTGTCTTCAAAGATTTGCGGAAGTTGGTTAGATTGTCCATGGTTTTCAAGGCTGTGGGTAGTGCGTTCCATAGCTGTGTACTTCTGTACGAGAAGGTAGTGGCGTATGCCTGCTTATATTTAAGTCCTTTACAGCTGGGGAAGTTCAGGTTGAGGAATTTGCGGGCTGATCTTTTGGCATTTCTGGGTGGCAGGTCCACTAGGTTTAACATGTAGAGTGGGGCATCTGCGTGTATGATTTTGTGTACGGTCGTGCAGATCTTAAACTCAATGTGTTCCTTGAGAGGGAGCCAGTGTAGTTTCTCTCTTAAGGGTTTCGCACTTTTGTATTTAGTTTTTCCAAATACGAGTCTGGCTGTGGTATTCTGAGCTGTTTGGAGATCCGACAGCTGTGCCACTGCTTAGTTCACCCTCTTGATGCCTGCAACCGGGGCGGACCGCTCCCACTGCCCTGCCTTTCAGACACCGCTAAGTGAGACAGTTTTTCTAAAGCTGGATCATTTTGTGTGTGTGGTCTGGAACTGAGGTCAAGAAAACTGTTCAACTCATGTCCTCCAAAGCTCATTCCTCAATAGTTTCATCGGTTTATAAGGTACCACCAACCTCTTTTGTTGTTTTTGTTGTGACAGACTAACATGTCTGCCCCTCTGGAAGTTTTCCAAAATTTTCTTTGTGGTATATGCTTTAGTCTTTGATATGTCTCATGAAATTATTGTTATAAGCCAGTACTTCTCAACCCAGTCCTTGAAGCACACCTAATCCCATCAGGGTTTCAGGCAACAACAAAAAAAGAAATCAGCCAAAATTCCACAGGACCTCTACTTGAATTTTAAGTAAATAGGGGTTGATATTCAAAGTGAATTAACTAGTTAAGAGAGGTTCTTATCTGGTTAACTTACACTTATGGGGCCCCGAGGAAATATTTAGTGGAACTTACCTAGATAGTGCCACTGATTATTCCCTCTAGCCACTAAAGCAGAAACCAGCAATTGTTTGGGCGTTCCGGGGATGGAGTCAGCCCTTAACCAGTTAACTGGGCAAATAGGACTGCACTTAGCCAGTTAAGTGCCAGCTGTCCACACATATCCAGATATTTAAATGCCAGTACCCGGACGTGGTCTGGCATTGAATATATGTGCATAATTTCAGTGGTAGTGGTCAGTGTTTAAAAAATATTACCCCCATTTTAATATATTTTTATCATATTGTGACAGAACATATTTATCGTAGTCTATTTCTTCTTTTTATTCTTTTTATTCTTTTTGTATTTGATATTTTATGTATGTTTCTTGATATTTTAATACATCTGTTATATGAAACCATAATGTGGATTTATTATGATTTATTATTTTCTTTTCACATACAGTTGTGTATATTGACCCCTGAGGCAGGCGGCTGCATCCGCCGAAATATGACTCGTGTTGGGTCTCCACGCTTTGGTGCTTAAGCAAATCTGCTTTGAACTGCACCTCTTTGGTGGATTGGTCATTGTGTCATCCTCTCTACTCCTGCTCTGGCTTTCTTTGTGTGGATCTTCGTAGAGGGTGTCTTCCCGCTTCTGCTGTGTCGATTTTGCGTAGACTACCATATAGTAGAGAACAGAGAAAAGAATACAAATTATTAGAACATGTATCTTTTAAAACACTTTTTTTTTTAATGTAGGCCATGCATTTGGATTCAATTAGTGAAGGCTGTTCTGTGAGTCAGCTTACTTCAGCACATCACACTCTTCTAATTAAGCTTTGATGACTTTTTATTGGCCACTAATCAAAGACTGCAGACCAAATAAAGCAGTAAGCTAAATCTGGCTCTCCATCCACACTTGTTCTCATCTATCCAGGTTTATGTTCTCTATTCTGTGTGTGCACATGGATTTCTTTGAGCCCTAAGAATAAGCTTAATTCATGGAAGTCTTTGGCATATTACACTGTGGTGAAAGATTATTTACATGTATGTTTTACTATTTTTACAAGTACCCTTATTGTAAAAGGTTAGGGAGAAGGGAGGGTGTTGTTTAATGAAAAACTCACTTCCATCAGTCATGACTAAGGAGATACGATAATCTTTTTTTCATGGAAATCTGCAATTATCTTATGCTGAAAGATTATTTAGAGCTCGTCACAGTGGGCTCAGTTTAAGCCTTGATAGCTGATGCGTGGATGCAGTTTGAGAAGAGCTTACATATTAGAAATGCAAACTAGTTGATTGAATTAGTTCGGGGGCTGTATAATCATGTAGAAGATATATACCAACTGTATGTATTTGAATCGAGCTCATTGTTTTTATGTGGTGTATTTCTAAGCAGGAAAAATAATGGTTCTTTTAAATAGGAATTTCGGGTTGAGACGTCTTTATACATTCTTCTATACTATACATGCTGCCTAAATTTAAATATAGTTTTTCATATGGTAGAAAGAACAATTAAAAAGTAAAGAAAGAAAGCTGACCGTAAAAAGCCTCAAGTTGTGCTTGGCTTAGCTACTCCTTTTGAGACTGTGATCCCACTAGGTTTGGTTCCGTGACACATTTTCTGTGTTCTCTGGTGATCAGCATTATAACATTGAATGGAATTAATGGTCAGCGTGGCAAAACCAGGTGAGTTTTTATTCTTCGCTAGCTGCAACCTAAAATAATTTCAGTTAGTTTTTAAATCATGTGTAACCCACCACACATCTCTTCTTACCAGTGCAGGGTCGGTGTCTGCGAAGGGCTCACGTGGGGGGAAATGAGATTTCTTTCAGGGCCTTACCATCACTCTCTCATTCTTTAGTTACTCCAGTCACTTCCCCAAACAAAACACAATCTACTCAGTTCTTGCCTGAATGAAAGCAATGTCTTTATAGGGTAAATTAATGCAAAAATATAAATTAATGCAATCCACATCATTCAGCATGAATTTAGTACTTAACAGAAACAGAGCTTTCCCCTCTTTCTTCTGGTTGACTCAGGGTGTAGTCCTGTTCAGGTAGACTGATCTTTTTCTTCTTCTGGATTTAGAGACTCATCTCTCTTTTCAGAACTTAAAAAAAAAAAAAATCTTCAAAAACAGTTTTTTCATTCCCCATCAGTTCTTCTAGGCTCTTTGGGTGTCTGTGTATACAAATCCTAGGCTCCTGATTTTATTAATTTATTACATTTGTACCCCGTGCTTTCCCACTCACGGCAGGCTCAATGTGGCTTACGTGGGGTAATGGAGGGTTACGTGACTTGACCAGAGTCACAAGGAGCTGCCTGTGCCTGAAGTGGGAATTGAACTCAGTTCCTCAGGACCAAAGTCTACCACCCTAACCACTAGGCCACTCCTCCACAGCTCATGGAACCACATCGGGCCACAGCCTGGGACATATTCTCCCAAAAACCTCAATACCTTTACCTCTTCAGTTCATCGGCATCCTTTACCCTTAGGAATTTCTCCTGCAATTTCAGGCACTTTGAGTGACCCCTCACCCTTTTCAAGAAAACTTTCAGAGTGACAGCCAAAACTTCTTTCAAGTACCTTAGGCTTCTTTGAACCCAAGATCTCTTGATCCAAGGACCTTGCTCCAAGGATTCTGCTATTTCCAACTTTGATCTCCCCTGGACTGGGAAGAAGGCATGCTAATTTCTTCTTTTTCATTGATCCTTAGACTGCATTTGTACTTACGCTGCAGCTCCCTTCAGTCTCTCAAGTTCATTGCCTTCTTCAAGAGTGGCAGAAAAGAGGGAAAGAAAAGATAAAAAAAGACCCTACTCACAGGTTTATTCCATTAAAATGCCATCACAAAAATCTCAATTTCCCTCTTGTATTACAAATAGGGAAAAACCTTTTTATATACACACAGTCGCACTTGGAAACCTCCAGTTGTTAACAGGGATAGATGGTACCTCTGAAGCTAGAAATATCCACATGGCATCAAAGGCTGAGTTAATCTCTGAGGCTACAGTACACAAAATTTAAATAATATGGTTATCATTGAAAACAGGCCTTCATATTTGTGCTTGAAGACTGGAGTCGGCTACTCTCATAGTAAATTGCAGGCATCCAAAATGAACTTTCGTATCTCATAAATGCATTCGCGTTCACTGAGGAATTCCTGTTCTAATTAGGGAATATTCTTTGATTAATTTACTTATTAGCATGTTTCTTCCCTTCTTCCTATTCTCCTTCCCTTTGCACATGCATATTTGGAATACCCATCCTTTTTGAACTGCGCTTTCTTCTAAAATCCAGATGTTGTTAATGTCACGAATGGAAATGGTTCTTTCTTGCCGAATCAGAAATAAACTGACCCAGACAGAAGACGTGCAGGGATGTAAACCAGCTGACAGGCCCTATCCTTTCCCAAAAGCCACCTTTGAGAAATAACTGAAGTTAGAATCTGACCCTCCCCCCACCCCTTGATGTTTCTCCTGTGGAAATCAGCAGTTTTAATTGCTGCAGGATAAATCTAATACAGATATTGGGATCTTGCCAGGTATATGTGATCTGGATTGGCCACTGTTGGAAACAGGATGCTAGGCTTGATGGACCTTTGGTCTTTCCCAGTATGGCAATACTTATGTACTTATTGAATGCTGAGGCCATGTCCGGGCACTGCCGACCCAGAGTCTATGTGAGTACTTGACGATATTCAGTGCTGCCATCTGCATGGCTAAGTGGGCAAAATAGGAATGTCTTTTGTGCAGTCCTCTCTGCCCACTTAGCTATTGATTGATTTGGATTTATTAACCACCTTTATGAAGAGATTCACCCAAGGCGGTGTACAGCAGGTACAGTTTAACATAAAACTTACAATTTTAGCATAACAATAGTAAATCTTCCATGTATCTTCAGTGGACTGGTGAGAGATCCATTTGTGTTAAGTGTGTGCGAGTCAGCAGAATTAACTGTTGAAGAAAATGAGCTAATGGAAATCAGAAATGATAGCACTGAAACTGAAACACTCATCGACAGATATGGCTTCATTCTGGTTGTCTCTCCAAGCGGAGTACCCCAACATCACAAAGATGGCGATTAAAGCACTTTCTCAGCATCTTTTTTTTTTTTTTACTTTAACGTTTTTTATTGATGACCTTAGAAAAGAGTACATCTAAGCAATTGTATATACAAAGGTATACATGAGGAACATACAGCAGAAGCGAAAAGGGAAAAATAATTTGTCATCAAACATTACAAATATTCCACCCTATCTCACTAAATACTCATGGTAACTATCCTCTAACCCCCATAGTAAACAGTACAAATGGTGAAGGGATACAAAATACCAGAAGTCGATTCAAAACATGCTGGAACTGACTTACACAGTTGGTGTGTACCGGCACTGAATACAGCCAGTGCCTACATAACTGCCTCCCTGATTGCCTATAGACCTCCCCAGCCCTAACTGCATAGTGTCACGGCAGTCAGAGGGGATGCTCAGCGGCATTATACAGTTAAGTGTTGCTGAATAACTGGGTTTGGCCTGCTGAGTAGTGTTTAAGTGGGCAGGAACCCCTCATGCCTGTTTCAACCCTATTGAACATCTACTCCTGAGTTGCCAAGTACCGTTCCTGATCAACTGAAATCGAAATATATATGAATGGGATCCAGAGTGCTCAGTTCTTCAACTGACTATGCAAAAGGAAAGCAACTCAAGTTCTTGAGTACTTGATTTATAGCTCTTTGGTATTGCTTATGATAGATTTGCAGGTCAGCTGAAAAAAATCTGAAAGTTGAAAAAAGTAACGCCAATGTTGGCTTATGCCTGTAGTACCTGCATGAGGTACTGTTACCCAGGTAAATGTTTTTGCATATTGGCCCCTCCTATGTGTTTCAACTGGAGTGGAATTAGAGGCAGACAAAGGATGGGGCCTAAAGTTATACAGAAGCAGCAATATTCATCTGCTCTCTGGATAATTTATCCAGAAAGCAGCAATATTCATCTGCTCTCTGGATAATTTATCCATTTAGTTGTAGAAATAATAGAGATAATTTTATATGGATCAAGTTAGTCATACTTAAGCAGATACCTTGGCTCAACAGATGCAGATAAATTAGTCATATATTTCTCTGTGTTTGCTGGACTGCTGAATATATAAGTCACTGTATTTAAGTCACAAAACCATGCACCAGAGAAACAAAAATAGGTAATTTATGAACAAGATGGATTGTGGCCAAAAACTGGCCTGCACTTGAGAAAGCTTTCACCAGCCCCTCCTCCCCTTAGTGTCTCTCTCCCACATCCCTCGTCCTTCCCACCTAATCTTAATGTTGCAGCCTCTGCTCTTGGCCCTACTGTTCCACCTCCTAGCCTCACTGCCTCATCACCCCTTGACCAATACTACAAATTACAGCAGGTGTGCTCTCCCCCCCCCCCCCCCCCCCCCCCGTCTGCTCTCTTAAAAGTTCTAGTCCTGGATCCAGTTTGAATGAGTCCATGGGCCTGAGTCCCTCTTTGTAACTCAGCTCAATTACTGTAATTACTGGTCAGTGTTAAGTTTGTAGGTGCATGCACCAGTCTCAGGTATCTAGGATCCTACACTCCAGTGCAACTATGCTCGCTGGGTCCTGCAGGGTCTCCCGGTGCCGGGAGTCCCATGGTGAAAGCCACAAGGCCCTCATGACTGCAGAGGCCACCCCCACCCGGGAACTTGCCTACATTAAATATAATTTTTTTTTTAAATTTTAAACCTGGGCACTGCAGAGACCATCCCCACTCCAAAACCCAACATTATTGGTGGCAGTGGGCTCTTCACTTCCTAGGGAAAAAGATGAAATATACTTTATTTCTCCTAGGCAGTGAAGAGCCCACCACCAACATTACACTCACACACACACAAAAAAAACCACCATTCAGACAAAAACTGAAATGGAACCCCCCCCCCCCCCCCTTCTCTGCACCCAAGAAAGCCATTCTCTAAAAGCAGGGCAATAACAGAAATTGTTTTTTTTTCCTCCTGTACTCTGCAAAGTACAAAACTAATTTTTTTTTTTTTTACAAAATGTACATTTCACAAAGCAGGCACATCTCAATCTTTAAAAAAATATTAAAATTTTTTTTTCTTTTCTACCTTTGTTGTCTGAGCACTTTACTTTTCTGATTGGGCTGGTCCCACTCTCTTATTTATTTATTTATTGCATTTGTATCCCACATTTTCCCACCTATTTGCAGGCTCTATGTGGCTTACAATGTATCGTTATTGGTAGATAATAGATTAGAAGATGACATAATAGTAATTAAACAAGCAGGTATAGGAAAAATAGAAAGAAACAGTTCTGATTATAGGTAGTGTGTTGATGTGTTTTCTTTATAATTGTTGATCTTTGTGGTATGCCTTGTTGAAGAGGTGGGTCTTCAGAGACTTACGAAAGTTAGTTAGTTCGTATATTGCTTTTAAATTGAGCGGTAATGCGTTCCATAGTTGTGTACTCAGGTAAAAAAAGTTTGACGCATGTATTAGTTTGTATTTTAGACCTTTACAGCTGGGGAAGTGGAGATTAAGGAATGTGCGAAATGATCTTTTAGCATTCCTGGGTGGCAGGTCTATCAGGTCTGACATGTAGGCTGGGGCATCTCCGTGAATGATTTTGTGAACTAGAGAGCATACCTTGAACGTGATATGTTCTTTAAGTGGAAGCCAGTGTAGCTTTTCTCTTTCATATTTTGTTTTTCCAAATATGAGTCTAGCTGCAGTGTTTTGGGCAGTTTGAAGTTTCTTGATGATTTGTTCTTTACAGCCAACGTAGAGTGCATTGCTGTAGTCTAGGTGACTAAGCACTATTGACTGTACCAGGTTGCGAAAAATGGCCCTTGGGAAGAAAGGTCTTACTCTTTTTACTTTCCACATTGAATGGAACATCTTCTTGGTTGTATTTTTCACGTGACTTTCAAGTGTAAGATTTCAATCAATGGCAACTCCAAGAATTTTCAGGGTGTCTGAAACGGGAAGGGACAAGTTTGGTGTGTTTAAGGTGGTGAATTTGTGCGTGTTATGTTGTGAGGTGAGTATAAGGCATTGTGTTTTTTCTGCATTAAGTTTCAACTGAAATGCATCCGCCTATGAATGCATGATGTGGAAGCTTTGGTTGATTTAATTAGTGATTTCCTTTAGATCGTGTTTGAACGGAATGTAAATCGTTACGTCATCTGCATATATGTATGGATTGAGGTTTTGATTGGATAATAATTTGGCCAAGGGTATCATCATTAGGTTGAAGAGGGTCAGAGAGAGGGGGGATCCTTGGGGGACTCCATATTCAGGTATCCATGTGGCTGATGTAGTCGAGTTAGATATCACTTGGTATGATCTTGTGGTCAGGAAACCCTTAAACCAATTGAGAACGTTGCCTCCGATTCCGAAGTATTCTAGGATGTGTAGTAGTATTCCATGATCTTCCACTTTCCATGTGTCAGTCTTCTAAATTCTTTCCCATTTCTTCTCTTTCCTCTTGTCATCTTCCTTTCCCATTCAGTCACCAAGTCCCACTCATCTTCTGCTCTGTTCCCCTTCCACCCACACCCCTAGCCACATCCACCTTCTGCTCCTTCTCCCTCCCTCCACCCACACCTTCTAGTCTCATCCATCTTCTGCTCCCTCTTTCTCCTCCACATAGTTCCATTCATCTTCTGCTCCCTCTCCCTTCCCTCACACCCCCTAGTCCCATCCATCTTCTGCTCTTTCTCCATCTCTCTCTTATTCTCCCCACGGTGGTCTCATTTTTTAACACTTTGCTGACTGGTCTCGCCCCCCATCTCTCTCGCTCTCCTTCCAGCACCCCCCCCCCCCCCCCCGCTGCCTCCACAGCACTGGAGTCTTCCAGTTCTTTCTCTCCTTTCAGCCCCGTGCTGCTCGGTATCATCCCCTCCCCCTAGTCTTTCAATCCCTCGAGTCGCCGGCAGCTTCATCGAGAAAGCAGTACAAACACTGCTTTAGACCCTGTCCCTGGAAGCCCTTCTCTCTCCTACAACTTCCCACCTACAGGGGAACAGGAAGTTGAAGGAGAAAGAAAGGCTTCTGGGGGCAGGTCTAAAGCAGCATGTGTACTGCTTTCTCGCTGAGGCTATCGGCGGATCAGGGGATTGGAGGACTCGGGGGGGGGGGGGGCGATAACTGGTGTCGCGATGCTGGAAGGAGAGAAAGATGGATTAATTCTGGAGAGCTGCTCTTTCCTGTCAGCTGCCTAAAAGCATGCGGCTATAGCAGAACTCAAAGGCTGGCTGTGCACTGATTGGAGGAGCAGGGAAAACTGGGTGGGCCTAAGCTGAGATTGGGTGGGCCTGGGCCCACCCCATCCATAGCTACGCCCCTGCACCTGACTGTCAACATAAGACAAACAAAAACCTCTCTGTAGCTGTTGGCAGGCCACCAGAGCCCAGGGCTAGCTGCTTTTTCTTCAGGATCTGTGCTGGCCTCGCAGTACCTCAGGAGTAGGAGGCTTTCTGTCTCTCCAGGCTTCTGCTACTTACAGCTCACAGTGATTCTCTCCCTCTGCATCAGGCAATTGCTTTCTGGCATGAGCTTCACCCAGCTTCTTTCATGCACCTTGTTTATCTCCACCTTGCAGCACCACAGCCTTGGGAGACCTACAGCTCTTAGCTCTGGCTTCCTGGCATCTGCAACACTCTGCTGGCTTGTGTCTCTTTCCATAGACACTGCATGTCTCAGCTTCTCTCTTAAGCTAAGGCTGCTCCACTTCCAGCAGGCTATGGCTCTGCTGCTTCCACCTCTCACTTCCTGTGCACCGACTTCTGTGGTGTGTCATGCTCCTGTTCAGGGCCGTGCCTAGGGTCTCTGGCGCCCCCCTGCAGACTATCAGTTGGCGCCCCCCCCCCCCGTGAAAATAAACCCGCCCCCCCCCCCCCCCCCGGTGAAAATGATCGCTCACCACTTGCCACACTGACAGGAACTGTCAGCAATATTCTTAGAAACAAATTGCTATACATTGCAAAATAAGATAGCAGATGTAAATTCTCAAAGTGGACATATTCCAAACGCTAAAATGAAAATAAAATGATTTTTTTTTACCTTTGTTGTCTGGTGACTTTCTTTTTCCGATCATGCTGGCCCAGTATCTGAGTCTGCTGCTATCTGTCCTCTTAACTCCATTTCCAGGGCTTCCTTTCCATTTATTTCTTTACTTTCCTCCTTTCTTCTTCATTTCTTGCTCTATATCCATTTCCAGCAATTTCTTCTCTCTCCCTGGGTCCTGCCCTCCCATCCATGTCCATTCTTGTCCCTCTCTGCCCTTCCCTCCTCCATCCATAGCCAGCAATCCTCCTCTCTCCCCTCCCCTCCCCTCCCCTCCATTTTCAGCAAATTGTCCTCTCCCTGGGCCCCCATGTCCATCCTTGTCCCTCTCTGCCCTTCCCTCCTCCATCCATAGCCAGCAATCCTCCTCTCTCCCCTCCCCTCCATTTCCAGCAATTTGTCCTCTCCCTGGGCCCCCATGTCCATACTTGTCCCTCTCTGCGCTTCCCTCCTCCTCCATCCATAGCCAGCAATCATCCTCCCCTCCATTTCCAGCAATTTGTCCTCTCCCTGGGCCCCCATGTCCATCCTTGTCCCTCTCTGCCCTTCCCTCCTCCTCCATCCATAGCCAGCAATCCTCCTCCCCTCCATTTCCAGCAATTTGTCCTCTCCCTGGGCCCCCATGTCCATCCTTGTCCCTCTCTGCCCTTCCCTCCTCCATCCATAGCCAGCAATCCTCCTCTCTCCCCTCCCCTCCATTTCCAGCAAATTGTACTCTCCCTGGGCCCCAATGTCCATCCTTGTCCCTCTCTGCCCTTCCCTGCTGCATCCATAGCTAGCAATCCTCCTCTCTCCCCTCCCCTTCCAGCAAGTTGTCCTCTCCCTGGGCCCTGCTGCTGCCCTCCCATCCATGCCTCTCTGCCCTCCCATCCATGCCCTCCCATCCATGCCTGTCAGCAATTCTCTCCCCTGCTCTGCCCTCTCCCCTCCTGTCCAGTGATTTCTTCTCTCTCCCTGCCCTGCATCCATACATGGCCAACAATTCTCCTCTCCCCTGCCCTCCCCCCTACATGTGGCAGGCTGCAGCGATTTTGCGAGGCAGCTCTGGCTCTCCCTCCTTCCTTCCTTGGTTCCCGCTCTGGCTCCCCGATCAGCAGCCCCCTCCCCCCCCCCGCGTGTTTTAACCTTTACGCGATGTCAATCAATGAAGAACGCACACCAGACTCGTTTCCAGCTTCTCTCTTCACACAGTGTCCCGCCCTCGCGGGAACAGGAAATGCATCATCGCTGACGCTGAAGGCGGGACACTGTGTGAAGAGAGAAGCTGGAAACGAGTCTGGTGTGCGTTCTTCATTGATTGACATCGCGTAAAGGTTAAAACACGCGGGGGGGGGGGGGGGGCTGCTGATCGGGGAGCCAGAGCGGGAACTAAGGAAGGAAGGAGGGAGAGCCCGAGCTGCCTCGCAAAAGCGCTACGCTTGTGAGGGCAGCAGGGACGTCCGAAGTCCACGATTGGGCTGGGGCGCCGGGGCGAGGGTAAGCACCGCGGCGGCGCCCTCCAGAGGTGGGCGCCCCCCTGCGGCGCTTACCTCGCTTACCGCATCGGCACGGCCCTGCTCCTGTTTCTGGCTTTCATTCTACTCTGCTTCTCTCCCTTGCAGGTGCTTTTCCTTCCAACACTGCTTCTTCTCTGGCTCCAATCTGAGAAGCAGTGTTGCCAGGTATTCATGGAAAAACAAGCATGTTTTGCTTAAAAAACTAGCCCCAAAACAATTGATATCAGTTCAAAAACAAGCCCAATGTTTTACACGATGAGTTTAATCATAGGCTAAAACACTGTTTTAAACATTACATGTTGATATGTATAAACATAGCATCATAACTCATGAACCTGAGGAAAGCACTGTTTAGCCCTGGATGTAAATAACATGCTATCTTGCTGCATTCTGGGATTCTGCCAGATACTTGTAACCTGGCTTGGCTACTGTTGGAAACAGGATACTGCACCAGATGCATCTTTGATCTGACTCTATATGAAGGAGTGGCCTAGTGGTTAGAATGGTTGACTTTGGTCCTGGGGAACTGAGTTTGATTCCCACTTCAGGCACAGGCAGCTCCTTGTGACTCTGGGCAAGTCACTTAACCCTCCATTGCCCCAGGTACAAATAAGTACCTGTATACAATATGTAAGCCGCATTGAGCCTGCCCTGAGTGGGAAAGCGTGGGGTACAAATATAAAAAACAAACAAAAACAACTCTTATTTGTGTGCTTTTAACATTCATTAATACAGCATTGGGTTCTAGACTCGGCAACTCAGCCCCCTTCTAATGATAAGTAAACAAATACACAAGCAGGCAAAATAGATTTCAGAGCAGAATTTCACCTTTCTAATCCGATTGCGGATCCGGCCAAATATTGATTGCTACTGCTGCTTCTGCAGTCCGCTCACTCCCTGGTTTAGCAGTTAAACACAAGCGCCATTCTGCTTCCCTCCCCTACTCTGTACAATGCGCATTAAGGGCAAGCCCAAGCAGGTGAGGAAGCAGCCAATCTCAGAGCAGCAGCGTGGACACCGCCTGTGCATCCAAGACAGCCAATAGTGACTGAGAGCTGGCTGGAATGACGAGATTGACAGTTCATATAACCAACTAGGCAAGTTCCCTGTACAGAAACCATGTTGCCAATCCTGTTCATATCCCATGAGTTTGGGCAGTGGTGACGGCGACAAGACCTAAAATAAGCTACCTGTGAATTCTCCCCCCAAAACCCTGTAAGTCCTTAAAAAAAACAATCCCAAACTTGCGGGAAGTAAGCAAGGTTGGCAACACTGCTGAGAAGTGAGGTAGTGAAGGATCTTATTTCCTTGCTGCTCTGCCGTTCCTAACTCCACCAGAAATTTGATCTCCAGGCACATGCTTTCTTGCAGCAGTTTTCTTTGCTGGCCCTACCCCTTTCTGCTTTGGAGGGGGAGGGGAGTTGTTCCTTTTTATGTCACTTCCTGTAATGTCTGAGGGAGAGCAGGCTCTTCCTGCTTCTTGTCTGTGCCTGGGGTTCTTGAGCTGCACTTCCGCCCCTCAAGAGGTTCTACTGAGGAGAAGTCCTGGAACTTTTCTTTGTGTATTTGCTGCTCCAGGCAAGGTGTCTCTTGCCTTTGATGCTGCCTTGATTGCTGAGTAGTGGAGGCGTTTCCTTCCCAGTGTTTGAAGCTACAGGGGATACAACCCGTTGAATGGGCTTTGGCGCACCTCCCAGATTTCTGCCCTGAGCCTCCATAAGTTTAACACTGACCTTGATCAATATTGCAGTTTGCACAAGCACGAGGGTAATTCTATAACGGGGGGCCTGGGAGGGCCTTCATTTAGGCACCCTGAGCTACACAACAGGAGCCTATTCTGTAGCAGAACTTAGGCACCAAGGATCTATTATAGAATACAAGTGTGTCCAGCATCTAGGTGCCCCTACTTATACCAGCCATAGAACTGGCGTAAGTACAGGTGCCTAAATATGACAGGGAGTTATATTCATAAGTGTGAGCCCCTCTTATATCCCACCCATGCTCTGTCCTTGTGTACGCCTCCCTTGCAGATGTACACTATGCCAGATGGTTGTGTAATTACGAAAAGGCTGAGGAAAATGGTAGAAGCTTAAATTAATAGGCCCTGCACAAAGTTAGGGAAAGGTTGAAGAACAGGTTGTGGAGTGACTAAGTCTGAAAGGGAAAAGAGTGGGATTCATGACTGCATTCAAATGTCAAGCACCTACATCTCTTGCTTGAACTTGATGTGCCCTCTTTGAAGCTTTTTTGGTTAAGATCGGCTAATGTGATAAATATGCACCTGCAGTTGTCTTCCTGAATAGCATTTCTTCCCCCAATTGTTAAACAGTAAATTTCCAACCAGAAGTGTAACAAACAATATGAGAAGCAGTGGAATTATAGAATATCCCCCTAATTCTATAAATGGTGCTGAAAATTGCATGCACAAATTTGGGCACACGCCAAATTTGCGTGCGCAGCTTAGTCAAATAATGAATTAATTAGCTCCACTAATTGGGCACTAATAAGCAATTATTGATGCTAATTGGCAACAATTTGAATTCACAGCCGCATCTTGCTAGGCACTACTCTACAAAGATGTGAGCGTAAATTTTTTTTTTGTGTGCAACTGAAAGGGGGCTTGGCAATGGGAGGAGCATAGGTGATTAAGGGGCTTTCACCAAGATGCTTGCACTATTATAGAATCCAGGGGATCTGCCTCTAATTTAGGCGCATAAATTTACACTAGGGTTCAGTTAGTGTAAATCCTTGTGCCCAAAATTGGGTGGGGATCCCGGTGCTAAGCGCTATTCTATAAACAGCACCCAACTCTGAGCACCATTTATAGAACAGCACTTAGTGCTCGGTTTTTTCAGCACCCACATTTGGGCACCATTTACTGAATCTAATCCTATGTCATTATCTAGCTTATTGTCTCTTGCCAATATAGAAGGAAATTAGCTATAGAAGCTAATGGGTAGTCACCAGAAGATAGGGAACAACCAGGATTTGATAAAATAATTTGGTTTAGGTGACCACAAGGTATGAGTAAGTTGATATTAATATCCTCAAAAAGCATGAAGCGTGCAGTTTGCTTACAGAATGGCTAACACAGACTATGGGAGGCTACAACAGGATTAGATTTGTTGTTGAAAGTGGAGGAGTGGCCTAGTGGTTAGGGTGGTGGACTTTGGTCCTGAGAAACTGAGTTCAGGCACAGGTAGCTCCTTGTGATTCTGGGCAACTCACTTAACCCTCCATTGCCCCATGTAAGCCACATTGAGCCTGCCATGAGTGGGAAAGCCCGGGGTACAAATGTAACAAACAAACACAAAAAAAAAGCAGTTAAACTGACTGCCATTAGCAACAGCATTAGCCTCACTATGAGAAAACAGGGAGTTTGTCCACTTGCTTTTTGTAAAGATCTGTGTCCTGCTAATTCTAGACTGATCATTAGGGAGGGGTTTGCCTAGGCAGGAGGAACGCTTTTGCTGCCTATAGCAGATTGCAATTCTTATAGTTGTGTTGGGAATGACAATGATGGACTGAACAAGGTGGCAGATAGAGAAACACCTATTGCATGCAGTTGAGGGGAAGGGAAAAGGAATGGGACTTGATATACTGTCTTTCTGTGGTTTTTGCAACTACATTCAAAGCAGTATATACAGGTACTTATTTGTACCTGGGGCAATGGAGGGTTAAATGACTTGCCCAGAGTCACAAGGAGCTGCAGTGGGAATCAAATCCAGTTCCCCAGAATCAAAGTCCACTGCACTAACCACTAGGCTACTCCTGCACTCTATGAGCATATTCCAGATGTATATGTGCTTACTCTATCGGTATAAATGCCTATCAAACATGGCAGGTGAAAAAGGATATGTATGTGCATAGATTTTTTTTACCCTGATGGTAGATGAATGTGTGCTCAGTCAGTATCCACACTTCTCCTGATGTGTGTACTGGGGCTAAAGGCAGTCACAGAAGAGCCTTCCCAAGCTGGAGACTGCTGAGTGAGAAGCCCAGGCAGGGAAGAGGAAATGGAGTTTTTCTTGATGTAGAGGGGGAAAGAGAAAGCATTTTCCCACTGGAGTCAATTCCCCCTGGCCTGGGAGGGGAAGAGGCAGCTGTCAAAGGTTATGTTTTATTTGATATGTATTTTAATGCTGTAACTTGCTTGGAGTGTCTTGGCAGCTGGGTGAAGAAAATAGAGACATAGATGACTCCATAAGAGGAAGAGGGGAAAATCAAAGATGTTGTAAGGGCAGTCTCTTTGATGACTTCAAATGCTTCCTACTTACTAGACTATAGTACTGATGGATGTAGTTGTATTCTTGCTTTGATGATAAATATAGCAGCAGAAATCTACATAAGTACATAAGTAATGCCACACTGGGAAAAGACCAAGGGTCCATCGAGCCCAGCATCCTGTCCACGACAGTGGCCAATCCAGGCCAAGGGCACCTGGCGAGCTTCCCAAACGTACAAACATTCTATACATGTTATTCCTGGAATTGTGGATTTTTCCCAAGTCCATTTAGTAGTGGTTTATGGACTTGTTCTTTAGGAAACCGTCTAACCCCTTTTAAAACTCTGCTAAGCTAACCGCCTTCACCATGTTCTCCGGCAACGAATTCCAGAGTTTAATTATGCGTTGGGTGAAGAAAAATTTTCTCTGATTTGTTTTAAATTTACTACACTGTAGTTTCATCACATGCCCCCTAGTCCTAGTAGTTTTGGAAAGCATGAACAGACGCTTCACATCCACCTGTTCCACTCCACTCATTATTTTATATACCTCTATCATGTCTCCCCTCAGCCGTCTCTTCTCCAAGCTGAAAAGCCCTAGCCTTCTTAGTCTTTCTTCATAGGGAAGTCGTCCCATCCCCATTATAATTTTAGTCGCCCTTCGCTGCACCTCTTCCAATTCTGCTATATCTTTCTTGAGATGCGGCGACCAGAATTGAACATAATACTCAAGGTGTGGTCGCACCATGGAGCGATATAATGGCATTATGACATCCTCACACCTGTTTTCCATACCTTTCCTAATAATACCAAACATTCTATTCGCTTTCCTAGCCGCAGCAGCACACTGAGCAGAAGGTTTCAGTGTATTATTGACGACGACACCCAGATCCCTTTCTTAGTCCATAACTCCTAACGTGGAACCTTGCATGATGTAGCTATAATTTGGGTTCTTTTTTTCCCATATACATAACCTTGCACTTGCTCACATTAAACGTCATCTGCCATTTAGCCGCCCAGTCTCCCAGTCTCGTAAGGTCTTTCTGTAATTTTTCACAATCCTGTCGCGAGTTAACGACTTTGAATAACTTTGTGTCATCAGCAAATTTAATTACCTCGCTAGTTACTCCCATCTCTAAATCATTTATAAATATATTAAAAAGCAGTGGTCCTAGGACAGACCCCCGAGGAACCCCACTAACTACCCTTCTCCTTTGTGAATACTGCCCATTTAACCCCACTCTCTGTTTCCTATCCTTCAACCAGTTTTTAATCCAGAATAGGACATTTCCTCCTATCCCATGACCCTCCAATTTCCTCTGTAGCCTTTCATGAGGTACCTTGTCAAACGCCTTTTGAAAATCCAGATACACGATATCAACCGGCTCCCCTTTGTCCACATGTTTGTTTACTCCTTCAAAGAATTGAAGTGAATTGGTCAGGCAAGATTTCCCCACACTAAAGCCGTGCTGACTTGGTCTCAGTAATCCATGTCCTCGGATGTGCTCTGTAATTTTGTTTTTGATAATAGCCTCTACCATTTTCCCCGGCACCGACGTCAGACTCACCCGTCTTTAATTTCCCGCATCTCTCCTGGAACCTTTTTTAAAAATCGGCATTACATTGGCCACCCTCCAATCTTCCAGTACCACGCTCGATTTTAAGGATAAATTGCATATCACTAACAGTAGCTCTGCAAGCTCGTTTTTCAGTTCTATCAGTACTCTAGGATGAATACTATCCAGTCCAGGAGATTTGTTACTCTTCAGTTTGCTGAACTGCCCCATTACGTCCTCCAGGTTTATTGTGAAGTCAGTAAGTTTCTCCGACTCGTCCGCTTGAAATACCATTTCTGACACCAGTATCCCACCCAAATCTTCCTCAGTGAAGACCGAAGCAAAGAATTCATTCAATCTCTCCGCTTCGTCTTTATGTTCCTTGATCGCCCCTATAATATTAGCTATAATATTAGCTGGAACAAGCCAGTAATGGACTCCAGTCCACAACAGAATTTGATTAATTTCATTGGTAACTTTCATATCTCCCAATTCATACAATTCCATGATTGTAGGAAGGGCTGCAAAATCTAATACTACTGGTTTCTCCTACTGATTCACAACAGGAAACTGAGATAGCATGTCAGCAGTGGGGGCAGTTGCCCTCTACCTCACTCCCCATTCTCCTCCCAGAGCTACTCGACTTCTCCTCAGTACAGTCAGTGCTATGCTTCAAACCGCATCCCCCTCTTTTGTTTCTTGCCCTCAGTATCATAAGGAACAGGACCAGAGGTGCAGCGTTGCATGATCCACTGTTCTGCAGCCAAGTCAGGATAGGAGGGTGAAAGAGGAAAGGGAGAAAACTTAGATAGGGGAGGGAGAGCAAGTGAGTGAGAGGTACAGGTCAGTGAATAAGGGGATGGGGAGGCAAGAGGAGAACAACTAAGTGGATGGGTGCAGGAGAGTGAATCATACAGGGGAAGGGGGAGTTAGTGTGCAGATGGGGGAAGTTAAGAGAAGGTGAGTGAGCAGAAATTTAGGCATAGGGGGAGTGAATGAAGGGGAAGAGCATGAGTCAGGGAATGAGAGTATGTGTGAGAGGATCGGAGAAACTATTGGGTGAGAGAAAGGGGACTGGTATGAAGACAGTGATAGGGTTAAAGGGGGGCATTTGGGGAAAAAGTGAGTGAGAGGATTTAAGAGGGTGTGGCATGTGAGAGAGAGGATCACTTTTGGGAAGAGGGGTATGAATGGATTCTCTCTTATTCTCCTGATTCCAGATCTCCCTCTTAAATCCTCTCCTCTCATCCTCCTGTGCCTCCATCTCCTTTTCTACCTTTCTCTGAGATCCACTCTCCCTCATGAACAGGGCCGTGCCTAGGGTCTCTGGCACCCCCCTGCAGACCATCAGTTGGTGCGCGCACAAGCGCACGCCCCCCGCGCTTTAAATTTACCTCTGCCTCCGGCTCCGACGTCTGTGCAGCGTCAGTGAAAGCGCTGCCTGTCTGACATCTCTCCACCAGCCTTCCCTTCGCTCGTTCGTTCCCTCTGTGTCCTGCCTTCTTCTGACGTCATTTCCTTGAGGGCAGGACACAGAGGGAATGAATGAGCAAAGGGAAGGCTGGTGGAGAGATGTCAGACAGGCAGCGCTTTCACTGACGCAGCGCAAACGTCGGAGGCGGAGCGAGGTAAATTTAAAGCGCCAGGGAATCGGGGATGGAGTGGAGGAGTATGTTTTTTTTTAAATACAACTTGACAGCGCGGTGCCCTTGAAGGCAGGCGCCCCCCTGCGGCGCTTACCGTGCTTACTGTGTTGGCATGGCCCTGCTCATGAAGGCTGGAGGAGTGGGCCATTCACTTATTAGCAAAGTTCTTGCTTCCTGTTTCCTCCCAGCTTATGATCTCCAGTCCTTGTTCTCTGGAGTAGTAGTCAGAAAATGGTGCGTCATACTGTAGAATCCTCTTCTTCCACAGAGCTCCATTCTTCTGCTTTGAACTGTGCAGTGCCGATGGGGCCCTGTGTGATTTGCACTAGAAGATTGAAGTCATGCTGTCGAAGAGACTAATGTAATATGTAGCACTTCTGTCCTCCTCCTGGTCAGGTGGGTATAGAGAGGGAGGACAGGTCATTTTTTGTTAGCGTGTCCTTACAATTCTGCTGATGATTGTAAAGTTGCATGTTGACAGGTTTTCACTGATGATTGCCACTTATGCTTCATTTTTTTTGTTTTATTTTCTTTCTGGATGGAGATGTGGTATTAAAATTTCTATAGACAGATTTCCACCAGCTCAGACTGAGAGCGCCACTCAAGGATAATTAAAGCATTCTTTCATTTTCTGCCTGACCTTTCCCCAGCAGCATATGAGAATGTATTTCACTAAGATGTGTGGGTTTCCTGGCCTGAGTAAGGATGTGGGGGTGGCACACACACACAGTGGCAGCTGGAAGACGACAAAGGCTCTGTTTCCATGTATTATTCATACTTCAGTATAAGCTGGTGTTCTTGAGGTACATCTTTCTATATGTCCAGGATTTATATGGTAACTACAGTACCATAATAAAGGATTAAACCTAAAATCAGAGGCAGTCAAGAAATGGAATAGTCAGAAAATAATAAAGCATAATGTGTATATAATGAAATTTTTTAGAAGAAGTGTTGCCATACTGGGACAGGCTGAAGGTCCATCAAGCCCAGTTTCTTGTTTCCAATAGTGGTCAATACAGGTCATAAGTCCCAGTCAAGATCCCAGAACAGTAAAACAGATTTTATGCTGCTTATCTTAGAAATAAGCGAGGAGTCACGTGATGGCACGACCTGAGCGGACGTCTTTGGCTGGCTCGGCTCCCCTCTCCCCTGCTGATTAAATCTGCTATTATACCATTTTCAAGCCTAATTTCCTATGGGAACACTACTACTGTGCGTTGGGAAAGCCGAACGCACCCTTTTGGCAAGTGAAAGCAACTGGACTTTTGTGGTATGCCAGCTAAAACTGTGCGAACGGGCGTGAAAAAGCTGCACTTACTCCAAAAAAGATGGCAGCGACTACGTCTCCAGCAGAACTACATCTGGCTCTCTCCAATGACACTGTCCAGGTGTCCATGAGGAACTTATGACAACTACTTGATGACAAATTGGCAAAATTGCATGCTAGCATGGAGGAGCTAAAAGATTCTGCAGCTGGCCATGTGGTGAGAATCCAGCATGTGGAAGAACGTGTCTCTGCCCAGGAGGATCGGACAGAATCGATGCTGGGAAGACTGAGTGCATTAGAAGCGCAAATACATACCCTGACTGACAGGGTAGAAGATCAAGAAAACAGGGGTAGAAGGAAAAACTTACAAATCATTGGTGTTCCGGAAGACATACAGTGGGGGAAATAAGTATTTGATCCCTTGCTGATTTTGTAAGTGTGCCCACTGACAAAGACATGAGCAGCCCATAATTGAAGGGTAGGTTATTGGTAACAGTGAGAGATAGCACATCACAAATTAAATCCGGAAAATTACATTGTGGAAAGTATATGAATTTATTTGCATTCTGCAGAGGGAAATAAGTATTTGATCCCTCTGGCAAACAAGACCTAATACTTGGTGGCAAAACCCTTGTTGGCAAGCACAGTGGTCAGACGTCTTCTGTAGTTGATGATGAGGTTTGCACACATGTCAGGAGGAATTTTGGTCCACTCCTCTTTGCAGATCATCTCTAAATCATTAAGAGTTCTGGGCTGTCGCTTGGCAACTTGCAGCTTCAGCTCCCTCCATAAGTTTTCAATGGGATTAAGGTCTGGTGACTGGCTAGGCCACTCCATGACCCTAATGTGCTTCTTCCTGAGCCACTCCTTTGTTGCCTTGGCTGTATGTTTTGGGTCATTGTCGTGCTGGAAGACCCAGCCACGACCCATTTTTAAGGCCCTGGCGGAGGGAAGGAGGTTGTCACTCAGAATTGTACGGTACATGGCCCCATCCATTCTCCCATTGATGCGGTGAAGTAGTCCTGTGCCCTTAGCAGAGAAACACCCCCAAAACATAACATTTCCACCTCCATGCTTGACAGTGGGGACGGTGTTCTTTGGGTCATAGGCAGCATTTCTCTTCCTCCAAACACGGCGAGTTGAGTTCATGCCAAAGAGCTCAATTTTTGTCTCATCTGACCACAGCACCTTCTCCCAATCACTCTCGGCATCATCCAGGTGTTCACTGGCAAACTTCAGACGGGCCGTCACATGTGCCTTCCGGAGCAGGGGGACCTTGCGGGCACTGCAGGATTGCAATCCGTTATGTCGTAATGTGTTACCAATGGTTTTCGTGGTGACAGTGGTCCCAGCTGCCTTGAGATCATTGACAAGTTCCCCCCTTGTAGTTGTAGGCTGATTTCTAACCTTCCTCATGATCAAGGATACCCCACGAGGTGAGATTTTGCGTGGAGCCCCAGATCTTTGTCGATTGACAGTCATTTTGTACTTCTTCCATTTTCTTACTATGGCACCAACAGTTGTCTCCTTCTCGCCCAGCGTCTTACTGATGGTTTTGTAGCCCATTCCAGCCTTGTGCAGGTGTATGATCTTGTCCCTGACATCCTTAGACAGCTCCTTGCTCTTGGCCATTTTGTAGAGGTTAGAGTCTGACTGATTCACTGAGTCTGTGGACAGGTGTCTTTCATACAGGTGACCATTGCCGACAGCTGTCTGTCATGCAGGTAACGAGTTGATTTGGAGCATCTACCTGGTCTGTAGGGGCCAGATCTCTTACTGGTTGGTGGGGGATCAAATACTTATTTCCCTCTGCAGAATGCAAATAAATTCATATACTTTCCACAATGTGATTTTCCGGATTTAATTTGTGATGTGCTATCTCTCACTGTTACCAATAACCTACCCTTCAATTATGGGCTGCTCATGCCTTTGTCAGTGGGCACACTTACAAAATCAGCAAGGGATCAAATACTTATTTCCCCCACTGTACCCGATTGTGCTCTTATGGAGCTTGCTGAAAAATGACTGCCGCGGGCTCTGGGATTCCGCTCTGAGATAGGCCTGGTGCAAGTGGAGCGTATACATCGGATTGGAGTCAAGAGAAATAATGTTGCCAAGCTGAGGCCGATAATAGTGCGTTTCCTCAATTACGTGATTAAAGCTAAACTACTAGAACTTTTCAGGAAACAGCGTTCTTTGGAATATAAAGGAGCTCGGCTGTTGATGTTTCAGGATTTCTCAGCACGCATGGCGGAGCAGAATAAGTTGTTGGTGCCTTATTGCTCCCAACTATTTTCGAGAGGAGTAAAGTTTGCTTTCTAATACCCAGCTCAGGTTCGCATCACCCATGATAATCGTACAGTAACCCTAACCAAGGTGGAGGAATTACGGGCATTTGTGGACAAATGACCTCAATCTACTTGACATTGATAGCTGCTAAAGCTGGGGAGATTCGATATGAGAAGTGTTACTTGTTCATTTGCACCCGGGACAAATCCAATGGAGTTCATGCACTGCCAGCTTGAGATGTGGGCTGGATAAGTTTGAGTTCTTCTGTTATTGGCAAAGACTCGGGTTGTATACCCATGGACGACTTTGACTACCTGAAACGTACAGAATCTTTTTGCTTTCTAGTTGCTTTTACTGTTTGGCTTTGTTTTCACTGCCGAGGTGTAGTATATACTGTTTGTGGGTATTTTCAGCGGCGGAGGGGGAGGGAGCTATGGAAATAGGGGTGTATAGAGCCACTTTGGCTTTTGGGGACTTAGAGTTAGGATTGAAAGGGGGGGGGGAAGAGGGCTGGGGAGTGGATGTGTGTTGATTTTAGTATGTTTTGGATGATAGTGGGGAGTATGGCATGTGTGTGGGCTAGTTGGGGTGTGCTTGTGGAAGGGAGGGCTGTTGGGGGGGAACTGGGGGGTTAAGGGGAGGAGGGATTAGCATGGCTGGGGGGAGCAGGGTGAGAGGGGGGTTGGCAGTTCCTGTGTCCGGGATACTCTGGCCGCTTACAAGGGTACAAAAGCAGTTTCTCTGTGTGTCTTCCGGGTGGGGGGAGGGGGGTTGGCTGGGACGCCGCCCCTGGGAGGGCGTCACCTACATTTACTCACTTTGACACTCTTGTGTTTGGATGGAATGGTGGGTAGTGTTCGGTTGGCCACTTTAAACGTTGACGGCATACATTCGCCGGTCAAACGTACAAAAATACTTAGCTATAGCAGACGCATGAATGTAGATGTTTTGCTTCTCCAGGAGACACACCTCTCCCACTCAGAACATGTGAAACTAAAAAAGAATTAGGTTGGCGAGTTGGCTTTTGCTTCCTATAATAATAGGCAAAGGGAAGTGGCTATTCTTATTCATAAATCCCTTGACTGCACTAAACATAGAGTCATACAAGATCCTGAGGGGCGGTTTGTCATTTGGCTGGGAGTAATTCAGGGAATAAGGGTGGCTTTGTGCTCAGTCTATGCCCCAAGTGTGTACTCCCACAAATTTTTCTCTGACGTTCTGGCAGCACTGGCCCCGCTGAACGAGTATAAGTTGGTAGTGGGGGGAGACTTTAACATCACTGCAGACTCACTCATTGATTGCAGCCCTCCCAAACCTAGGATGAAAGGAGTTGAAGGATAGGGTATAAATTTTCTGATGCATGAGTTGGGCTTGCTGGATGCCTGGCATGTCCTCAACCCAGATGTTCATGACTATACTTTTTATTCACATGTTCACAAGGTATATGCCCGATTGGATTATGTATTGCTGCTATCTTCAGTGCGGGCGGCAGGCATAGATGCTGGGGTAATATCAGATCATAATCTGCTATGGGTGGATGTGGGACTGTTTAAAGGGCCAGGTGCTGCTGGCTGGCGAATGAATCCTGTATTATATCAAGCTCCTGGCTTTCGCGAGTATTTAGTGGAAGAGTGGCAGAATTTCCTAACAGAAAACGAAGTTGGAGAGGTGGACCCCATAATGTTTTGGGAGGCTGGCAAGGCGGTGTTGAGGGGGAAAATCATTGCATACACTAGTCGCAACCGTAGGGAGAGAGATGAAGAGCTTATTAAGTTACTAAGACAGCTTCAAGAGGCTCGAGCCTCTGCACTGAGAGGAGGCGCCCAGGGCGATAGGGATACATATTGGAAGGTCAAGCGGCAAATCAATGAGATGTTGAATCAGAGGGCCCTACTGGATGTTCAGCTTTATAAATATAACCTGCATCAGTGGGGAAACAAGGCGGGTAAACTGCTGGCAATGATGGTCAGGAGTAGAGCTGCCAAAAAATTAATAACACATATTAGGGTCCAATCTGGGACTGTGCTTTACAAGCCAGAGGATATTCAGAAAGCTTTTGTTGACTTCTACCAGTCACTGTACGATTCTGGTCACTGTGACGTGCAAGAGCAGGAGGCGTTCTTTGAGGGCTTCTGCATGCCGGCTTTGTAATCGAAACAATTGGTAAGCCTGAATGCGCCTTTTCAGGGAGCTGAGATCCAACAAGCCATAAAGAAACTAAAATTAGCAAAAGCGCCCGGGCCAGATGGATTGGGGGCTGAATTTTATAAGATTCTGGGGACTCAGTTAATTGGCCCCTTCGCAGATCTGTGCCAGGCTTTGTGTAATCCCAACCAGCAGACTGGGTATTTGACACACGCCACTATAGTGGTGTTGCTGAAACCTGGGCGGAATGAGGAGCAGTTGGGTTCATATCGACCTATCTCTGTTGAACCAAGACATTAATCTCTTTGCTAGTATATTGGCTGCTAGACTGGGCAAGGTCCATGGGAATCAAATGGGCTTTGTACCTGGCATAGACTGGGCAAGGTCCATGGGAATCAAATGGGCTTTGTACCTGGCAGATACGCTTCCACTAACATTTTGCGTTTGTTGAGGGCCCTACATGTGAAAAAGGGCAGAACAGGCGAAGCAATTATCACTAGCCTCCATGCCGAAAAGGCGTTTGACAAAATTCTGTGGGATTATATGTTTGAAGAAGGGTGCAAGGCTGAGGTTCATCTTGCACTTGCTTTTGTTTTGCCATGTCATAAAGGTGCCACTGACCCATGCTGATGTTCAGACCAACACATAGGCTCTCCTCTCAGCACCTGAGTGACACCAGCATTGACTCTTAATGTGCAGGAAGTCTTTTCAGAGCACATGTCTAATCACACGTCTCTCTTCTTCCTAAATATAGCACAAGCCCCAGGGTGTGGAATTAACAGTAGCATGTAAAGCATTGGGAAGCTGAGCCCTGCTCTGGGCAGCCCGCATAATTAATTGTACCAACCGCTGGCCTTGGTCTTTTATCATTCCAATCTTTGGATGAGATAGGTATAAATATTGGGATGGTGGTAAAAAGACCTAAAATATTTAACAGCATACTGCACACAGCACCTGCTATTCTTCCCTCTTAAACTCCTCCTTTGAGTCCTTCCAGTCTTTAGTGTGTGTTTTTTCAGTGCTTTTATTCTGGCCATAAGAGTCCTCTTCCATGTCCACCCTGCCTGCTTGGCTGAAGCTGGTGTGATGCATATTTTTGTTAATGTAGGACTTGTCTTAGGAAACAGTGTCCTATGATCTGTGCTCTACTCATCATTCAATTAATCTGTTGGGCAGCTGACTCATTCTGTCTTGATTGTTTACAGAAACCTTTCCATCCACACAGTACAGTGTGAACTTCCTACAAGCCCACAGATGATTTTTCCGCTTTCTTTGGAACACCATCTAAGGTGAACTAGAAAGGCTCAGACAGGTCAACTGTGTGCCTTCCAGTGTCTTTCCGTGCTAATGTACTCACTGTTTACTACTGCCTAATTCTGTCTGTCACAACAGGTCTCTTTTTCAACTCTTCTCAATCTGTGCTCTCCCTCTATTAATGCTTTTAAACTTATCTACACAACTTGAGTCTATATGTGCAATGCAACCCAAAGCAAAATGATGGTATATTTTATTTTGCTTAGAGTTCTGTAACATTATATGAGCCAGTTTTTGAATAAATATATTATACATTTATTGGTGACTGGTAAGCATAACCCCTTAAGCTTCTGATTTTCAAGGGCACTTTGAAGACAATGCCAGCAAAAAATCACTCTGGGGTCATTTTACTAAGGTGTGCTGAAAAATGGCCTGCGGTACTGTAGGCGTGCGTTTTCAGTGCACCTGTAAAAAATGCCTTTTTTGGGGGTGGGAGGGAGCGCTTAAAATGGATGTGCAGCAAAATGAAAATTGGCGTGTCCATTTTGGGCCTGAGACCTTACCACCCGCCATTGACTTAGTGGTAAGGTCTCATGCATTAACCGGGCGGTAGCGGTCAACGCGTTCAAATGCCAATTACCGCCCGTGTACCAGAAAATAAAAATATTTTCTGACGCTCATAGGAGATGCGCGTAAAAATTTGAATTACCGCCTGGGCCACGCGGTAGCCAGGTGATAACTCAGGATTCGCGCACATTGGGCGCACGTAAGCGCTTACACGGCTTAGTAAAAGGACCCTTTTATCTGCTTTGCACCACGGGAGCAAGTCTATAAGTGGGCACCTCCTTTTAGCTGCCTTGATGCCATGTGGTGAGAAACTACTCTGCAACAACTTTTGGGTGCACAGAACTTGTGTAACCTGGTGTTGGCGTGCCTTCTATGTAACATTGTAACATAGTAAATGACGGCAGATAAAGTCCTGAATGGTCCATCCAGTTTGCCCAACAGATACATTCATTATCAAGTTTGAAGTGAGGCATGTTTTGTGCAATGGTGGTGAGCTGATATTGTTACAATTTGATATTTCTGCTGCCTTTAACACTGTTAATCATGATATTTATTAGCCTATGTTGTCAGAATTTATAATAATAATGATACCAAAACTTATAACCCACAGCCTTTCAGTTCAGAGCAGTTTACAGAAAAAGATTCTGGTTAGTCCCCAAGAATTAGAAACAATTTAAAAATTTCCCCAGACAATTTTGGATGATGATAGATCCCGATTGAATGTAGTGAAAACCTCCCAAGTTATGGATGTAGTTCTGGACTCATCTCTGTCAATGGAGTCACAGATTATTGGCCTGATTAGAAAAACCTAATTTCAAATTGAAACAATTGTGGTTTTTAAGATCTTATTTTTTACAAGTTCGTTTCAGGGTTATTGTGCAATTAAATTATATTTAGGTCTGTCTTCTTGGCAACTTTCTAGGATTCAAATGATCCAAAATTCAGCAGCTAGGTTAATATTCGGCAGACTTGAATGGATCATGTAGCAGGACTGGTGGTTTGGAGGCGGGGATAGTGCTGGGCAGACTTATACGGTCTGTGCCAGAACCGGTGGTGGGAGGCGGGGCTGGTGGTTGGGAGGCGAGAATAGTGCAGGGCAGACTTATACGGTCTGTGCCCGGAAAAGGACAGGTACAAATCAAGGTAAGGTATACACAAAAAGTAGCACATGTGAGTTTATCTTGTTGGGCAGACTGGATGGACCGTGCAGGTCTTTTTCTGCCATCATCTACTATGTAAATCCTTTTTTTCTGAGTGCTTTACATTGGTTGCCTATTCAGGCTTGAATTATTTTTAAATTACTTTGTTTTGTATTCAAGTTTTTTGATGGTACTGGCCCTGAAGGTGGATGTCACTTAGTAAGTTTGTTAAAATTCAGGACAAGTTCTATGAGTTGTAATTATGATGTTAGTGTTTCCATCAACTAAAGGTATATAGTTTAAAGCTGCCTTTTTTTACTCTTTTTTTTTCTTCTCAGCTGTTCATCATTGGAATAATCTTCCTTCAGAGCCGTGTTCAATGAGTAGTTATTTATTATTTCGAAAAGCTATGAAGACTTATGTTTTGCAGGTTGGGGGGGGGGGGGGGGGTAGTGATTTCTTTTTATTTATCTGTATTTGATAGTCATGTGCTAATTCCTGGTTGACTGTTATCAGTTTCTTATATAACAGTGTAACTCGCCTTGAATCTTGATTAAGAGAATTGGTGTGTAATAAGTCTCTGATAGCATAGCATAGCATCTCTCTTTGGCATTTCTCAGACACAGACCATAAAAGTCTGCGCAACATGTCCTCATGTTCCAAACTAGTGGAGCTTCTAATGGCCTTGACTATTGCAACCTACTCCTCACTGGCCTCCCTCTTAACCATCTATCCCCCCTTCAATCAGTTCAGAGCTCCGCTGCACGCCTTATATTCCGCTTGAACCGATATACTCATATCACCCCTCTCCTCAAGTCACTTCACTGGCTTCCGATCAGATACTGCATACAGTTCAAGCTTCTCCTTCTTACCTATAAGTGCACTCAGTCTGCAGCACCTCATTACCTCTCTAGCCTCATCTCCCCTTATATTCCCGCCCATAACCTCCGCTCACAGGACAAATCCCTCCTCTCAACACCCTTCTCCACCACCGCCAATTCCAGGCTCCGCCCATTCTGCTTCGCATCACCTTACGCATGGAATAAACTTCCTGAACCCCTACGCCAAGCCCCCTCCTTACCCGTCTTCAAATCATTGCTCAAAGCACACCTCTTCAATATTGCTTTCGGCACCTAACCTTTATACCTTTGTACCTTTCATGTAATCGTGAATGCCCCAAATTGACTACCCCTATTTGACTGACTCTACACTTGTCCATTAGATTGTAAGCTCTTGGAGCAGGGATTGTCCTTCTGTGTTAAAATTGTACAGCGCTGCGTAACCCTGGCAGCGCTTTAGAAATGTTAAGTAGTAGTAGTAGTAGCTTCCGTCAAAGCCCTTTCCAGCCCATCCTAAACTGGATTGCCATAAACTGGATCCAGACCGTACAAGCTTGCCCAGCACCAACCTTAGTTCTTGACAGTCGGAGTCACCATCTAAAATGCCACTTGACATGCAAACACACATGCAACTGTTTAAGTTTTGTTTTTTTATACTGTTCATTTTCTAATTAGAGATCCTCTGTATTCCGTCACTGTTTTTTTCTCCACCGCCCCCCTCTGGCTGTGCGTGCCGGTAGAAACAACTGTTAGTCCTAGAAAAAAATGGAGTCCACACCCTGATCAACAGGGGTCAATGTTTTCCATGGAAAACAACATGTAAGTGCGGTAAGGACACGTAACTTACAGTATCCTGTAAGTTGCATGTGTGATAGCCCCACCCATGCCCTTCCCATGTGCCACCAATGTGAAAGGCCCCCTTGCATTTATGCTTTGTGACACATGCACCCATAGAGAATAACACATAGTTGCTTTCCTGTCAGTTACGCATGTAAGTGTATCCTTAGCAGTGAAAGTGACAGTATTCTGTACATTAAGCAGTCCAATGGCACTTAAATGTAGGCACTTGTTATACAATTGGCCTTTCTCTGAATGGTGTAACCTGGCTGGGAGCCTTCCATATACCATCCATATACATATAGGGAGCAATACTATATGTATAGAACCCTACTCTTTCCTGCTTACTGCCAGTGCTCTGCATAGCTGCCGAGAGGGGGGAGCAGGGGGGACAAAATTCCCTGGGCCCGGGCCTCCAAGGGGGACCTGGCGCCGCAGTCCCACCCGCCCTCCATCGTCGATTGTCTGCCCCCTGCATTGAAATCGCAGTCTCACCTCCGTGAAAGCAGCGCTGCAGGCAGCAGAACGCCTCCCTTTGGCCTTCCTTCCCTCCCTGTGTCCCACCCTCGTCTGACATAACTTCCACGAGGGCGGGACGAGGGAAGGAGGGCCGAAGGGAGGCGTTCTGCTGCCTGCAGTGCTGCTTTCACGGAGGTGAGACTGCGATTTCAATGCAGGGGGCCCGGCCCGGTGGCGGATGGAGGGGGGGGAGTGGCGGCGACCTCGGGGGGGGGGAGGTGGAGGGGGAGCGGCGGCGGTGACCTTGGGGGGTGGGGGGAGCAGTGGCTGGGGCGATCTCAGAGGGGAGCGGTGGTGACCTCGGGGGGGGGGTGGAGGGGGGAGTGGTGACGGCGACCTCGGGGGCGAGGGCGGCAGGGGCGGGGCGGCCCAGTCTCTTGGTGGCCCTGCTGTTCTGTCCAGCACTGCCACATTCAGAATGGCTGCTCAGACTGCCTAGACCCACAAGACTGCCGCAGAAAGTTTGGCAGCCATTAAGAAGAAGAAACGGTGGGCAGGAAAGGGTGGTGTTCCTTTCTGCCCCCCAAAGTGGCCACTAGAACACCAGGGCTCTTCAAGATAGGCCCGGGGGACTGCAATGTGCAGGGGGATGCTGGAAACAAAGGTGGGAGCGGCAGCTGGGGCCCGGGGGGGGCCCAATGACCCCTTTTGCTCAGATCACTGTCAGTCTGCTCCTGACTTGGCTTATACTTTAATAGGCTTATATTCAAGTATATATGGTATATACATTTTTTTAAATTCTGCCCTCTGGCCACCGTTCAATATTTACCCCATAGTTTTTAAGCAAAGGAAAGTAACAGTCTATTGAGTTAAAATTTCTAAAAAAAAATTGCATAATAGTCAAATGTCAAAATGCAATAAGTTACTGTAGCTGTTGCGCAGATTTCATTTGCAGAATTAGGTAAGCACTATCTGCACTAACATAAGAAGAGCTGTGCTGGATAAGAACAATGGTCCATTGAACCCAGTATACTGTTGAGGCAGTCACCCATTTGATTATATTACGTGGTCAGTACAGATGACTTTTTTGAATTGTGAAAAGATGAGAATGTGAACTACAAATTAGGTGGTTGGGAGGCGGGGATAGTGCTGTGCAGACTTATACGGTCTGTGCCAGAGCTGGTGGTGGGAGGCAGGACTGGTGGTTGGGAGGCGGGGACAGTGCTGGGCAGACTTATACAGTCTGTGCCCTGAAGAGGACAGGTACAAATCAAAGTAGGGTATACACAAAAAGTAGCACATATGAGTTTATCTTGTTGGGCAGACTGGATGGACCGTGCAGGTCTTTTTCTGCCGTCAACTACTATGTTACTATGTTACCATGTAAGTAGGAAGAAATTAAAGAAGAATAAAAGAAGAGAAACCCAAAATGCTGTAAATGGTGAAAAAAAGAAAGCCTGACAAGGAAAGTAATATGGCAGAAAAAAAAAAAAAGATAAAAGAGCAAGGATTAGAATGCTTTGTTATTGTAATCCTCTTGAGTGCTCCCTTCCCAATCCTTTCTCGCCTTGTTCCTCCCTCTTTTCTTCTTTTGTTTTTCCAGTCTCTTTGGCCCCTTCTTTGTGGAAAGCTGCACTGCCCTTCATTTACATTTTCTTTTCTATCTCCTGCTCTGTATTCTCTCTCTGCTCACCTTTTTGCATGGTTGACCTTTAAAGCTTTTTTGTGGTTGAAATGGACTGGAAAAAAAAACTTTATGTTTAATTGTTGATCATAGTTTTTGGTATACTGCCATTCATGGGAATGTCATAGTGGTTTCCAATGGGACCCACTAAATTCCATTGTATCATTTCTAACCAAGGAGGTAATTCTATAAGGAGTTGGCTAAAGTTAGACAGCAAGAACACATGTAAATGCTGGTATTTTAGTTATTTATACACATATGTGAACACATACATGTTCAAATAAGCCAGCTACATGTTGTTCTGTAAGTACACATATATCTTCAATAACTTGTACTGTGCAGGTGGACTTTCACATGGTTGGAGCATGGGCAGAGTGCACATTTACACGTGTGTGAGTTATAGAATACTATAAGTTAAGCAAGTATCTTCTGAATCTTGACATGAGCACTTACATCAGCTCTGTGATTGGTTTAAGTACTCGCACCTATTCAGATAACATAAGAGCATAACATAAGAGTAGCCATACTAGGTCAGACCAATGGTCCATCTGGCCCAGTATCCTGCTTCCAACAGTGGCCAATCCAGGCCATAAGTACCTGGCAGAAACCCAATTAGTGGAACATTTCATGCTACCAATCCCAGGGCAAGCAGTGGCTTCCCCCATGTCCATCTCAATAAGAGACGATGGACTTTTCCTCCAGGAACTTGTCCAGACCCTTTTTAAAACCCTGATTCACTAACCAATGCTACCACATCATTAAATATTTCCTCTTATTTGTTTTAAAAGTATTTCTATATAACTTCACTGAGTGTCCCCTGGTCTTTGTACTTTTTAAAAGCGTAAAACATCACTTTTCCACGTTCTACACCACTCAGGATTTTGTAGACCTCAGTCAGTAAACAAGCCCAGTGACTGTAGGAGACATTTAAGCACATGTGGTCGAGTGGGGGTGGGGGGGGGGGGGGGGGGTTGGAAGAAGAGAAGTGGGGCTGGTGATTGAATCTTGGGTTGGGGCAGCACCTGACTTGGACAGACTGTTTAAAAGTACAATGAATGGATAAATACTTATTTTCGTACTCCTGTTACTCTATTTTATCTATCTATATATTTCATCTTTGCTTACACCCTATGCTGTCTATTAAAATGTTTTATTGTGTATTGAGTTGACATTGTAATGTAGCATACACGCCAAACTTTGTATTGTTATTTGAATATGTTCACTGCTGTAATTGTCTATAGCTTATGTTTGAAGTGTTCTTGTTGTACAGCTCCTTGAGTGAATAATTCCTTCAAAAAGGCAGTAAATAAATAAATAAACAAACAAGTCAGCCAGCCAATCAATAAAGAGTATGTTGTTTTTTGGGGAAATTGAAGGAAAAGCAGACTCACTGTAACTTCTGAAATGCGAAAGCATTGATGATTTTATGCAAACAAAATGCCATGAATTAATTTTAATATAGACACCGAAATTAAAACGTTTTATAAAAATCATAATCAAAAACTCTGGCTTATTTGTTGCTTCCTTGTAATGTACTGCGGTACAGCAGAGCTCAGAACACACAGTGTTAAAAAGATATCAGTTTTTTTCTTATTTCCCCTGTTGACATTACTGTGCTCTTCATTACCTTAACCAGGATGTTTTGTGCTGCATTTTTGACACGGTGCAAGGAAGTCTGGGTTAAGCAGAGCTGACACTTGTTGGCTTGAAGGAATGGAGCAGTTTGTTGTAGAAAGCACTTTGGAAACTGTTGACAGCTTCTTTTTTTTTCTGCTTAAGAAGCAGATTTGATTTTTAATTTATTAATTATTTGTGTCATGGCTTATAGCCGCTATGTGACCTGTAAGAATTTAAAAACAACCTACGTCTACTAATTTCTATAACGCTACTAGACATATCCAGCGCTGTACACATTATATGCAGGTACTTTCTCTGTCCCTAGAGGGCTCACAATCTAAGTTTTTTGTACCTAGGGCAATAGAGGGTTAAGTGACTTGCCCAGGATCACAAGGAGCTGCAATGGGAATCAAACTCAGTTCTCCAGAATCTCGGTCCAGTGCTTCTCCACTCCAGCTCAGAAATTTTTCATCAATCTGAAAGTACTCATGTACATTTAAGGAGAATTTAAGATATGTACTCAAGTTCATGGAATAGTAGAGAACCAGAGAGTAAGAACAAAAGCTGAACTGGATAAGGATCTGTGGGGTCCTTTCACTAAAGATTAAGCATAGCACACCCTTACACGAGTCTTTCCCATGTGCTGAGGCCATTTTTACCGCAGCTGTAAAAGTGTCTTGTTTTCTATTATTTTCCTTTCTGACCATGCGCTAATGTTGCCATTTAAAAAAAAATGACCATGGGAGCACGTACTGCCACTTTTTTGTAGGTGGTAAGGGCTCCTGTATTATCCCAGCGCTAGCCAGTTGGCATGCATTAATGTAGGTGTGCTAACTAGTTAGCGCAGGAATGCCTACTCTCTGCTCCTGATATGCCTCCGAAAAAAAAAATTTAGCACTTGGTTAGTGCATACAGATGGCAAAACTAAGACAGAACACTTCAGTGCATCCCACATGAGACCATTTTTGCTGTGTTATGTGTGCATTAGATCAGTGACATAACCAGACCTCGACGTGGAGGGGGTCTAGAGCTCAAAGTGAGGGGGCACATTTTGGCCTGCCTCCCCGCTGCCACCTCCTCACATACCTTGGCTGGCACGGGTTGGGGACCCCCGCCAGCTGAAGCCAATGTCCAGTGCTGGTCTCTGCTGCATTGCCTGCCCCGCTCTTTCCCTCACGTTGTGTGCATACTCATTTTAGTCAAACTGAGCATGTGTGACACTTTACACATTCTCAATTTAATTAAAACGAGCATGTACGCAACATGAGGGGAAGAGCAGGGCAGGCATGGCAATGCGGCGGCGACCAGCGCTGGACAAAAGCTTCAGCTGGCGAGGGTTTCCAACCCCCGCCAGCCACAGCAGGGGCCCCAGAGCTAATTTGGGGGACCCAGTGATGAATCAATGGTGGATGCCCAGTATTTTGAATTTGGATTCTATCGTGAATATTTTGTTATCAGGTAGCGTTAGAGTAGAAGGAACGTCTAATCCTTGGTTCCTAAACCATAGGATCTTTGTTTTCTGTGTATTTAGCTTTAACATGTTTGTTGATGCCCAGTTTTGTATTGCATTCATTCCCTATGTGACAGGGACGAATGGATCATTGCATGTTAGAGGAGCAGGCAATAACAGTAGAATGTCATCAACATAGGAGAGTAGGAGTTTGCCTAGGCCGAACCCATGAAAGACATGAAGAAGTTAAAATTGGGGAAAGTGGAGATCCTTGGGGGATGCCACAATTTGGGACCCAATATATTTGTCTCATTTTACTTCTTAGCTCCTTTTGGTTAGGAATTTGTTCAACCATTTGTGGACATATCTGGAAATTCCTATCTGGCTCAATCGTTCTAGTAGTAGATCTTGGTCCACTGCATCGAAGGCTGCTGATATGTCGAATTGGAGTAGTGTCTGTGGATAGTACAGGGGCAAAATCGGGGTAAAGTTGGCATTTAACTGGTTAAGTGCCGATATTGTACCTCAATATGTTAAGTTTAACCAGCCAAATAGGACTGCATAAATAGCAGTCTTATTTTTAGCTGGTTGAACTTAACTGGTTAACTTCCAGCTTCGCTCTATTCAGGGATTCTGAGTGCTGATATCCGGGTACCAACTCTATTGGCAGTACCCGGATAACTTCCAGCTCCACTCTATTCTTGGATTCAGCACTGATATCTGGGTACCAACACTAAATATTAGCATTTAACCGGGTAAATGCTGACTGTCTTCACATACTTGGATATTCAGTTCTGGTGCCTGGACAAATATTGGCAGTACCCGGATAACTTACAGCTCAGCTGTATTCTGGGATATTCAGCGCTGATATCCGGGTACCAACCCTAAATAACAGCAGTATCCGGATAACCAGGTACCAACTCAAAATATTGGCAGTACCCAGATAGCTTCCAGCTCCACTCTATTCTGGGATATTGACTGCTGATATCCGGGTACCAACTCTAAATATCGTCAGTACCCGGATAACTTCCTGCTCCTCTCTATTCTTGGATTCAGCGCTGATATCTGGGTACCAACCCTAAATATCTTCAGTACCTGGATAATGTCCACCTCTGCTCTAGTCCAGGATATCCAACGCTGATATCCAGGTACCAATCCCAAATATCAGCAGTACCCGAATAACTTCTAGCTACTAGTTACTACTACTACTTATCATTTCTAAAGCGCTACTAGACATACGCAGCGCTGTACACTTGAACATGAAGAGACAGTCCCTGCTCGACAGAGCTTACAATCTAATTAGGACAAACAGGACAAACAAGAGATAAGGGAATATTAAAGTGAGGATGATAAAATAAGGGTTCTGAACAAGTGAGTAAGGGTTAGGAGTTAAAAGCAGCATAAAAAAGGTGGGCTTTTAGCTGAGATGTGAAGACGGCCAGAGATGGAGCTCTATTTTTGGATATTCAGTGCTGATATCATAAGAACATAAAAATAGCCATACTGGATCAGACCGATGGTCCATCTAGCCCAGTATCCTGCTTCCAACAGTGGTAAATCCAGGTCATGACTACTTGACCATTGAACCCTATTCTCTGTTTTCTGTTCAGTAACCAATTCCCAGTCCACAGAAGGACATTGCCTCCTATCCCATGACTGTTTAATTTTCTCAGGAGTCTTTCATGAGGAACTTTTTCAAACATTTTTCTGAAAATCTATATACACTACATCAACTGGCTCACCTTTATCAACATGTTTATTCACACCTTTAAAGAAATGAAGCAAATTGGTGAGGCAAGACTTCCGCTTGGCCAAATCCATGCTGACTCCGTCCCATGTGTTCAGTAATTTAATACTTTATAATAGTTTCCACTATTTTGCTCAGCACTGAACTCAGGCTTACCGGTCTGTAATATCCCAGCTCATCCTGGAACTTAAAAAAAAATGTTGACAGGTGCCAACTCTGAATATCAGCAGTACCTGGATAATTTCCAGCTTCGCTGTAATCTGGGATATTCAGTACTGATATCTAGGTGTTGTCCGGCGCTGAATATTCGGTTATTGATTTAAACACCATGGCTGACATTGAAATCTAATGCTGGCTACATGGTTTAAATTGGAGGGGGGGAGGGAGGGGTCTGATTTTTAAAACATTTTTCATATTTTCTTTGGTGGACATTTTCTGACTCATTTTTTTTTTGGGGGGGGGGGGGGATGTTCCTTGAACATATAGAATACAATGCATATTTGAGATACTCAGGGCCAATATTCAGACCATGGGAGTAAGCCAAGCTGCCTTCCATGGTCCACAGCGAACCCAGAAATTCAATACTGGGTTGTATCTGGCAACTGGCATTGAATTTTTGGGGCATTTTTTTGGCCACTAAACACATAGCCGGTTAAGCTGATATTCATCAGCTGACTGGCTAAGTTATACTGAATCTACAGGATAGCCAGCACCTTAAAGTCTCTAAGATCTTTAAATACAAACAGCAGGCAACACTCAATTCTTCTTACCTATCAGGAACGCAAAAAGATCATCACGCACATTCCTCAATCTTCACTATCCCAACTGTAAAGGGCTAAAATATAAATCCACACACGCGTCCAGTTTCTCATACGTCTGCACGCAGCTGTGTAACGCACTACCGAAGGCCATAAAAACAACGCAAGACCTAACCATCTTCCGAAGGCTACTGGAAACAGTTCTTTTCAAGAAGGCATACCATAAACATCCATCTTAAAAAACAAATAATAATACTATACACGATCTATACAAAACCGATATCTTATCACATGAATGATTAACCTCTTTGCTATCAATGATCAAGCACTACCTCCTTAAACCTTATGTCGAACAGAACAGGGTCTCTCTATAGTCGATGACCTAATATGTGTTACAATCCAATTTACTACTCAGGAACCTTCATGCAATACCATAATGTATTCTTTATCATGTATGTATGTACATGGTATATATATATATATATATATATATACCATGTTCTGTTCCATATATGCTATGTTCCATGTATGTTACCATGTATGTTACCATTTGTAATTCTATTACCGGAAATGGCAACCGCCACTACGGCAAATGTAAGCCACATTAAGCCTGCAAGTTGGTAGGAAAATGTGGGATACAAATGCTGCAAATAAATAAATAACTTATTGGACCTCAGCAGTGTATCATTACATGAGAATTGAATACCTCTCGACTCGCCTGCCTCTTCATTGGTCCATTAAATCTTTAATTCCACATTTTTTGATATATGTTTTGAATTTTTTTGTGTACCTTTTTTAATTTTATAGAAAGCTTAAAACAATGTTCTTAACTTGAACATTGTATAATCGTGGGACCATTCGCCATCATGTAGCATGTTTTGCATAAAGCTGTGTCAGGGTTCGGTCCACTAACCGTGTCTCATATCACATTCTCACTTCAGTTATAAAATACTGACATAAGTAGCAGAAATTGCCCCTGCATTGCAGGTGTAGTCAGGGCCGCCGAGAGGGGGGGGGGGGGGCAAAATTCCCCAGGGCCCAGCATCCAAGGGGGGCCTGCATGGCACTAGCATTACTCTCCTGTTCCCGTGCGCAGCAGCACCGCAGAGCAAAGTACTTCCTTCCTGCCAAGTCCAAACAGCCTCTTTGGATGCAGCAGGAAGGAACAAAGGAAGGACTCTGCCCTGTGGTACTGCCGTTCACAGGAACAGGAGAGCAATGCTAGCGCCGGGCCCTGAGGAAGTTTGCTGTGCACACTGACAGGATGGAGCAGGACAAGTAAGTGGGGCGGGGCGGGGTGGGCCCCGGGGGGGGGGGGGGGGGGGGTGCTTGCCTCAGGCCCGGCTTTGTATCTGGGCGGCTCTGGGTGTAGACATTTATAAAACCTGCCAAAGAGCAGGTGTCGATGCCTACACCTACAGTAATTAAGTGCATACATAAATTAGTGTATTTTATAATCTACCCATGTACTTGCAAACTCTACCCAAACCTGTCCCCTGTACATACCTACAGGCAAAGTACACAATATCACAGAGGTGAGCAACCTCGGTCTTACGGGCCACAACCCAGTCAGGTTTTCAAGATTTCCCTAATGAATTTGCATGAGATCTATTTGCATACCATGGAGGCAGTGGATGCAGATAGGTCTCATGCATATTCATTGGGTTAATCCTGAAAATCTGACTGTATTGCGACCCTTGTATAACAGGCCATAACACAAATGTGGCCACATACACACAAAAAATGGTTTTATCTATAAATCTGAGCCAAACAGCGCACTCTGCAGATTTCATGCCAAGCTTTTGTTTAACTGGAATGATTTGGGGGCAGACTAATAAAATAATGATCGAATACAAACTTAAGGAGCTGTCTCCTGTCTCCGTTTTCATGCACCTCTGATTTATCGAGCTGACTGGCGAAAAGGAGTTTTCAATGTAAGGAAATGCTGACTGAGATTAGTCAGTGAAGAATTTGGCCAGTGTGTCAGGAATGAGTTCATTGCGTTAATATTATTTGGTAAATGTCAGTGATAAGATGTGTGTGGAAAACAAGTGCAGTGCTTTCAGATTTGATTCAGACCATGTTTCCAGCACGGCAAAAAACAAAATAGTATTTTGTGGTTTAAAACATTGAATGGGAAACAGCAAGTAAAGTTAGCTTTTGCAGCATTATTAGGTCATGTAAAGCCATTTGGATAATGCTGTTTAAGCAATAAGTTAATTCAAATATTTTTGTGGGGATGAGAACTAATTTACTTGCATATTAGCGCATAACTATGGGGTACATGATGGTAAGGCTAAATCTCCTGTGGGTAGCTTAGTACATGGCCTTTAGATAATGCTTGTGTTCAATGTACCTGGAAGCAGTAATACCTATTAGCACATTGGCTCGCAAATCACTAAGGTGCACTAGCAGATTTAGTGCATGCTAATAATTAGCATGCACTAAATGCTAAGAAACCCATTTTATACCTATGGGCTTTTTAGCATTTAGCGCGTACTAAATCTATTAATGCGCCTTAGTAAAAGGACTCCTACATGTATTTATTTAATTGGTTCCATTTTGTTACATGCTTCATTAAAAAAACACCCACAGTAATTTACAATCAGTTTAAATCCCACATTAACACAAACCCCATAATTATAAAATGGGAAAATAAATCCTACCCACCACACAATCAGTCCTCCTCCTTAACCCCTATACTATCTCAGTTCTTACTTAACTGAGATCATGATGACAGTTTGCCCCAAGGATGAGAAAAAGCAGCGACAGAAAAGGATTTCAGACAAGACCACTGAGCTTGCAGAACAGAGGAATGCTGCTAAACTTATGAATGCAAGAAAAAAAAAAAAAACAAGAGAATGAAAAAGAAGTTTAAATGAAGCTGAAAAGTGACAGGGAAGGTTTTTGGAACAAAGCTGCTACTGTCATGGAAGCAAAGCTAAAAGTCCCATAGAGTGTGCTTTATAACTGTTACCATTACCACAAAATGCAATGAAAATTTTTTTTTTTATATGCTCATACATTTTCTTAGGACTCTCACAGCCAAATAGTGTAGAAGTTACACTATTTGGCTGTGAGAGTCCTAAGAAAATGTATGAGCACATATTTCTTTTTGTATAAGGTGTCCTTCCGTGCTCAAATCAAACTTTTAAAGAAGAATGCATAAGTAAACTACTTCTAAAGAATTTTTGAAAGTTTGATGTCAGCACAGAAGGATACCATATAAAAAATTAAAAAATATGTGTGATGATGAAATTGAAGGACAACTTCTACACTATTTGACCTGTGAGAGTCCCGAGAAAACGTACAAGCACTCAAAAAGTTTTCATTGCATTTTGTGATAATGGTAACAGTTATAATGCACACTCTGTGGGACTTTTAGCTTTGTATTCAATCTACCTCCTTCCCAATGAATTTCTATGGAGATTCCTCTCTGATTTGTTCCTGGATGATCATAGAAGCTGCTGCCGGATGGGATGATCAAAGATCGCCTTTTGGCACTAAAAGCACGCTCCAGCAAGCGCAGCCAGCCATCTTCGAATGTCAAAGAAGCATCAGGAAGAGTTCTCCAAACCACTGTTGAGGCACTCCAGTTTTGGGAGAGGCACTTTGAATCAATGCTAAATTGTCACACCCACCAACTACACTTGGCCATGATCTAGAAAATGAAGCAGCGACCTCTGGTAATGCGAATGATGAGGAACCAACTAAAACTGAAATCGCTCAAGCCATCAAATGATTTGAGAATGGCAAGGAGCTGGGCTATATATATCAGGTCTGTGTGGAAGCCTTAAAAGCAAGAAAGTAATTTTGTTGTTGACAACCTACACAGACTGTTCTTTGCTGTATGGATTGAAAAACCTGTTCCTACTGACGAAACTTGCTGACAAAGTACCCAGCCTTAAAAAGGCAATAAGACCATATGTGAGAGCAGCAGGGGAATCAGCCTCCTATAGTTTTTTTGGAAAAGTGCTCGCTGAAGTAATTAGACACTGCCTATAGCCAAGAGGAGTAATGTGGCTTCAGATCAGGCCAGGGCTGTTTAGAACTAATCTCTGTTAGGTAAATATTTGAAGAAAGGATAAGATGCAGAAAAAGAACCATCTAGGTATTCACTGACTTCAAAAACGCATTTTGACAGTGTCCATAGGGAATTTATATGAAAAGCATTCAGGAGACTGGAATCTCTCAGAATTATTTGTGCCTTCTACAATAGTGCACCCTCCAGAATAAAAGTGCATGGCAAAAAAAATTCATCAAACAGGATTTGTGTTGTCAGTGTGTGTCATGAAGTAAAGTTTGGCTGGGCATGAGGGTGTGGAATGAGGTGCAGCCAGTTTAACATTTACTGATGCAGGATATGCTGAAGGTGTAAAAGAAGATTCATGGAAGAATCAGAATCCAAGACCCAAGAACTGCTAGATATAATCATAGAAAGAGCAGGAAAACTGGGGTTACAGATCAATATAAAGAAAACCAATTGCATGACCTCAGACTAGTGGGCCTGCTAGTCTGTGGTGACCCAATAGACCAGATGAAGGAATTTAAGTATCTAGTGATCTCAGAGTCGAACATTGCTAATATTTCAGCCTTCATTAGCCTAAAATGGTACCTGTGCAAGAAGCAAGAAGACCAAGATGAGAATTTATTGTCATCATTATGCCAGTCCTTCTCTGTGCATCAGAAACATAAACATTGCTATCTGAGGACTTGCACAAGCTGGAAGTGTTCCAGGTGAAATGTTTGCATACAATTCTTGGCTTCTCTCTGCTTGACCACTGGTACAATGAAACTGTTCAAGAAACAGTCTACAGTGGAAGAAAAGATAAGACAGCCATGCCTCTGCTGGTTTGGCCATGTATGCAGAATGGAGGCATCACAACTACCAAGACGGTTACTCCAATGACATAGACTACCTGGCTGGAAGGTTGTAAAAAGTGCTCCAAGAAAGGCCTGGCACAGGCAAATCAAGGTTGAAGCAAACCAGCTTTGCCTCAGTATGAATGATTTTACTGCAGCTGCTCAGAAACAACTGCATTGAAAGAGACTCACTACAGACACCCTTGCCATAGCCGCCACAACGTGTGGAACTATGTTACCAACTAAGGGACTGCATTACTGGTGCATTGACTTCACTTGACGTTTCAGTTCTTCTCACCCCACAACTCTACTTCTACTTCCTTTTCTTATTTCTACATTGCCTTAATGGCATACAACATACCAAAAGTTTTAATGTCTTCTGTTCAGTTCTTGTGATGCCTTAGTTGTTTTTATAGATTATCCTCTCATTGTGCTAAGTTAAAGACTTAATAATAAAGCATTAGGTAAGTCAAGCCCAAAGTACCTGTGCTTCTGTATAATTGAAGAACACTTCCTTTAGAAAAGAAGTACTGTCAGACTTGCTTTTCAAGATTTAAGTATCTTCTTTTCTTGGTTGCCTAGAGACTGCATTTTTATATTTTATATTTTTTATTTGCTGGCTAGAAAAGGCCGATTTGCAGTCATTCCCTTTCATTTTCTCCTATAAATTGTCATGTTAAGTTTCTTTGGACTCAGTTCAGTGTCTCTTTATGGGAATGTGCCTTTTTAGGACTAGTTTGCCACATTTGTTCCTTGCGTCCCTTGCTTTCGGGTGGGAGTTTTAGCCTGGCACAGGCGGATTTTGCCTTTTCTAGTTTCAGGTGCCTCTCTCCTGGCACATTTGGCACTCCTTCCTTTTTCTGTAAGGGGCGCAGTTCTTTCCTGCTGAGCAGATCTATTGCTGTGCATATGGATTATTGTCTCTTAGTTCTGTGCTTTTCTTTACTTTTCTGCAGGGAAGTGGCTCTGTTCTAGGTGTGGAGTTTGACTCTCCCTTAGCTGGTTTTTCCTCAGTTTGGTGTTAGTGTCCAGCTTCCTCTTTGTTCCTGGCCTGGCGAGAGTTGTTTCTTCCTCACTGCCTTATGGCTGCATTTTGCTCCCTATAGTCTGAGGATTCCAGATCTGTGATGCTTACCTTCCTCTTGGTGGGAGTTCTTTCTCTACGTTCACTGCTGTTCCGTATCGGTTGCCTAGGAGGGCAGTCATTGTGGCTCAGAGACCACTTGGGGGCCGAGAGTGTCTCTTGGGGCATGGGCTTTCTCCTTGTGGTTTTAGTCCCTCTGGGCCAGGGGAGTGCAGTGCCAGGTCTGCATTTTCACAAGTTGTGCTCCTTTCCTGTTGGCTTCCTGGCAGCACCTTCTTCTCTGACTGTTCCCCTGGGCTCCATCTATGCATTTTGCTTGTTGGACACAGCTCCATCGCTGCATTTTGAGCACAGCTCCATCACTGCATTTTGAGCACAGTCCCATCGCTGCATGTTGAGCACAGTTCCATGATTGCATGTTGAGCACAGCTCCATCGCCACATGTTGAGCGCAGCTTCATTAATCCAAGCAGCTCCACCGTTCCATGTTGGGCACGGCTCCACCACTGCATGTTGGGCACGGTTCCATCGCTGCATGTTGGGCATGGCTCTATCGCTGCATGTTGGACACAGTTCCACAGTTCTAGGTTGGCTTTAGCTCAGGGGTACGTAATTTCAGTTCCATTGTCACATGTTGAGTGTAGTTCTTTCTCTTCAGGTCTCAGTGTGGGCCGCAGTCCTGTGTCTGCGTGTAGAACACGGCTCTGTGTCTGCCTGTGGAACGCAGCTCCTTGTCTGTGTGTGGCATGCAGCTCTCTCTTTGCGTATGGAACGCAGCTCCCTGTCTGCGTGCAGAGCGCAGCTCCACCACCTGTTGAGTGTAGCTCCATCTCTGTGTGTTTAGCACTACTCTTCTCTGCAAATTGGACGAAGTTCCAGGGTGGTATGTGGAGCACAACTCTATGACTGCAGGTGCCACAGAGCTTCATGTCTGCATAGGAAGCATAGCTCCTTGTCGGCGTGTGGAGTGCTGCTCCTTGCTGGCGTCCGGAGCACAGCTCCTTGTTTGCGTGTGGAAAGTAGCTCCTTGTCTGCATTTTATACACAGTTCCATCGCTACCACAGCTTCAGTTCTGCAGGTACCTCTAATATCCAGCTTTTTCAGTAGAGCAGTGCTCATCCTCTATCTGTTACTCTCAGCTTCTTCTCTTCTTGTTCAGTGCATTTCTTTGCCATAGGTGTGCAACTCTTTCTTTGCCCGTGGTGCATGGCTCAGTTTGTGTGCTTTGAGTGCAAATCTGTTTGTTCTTCTTGAGCACGGATCCTACTGTGCCTGATGAGCACAGCTTCGTTTCTGTCCCTTGAGCACAGTTCAGTCTCTGACTGTGGAGCGTATTTTCACCTTTGCCTGTTGGGCACTGTTTCACTTTGTCGGTCAACCCCAGCTCTTTTCTGCGGGTTGGATACAGTAACTTCTTGGCAGTTGTGGCATACCGCAGTTTAGTTACCTTGTTAGCTACCATTCCTGTGGCACCTTTTCTTGCCGTAGCCTCTTGGTGGCTGGCGAGAAGCTTCTCCATTGCTGGAGTTTGAATTCTTCTCTGCTCCTTTTGTGGCTACTTGGCACCTTGGGGGTCTTTTCCCCATAGTGTGGCTCTCGACTCTTTCTTTTTGTCTCCTTTTGTTCTCTTGGCTCTGTTCTTTCATCCCTAAGTCCAGAGCGAGCTCGTTGAGGAGTACTCTATTTCTGCGGTTGTACCCTGGTATGCTGCTGCCCTTTTCTTTTTGGTTCTCCTGGAGAGACTAGTGCTCCAGTTAGTTGGTTCTCTCGACTCTGGAGTCTCTTCTTGTTCTGTGGAGTTTGATTCTCTCACTAGGCGTGGGTCTGGGTGGTTCCTGGGCCTTGCTTCCTTTCTTCTATGAAGTGTGGCGCACTGTTTGGGATTGCGTACTCCTAGTACTTGTTAGGGTCGCTTCATCTGACCATCGTGGACTCAAGGCAGACCGGCAGGTTTAGGAGTTAGTCTTTGTCCTTCCAGGGTTCAGAGAAGTGGATCCTGGTCTAGGAGAGACAGTTCTTCTCCTTGTTGCTCGGATATGACTGTTGCCTTCCTTCCAAGGGAGGGGTCCTTTGGCATGAGTATCTTTTGCTACTTCTTTTGCTGCTCTCGGGACAGGGGTACTTAATTTTTCTTTTGCTCGGGGCATTTGTTTTACGTCCTGCGGCTTCAGTTCCTTTTCTAGCGTCTAACTCTGTTCCATTTTGGTAGCCTGGTGGTTCAGAAATTCGAATCCTTTTCTGCTGATCAGTTTTTTGCTGTGTGTATAGCTTTGTTGATTTTTCAACCTTCTGCATTCTTCTTTTCTCCCCCCCCCCCCCCCCCCCCCCATCTTTGGGAAACTGCTTTGCTACATCCCATTAGTCTGGACTGGTCTGGTATAGATGACAAGGAAGGAAAAATTATGTTCTTACCTGATAATTTTCTTTCCTTTAATCATACCAGACCACTCCAGATGCCCTCCCTGACTAAAGTCTGTCAGAGTATTGTTTCCTGTAGGTATCCCTAGCTGTTCCATGACTCTTCAATACGGTGGGAATTTGAAGTACTGTGGGATGGTGTAATATCTGGATGTAAATATCTGGTCCGTGGGAGGCAGTGGTGGAGTTGAGGCATGTGAATGGGGGTGTATGTATGTGGGATGCATTGGCATGGTAGGTATCTGTTTATATGGGTATAGAATGCATTGGTTACTAGTGTGAAGTGTGAATATGTGCTGTGTGGGGCTGGGGGTGGGGGTGGGGACAGAAAAGTAGTCAAAAGGATTTTACATATTGTGATCCTTGCCTTAACCGAAGTTGCAAACAGTTCCTTTGCTTTTTTTGATTGTTGGGTTTTTGTACTTTCCAGCTTATGGAATGTTGGAATTATTTGCAACTTTTCCTAAGGTAAATATCACAGTATGTAGAATATTAGCAGACAATACTTTTCCGAGTAATTACAAATACATTTGGCCTTGTATTATAAATATTTTCTGTGGTACAGAAAGACTAGTTAGAATATAATTTGATTGGGCCTTGTTTATCTTGTTTATTCTTCCTATTAAAGACAAAAGTCCCTTTGCTTTTTGTCTGTTTGATCATTTTAGATTAGTAAGAAGATTAACAGTTATTCTAGCTTACCTTAGATCTCTGGACAAGTGTATATACAAGTATTTGTGATCCACTGAGCGAAAAGGTACCAAAAGTGGGGTATGTGACTTATTTATACTACAAGATGGAAGGATACCAACTGCATAATCGTGCAAACTTTCAGCCTCGGGTATGGACTAATTCCGTTTTTAAAATGAGAAAGATTTATTAATAAAAAAGTAATTAACCCTAGAAATCACATACCCCACTTTAGGTACCTGCAATTTTTAAGCTGTAGAAATTGAAAAACATTAAAGTTGTAAAAAAAATTGCACAGTCCTATTCCACTGGCCCTTCACCAAAAAAGCTCATTATGAATCTATTAGAATGTCAGCTTTCTTTTACCTCATTCTGAAACTATAGAATGACCTACCTCCACCTATAGGGTCTGAATTATAATTTGTGAAATTCAAATCCCATTTCAAAACTCATTTTTCAGGCTCTCTTTTAGAGGCTTCCTGATAGCTGCTGACTGAGGACAGACTAAATTGTTTACTGATACAATGCATATATTTTATATGTGCCTATTTGTCTCTGGTATGATTGTTTCCTTTCCTCTTATTAACGGCGTTCCTTTCCACTTCAGTTTTAAGTTATATCTTATTTATTTTGACTTAGACCTCCGTGACGTGTGATTCAGAAATGGCAATATATCAAGATTTTAATAAACGCAAGCATAAACAAAACTTTCAAAAATGAAAGTTGTCCCTCCAAACTTAATATAGCCTTTATCTCTGTTATTACTTTTGGTACATTTTCAATCAATGGGTCACATTTTAATTCATTACACTTTCTGGGAGATATTAAGGGGCCCTTTTACAAAACTTAGGGCCAGATTCCATAATGGCATAATGTAAGCCACATTGAGCCTGCAAATTGGTGGGAAAATGTGGGATACAAATGCTACAAATAAATAAATGGCATCTTAAAAATCAGCACTGAAAAACCATGCAGTTAGCGTGATTCTATAAACTACGCCTAAAGTCATACGTCAGTGGCGTAGCTATGTGGGGCCAGGGGGGCCTGGGCCCCCATAGATTTGGCCCTGGACCCCCCTGCCGATGACCCTCTTGACCCCCCCCTCCCGCCGCCAACCCGCCATTGCCTGCCTTTGCTGGTGGAGGACCCCAACCCCCGCCAACCGAGGTCCTCTTCTTCTTGCAAAAGGCTTCCTTCTGTTTCTGACGTCCTGCACGTTGTACATGCAGGACGTCAGAATCGGAAGGAAACCTTTTGCAAGGAGGACCTTGGCTGGCGGGGGGTTGGGGTCCCTCGCCAGCAAAGGTAGGCAACGGTGGTTTGGCGGTGGGAGGGGGGTCGAGCGGGTCGTCGGCAGGGGGGGGCAAAGTTGGTGGTGGCGGCGGCGGGGTCGGCAATGGCGAGGGGGTCAGCGGTGCCGGGGGGGGGGCTAAAATGTGCCCCCTCACTTCAGGCTCTGGACCCCCCTCCCGCTGAAGTCTGGCTATGCCCCTGTCATGCATAGTGTACAGAATATGCGCACGCGCCGTTCGTGCAACTAAAGTGTAGGTACACCCATGTAGGCCACCCAAAACCAAGCCTAAATACCTGTGTCTATGTTAGGCGCAGATCGGGTGTGTTCCATAACATTAATCAATTAAGTTGTGCGCACAATTTGGCCGTGTGGCCAAATTAGCATGCACATCTTACAGCGCCATATGTAGACTTTGGGGGTTAGTGTGCACTAATAGAATTAGTGTGCTGAATGCTACCTGTAGGCTTCTTAGTATTTATCGTGCGCTAATTCTGTTAGCACACACTAAGCTTTAGTAAAAGTGCCCCTTACTGCGTCTCAAGTAACTTAGGGGGTCTTTTGCTAAGGTGCGCTAGTGTTTTTAGCTCGTGCGACAAATCAGTTAGCGCTATACACTGAGACTCCCATAAGAATATAATGGACTTCTTAGCATTTAGCACTAGCTGATTTGTACTGCGAGCCAAAAATTTGTAGCCCAACTTAGTAAAAGATCCCCTTAACCAGATGGAGCCTTCAAAACTAGGGGCCAGATGCACTAAACTTTAAGAGGCAATAACGAGCCATTAATGAGCAAGTAGTAAACCCTGGCATGCACTAAATACTTTTTTCCGACGACGGTAGCAGCTAATGCAAACGGAATGCAGATGAGCAAATTGTGTAGAAACCCTATTGAAATGAGATGCACTAAGCTTTTCCGCTTGCCCTTACGCTGGAAAACACCAGGAAAGCTAACGAGAGGTCTGTACCTCTTGTTGGGGCTGTGCGGGCTTCGAAAACTTATAAAATGTAAAAAAAATCGGGAGGGGGCAAAAACGCTCATCAGGAGCATCCTTTATTGGCGTTCTTCACTTTAGGTATTATAGGTATTATTAAAAACATCACAGGCATCCGCTACACCTATGGTATGCTGCTCCCCCCTGCATTGAAATCAGAACTTTTACGCAGCCCCGGTCCTCCTTCATCCCTCCCTTCCTTCCTTGAAATGACAGCTTCCCCGCCATCCGATTCGCTATGGAATTCGGTACGGAAAGGGTCTAATGACGACTTTAGTGCATCCCCCCCTAGGCATCCAGTTTTACATCCATAAATCTTATAGCCTGAACATTCACAGGCAATTAGCCATCCCTTTCCTGTTGCTCTCTGTGGATTATGTAAAATTAATAGCAAGTAGCCTGCATAGAAGAAGAGTCTGTTGTCTTTTCCCAACCAAATGCTTGCCAGCTCTGTGGATTTACAGAATATTTGGCTGGGAAGGAAGAACAATTTTCAAGTGGATTATAGTGTCTTGGTCTCAGCAAAGTATTTGCCTGCTCTTCAACATAAATAAGGTTTCCGGCTTAAAGACACAGGGCCAGAGTTTCAGTAGTGGGGGCCACCAGATAGAGTAAAACGCAGATGAGGCTGCTATACCTTACAGTGTTGTGTGTTTAAGAAGTACTACTAAATATATGTTTAGGAACAATGGAGCAAAAGAAGAGTAGGGGAAGCTGGCTCTTTCCAAACAATGAGGGAGACGTATGTACAATTGTAGGTCTTTATTACAAACACCAAACAACTCAACACAACTGCCATGTTTTGGCGCCAAGGCGACTTCCTCGGGAGTCTTGTGATGTAATGAAATGATGTTTCCAAGGTCAAATACAAAGAGAAAGCAAATGCCATTGTTTTTGGTGGCCCCTAGGAGTACATCCTGTGACTTCGGATCACAACATTAACTTTGGTTTTTGTATTAGAACCAGAAAATAACGGCCGAGAAGGCACCAGTATTCTGATTGCTACTTGCTTTACTACTGAATTTGTCTATGTTGGAATAATGAAATGCCTTATAGGACCATAATAGTTTAAGCCCTTGACACAGCCTCTAGGAAGGCAAAATGTGGCCATGCCGGGCATTGTATATTCCAGACTCATTGGAATAATGTTTTTTCTACACTAGAAGATGTGTTTTCTGCTTCTTTGGGACTGCTTGCTATTTCCTGCAGTCCTCTGTTTGGTTTTCTCCTAAGTAGCAAAACTGGCACCTATAACGTACATATAAAAGGCAAAGTATGTAAGTGGGTGCCTCCGTGTACATACGTACATAAGTATTGCCACATTGGGACAGTCCAAAGGTCCATCAAGCCCAGCATCCTGTTTCCAACAGTGGCCAATCCAGGTCACAAATACCTGGTAAGATCTCAAAAAAAGCTCAATACATTTTATGCTGCTTATCCCATAAACAAGTAGTGGAGTTTCCCCAAGTTAATTTAATAATGGTCTATGGACTTTTCCTCTAGGAAGCCGTCCAGACCCTTTTTAAACCCTGCTAAGCTAACCGCCTTTACCACATTCTCTGGCGACAAATTCCAAAGTTTAATTACACATTGAGTGAAGAAAAATTTTCTCTGATTCATATTAAATTTACTACTTTGTAGCTTCATCGCATGCCCCCTAATCCTAATATTTTTGGAAAGAGTAAACAAACGATTCACGTCTACCCCTTCCACTCCACTCATTACTTTATAGACCTCTATCATATCTCCCCTCAGCCGTCTCTTCTCCAAGCTGAAGAGGTGCCGCAAGGACACGTGGTGAGAGTCTTTCTATAACAGCACCTGGATGTCCAGATTCTATTATAGACGCATGGCTGCTGCATGGTGTTTCTCTCCCCACTTCACCAACTGTGCATACAGTTTCACGAGTCCTTTATCTGCATATAATTTAAAACTAGATTCCATCTAGAATAGATACTGTGACTCCTGAAGCAGGCATTTGTCTCCAAAACACAGATCTGTGTCGAGTCCAATTGGTTGTTCCTGTGATTGTTTTCCTTTTGGTGGATATTTGAATCTATTATTGGATTTTGTGTTGATTTCCAATAAACAGATTTGTTTGACGTTGAGGGGCATTTTCAATATGACGTCTAAGTCCGACTTTGGACATTTTGCAAAAAATGTCCAAAATCTAAATAGGAAAGAAGGTCATTTTCAAAAAAGAGAAATGTGTATCTTTTTTTTAAATACTGTTTTGAACAAGGTTTTGTGATTTGGACGTTTTTGTTTTTTGCGCCATTAAAAAAAAAAAAGCATCCAAGTGCAAAACGCACAAAACCAAGCCATTGGGATGTAGGAGAAGCCTGTATTTTTAGTACACTGGTCCCCCTGACATCCCAGGAAAGCAATGGGGCACCCTAGGGGGCACTGCAGTGGACTTCATAAAATGCTCCCAGGTACACATCTCATCATTGCTCCCTTACCTTGTCTGCTGAGCCTCCCCAAACCCACTACCCCCAACTGTACACCACTACCATGGCCCTTATGGGTGAAGGTGTGGGGGGGGGGGGGGTACCTACTTGCTGCTCTAATAGGACTGGCCATAACATCTGAAACTGTCATAGATGCTGGTATGCATTGTTTCTTTCATATCTTTGGGGGGGGGGGGGTGCGAGGAGGTCAGCGACCACTGGGGGAGTAAGAGGGTTATTCCTATATTCCTTCAGTGGTCATATGGTCATTTCGGATGCTTTTTTATGGCTTAGTCATTATTAAAACATGTCTAGATCAAAATGTCTTAGTTTTAGTCCTGGATGTTTTTGTTTTGTTTTGTTCCATTATGACTGAAAAATGTCCAAGTTTTAGGATCGCCCAAATCCTGTCCTTAGCAAACCCTGACATGCCACCTTGAGATTTGGATACATTGAAGAAGAAAAACGTCTACAAAATGGGTTTCGAAAATACCAATTTAGATGTTTTGGTGAGAAAAAATGTCCAAATGCTGCTTTATGCAACTTTTTAGGCATTATTGTCTTTCGAAAATAAGCCCCTTAATGTAAAATAGGAATAAATGATGAAGAATAACAGGAAAATATCATCCTCTGAAAAAGCACAACTACTGACCAAAGTTCATAAGCTACCTGATTAAAGACTTGTTCTATAATATCAGAATCACAGAATGATATCGGACTTTATTCATCAACATATGTTTCCGCTGTTAGCACGGTATGGATGAAGAGCCTTGATTAATTTCTCTTAGTATTATTATACATGGCATATAGCACAAATAAAGATTTGTCTTGTATCACTGGAAAATTAGAGCTTCATCCAGAAGCTTAGGAATTATCCAGGGATTTTTGTAAAATTTTTATTATCGTTGGGGTTGATATTCAAAAGGGTTGAACTTATCAAGAGAGGCTGCTGCCCAGTTAAACCACTCTGAGGTGGCCAGCCACTGATTTTCAGTAGCATTTAACTGGGTAGTGCCGCTGAATATCTCTGCTAACTGGCCATTCCCTAACCGGCTAAGGTTAAGGGCAGTTTGGGACAGGGCTTGGGTGGAACCAGCACTTAGCTTCTTAGCAGAGGGGTAGCCTAATGGTTAGTGCAGTGGACTGAGATCCTGGAGAACCAGGTTCAATTTCCGCTGTAGCTCCTTGTGACCCTGGGCAAGTCACCTAACCCTCCATTGCCCCGGGTACAAAACTTAGATTGGGAGCCTACTAGGGACAGGGGAAGTTCCTGCAAATACCCCCGAATTCTATAAATGGTGCTTTAAATTGCACACAGAATTTAATTGAATAATGAGCCAATTAGCTCCGTTAATTGGATTTTTAACAAGCAATTATTGATGCTAATTTGCTTTAATTAAAATTTACACATCTAAATTTCGGCAAAGGATTTGCACATAAATTTTACATTCTGGTTCAAAAGGGGGCGTGGCTATGAGAGGATCATGGGAGAATCAGGGACGTTCCTTTAATTTATGCATGTTGTAGTTCAGGGGATGTACGCCCAATTTAGGAGCAGGGATTTACACCAGGGTTTCATTGGTGTCAATGGCCGCTCCTAAAAGTGGTTCCCGGCACTATGCACCATTCTATAAACAGCACCGTACTTTGCGCTCCGTTTATAGAATAGCACTTAGTGTTCTTTTTCAGTGCCAATTGTTTTTTTAGGCGCCATTTATAGAATTTAGTCCATAATGCGTACAGAGCTGCATATGTCTAATAGCACTTTAGAAATGATTAGTAGTAGTAGCAGCAGTATTCAGTCCAGTAACTGGCTAGGCAAGCAGAAAAAGGCCGTGATAGGGCTAACATGTGTTTAGTGGGCGCCAAGTCGACAATATTGCTGGGGTAGCACGGGCACCCGGTAGTAATTTTGAAGCTGGCACATGCTGTTTCCTGCAGTTGAAAATATTTTTTTATTTTCTACCGCGGGTGGGGGGGGGGGGGGGGGCGTTCCTGGCGGTAATCGGCAGCACAGCCTTACTGGCGCGCTCTGCATGATTACGCGTGAATAGCATGTGAGCCCTTACTGCTAGGTCAGTGGGTGGCGGTAAGGGCTCAGGCAGTAAATAGCTGTACTACTTTTAATTTTAGTGCACGGCCATTTAATGCCCCATTAAAAAAAGCCTTTTTCCCCAGCCGCAGTAAAAAATGGCCCAGCACACATCAATTTCATGCATCCACACTACTGCAGGCTACGTTTTACCACAGCTTAGTAAAAAGGCCCCAAAGTTAGATCAGAAAAAAGGTTGTCCTAACTTTATGTGTCGAGTTAACTGAATATCAGGGGTTAGTTCATCCCGCGACTAGGAGCGGTTTGCAAGCTGCTTACCACCATGGGCTTATTATTATTATTATTGGGCTTGATATTCAAAATCATTTAAATGGGCAGGAACAGCTCACATTAGTTGCCTGGGCATTGCCACTGGATATCCCCTGTCTGTTTGGCCACGCCGGGGTGGTCCAGATGCATAATCTGGGCTGGGCTGGTAATTATGTGGGTACTGGCGATATTCAATGCTAGTACTCCCATAGCTAACTGGGTAAGTAGGACCATTTCAGTAGCAGTTCTAACTTTTCCCAGTGCAGGGCCGTCAAGAGGGGGGGGGGGGGGGGGGGGGGGGAAATTCCCCAGGCCCAGCCTCCAAGAGGTGCCGGGGTCTCTCTCTCTCTCTCTCTCCTGCTCCTTACAGGACCTGGGTGATTGGGTCCCGACAGGAACAGGAGAGAGAAAACTCCACCCCTTGGAGGCTGGGGAGGAGCAGACATAGCAGGGCTTCGGGCCAGGGCCTCTGGTTTGGCTGGTGGGGATCTCCCTAAGCCCCACCAGCAGAAGAGGTCTTCCTCTAGTGCTGCTCTTCAGTCTGCCGCATTGCCTGCCAAGTGGTTGCTTTTCCCCTCAGGCGCAACGTGAGAAAAAAAGCAGCCGCAGGGGCAGGGCAGGCAATGCAGTGGAGTAAAGAGCAGTGCCAGAGGAAGACTTCTGCTCCCCCCCCCCCCCCGCCAGCCAAGCCAAGGTATTTGGAGTTGTGGGGGGGGGGGGGGGGCAGCAGCGGTGGTGATCCTGGGGGGGGGGGGGATGGTGGCCCTGCCTCAGGCTCAGCTCAGTCTCTCGGTGGCCCTGGCCCAGTGAACTGTGTGGGTGTGGCACTGACTATCGACCATACTTGCATAACTTCTGTGCGCTGCCAAAGACTTGGTTATTCAGTGCTGGTGCCTGAATATCCAGGTTTGTTTTAGTTAGTGTTGGTCAGCATTTGAAGAAATGGTGACAGCCACAGGCTGAATTTTGATCAGATTTTTTTTCAGCTGTTTTAAATAATGGGAATTTTTCCATCGTTTTAGTGTTTTTCGTGTTTGCTGTCTTTAGCAAGAATGTAGTATCTTTTAGCTATTCTTTGTCCTGGCGAACTTCATGTGCGAAGGTTTATTCAAGACACTTGACAGTGGATTCCTCTATGCACTTTGTTATGTTTTGAAAGCACAGAAAGTCAGCAGTACATTTCATCCAATATAATTTACTGGGGTTTTTGTGACTCGGCAGTTCCCCCCCCCCCCCCCCCCCCCCCCCCCCCCCCCGGTCTTTTCTGTTTCCAGGTCAGTCAGAACCAAGTATGGGTTTTGGCTCTAGAAGATCTCATTTGCAGTTACCCAAATTTCCCCCTACCCCCTTGTTATTTTGTCCCCTCTCAACTTACTTTAGTCCAGCCTTCATGGTAATAATCTATGGCTGGGGCCATTTATCACCTGTAATTGCGGATCCTAAATCCAGCAACTGAATGTGACTGCTGTGCCACGGCTAGTATTCCCTCCTGCCCAGAGGCTGTGAATGCTCCTTTCCAACATTTCCAATCCTGGATGTCCCAGGGAATAAAAGACTTTAACTAGCTCTTTCTGCATAAGCCACCAAGCCAGCCCTTCCCTTATTTAAAAATTTGCAACTCTGGTGTTATTTTTGGAATTCTTTAAATTGAAAGTAATTACTCCACCCCCCCCCCCCCCCCCCGCCGCCTTCTACAAAGCTGTGCAGCAATGTCGACACAGCCCATTCACTTTGTAAAAGTTGGTAAAAGTACCACAGATCATCTGATGTGCAATGGAAATTGATTTCTGCAATGTGTGTGACATTCATCATCTGTGGTCTCATGGTAGTATGGACTAATCAGATCTTGAGAGAATGAGGTGAACTGCAATACTCCTGGCTGCTCCTGAGGTTGTTAGGGAAGTGCAAGGGATCACTCACAAGGAGGATCATTACCCATGCAGTATTAATTCTACATTTTACTGATTGCCTGCTGCTTTTTAACAAACTTAAAAAGCGACAGGTTAACATTTAATTGTGGAATTAATATTGTGAACATTCATTCTTTCCTTGTGTACTTTTGAAATTGTACAACATTGGCATCAAATGAAGTAAAATTAGAGTTCTCTCTCACTTTGGGACCCTTTTGTTAAGCCGTGACAAAATTTGGAATGAGTATATCCTAATGCAAGACTGTCCCGCACGTTAAACCCATTTGTGTTGCGATGGTAAAATAGGGATTTTTTTCCCATTTTTTTATTTGCAGGTCATGCCCTAATGTTGTCATTAGAGTGCAGCAACTGCAAAGAACTCAGGAGCACTTACCATGCCTACTTTCCACCCATGAAACAGCCCAGAGAGGGTCCAAAGTACAGAACAAAGATCCCAATAGCAAAAAGAAGCACCAGGAGCCTTCAAAGTCGGGACACAATTTCTTTAATGATATAACTTGAACATCCGGTCTTTCCTTAATGTCCAAGTTATATAATTAAAGAAATTGTGTCCCGATTTTGAAGGCGCCTGGTGCTTCTTTTTGCAATTTGTATTTTCCACCCATGACACGTCCCCTCCAAAAAAAAATATTTAAAAAAAATTTATGCTCAATTACTGCACGCAAACAGGGAAATTATTGCAAGAAGCCTTTTTCGGCATGCTTAGTCCACATTAAGGCTTTTGTAAAAGTACCCCATGGGTACATATGGCACCAAGGTGCATGCTTTTATGTGACACATAACACTATGGGGATCTTTTACAAAGGCTCGTAGGCGCCTATGCGCATCCAACATGCATAAGATTTTCTATCATGGGGCCATTATCAGGCAGTAATAGACAGTTGGCACATGCTGCACACTTACCACTCAGTTAGCGCATGGGACCTTACCACTAACATGGCCATTTTCAAAAGAAACATTCAAGTTGCGATTTGGACGTCTTTGCAAAACGTTGAAATCCAGGGGCGGGGAAAACCATATTTTCGAAAAAAGATGGACGTTCAGGTTTTGATTTGAAAATACTGTCAGGACGTCCAAATCCTTAAATTTGTACATCTCTAGACTTTCTGACTTTCGGCAATTTTCAAATCCAAAGACGTCCATGTCAAAAACGTCCAAATGCAAGCCATTTGGACATGGGAGGAGCCAGAATTTGTAGTACACTGGTCCCCCTGACATGCCAGGACACCAGCTGGACACCCTAGGGGCACTGCAGTGGACTTCATAAATTGCTCCCAGGAACATAGCTCCCTTACCATGTATGCTGAGCCTCCCAAAACTCACTACCCACAACTGTACACCACTACCATAGCCTTTACGGGTGAAAGGGGGCACCTATATATGGGTACAGTGGTTTGTGGTGGTTTTTGGAGAGCTCACTGTTCCCTCCACAAATGTAACAGGTATGGGGGGTATGGGCATGGGTCCGCCTGTCTGAAGTGCACTGCAGTACCCACTAAAACTGCTCCAGGGACCTGCATGCGCTGTCATGGACTTGAGTATGACATCTGAGGCTGGCATAGAGGCTAGCACGAAATATTTTAAAAGATGTTTTTTGACGGTGGGAAGAGTTTAGTGACCACTGGGGGAGTAACGGGAGATCATTCCCGATTCCCTCTGGTGGTCATCTGGTCATTTCGGGCACCTTTTTGTGCATTATTCGTAAAAAAACTACGTCCGGGTGAAAACGTCCAAGTGTTCGTCATGGATGTCCTTGCTTTTTTTGATTATAGGTCAAAGATGTCCAAGTGTTAGGCACGCCCAAGTCTCACCTTCGCTATGCCTCCGACATGCCCCCTTGAAATTTGGACGTCCTTGTGACGGACTGCAGTTGGAGACATCCAAACTCGGGTTTTGATTATACCGATTTGGAAGTCTGTGGGAGAAGGATGTTCATCTTCCGTTTTATGTCGAAAGATGGACATCCTTTTCTTTCGAAAATGAGCCGGTAAGTCAACCAGTTAGCGTGCTGGTTTTCATTTTGCTGCATGTCCATTTTCCGGCACATGAAAAAATCCCTTTTTTTCCAGACGCACTCAGGAAATGAACCATTGCGCATCCAAAAAATGTGCCTACACCAGAGCAGGCCACTTTTGGGCGCACCTTAGTAAAAGGGCTCCTATGACACTAACCCTATTTAATACAGTAATAAAAAAGCTTATGGCCTAAATTTAAGGCTAAGGCAAAAAAAAAGTGCCAAAGAGAAGTCAGTTTGTTTGCATGATTGTGAAATTGCACTTTGCTCTAAGCTTTCATTTCCTGCAACTTCTGGAAAGGCAAACGCAACAAGGTGGATTCATAGCTGTAGGCTGCTTCATTCAGTCCACAACTGTCATTCTAGAATGAACCTAATGGCACGCAAGCTGGCTTTCTTTCTTTTTTTGGCACTGGGTTTCTCTCAAGGTATGAATGTGTACCCTGTCATTTCTAATTAGAAGAGGAAACCTCTAGTTCCTCATATTTTCTAGATAATCTTAGTTTCTCAAATTCACATGTAATGCTCTTCTCAGTACTTGTTTTGTTCCAAAGGCAGGCACCCAAGAATAGATTTTTTTAATTTTTATTATAAACTTATACAAATTATTACTGCTTGACCTTATATAATAAGTCTCTTATACACAACTGCAGAGATTCCTGGATCAATTGAGTAGCAATTCAATATCCATTTTTTATACTTCTGTGTAGCTTTGCGTGCCTTTGGTGTTAATCCAACCTATTACCTAATAAGCCACTAAATTAATCAAATTACTCAACCATCCCTCCCCAAAGAGAACTAACTACATCTCTGTATTGACAGCTACTGTGTCCTTCAAAGTCCTGTTAGTTCACTCTAATAACAGTAAGTTTCCTGATGAAATAATCCTTAGTCCATAATATTGCAATAATCAGATGTCCATTCCACTATACCAGATCTTCCAATCTTCTTTTCTTTTTAACGACGCAACCTCTCATTTAGAGGTACAGATATCCAATCTTATTCACTGATTCATCTTTCAAGCAGCTACAAACAGCTATACACATAGCTTGTGTTTCGCGCCGGCGTCTTCAGGAGCCGTTCAAACATATCATCATGTCTCCATGGTTTTTCTATCAATTTCAATTAGAACAATTTTGTGAAATAGAGATTTTTTTCACTCTCTTATCAAAAATTATCTCTCTATATAAAAAGCAACACCAACGTTCTATGAAGCCTCCAGCCGGAAGTGTGAAGGGGGCGAGATATCCGGTTTCCCTATGAGTGTCTGCCCCACCCTCTCTGTAACACAGTCAGTGAAGGAAAACAGCAGAGCACGAAATCAAATTGCTGGCTCTGTAACAGTGAAGGACTCAGAGGGGGGAGGGGAGAGAGGCCAGAGGGCAGGGACACACACACTCCCACATGCACACAGAAGAAAACATTGCTAGCCCCTGTTTCATTTGCATCAGAAACGGGGCTTTTTTACTAGTTTTTATACATTTACTTCTTTTAAACACTTACATTTTCTCAGCAACAGTAGTCTCAACAGTTTTTCCAGCACAATACTTTCGGATTGGATCTAACGGATACACCCGCCAAATCGATTGACATCAGTTCTGTGGGGCCGTCCTTAAATACAAGGTGCCTGCCCCTACCAGACCTTGCGTCATTATACACTTCAGGTGCTTCTCATAATAGATTCATTACATGAGTTCAACCCACTCTACCTCTTTATTGAGGCCATGGGGGTGATACGTCTGCCACATAAATATTATACGCTGTTCAATTCTTAATAATTTCTGTGTGAAGTCACCACCCCTACCTTTATCCGGCTGCAACAATACCGTAAAGCTTAATTCCTGCTCTGGGGGTTTCATTTCAATCCAATGCGAAACCAGAGGGGCTTCTATGCGTTTTCTACAAATACTACTAAGGTGCTCACCTATCCTTAGCTTAATTTTTCTAATGGTCTGTCCCACATACCATTTCCTACATGGGCAAACTATTACATAAATAACTCCCTCTGATAAGCAATCAGTTGAATTTCATATGTGAAACAATTTATGCATATGTTGATTGTAAATGGAATTTCCCATAATTGCATATCTACAATAGCAGCAAGTTGAACACGCTGTAAATCCTCCTCTCTGGTTCGGAGATTTATTTTGTAAATGCCTGTTTACTGACGTCAGTTCAGCCAGATTTCGACCCCTTCTAAATGCTATCTTGGGCTTATCCTTAAAGACCGCATGTACCTGTAAAATATCCCAATATTTATTTATGGCCTTACGAATTTCCATAGCTTGAGCTGAGTAAGGTAAAACAGACACCGTTGAAGGTTGCGATTTAGATTTCTGTGTCCTATGGAGAAGCCACTCTCATTGGGCATATTTAGCTCTCATAAGCTTTTTTTACTATATTTTTTTGGATACTTTCGTTGTATAAACCTCTTTGGCATTAATTTAGTATTATTATGGAACAACTGAGTACTGAAGCATAATCTTTTTACCCTCAAAAATTGACCAATGGGTTGAGTCAATTGGGTTGAGTATGCTTGGAAATTCTTTTTAAGAAGTGGTGGCGCCCATTATCACTGAGATAATTTCTGTAACTTTCCACCACATTTTCTTAGTCTCTGCATTGGTTAGTGTAGTCTAGTGGACTTCAGGATTGAAGAAACAAGATGATTGAGGTAAGACAGTAAGCCATCTACTCTTGAAGAACCTACTTGTTCACATGTTCTGCTGGGATTCAAGAAACCCTGAGGGTGAGGAGGCAGGAACTGGAGTATGAAAATATTTTACAGTATCTATCAGGTGTTAAAGATTATACTAATGCTAATGTTGATTATGCAAATACGAGGGATCCTCTGTTATCCATCACAGGCCAGAACTGAGAATTCCCGGATAATGAGATGGGGGGGAAAAAAAGGAAAGTTTGGAGTGACTTGCAGGTCGGAGGAGTGAGCTTGGAATAAGAAAGACAAGAATTCTAGTGTCTGGAGCAAAAAAAAAAAAAAAAAGTCCTGAAAGTGGAGGTTGGAAGAAATCCCAAATCAAGAAAAATAGTCAAATTTTGTTAGGTATTTTTGTCTCTTCATTTTTGTCTGTGAATATAACAGTTTTTGTTTGTTTTTAATCACTGAATAAACACTATCCAGCAGATATTCAACCGGCAGCACAGCGTTTTTTTGTCCACAGCTGGTGCTAAAACCGGATATTCAATGCCAGACCCTGTGAATAGCTGTTTTTTTAAAAGCTGGCTAGCGCATGACCAGTTAAGTCGATATGCAGACTTAACCAACCATGGCTTAGCAGATAAAGATAGGACAGATATTTATGCAGTCTTCATCGGGACCAAACTGGCCTCTGTCCTCGGAACTCCCCCAACATGGCCGGCTTGCAGTTCAGTGCTAACCGGTCACTTCCAGTGAAAATAAATGGTTAAACGTCACTTAAAATGCCCAGATAGCCACAGGCAAGCGAGTTAACCTTTCGGCAGCCATTCCTGGCCTGTTAAATCGCTGTGAATACTGGCCAGTATATATTTACAGCTAAAACCTGAATGGAACCAGACTTCTTTAAGGGAGGTTGGAGTGCCAACTTCTATGTAAAGCTTCCGTTAAACATAGAGCCTTGAAGTAAATTCTTCTTCTCTCCACTCCACATGATTCAAGGAGTTAAGTGTGTCTCCCCTCACCCCATCTACTAAAGATGATTTTACTGTTCATTTCTTGAGCTGGCAGTAAGAACCACACCTGAGACAAAAACAAATCAATCAGAGATGTTCTTCGTACAATTCAACTCATAGAGATCAGAGGCAAAACAAAGGAATCACAATCCACCTTCCCTGATCTTCTGACATCAGAGGACTCCAGATCTTCTTGTGGAAGACCTCAAATCCTTCTCTAGCTGGGTTGAAGGACACCTGAGACTCTCATATCTTTTTTGCTCCTCTTTGGATTTGCTGCCAGGATGTCTACGGCTGATCTCTCTTAAAAAGGTCCTCCTTCTTTGGCAGAATTGTTGAGTAAACAGTTCTGCCATTCTCAATGCACCTCCTAGCCTCATCAGAGCCCTGGGTCTTTTTGGCCCTAGGATCCATCCCCTATTGCCTAAGTGCTCCTATTGGGTTCTAGCATATGTCAGGAAGGAAGGCAAAGAATGGCCCAGAATAAACCCAACACAATGAGTTTATTAATCATACGCCACCTATACCTTCCCTTTGAGAGGGCTATCAATGCTTCCCCACACACCATCAGTTCATTCCTGCCAGAGCCTGTGTAAATTCTGAAGCCCTCTTCTGAAGGGAGAAACTTGTTTAGCCGCATACAAATGTGTAATACTTTCCTGTATCTCTTCAGGGAAATCAGTATGTGGAAGTCAATATGTCTGTCATCATATTTTCTTTATTTTTTAAGGACTTCTTAAAAGAACACATTTTCCTGAGCTTATTTCTTTATATTATCCTGGTGAAAGAGAAATTTTTTTTTAGCTAATTTATGTAAAAGATCTTTACGGGACTGTTTGCAGCTGAACAGATTTTCAGACAACACCTTAAATTTAGCATAAGTAACCTAAAAGTTTAACAAGATATTATAATGCTTTTCTGGAATCAGGGGAACCTGGTTTGATTCCCACTGCAGCTCCTTGTGGCTCTGGGCAAGTTACTTAATCCTTCATTGCCCCAGGTACAACCCCCCCCCAAAAAAAAACAAACAAACCAGTTAATAATATGTAAATTGCTTTGATTGTAACTACAGAAAGGCAGTACTGTGTATCTGTATTAGCTATCAACCAAGAGATGTAAAAATAGCTTTTAATTGCAATGCTCTTTTTCTTCATAATGTTAGAGCTAGTTTAAAGTCTAGTGCAGATCTTCCCAAGCTGTGGACAGGACCCTAAGTGAGATCACAAAACCCACATTTGGGGGTCACGATATATGCAAAAATAAATAATAATACAGCCCAGAGGCATAGCCAGACCTCACGGTGGGAGGGGGGCCAGAGCCCGAGGTTGAAGGCACATTTTGAGTGCCGCCCCGCTGCTCCCCCCCACCTCGCCCCCCCACCTCGCCTTGCCTCCCCTCACAAACAAATACCTTTGCTGGTGGGGGTCCCCAACCCCCACCAGCCGAAGCCTTCTTCAGCACCGGTCTCCATTCTTCTTCCTCCTCCTATGCACGCTGACGCTCAGCCAAACCAGGGGCCCGGATGAAATTTAAGGGGGCCCAGGCCCCCTTGGCCCCCCATAGCTATGCCCCTGATACAGCCTATAAAATAAAGACGTCTTATCAAAGAGGTACCTAAGGGCCTCTTTTATCAAGCCACACTGGCGGTTCCTGGTGCGGCTATGCCGACGAAGCCCATTCACTTTCAGTGGGCCCTGTTGGCATTGCCATGCAGGAACTGCTAGCGCCGCTTGATAAAAGAGGCTCTAAATTTGTTAAGGGTGTCTAGGTCAGAAAGTAGCTGTTTAAACTTGCCAAGTGTAGCTTTTTATAAAATACATAGAGGATGATAGAAAAAAAAGTCTTTATGGTGCTATACACATCAGAAGAAGCTATTTTACAAACAGAAAAAAAATATACAGGGTGACATCATTTGGGATTGAAAGTGTAAGTGGGACCACTTACATATATCAGTATGATTCTTCTACTTACATTGTAAACCGCTTTGGTACCCTATGGTGTAATGCGGTATATCAAACGATTAAATAAAATCACAGGTGTGCAAAACTGCATGTGCAAAGGGAGCTGATTAAGGAGCCAATCTCTGAAATCCAAATGTTTGGGGAAATTGGGATGGGATTTGATATACTGCTTTTCTGTTGTTACAATCAAAGCAGTTTATATATTACTGGAGTAATGGAGGGTTAAGAGGCTTATCCAGAGTTGCAGGAAGCTGCAGTGGGAATCAAACCCTATTCCCCTGGTTTGCAGACCACTGCACTAAGCATTAGGCTACTCCTCCACTCCTAGATGTGGTTTTAAATGCCAGGCAGGTAGCATAATTCTCTCATCACGTTCTCCAAAGCCCAGCTCCAAATTAGAAGTTAGCTGATACTTTCACATGACTCCGAGATAGCAGAGTTTGATTTATTTCACAATTTCAGATTTTTGTCTAAAGGTTTTGAGAAATGGGGGTTAGTCAAGTTACAAGACTTTCTTGAAGAGCACAATGAGCGGGATAATTTTCGATTTGGTTTTAGACTCAAATTTTGTACAGAAGCTTTGTTAGTTTCTATATTTGACACAGGCCACATTGAGCCTGCCAGCGGTGGGAAATTGTGGGGTATAAGTGCTGTAAAATAAATAAATAAATAAATAAATCTGATCAGGATTTGATTGTGGTACCCTATTTCAGATGGTAATTCTAGATATTACAGCAGCCTTGATACCATACATCATAGTTTATCACTTGAAATCAATTGGCATTTCTGGGAAGATATTAGAATGTTTTTCTTTTTTTTTTTAATTAGATTGGGTTTTTCAAGTACAACAGGGCTGTGCTTTTCCAACTAAGAAATACTGGGGTCCTTTTACTAAGCTGCGGGGAAAAGGGCCCAGCGGTAGCAGTGGGGGGCCATTTATCCCATGCGCCAGGGCCCTTTTTTCCACAGCTGGTAAAAGCCTCCCCCCCACCCAAAAAAAAAATGGCAACATGGTGAGATAACTCTTACCATGTGGTGGGGAGCCCTTACTGCCACCCATTTAGATGGCGGTAAGTGCTCCTGTGCTAAACCAGTGGTAACTAGGCAGCATGCAGTGATGCCCGATTACAGCTGGGTTATCGCTACGCAAGCCATTTTGGGGGTTTTTTCTTCCCTCCCCCCCCCCCCCCCCCCCGGAAATTACATGTGCTTATGGCGGGACTACCACTGGTGGCTGCATTAGGCCGGTGGTATCCCGGAAGAGCGAGTGGTAAGCCCGCATCGGGCTTATCTCCGCTCTGTAAAAGTGCCCCACTGTTTCCTCTTAAGCTGAGCAGGAGTCCTCCACTTATAGTCCTGCCACTAGGGGGTGCTATTTCACTATCACATTTTCAGTAGTGAAGAACAGGCAAGCTTTGCAGGACTCCGAGGAACATGCCTGTCCCTGGTGATTGAAAACACAATATTGGAGCAGCACCTCCCGCTTCCAGCAATGCAGTTGGAGGAATCTCGCTAAGCTCAGAGGGAACAGTGCTGAGAAAGCTCTCATTTTAGGTGTGCCACAGCTCTTTCACTGGTTCTATATAGTCCTGATTTGCTGTATCTTACTGTTTTGGGGAGTACATTACAGGCTTTATTCCAATGACCTGTAGTTTTTATTTCCAATTAAAAAAATGCCCTCAGTCTCTAGCTTTTTTTTTTGGCATTGTGCATGTGCTCTGTTAAAGCCTGCATGTCAGCAGGTTTAAAGTAAATATTTCTAAAGCTCAGATTTTGTTTTTGTCAGACTAGGAATCATCAACTTTTTCTTCTGAATTTAAAATGCATATTATAGTGATTTATATTGTGAAGGGAATTTGTTGTTTAGGGGTTATGTTGGATTCCTCTCTGTCTTTATGTGCTCAAGTGTGTTGCACTATTCAGAAAAATTTTACAAACTGAAGGTCATTGGACGATTATGAGAGTGTCTTCCTTTGAGAATTTTAGGGCAGTAAACCACATGGTCGTCATGCCCCATCTTGACTATTGCAATTCAGTATATTAGGGATTGCTTAGTATTGTACTATGATTGTTACAGGTGGCATAGAATGCAGTGGCATGACTGCTATCTGGATTAATGACATTCAATCACATGTCACCAGTTTCAGAAAAGTTACGCTGACATCCTATCACATATTCAGGTTTTGAAATTTATTAATAAGGCATTAAATAATGAGGTTTCTGCATCTGTTGCTTCTTATCTTCAGATCCATTAACCTCATCTTATGTGGTCGGTAGAGAAAGACAGGAGGAATACAACTTCTCAACATTTTATATTTGTACCTTTGTTCACAGAATAATACATGGTCTTGCTCCGAGCTATATGTCTGAACTAATTGACTTACCAATTAGAAACACAATTGAATCAGCCAGAATGTACTTAACTCTTCACTTCCCAAGTTGTAAAAGCCTGAAGTATAAATCAACATACGCGCCAAGTTTTTCTTACATATGCACACTGCTCTGGAATTCTGTACCAATACGCCTGAAATCTATGAATAATCATCTAGAATTCCGAAAAAAACAAAAAACTCATCTGTTCAAATAGGCATACCCCATAGTATCTGACATAAATACCGAATAATGTTTTATGGCATTTTAATCAGGAACGGACAGTTTTCAACCCCGACGCATGATCACACCCTAACATTTTGTCTAAATCACCCCAACCTATTTACTGATACTTCTTTACTGTATTTGTCACTGTAATAGTACCCCTATACTGTATTTGTCACACCAGAGTCTGTAACTACCTCTCCGGAACTATGTAAGCCACTTTGAGCCTACTAATAAGTGGGAAAAGGTGGGATATAAATGTAACAAATAAATATATATATATTTATATATACATACACACACACACACACACATGTAGTCATTTAAGAGCAAATAAACAAGGAGTGTGTGGTAAAAGAATGGAGAATATGCTTTTCCCTCACACTAAGGAAATGTTTACCACAGCAGTAAAATGGTCAATTTTCCGGTTTTTCAGTTAAGGGCCATGTGCTAATGTTGCCATTAGCGCACATCCATTAACAGAGATTAGCACATCAGCATTTACTGACACTTATTTTATAGATAGAAATGGCTCATGTACTAATCCTACGATAATCAGTTAAGGCAGAGTAATGTAGCTGCACTAACTGATCAGCACAGAAACATCCATTCTGCACCCCCGACACACCCCGTCCATGGAAAAAATACAAACCGCCTGATATTCAAAGAGATTTAAATAGTCCGGAGAGGTTCCTAGCCTCACTTCTTCAAAAAGGCCTATCCCACCGATCCAACATAAAATCCCAGCACCCAGCAACATAGCATAACTAATGATCATACTGGACAATTTATAATCTCCACTTCTTTCAACCCCTTGATGCCTGATCCACACCTACCTCATCTGATCACAACATAACTTTGTATCTGTTACCAACCGAATTGGCAACAGCCTCTACGGTACTATGTAAACCACATTGAACCTGCAAATAGGTGGGAAAATGTGGGGTACAAATGTGACAAATAAATAAATAAATCGCTTGTAAAAAAAAAAAAAAAAACAGATGGGCAAGCAGTCCGCTAGTCCCAGTAAAATGGAAGATGAAGAAGCAGACGTGGTGGAAGATGACCTTATAAGTCTTTATTGTAGAGAGCAGGTAAATGGATACCCAACACAGCTGTGTTTCACCCAGCAGACACTTTCAGTTTGTTTAATGCTCTGTATTACCTGGGAGGTAGTTACATCACACCCTAGTTCTCCTACCTTGGGGAAAGTGAGAGGATAACTCCTTAGGTATTATATTGCCCCTGAAGCAGCTTCTTTGCCTTCATCTTTGCCTGTCACCTCCACTGAAAAGCTGTTCCATGTATCTACCACCTCTGTAAAGAAATATTTTCTAATATCATTCCTGAGTCTTCTGTCTTACGGCCTGATGTCATGATCCTTTGTTCTAGAACTTCTTTCCTACTGGAAACTTCTTGTAGTTGATTTATATTTTTGAAGCATTTAAATGTCTGTCATATGTCCCCTGACCTCAACAGTGGTTGACAGAATGAAATAGAAATATTAAAAGAAAGGAAGCCAGTGGCATAGATAATGATGCTGGATGTGCCAGTTCCCTCTCCAGTCTGTCTCATATTTAGTTGAACAAAAGGCGACTTGTTTGTTGGACTTGAATCAGTACCATACATTGTATTAAAGTTCAGCTGAAAACAGAAGAAGCTACTTGTGTCTATGGGTAGTTCCTGTTACCACTTCAAACAAACATATTGTAATCCACTTGTTCACACTGGGAAGAGATTTTTTTTAAGTATTTTAATACTGAACAAAATGTGCTTTTTGAGCTTGCAATTTGACCATAAAGTGGAGTAAGCTATAAATGTGGCTTGGAAACAGTGATATAAATTTATTTATTAGGTTTTCACTCAAGGTGGTGTATTACTACTACTACTACTTATCATTTAGTAAGAATAGATCAAACATGAGTAATAGGCAATTACAGCAGTAAAAATATTCAACTAAAAATACAAAGTATGCATGGTATACCACTTGCAGTATGTAATAGAACATTATAATTGGTAGTGAAGGGTAAGGCAAAGTTGTAACATATGGATGGGTAAGAAGAGTTAGAAAGTAAGGTGACTGATTTGAAGAAAGTTGCACATGAGGTCAGAGAGATGGTTAAATATCATCTCAGCTAGGGTAGGAGTGGATAAACATGTCCCACTGCAGTATGTGCAACCTGAGTCATTCCTTGTGTGTGTCAGTGAGACTAACAAGTTAGTTACTTCTTCCATATATATTTTCTTCTATAAATACTTTCAGTAGTAATCCTTGGCAGAATTTGTATAGTGAACCAGAAACTCAAGCTTAATAAAGGTGAGCAATATCTTTCATGGGCTGTAAGCTCACCTCTTTCTAAATTTGGGTTGCTTTTAAAGTTTCATGCATGAAGCAGCTTATATCCAGATCAGAAAACAAGGCTGAATAAGTTGGTCCTTGTATATTAAACATATTGATGACAAAATAAATTATCAGCAAACAGGGTGCAAATTCTTGTGCTTTCCATAGAATTGCATTGTTGTCAATTTTAACCTGATTCTTCAATGGTAAGAAGTTGTACTGGGATGTTCATTACTCTTACTTCCAGCTCCTCTCACCTTACAGCATTATTAAAGTTAAGTAACTCAACTGGGGCAAGTCCAGGCTCATTTATTTATTTACTTCAGTTTATAAAACCCAAACCCATACAGGCTAATATTTAAATTTTGTGATCGGTGTCGCTTTTAAATGTTGGCTGTGGTATTTAAACTTATACCCAGATATTCCCTGCCTGCCGATATCCGGCTATTGGTGCTGATCGCTGCCAATATTTGGATAATGGTGAATCTAGATAACTTAGGGTGGGAAATAAGATATCCTAAGTTATCTGGTTAATTATCTAGGTACTGATGGTGAATATCACCAATCTCCGAATAAATCCAGGCTTCATTCTGGTGCTATCTAGATAGTGCAGAGGCGGTCTGTAGTGATTTTCAGCAGTATCTGGCAACCAACTAGATGATTGAGATACAACTTTGCATCATATACTGTAGTAATTTTATATAATTTAATATAACACAGGCATTTATAGTCTGCTTTACCTGCCAAGTTTAAAGTGGATTACATATATTTTATCAATCAGATTAAATATAATATTATAATATCAAAAAATCTATGAATCAGACAATAAGATCTTACATTACTAGATCTGATTGAAAAATACCATGGGCCCGATATTCAAAAGTTTTATGCTCTTAACTTTAAGTTATGCTCATAACTTGGCCTCTTTGAAAATGTACTACGGTTGAATGCATACATTCAAAGGATTTATGCTCCTAACTTTGAGGGTCCTTTTACTAAGTTGCAATAGAAAGTAGACTTAGAGGCATATTTTCAAAGCACTTTGGGAGGCTAAGTTCCATAGGTTTCTATGGAACTTTGGGAGGCTAAGTGCTTTGAAAATGAGCCTCTTAACGTACCTTTATGTGACTTAATCAGAAATGATACAGTGTGGTAAGCCCATTTTTCTCCCAAACTAATTTGACTGCTGTGTGCTGCAGAACTTGTAACCTGCATATCTGTGTATCTGATAAACCCAGAAGAACAATATTAGCATAGTCTAGATGAGACAGTATCAAAGCCTGTATAATCAGCTGTAGATCCTTTAGTTCCAGGAAGGTCTTAATCCTATGGATCATTCTTAAATGATTAAAAAAAGCCCCTTCCTGACCACCATATTATCGAGATTCCATTGTTTTGCATCAATTATTATGCCTAGTATTTTAGTTTCCATTTTTAAAGACGTAGGTGATTCTGCCCAAATTGGTATCATCTGGGGTAATTAATCTCTTTTTCCCCCTAGCCAAAAAATATTTGCTTTTTCCAGATTGCTTTTCAACCCATTCTTCTCTATCCACTGTTTTATAAGTACATATACCTATTTCATATTGGCATACATATCCTGTAGGCTCTAATCAACTGGAAACACCCATGTAATGTTGTCTGCATAAGAATAATGCAATAAACCCATTGGGACCTTCTTTATAAATACAATTCCAAGATATAAATTCTTGTCACAGAAAAATATAGCAACCATATTTCACAATAATGAGGAAAATAAAGTTAAACCAATTCTTATTCTATGGCATTACATTCACGTCCACAAATTCTGAAGGGCAAGTACAATAACAGCTACTTTTATGGAGTGGAAGTTGACATAAGAGGAACCAATGTAGATGGTAAAATTGGCAGTTTTAAATTTAAAAAAAGTCTTTAACCCCACCCTCACCCCTGTTTACTGAGCCGCACAGCAATGCCGACACGGCAGCCACTACTGAGGGTTAGTAAACAGCAGGGGCGTAGGCCAGCTCAGGCCCGCCCACTCAAGCGCGGTTGAAAAGCGCACACACTGCAGCAGCCTTCTCATTGCTTAGCCATAGCACTGATCCAGCCCACCTACCTTTCAGACTTGAGGCAGACTCGGCATGCACGGCATGCAGTCGGAGACGGCACTGAAATGCAGGTCGCAGCTCTTGACCTCTAGTAGTAGTGACCCCGTGTGTGACGTCCTAGGCTCTTCTGCGGCACGCTGAGGCCGCTGCGTGCTGCTAATGACTCATGATGTTCCATCGGTATGCTGCGGCTGTGCGCAGCGGCGCGCTCAGCCTCATTCTCGCTCCGCTCCGTCCGTCCATCTCAAGATCGAGATAGTGAGTGTGATGTGATACAAAAGTACGAACCGTGGTACAACTTTACTGCCAAGCAGCTGCCAGCCCACTGAGCCCAGCCCTGCACTGTAGGTAATAAAATTTTAAATACGTTTTTTTAACATCATATTAATTTTTAACAGTGTCATTTTTTTTAAATTAAGCTAGCTGGGGCCTGGGCACTATTACAAATTATTGTTGGAGAATTTCTGGGTGGGATAAGCACTTCACTGCCTAGGGCAAAAATGTATATATTTAATGATTAAAATATACCTTTTTTTGTCCTGCAGTGAAGAGCCCACCCCCACCCAGAAGCCCACTACCATGACCAGCCAGCGTTTTGATTACTCTTGTAGTCAAAATGATGTCTCTGATCTGGTGGTGGACTTCTGGATGGGGGGGGGGGGGGGGTAGACATTTCACTGCCTAGGGCAATGAGGAGCTCATCCACACCCAGAAATTTCCCAACAATAAATTTTAATAGTGCCCAGCTAGCTTAATTTTAAAAAAGTTGTCTTTCTCTCATTTTGGTGGGTTTTTGGGTGGGGACGGTCTCTGCAGTGCCCAATCATATTAGCTCTGGGCCCAGCCAAAATGTCAGGTCTGGCTACGCCACTGGTAAACAGGGGGGAAGTGTTCAGGATCAAAAAATATACATTTGAGGGAATTCCATTTTATAACACACATGGGGAAATTCAACCAAAATAAACCTCCCAACTGTTGAATACACGGTCTTAGTTCCAAAGATTGTTGACGTCTTTTTTGGGTAACAACATCTGGAAATACTCTAAAAGAGCACTTTAAGAAAAGTGAATCAACACTCAGTCACAGTCGGGATACAAAACAAACTTTACAATCGATATAGCCAGTTTCACTCGTTTTCATCTTGTAAAGTTGAATCAGATTCAGTGTATTAAAGTTTCTGCCTCCGTAAGGCCAGGCACACTCTGACCTGACTTAATATTTTTTATAAGGTGCAGCATAATAAATCTGAGAAATTGGAGGATGTGATTGCGCAGGTATTTTAAGTATCTCCAATAAATAGCTCTTAAACATTATCAGTGGTGTTAATGCTGTCTCAGTATTAAATACACTTCAAAACCCAGACTGTGATTTATTTAGTATCTCAATATCTTCCAGGTGCTGTTATAGTTGTATTCCATCAAAACTGGCAAATTTGCCACCGGACAATAGTTCAATTTTTCAATCCACCCCCTCCTCCACCTTTGATAATGTTCTCAACATAAGTGATCCTGTTACCTCAGGGAAATTGCCTTATTGTGATAATTAATTTATTAATTCCATGATCCCTATATTCAAAGAATGAGACATTTCCATAAGCTGGACACGGATCTAAAGCACACATTCCTTTTGTAGATTTCTGTATCAGAATCTTGATTGTTCTAAGAGAAACAAAAGACTGAAAGAGCTCCAACGCAAGAAAGAGAAGAAGGCTGAGGAAGGTTTGCAGCAGTCTTGCAGCTAAGTACTTACCAGCTCGAGCGTTGGACAAAAAACTTTATAAGGTTACACACATACTTACCTTTGGGTTCTTGACTGTGAGACCTGGAAAGAAACAAAACAAACAACACAAAGAATCAGTCCTTTACACAAAAGAATAATCTTAACATTATTGCTCAATATTTTAGGTTAAAAAGTTGAATACTTATCTGATGTATTGATTGATAGTAGATTCAAGTTGCTAGGATTGATTGCTGTTAAAGAAAATAAATAGAATTTCTGTTAATACATGAAAGCCACTGAAATACTGAAATAAGTTTGAGTTAATTTTAAAATAAATTTTAATTTGTAACAATTTTCTTGGTTTGGTAAAGGCTCTGATCATTATTTCTGTGGGGAAACACTGTGACATCTTTCAGAGCCTGTTCCTTCAAGTGAGCGCACTTATGACATCATAGTGGGGGTTTACAAAAATTAAATATATTCCACCAACAGTCATCCAAACATCCCTCAACAACTTGAGATAAGCTTCTTTCTTCATCTTCAAGGATTTGTATAGATATCCCAAGAAGCCTGCCTTCCTGTATACTACCCCGTATTGTGATAGCATTAAGTTTGTAAATCATAAAAATGCACTCCTAAAAGGAATGAAATTTGGTTACCCTGCCACCTGGATTTAGAGCACCCTATGAAGTTTCTGCCCTGGGCCTCTGGGAGGCCTAAAGCTGCTGTTTACTTACAGTATGTATTGCAGTGATTAATTTCTTAAGAGCTAAGGGGTCAAGATTCAAAAGGGTTTACTGGGCAGGAGCGTGGGTGCAATATTCAGTGTGCTAACCAGCTAAATAACTGAACAAAACTAGGACAGCAAGCAGACCAGTCTCACTAACAGCCAGCATCTAGTTAACTTCTAGCACAGAGAGAGAAGCTGGGTGTAGAACCTAAAACTTCGGAGTGGTGGTGTTGCTTTCGCCAGAACCTAAAACTTCACCAACGTCGGTAACAGGTGTTTCAAACTGACCCAGGAGGAGAGACACCTGTTACCGGTGTTGGTGAAGTTTTAGGTTTGACACCAGCTGGTTTTCTTTGCCTCTGATGCAGCCGTTTTTTTGGTGAAACATGGCCATGTTGGGTGCTTGTTTGTGAATCCTGGGAGTATTGATGAACCAATAATGAGTGCTTTCCTACATAAGGTCTGCTTCTCTTCCTGTTACACGTTGGATCTAGTATACCGTTTGCCTTCTTGCTTTCTCACAGTTAACTTCTGGGTCAGCGCACATACCCAGATATTCAGTGCCAGCAGCTGCGAATCCAGGGTTAGCTGAGGATGCAGCTTGCAAGCCGCTTACCATTGTGGGCTGAATATTACCCCTTAAGATTCCTATTATAAGGAGAGCAGTTTTAAAAGCATTTCTGTGCATAAATCGGTGCTTTTTGCCCAAAACTAGGCCCTTATCAAATTACACATGTAGCCTGTACACCTGTAACTCTACTTGAACTGCATGGAGGCATTCCTGGAAGAGGGTTAGAACTGTTGAATTCAAGTGCCTTCTTTTGGAAATATGTGTGACTATGTGTAGAATGGCCCAGGAATTTAGGGTATGCTAATGAGCCCCCCCCCTCTCTGATTTTAAAACCATTTAACTAGCCAGGAACGGCACCTGGTCAGTTAAATGATACATAGTTGGCTATCCAGCAATATTCAACGGGAAATAGATGGCTATCTCTCGCTGACTATCGCTAGTTAGCAGCTAGCGGCTAGCCAGTAATATACTGTGATATAACCAACTATCTGCTAATTTTTAGCATGGGTTTGGTGGCCGTCTGTGGCCACGTGTATAGCTGATATATTTTTGGCTGACTTGAACTTTACCGGCCAGTGCCGAATATCAGCTTGGCTGGTTAAGTTCAAACCAGCAAAAATTAAACTGGGTAGTCAATGCCGGTCACTGGAAACAGCCCGGCATTGAATATCTGGCATTAGCGCCATCTGCGGGAGTTAGGCTAACTCCCCAGGTCTGAATATCGGCCCCAGCAGGTCTAACTGTAGGCACATAACTCCCTTGATGTAATTTTAAAAGTGTGATTATGCAAATCCTTTTATTTTGAAAATTTGCCAGTTTCCCGTAATGGGAAAAGTGTGGGCCTACTATTTGCAAATGCACAAAGTTATAAAATTAGTCACTTCCGTGAGTAAAACAGTGCTTTATGCACAGAAATAACCTTTTGTAAAATTGCCCAAAGGATATACGTGTAAACTTATCTCTAGACAACAAGTTTATACAAGTGAAGTGATGGCATTCATTCCTAGGGCCAGAGCAGGGGAAGGGTTCATCCTTACATGCATACCTGTAGGATAAGACGGTGTGGTAGCCATATTAGCCCACTTTTAAAAGTAATATAAATAATTCAAAACAAAAAAATGGCACCTTTATTATTGGACTAACCTAATACATTTTTTGACTACCTTTCGAAGGCAATACCTTCTTCGGGTCAAAAATGAACAAAAGATGACAAATTTCAGAAGATGTAGGTGAAACATAAAAACATTCCAATGACAGTGCGTAGTTCTATAAACTACTTGTGCATGTGCATAAAATAAACCGGGAAGATGTTTGAGTTGTATTGCAGACGTAAATGTATGCATGTACGTTCTGTGGGGTAGCTTTTAAATGGAAAGCGTGTGCATACTTTCCCTTAGAAAATTGTAAATTATGCACATACCTGCCACACAAGGTTGCCTGTTATCAAATTACCCCTCAAAATGAGTAGACAGAGCTTGGCCAGAAAAACTGCTGTATGTGATGATGAAAAATTAGTTATTTCATGCAGCTCTCTATCAGGCAGAAATCCTAACCAATGTATCCATTCTCTCGTGTATTTAGAATTATTCCCCTAGCTAGTACTTGCCAACAAAAATACTCTTAAGTTACAATGGGTGTAACACAGGATTTTCACATTGCCCCCTCCTGTCAGAGGGAAATCCATTACTTTGACTACTGGCAGTAGCTGTGGTGTTCTGCATGAACTTTGTGCATAGGGGTCAGCGTAGATTTATCCAGGCAATGTGTTTATTTCCACTACCATTTTTATTGGCCTGAAGCCTAAGAATCAAGGGGAAGCAGGCAGCAGGGCCCCCACCCTGGCTCAAAGCACAATTTCTTCTATTGTGTTTATTTCACTGCTTTCTCAAAACAGAGACCGCAGGCAATACTGCTGTGCTAAGCAAAATGCTTTAAAGAACCAAAAAAAAAATGGGCAGATATGCTCACTGGTCTTTCAGTACACAAGAGCGCAAGCTGTGGCAGTGCTGTAAGTCGTGACTTTGTTATTAGATTGTAAGCTCTTTGAGCAGGGACTGTCTTCCTTCTATGTTTGTGCAGCGCTGCCTATGCCTTGTAGCGCTATAGAAATGCTAAATAGTAGTAGTAGTAGTAGTGCTACTAGCCTTCCGTTACAGTCAGTGCAGATGGGCGAAGGCCTGCAGGACATGGGGCCATCTTAGAGAATGGAAGCATGCATGGGCCAGCGACCTGACTAGGCAGCCACATAGTGCCCGCTTTGTCCCTGGATCTTGTGGCCAGTTCCCAGTCATTGAACTGCATCGCATGAGAGAGCACAATCGCTTCTTTCATGGAGAGGGAACCATCTTGCGGAGTTATGTTCTATTTCCAGTTAACGATGCCCAGGCTAGAATGCTTGCTGTGTATGTGGAGTAATATTCCAAAGATGATGTGATGGGAACAAGTCAGAAATCTAGCATGAGTCAATGATTAACTTTCAATGCCCAGAAATAAAATACTGCCCTTGGTGATGGATCAGTTAAAGGGGGGGGGGGGGGGGGGGGGGGGGGGAAAGGCTGTTTTAAATTTTCATGCTGATAGTGGTCAGCGTTATAAAGTTTTACAGAAAGTACTGCCTGCTCACGGCACGCTACACAATTACAATAACAAGCAAAACCTGAAGAGGTTTGTAGAAAATGTTTTTTTTTTTTTTTGGGGGGGGGGGGGGGGGAGTGGTGTTAATACAGATTCCTTACTATTCATCTTCCTGGTCTCATTTTCACATAAAATATATATTACCTGATCTGCTTATGTAGCAGGCTTCTCAACAGGTTGGGGCTAAGGGTGACTTCAGAGGTGGATATTTTATTTATTTGTTCGGATTTATTAGCTGCCTTTATGAAGAGATTTACTCAAGGCGGTGTTCAGTAGGTACAGTTTAACATCAAACTTACAATTTTGTTAACAGCATAATGATAGTAAAATGAACAAATATAAACACAGACAGAATGAAAGAGGAAAACTTAGAAACAGCAAATTGAAACCTAATAATTGGACTACCATGAAACAGGATCAAAAATGTGCTCATTTAGCAGCAGTGAAATTCAAATAACAGAGATATAATACGTTGTCAGCATAATAAGCACACAATTAGAACATTCAAATGACATTGCTATGATAATAATGCTGCTCTACAATACAGCTTACCATATAGCTGAGGGGCTAAGTGCAGATATATAGATGGGGACGAGATGAGTGGTACAGAGTCAGTTGGGATAAATAGGGTGGCTAAACTAAAGGCAAGTTCTTTGTACAGTTAATCAAGATATGAGGAACTGGTCCTTTTACTAAGGTGTGCTGAAAAATGGGCTGTGCTAGTGTAGGCGCATGTTTTGGGCACGCGCAGATCCATTTTTCAGCGCGCCTGTAAAAAAGGCCTTTTTAAAATTTTTGCCAAAAAAGACATGCAGCAAAATAAAAATTGGAATGCGTCCATTGTGGGTCTGAGACCTTACCGCCCCCCCCATTGACTTAGCGGTAAGGTCTCACGAGGTAACTGTGCAGTAATCGTCTATGCACGTAGAATGACGATTACCGCCTGGTTTCCGCCACGCGCAAGAAAATAAAAATTTTTTTTCCTGCACGCATAGTGGACATGCGTAAAAAAACAAAATTACCGCTCGGGCCATGTGGTAGCCAGGCAGTAACTCCAAATTGATACACGTACGCACCTACATGGCTTAGTAAAAGGGCCCGTAAGTTACAGTGGGTGTAGCAAGCCAGTCCAGGTGTGTAATGGATGTATGTATAAGTACATAAGTAAGTACATAAGTAATGCCACACTGGGAAAAGACCAAGGGTCCATCGAGCCCAGCATCCTGTCCATGACAGCGGCCAATCCAGGCCAAGGGCACCTAGCAAGCTTCGCAAACGTACAAACATTCTATACATGTTATTCCTGGAATTGTGGATTTTTTCCCAAGTCCATTTAGTAGTGGTTTATGGACTTGTCCTTTAGGAAACCGTCTAACCCCTTTTAAAACTCTGCCAAGCTAACCGCCTTCACCACGTTCTCCGGCAACGAATTCCAGAGTTTAATTATGCATTGGGTGAAGAAAAATGTTCTCGTATTTGTTTTAAATTTACCACACTGTAGTTTCATCGCATGCCCCCTAGTCCTAGTATTTTTGGAAAATGCAGGGGATATTCAGCCCATGGTGGTAGGCCGCTTGTAAGCCACTCCCAGTCATGGGCTGAATTAACTGCAGATATTTAGTACTGACACAATCGGCTGTTATTTTGCAACTAATTGTTGGATACCAGCATATAGTCCAGAATAATCATATATATCCAACTATAAACAATTTTGTGTATAACTTACAGACCATCTTTACTAAATCATTCATTGAAAATTCAAATTTTTAAATGACCTCAGCGATGTCCGTTGCCATTATAATCATTGTAATGGCAGCGTTAAACAACATCCATCATCTTCATAGGCCAACTATATTGACTAAATATTATTTCAAAAGCTTTTTATAAATTTGATTAACTTAGCTTTTCAATGTCCATCTATCTTCAAACCCAGGGGATAAAAATGCCCGACATATGTTTCGCCCGAGACCGAGCTGTCTCAAGGACCACCCCTATGAACACAAAAAGTTTTATTAATATACTAGATCCCATGCAAACAACCCAACTATACTTTTATGGGGCATAAGCAAAGAATATAATACTCAGACACACTTACCCTGAAAGTTTTTTTAGCACCAGCTCTGCCCTATATTCATTGAACAAAGATGGCGCCAGCATTTTTTCTAATAGCTTAAATACCCTCTAATGATGACGTCTATAGCCCCCCCCCCCCCCCGTCCCTATTGGGCAGAGCCTAAATCAGAGATGCCCAATCGAGCTCAGCGTTTAATCCCTTAGGAAAAACTGTCTGTAAAGAATAAATATACCACTGCTCTCTGAAATTTAAGATCCTATCAATAGACCCCCCCTTCCTTCCTCTCTTCAATATGTTCAATAATCCTCCACTTTATATCATCAGCTTGATGTCCCATCTGTAGCCAATGTTCTACCAGAGGAGCTTGGAGGTTTTGTGTATTTATTCGAGATTTATGCTCTGTGAGACGAGTTCTAACAGATCTTGAACTCCTCCCTATATAAATCAAATCACACGGACATACTATAGCATAAACAGAATTCTTGTTATCGTGCAGGACGTCAGACTCACAGAAACAGAACGAAGCCTTGCACTGGAAGAAGAGGACCTTGGCTGGCGGGGGTTGGGGTCCCCCGCCAGCAAAGGTAGCCGACGGAGATGGCGGCGGCGGGGGAGGGTTGGTGGCGGGAGGGGGGTCAAGAGGGTCATCGGTATGGGGGTCAAAGGTGGTGGTGGTGGGTAAAAATGGCGGGGGGGGGGTTGGCAGCGCCGGGGGGGGGGGCTAAAATGTGCCCCCTCACCTCGGGCTCTGCACCCCCCTCCCGCCAAAGTCTGGCTACGCCCCTGATTTGAACACATTGTGGATGAATGTTTTTCTATGCTGTTCATCCACAATGTGTTCAAATCACAAGGAGGCATGTTGGGGGTATGTTAAGGGCGGGATTTGGGCATTCCTAACACTTGGCCATTTTTCTGCCATAATGGATCAAAATTAAGATCTAAAACTAAGACAGTTTGAGCTACACCTGTTTTAATAACAACTAAGCCACAAAAAAGTGTCCTAAATGACCAGATGACCACTGGAGGAATAAAAGAATGATTCCCACCTTACTCCTTCAGTGATCACTGACCCCACTCCCACCCCCCAAAGATGTGAAAGAACAGTACACACCAGCCTTTATGACAGTTTCAGATATTATACCAGTCCTATTAGTATAGCAAGCAGGTCCCTGGAGTAGCCTAGTGGTTGCTGCAGTGCACCATGGAGAAAGTGACCCAGGCCCATAGTCCACTCTAACTGTTACACTTGTGATGGAATGTGTCATCCCCCCCAAAACCTACTGTACCCACATACACGTGACACCTGCAGACATAAGGTCTATTGTAGTGGTGTATAGTTGGGTACAGAAAGTTTTTGGTAGGTTTTGGAGGGCTGCCCATACAATGTAAGGGGGTAAGGGTGAGATGTGTATGTGGGAACTTTTATGTGACATCAAATGCAGTGCCCCCTAGGGTGCCCCACTGCTCTGCTGGGATGTCTGTGTGGCCAGTCTGCTGAGAATGCTGGTCCCTCCTACATCCCAATGGCTTGATTTTATGTATCTTTCACTTGGACTTTTCTTTTTTTGAAAATGGACCATAAAGATAAACTCAAAGAGCACAAAAACATCTAGCAAGTGGTCATTGTCGGGAAAAAAAGGTAGATGTTTTGCTGTTTTGAAAATCACTGTATCTGCCACCTGGATTCTTCACATTTGGAGCAAAACGACCAAATTTAAAATGAATCAGAGAAAATTTTTCTTCACTCAATGTGTAATTAAACTCTGGAATTCGTTGCCAGAGAATGTGGTAAAGGCGGTTAGCTTAGCGGAGTTTAAAAAAGGTTTGGACGGCTTCCTAAAGGAAAAGTCCATAGACCATTATTAAATAGGACTTGGGGAAAATCTCGGAGAAGCAGTATAAAATATTTTGTACTTTTTTGGCATCTTGCCAGGTATTTGTGACCTGGATTGGCCACTGTTGGAAACAGGATGCTGGGCTTGATGGACCTTTGGTCTGTCCCAGTATGGCAATACTTATGTACTTATGTAGGCATCATATCAAAAATGCCTCTTCACATATCACCACTAACTAGCTAACTGCTAACTCTGTTCTGGCTCTGCCCTCAGACCACCCCTAACCCACCGGTCAGAGAATGGTTAGTGAAGATTTTCAGCAGCAATACCCAGTTAAGTGCTGCTGAATATCAGCGGCCAGTCATCTCAGGGGAGTTTAACGCGTTAAACCCTTTTGAATACTGACCCCCCCCCCTTCCAATTTCAGTGGTGGCTGTAGTAAAAATGCACAAATCTCAAAATCCTTTCCCCATGCACATAAACTATTAAAATTGTCCCCGATGGGTGGTGTCGTGGTGATATGCTTAGAACCAATCTCTAGCAGGAACAGAAATGACTCTTTGAAAGAAAACGGAAGAAGCTGCTTTATAGAGTATAAACAAAACTCCAATTTATTTAATCCTTCCTTTGCCAAAATATATACTGTAACAAGGATGTGAAAACGATGAGGCAAGCAATTCATTAAAAACGAAGTAAAGTAGTTGTACAAAGTGAGATGTGCTTTCTCTTCTGTCCTCATATATCTCTTACACTCCTTCCGTGATTTGGATGAATGTAGCATCCCTCTGTTCATAGCCCAGTAAGTACTTCTTGTCTATCTCAGTGTGGTTAGCTGCCACTCTCCTTTTTGCATAAACTCTCAAATAATATGGTCTTCTGGACATAGGCCAGGATCCTCAAATCCAGTCCTCAAAGTTCACAACACAACCTGGTTTTCAGGATTTCTTCTCTCCCCACCCCCCTCTCTATCATGTACATATTTACCCAGACACAAGTTCACACTCTCTCCATTTCTCTCTCTTTCACACAAACATATACACCCTTCCTATGTTTTACACCTTTGCCTACTAATCCCCTCTTTCACTCTCCCTAATGACCTCCCTTTTCACCTGCACCAGCTTTTCCTCTTTCATTTTCTCCCAACCAATCCCTGTTATCACTCCTCCCCTAGCCAATTCACTTTCTCACTCCTCCTCAGGCCCCAGCCCATCCCCTCTGCAGTCCTCTCAGTTGCTTATCTCCCTCTTCCTTCTTATTCCCCATTTAATTCTCTCTCTCATATACTTGCCCACCCCTCCACCAGCAGCACCGAGTCCCTCACTCACATACATGCAAACATCCACATGTGTAAGAGTAAAAGACTTACACTCTTTAATATGAATCTAAAAACTTATGCATACTCTATTTATTAGCTTAGGGGCCCTTTTACTAAGTTGTGTTGGCGCCTACGCATGTCCTACGCGCATCAATTTTGAACTACCACCCGGCTACCATGTGGCCCGGGCAGTAATTTCATTTTTTACGTGCATCCATTAGCAGGCTTATTTTCGAAAGAGAAGGGCGCCCATCTTTCGACCCAAATTGGGAGATGGGCGCCCTTCTCTCAGAGTCGCCCAAATCGGCATAATTGAAAGCCGATTTTGGGCATCCCCAACTGCTTCCCATCGCGGGGATGACCAGAGTTCCCAGGGGCGTGTTGGAGGCGTAGCGAAGGCGGGACTGAGGTGTGCCTAACAGATGGGCATCCTCAAGCAATAATGGAAAAAAGAAGGGCGTCCCTGACAAACACTTGGCCGACTTTACTTGGTCCTTATTTTTTTACGACCAAGCCACAAAAATGTGCCCTAAATGACCAGATGACCACCGGAGGGAATCGGGGATGACCTCCCCTGACTCCCCCAGTGGTCACTAACCACCTCCCACCCTGAAAAAAATAACTTTAAAAACTTTTGACTTTTTTTTTTTTTTAGAGTATGGGTGAAGGACCTCCTTCGCTATGCCTCCGTCCCTGTGACGGCAGTTGAGGATGTCCTTTGCTATTTATTTATTTAGATTTTGCTCACACCTTTTTCAGTAGTAGCTCAAGGTGAGTTACATTCAGGTACACTGGATTTTTCTATGCCAGTCCCTGCAACAGCAGTTGAGGACGTCCTTCTATATGCCTCTGTCTGTGTGACGGCAGTTGAAGACGTCCAAAATGTGGATGGTTCTGTGAGAAGGATGTCCATGCCTGCTATGCCTTTGACACTGTCTTTATTTATTTGGATTTTGGATCACAAGTGGCAGCAGTGGGAGTTGAACTGGCCACCTCTGGATTGCAAGACCAGTGCTCTAACCACTAGGCCACTCCTCCACTCTACTTCCATGAAATTTGGCCATTCCTGTGGGGGGGGGGGGGGGGCAGTATGCAGGTCCCTGGGGGGGAGGTATATGTGTGTTAGCAGAGGCATAACGAGGGCGTGGATGTCCTTCTTTCAAACATTTTGGACGTCCTCAACTGCCCCCCCCCCCCCCAGGGATGGCCAAATTTCAAGGGAGTGGAGTGGAGTAGAGTAGAGTGGAGTGAAGGAGTGGCCTAGTGGTTAGAGCACTGGTCTTGCAATCCAGAGATGACTGGTTCAAATCCCACTATTGCTACTTGTGATCCAAAATCCAAATAAATAAAGGGGGTGTTAGAGGCATGACAGGCGTGGACATCCTTCTCACAGAAACATCCAGGCACGGATGTCCATATTTTGGACATCCTCAACTGCCATAGCAAAGGACGTCTTCAACTGCCGACAGAGGCACATCAAAGGACATCCTCAACTGCTGTTGCAGGGACGGAGGTATAGAAATATCCAGTGTACCTGAATGCAACTCACCTTGAGTTACTATTGAAAAAGGTGTGAGCAAAATCTAAATAAATAAGTAAATAAATAGCAAAGGACATCCTTCACTTGTACTCTAAAAAAAAGAAAAGTTTTTAAAGTTGTTTTTTTTTCGGGGTGGGAGGTGGTTAGTGACCACTGCATGCCTTTTTCCATTCAATTAGTGCATCAGTTAGTCCACTGCAGTGCCCCCTAGGGTGCCCGGTTGGTGTCCTGGCATGTCAGGGTGACCAGTGCACTACGAATGCTGGCTCCTGTCACGACCAAATTACTTAGATTTGGTCATTTTTGAGATGGGCATCCTCGGTTTCCATTATCGCCGAAAACCGGGGATGACCATCTCTAAGGTCGACCTAAATGTTGAGATTTGGGCATCCCCGACTGTATTATCAAAACAAAAGATGGACACTCATCTTGTTTCGATAAAACAGGTTTCCCCGCCCCTTCACCGGGTTATCTTTAGAGAAGGGCGCCCTTAGAGATGGTCATCCCCGTTTGATTATGCTCCTCTAAGTGTGCTTGAAATTTTCTGGTGCGCGGTGCTAACCGGGCGGTAATCGGCATTGTATGTGCATAGACCATTACTGCCCGGGTAACACGTAAGACCTTACCGCTAGGTCAGTGGGTGGCGATTAGGTCTCAGACCCAAAGTGGACACGCGCCAATTTTCATTTTGCCACACGTCCATTTTCGGCCCCCCCAAAAGGCTTTTTTTGCAGGTGCACTGAAAAATGGACCTGTGCGCGTCCAATACACGTGTCTACACCAGCACAGGCCATTTTTCAGTGCACCTTAGTAAAAGGACCCCTTAATGAATCAATTAGGAAAATCAATCTTAGCATACGTGTTGTGAGGAACCCCTGAGGGTCAGGGAAGAAGGGATCCGGGAGAGGAGCAAGATGGGTAGGTTTCATACCTGGGATTCCAACTACAAGTCCCAGGATCCTAGGGGCTGGGAAGTCACGCCCCCATGGAGGCATACGTTTCCCAAGAGCCGGAGAAGGGAGGAGGACTACAGTTCCCAAGAACCCCTACAAAGCCCAGGGGGCAAACAAAGGGAGCAGCAAGGGAACTACAAGTCCCAGGATCCTGAAGGAGAGGAGGGGGATTGGCTGAGGAGGAATAATCAGGAGGGAGAGGACCAGCTGGGGACCATAAAGGGAGAGGAGCCCATGGAATGGGAGGTAGAGAAAGAGGTCGGAGAGGAGAGGAGATCCAAGCCCAAGATGACTGGGGAAGTGAGCCCATGGAGATTGCTGCTCTAGCTCAGGTACAAGGGAAGAAGTTAAAAGGCTTCATAACAAACCTTCTTCAAGGCTGGGGAAAGCTTGGAGGAAATGTTAAGCAGCTGTTCCACTCAAGGGGGAGAGAGGTGCCGTGTTGTAAAACAGTGAATGATTTCAGCTGTGGCCAGAAGTCAGACTTGGCTGGAGAAATAGGTAATGACTTGAACTGTGTCCAGGAACCTGGCCATGCTGGGGAAGCAGTGAGTGATTTGAACTATGTCTAGAAGTCATGCCATGCTGGGGAGGCAGTGAGTGATTTAAACTGTGTCCAGAAGTCATGCCATGCTGGGGAAGCAGTGAGTAATTTAAAATGTGTCCAGAAGTGGTGCCATGCTGGGGAAATAGTGAGTGACTTGAACTGTGTTCTAAACTGCTGTGCTGGTGAGACAGTGAGTGATTTAAAACTGTGTCCAGGAATCAGGCCATGCTGGGGAAGCAGTGAATGATTTAAACTGTATCCAGAAACTGTGGCCGGCAGGGGGAAGGAACAAGGGGTGATATGTGCTGTGTAACCAAGGACTGTGTCTGGAAGAGGAAATGTCTTGGCCTTACTGATGGAATAAAGCGGTTTTCAGCATATTTTTGGAGTCTGCTTCTGGGAGTGCTGTGTCCAGGGAAGGGCCCTTCCAGGGTCAGCCGAGTTCATACCTGAAGGAAGGCCTGAAGGTGATGGCCTGCTGACAGTGTAAAAAAAAAAACCTAAAAAAAAATTCATATGTATACTAAAATAACTTAGCATACCTTTTAATGATTTGGCCCCATACTGTCTAATGAAATATGCTACCCATTTAATGATTTTTCTTGCATTTAATAAAATAAATTACGATTAATAGAAAGGTAAATCACAAGTAAAGTGAAACTCTCTGTGCCAACCCTTTGCTGTGCCAAAGTGATGTGTCATGTGGAGGCGCAGGCGGAGTTGTCTCAGCAGGTACAGGAAAGCTGCTGAGAGAACCTGCTGAGCCTGCTAATAAGCCCTATCCCAGGATACTCCCACCCAGCTGACTGGGAGGTATGGCAAAGAAAGCACAAGACACGTGTAAATAATAAGCTTCGTGCATCCAAAAAGTTTTTCAAAATTAACTGGCTGTAGCTAGTTTTCGGGAATGAGCAAACATTTCATTTAGAGTGACTTTAGAATTTTAAAAATAAGATTGGATGTTCTTGAGTGTCAGGCATGGCAAGGGTGACACAGTGATGGAAAATGGCACACCCTTAGGTGTATTATGAAACATAAGGTCAAAGGTCGAGAGACTTTGAGACGTGCCAGTTTCCCACCCCAGAGTCTCTTGTTGCATCTGTCTATACCAGGGTTTCTCAATCCTCTCCTTGGGACGCACTCAGTCAGTGAGGTTGTCAGGGTACCCACAATGAATATGCATGAGGTAGATTTGCATATAAAGGAGGCAGTACATGCAGATTTATCTCATGCATATTCATTGTGGATATCTTCAAAACCAGGCTGGTTTGGTGCGTCCCAAGAACTGGGTTGAGAACTCTGGGTCTTTATCTGTATCTACAGTACATATTGTTCTACTGTTTTTTGATCAAGCTGGATGATAAATTCTTGGGCAGCAAATCATGGAGTAAAGATTTTCTGTACCATTTTACAGCTAAGCAATAATTAATACTTGCTTGAGTGAGCATTTCTATGCCTTCCAACTCATCCTAATTTGGAGGGTGTATCCTATGTCTAGAGTAGCAAGCTAAAAACCAGTTGAAGCCAGGGTCCAAGTCCTGCTAAGCCTTGGACACATCCCTTCTCCTTTCATTTCCTTTGATAGAAACTGACATTAAAAAATACGTACATTTTAGATATCTTAAAACATAACTCTGTATAATGCATGACTGCTTATAACAGAGTCAAGGGATGGACCACTTTTTTTTTGTTATTACATTATTACACTGTAGAACCCATATAATGCAGATTCACTTATTACACAGTCAGATATCGTAGATCTAAATATCTGCGTTTTGGGCCTGAAAAATTGCAGCAGAAAAAATTTCACCTAAGTGTATTCTACAAACTGCACCTAAATGTAGGCATGGTTTATAGAATACGCCTAGCGGCCATGCCTGCGCCTAACTCTGAGCACATCCTTTTACCCCAAGTAAAGCTTGGTGTAAATACCGGAACCTAAGTTAGGCACGGAGCAGGTGTATTCTATAACCTTACGTGTAATTGTTTGGAATGCCCAAGACCCGCCCATTCCACGTCCATGGTCACGCGCCCTTTTTGTCAGCATGCATTAGAATTTACATGCACCACTTTACAAAATACGCTTAGCGAGTTGTGCACATAAATTTTAATTCATGCCAATTAGTGTCAATAATTGTTAATTGGCAATTATCTGCACTGATTGGCTTGTTAAGATAATTAAATTGCACGCACAAATCCAGAATATGACAAGATTTGCACACGCAATTTCGGTTGCGCTATATAGAATCCGGGGGGGGAGGGGGGTATATGAGATTTACAATGTGTATTCAGTGCAGATATCAGATAGGCAATGGCTACCCCCTGAGTCTATAAAGTTCACCAAAAATTGTGTGCGCAAATTTAAATGCTGCCCTGCTTTGCGTGCAGAGTTTAATTAATTAGATTTAATTGGGGATTGCTTGTGTAAAGTTAGGTTCGGGATCTGTGCCTAAAATTTACACACGGCCTTAAAAAAGAGGGCATAGAAATGAGAGGGTCATGGGCGTTTCAAGGCGGATCAGGAGTGTGGTTTTGAGTTAGTTGCCCCATGTGTAAATTTAGGTGTGGGCATTTGCTCCATGTTTTTGTTGGTGCAAAGGCGGCACCTACATTTACGTGTGACCTGTCCACTTAAGCATTATTCTTTGAACTGTGCAGAAATTTAGGCGTTGCTTATAGAATACCGCTTAAGAGGGGTTTTTCAGCACTGATTTTTTTAGGCGCCATAACTGAAATAGTCAGCCGCTTTGGACTACATTCAGTAAATGGCGCCCAAATTTGAGCGCTGAAAAAAAAGAGCATTAAGTGCTATTCTATAGAATAGAATTTAGGGCTAGGATCTGCGCCCAAGTTTGGGTATGAGGATTTATATCAGCTAAAACCTGGTGTAAATCCTTGTGCCTAAATTAGGTGCAGACCTCACAAATTCTATAATAGTGCGCACATCTTTAGTGAACATCCTGACCCTCATGCCCCTCCCATGGCCACACCCCCTTTTCACTTGTGCACTGAAAAATTTACGCATGCATCTTTATAGAATAGCACCTAATAAGATGCACACATAAATTCAAAGTGGTGCCAATTAGCGCCAATAATTGATTGTTAATGCCCAATTATTGGCACTAATTGGCTTGGTACTCAATTAAATTACATTTGCAAATTGGGTGCATGGCCAATTTGCTTGCACAATTTTCAGCACCATTTATAAAATTTAGGGTATTGTAGTAGCATGAGCAGGGTAAGCCTGGATCCTTGAATAATACAGTCACAGAAAGAGTTAAAAGTGAAATAATTTATTTGAGAACAGAAAAATGGGTGACCTGTTCCTCTCACAGGTCAGGAGCAAATAAACACACCAATAAGTCCTCTTCTGTGGCCAGCTCCTGCAGCACCATGGTGTGCATTAATCTGCCTTTCAAAAGGCAGCACAAACAGCTTGTTTCTGGCCTGGAATCACAGAGTGACAGTTTTGTCCTTCTAAAAAGACAGCAAATTGGCCAGACTTGGTTCTCAGTTTAAAAGTTACAATTTTATCAGGGTTCCAAGCTAAACTTGGTCTATCCGAGTAGAGCTTCTGCAGCTTATTCTTCTACACTGGAGGCATAGGGTGGAGGACTTCTCTTCTCGCCTCTGGGCCTCTCTGACTGATCTATGCTAAGAGTTTTTATCCTGTCTTGACCACACCCTTCCTGCTGTGCTCCTGCTGAATCATCTCTTCCTTGTCCTGTGGTCTGCTTTTTAAAGTGGCTTTGTAACTGTGAGGGAGTGCTGTTAAGGGGGAATGGTAATTTTCTCTAGACTCCCTCACAGGTTTACGTATAATTAAATGGTTTAATTTAGGATTGCTTTTTTGCCTATGAACTTTGCTGATATAAGGGCAATTCTGTAACTTGGTGGCTACATTTATGTTCTATTTGTATGTAAACATTTACAGAGTGTTAGTTCTATCACGAGTAAGTTTACATGCAAAAGTGCTACCGTAGCAGGGTATCTAAATACTGTAATGTAAGGGTGCACATAAGTGGCATGAGAGGAATTCTATAAGTGGTGCTCAGAAATCAGTGTCAGAAAAAATCGGCACTAAGCATGATTCTATAAAGGGCACATACCCTTTAAAGAAACACTCTTAGCACCAATTCCCGTGCATAACGTTTGGTGCCAGACTTACATCTGCTGAAACCTGGTATAAATGCCGGTACCCAAGTTAGGCACACTGAAGCAGTATTTTATAAGAATGTGCCTGACATGCGTATGCCCCTCCCATGGCCTTGCCCCCTTTTGAGCTATGTGCTATCAGACAACAGGCAGGCCAACGATGTGCTAAAGTCCTTTAATAAATATCTTCACAATATAACAGCAACTCAATGACTTGACATGGGCTGTGTTTCAGCTTGAAAGGCCTTCTTCAGGAGTGTATATAAAAACAACATAATATATAAATTAAAAAATCACATGTACAAAATGACAGATAACTTATAGAAATCATATATCATATGTGTGGATACAAAATGCCAAAGGAACCATATATTATAAAAAAAAAGTTATTAAAAAATTATAGAAAGGGTACAGGACTTTATCGCATCGTTGGCCTACCTGTCATCTCCATTGTGTTGTGTTTGCTTTGAAGTGTGAAGTTTGTTCTTCTGTTTTGTTTTTTTCTATCAGACTTAGGTGCTACACCTTATAGAATAGTGCACAGCCAGATGCGCACGCAAATTTTAATGGGTGCAAATTAGCAACAGCCATTGGTTGTTAGTACCCAATTATTGACATTAATTGGCTCATTAGCCAATTAGTTTGAGTGCACATCTCGGGAGCATGCCCGAATTTTGGTGCGCAAATCTAGGCACCATATATAGAGTCTGAGGGATAGTGTGTAAATGCAAGGGGGTGGGGGTACATATGGGTGGGAAATAGATGGGGCTCCTACTTATGCTTATAACTTACTGAATACTGCACCTTATTTATTTTGGTACATTTATACCCCGCATTATCCCACAAGAGCAGGCTCAATGTGGCTTACAAAATTACAAAAGGATAACATTCTGGGAGGGTACAGAATCAAGGATTCAAAGGGAGGGGTAAGAACATGAGGATAAGACTAGGGTGCATCACGAGGCTGGTACAAGGGTACATGACGAGGTAGGTACAGTCGGTGGTCAGGCGGGTACAGTCGATGTGAGGAAGGTTAGGACTTGGTATTGGCAGTGGGGTAAGCTTTTTGGAATAAAAATGTCTTTAATAGTTTCTTGAAGAGCTGGTGGTCATCAGTCTCTTTTAGCTGCCTTGGTAGAACATTCCAAGATTTCGTGCTAACGTAGGAGAAGGTTGACGCAAAGACTAATTTATATTTAACATTCTTGCAACTTGGATAGTGTAAATTGAGGAAGGGTCGACAGACACTGATGCATTCCTGGATGGTAGATGAATCATATCTAGCATATAGGCAGGGGCTTTCCCATATATAATCTTGTGAGTCAAAGAACAGATTATACGTATCCCTGCTGTATTTAGGCACCCACATTATGCCATCTCTGTGGCTGGTGTAACTGTGAGTATGTAAATGTAAGGCATGCCAATATTGGGTTATGCTAGTATTCTGTAATGGAATCTGGGCACCCAGATGCTGTTATAGAGTAGATTCTTACTGCTTGTCTTCAGGGTGCCTAAAACCAGGGCCACCGAGAGACTAGGCAGGGCCCGGGGCAAGGCCACCCCGCCTCCGCCCCCCGCAGCTACCACCCCCATCGCTCCCCCCACTGCTGCAGTCTGCGGTCTCACCTGCCTGCCTCCACGGCTCCGCACCCCCTTCATTCAAGGCGGCAGTCGCAGATCGCGTCTCTTCTGGCCTTCCCTCCCTGTGTCCTGCCCTCATCTGATGTAACTTCCAGTTTCCGCGAAGGCGGGACACAGGGAGGGAAGACCAGAAGAGACGCGATCTGTGACTGCCGCCTTGAATGAAGGGGGGCCCGGAGCCATGGAGGCAGGCAGGTGAGACTGCGGACTGCAGCGCCGGGCGCTCCTTGGAGGCCCGGGCCCGGGGAATTCTGCCCCCCCTGCCCCCCCCTCTCGGTGGCCCTGCCTAAAACAGGAACCTCAGGATCACAGTTTTAACTTTTAAGAATGCATATATCCAAGCCAATGCAAAATTTGATATTAGACCCATGATTTTCCTACACTATGGGGTCCTTTTATAAAGGCGCGCTAGCGTTTTTAGCGCACGCTAAATGGTAGAGACACCCATATGATACTTTAAAGAAACTGAACACTTCCTCCAGAAAAGATATATCTTAGCAGACATTGCCAGCTCTTTGTGCAATGCAGAATGTTTTCTGTTTACCTTAATTAAATCATTTCTTCTTGTTGCTGTTTCAGTTGCTCTTGATTTCCTTTTATAAAACAAAGAATAAGCGTTCACAGAGTTTCAAGTGCACTGATCTACCTCCAACTTTTCCTTTCTGATATGCTTGCTTAATGTATGGGGTGTTCCCATGTCCTTTATTAGTTTTTCAAGTTAGAATTTAGGCACACAACTCGCTAAGTGTAATCTGTAACGATATGCGCCGAACTTCTAATGCATGCAGACAAAAGGGGGCATGGTTATAGCTGGGAAATCAGCGTTTCGTGGGCACTCTGAAATTTACGTGTCTGCTTATATAATATGGCACAGTGCCGGGATTTATACCATGTTTTCATTGGTGTAAATGGATGTGTGCAGATTTAGGCGATAAAATATCAAGCGTATTCTATAATCTATGTCTATATCTAGCCACTGATTATAGAATACGTTTAGTCGGCACTGATTTCAGCGCTGACTTTTTTAAAATGCCATATATAGAATCTCACTCGAGGGGGTCTATATTTAAGTTCCGCAGTTGGTGTTTCTTTTAAATGCCGGCTGCAGCATTTAAACATATACCTGTCTATTTAGTACTGATCAAATCTGGATATTGGCACTGAATATTTGGTATAGTGGAATAATGGCAGTATTTGTCGCTGCTGTTCAGATAATTACCATGTACTTTAATGTAGAACAGCATTTTTGTTGTTCTAAGTTCTCCAGACACTTACTCCCAAATTCTATAAAAGTTGCTAAAAATTGTGTGCAAATTTGGGCATGCGTCCAATTTGCACGGGCAATTTAATTGAATAACGAGTCAGTCAGCGCTGATAATTGGCTTCTTAAGAAATAATTCTTGGTGCTAATTAGGTTTAATGAAAATTTACGCACGTAAATTTAGACGAGGGATCTTTGTGTAAATTGTGTGCATGGGTCCAGAAAGGGGGTCAGCTATGGGAGGGTCATGGGTGGATCGGGGGGGGGGGTGTTCCCACAGTTTATTTCCATTGTTATAGAATTACGGGGATCTGTCCCTAATTTAGGCACGGGGATTTACATCAAGGTTTCATTGGTGAAAATGGTTGTGCCTAAATGTTGTCACGGTTCCTGGTGCTAAGCGCTATTTTATGAACAACGCCTAACTTTAAGCGGCATTTATAGCATAGTGCTAAGTGCATTTTTTCTGTACTGATTTTTTAGGTGCTATTTATTGAATTTGGACCTTAGTCTGGATATCGATGATAAATATTGCTGCTATCTGGGTAATGTGAAGCAGGGACGTAGCCAGACTTCGGCGGGAGGGGGGATCAGAGCTCGAGGTGAGGGGGCACATTTTAGCTTCCCCCCCCCCCCGGCGTCACTGACCCTCCCCCCCCACTGCCATTTTTATCCCCCCCATTTTTGACCTCCCCACCGCCACCACCACCTTTGACCCCCCCAGCGTCAACCCTTTCAACCCCCTCTTCCCGCCACCGCCAACCCTCCCCCGCCGCCGCTGATGGGTACCTTTGCTGGTTGGGGTCCCCAACCCCCGCCAGCTGAAGTCCTCTTCTCCGGCGCAGCTGCGTTGCTGATGTGCAAGGGCAGGCTTCTATTTCTGTGAGTCTGATGTCCTGCATGATCAATCTCCTGGAGTTGCGAGCGGTCTGGAACACGCTAAAGGCTTTCAGAGATCGGCTGTCTCATCAAATTATTCACATTCAGACAGACAATCAGGTTGCTATGTACTACAATCAACAAGCAGGGGGGCACCGTTGCTGATCTGCAAGGGCAGGCTTCTGTTTCTGTGAGTCTGACATCCTGCATGTACATGCAGGACTTCAGACTCTCAGAAATAGAAGCCTGCCCTTGCACATCAGCAACGTGGCCGTGCCGGAGAAGAGGAATTCGGCTGGCGGGGGTTGGGGACCCCTGCCAGCAAAGGTACCCAACGGCGGCGGGGGGGGGGTCGAAGGGGTTGGTGGCGGCGGGGGAGAGGGGGTCAAAGGGATTGGCGGGGGGGCAGGGCCAGATCTACGGAACGTCAGACTCACAGAAACAGAAGCCTGCCCTTGCAGATCAGCAACGCGGCCGCGCCGGAGAAGAGGACTTTGGCTGGCGGGGGTTGGGGGCTCCCGCCAGCAAAGGTACCCAACGGCAGCGGGGGGGGGGGGGGGGGTCAAAGGGGTTGGCAGCGGCGGGGGAGGGGGTCAAAGGGGTTGCAGCAGGGGGGGGGGCAGGGCCAGATCTCCCGTGGCCCCACGTAGCTATGCCCCTGATGTGAAACTCCACCCAGGCTCTCCTCCAGCCTTCCTACTACTATTACTTATCATTTCTATAGCACTACTAGACGTACGCAGCGCTGTACACTTGAACATGAAGAGACAGTCCCTGCTCGACAGAGCTTACAATCTAATTAGGCCAGACAAACAAGAGATAAGGGAATATTAAAGTGAGGATGATAAAATAAGGGTTCTGAACAAGTGAATAAGGGTTAGGAGTTAAAAGCAGCATCAAAAAGGTGGACTTTTAGCTTAGATTTGAAGATGGCCAGAGATGGAGCTAGACCTATCGGCTCAGGAAGTCTATTCCAGGCATAAGGTGCAGCAAGATAAAAGGAAAGGAGTCTGGAGTTACCAGTGGAGGAGAAGGGTGCAGATAAGAGAGATTTACCCAGTGAACGGAGTTCCCGGGGAGGAATGTAGGGAGAGATGAGAGTGGAGAGGTACTGAGGAGCTGCAGAGTGAATGCACTATATAGGTCAATAAGAGGAGTTTGAACTGTATGCTGAAATGGATAGGAAGCCAGTGAAGTGACTTGAGGAGAGGGCTAATATGAGCATAACGACACTGGCGGAATATTAGTCTGGTGCTATTCAGATAGTGCTGGGTGGTCTTCGATGATTTTCAAACTGCATTGTCTGAACTCTTGACAGGTGTAACTCCTGGTGCCTATCTAATGGTAGTTGGGTGCATAAATGGCATTATTGCATAACATCACACCTAAATCCTGGGAATGCCCCTGACCTCCCTATGTCCCTCCCATGGCCACGCCCCCTTTGGAATTCCCCGAGAGAGAAGTTAGGCACTCAGTTTACAGAATGGGGCGTAAGTCAGTTACGCAAGCAACTGCTAATTACTGTGAATTAGTGCTTGTTAAGTCCAATTATTGGTACTGATCTCCAATTAAGTGCCAATTAGCTAATTATGTTAGGTGCCTAACTGACTCTATTCTAAACTGGGTGCACATTTGCATGCCCAACTTTAGGTGTCATTTCTAGAATTTGGGGGTTTATGTGCATGTAAAATGGGATTTACTGTTCTGTACTGTACACATTTCTGAAGGCACACTACAACTTACCACCGTTAGTAGGGCCTTTGTACTAACATTAACATTTACATGAAAACACATAGACGTAAACATTATAGCAGGCAGCATGGCGTGCTTTGGATCTGTGAAGTCTCCATTACTAAATGGCCCTTTCATATTAGACCAGTTAGCAAAAGGAATTTTGACAGGCCAACCTATATGGTAAAAATTGAACAGCTAGTCCAAGGCAGTTGTTAAATTTGTTGTTAACAAGTCCATGGTAAATAGAGGGTGTAGGGGTAAAATATTAATTAAGATTTAATATAAAGGTTCATTGCATAGTACACTGTTTTCAGCACACCCAAAGTAGCCTTATCAGTGGCGTTCCTAGGGGGGCTGACACCCGGGGCGGATCGCCGATGCGCCCCGCCCCCTGGGTGCAGCGCCCCCCCCCCCCCCCGGAACAGCGCGACGCCCCCCCCCTCGGCGAAAGAACCCCCGATCCCCCGGCGAAAGAACCCCCCCGGGTGCACGCCGCTGGGGGAGGGGTGCCGTGCACCTGCTGGCTCTTCGTTTTCATGCTCCCTCTGCCCCGGAACAGGAAGTAACCTGTTCTGGGGCAAAGGGAGCATGAAAACGAAGAGCCGACAGGCGCGCGGCACCCCCCAGCGGCGTGCACCCGGGGCGGACCGCCCCCACCGCCCCCCCCCCCTTGGTACGCCACTACTTATCATACACACATTGGAAAGGCCTAGTGATGAAGATCAGCTTGATTATCTTGCACACTGTCCTTCCCTGTGCAGGAATGCTGCCTTCCATAGCCATACTGCCCTGACTGAAGAATGGGCGGAAAGTAGCACAAGAATGACTTGCTTCCTCTTTTGGGGCCCTAAAATGGCACAGTATGTAAAGAACATAAGAATAGACATACTGGGTGAGACCAAAGGTCCTTCTAGCCCGGTGTCCTGCTTCCAACAGTGGCCAATTCAGGCCACAAGTACCTGGCAGAAACCCAAACAGTAGCAACATTCCATGCTACCAATCCCAGGGCAAACAGTGGCTTCCCCCATATCCATCTCAATAACAAATTATGGACTTTTCCTCCAGAAACTTGTCCAAATCTTTTTTAAAACCCAGATATACTAACTGCTGTTACCACATCCTCCAGCAGCAAGTTCCAGAGCTTAACTATTCTTTGAGTGAAAATATATTCCCTCCTATTTGTTTTGAAAGCATTTCCATGTAATTTCATTTAACATTGTTTCTCCTAGTTTTAGGATTATGGAATCTGTGTCCCCTCCCTTCAAATTTCTACATATCAGCCATCCGTTGTAGTGCATACAGTGACAACATTCCGGTGCTTGCAACATTTCCACTGCATGCAAATGGTTGACTGCAATCCTTCTCACTCAGGAAGCTGTGCTAAAATGTAATTAAGGTTACACAGCCTTGGTTTGTCCTTATTGCAGTAACCCCTCCAATCTTTAGGTCAGGTTAAGACAATGGTACCTTATTTGTGCTTTTGAACAGCTTAATTAATGCCTTATTTACACTTTGCTTCTCCAGAAGATGTAGAATGTTTTGGTTGTTTAAAGATGTTTTGCTTTATTTTCCCTGTTGGCCCTAATAATTCAGCCTTTATGCAGTTCTTTTGAAGATCAGTGGGAAGAAAGCCAACAGTCTGCACAACTTGGAAAAAAAAAGTGTTTATTTTAAAACTGAAGGCTGTTAGAAAAAAGGCACTCCTGCATCATTAGTTTGTAGCGGGGAAGGGAATTGATATACTGACTTTCTGTGGTTTTTGCAGCTACATTCAAAGTGGTTTATATAGTATATATACAGGTACTTATTTGTACCTGGGGCAATGGAGAGAAGGATGCCCATCTTTCCACACAAATCGGAAGATGGACGTCCTCACAGGGTTGCACAAATCAGTATAATCAAAAGCCGATTTTGGGCGTCCCCAACTTCTTTCCATCGCGGGGACTTGGGCATGCCTAACACATGGGCGTCCTCGACCCATAATGGAAAGAAAAAGGGTGTCCCTGATGAGCACTTGGACGACTTTACCTGGTCCTGTTTTTCTTACGACCAAGCCACAAAACGGTGCCCGAACAGACCAGATGACAACCAGAGAGAATCGGGGATCACCTCCCCTTACTCCCCCAGTGGTCACTAACCCCCTACCACCCTCAGAATACATCTTTAAAAATCTTTTGTGCCAGCCTCAAATGTCATACTCGGGTCCATCACAGCAGTATGCAGGTCCCTGGAGCAGTTTAAGTGGGTTCAGTGCACTTCAGGCAGGCGGACCCAGGCCCATCCCCTCCTACCTGTTACACTTGTGGTGGTAAATGTGAGCTCTCCGAAACCCACCAGAAACCCACTGTTCCCACATCTAGGTGCCCCCCTTCACCGTAAGGACTATGGTAGTGGTGTACAGTTGTGGGTGGGGGGGGGGTGGGGGGGCTCAGCACACACGGTAAGGGAGCTATGTACCTGGGAGCAATTTGTGAAGTTCACTGCAGTGCCCTTTAGGGTGCCCGGTTGGTGTCCTTGCATGTGAGGGGGACCAGTGCACTACGAATGCTGGCTCCTCTCACGACCAAAGGGCTTGCATTTGGTCGTTTCTGAGATGGGCGTCCTTGGTTTCCATTATCGCCGAAAATCAGAAACGAATAAGTCTAGGGACGACCATCTCTAAGGACGACCTAAATGTCAAGATTTAGGCGTCCCCGACCTTATTATCAAAACGAAAGATGGATGTCCATCTTGTTTCGATAATACGGGTTTCCCCACCCCTCCACCGGGATGTTTTGCGAGGACGTCCTTAGCAAAACTTGGGCGTCCTTTTCGATTATGCCCCTCTTGGTTTTATATGACATTGTAATATTAAATAAACAGCACAGTATACAGCAGTACAAGTCAATCCAATTCACTTCAATGGAGAACCCTCCTGTGCTACTGCACGGTTATTTTTCCCTTTGACTTGTACAATTTTTCTCCTCCCCTTTTTTTTTTTTTTAAATTTTCTCCTTTCCCATCCTCCCCCCACCCCATGCATCTCAGCAACTGCAGGTACTGTCGACCTCTTTAAGGAAGGGAAAGTTTTAGATTTATATGGGTAAAAGGTAAATAGGGTATAAAGTATGTTTAAAAAAGGCCCCCTTCGTCCAAGTGCAACTAGAAGTACAGACATGCTGTTTATAGTGTACATCCTTATTTTACTCATGCCAGATCAGGAGAAAGTACATAGGAAGATAAATAGACAAAGGAAAACTCTGAGGTGAATTTCCCTTGAAAGTTACCTTGAACTTTCCCCCACCCCTCCTCCCACATAACCCGTTTTGAAATTTTCTCCTTTCTGTAATACTTTGGCAGCACATATAGAGATTGTCATTCAAAGGACAAAACGAGAGAGGCAAACATTCTGCACCTAAAGGACGCATCTCTCTCTCCTTCAATTTTCTGACTCCTATGTATTTCTCTCTGTCTGTCTTCACTGACTCTTTAGCACTTTCATTTTTTTTTAGTGTAACTTCTCTCTCAGTTCCCTTTCCTTTCCATAGAAATCAAGCTTGAACTACAGAGCTGCCAAGGGGGTTACGTTTTTCAGAGGGCAATTTAGGGCAGCCCCCATGGCCCCACCCAGCCCCTGCCTACAGCTCCACCCTGGCACACCCCGTGGTACCAGCAGGAGACGCCTTCATAAAACATCATCGCCAGCTGCCGCAGGACCAGTCCTACAGCGTTTATCGTGAAACTGGTCCTGTGGCAGCAGAATATGACTTTTTATATAGGTGTTTCCTGGAAGGAGAAGCTGCTTAGTCGGAGATCCCAGCTCCCTAGCGTGTCTGGAACTATGGAAACTTTTGAAGTTATTGAGCATTAGTTGCAAAAATTAATTCATAGTAACTGCAAAGCCTCCAGGGTAACTGTTTTTGCCCAGCACAGTGGCGTAGCTATGGGTGGGCCTGGATGGGCACAGGCCCACCTATTCTTGGCTCAGGCCTACCCAACAGCAGCACCACACTGCTCTCTCCCCTCTTTCCTCCACAGCATCCTGGCATCTGCATGGATTCCAGGAATAACATGTATAGAATGTTTGTACGTTTGGGAAGCTTGCCAGGTGCCCTTGGCATGGATTGGCCGCTGTTGTGGACAGGATGCTGGGCTCGATGGACCCTTGGTCTTTCCCAGTGTGGCATTACTTATGTACTTATCTGCCCTCCTGTCTGTGAACTCTGTCCCTCCCTGGTGTACCTTACAGGCGTGCCTGGTGCCTGCAGTGATTCATTTTTGCTGCTTGCGCGGCCCCGCAGGCTTCCATCTGCCTCATCCTGCCAGACAGGAAACAGGGAACGATATCAGCAAGGGCAGGATGCAACAGATAGAAGCCTGCGGGGCCTGTGCAACAGCAAAAATAAATCACTGCAGGCACTGAGTACGCCTGTAAGATACACCAGGAGGGCCGGGTTCAGAAACAGAAGGGCAGATGCCGGAACGCCACAGAGGAGAGAGGGTAGAGATACAGGTGAAAAAAAATCTGTTTTTTAAAAAAATATCTCTGGGAAAATGGGGGGCGGGGCATGGAAGGGCCCATCCAAGTTAACTCTGGACCCATCCAAAATATTGAGTCTGGTTACGCCACTGGCCCAGCACCTTACCATACAGTTATGCCCTAATTCTATAACCTTAGTGCCTATATGTGAGTGCTATTAGTGCACTAAGAGTATAGAATACTAGAACTTACATGTGTGAATGTCATATCAGGCATGTAAGTGCTGTGTGAACACATAAGTCACAAAGGGATCCTTTTACAGAGCAGCAGCAGTAAGCCCAACACAGACTTACTGCTCACTCATTCGGGACCGCCACTGGCTCAACGCGGCTGCTGGTGGAAGTCCTGCCCCAAAATCGCACCATTTCTGTGGGGAAAAGTAGAGGAGTGTGGTAGTCGTGTTAGTGGGGAAAAGAAAACCCCTGGAAATGGCTTGCTCGGTGGTAACCCGGCGGTAATCGGGCATCGCCACGCGCTGACTGGTTTTCGTCGGGTTAGCGCGGGAGCCCTTATTGCCACCTCAATGGATGGCAGTAAGGGTTCCCCACTGCATGGCCATGCGGTAAAAGTTCCGCATGGCCATGTGTGCTGGGGGCTTTTTTGCCCGCTGCAGTAAATAAGGCTCTGGCACCTGGGAAAAACGGTCCCCGCCGCCAGTGCATGGCCCTTTTTCCCGCAGCTTGGTAAAAGGGCCCCATAGCCCAGAACTGCAAGAAGGCATTCAGAAGGGAAGTCACATGGGTGGGGAATGGCTGGGCTGTTAAACAATTATGCGCTTAGATTATAGAATCCTGTTATTTACATGTTAGAGTTCTGCATTGGATCTTTCTCGCAACTTTCAACTTAGTTGACCACTCCCTTCTTCTCACACATTTGCAAGAGATAGGCTTGACTGGGACCGTTTTGACCAGATTCACTTCCTTTCTTTCCGGTAGTAACTTTTCAGTTCTCAGAACCTCTCACTTCTACCACCATAGAGACTTTTCACTTCAATGTAGTATTCCTCAAGGCTCAATATTGTCTCCTTTGCTTTTTAATATTTTCATAAGTCCCCTGGCAACCTTTTTACAGGACCACAATATCCGTTTCTTTTTTTTTTTTAATGCCTATGATATTCTTATTCTTTAGCAGCAAAAAAAAAAAAAAGCACACAAGGACCTTCAAGAGTGGGACAATCAGTAGCCTTTAATAAATGGGTCCATTTATTAAGGTCTGTTGATTGTCCAACTCTTGAAAGCCCTTGTGTGCTTCTTTTTTGCTGTTTTTGTCTCTGTACCTTTGGACCCTCTCTTCTGCTACCATTCTTATTCGTTACCCAACCTCTCCTTTTTGTCCAGACCTAGTCCCCTTACAAACTCCTCCGTTAGCTTTGGAAAATTGGCTATGTATACATAAACTACTGCATGCTGGATCACTGACACACAGAGAACCAACCGTGGTGCCTATCCTGTTCGCCATCTTAATTCCAACAGTTAGATCATTTTGCTACTTGGGTGTGATTCTTGATTCTTTGTTATTATTCAAACAGCAAATTTCCCAAGTAGTTAAGAAAAGCTTTTTTGTGGCCCTGTCGCATTCACTCCATTCATAAGTATTTATTTTATTTGTTGCATTTGTATCCCACATTTTCCCACCTTTTTGCAGGCTCAATGTGGCTTACATGGTACCGTAATCAGCGTTAACCGATTTCGGTATGAACAAATACAAGTTGCGATTAATAACAAGGTGATATTATGGTAGAGTGAGATACATGTAAGGTAAAGACAATTGGGGAGAACTTAGAGAGGGAAAGGAAGAGTTAGGATATGTCCATTACGATCTTTGGTTAAGTTGTGTCGCAGATGTCCAGGTTTTTTATGTTGGGTCGGTGGGGTATGCCCTTCTGAACAGTTCTGTTTTTAGTGCTTTTTGGAAATTCATGTGGTCAAGTGTGGTTTTTACTACTTTTGGTAGTGCGTTCCACAACTGTGCGCTTAGGTAGGAAAAGCTGGAAGCATAGGTGGATTTGTATTTGAGTCCTTTACTGCTTGGGTAATGGAGGTTTAGGTATGATCTTGACTTTGCATATTGTAACACTGTTTATTCAGGATTTTCTCAGATTCAACTCTGACATCTTCAAACGCTCCAATAATGCAGCAATTTGTTTACTTTACCAGGATAAAAATTTTGATCACGTCACCTCTCTATTTTTCCAGGTCCATTGGTTACCCTCGGATCTGGTTTAAGGTTCTGATTACTGCACACAAAGTATTACACACAGGGTCTCCAAATTATCTGTCTTCTTTCATTATTCTATACACCCCAACCTGTTCCCTACATTTTTTAGATGCTCGCCGCTTGGTTTTGCCTTCATTAAAATTAGCACATTATGAGACCACCAGGTCCTCGGCATTCTTTTACTTGGCACCAAAATTTTGGAACGACTTCCCCCTGGTCATGAGAATAGAATTGTCCTTTCCAAAATGTAAGTCTGCATTAAAGACTCGTTATTTTCATTTGGCATTTCATCTAACTGCAGAGTGACCCAATGTACTGTACAGCTTGTACAGCTTACACAGTCTAGTGAAATGGTGAAGCTGTTCTTAATTTCTTACTTTTTTTGTGCATTCTTTATGTGTATACAGTCTTTCCTGTCTTAAATGGAATTCCTTTCTGTTCCTAATTTGTTTTATGTAATATTATTGTTCACCGCTTTGGGCTTTTATTAACAAAAGTGGTATATCAAATCCCAAATAAACATAAACAGATATGATGAACCATAAATGCAGACTTATGCTAGTATTCTATCATGGAATCTTGGAATCCAAATGCTGCAATAGAATTCATGCTTAACGTGCTGCATTTTGATATCTAGCTTTTGGCACTCTTTACAGAATCACCCCTTTAATCACACAATATACTTACCACACACTACGTGCCTATGCAAATAGCATGGATGCTGACATCATCTGTTGAGGTGGGATTAACTGATCTGCAATAGCTGTTCCATTAAGAGTTACTGCGTGGTAAGTGACCGTACTTTAACTCAGGGGCATAGCCAGACTTTGGCAGGAGGGTGGTCCAGAGCCCGAGGTGAAGGGGCACATTTTAGCCCCCCCCCCCCCGCCGCCGCCGCCCCCTCGCCATTGCTGACTTTGCCCCCCCCCCCCTGCTGCCGACCCTCCTGACCCCCCTCCCGCCGCCAACCCCGTCGCCTACCTTTGCTGGCAGGGGATCCCAACCCCCGCCAGCCGAGGTCCTCTTCTTCTTGCAAAAGGCTTCTTTCTGTTTCACATCTATATAGACTAGTACCTAGCAAGATGCACAGTAAATTGAAATTGTTGCCAATTAACGCCAGTAATTGATAATTAGTGCCCAAATATTGGTGCTAATTGGCTTGTTATGCAATTAAATTGTGCATGCAAATTGGGTGCATGCAATTTTGAGGGCCATTTATAGAATTTGGGGGTATGTGCACATAGTGCGCACTCTTTCTCAATAGGGTGTTCATTCGCAATGGTTTGCGCATGCACCCTAGGGAGGAAAGAGTGCATGCTATCCCCGTGATTCTATTAAGTTGTGTGCCCAAATTTCCAATTTGTATGCAAATTTTGTTGGGCAAGTTATAGAATAGTGCCAAATTGTGCTCCTAACTTAGGGGCCCTTTTACTAAGCGGCGGTAAGCCCAACACGGACTCACCATGCATCAATCTAGAGCTACCACCAACCAACATGGGCGCCGGAGGGAGTTCCTCCCCCAGTACACAGCATTTCTGGCACTACTACTTATCACTTCTATAGCGCTACAAGCCATACGCAGTGCTGTACACCATACACGAAAAAGACAGTCCCTGCTCAAATAGCTCACAATCTAAATAAGACAGGTAAACAGACGGAACAACTAAGAGGTAAGGGAATTAAAGGTAGGGTACAGGGCAAGTGAATAGTGGCTAGGAGTCAATTAAAGAGGTAGGGTACAGGGCAAGGGAGTAGTGGCTAAGAGTCAAAAACAGAGTCAAAGTAGGTGGGCTTTTAGCCTGGACATGAAGGCGGCCAAAGACGGGGCTAGACATACAGGCTCGGGAAGTCTATTCCAGGCGTGAGGTGCAGTGAGGTAAAAGGAACGGAGTCTGGAATTAGCAGTAGAGGAGAAGGGGACAGACAAGAGAGATCTATCGGCAGAGCAGAGTGCCCGAGGGGGGGCGTAGGGAGAGACAAGAGTGGAGAGGTACTGGGGAGCGGCAGAGTGAATGCACTTATAGGTCAGTAAGAGAAGTTTGAATTGAATGCAGAAACGGATAGGGAGCCAGTGAAGTGACCTGAGGAGAGGGCTAATGTGAGCATAGCGACTTTGGCGGAAAATGAGTCACTCAGCAGAGTTTTGGACTGATTGAAGAGGAGAGAGATAGCTAAGTGGGAGGCCGGTGAGAAGTAAGTTGCAATAATCTAGGCGAGAGGTGATGAGAGTGTGGACAAGGGTTCTGGTAGAGTGCTTAGAGATGAATGGACGGATTTTGCTGATGTTAAAGAGAAAGAAACGACAGGTTTATATATTTTAAAAATAATTTTAAAATATTTTAAAAATATTTTAAATATTTTACAAATATTTCCACAGGGGCTTACCCGGTGGTAATCAAGCAGCACTGTGCACTACCTGGTTACTGCCGGGTTAGAAAAGGAGTCCTTATCGCCACCTCAGTGGTGGTAAGTGCTCCCCCCTGCATGGCTATGCGGTAAAAAGGGCCTCAGTGATTGGCAAAAATGGATTCGCCTCTAGTGCAGGGTCCCTTTACTGCAGCTTAGTAGAAGCGCCCCTTAATTGTTATATTAGGCGTCAGTTGGCCTTAAGTATCAATAATAGCCCTTATGTGGTGCTAATTAACACCAATTTGTAGTTATTCACTTAATTCCACTCAGATTCTATATAGCGTGCCTAGAGATCCGCGCCGATCCTATAACAATGCACGCAATTTAACAAGCTGATGAATGCTGATAACAGCACTTAAGCAATGAGCACTAATTGACACTGATTAGAATTTAGGCACACAGCTCGCTAAGTGAATTTTATAACAAAGTGTGCTGAAGTAACTCGCACAGGCAAAAAGGGGCATGATTATGGGTAGGGAAATGGGCGTTTCATGGGTGCTTAGTTTTCATTGGTGTAAGTGGATTGTGTTGAAATATCATCGAAGCATTTTAGGTGCCGATTATAGAATATGCTTAGACAGCACTGATTTTGTAGGCACCATATATAGAATCTCCCCCTTAGCGCCTAAATTCTACAGAATGCAACTACAAAGGGGACATGCACATAGGTGGGTCATGGGTGTGGTTTGCAGTTACGCATGTAAATTGCAGAATACTATCATTTATGTGTGGAACTGGCAACTTTAGGCATGAGCATTTAGACCAGCCTTTGACATGGCATAAGCAGTTGCACCTAAATTTGGGTACACACATGCCAACTTACACTCTATTCTATAACTGCAATTTATGTTTAAATATCTTTATTGTCATTCAGCAATATTATCAAAGAAAATCTGCAACCACTAAAACTTAATGCATGTTTCAGTTGAAACATGCTGACAAATACATCAATGACAGTGTTACAGTTTTGGTTTTCTCCCCTCTTCCTCCCTCCTACATCACCAAACAGGGGCAGCCCAAAGTAAGATGCTGCCTGACTGAGATGCCACCTCATCCTCTGGGCCACAGTCTGGCATCTCCCTCCTTCCTTTCTCCACCCCTTCCCCGTTTACCTTCTTTTCCCATTTTCCAAAAGGCGGCAGCGATTCCCATTCTCTGCCCTGCCTCCAGCACCTGCTTCTTTTCCACTGCAACCCACCTCTGAGGAAACAGGACATTACATTAGAGAGGTGGGCTACAGTAAAGAGAAGAGGCTGGTGCCAGCAGCAGGGCAGCGTATGAGAACTGCTGCCACCACCACCTTTTGGAAAATGGGGAAAGAAGGTAAATTCAGGAAAGTGGATGGAGGAAGGAAGGGGGAGATGCCGCTCCAGAAAGAGTGTCGCCTGAGGCCCCCACCTCCGGTGGCCTAATGGTAGGGCCACCACTGCCATCAAAAGAAACTAAATCACCCCTCCTGCCCCATCCCAGAGTACAATAGGGTCCATTATCTTCAGTCTCCTCCTAGTAGTTTAACTCTTGCCCTTGTTCAACAATGAGAAATCTCCCACCTTCTATTATCCAAAAGTACGACACCTTTATATTTCTAGGTTATTCAGCAAAGTGGATCTAACTGCATTGTTAAGGTATTCAAATAAGTGTCCCAGATCTTAACAATTTTTATTTTCTATTTTTTGCTTTCCAACCCAAACTGTCAATAGACAGTCGCTCCATTCTCAATAGTTTGTGTGTCTGATTTCACCATTGTAATAGTGTTGGTGGGAAAGCCTTCATCCTTGTAACAGAATGCATAGCTTTGCAATCAAAGAAACTTTACACAGTAAAAGGGTGAAAATATGAGCCCCTTCCACAGTATCATCCTTAAGCTCCAATATGCTCCTGCTTGGGGTTGCCTCCTAAGTATGAGTGTACATATGACTCAGATGTCATCACAAAGCATGTATAACAGCAATTTAAGAACAGGGTGCATTATTACCAGTGGATGACACTTGTTTCGAATGACAGCCCATCTTTAATAGCGGTTCACAATAGCATCATATACAAATATTACTGTTCTACTAGAGTTCAGCTAGTCAACATTTGTTCTGAGACCTAACAGCTGTGTACTTATATTTGCACCAATCCCATTCCTTGGCCTATCATCACTGCATACTGGGAACAGCATTATGCTACACGTAAGACCTGTTTTAGTAGCCTAATGGTTAGTGCAGTGAGCTGAGAACCTGGGCAACTAGGTTCAATTCCCACTTCAGCTTCTCATCTCCCTGGGCAAATCACTTAACCTTCAATGTTCCAGGCACAGACTTAGATTGTGAACCCACCAGATACAGAGAAAGTACCTGCCTATAATATACTGTATGTAAACTGCTTTGGTTGTACCACAGAAAGGCAGTATATCAAATCCATGACCCCCTTTACCCCTTTTCAACTGCTCATAGTTCCAAACTTAGTGTATTGTTCTTCCCAGAACTTCTCAGCAGAACCCACACACCTCTCAATCTCAAGAATACTATGTGCAATTTGCAAACTTTTGAATACTATTCATTTTTTTTTTACTGTTGTTTTCTGGCATGGATATTTACCTCCTACTTCTTTGGCCTTCCAGCATAATGGAAAAGAGCCTCTATTGAACTATGGCACTATCAACCTTCATTCACAACTCCCAGCTATTTTTTTTACTTTCCCTGCTTACCCTATTTGCACCAGCCCAGTCATCACAGTGGCAGTCCTTGGCTAGGGGCCAAAAAATACATCTCCCTTTAGAACGCAGTATGAATGCACCCTGAGACTTGACCAATGGATTTTACTATTGATTGATAGCTGAAATTACCCCCCCCCCCCACAGGGTCTTGTACTCTGCCTCCACAGCATCCCTGGCCAACCTGTGTTTCCAAGTTTTCCAAATTGTATTACCATTTGATATACCGCCAATAGGCAATTAGAATATGAGCACTTTACAGTAACATAAATTGAAAGAATTAAGAAAGGAAATTACAATTTAAAAGCAATCAGACAAGCAAAGAAAGATAGACCAACGTTCATATTGGGTATTTACAGAATCCGACGATGATTCTACTTAGGAAAATCTAGTAATTAGGTATCAAATGATTGTCTATAAAAGTATTCTTTCAAAACCAGTCCTCTGCACGGCTGCTCCTTGAATGATATTCTTGAAGCTTGAACTTCTAGTAGTCCAGTGATTTAATCACTTTTTTATGTGTTAATTTGTGATGTTCTTGGTTTATTTTGTATTAAAAATTGATTTGTCCTTTTCTCCCCTTTCTTCTTTTGTGTCCAGCAGTTTGGGGATGTTCTAACTGCAAATTAGTACTTTCCAACCCCTCGGGCTACTTTTCTTCACCGTGTTACCCCAACGAGTACCCCAGCAGCCAAGCATGTGAATGGATTCTCCAAGCCCCTCCTGGTTTCATCATTCATTTAACGTTTGTTGATTTTGAAATTGAAGAAGCTCCAAGCTGCATGTACGATTCACTTTCAATAAACAATGGAGACAACTCAGCAAAGTTTTGTGGCATCACCGCCAAAGGTTTATCATTCAACTCAACTGGAAATAAAATGATTGTGACTTTTACAAGCGACTTCAGCATCCAAAAAAAAGGCTTCAATGCTTCCTATATCCAAGGTATGTAAAGAAAAGAATCAGTCTATTTTCTCCAGTATATTCATTGTCTAAACATCTCTAGTTACAATGCAGTTAAATTTGTGCAACTCTAAACATTTTCTGATAATTTGATACCAATAATATATCAAGGTAAAGTCTGAGACTTTGCATAGAGTCTGAAAATGAATAAATCACAGTTGAATCTACAGTAGAAGTAACATGAAACTTCATAATTGCAGTATGAAAGACTACGCTGGGAACAAAGTCATGATTCAAGGGGGAAGTTAGCAACGTGAGCTACAGTTAAGTTGGGTTATGTTACCACAAGATCCCATTTTATGCTAACATGCCCCAACTTGTGAAAAAATAACTGTACTTAACACTAGCCTACATTGGTAACTTCCCCCTCAGTCATAGTAAAGTAACTCAACTTACGGTAAAATAACCTGACTTGTGGTAAAATGACTCAAAAGTAGCCCAGGTTGATAAATTCTTCCCCCTCCACCCCACCCCTTAGGCACCTGTGTATACTTATCTGCAATTATGTCTTTTGGGCACCTGAGTGATATTTTTAACTAGTAAAAAAGGCTCGTTTCAGTGAGAGATGAAACGGGCCCTAGCAAGGTTTGTTGTCCTGCGAGCCTCCTGTTCCCTGGGCCCCCCTGCAGCCACCCATGGCCACCGAGCCAGCTGTCCCTCAGCCCCTCTCCAGGCACCTGTCCGCTGCTGGCGCTCCGTGATGCGGGTTCCGTCGGAAAAATGGCCGCCGAGGGGCAGGGGGAGATGGCGTTTCGTCGAATGGCCACCGACCCAGCTGTCCCTCAGCCCCCCTCCAGGCACCTGTCCGCTGCTGGCGCTCTGTGATGCGGGTTCCGTCGGAAAAATGGCCGCCGAGGGGCAGGGGGAGATGGCGTTTCATCGAGTGTCAGTGCTCGTCGTCATCACGTAGTGACGCGATGGCAGGGCACACACTCATGGGGAAAGCGGATATCTGGACGCCTCAACTTCTGGTGGTGGCTTCATTTAGAACGTTGGGGTTGTGAATTATGTGCGGATGGGGCGTGGCTGAGGGTGGGTCTGTGAGTGAGAGTGAGTGGTGCATGAGTGAGAGTGAGTGTTGCTGACAGCCTAGCCTACCAACACTGCAGGGCTTCAGTGTTTCCCTCCCACAGAGTGAGCTTCAAAATGTTGCAGGTGAGAATTATTTATATAGATGGGGATGTTGTAATGGGGGTGGGTGGGTCATAGGCAGGGCAGACATTGTAAGTTTCCTATATGCCAATTACATTTAGATGCCCTGATGTACACCTGGTCTATGGCAGGTACATACGGGGGCACCAAAATGTACACTAGCATTCTACATGAACACATATTTTCAAAGCACTTAGCCTTCCAAAGTTCCATAGAAACCTGTGGAACTTTGGAAGGCTAAGTGCTTTGAAAATATGCCTCAAATATTTGGTACCTAAGGGCTCCTTTTACTAAACTGCAGTAAGCACTAAGGTGTACTTACTGCAGCAAAAGAGGGCTTACCACGGGGCACGCTGAGCATCCCACAACAATTTTTGGATATGCGCGTGCTACCCATTTGCTAAAAAATAAAACGTAGCTTTTAGTATTGGGGGGCTGGTCTGGGGCGGAGCATGGGCATGTTCTGCACTAATTGGTTAGAGTAGCTACATTGCTGTGTGTTAACCGATTAGCACATGATTAGGGCAAGAGCCCTTACCGCCTGCATAATGGGTGGTGGTAGGCTCACACACTAACGGGAAAATTAGCACCTGGCTATTAGTAGGGAAAATAGAAAAATCAGCCATTTTACCCCAGTGATAAAAAATGGCCTTAGTGCATCTTTGCACGGGTCATTCCCGCATGCTAAGACCACGTTGTACTCCAGTTAGGTAAAAGGGCCCTGTGGAGGGGCATAATCGAACGGGGCCGGCCATCTATATGGCCAGCCATCTACATGGCCGGCCCCGTAAATCGGCGTCCCGACCGTATTATCAAAACAAGATGGCGGGCCATCTTTTTTTTCGATAATACGGTCAGAGCCGGCCAGATCTCAACATTTGGGCCGGCTTTAGAGATGGCCGGCATTGGTTTTCAGCGATAATGGAAACTAATGGCGGCCATCTCAAACCCGGCCAAATCCAAGGCATTTGGTCGTGGGAAGAGCCAGCATTTGTAGTGCACTGGTCCCCTCACAAGTCAGGACACCAACCGGGCACCCTAGGGGGCACTGCAGTGGACTTCAAAAATTGCTTCCAGGTGCATACCTCCTTTACTTTGGGTGCTGAGCCCCCCAAATCCCCCCAAAACCCACTCCCCACAACTGTACACCACTACCATAGCCTTAAGGGGTGAAGGGGGGCACCTACATGTGGGTACAGTGGGTTTTGGGGGAGGTTTGGAGGGCTCCCATTTACCATCACAAGTGTAACAGGTAGGGGGGATGGGCCTGGGTCCACCTGCCTGAAGTGCACTGCACCCACTAAAAACTGCTCCAGGGACCTGCATACTGCTGTCATGGAGCTGGGTATGACATTTGAGGCTGGCATAGAGGCTGGCAAAAAATGATTTTAAAATTTTTTTTTTGGTGGGAGGGGGTTGGTGACCACTGGGGGAGTAATGGGAGGTCATCCCCGATTCCCTCCGGTGGTCATCTGGTCATTTTGGGCACTTTTTGGAGGCTTGGTCCTAAAATTAAATGGACCAAGTGAAGCCGGCCAAATGCTCATCAGAGCTGGCCTTCTTTTTTCCATTATCAGCCGAAGGCGGCCATCTCGTAACCATGCCCCCGTCCCGCCTTCCATACCCTGCCGAAACGCCCCCTTAAACTTTGGCCAGCCCTGCAACGGAAAGCAGTTGAAGCCGGCCAAAATCGGCTTCTCGTTCGAAAATAAGCAGGTAAGTGTCCCTACAGAATAGGCTCCTATCCTGCATTACCAAGAGTCACCCCTTAGATATTTTGTTTCAGACCAGTGAACATTCATGCTTTAGTAATGAGGGCTAATGGCTAACAGTAATGTCCTCACTGAATGGTTGGTTCCCTTTATAAGTATGTTCTTAATTTTGAATAATTATGGATGTGTTTTCTAATATCTGAAAAGTACATTGGTTAAGTAATCATATTTACTCTATAACATAGTTTTTAATCTTTATTCTTTATATCACTGTACACCCTGCATGATACTGTCGGATACTGCTATGCTTGATGTCATTAGTGGCTCTGTTCCAATTTTGACTGCTCCCAGGGATGCAAGGGAATTGCAGGGGGATGCTTTATGAAAATAACATTACGGGTTTCAAGCGTGTGTATCATTATTTACTCTCTTATTTATTTTTTCAATATTGTGGAATTGGCAAAGAGCACCATTTTTTTAAAGGTTAGTGCATCTTGGCTTTCTAACTTCATTAGACAAAACAAGAGAGCAACAGTTCAATTTACTTCAAGCTACCTTTATGATACTTTACAAACTGATCCGTAAATTTTCAAAAGGAAGGTGAAAACCTAATCTAGGGCCCTGTTTACAAAGCCGCACTAGCGTTTTTAGCATGCGCTAACCGTGTAGATGTCCATATGAATATCTACTCAGCGCACATTAATTTTTAGTACATGCTAAAAACACTAGCACGCCTTTGTAAACAGGGCCCTTAGTCATCACAGCAACAGTCTATATGGTTAAGGCCATGCACCAACGTCCCTCCAGAGCCCCTGCAATCATGAGCTCTGAATCTGACCTCTAGGTGTCACTGTCACACATAACTGGGACATTTATTCCCCTTATAGTGGATTCATTTAATTTCTCTAAAAACAAAAAACAAGCTTTTGCAAATTTTACACCAGTACCTGCAAGAAGTGTTTTTTTTTTCAGTTTTTACAGATTTATCATCAGATATCTTTACCTTATTTCTCTATGACTTAATCTGTGCTTATTAAGCAGATTATATGATTTTTCAGGGAAGGGCCAGTAGAGCTGGTGACCTATCCAGCCATCTTGTCTGAGCTCAAGAGCACCCCCTTATTTATTGCTTATATTCCATCACATTCAAAAGATTTTGTCCTAGATAGATCAGAAAAAAACCCCATCCATAATAAAATTGTATATCTTCAATTAAAAAAAAACCCCAAGAGAAATGCACAACATAAAAATTCCCTGTTATAAGCAGGGCTAGCCCAAGGGTATCTGATGCCATAGGTGAACAATCAGTTATGTGCCCCGTCCCCTCCCCACCCCAACTATAGAACAACATCTTTCCTTCCCTACCCCTCTACTAGGTCTCCAGCATCTCTGCTTCTCTACCTGCTTCCCCAGGTGTGCAACATTTATCTTCTCTTCCCCCTCCCCCCCACTGCAAGGTGTTCAGCATCTTTCTGTGTCCCTCTCCCTCCCCCATAAGGTGTCGAGCATTTCTCTCCTTCCCTTCCTCCTTTCCCACCTGCAAGATGTTCAGCATTTAATTCCTCTGCCCTCACCCCCAACAAGGTGTCCAGGATTTCTCTTCTTCCCTCCTCTCAAAAGTGGTCCATCATTTTTCTCCTTTTTTCCCCTTTGAATCGCCCAACAGCTCTCCCCCAAGTGTCCAGCATCTCCCCACCTCTTCCTTTCCCCCTGCCTCTGCTGTTATGACCCCTATCACTCTACCTCCAGGAAATACAGGCTTCAGGGCAAGGGAGGGGAGAAGGGGTGGTAGCACAACCCTGGCACAGCTGACAAAGATAGCCCTTTAACGCTGCTGTTAGCTCTTGAACATCTACATGCATGCATGCATGCTCAAGGCCTGCCACATTCTGCTCACTCCTATGTCGGAGGCAGCGGATGCACAGATACTCAAAACCCACTGCTGACAGCTACTTAATGGGTTGCTCTTCAGCAGCTATATTGACACCGCACTGCCCCCAACCCTCCCCCCACCCAGCTTGTCACCCTAGGTTGAACCCTAGTCTTAAAGGTAGAGCCAGCTCTGATTATCAACAGAATAACATTTAAGTACTGTATCCCTTTGGGTTAAATAAGTTTAAATTTTACCTGGGCCAGGTTGTTTGAGGAGCCTGGAGATGGGGCAGAGGAGAACTGGTCCTGGCTGGTGCTGATCTTGGGCCTCAATGTTGAGCTGTGCTGAGCAGCATTTCTGCAGCAGCTTTTGACACTGCTTTTTTACGGAGGAGTCCTGGGCAGCTCAGGTCTTCCAGTGCTATTCCTGGGCCTTCAAAATGACCGAAGGCTTGAATGTGTATGCACCACACATGAAGAGATGCAGCTGATGAGGCCATGATGTAGGAGAGATTGGGATTGACACCTGGAGCCGGGCCAGAGTGTTTGATGAGTCACATAGGAATAGTCTATTCAGTACTTTTACATCGGTGTAAGGCGATGTGGGGGTGGCGGTTAAAGGGAGTTACTGTAGGATTTTGTCCAAATGTTAGTTATGAGAGGTTTTTATAATAGGGGGAAAATAACTTGTATGAATGTAGATAATATTAAAGTGGTTATTTAGGACAAAGTACTATTATATGTGTGAAAAAGTGGTGTTTCACTAGGATTTTTGTGAAATGTCAGTCATTTTACTTACATATATTTAAGAAAAAAACAGTTTAGAATTTTAAATCAAGTTCAAACTTGTCTGCTGGCAAGAAGGGCCATGCATGCAAATGAAGAATGTTTCTTAAGTGCTGCACCTGATTGGCGGGAGAAGTGGTGTCATCGGAGTCACTGTTTCTAGGGGAATGGCTTAGTTAAAGTTGGAGAAGAGCTGAAGACAAGCTGGAAAAGCAGATGTACGTGTGACAGGTTCTTGAATTAGATGGGGAAAATTAGGAAATAGTGTTTAAAAGTGATTGCAACTGTTTCATAGTGGTAGCGAGTGTGAGTGGAGCTGAGTGAAGGAAAGTGGGAATTTGGGGTTGTATTACAGGTGTGCTGCTTCAAAGCAGTGAAAAACCAAATATATCCTAATACCAAATTGCTCTTTTAAGAATCAGTGGGAGGGTCTGTGAGGAAAGCTCCTGATTTAAATTGTGACAATTGCTTTAAAACCAAATACCGCTCTGTCATAGGCGATGCATGCTGTGACTGGCCTGAAAAGCTAAAGATGTTCTCAAGAAAAGCTGTACTGCGTGTAGGCCCTTACACAGCTTAGTAAAAGGGCCCCTAAAATTGGCAAAATGTGAAAGGGAACTATGGTCTTCTGAGCTATGAAGCAGAGTGAGCGAGAGTATTGGTGATCTGAATCAAGGAGCTTCAGTGATAAAGGCCATCTGAGATACGTGCTCTTCTCTCCAGCATAGGGAGATGGTTATTGGGTTAGAAGAAATAGTTAGAATTTACAATTATTTTTTCTTTTACTAGCTCGTAAGCCCCAAACAGTGACTATAAATAAAAAGAAACCTGAAGCTGACCAACATTCTGAAAAGGAAAGGGAGATAGTTTTTTTTCCCTTTTTGTTAGTAAAGTCAGGCTAATAGGAAGTTTTAAGGTTTTAAGTATTTAACACATTTAATTGTTTTCATTATCTAATATATTTATTGTTTTAATCAGAACTGTGCAATAATCCAGCCAATAACTATTGTCTCTGGAAAAATCTAACGTACAACCCAAATTTGAGTGTGTTTAAATTTGGGAGAAAATAAATTATTAAACTAGTTCAACAATTGTTTGGTTCATTGACTTTAAATTCTTTAGTTTATTTCTTTTCATCTACATTATTTAGAATGATGTAGATGAGGATAGTTTAATTGTATGCCTTTTGTGCAGTGCTAAGTACATGTTTCAGGTAAAAGGCCATGACTATCATCCTTTAGATAATTTGTACAACTGTACCAGGGGCGTAGCCAGACTTCAACGGTAGGGGGGGGGGGGTCCAGAGCCGAGGTGAGGGGGCACATTTTTAGCCCCCCCCTCGGGTGCCGCCGCCCCCCCATTGCCGACATCTCCGCCTGCACGCCATTGCCGACACCTCCAACAACTTTGACCCCCCCCTTGCCGATGACCTTCTCGACCTTCTCGACCTTTGCTGGCGGGGGACTCTAACCCCCGCCAGTCGAAGTCTTCTTCCTTAGTTTGGTTTCTGAGTCTGACGTCCTGCACGTACAACATGCAGGATGTCAGACTCGCAGAAACAGAACGAAGCCTTGCGATCTGCAGGGCTTCGTTCTGTTTCCGTGAGTCTGACATCCTGCACGTTGTACATGCAGGACGTCAGACTCAGTCAGAAGAAACCAATTGAAGGAAGAAGACTTCAACTAGCGGTGGTTGGGGTCCCCCACCAGCAAAGGTAGCAGGTGGCGGGTTGGCGGCGGGAGGGGGGGTTGAGAGGGTCGCCGGCAGGGGGGTCCAGGCCCAAATCTACGGGGGCCCAGGCCCCCATGGCCCCATAGCAGCTACGCCCTTGAACTGTACATCACCTTACCCCTTGCCCTACACCCTCTGGATGTTTCAGTGGCAAGTGTCATCCCCAAAAATTGATTTGCCACCCCAGTTTTATCATGTTTGTAGAACAGGGTGCCTCACTCCCTGCCTGGCATCCTCCTCTCCCTCCTCCCATATGAGGTCTGACATATCTCCCTCTTCCAACCACCCTCTCCCCTCCCTCCACCACAGTGTGGCATCTTTCTCTCCCTTCCCTCCAACCTCCCCCCCGCCCCCAAAGGTCCTCCACCCTTCTCACCCATCTTGAAGGGCCCTGGTGGTCTAGTAGCCTCTTCAGGGGCAAGAAAAAACTCCACTCTTTCCTGCCTGTTGCAGAGCTGCCAAGGGGTCCCCAGCCCTGCCCCACTCTGCTTTGGCTCCACCCACTCTGCCCCCTGACACACCTCAATCCCACAGCCATTTCAGAAAATATTTTATTTAATATTCTAGTACCCTTTTCAATTAGCTTTCAGAGTCCAAAACCTCCTGCCTCAGGTCAGGTCAGTATAATGTTGTTATGGTATCATCTCCTGACCTGAGAAAGGAAGTGCTGGTCTCTGAAGCTTAATGAAAAGTGTTTTAAAAATCAGTGAAGATATCACCTTATTTCCTATTTTGTGTTTTGTTTGCATTTATTAACCTTCATTAACACAGCTACCACATTGCTTTATCCCAAATTAAAAATAAAATTATTTTCTGTACCTTTTTTTGCCTGGCCATTTACTTTTTCTACTTGTGTTGGTCCCAGTCTCTTGATTCTGCATTCCTTTGTCTTCTCTTAACTCTCTTGCCAGGGTTTCCTGTCCATTTGCCATTTTCTCTCCTTTTTCTTTGTTTTCTTCAATTTATTTTTCTGCCTCGCTCTTTGTCCAGATTTAATTCATTCATTCTTACTGTTGCAGGAATTACCACTAGTGTTAGCAGAATCTGTGGTACTTCAGGAGTCAAACAGCACACACCAGAATGAGGGAGAAATCTTCTTTATTTGCCAGCAAACAAAGTAGGACATCAGCATTAAGTCTCTTCTTCTCTTTCTCAGCTCTCTGTGTCTTTGTGGCTTCTGTCTGTCCTCTTCAGTTCTCTTCTCTCCTTCTTCTGTCTGTTCCTTCTGACGTAAGCTGCCTCTGCTCCCACTTATATACAGTTCTATCCCCCTCTCTAGCCCCCCTTACTCTCCAGATGGTAAAGAATAGATTGATTACCCTGTCTCAACCAATCATCTCTATACATATGTTCAAAATATCAGTTACATAGGTTCCAGACATTTCCTAACTGACCTATGACCTGGGGTCTCTCACGCTAGACAACATGGCACCAGAACTCTTGCATTTTATTATTATTCACATCTAACTTCATACTAACTTAGGTTCATTTAGGGGCTAAGGGGCCAGTCTTGCTTAATGGCATACAGTCCTACATTTTGCTATAATCCATCAAGGAAGTAAGTTGACTTTTTCTGACCTCTTTCACCTATTAGCTTCCTTCATTGAACTAGCTAGGACTGTGGATAATTCAAACCAGATGATGACCTTTTCAACTGCAGTCTTACTTGAAAAGTAACACTGAATTGAACAGATATTCTACATAGAAATATTAATTACACAGAATAAAACATATTCTAAAATAAGCAGAAATCAAAATCCTTATAAGACATATTCTAAATATTTATAATGGTATCTATAATATCTAGAATATCTATATCTAACCTGTTTCCTTCTAACTAGCATTTTAAACTAATCCTGTAAACTACAATATGCCTTGCTTTGCTGATCCCCTCAAGATTTAATGGCCTCCAGCTGTGGTAAAATAATATCTATGAACTAGCCTTAACCATCCATCACTCACAAGGGGTCAAAGAAAGTTTCTCTCTCTGACCTTTCTAACCCAAACGTTAAACTTCTGAATAATCTAAACCATATGGCATTCCTCCACTTTACTTTACAGAACTGAGAATTTAACCACCAAACTTTTAAACAGAATTAACAATTAATATAATTTCTTTGTCCACTGCTGTCTCATTCCCCCCTTTGAGACTAAAATCAGCTTACGCAGAGATAAGTCTCACAACTCAAACTCTGGAGATTATAATGATCCCAACTCCATACCTCCTCCTGGGGCATAACGTCTAGGAATAGGCTTGTGAATCACCATTACCCTACTCGTTAAGGTCCGACGGCATACTGCCGAAGCACATGAGGCCAAGAAACAAAACAACAATCCTGCTAAAATTAAAACTATTAGGGAAATGAACAAGGGACGTATCCATGAGGTCAATGACCACCACCAGGAGGTAAGGTCTAATCCTCCTCGGTAATCCTCCACATTAAGGCTAGCCAACTGTAGGACTTTATCCATGGCATGCCTAACTACATGCGTCCTATTTATGACAATAGTACAGCACTCTGAAGAATTTAGCACTGTGCAGAGGCCACCCTGGGCTGCAAAGAGGTAGTCAAGGCCCATACGGTTATACCGAGAAACTATACTTAATTCATTAATTTGATCCTGCAATGCATTGACTACCACGTTCAGTTCATGAACTAAAACATGGAGTAGGGACTGAAGTCTCCGGGTAGCCATGCCTAGTTCAGTAATACCCGCTACCGGGCCCCCAATTGGAATCCAGGCCGTAGCAGAAAGGGCTACAAGTCTCTTTTTAGTCAGAGGATAAGTAGAGTTGATGTACTGGAGGGCTAATTCAATCGCCTCATCCTCTGTGGCAACGGAAGAGGGTAAGGACAAAGCCTCTCGCTTAGAGCGGTGCGGGGATGGTGGCTTGAGGAGAGGAATAACTTTAGGAAAATAATTCAAGGTTACCAATACACAAAACTCATACGTGGGGGGAAGAATCATGTGGAGGACATTATCACAGAGCCAATAATGACCAAGGAGAGGGTGAGGAAAGTTCCCAATAAATGTTGGCTCAGGCTGGACAAGGTACTTAGGATGCCCATAGTGCGAGCCCCTATCCCAGGGGGAACGAAGACGAAATGGAGACTTTGCACACCATAGGTGCCAATCCCCAATTGTGTCAGGCTGCTCATTTGTTATAAACTCTTCATACCCCGGGGACTTATGAAAGTAGAAAATAAGCTTGGACACTATAGTCCTCTTAGTGGTACGGTTAGGAGCCAGATAATCACCTGGGTCATAATCTGCAGGTACGGTAGTAGGGCACATAGGAGTACCTGGAGAGACTACCCACACAGATTCCCCCTTCTCTGGGAGAACATTAGTATAGTTACAGGGAATGGGAAGAACAGTTGAGATGTTTCTTGTTAAACAAAACACTCCAGAAGCTGGATAGGGAGACGTAAGGACTGGCCTTAGAGAAGATTCAGAGGGGGAGGTAGCATTATAAAAGGACCACCAAGTATAATCCTGGCTCCAAGGGCCTGAACTCGAAAAGTAGGAAGGTATAAGAGTTGTAAGCGGCACAGGGACAGGAACAGCTGGGACATCTGTGGTATAAGGAGAAAATCGGGAACACACAATACAAGGGGAAGTAATCTTTGCCTGGCTAATTAGTTCCTGGACAGAATGTAACCAAAGGTTGGAGCGAGTTGGGGTATTAGGAACAAGGAGGCAAGGAGTAGAAAACAACAAAAGCACCCAAACTACTAACATTTTCTTTCTTTCTAATCTAAAACAAATACAGCAAACTAATTAAGCAATAATATTCCAACAGTCTGTGCTAGTCACAGATTACTCTAATATAATGTTCTCAGTCTTTGAGTTCTTATACCAGTTGGGATAGACCCTCAACTGACAAGGATCAAGCTCTCAAATTCCAGGAAAGCCAGAATCATGCAAAAAAGAGTCTCAGTATGAAGCCGAAGTCCAGCAGCTCCTGCAGTATGCAGTTGACCCTTCTTTTCAGCTAGTAGATTCTTTGGTTCGGGTCAAGCGCAACTTCAATGGCTCCGCTGGATCACTTTCTGCTCTCCACTGTTTAGGCTCCGTCTGATCCGTACTGGGCTCAGTCTGGTCAGCAGACTTGATTCGAGACCAATGGACCCATGGAGTTATCCCTGCGACCTTCACAGCTGTAGGGGTAGAAAGCAAAACAGTAAAAGGTCCTTTCCATCGGGGCCCCAAAGGCTGGAGCCTCCAGTCTTTCACCCAAACTCTATCCCCTGGCAGGAAGGAATGTACCTGAGCCTGGAAGGGGACAGGGTTTATTTCTCTCACATAAGACCGAAGCTCAGAAATTATCCTGCCCAAGAGGGCTACCTGCTCCTGCACCTGGGCAGACCCTAAAGTCCCTATGTCTCCCTTAATTCCCTGCAAAATGGCTGGGGGCTTCCCATACACAATTTCAAAGGGAGAGAGGGCTGTTCCTTTAGTTGGGGTGCATCGGAGGCGGAAGAGGGCTAGTGGCAGTGCCTGTGGCCATTTCAGTTGGGTTTCCTGACAAATCTTTGCTAGGCTATTTTTCAAGGTTCTGTTTGCCCGCTCAACCTGCCCTGAACTCTGGGGACGATAGGCACAATGCAATTTCCAGGTAATGCGCAATGCGCGGGACAGGGCCTGAAGTGTAGCTTCAACAAAGGCGGGACCATTATCTGAGCCTATAGCAAGGGGCAATCCATACCTGGGGATGACATCCCTAAGGAGGGCTCGAGCTACTTCTGTGGCTTTCTCAGTGACTGTAGGATATGCTTCCACCCACCCAGAGAAAGTACAGACCATGACCAAGAGGTATCGGAGCCTACCGCTCCTGGGCATTTCTGTGAAGTCTATAACTAGGGACTCAAAGGGTGTTAGTCCCCTGGACTGAACTCCTGGTGGAATACGGGGTCCCTGACGAGCATTATTCTGGGCACAGAGAGTACATCGGGCAGAGGCAGTGGCAACCAGACTATCCAATCCTTCCAGCACCACTACTCGACTGAGTAGGCGGGCTAGTGCTGTTTTCCCTAAGTGTGACAGGTCATGAGCTTGAGACACTACAGGCCAAGCTAGGTGGCGTGGCACCAGAACTCTGGTATCAGGGAGATGTAACCAGCCATCAGGTCTCCTTACTGCACCTTCCTCTTGAGCCCATTTCTCTTCCGTTTGGGTGTACATAGGCGTCCATTCTTGCAGTCGAATTTGGAACAGGGGAGTCACAGTACTTGCTGCTAGCTCCAGAGCTCGTATGAGGGCCACAAGTTCTGCTTTCTGGGCTGAAGTTCCTTGGGGCAGGGCTCTTGCTTCTATCACCTTGTCCTCTGTCACCACAGCATAGCCTGCCAATCGCTTGGAGTTCTCCACGTAACTGCTTCCATCTGTGAAATAAATTACATCTGGATTCCTCTAAGGAACATCTTTAAGATCTGGTCGACTGGAGTACACTTCATCCATGGTTTGGATACAGTCATGATCCGGTGGTCCCTCAGATGCTGGCAAAAGAGTGGCGGGATTGAATGTAGCCACTGTTTCCAGGTGTATCCGTGGATTCTCACATAAGCTGGCTTGGTACTTAACCATGCGGCTATTTGTAAACCAGTGGTTGCCCTTGTACTCCATGAGGGTAAGAACTGCGTGGGGGACTTTGACAACCAGTTCTTGCCCCAAGGTCAACTTATCAGCTTCCTGGACCAGTAAGGCTGTTGCTGCAATGGCCCTCATGCAGGCTGGCCATCCTTTAGCCACTCCATCCAGCTGTTTAGACAGGTATGCAACAGGCCTCTGCCAGGATCCCATCATCTGGGTCAGCACACCCAGAGCAACCCCCTGTCGCTCGTGGACATACAGTGAGAAAGGTTTCTCCACATCAGGAAGGCCTAACGCAGGGGCTTGGAGTAGGGCTTTCTTTATGGCAATGAAGGATTGTTGAGCAGTAGGTCCCCATTCAAATGGTTCCTTTTCACCCCCCTTTGTGGCCTGGTAAAGGGGTTTCGCCATCAATGCAAAATTTGGAATCCAAATTCTGCAGAATCCGGCTGCTCCCAGAAATTCCCTAACTTCCCTTCTGGACTTGGGTTGGGGAATTGCAGCAACTGCTTGCTTCCTACTGACATCCAGTCTCCGACTTCCCTGGGAGATGCAGAAGCCCAGATACTTCACTTCTGACTGACAGAGTTGGGCCTTTGAGCGTGAGACCTTATAACCTGCATCCAAGAGTAACTCCAGCAATTCTCTGGTAGCCTCGAAACACTCTTCCTGGGTCACTGCTGCAATCAGGAGGTCATCTACATACTGGAGTAAAACTCGCTTGGAAGGCTCAGATTTAAAAGTCTTAAGGTCTTGTCCTAGGGCAGTCCCAAAAATGGTGGGGGAGTTCTTGAACCCCTGTGGCAGGCGGGTCCATGTATACTGAAGCTTCCTTCCTGTTACTGGGTTTTCCCATTGAAAGGCGAAAAGCAGTTGACTGGCGGGGGCCACCCGAATACAAAAGAAGGCATCTTTTAGGTCCAGTGTCGTGAAATGGGTAGCTCCAGAAGGTATCAATCCCAGCAGGACATATGGATTAGGCACTACAGGGTGTAATGAGATAGTGGATTTGTTGACCACTCGTAAGTCTTGGACTGGCCGGTAGTCCTCAGTCCCTGGCTTCTGGACTGGCAACAGTGGCGTATTCCATGGAGACTGGCAAGGACGAATAATTCCATGGGATAACAGACGATTCAGATGTGCTTGAATCCCTTCCAGAGCCTTTCGGGGAATTGGGTATTGACGAAGATGGATTGGCCGGGCACTTGGAAGTAAGTCTACATGAACAGGAGGAATGTTTCGGGCCAACCCTGGGGGATTATCTTCTGCCCATACCCCACTGACCTGAAAGCTATCTGCCAGGGGTAGGTCAACTTGGCCATGCGACTGATGCAGCCGCCATTCTTCTTCAAGAGGGCAGCAGAAACTCAATATACCCTTAGGGCTGGATGTCGGGGGCCGAAAGGAGACTGAAGTCTGGCCATCAGAGTCAAAGGAAATTTGGGCCCTAAGCTTGGACAGCAGGTCCCGGCCTAACAAAGGGATTGGACAGTCTGGCATATACAAGAATTCATGAGTGACTGTGTGTGAGCCTAATTGGCATCTACGGGTCGTCAGGAAGGGCCTCCGGTTCTGCACCCCCGTGGCTCCCACCACTCGGACAGTTTTTCCAGACACAGGCGCTAATCGCTCCGTCACAACAGAATGTTCAGCTCCTGTATCAATCATGAATGGAATTGAGCGGCTCCCTATAGTTAACTTGACCAAAGGTTCCTGGGAGCCCAGTTTGTAGGAACCCGGTCTGTCCTATTCATCCCATTCTGCCATTTCGGCTATCCCAATGATGTCAGATTCAGGAGGCTCATACCTTCCCTCTCGAACTCGGCCTCGGCTTCCTCGATCTCCTGGTCCCCTTCTCAGTCCCTGGCGCCTCTGGGGGCATTCATCTTTCCAGTGCCCTCTTTCCTTACAGTAGGCGCACTGATCCCTCTCCAATCTTGGTCTGGGATTCTCCCCTCGTGGCCGGGATTGATTGAAGGAATCTCGAGGCCTGGCTGGCGGTCCGGGGTCCCACTTTGGCTTCCCATTAGCTAGAGGTCGACCTCGGTTAAGGGTGGAATTAGTAATGGCTGCCGCCAAAAGGTCGGCCTTCTTCTGCATCTTCCGGTCAGCCTCTCGGCGCACCTCCTGATCCCTATTAATGAAAACCTTGGTTGCGATCTCAATTAGCTGGGTGGTATTCATCCCTGCGAATCCCTCCTGACGCTGCAGCTTCTTCTGGATATCTGGCATACTCTGGGCCACCAATGCACTATTCACCATTCTCTGGTTTTCTAGTGCCTCAGGGTCAAATGGGGTGTATGTTCTGTAGGCTTCAATTAGTCGCTCTAAAAAGGCCCCAGGGGATTCAGTTGCCCCTTGGAGAATTTCAGAGACCTTTGCCAGATTAATGGGCCTCTTTATGCCTTTCCTCATACCTTCCAGCAAGTCCCGGCAATAGCCAGACAACAGTTCATAGTGCTGCCCATTATTTGGATCCCAAGCTGGAGCTGCGCGAGGGAACCGAGTTCTAACCCATTCCTCTAGGTCCGGTGTCCCCTCGGGGGCACGCGCTCGCGTGATGGCCACAGCATTTTGTAAAATCTTCCGCCTCTCCTCAGTTGTGAAGAGGGTCAGGAGAAGTTGTTGACAATCAGTCCAAGTTGGGTTATGGGTGGCCATAATGCTAGCCACTAGGTCCACCACTGCCTGAGGCTTTTCAGTATAAGAGGGGTAATGCGTCTTCCAATTCAGGAGATCGGTGGTTGTGAAGGGCACATACTGGTAGGCCTGTGCCTGTATAACCTGACCCTCATTATTAGGATCCGGTCGAGTGGTGGTTACCTGACGCAGGGGCAGAACTCTCGAGGAGGTGGGAATGGAACCTGAGGCAGAGCTAGGAGCTACCCTCCTATCATGCTCAAAAGTGATTGCAGCAGGTCTAACCCATTCAGTGGAGGTATGTTGAAACCCTGAGGGATGGGGAGGGGTACTCATAGACTGAGAGGTGGTCACAGGTGATTCAGTCCATTGAAAAGGATGCCGGGCCCCTGATGAATCGGGAGGGGTATTAGAGGGAGAGGCTGGGCTGTCGGGAGTTGAGGAGTCAGGGAGTGGAGCCCAAAGCGGGTCTTTGGAGGTTAACAGGGAAGGATGTGGCACAGAAGGGTAGAGGCTGGATGAAAAGTCCAACCTAGAATGTGGCGGGGTTTGCACAGAAGGGGAGGAACTATCCGGAGAAGCCTGTGCTGGAGAGGCTTGGGCTGGATGCCGTGGATCTCTGGGGGTGGCACGGAACCCCAACAATGGGCCATAAGGTGGTGGCTCAAGATCTGAGGGGTCATCAGAGAGTATGGGTTTTTCGGACAGGGTAGGGGCGGAAGCCACCGATTGGGTGGTAGGCTTCCTGGGGCTCTTTCCCCCTTCCAGTTTAGATTTTCTAATCTTTCTTTGAACGCGGCCCAACATGAACTTTACTGGGGATCCCATATAAGTTTTCAACCAAGAGGGAGGGTCAGTCACAAGGCTGTCCCAGGAATCTATATAGGGGAGTTGTTCAGAATATTCTGGTTCTCCTACAATTATGCTGTAGACCTTCCGGATTACTTCAATATCTAAGCTGCCACTAGGGGGCCACCCCACTCCCATAGATGGCCACTCAACTTCACACAAGGTTCTTAGAGTACTTGAGCTTAAAGTCTGTCCATAATCATTGATTAAAAATCCTTTCTTAAAATTCTTAAGCATACAATCTAGGGGAGTAGCAATTTGTCTAGATGATGTCCCTCCCATAATGCTTACAGTTACAACACACAAAAGGGAGGGAATTTTTGAAAGTGTGGTAATGGGGTCCACAGATCCAGAGACACAAGGTAGACAAACAACAATCGCTTCCTTCCGTCGCTGGCCAGTTGAACTCGTGTTAACTGGAAACGCAGCTATAAGAAGTCCGCACTCTTTAACATTCATTCATCACACACATTCAGTACAGAAAATCCCACCCAACAATTTCAGATTTCTAAAATACAGATAAGCTCAGGCGGTTTTGCTACTAGTCCCCACGACTAGAAGCTACTAAGGCCTTCGCTGAGAGTTGATCAGACTCCCCTTCCCTCAATTTTTGAGGGGCTGGTTTACAGTTTCCTAGCTAGGATTACAATACAGAATACAGAATACAAAATACATACCCGGCTAATGTTCCTCAGTCAGTTGGGTGCCAGAAATTGATGCAGGGTCCGGGATCCCACCGCTGCCACCAAGAATTGTTGCAGGAATTACCACTAGTGTTAGCAGAATCTGTGGTACTTCAGGAGTCAAACAGCACACACCAGAATGAGGGAGAAATCTTCTTTATTTGCCAGCAAACAAAGTAGGACATCAGCATTAAGTCTCTTCTTCTCTTTCTCAGCTCTCTGTGTCTTTGTGGCTTCTGTCTGTCCTCTTCAGTTCTCTTCTCTCCTTCTTCTGTCTGTTCCTTCTGACGTAAGCTGCCTCTGCTCCCACTTATATACAGTTCTATCCCCCTCTCTAGCCCCCCTTACTCTCCAGATGGTAAAGAATAGATTGATTACCCTGTCTCAACCAATCATCTCTATACATATGTTCAAAATATCAGTTACATAGGTTCCAGACATTTCCTAACTGACCTATGACCTGGGGCCTCTCACGCTAGACAACATGGCACCAGAACTCTTGCATTTTATTATTATTCACATCTAACTTCATACTAACTTAGGTTCATTTAGGGGCTAAGGGGCCAGTCTTGCTTAATGGCATACAGTCCTACATTTTGCTATAATCCATCAAGGAAGTAAGTTGACTTTTTCTGACCTCTTTCACCTATTAGCTTCCTTCATTGAACTAGCTAGGACTGTGGATAATTCAAACCAGATGATGACCTTTTCAACTGCAGTCTTACTTGAAAAGTAACACTGAATTGAACAGATATTCTACATAGAAATATTAATTACACAGAATAAACATATTCTAAAATAAGCAGAAATCAAAATCCTTATAAGACATATTCTAAATATTTATAATGGTATCTATAATATCTAGAATATCTATATCTAACCTGTTTCCTTCTAACTAGCATTTTAAACTAATCCTGTAAACTACAATATGCCTTGCTTTGCTGATCCCCTCAAGATTTAATGGCCTCCAGCTGTGGTAAAATAATATCTATGAACTAGCCTTAACCATCCATCACTCACAAGGGGTCAAAGAAAGTTTCTCTCTCTGACCTTTCTAACCCAAACGTTAAACTTCTGAATAATCTAAACCATATGGCATTCCTCCACTTTACTTTACAGAACTGAGAATTTAACCACCAAACTTTTAAACAGAATTAACAATTAATATAATTTCTTTGTCCACTGCTGTCTCATTACGATCCATTCTTTAATTTCCCTTTTTACTTCATCTACCTATGGCTTTTCATCTTTTCCTTACTTTTGTTCTCCCCATGCCACTTCCTCTTATTCTCCAGTCTTTCACTAACTCTATCCTCTCCCCCTTTCTATCCAGCATCTCCCCTCTTTCTTTCCCCATCCTTCCAGTGTCTCCCCCTCTCTCTCTGTATCCTTCCATCCAGCAACTCCTCTTTCCCTACCTAACCTTCCATCCAGCACCTTCCCTCTTTCTCTCCTGCCCTTCCATCCAGTGTCATCCTTCCACCCATTACCCTCTCCCAATCCTTCCATCCATTGTCTCCTTCTATCTCCCCTTCCTTCTCTATTCTTTTACATTTAGCATGCCCTCTCTCTCGCTCTCTCTCCCCATCCTTCCAGTGTCTTTCCTCTTTCTATCCCTACCCTTCCATCCAGCGTCTTCCCTCTTTCTCCCCCCTCCTTCCAGCATTTTCCTTCTTTCTCCCTCCTTTCATCCAGCATTTCTCTGTCTGACCAGCTAGGGTCTCCCCCAGTTTTTCTGCACAGCTTCTCTCTCTCCTTCCATTTCCCATGTCCCCTCTTTCTCTCCCCATCTTTCTACTCATCTGTCTCTCTACCCCTCTTCCATCCAGCGTCTTCCCTCTTTCTGCCCCCTCCTTCTAGCATTTTTCCTCTTTCTCACCCTCCTTTCATCCAGCATTTCTCCTCTTTCTCTTTCCATCTGACCAGCCAGGGTCTCCACCTTGTCCCACTTCCTTCTCCCCATCAGCCTGTCTCTCCCCTGCTCTTTTCCATGTCCCCTCTCTTCCCATCTCTCTCTGTCTCTCTCTCTCTCTCTCTCTTTGTACCCTCCAGCATCCTCACTCTTCTTTCTATCTCTTCCCTCTGCTCTCTCTAGACACCTCCCTCTGGACACCCTTCCCCTCTTCCCTATCCTTTCCAGCCATGTTTCCTCTCTCCCTCTGGCCCTCTTTGGAGCAGCAGCAGCGCCGACACAAGAACAAAAACAAGCACAGGGGCCGCAGCAGCATTCAGGCATGCACTGTTGGCTTTGTCGTCCTCTGCCCCCGCTGACGTCAATTTTCTGTTCCGGGGCAGAGGACCAGCAGAGCTGACAGTGCATGCCTGAAGGGGGTAGCTCTGCTAGGCAGATGAAAAAATTTGAATTGTAATAAAGAAAATGCTGTTCTCTATATTAAGATTTTGGATGGCAGCATAAAACTAAGCTCAGGGAGGAACCTTGTCTTCCTCCCCCAGAGGGGTCCATTCTAAGGAGAGAGATAAAACTACAGAAGGTGGGTTACCCCACTCTGAGACCCACGTGAGCTTTGGTTCACTGCTCAGGGGGCTAAAGGAGAAGTAGAAACCATACTTTGTATTGTTATTTGAATATTTTTTACTGCTGTAATTGTCTATTGCTCATGTTTGATTTATTCTTACTGTACACTGCCTTGAGTGAATTCCTTCAAAAAGGCGGTAAATAAATCCTAATAAATAAATAAAGTGCAGGGGTTGCTAGTGTGATTCACAGCTGTCCCCTGAAACCCAGAATGCCATAAAAGAGGAGGGATAGAACTTCAGGGAGATTTAATCCTAATCCTAATCCTCAGAGGAGAAAGCCTGAGTGAAGCGTCTGATAACATATAGTCTTTATGGGGAAAAGATTTCAGGCTGGAAGTGGTAAAGCTGATGAGTGTGGGTACCATAAAGACTAGAGTTAGGGCTCAACTCTTGGGTGCTTATGAACCTGTCTGATTTAAGAGAAAAGAGAAAGCTGGGGAACACAGGGCCACAAGAGAGTGGGAGAGTGGAGAGAAATGAGGTTTGAGCACAGAAGATCTGTTTGCCTAATAAGAGAGAGGAGTACGGGGCAGGGTTTAACTTATGTCTGAAAGCTAAACTGTAAAAGTGGAGGAGTAGCCTAGTGGTTAGTGCAGTGGACTTTGATCCTGAGGAACTGGGTTCAGGTCCCACTGCAGCTTCTTATGACTGTGGACAAGTCACTTAACCCTCCACTGCCCCAGGTACAAACAAGTCCCTGTATATACTGTGTAAACCACCTTGAATGTAATTTCAAAAACCACAGTAAGGCAGTATATCAAGTCACATTCCCGCTTTCCCCAATGCTAAAGAAGAGAGGGAGGTTACTGACCAGTGTAAGGGAGAATAAAGACATCATTCAGAGGGGTAAGGGTTTTTCTTTTCTCAATGCCCAGTCTGGGAAGAATTGTGAAATATATATATGAGCTGAAAGTAGGGAGCAATGCTCAGAGGAGACCAAGCTTTACCAATCCATTTAAACTTTAATACCTTTTTTTTAAATTACTTTAACTGTTCTGATGGACTATTTATCTCATTGTTTTCTTATCTCATCTTTTGTATATATTTGTACAGTACTGGGGAGTAAATGGGAATATTATTATAATTAAGTCTCCCAGCTACATTTTTGCTTTTGCTTTTATTGTGAATTTATAATATTTACATTTAAATCCACTATTAAGGGATCTTTTAATAGTCTGTGTGCATTTAGAGGGAATCTTTGAGAGAATCAAGGGCCCTGATATTCAGACCACGGGAGATAGCTGGGCTGTGTCCTGTGTTCCACGCTGAACCCAAATATTCAATGCCGGGCCGTTTCCAGTGATTGGCATTGAATATCCAGGGTTTTTTTGGCCGGTTTGAAGATAACCGGCTATGTCGACATAGACAGTTATCTTTAAACTGGCCAAAGATATACCAGGGTTTCACATGGCCAAATATGACCGCCAAACCTAGTTTAAAAATTTGTGGATAGCCAGTTACATCGCATGATATAACCGGTTATCCACTATCCGCTAACTGCGGATATTTGGTGGAGGATAGTCGGTTATCTCCCGCTGAATATCGGCGGATAGCTGGTTAAGCGCTGTTTAACTGGTCAGCATCTAGTCTGACCAGTTAAATAGCACTAAATATCGGTCGTAAGGTGTTTTAGACACAAACCTTAACTTAATTGTTTGTACACGGGGCTCAAGTGTATCCCTCAGCCCCGTTGAGAAGTCCATTAAACATACAATAATATCTGAGTGAAGACCTTCAAGTTAACCTTATGCAATGTGTATTAGCATTCTCTCTGGAACTGAAAATGGGCTTTTCTGCCGTGATGAGTGTACAGTATCTGTGCTACTTGCCTTTCAGTGATGTAGTTCCTGTTATAGTATTACTGCTTGAATTATTGAACTAACTGAGCATGCTGTGCTAGAAGAATGTGTACAGGAAAACACACTGCCACGGTTTACTTCCTCAGCGTAGTTCTAGAATGCATTTTACAGTTTAAATGCCTTGTAGCCTAACAGATACAGCAGTGAGTTGAGAACCAGAGAAGCCAGATTCAAATCCCATTCCTACTGTTCGTGATCTTGGGCAAGTCGCTTAATCCTCCATTTTCTCAGGTACAAACAGATTGTGAGCCATCCAGGGACAGGGAAAATACCTACTGTACCTGAATGCAGCTTGTCTTGATCTACTACTGAAAGGAGTGAGCTAAATGCAAAACCCCTTCCCTAAAAATATATTATAATGATTGGGCTTCCATGGAGTTAAATGTGTCCCAAATAATGCAGTATGGAAAGACATACATATCATTTGTTGAAGGTCATGTCTACCAATAACAACTTCACTGTGACTTAAACTTTGGGTTGGCCCAGTTCGATGAGGTCAAATCAGGTCTTAAGCATTCATACAGTTGCTTAAGCCACATGCCAATGCAACCTTGAAAATTTCTTTATGTGGAAATATATTAATCCGAGTATTCTTTTTCTTTATTTTACTAGTGGCTGTTTCTCTGAGGAATCAGAAAGTCATCATCCCACAGAACAAAAGTATAGAGATTGTGTCTGTCGCAAGCAAAGTCAAAACGCCGGCCCTTAGCCAGTTAACAGTTTGCTTTGAAGCCACCAAATACAGCAACAGCAGCACAGACTGGAAGGCCTTCTCCTACTGGAATTCGACAACAGACGTCTTAAGTTTTGGAAAGTCCAAAAGAGGTCACTTCTTGCAAATCTTGGGAATAGAATGCTCCCTGGATAGAGCATTACCCCTGGATTCCTATGGAGAGTTTTTTACATGGGCCTTTAAACAACTGTGCATCACGTGGGAAAACTCAGGACAGATAGGTGTAAGTACCAGGAACCACTATCGGACTGTTCCGTGCTTAAACACTATGAACATGCTCATTCCAGAGAATGGGCTTTTAGTACTGGGCTCCTACAGTAATCATATAGACTCTTTAAAAGGAGACATTTACAACTTTCGCCTCTGGGATTCCATGCTGGATTCCAAAACACTGTCCAGCCTCAGCTGTGATTTGAAAGGGAACATTGTTAACTGGGAGAACGACTTCTGGGATATCCCATCCTCAGCCCTGAAAGCTGAAAGCAACCTTAGCTGTGGTGAGTGATACATTCTGCATGTGTTTCTCATCTTTCTCCTTCTCGCAGTTTTGAAAGCATCATTTGTCAGCAGGCAGCTGAACATAACGTAGCTCTGTAGAGGTGAGGCTGCTCTGTGGAAAACTGAGCAGGAAAGCTTAGCTTGCCACAGAGTAGCACAGAATTTGTTGACCCTGTGCTAGCAAAGGAACGTTCAATTTGTTTCAGGGCTTGCTTGTTCCTACAGTGTTGGCCATATCTACTATTGACAATTGCAAGCTGATTTCAAATGCAAGACAGTTACTGAGGCGTGACCCTAGAAAAATATTTTTATAATCATAATAAAATCCTGCCTGTATTAAAACATGTTGGAATGTATTGTATTTTTACATGCATTGCCTGTCACCTATTATTTCTCTGTGATTACTCTGTGACCTCTGATGTGAATTACTTAGAGAGGTCACACAGCTATGCAACTTCCTGTTGGAGGTTAGATACAGCACATGCAGCACATGGAGCACATGGAGCTCATGATCTCTCCTAACCTGAGAGGATCTATGGTGGTGTGAGCATCCATTACCATCTAAGCACATGGAAGGAGCTGATAATACAAATGTATAATAATATGTATATATAAGCCTGTCTGATTATAATCTAACTACAAACTGTGAGTAAACAGATGTTTTGTTACTTCAACTTTAAAGTGACTCAGCAGTGAATTATTCAGGGGTGAATGAGAGAGAGATGAAGAAAGAAATTAACATTTCTAAAGCTGAAGCTGTGTGTACTAAAATCTGCTAATTATTTACTACAAATAATCCAACAAAACAAAAGTACAGGATATGCCAGCTTGTTTTTGTAGCATGCCCAGCTATTCGTATGTTTGTTTTATGCCTCCCTCTTTATGTCTTTCCCTTGAGCAATACACATAAAAGTACTGAATGTGAACTTTCTGCTGTGTGCCTCTTCTTCAACATTACATTTCCCTTGTAAATGTTTTGGTTTATTTTTATTTATTTATTTATTGGGTATGTTTGCCTCAAAAAATGGATCCGATAAGTGAGGACCTTCTTTTGGTAAAGATCTCCAAACTTTCACATTTCCTATGCATGCAAGGGAGGTGCATTCAGTTTTTTTTTAGTGCACCTTAAAAAAGATTATTGCAGGTGAAATCGATTTAATGCATGTTAAAGACAAATTGTGTATGTTAACAAATGTTATTAATACAAATGTATGGATCTTTAGGCTAGGGGTGTTGCAGAGGCAACATTCACAGCCCCTGTAGGTGTGAGGAATGGAAGTAATAGTCACTGCTTAAGTATGATACCTGATATTTGCATTCAGAGCCTATGATTATAAGTTTCCATACAGATTCCAGGCGCAAGGTCCCCAGCCCAGGCCTTTCACTGCAATAATCCATTCAATAACTCTGCTAACTCTAAAGGATTTCTGAACCAACTATTTATTGAGTCTTTAATTCAATCAAAACTATCCCATGTGGCAGACACAACAGCAACAACAAATATATACAAAATCTCTTATGCCCCGATGTTCATAACAAACAGAACAGTGCCGGAGAAATAGTGCTGAAACACCGTGGCATAAGAGCTCCCTAATGCTCAACGCTAATTGCATGCAAATATAGGCATTGAGCATTAGGAAGTAAGGAGGGGTGAACGTGCCCCAGCACAAGCGCACAAGATCTGCGCGGTAATCACAGCTCTTTTGCTCATGCGCAGTGTGATTGGGGAGCAGGGAGCCCTGGCCAGGGAGAAGAGGCGGATGTTGACTAGTTTTAAAATTCTGAACAATTTCTTAGGCAACTCACGAAAAGCCCACTCAAGGGTAGGTAAAAGCCCACTCAAGGGTAGTAGTGACAGACAGTATCACTGACCTAATTGGAAGTTAATTTAGTCCAGTAATTACTGCACTGTGATTCACAATCAAACTCCAAACTGAACTGTGTACTAAGAGTAGGGTCTTGGACTTCAGAAAGCTGACTTCAAAGATTAGCGATAGCGTTAAGAGGATTGAAAGATGTTGAATTTTGTCCAGCAACAAGACCCCTAATGTGGTTCTACAAGGCATTAATGCCCCTGTCCAGTCACCCTTGTTTCCCGCACTGTTGTCTAAGCATTGTAGGGTATAGGAAATTAGCTCATTTTGACTACATTTGCATGCAATTGCGCTATCCTTTGGTGCACTCATTATTCCCCGTGCTAGAGCCTTCTGAGCATTCTGCGCTAGCAAATGCAGGTGCTAGTCCGGCGCTAATGGCCTCTAGTGTCCGCATTTCCTTCTAAGCATCAGAGCTTCAGATCCTTCACTCCTTTTGATCAACAGTGCTTCACTCTCCTTACATTTTAAGTTCTGTCACTGGAAGTGGCAGGAATTAAACACTGTTCTCTGTATCTGTAATTTCTGCTATGAGAGCAGACAGGACAAATCAGTCACTTGTAGGATTCCACTTACAGATCTGAAGTTAATTGCTTTGAGATCCAGGGTCATTGTCCTCAGACACTGACTCTTTGCTTTGGATCCAGTTAGGAATCCTGCAGAGATGACAAATGTTATCCTTCACCCTTGAGATGTTCCTGGACCATAGGGTTTACGGTCAGAGCACCAGAGAGAGCAGAGAGTGGGCTGCCAAGAGCACTGGCGCATATTTTTCACGCAACAGACCGTGTGAAAAATAATCGCCAACGCCGTCGGAAGTCCATTTGGGCAAGTCACGAGTGGTCGCTCCCCTGGTGACCCACCTAGCTACACTTCTGCCCAGCCTCTCCTTTCCCTTTGTGAAAACGAAAAAGGTGCAGAGGCATCCCCAAACCCTCCAGCATCCAACAGACCAGCAACTTAAGTGGTTTTAGTCCCTATGTGCTTCAGTCTCACTCCTTAAGTCCTAGTTAATACAGTCTGTGTGGCACAGCATGTAAGCTCCTATTGCAGAGACCTAAAATGTTAAGACATTGGCATGAAGGCTGTCCCCTAGTAACATGGATCAGTGGCTGGGGAGTTATCAAAAGTCAAAGACATGCTTTCAGCACTGAGTTACTATTATAATTTGGGGGAGGGGAGGTGGATGTTCTGCTGCTACCAGTTTCTCCCACTGATTATCATAGACACTCCTACATTCTCCTACTTTCTCTCAGCTTCTATCCTTCTACAAAAAGTCAGAATATTCACTGGACATACTAGATTCTGCCTGCCCTACAACTGATATCAGACAGGAAGTATTATTTTATTGATTTAAAATAGTGGAACTGTGAATTCAAGCGGGCATCCTTTACTGCTGAATTCTCAAGGGCTCTACACTATATGTGCAGCAGATTCAGCTTTGCCATTACCATTGAGTGTCTTGGTGATGTAGTAAAATGTTCAAACCTGCACTGCGCAGGAACCTTTTTAAATCAGAGACCATTATCTGAGATCACTTGATAAGGTTGGCCATAATGTGCAAATTGTACCTTACAACACTTGCTTGTAGTTTCATAGACAAATCTGGGAGTAGTTCAATTTTCCAGAAGTCTGGCTAGTGATCCATTACCAACAGGAACTCTTTCCTAGCTAAGTTAAATAAGTCAATACTGAATATCTGCCAAGGACATACTGGTATGTCATGTGCCATCACTGTTTCCTTCTGCTGCTCATGTGCATATTCATTGCAGGTGGAACAAGTGCTCACAAAGTCTTTGTTCTCACTTTGCATGTTAGGACTAATAAAGAGTATCACAGGCCTACCAGTAACACACTTCACCATTGATGTTGCTTGAATGTATATGTGTTAGTGTAACCCTTTGCTATATTGGAGCCGTGGGTGGGAGGAATCATGAGTTCATCTCACATTTGAGAGTGCCCTGATTCATGGAATCTCAGTGTGGGGTGGAGCTGATAATTACTATATAAGGAGGGACAGTATTGTAAGATTTGTCCTTGGTAGCCTGTGTTGAGAACTTCTATACGCCCCCCCCCCCCCAAGTGACCCGGTGGAAAGAGAGAGGGGGGTACCTTCTGAGCCAACCCTGACATTGTAGTGGGATCAGGGTCATTGCTGTTAATCCCCTTAGTCAACAGAGGAGCAGTCCTGTGGGTAGCACATTGTCTGCCTGCGGCTGGTGATAGTAAACCCCTGAAAAACTTGGACAGTTAATGCTGGATCCAAATCTCTGATGGTAATGGAGTTACATCGGAAAAATTGACTGTGGGGTGCCATCTGACTACAGGCCAGGCGGTTTTTCATATGTGCATAGCCCAAGAAGGAAAAGTTATCTGCTCTTGTGATTTTGTAAGCCATCATGACTGTATGCTGAAGATTATCATGTCAACCGTTACTAAGTTCTGTTTGTCAAATAAAGTTCCGTTTTCTTTACTCTCCTGACTACCGTGTGGTTCCTTGGTTGGAATCGGCGGGAACCTGAAATGAGCAGTGCACACCCAGTCTCCCGAACTCCGAGGTCAGCTCAACGGGGATAACCATAGAGCCTAACCCAGCTAAGTGAGAGGAGTGGGTTACTGACCAATTTTGGCACCCAATGTGGGGCTTGAGAGACTGCAGGAGAAAGAAAATTTTGGCTAAGCACTACAAGAGTGATTTTCCTTGTGGATTACAAATAACAGAGGCCATTTCTTAGTCCTGGGAGTTACAAATTTGTTCCTGGAGAGATAGAGGGTATCTGCCGGTGGAAATTCAAATTTTCTCACCTTCGTGGAGCCAAACTAACGGACAGAGAAGAGTGCGCCAACAGTGAATACCTGGGAGAAGGGCAGGAGAAATTTGCTGAGTCATAGTGGTAGCAGTTCCCGTGTCAGCCAGGGAAGGAGGAGGGCGGTGCTGTCCAAAAGCAGTGGAGAGTTGAGCGCTAGCTGTCATTAGACGTTGAGCTGAGTGACGTCATTCATAACTTTCGTAGACTAAGAAGCGTGCACATGGATGGAAGTGTTATCCACGGGAACAAGCGTGCTGGAGAATGACCTGGAGGAAAGAAAATGTGTGCTGGCTCTGCGTAAAGCCACAGAAAATCTCCTTTCTGAGATGGCACATAGGATGCAAGCCATGATGGAGTTATTGGTGGAAGATGGAGCCAATGTGGGTCAAGTGGTGTGCCCTGAGTGTTGGTATCAAAATGATCCAATTCTTATGCGCCTATGCTGTACAGCATGTGGGAGAAATTCTTTAAAAGAAAAACAACTCAAGCAAAGTTGATTGGCAAAATTTCTCCTAGGAGAAAGGAGAATCAGAAGATCTGTGCTGATTTGGACTTGGGGTCCCTGGGTCAGTATTCCCACAGTTCAGTAGAACTGAATTTGAATGATATCCATTCAGAGGCCCATATCTCTGAGGGTGCAGCATGGCACGAGGAGATTCTGCCTGGCTTGAAAACCCTCCGGTTTGACAGGAAACCTGAAGTAGGGAATTTGGAGACTATTTCAAGGAGTAGCAATGACGGATGTGATTCTGATCTTGATTTGTCCCCATCTGGGTGCTTCTCCTCTTCAGTAACATCTGAGGGGCAGTGGGTGAACAGGAGTGCAACAGAATTGGAAAGTGTGGCTCAAATGAAGAAGATACCACCTGAAGTAAGGGTCATCACTGAGAGCAGCCCAATCTAGTCTTGATAGTGGCTTAAGATATCGGACATGTGCAAAGACTCTGCTGAGAGAGGACTGAAAAGGATCTGGTGGAAAATATTGATTGACCCTGAGACAGGCCTTCCCCAATCCGCTATGATGCTAGAATATCTATGCCTGGCCACAGGAAGGGTCGAGTCAAGTGGTCCGAGTGTGAAGACTACAGATGGACAGTCAGTAGCTCTAAAGTCGAGCATCTTGTAAAGAGCTTGGATATCAATTTGCTTTCTATTGGCGGGTATGGAGCTGTTGTCCAACCAACGGAGAAATCAGCTGGGCATTGGTTGGGATACCCAGTGCCGAAGGACCTGTTACAGATGTCCTGGATTGATGAAGGTGTCCTGAGAATGATTAAGGCAGACTTATTCCTAAAGCGATTAGTTTGGAATATGTGGGAAGTAGAGTACCCTTATGTTTCTTTGCCCATCATGAGTGTGGTGGAAGTCTGGAGAGAGATTTGGATAAAGGAGGCTGTCCAGTTTGGCTGAGTGGACCCTGGTATCTCCGAGTCCGTCGGGCTGTTGACCCAAAATATCGTGAATGGACTGTGGGACGCTATATTCATAAGCAGCGGGTTCAAATTGTGAGCCCTAATTTCTGTGTTCAGGCCTGTGGTATTCCTAGTTTACTACAAGGAGGCCTAAATGTTCAGAAGCCAGATCCTGAGTGTTTGAACTGTGACTGTGGATTTGGACTGCGGTCCAACGGCAACAAAATATCCAATGCAATAATCTACGTGTCCTGTTGAAAAATGGTGTTAAAGTGTTTTCTATTTGCATAAGAGATATCATGAGAATTGTGTTAGAATGAAAATAATGATTCTCCGAGGACAAGCAGGCTGCTTGTTTTCACATGTCCGCATCAGACCAGGAACCAGCATTTTGCAAGCAAAATATAAGAAAAAGTTTTGCCAGAGTCTTCTGGCGCACGTGGATCGCGCATGTGCGGACTGATTTCCTGCCCGTCACGCAAGCGCATCTCCTCAGTTTCTTTTTTTTCCACGGTGGGTGCCACAGATTTCTCCTGTGCTCCTCGCTTTGGCCCGGGACCAAGAGTCTTCATTTTTTCAGTCTCCTTCTTCCTTTTGTTAAAAAAAAAAAAAAGTTCCTTCCTTACCATCTCAGGTACCGATACTCACTCGTGGTGTATCCAGTGCCTTGGGCCTGACCATAGCCCAGCCACTTGTAGTCTGTGTCTTCGTATGAAGAAACGGACTCAAGTGTCTCTAAAAGCCCAATGGGAAAAACGTTTTGGGGCTCAGTCCAGTATTTTGACGTCGACATCGACATCTGTACCGAGGTCGGCAGCATTGATGTCGACATCGAGGGAAGCATCGACGTCGGAGGAGAGGTAATGGCTGCTGAGAGACCAACTCACGCTGGGAGCAGTGAGGCGTCAAGTGGGTCTCCATCTGCCTTGGGGCCTCCTGTTATACAGGCCCCCCAGGACTGACCTTCGTCGGATCTGACCCCGCCGAGACGTGAGGATTCCATGTCCTCATCAGTACCGAGAAGTCTCGATGAAGGGCATCGAGCAAAGGCGAAGAAGCACCATCATCGTTCTCCTATGACACACAGTGCCGGGAGCTCCAGGGTGTCGAGGGACTCGGCACCCAAGAAGCGTTGGCGCCGAGAGGACCGCTCCCCCTCTATACAGAGGGTGCCAATGCGTCGGTCTCCTGGCAGCCCAGTACCTGCTCCTGAACCTCGGCAGATTCTGCCACCGGTTGTTCCACCGATCCCGCAGCCTTCTCTGATGGTGGCTCTCAACAAGCGCATCCGGGCCTTGCTTCCAGAGCTTCTGGAAGGATTGCTGCACCAGCCTGCTTCAGTTTCGGGGGTGCTTGCGCCTTCTGTACAGTCTGCTGCAGTGGCGTCTGTCCCTTCAGCTGCGGTGAGGTCCCCGGCCTCGGTGCTGCCTGCGGCATCCGTGTTGGCTGCCACCCAGGTCGACTCCCCTTCAACGTTGGTGGAGGAAGATTCACCACAGTCCAGGCGGGCATCACCCTCTCGACATCGCCATCGAGGACGTCATTCCTTGGTGTCGAGGCAGGCTCAGTCTCGGAGTGCCCTGAGGGAGGTCTTATCCGATACTGAAGAGGACCATTCGTGGGAGTCAGAGGAAGATCCCAGGTACTTTTCTTCTGACGAGTCTTATGGGATTCCCTCTGAACCTTCCCCTCCACCAGAAAGGAGACTCTCTCCACCGAAGCGTCTGTCCTTTACATCTTTTGTCTGGGAAATGGCTACAGCTTTTCCTTCCCTATGGAGGTCGAGGATGAGCCCAGGGCTGAGATGCTCGAGGTCCTGGATTATCCTTCTCCACCTAGAAAGGCTGTGATGGCTCCTCTACATAAGGTACTGAAAGAAGTCCTCTGGCCCCGTGATCCCGAAGAAAGCTGAATCCCAGTATCGAATCCACGTTGTACCTGGGTTGATGAGGTCTCAGTTACCCCACAATTCCATGGTGGTGGACTCCACCCTCAAAAGAGCCAAGAGTGCTAGAGACTATGCCTCGGCACCCCCAGGCAGAGAAGCTAGGACCTTGGACTCTTTTGGGAATTATGCTCGCCACCAGAATTCAGTCATACCAGCTCTTCACAAGCGTTCACTTGCGGAACTCAGTGAGGCAACTGTCCAGCTTGGTCGATACCCTCCCTCTGGAGCAGGCTGAGCCTTTTCGCCAGGTGGTCAGGCAGCAGAACGCGTGTCGAAAATTCCTGACCAGGGGCACGTTCAACACTTTTGATGTAGCATCCAGAATTGCTGCCCAGGGTATAGTGATGTGCAGACTCTCATGGCTGCATGTCTCTGACCCAGATCATTCGGTCTAGCAGTGAATGGCGGATGTTCATTGCCGTGGGGACAACCTTTTTGGTGAAAAAGTAGAGGATCTTGTTGATCAGATCAAGAAGCACAATGATGCTATGGATTCTGTCTCCCGCTGGGCATCTTCTGCTACAACCTCCTCAACTAGGAGGTATTTTGGGGGGAAGAGGAGTGCTCCCTATTCCTATGCTAGGCGTAGGTACACTCCGGCTTCTCGGCAGCTTTCCCAGGCTCAGTCCCAGCGCGCTCGTTCTCGTCAACAGTGTGTGCCTAAGGCCCCTGAAAAAGCAAGGGACAGGGCTGTTGACTCTGGACGGCCATGTCACGGCTCATAATGTTAGAGCCATGGCTGCGTCGGTGGCTCACTTAAAGTCACCCTCCATTGAAGAGATGTGCTAATGAAATTAATGTGAGTTAAATGCTAAGAAGCCCATAGGTATACAATTGTTTGCGCAGCATTTAGTGCACGCTAATCATCAGCATGCACTAGGGGCTAGATTCTGCATATGTCACATAAAAAATTGGTGCTGGAAAATGCTATTCCGTAAGCCGCAATTAAAGTTAGGTGTGGTTTACAGAATAGTGCTTACGTCCGGGACTCGTGCCTAACTTTAGGTGCTGCCATTTGTACCAGCTGAAATATGGTGCAAAAGTACATGTCTAAATTAGGTGCATATACCTGATATTCTATAACAACACATGTAAATGTTACGCCCCCGTTCCACCCATGGCCCTACCATTTCTGTGCAACTTTTTTTTTTTCTTTACTCATGTGTAAAATTTAGGCACAGATCCTGTGCCTAAATTTATACGTGTAAGTTCCAATTAAATCTAATTAGTGCCAATAATTTCTTGTTAAAAAGCCAATTATTTGCACTAATTGGCTCATTATTCAATTAAATTGCATGCGCAAATGAGGTGCACACTGAAATTTGCATACACAATTTTAGACGACTTCTATAGAATTATGGAGTAAATCCGTTAGTACATCTTAGTAAAAGGACCCCTTAGTGTTAAAATGAATTTTAAAATCACCCATCAGCATCAAAAATGAAACCTTCATTTTCAGGGCTGTGCCAAGGGTCTGTGGCGCCCCCCCCCCCGCAAGGGATCGGGTGGTGCCCCCCCCCCCGCAGGGGATCGGGTGCCACGCCCCCCGCAGGGGATCGGGAGCCGCCCCCCCGCAGACAAGCGGTTGGAGCGCGCGCGCCCCCTCCCCCCCGTGAAGATGATCACTGTCCTCTCTCCCCTGCCCTCCCGCTCCCATGTCCCAACTGCCTGCCCTCTTCTCCCCCCAACAAAATCTCTTTTAAATTTACCTCCGTCTGGTAGCAAAGGCGCAGCGTAAGTGAAGGAGGCGGCGCTCCCGACGTCTCTACTAGTCTTCCCTTCGCTCAATGTCCCGCCTTCTTCTGACGTCATTTCTGACATCAGAAGAAGGCGGGACATTGAGCGAAGGGAAGACTAGTAGAGACGTCAGGAGCGCCACCTCCTTCACTGACGCTGCGCCTTCGCTGCCGGACGAAGGTAAATTTAAAAGAGATTTTGTTGGGGGGAGAAGAGGGCGGGCAGTTGGGACATGGGAGTGGGAGGGCGAGGCAAGCATGGCGCGGCGGGGCGCCCCCCAGAGAACGGCGCCCCCCTGCCACGCTTACCTCGCTTACTGCGTTGGCAAGGCCCTGTTCATTTTACTCTCACAGATAAATGATCTAAAATTACAAATGATAAATGATCTAAATGATAAATGATCTAAAATGATTTCAAATGGAGAAGGCATCAGCTAAACCACTGACTCCTCAAAACTGATTGGAGATTTCACTAGCAATCCCCTACAGCCTGGCAGAACCAAGCTGTTCAGAAATTGAAAGTTTAATTAAAAATTACATTTATAAAGAATAATTGCATGCAAATAATACTTGAACAGAACAGGATACAAAAGAAACTAAATCAAAAGAAAGTAAGAATTACAATAAGAAAGCAAAATTCTCTCGTAGCCCCCAATATTGGGATCCTTCAGAAATTACAGAGAGACTAATCAAAGATCAGAAATATAAAGAAACAAATTGTGGCCTATAAAGCATACCTAATTCTACACCCTGTGTTCACAAATCAAGTTCTAAACAGCAAACTATCTAACTCTAATCCTATACTGCAGGTCTGTCACCAATCTGCAAGGGAAATGTATTATCCAAAAATTGTTTAAGATGAACAGGATCATAGAAAATGTATCTCAAATTATTCAACTTGACTAAACATTTTACAGTAAAATGGAGAAAAAAAATCTCCACAGTTCTGAACCATGCATTGACGCAATTCCAAAAAAGCCTTTTGCCTCCACTGGGTCTCCTTACCAACATCAGGAAAATACCATGCCTTATGCCCCTTAAACAAAGAATTTCTAAAATACAAAAACAAAGAACTAAATTCTTATCAGCTTCAAAAATGAATGAGACAAAGAGAGTGGCACGTGTGTCCACAGTGTTCTTGAGATGTTTCTGAGACATTCAAACTATCTGGTGAAGCTGGGACCCCCAGCTGTTTCCAATCTGGCCCACCATTCCAGGTGACATTCTCTTCTTATATGAAAGATAATAAATTGTATTCACGTTGGGCAGGGATTCATTAGGTAGTTGTAAAAATTCTTGCATATAGGTCTTAAAAAGTTCTCTTGCTGAAAAAAGCGGATCTTTGGGAAAATTCAGAAATCCTAAATTGCAGGCTCGCAATGAATTTTCTACACATGTATTGCAAATCCAATGAAGTTTTCATCAATTTCACGTGCCCTTTTAAGTCCTTAACTTCTGTCAGACCAGACAGGGATCTTCTGTTTTCCATTACTCCAGATTCCAACTGTATTACCCGCTGTGACACTCCATCCACTTCCTTCTCCACCACGCTCACTCAGTTAATTACAGTTTTTGTGAGGTTGGTAATGGCCTGCAAGATAGAGTGGTCTCCGCTGGAACTTCTACCTCTGACAAATTCTCAAGATCTTGCCTTCACCCAATCAAACCTCCAGGAAGAAACCTCGAGGCTAGTGGCAGTTCTGAGCTCACTGCTCCTACTCCACTCTCGGATTCCACCATTTAGGGAGGGGTCTCTCCAAGAGACTAACTTTCAGCTAACTTTGCACTGAGGTCCACGCTCAAAGGCACTAAATTTCCATGACTGTTAACAGCTGTCTGCACTGTCGGGGAGCTGCCCGCTAGCAGCTGTAGAGGAATTTGGGCAGGCGAGCTGAGTGAAAGACTCTCCCCAACTGCAGCTGGTCTCTGGATCTCATCGCAGCAGCAGCGAGTCCACCGGTGTTCTCTTGCCAAGGGGTAATAGGTAAGGCAGCCCTTTCTTTTCCCCTCCTCTTTGGCATAATAGCAACTTGCAAGCACCACAAAACAATGAGGACCCGGGAGCAGCCAGCCTAGCGTATGCCTGCCACAGCCATGTTGAATTGAAAGTTTAAACATTTCTGAAATAAAATCCCCACTGCATCTTCCTTTTTTTCCCCCTCAACAAGCCTGAAAGATGAACAACACTCTGAAAAAAATAATATTGTCTCCTTTCACAACCCAAGTTTCACAAAGGGCCAGGAAATGAAAATTTTCCCTAACCAACAAGTCAAATATTGCTGATGATTTATTCACAGCTGCTCTAACATTACACAATCCAAATAACCACCTTCTTTAAACCTTTTCTTGGAATAAACACCAGAGACCTTTGTACAGATTTTACCCTCTTACTACATTGGCCAAACACCCTCCACCTTCTAATTTGTTCTGTATATACTACCAGGGCCGGTCTTAGCAAGTGCGGGGCCCTATGCAGACCAATTTGATGGGGCCCCACCCTAGCCCTGCCCCCACCCTAACTCCGCCCCCACCCTAGCTCCAGGGCCCGCCACCCCTCCCTCCGAGCTCCAAGGCCCCCAGCTCCAGGGCTTGTCGATCCTGCAGTCAGTGCCAACTGAAAGCAATGTCTTTTTCACAAACACAGATACACCCTAATCCACTATAGAATAAGTAATCATAAACTTTCTATTTAGACAAAAAATAAAATGAAACCCCAAGATGCCAGACTCTGCATACAATGCAACACCACAGAAACAGAATATGTCCTCTAGTACTGTGCAAAATATAAAGACAGCAGTTGTAAATTTGAAAAAAACTAACAAATACCAATCACCACTTCACAAATTAACAAATAGAAATAAAACAAATATAGAAAATAAAATACCATTTTATTGAACTAATATATTTAACTTTCAGAGGCCAAAACATCCTTCCTCAGGTCAATACAGTATAGTACTGTTACAGTATCCTATTTTGACCTTAGGAAGGGGGTTTTGTTCTCCGAAAGTTAGCCAAAATGTATTAAAATTAGTCCAATAAAAAGATTACCTTGTTTGCATGTTCTATTATAAACATTTATTAACATATCTACAATACTACTTTATCCTAAAGCAAAAAAATTTAAATATATATTTTATTTACAGTTTGTTGTCTCTGGTTTCTGCTTTCCTCATCTTCTTTTCACTGTCTTCCTTCCATCCAGCATCTGTCTTCGGTCTCTCTCTGCCATCCAGTGTCTGCCCTCTCTGCTCTCCCCTCCATCCAATGTCTGCCCTCTCTTCCTGCCCCTTCCACCCACATCTGCCCTCTATCTCTGCCCCTTCCATCCACCATCTGCCCCTGTCTGCCCTCTCTCTCTCCCCCATCCATTCACTGTCTGCCCTTTCTATCCATTCCCTTTCTCTCTGCTCCTTCAATCCACCATTTGCCCTCCCTCTCCCATCCATCCAGGGTTTGTCCTCCCTCTTGCTCCCCCATCCAGGATCTGCCCCTCTCTCCGCCCCTTTTTTCAGCCCCCAGTTCCAGCCCCACTATCCCACCAGTCCCCCATTTCAGCCCCAGCCCTTTTCTCCCACCAGTCCCGAGCTTCAGCCCCCCAGCCACTTCTCCCTGTCCCCTTTTCAGCCCCCAGTCTCAGCCCCTGCCCCTTTTCAGTCTCCAGCCTCTTATCCCACCTAACCTCCTTTTCAGCCCCCAGTTCCAGCCCCCTTCATCCACATGCCTTGTATTAGGGCCCCCCTTTTCAGAACCATTCTCCCACCTGACCCACGCATACCCCATTTTCCCACCAGCCCCAGGCATGGCCCCCATTTTCCCATATTGCCCCTTCTCAGACCCAGTCCCCTTCAAGAACCCAGTCCCCTCCCCACCCGTCCCCTTCAACCATCCAAGAACCCCCTCTCCACCTCAGTCCCCTTCTCCCATCCAAGAACCCCAGTCTCCTCCCCACCCATCCCCTTCTCCCATCCGAGAACCCCCTCCCCAGTCTCTCCCATCCAAGAACCCCAGTCTCCTCCCCACCTGTCCCCTTCAAGCATCCAAGAACCCCCTCCCCATCCCCTTCTCCCATCCTTGAACCCCCTCCCCACCTCAGTCCCCTTCTCCCATTCAAGAACCCCAGTCCTCTCCCATCCGAGAACCCCCTCCCCAGTCTCTCCCATCCAAGAACCCCAGTCCCCTCCCCACCCGTCCCCTTCAACTATCCAAGAATCCCCTCCCCACCTCTTCTGCTTTTCCCATCCATGAGCCCCCTCCCCACCTCAATCTCCTTCCCATTTGAGAACCCCCTGCCCACCCTTCCCCCACCTGAGAGCCCCACACCCTTCTCCCATCTGAGTCCCTCCCCACCTACCAGCTCCATTCTCCTGCCACCCAGGCACACTACCCTCACTGTCTTTAAAAAAAACCCAATTTGAAGCGCTGGAGTAACAGGCAGCAGCGCCTCGCGTCTGCCCTGCTACTAAAAATCTCTTCGACGACGTCATTGGGCCTTCCCACATTGAGTCCCGCCCGCCCTCGCGGTAATTGGAAGTTACCTCAGAGGAGGGCGGGACTCAATGTGGGAAGGCCCAATGACATCGTCGAAGAGATTTTTAGTAGAAGGGCAGACGCGAGGCGCTGTTGCCTCAGCCTGTACTCCAGCGCTTCAAATTGGGTTTTTAAAGGCAGGACAGGACGAGCAGGAGCGGATTTGGAGCACCTGACATCTGGGGCGGACCGCCCCCACCACGTCGCCGTCGCGCGTTGTTGAACTTGGGAGGGAGGGAGGGAGAGTGGTGCTCGGGCGGTCTGGGGCGGGGCGACCTGAGGCGCGCTGCGCGGGGCCCCCCTGAGCGCGAGGCCCTATGCGGCCACCTCGGTCGCCTCGCCTTAAGACCGGCCCTGTATACTACCTTACCAAACTGTTGTCTTTGTGCCTCAAAATCCAGTAACTCAAATCTCCACATACTGTTTTCACCAAATCCCATACTCCAAAAAGACCTTATACTGCATATAACTGGAATTAGGTTTGAGAAATTAGACTGTCTCAAGAACCTCCATTCTGCTAACCTCACTATAGGTATTCCAAAAAAACGCCTACAAAATTATGAATGACAGGCTCCAGGGACACTAACAACATACCTTCCTGGCTGTACACCCCTGAACCCTCCCTCACCCCCATATCACACATAAAATATTAAAAAACAATAAGACTTCACCTCACATCCTTAGGAAAATGTTCAAATCTTTAAAAAGAATACCCCCGCACATTGTGCTCCCAAGGTGCACACAAAGGGGTAAAGGCTCAGATGAGGTAGCACTCAAACTTGGTGCGCTTAAAGCCCCAGTTCGAGCTGAGGATGTCACCAGGGTTATGTCCCCCACCAGCAGCTGTCCCATTCACAGCAAGTTGACAAAGGTAGATGTTCTGGCATTCTCACAGGTTTGGAAGCTAGATGAGACATAAGGAATGGATAGTAAGAGCAGCCCAGGAAACAACTCACTCAAACTTGGCACACTTAAAACCTTGACATGGGGCTGATAATGTCACTATGTGGGTGGAGTTATCTCCACCACCAGCAAAAGTTCCGTGCACAGCAAAGTGACAAAGTTCAACGTTCCAGTGGCCTTGCAGGTTTAAGAACTTGTTCCTATCTTGGACAAACTTTGTTTTTTCTTTGCAGGTTTTTTATTTCAGAGCTTTTCAGGCCACACTCCCTCCAGGTCCCAGGGCTGCAGGCTCTTCCTTTCTCCATTCTTTTCCCATGTCGACCACTGCATTACTGTGCATAGGAGCAGTAATCGAAAGTCCATTCTAATGAGCTCACTAGTATTAAAATAAACTCATTAGGAATTCCATGCAATGCACAGAGAACTGGCACATAGAAAACCCCTGCCTTAGAGGCTAAAAACTACCAACAGCTCCAAAACTGTCGTTCGGGTCCTCTGCTAACTTTCCTGTTAGTATCTGAGTGCTGATTGGTTTAGGCACTGCCAGGAAAGTCAGCATAGCAGCACGCCACAGCCCCTCACCCCCAAAACCTCCCAAGCCTGAGCCTCCCTCACCCAACTTTAAAAACATCCCAGGTGGTCCAGCAGGTGGCCCTTTGTTTCGCCAGCTGGCTTCTTCAGAGAAATGCACCATCAGAACGTGTAGGAGTGTCAATCTGCAAAAACATTCATCAAAATGATACCCAAACTTATAAAAGATGCTGAAATTCAATGAGACCAATAGCAGACCACTCTGAACCAAAAAAAAAAAAGAAATTAATCATGCCTAATCTTAAAACGGCAACAAAATAAAACAAAGACCAAACTGTTCTCAGAAAATTGCCTTCCACATTGAATGCTGGCATTCAAACCAGCCAGCTCCACAGTGTTAAGGGAAAACATCCATTTCTGTTTCCTTTGTCACAAAAATGAATGATTATCTCCACTTCTGTAAGTTGCCCAAGGTCACAAGGAAAAAAATGCAGGTTTTTTTTTTCTTTTTTAACTTTATTTATTTATTTAGGTGCTGCCTTCCCTAGTTTGCAGCATACTGCTCTCACCACTAGGATATCCATCATGACTAGAATCTAAGAATTATCCATGTTATTTCTCACCTGCACTTGTACATCTCTCCTTTTACCAGTATCTGTATTACTTTTGGCTACACCTACAGATTTGTCATAACAAAAAATAGGTCAGTGTGCTAAGGTGCAAAGTGTTTTACACCAGTTGGGTTCAAATAAAAATATGCATAAATGTACTGGAAAACATGAAAAACAGTGAAATTTCAGGGACTTTTCACATTTTTCCATGCAAATCGTTGCTCGCGAAATAATTTTGCAAAATTCTTTACTCTCAGTAGAACACTTTTGCACATAGTCCACACGAAAGTTTATTTTAATTCATTAATAATGAGCTGTTACAATGCGGAAACATGCAAAACAGCTCTCCTTATTTAAGATTTTTTTTCTGAAAACCAATGTGCCAATTTTTCACAAGTAGCATACATTTGTGCATAATGGCTAAAAATCCTTGAGAAATTCTGTGAATTAATGTATCAGCCTCATAGTTTCTTGAATCTGATAATAAACACAAAAGCTACCTAAGAATAAAACTACTGCTGTTTCTAAATATTTATGTAATAACTAGAAGGTGTACACTGCACTGTATAAACACTGAAGAGACAATCCTTTCTCTGTGGAGCTTACAATCTAGTTGACAGGTAGAAATTGAGGATAGATAATGATACATTAATGGGAATGCACAAATGAACAGAGGAGTTGATCCAGTACAAAAATGTCCTTTATTATGATGAATTGCATAAATCTCTGATGATTAGGTACATGCAGATTCAACACGGCCCATGTTTTGGCATGATTGCCTGCAATCAGGTGTCCATGAGGGGCATAATCGAAAGCAAACGCCCATCTCCATGGGCATCTATCTCTGAGGACAGGTACGTGAAGGGGCGGGCCAGACTGTATTTTCAAAAACAAAATGGGCGTCCATCTTTTTTTTCGATAATACGGTTTGTGCCGGGCAAATGCATCGGATTAGGGTGGATTTGAGCTGGGCGGTTTCATTTTTCAGCAATAATGGAAACCGAAGGCGCCCAGCTCAAAAACGAACAAATCCAAGGCATGTGGTCGTGGGAGGGGCCAGGATTTGTAGTGCACTGGTCCCCCTCACATACCAGGACATCAACTGGGCACCCTAGGGGGCACTTGTAACAATTTAAAAAAAATTTAAATACCTCCCAAGTCCATAGCTCCCTTCCCTTGGGTGCTGAGCCCCCCAAATCCTCCCCAAACCCATTGCCCACAACTGTACACCATTACCATAGCCCTTATGGCTGAAGGGGGGCACCTAGATGTGGGTACAGTGGGTTTTGGGGGTGGTTTGGAGCGCTCCCATTTACCAGCAGGCTAGTGCCATGGATAGATTCCCCATAGGGTGTGACCTCCAGGGGAAATTAGGGTGGGGTTTTCTGCCTGTGGTGACCACCTTCCCTTTTTGTTGAGCCCTCAGGTGTTGGTGGCAACCGGACCTTAGCTGCCTACCCAGATAGCAGAGGAACTCCAAATGGAGACACAAGCACCGGGCATTCACCAGTTAGGAGCAAGGCAGGAGTAAGGCTGAGGTCCAGCAGAGACTGGAGCAGTATCAGGAAGCTTGTAACAACAAATAGGATCTGGCATGAAGCAAGCAGCCAGAGCACCAAGTAGTGCAGACCAGGTTCTGGCAAGAAAACCAAACAGTGATTAGGTTTATATAGAAGTCTGGAAAGGAACAAGTTGGCCTCCAGAAGGAAACAGTAGTCATGGTGTGGACAGCCGTCTCAGTGAGGCACACTGACATTACCTGTTAGGAGGTCAGAAGTTAAGGTGAGCCAAACCCTCCCAGGAGCTGAGCCCTTTACAGTCTGGCAGTGGAACCTCACAACTTTAAGATATGGCTAGGGTGCAGTGGAATCCATATGAGAATCTGTAATAGGAACTTTTATTACGCTATATCCAAGGCTTCATTAAGGCATAGGCAAACTAGGCATATGCTCAGGTCCCTACTACTACTACTAATAGCATTTATATAGCGCTACCAGATGCACGCAGCGCTGAACATTTGACATAGAGAGACAGTCCCTGCTCAAAGAGCTTACAATCTAGGTAAAACAGACAGACAAGGCATTACGGGCAAGGGAATTACAGGGTAAAGAGGAATAGGGGAGGAGGGCAAATGAGTAGCGGTTAGGAGCCAAAGGCAGATGTTTGTGGGGGGAAGAGAGTGCTGTCAAGTATGTCTACAACTCAGAGGTCCTAAGGTTGCTGTCTGGAGTTTTTTCCAAGCCTCTACAGATTTCTGTGTTTATTTTTGTAAACCAGAAGGATGGCTAAAATATCTGGACAATTTTCAAAGTTTAAAATTTCCCTCTGCAGCTTTCCAGTTCTCTCCCTCTGTTTGTGCCTGTCCTGCCTGCTTCTACTGTCGCTAGCAGCAAAAACAGTAGGTAGGATCCAGCCACAGGCAAAGCATTGGGGTAGGAGCAATATACAGCAGCTCTAGTCACAGGAACGGAGGGGGTGAACCAGAGGGAACTTCCTGTGCTATGCAGGTGAGGTGGAATGTCTCCTCTCTGCAGCTTTCCCTGCCCTGCCTGAACTGAGGAATGAAGACTCAGGATCTCTGTTTCTTCCATGTGCTTCATCACTTGGGTACCAGTCAAGAGTCAGGCTTAAACACATAGTGCCTGATATTCATAATGATAAATGTTAATTCACCAGTCCAGTGCTAACCAGTCATTTTCAGTGACACTTAACCAGATAGTGCTGCTGAAACTGCCCAGTTAGCGTCCAAGCCGAAACTGGTTACTTTAGGGGCATTCTGGGGGTAGAGTTGGCACTTATAGTAACATAGTAGATGACGGCAGATAAAGACCTGTATGGTCCATCCAGTCTGTCTATAGTTAATTATCGTTTATTGTAACTTGCTAAATCGCTGTAGCTGATAGAACAGTTCAGACTAGTGTGCAGACTAAAAACAAAGGAAATTTGAAAAGAACTCCATTTTTAACGGAAAAGTTCAGCAACCACACCAGTATAGATAAAAGAGGGAGGGATATAGAAAAGAGGAGAAAAGGGGGTAGGGGGTAAAGGCATCCTGTTGAGCAGTATGATAGCAGGCACTTTTTTTCCTTAAAAAATACCCCCAAACCAGTCAAAGTTTCAGGGTATTACAGTGAATAGGCGTGACATGAATTTTTATATAGAGTCTCTAGTATATGCAAATTTATCTCAATCATTTTTATTGTGGATATATTGAACTCCTGACTGGCTCTAGCATTCCCAAGACATGTTTGGGAAATTTGCTTTATTACCTCTCTTACCAAGAAGATACATTTTCATTCTACCATCTGCCTATCTGTGGATCCCCATTTCTTCTTCAAGCATTTTAAAAACAGGACTGTGTGGTATTTTGATGGAATGACTTTCTGGAATACATGAAACTGGAAGGAGATGATGGAAAATAAATAAAGGTTGTCATCTTAATAGAATCCTAAAACAGCTGCTATTATGCACACAAAACGAAGTAATTTTGTAAAGACATTTTCTCGTGTATGTGCTAGTATCTTTGTGTAAAATGCCTGTTATCAAGTTACCCTGCTTGTTCCCATATGTAGATGATAAGAACAGGGGGAAAAAAAAAAGGAGAAAAACTCCTATGAATGTATACAAGTCTCAGGGAAGGGAGTAGGGGAGAACCAATTAAATTCCAGCAAACTACAGAGGTGAATAAATACACATAAAGTAATATTTATTAACAGACCAAAAAACAATAATGAAATATTTTTTCTAAAAATAATAAAATACAAAAACAGATTGCCTGATTCAATTACATACTGAAATTCGAATTCAATTTTGTTCATGTCGACTCCCTTAGGTGCCGCAGAGCCTTGTAATTCATCTTTTAACCAGTTTCGGGAGTCTTAATCCAGGGAGCAGCTAGCCGTCCTCACTCATCGCCAGCGTCTCAGTATCAGCTGACAGCCTGTCTGCTTCGCCGGTATAGTTGCAGATGCCGGAGTACGAAGAGCGGCTTCCCCCTGTTCCTCTGAGGTGTTACCGGCCGGTCCACTCACGTCCTGGTTTGTTATCAGCTGGGCCTCGCCGCTGCCTCGGCTGCCCTGCTATTTCTGATTAAGTGCCTGTCGGAGACGCCGCTCTGTTACTGTTTGCTGCACTTAGACTGCCTTTGGGCACAGATTCAGAAGATGGAAGAGGATTGCTGGCAAGAAAGACACATCTTACTGGTGATACTTCGAGGGCTGCCGCGGAGCTCTGCTCATCTTTGGGTCGGTCCCTGCTCGCTTTTCTGTCCCCGCCAGCGACACCGAGGGAGGCCGATGCCGGGAGGGTTTCTCTGCAGCAGACTCAAGCGAGGAAGTGCTGCTGGTGGAGGATACGGGCAGCGGGTGCTGTCGGGCACAGTGCGGGGTTCATCAGCCATGCCTCACGGTTTAGTCCTGTCGCAGGAAGGCTGGGTATCTGCATCGAGGGAGGAGTTTATCAGTGGGAGTGGCGGTACAGAAGAAGGGCTGTTTGATCCCGGAACCAGTCATACCATGGCAGCAGTGCAAAGCCCAGGGGTCCAACTTATCTGCATTGCCAGCTCTGTGGAGAACGAGTCGCCAGATTTTCTCAACTTCTTCAGCAGCCTGCTTTTCACCTTGGCCTGTCCCTGTGCTCTCACCTCATCCTTTCACAGATATCACCTGTAGTCCTTTCTACCAACATATTTGGACCATTTTGGACTCTTTCCACCTTTCCTGACTTCATTGTACTTGTAACTCCCCGGATCTGGCCAAAGCCTTATAGTGTATTGTCCCTTCCCTTCCCTTTGCCCTCTCTTCCTTCTACCCTCTATGCTGACATTGTAATTGTTTCCTCAGTTCATTGTAAGCCGCTTTGAGACTGCTTTACGTGGTATAAAGCGGGGTATAAATGTTCTGAATAAATAAATAAATGCTGAAAAAAGTTTGCAATATGCATGAAAATGTTGCCAGGCTTGATACAGATCTATGTTTTGGTGATAAATGCCTGCCTCAGGAGTCACAAGTATGCAGATGTGATCATTTTCCCATTATTTTTTTCAAACTGAGCCTGCCAGTCACTTGTGTATTCATCAAATTGTCTTTCTGGGCATATGCTTAGTTTGTCTTAGATCATCAGGGTACAGAAGACCTGGTAAATTTGGAAGCTTCCAAGGTGAAGCATTTTTCAATGGAGAAACATAAAAACTGCTGTGCTCCTATAGAGACCATTTTCAAACTGCTGCAGGAGACAAAGCCCAAGGTTAGTTTTTACCCATGGTCTTTGCACTAAATTTCAAAATGAAAATACATACATATGTAGCTTTGAAAGTTGCCCCAGGAAAAAGTATCCGTAGACATTTGCACCAGCTTTTTACTGTGGATTCTTTTCCCATGGAGAACAATATGTGTAAGTTTCAAAATGCAATGTATGCAGGTATCCTGCCCCTGATCTAAGTTCTCCCAGGGATGCAGCTATGAGTATGCAGGTTGTGAAACCTCACATGTATTTTCAGCCAAGTATAGCGTGGGCAGTTTTGAAGCAGTCTTTTAACAGAGGTAAATCGGTTACCAACAGCATAGGCAGGGCTTTTTTTAAGGGGGTATTTGGGGGTACTGAGTACCGGCACCTTTTCCATTGTCTGCTAAAATTGACCCATGGACCCCAAGTTTTAATGAAAGAGCTCAGGCTCTACACACCAATTCTGCCTTGCCATAGATTCTATGCCTGGCTATTGTGGGGTGGGTCCCTTAGTAATCACCCCACCCCTGAAGGGTGGCCTGGCATTTGAGTACCAGCACCTTTTTTGCTAGAAAAAACACGCTGAGCATAGGAATGAGGTATTTCAGTGCCCAAGGGCACACAATAGAAAACATGCCCTCCAACCAGTATTCCAGTCTTCCCTCCAGTACTCCAGAGCCAGAAGAACTGTTTAAAATACAGCACCTAGGACAAAACCTTTATCTTTCTGTCCTAGTTCTGGCCCTGTTTACTTAGGTAAAAGGTTTCTGAAAGCTGTCTTCTCGATTTGCAGTGATAACATTTGAGAGGATATTGGAGCAATGAATGGCTTTTTTATAAGTGCATACTTTCTTCTGTGTCATTGGCTCACATTTATGCTTGCCACTCATGCAAATTAAATGTTAACATATGCATACACTGTACATCAGCCTGAATGCTCCTGTATTGCTAGAGTGGTTAACTTGTTCTTAGAAATTTTCTAGAATTCCAGATGTCTGATAAAAGTTGTAAGCAATCAAGATTCAAGGCCTTGAAAAAAAAGATCCATCTACTGATTTTTTTAACATAGAGCAATTGTGTCAATTGGGTGCTAACATTTATGCATTCATTCCCTCAATTTCTATATATGACTCCTTAAGTTGTGCGCACTAATTTGGCTGCATGGCCAAATTCTATACACAATTTAATTAACAAGCCAGTCAGCGCCGATAATTGGTACTTAACCAATTAGCGGCACTAATTGCTCTAATTAGAATTTATGCACACACTTTTCTAGGTGTATTCTATAATGTGGTATGTGTATGAATTCTAGTGTATGCAGTCAAAAAGGGGGCATGTCCATGGGCGTGGAATAGGTGGTTGTGGACATTTTTAAAAAACTATGCGCACTATTACAGAATACACCTGATGTGCACCTAACTTAGGCACAGGTAGGTAGGCCTTGTTTTAGGTGGCCTAAATGGGTGTGCCTACATTTTAGGTGCAAGAACGCTGCATGAGCTTATTCTATAAATTATGCCTATCTTTAGACATAGTTTATAGAATCACGTTAACCATGTCGTTTTACGGTGCCGATTTATATGGAGCCATATATAGAACTTTCCCCATTGTCAATATTCAGCCATTGGCAGTGAGCATTTTCCACACCGCCAACACTGTTATCTTTGATATTCAAAGCCGGGACCTGTGTGGGCTTCGACTTTGAATATCCAGTTATTTTTAAGCCGGTTAACACATAGCCATGTAAGTTGATATTCATCACATGGGTTACTGCATAAAACTAGGACAGGCATTAATATGGTCCCATTTATGTGGTAAACCTGGCTGCTTAAGGGCTGAATATGAGTCCTTAAGTGGCCAAGTGCTGACTTCGCCCCCGGAACGCCCCAAACATAGCCGGTTAAGTGCTGCTGAATATTAGCAGCACTTAACCAGTCAGTAGCTGGCTAAATTGCTTTGAATATCGGGCCCGTTTAGGACAGTGGCATATTTATTCAAGGTGCATTTGTTTCATACATACCCCCTGTTGGACCCGACCCCCCCCCCCAATTCCTTAAAATCATCTGCACTACAGTCTTCACCCAGGCAGTGGCAGCAGCACTCATAGGCTGCCTGCAGTCTGTACCGTAACTTTCTCTCTGAACCATCCCACCTCTTCTGATGCAACTTCCTGTTTTGTGAAGGGCAGGATGGTTCAGACAGAAAACCCTGGTGCAGGCCGCAGGCAGCCTATGAGTGCTGCTGCTGCTGCCCAGGCAAAGACTGGCGAGGAGGCGATTTTAAGGTACCAGGGTGGGGGGAGAAGGGGAGTGCAGGAGACCCACTCCTTCTTAAGAATTCCTGGCTATCCCACTGCTTTAGAATACTAGTGTGTGTATATGTAGGTGCTCACTTATGTGTGTATATGTCAGTATGTAAATACACAGCTGTCTTTCATAGCACATATTTACATGGGGGTGCACACATGGGCAGAGCATGGCCAGGACACAGGCGGGGCTCCTACTTACACATGTAGCTTACAGAACACCGTAAATTACATGCATTCCTGATGCATTTAGGTGCCCATACTTACATGAGCTCTATGGCTAGTACATCTGTGGGCATGTAAATGTTAGGTGTGCTGATATTGGGTTATGCTAGCATTCTATAACAGAATTTATGTGCCCAGATGCCATTCCTTAGCAACCCTCTGGATCAGCTCAGAAATGACTGATGGGTTGTGTACACCTACCAGCAGGTGGAGACTGAGATCTCTGACACATGTGTCTATAATACTCATGCCTAGCCTCAGTTTGAATCATTCTCAGTCTCTAGCAGGTGGTAGATGTGGTGAGCCCTTTAGTCTCAGTATTTTTTTCTGCTTATTTCTTCTTCTTCTTTTTTTCAAACTTTTCTCTCTTAAAAAAAAAAAAAAAGAAGAAGAAAGGAACTTTAGGCTACTTTTATCTGTGCTCCATCAGGGTCACTGTTGCTGGAAGACACTGAGGCCCGAGTGGGTTCTTTAGTGCCTTGGGGGTGTTACACTCGGGTGACTGAGTCCCTCCCCCCATTACCCCCCCCCCCCACCATAGTTCTTAGCAGTCCTTTCTAGGGCTAGCTATTTTAACTTTGGTACTTAAAGCCTCAACCCTTTCAAGGGAAGGGTGTTTCTGTGCTAAGGGGAGACAGCCACTTTTAATACTACACAACAAAAATTTTAAAGAAGGAAACCAAACGGGGGAACTGGTATTGGCTCCTTGTTACTGCCGGTTTCCTATTTCGCAGGCTGGGAGCGGCTGTCTCTCCACTGAGTTGGAGCACACCTTTTTTTTCTTTCATTCCGGGGACTATGAGTGAAAAATTGAAGAGATGCGCGGTTTGTCAGCCTGCAGTGTTACTTCTGCTGGCGTTTGTAAGTACTACATGGCGTTGGTGTCTACAGGGGGTCTGGAACCAGTTGATTCAGTGAGAGCTAGTGGTGTCAGCAGGACTGCAGCTTTGGCGCAAATAAGTGGTGTCAGCGAGGCTGCAGCTACGGGTGGGGAGTTGAGCCTCAGTAGACCAGCGGTTCCTGTTTCAGTAAGAACTGCTTCCATTTTGGATTCTCAGAGCGCTGTTATCAATCTGTCCCTACTTCTGCAGCTGCTTCAGCAGTACATGGGAGAATTCCCAAGGGGGTTATTCCACCAGAATTTGTTTAAGTGATCTATAAAGCTTTTCTTGTAAGGCAAGCAGCTCCCGCTACAGATGCTATCCCGGGACCTTCCAGGTGGCCGCCATCTTCCTTATCTAAGCGCCCTAGGGTGGTTTGGGATGAGGAGGAGGAGAATGCAGGTCCTGGAGACTGTGTTTACTCTGGCAAGTTTCTAGATGGTGATAAGGAGGATCCCTGGGTAGACAGGGAGTGGATCCCTGGGTAGACAGGGAGCTCGAGGACTTGACGGAGCCTTTCTCTCCTCAGGGGGATTTCCTGCAGGGAAAGACCCCTCGGTGATCCATGTTTCCCACAAAGAAGACCTTTAGGAGCTTATCAATTTAGTCTCTTTCACTCCTAATTTTCAGGAAGAGCTCGTGGCAGCAGTGCAGTGGACAGTGATCCCTTTGGTGAAAGGGATCTGTAAGTCAGGTAAGACTTTTCCTATGCATCAAGACATCAGGGACATAGTTCAAGCGCAGTGGGACATTCTGGACTCTCCTTTTCGCTTCTCCAAGTCCATGGTTCATCTTTACTCTCTTCCTGACCAAGATAAAGCTTTGTTGAAGCCGTCTGTTGTGGATGCTGTAGTGTCGACTATCACCAAAAAGACTAGGGTGCCTTTGGATAGAGGAACCACTTTGAAAGATCCTTTGCATCATAGGATTGAGTTGCTGTTGAAGCATTGTTTTGATGCTTCCACCCTAGCGGTTCAAGCTGCCATTTGTGGAGGTTTGGTGGCAAGCGTTAGCAATAAATTTGAAGACTAAGATCATATTCCACCTATCCTGACTTAGGAGTGAGGCTCATTCCTGTCATGGTAAGCACAAAACTAAAAGGCAAAAAAAGAAGAACCAGAAAGAAAAAAGTCCCCTACGCAATAAATCACAAAAAGAAAAAAGTAGGGGTCGACAATGTTCTTCTACACATCAAAAGTTTATTCTGGGAGCAAATTTTGGCACCACATATGTAGAGACCTGACAAGGGATCGTGTTTCAGTGGTAAGGACCCACCTGCTTCAGGGGTTGCACGGTCTGTATGGTGTCAGAGAGTTCAACTGAAGCAGTGATGCACAAAGGAGAACTGATTTCAACTCACACACAACTCAACTGCCCCCTAGAAAACCAAAATATTTTTCTAAATACTTAGGGGTTGATATTCAAAGCAATTTAACTATTGAAATCGACATAGGGAAAACCACTGTTTGCCCTGGGATTGGTAATGTAGAATGTTACTACTAATTGGGTTTCTGCCAGGTACTTGTGACCTGGATTGGCCACTGTTGGAAACAGGATACTGGACTAGATAGACCATTGGCCTGACCTAGTATGGTTATTCTTATGTAAAAGCCTCCTGCCCAGATAAATTGCTTGTACCTCTCCATCTGCTGAGTATCAGCACTAACCACCTCTGCATTGTCTGGTTAGTGCAGGGGTGGTTTACTGGGCAGAACTTGGGTGGAGCCAGTACTTAACCAGTTAGCGACAATATTCAGTCTACCAACTAGCTAAGAAAACAGTTAAGTCAGGATAGTAAAAAAAAACTTTGAATATCCAGGCTCAGTTCTAACCGCGACTGCCAGCGGCTTGAAAAGCACTCACCACCATGGGCTGAATATTACCCCCTTACCCCCAGATTCTATATAGCGCACCTACAGATCCATGCTGAAATCCAGGTGCATTCTATAATATCATAATAGTACGTGAAATGTAATTGGCTTGACAAGCTAATCAGCGTTGATAACAGCACTTAACAAGCAATAATAAGCACTAATTGGTAGTAATTAGAATTTATGCGCACAACTCGGTAAGCGTATTCTGTAATGAACTGTGCCTAAATTTTAATGCGCACAATTCAAAAGGGGCATGGTTGTAGGTAGGGAAATGGGCACTTTCTTAGGCGTTTCAAAATGCACTTGCATAGTTATAGAATATGGCCCACTGCATGAAAATCTATGCACAGGGATTTACGCCACATTTTCATTGGTGTAAATGGAGACGCCGCTTATAGAATACACTTAGGCGGAATTGTTTACTGTGCTGATTTTTTTGGGTGCCTTATATAGAATCTGGCCCTTAGTGCTTTATGTCCCAGGATGAGTCTTCTTATTACAAAATCAGTAAGCTTCTCTTTACTCCTTCACCATCAACTATCCATTATGAAAGTGTGCACAATATTTCCTTTTTCTATCAAGCTCCATCGCTCTTGAATGCTGTTCCCTAGGAATAAAAAAATATCACTTTCTAAATGATAACAAGCTCTTAATACCCTTTATTATTATTATTATTATTATCTATTTATTTATTATTAGTTTTGCTTTGTTTTGTTGGCTATGGATGACTGTGGCGGGGACAGCTGAGAATCTCTGTTATGCTTCTTTAATAGTCTTCTCTTTTTGTATCTCTTTTATCTACTGTGCTTTTTTTATTTAAATTGGAGAGAAGTAGGAGTGGGCCTGTACCCTCCCACAGAGGGAAATCCACCTCTTATATTGCTTCACGGAAGTTTACTTGAACCACTGTAGAAAGAGCAGTGGCAAACCCTCAATATGGCTTTGTAGTCTTGCCTAGGGCTGCCGAGAGACTGGGCCGGGCCCGGGACAAGGGCGCCCCGGGCCCCGCCCCCACTGCCCCCCCCAGGTTGTCGCCCCCCCAGGGGGCCTGGCGCCACAGTCCCACCCGCCACCGGGCCGGGCCCCTTCCACCTGAACCCCCACCAGCAGAAGTGCTGTCTTCTGACTCCGGCGTGCGCAGCCCACACAGATGCATTCCTCTCAGCTGATCTTCGCTGTACTCTGCAGGGCTTCTGTGCGTCTGACGTCCTGCACGTGCAGGACGTCAGATGCACAGAAGCCCTGCAGAGTACAGCGAAGATCAGCTGAGAGGAGCGCGTCTGTGTGGGCCACGCACGCTGGAGTCAGAAGACAGCACTTCTGCTGGCGGGGGTTCGGGTGGAAGGGGCCCGGTGGCGGGTGGGACTATGGCGCCGGGCCCTCCCTTGGAGGCCCGGGCCCCGGGAATTTTGTGCCCCCTGTCCCCCCCTCTCGGCGGCCCTGGTCCTGCCTTCCCTTCTAATGGCCCTGTTAGTGACTTCTAGGAAATTCATTCCCTTCCCGAAATGGAGCTGAGTTTGTGCTTTGTGAACAACTCCTAATTACAATTTGTAGTGCTCTGTCAGCTAGGTATCAGTACCTAGAACAGACCTTAGAGTTACAAAAACTAAATAGCTCTAAAATTTACTTGAAACACAATTATTCACCAGCACAAATGCATTTCCTCACATCCAAATCGTATCTTAGATCAATGAGCCTGAAATGGTTCCTTGCCACTGTTCTGTTCTTCAATGTGTTTCGTGCAATGACATGATGAGAACCATTGGTGCCACCTTGCATTTCAAAGGTATAAGAATGGAATTGCCCGTTTATCCTAAAATGAACTTGACTGACTGCCAACTGTGATTTCCTAACATGATTTCTTTTCTTGATTGTCAAGGTACATCTCTGGCTAGCCAACCCACCAAAGAACCAACAAGCTGTGAAAACCTGGGAGGACTTTGTGAAGGTAGGAAGCAAATATATCCTTTCCGCTGCAGGTTTGCCAAATATGACATCTGGAGCAATGCTGTTCATGCCAGGTATTTCTTTCAGGTTTTAAAAACTGCTGTTTATAATTAGAAGATTAGCTTCTCTTTAATTCTGTAGGCTTCCCTGTTTGTTAAATAAATAAGCCTCACCACGAGTGATATGTTGCCTACAGAAATATTGTAAAAATACACTCACACCTGCTCACTGAAAAAATAAAGATAGTTAATTCATAAGATGGAATGGATCTGTTTATTTTTGTTAAATAGAAGACGTAAGCTAAAATTGAAGCTGCAAATAAGCAAATACGACTAGACTTTGTGAGAGAGCCTACAGTGAGTGTGGAGTTGTCATCCCCTTTCAGACTGTCCAGGGTGATTTTTCATTGACTAATCCTATGTGTGTGTGTGTGGGGGGGGGGGTTGAGGGGGGAGCCTTAAGTGTTCCATGCTGATAGGTAATTTATGCTGACACAGGTTGCTGCAGACCTCGAGATCAAACCTTCCACCTTTCTGAAACACAGTGAGCAGCTAATGTCCTTTACGCAGTGCCAAAGATGTAAAATGAAGTGATGCTACAATAGACTGTTTATTTCAACATGTGCAGGGTTGTCATTGACTATTGTTCCAGATTATAGGGGGAATTTAATTAGCAGCATGGCTTGGGTTCAACAACTGAAACAGATTTCGACACGTATGCAGTGGCGGTGAGCATTTTCTTGTTTGGCAGCCCTCTGCTGCTAGCTGCATGATTCATGTTTTAGGTCCTGAGATTGCTACATGAGCAAGCGTTTTACCTGAGGAAAAGTATGTAATTTTTTAAATGTGTATGTGGGGATGACATTTTATATTCTGTTCTATTTACCATTTGAGCAAGTTTCTGTGCTATAGCAAATTGAATTTAATTTGAATACAAACGCATTGCTTTCATTTGACTCAACTAGAAGGTACATTTAAATGTGCCATTGAGATTACAGAGCCTGTTTTCACAAAGTATTTTTCCAGACGCATAAGGAGATATTTTGAATGTTGAACCACCAGAGTGACACCTACTGTAAAATATTGTTATTATGCCTATACTAAGAAGAAAGATTACTGTCATTTGGACTCTTGAAGTGAGGTTCAGCAATAGACATACTGGAGTCAGACTAAGGAGTGGCCAGCCAGTACTAAGCACCCTGATGCAGGTTGGACTTAAATATTAAGCAGACTAGGTTGTCAGCTTCTAGGGAGCGGCAAAATGAAAAAACTCCAGTAGCAGTAAGAGCAGAATAAAGGGTCCTGACAACCATGCATACTCAAAGAACTAACTACACTTAATCACTCTATCTTTCATGTGAAGAAGAAAACAGTCACTCAAAGCACAGTTTTTACAGTCTCGGCCTTCGCTAATCTGACATCCAGCATATCCGACAGACCCCCCCCCCCCCCGGTGACATTATTGCGTCTCTTTCTGTTTTCCAGCATAGCACAGAGGGAAGTTGTGCACCTGAGACAATTTGTTTCAGATCCAAGACCCTGCTTTTACAGCCTTTGTTTATGCATTTTTTTGAGGGGTCACCATTGTTTTCTGTGTTATCCGAATTTTCATTTATCCGACAACGGGTCGGTTCCGTTTACATCAGATAATTGAGACTTTACTGTATTTGTGGCTTAGGTTTTGTCTTGATGAAAATGGTTTGAATGAGTCAATACTTCCAGGGCTGTCCCTTCCATTAGGAAAACTAGACAACTACCCTAAGGCACTAAATTTTGGGAATGAGGTAGGTGCTAAACTTTCAGAAATCTCCAGGTGCCTCAAGCCCAGTTTTAAGGAGGGTGCCACTCTAGCTGCTAACATTTTTAAAACTTGCAGCAGTCCTTAAGGTGATCATGTGCATTGCAAGTTCTGCAGACGAGACATATTCAGACATATGAACACTAGACCAGTGGTGGAGCTTATCCTGCCAGCAGCTAAAGAATATAGGAGATCACCCTTCCTGTGGCTGCTGATAGCTCACCCTACCAGAGCCTGTAGGAAAAGGCCTGGAGCTGTGGCATTTAACAGTGGAGAGAGAGAAAGAAATGAATTCTGGGCAGATGTAGGGGTTAGGGTGGGCAGGAGTGCGGATTTGTACTGGACAGTTCTGCTTTCTCTGCCACTGCACTCCCTCCCTCCCACCCCTGATCAAATGATGCAGAAAAGAGATGACAGAGCAGCCAAAGAGACCTGGAGCCACTACCCGTGCACTACTACTATTTATTTATTGGGATTTATTAACCACCTTTATGAAGAGATTCACCCAAGGCGGTGTACAGCAGCTACAGTTTAACATAAAATTTACAATTTTGTTAACAGCATAACAATAGTAAAATAACCATGAATAAATATAAACACAATAAATGAGGTAAACTTGAAAACAGTAAATTGAAACCTAGTAATAGAACTACTGTGAAACAGTATCAAAAATATACACATTTAACAGCACTGAAATTCAAATAACAGAGATGTAATACAATGTAAGCATAATATTTATTTATTTATTGCATTTGTATCCCACATTTTCCCACCTCTTTGCAGGCTCAATGTGGCTTACAATACATTATGGATAGTGGGACTGTGAGGCAAGTAGACAATTGGTGTAACAGAAGGGTTACATGGTAATGTTATACATAATAGTAAGAACAAACAGAGAAAAAAAAAAGAAAAGGCATTAATTTACATTCAGGGTATATGTGGGAAAATTCAGATAACTTGGTCTTTGTGATAGGTCTTGTCGAAGAGATGGGTCTTTAGCAGTTTCCGGAAGTTGGTCAATTCATAGACCGCGTTCAGGTTACGTGGCAATTCGTTCCAAAGTTGTGCACTCATATAAGAAAAGGTTGATGTGTGCATTCGTTTGTACTTTAGACCTTTACAGCTGGGGAAATGAAGATTGAGGAATGTGCGAGAAGATTTTTTGGCATTCCTGGATGGTAGGTCTATCAGGTCTGACATATAGGCTGGAGCGTCACCATGGATAATCTTATGTACTAAGATGCATACTTTGAACGTGATGCGTTCTTTGAGTGGGAGACAGTGCAGCTTCTCTCGTAAGGGTTTTGCACTCTCGTATTTTGGTTTTCCAAATATGAGTCTGGCTGCCGTGTTCTGGGTTGTTTGGAGTTTTTTTGAGTATTTGCTCTTTGCAGCCAGCGTAAAGTGAGTTGCAGTAATCTAGATGACCGAGTACTAATGATTGTACCAGATTATGGAAGACTGTCCTCGGGAAGAATGGTCGTACTCTTTTTAATTTCCACATTGATTGGAACATCTTTTTGGTTGTGTTTTTCACGTGATTTTCAAGTGTTAGGTGCCGGTCAATGGTAACACCAAGAATTTTCAAGGTTTCCGAGACGGGTAGGTTTAATTTTGGTGTGTTGATTGTGGTGAATTTGCTCGTATTGTGTTGAGAGGTAAGCACTAGGCATTGGGTTTTTTCTGCATTGAGTTTTAACTGAAAGGCATCTGCCCAGGAGTGCATGATGTGGAGGCTTTGGTTGATGTCATTGGAAATTTCTTTTAGGTCTTGATTGAATGGGATTTAGATCGTTACGTCATCAGCATAAATGTAAGGATTGAGGTTTTGGTTAGATAGTAGTTTGGCCAGAGGTGTCATCATTAGGTTGAATATGGTCGGTGAAAGGGGAGATCCCTGAGGAACTCCACGTTCAGGTGTCCATGCAGCTAATGTATTCAACTTTGGTGCTGAAAATTGGGTTGTTCAGGTCTTCCTACCATCTTGAATGAGTTTGCATCTCGTGACATTTTCAATGCTGATGAAAATGGTCTCTACTGGCGAGCGATTCCTGATGGAACACTTGCATTCAAACAAGCCAAAACTTCAGGAAGTAGAACATCGAAAGACCGACTGACAATCCTCCTTTGCTGCAATATGGATGGGAGTGATAAGTTGGAACCACTTGTCGCTGGAAAGAGCAAACAACGCCTTTGCTTCAAGAATGTTAAGCGACTTCCTGTGTCATATGAGGCTAACGCAAATTAATGGATGACTGGGGAAATTTGGAAGCAGTTGCTAAAGAAGTTAGACACTAGAATGCAGGCACAAAAGTGTCAGATTTTGTTGCTTTGTGATAATTGTGCTGCACACAGTGATGATGTCAGGCTGTCTAACGTCAAGGTGGTCTTCCTGCCACCAAACACTACCTCTCTGATCCAACCTATGGATCAGGGCATAATAGCCAATATCAAACAACATTATTGGGCTCTTGTGCTACGTCGTCTGATGAACGTTATGGATGACCAGACGTGCTGTTGAACTGGCTCATAATCTATCACAGTTGGATTCCCTACATATGCAGAAAGAAACCTGGAATCATGTTACACAGGCAACCATTGTAAACTGCTACAAGCGGGCAAGCTTTGTTAGGGATGTCGAGAGGGATGAAACAGATGCAGCTGTTGCAAACACGTCAGATGAACAGGCTATTGACATCCCAGCCGGTGTTACTGAAGAGGAGTTTCATCACTACGTAGCTGTCGATTACGATCTACAAACAGCTGACGACAGCACTGATGTCCAGATATGCGCCTACACGCAGGCAACGGCTGATGATAAAACAGATAATGAAATGAGCAGCAAGGCACATGCTGACGAAATTCAACAACCTCCTGTCAGTTTTGCAAGAGCGCTGGAGAGTCTGAACACCATGCAGGCCTATCTGGAGGCCACTGGATGTCAGTGCTATGACAGTTTTTACCGTCTGGCAGACGTAGTCTATGGAACTCACAGACACAAGAGTGTATAGAGAACTATGACTGATTACTTCAAGTAAGCCTAACGTCAGTTAACGGAGACTGTATAACATCAGTTAACAGAGACTGTATATTGTACGTATAATAAACAGTACTGTACATATGTTTATCAGATGTCTTTGGGTCACAATGGTTAAGTGCACGCTCCGGTTAACTGCATGTATTTCTTTGGTCCCAGACCCTTGCACTTAAGCAGATTGCACTGTATATATATACAACTAGTGCCTTTTTCAAGATGAGTACTTGCATTTATATGCCAATTTACACACAAAAAAAACAGCTTTTATATGGGGGAACAGTGCCTAAAGTTTATAAAATTTACTCCTTAACTGGGTCAAGTTGGCCTGTCCGAAAATTGCCCTCCCCTGTCCAGCTAAAAGTGCCCATGAGCTTCCATAGCACACATAGTTGGGATCAGCTTAAAAAAGAGGCATTTCTGGAACTGTCTATAGGTTAGAGGACGAAAACAGCATACATTTGATTTTCATAAGAATGTATTCTATTTTACTCTGCTCAGCTGCTCATATATAGAAGCAAGTACAAGGTACGTGCATCTTATGTGCATGCTTCCATCATGCTAATTTTGTTCAGTAGGGTTGTTTTAGTATGCACTTTGCAACTAGGCTTCAAGCATATCAGGCAGTGTCATAGCTCTGGGTGGGCACAGGCCCACTCATTCTTACCTCAGGCTTACTCAGTCTAGTGGCCCATGGGGCCCCCAAAACCTTTCAATGGTGGCGCCTCACTCCCCTCTCTCCCTCTTCTCTGCTCCTGGCCCATCATCTAACCCTCTCTCTCTCTGAATCCCCCTCCGCCCCCAGTCTATCTCAGAGCTGTTGTCAGAGGTGATTCCTATTGGCAACCTGTGCCAGCCCTACAGGCTTCCCTCTACCACGACCCCACCAGTGAAGAAACAGGAAGTAACTTCATCAAGGGTGGGATGCGGTAGAGAGTAGCCTGCAGGGCCAGCGCAGGTTACTTATAGGAGTCGCCTTTGGTGATGGCTCTGAGGTAGGCTGGGGGTGGAGATTCAGAGAGAGATGGACAGATGCCGAGCCACAGGCGGGGGGAAGGGGCAGATGCCAGAACTGGGACAGAGAAAAGGGAGGAACATGAAGACTTGAGGTGATGGAAGGGGAGAGGGAGGGAGGGAGGGAGGGAGGGAGAGATGGATGCAGGGGCAGAGGGAAAGATTCAAAAAACTATATTGGTATATATGTATGGGGGTGGGGGTGGGAAGGACTCACCCAGGTTAACTCTGGGCCCACCTAAAATGGCAGGTCTGGCTATGCCCTTGATTATCAGGACCCTTTCCCTTCCCAGTTTTATTAGACTTTTCAGTGCTAAGCTCTCCTAATTTTGACATGTCTTTTACTGTAATTGCTAGCATAGCCCATGATGCAACTGGGCTTCAGCCCAGAAGTTAAATGGCACAAGGATGCCTTTTGCTTATATAAACCAGCTGTTTAACAAACATGTCTTAATTCAGTTGTAAGGCTTAATACCAGTTGACAGTACAGTCCCATCTGATTCTGTCCCCTTCTATATTGCACGGCCTCTGCCTTTCTCCACCAGATTTTTGTTTGAAAACTCCTTTTCACTGACTTTTAATCATGAGTCACCATGTCACCATTTAAAACTTATTCTAATATTTGTCCTGGCACAGTTTTCAAGAGAAGTATTCTGACGACAAAAGCTTTCTATGACATTTGATCTATAGATTTTTTTTTAATAAGAGCTTGATATCCATGAGTACAGGCAGAATGCCAGGTCTATTTAATAGTATGGTTTTTGTTGACATAGTTGCTGCAGCTATTGGTTTTTCCTGAGGTATTTGAGCCACAAGAGACTTTTAGTCTGCTGGTCACAATCTTTCATTTTCAAACGTGTTGACAAGCTGTTTTCTTTAGCCTGCTAGATTAACATAGGTTTTTGTTGTCATGTATGTCAATTTGTACCAAAAAAATGAAATTGAATGTAGGCAATTTCTAGACACAATTACATTTCTTTTTTTTTTTAATTGAGTCCCAAACAAGCAAAAGTTGAAAATTATTCTACTAAACTTCACAATTTTCCCCATCTTTTCCCTTGGTGTCACTATTCATAGGCAAGTTAAAAACTTGGAGACCAAAAAGATACTGCAAGCAAATTTTGGCTTTCATGGGTCACATATTTACAAAAATATAAGGAAAAAAAGATTTAAAATGCTTTGAAAACATTTATTGGGGTTTGTCAGGTTGAACCCTTGGAATAAGATTAAAATCATAAAAATAGATGATTTAAGCATTTCATATGTATTGCAGTATAATGGAATAAATCAGTGGGATGATTTACCAAGAGAAAACATGTCCTAATGCCATTAGCATGTGTTGTTTGCTACAGGCCTATTGCATGAAAATAGCCCTGTGGCAAATTATGCATGCTAATGATGTTGGAGTATATTAATTGTTAGCAAAATATGATGTGACTTTGCAAAAGAGTGCAAATACAGGGGCATTTTCAAAAGGCTATCCAAGTCAGAACTGGCACATCCTGCTCATAATGTCCAAAAAAGCCTGTCCATTTCATAGCCATTTTCGAACAGGAAATACATTGTGGTTTTCTGTTCAAAAATATGTGAACAGCCATTTTACAAACTGAAACGTCCAACTTATGAATGCAAAAAATCCAGGGACAAAGACGTCTGTCTGGCAGCATTTTTACAGAAATGGCTACACAGACTTCCTTGCAGAGCAGAGGGTAAGCCTAGTGGTCAGCGCAGTGGACTGTAAACCAGGGAACCCAGGTTCATATCCCCCTGCAACTCTTTTATTTTAAATGCTGAGCCCTCCAGAAACAGAGAAATACCTACTGTACCTGATTGTACACCACCTCAATAGCCTTCAGGCTTTAGGTACAGTAAGTATATGTTTGTTTCTGGAGGGCTCACAGTTTAAAGTGTAAAAAAAAAAGACCGCTGAATTGATAATTGAACCTGGGTCCCCTGTGTTACAGTCCACTGCACTGACCACTAGGCTACTCCTCAGACCTGCTTTCTGCTTTGTTCAGAATGTTCATAATACCAAGTGCTTTTTTTTTGTGCCGGTACGCAATGGTACGGTGTACCGGCACCTTTGTTTTGCCCCCGGTGAGTCCTGCACTTCCTCTCAGAGCTCAGTCCTTGACGGATGATGTAAGCAAGGCAAAGTGTGAGAATGAAAGGATCGCGTGGAGCTTGGGTCGACCCAAGGAGGTTTGGGTCATCCAGTAGCGGAGTGTGGAGTGGGAGCTTGCGCCATAAGGCAGGAAAAGCGAATGGACCGACGGTGATAGCGCGCATGCGCCCTGCCCCCATCCCCCCATCCCCCCATCTCTGCCATGGAGAACTTCCAGAACTTGGAGAAAATTGGCGAGGGCACCTACGGGGTGGTGTATAAAGCTAAAAATAAAGTCACTGGGGAGGTGGTGGTGCTCAAGAAGATTCGCAGTGATATGTGAGTACCCGAGGGAAGAACGCAGGGGGTGGCGAGGAGATAACATTTTGTTTTGTAATCAGAGAGTGGGATCGTCTGTGGTGTGCTGATTAATAAGGAAGCTGGAGACGGGGAATCATGTGGAGTCTTCACTGGGGTTTACTTTATTTTCTGTAATCTGTATAGCATCCTTTGTGAAGAGTTTGGCCGTACTATCCTAAATGTTTAAGTTGCTATCCACAGTCTTATCTATAGCTTGTGTATTAAAATGGGCCAGTAGCGTCTTATATCTGACTTCTTTGTCCTTTTCATTTATGCCTATCTACTTTCCTCTCCCATCTCTTCCTGTGTGCTTTACTGTCACATGTAGTTCGTTTTCTTGCCTGCTTTTTTTTTAAAGTTGACTTTTTGTGCTTTGCTTTGCTGTTGTCTAATGAAAGGTGGTATTTTAAAACTAATGAAACATACATAACCACTATATGATAGTGAGGTAGAGGTTCTTGCTAATATTTTAGGGATGCTAGGGTCTTTCAAAAAGAGGCAGGTGCAGTAATTTTGACTGACGGGTGATGCTATCCAATGGAGTCCAACTGGTCATTGCTTGCAGTTGCCTTCCTGCTTCTGTTGTGCGGGATCAGGTCAGAGACTTCTGTGGAGCTCAGGGGATGTGTTTTCTTAGGACCTTGTTTAAAAAGGCACGCTAGCGTTTTTAGTGCTAAAAATTAACACATGCTAACCATGTAGATGCCCATAAGAATACTATGGGCATCTACATGGTTAGTGTGTGCTAAAAAGCTATTGCGCTGTTGTAAACAGTGCCCTTAATCTCTCCTCAGCTCATGTCTTAATTTTCAGTACGTTGCAGTTTTGTGGCCTTTCTCCCTCTTCTTGTAACCTCTTGTGCAAGGCCAGAACCTCATTTTAACTGGGGAAGCACTGTTCCAAACAGTGCTCTAAAAATAGCACTGGAACAGTGGGGTTATAACGCCCTTATGATCAGAGCTAATAGCATTCAAATTTAGGCACACTATTAGTTTGGATCATAAGGGTAAAAGTGTGGAAGGATTGCTCAGGCACAATCCTGCACTTGTTTTGACACACTGTCAAAAGCCCAGACCTGTTAAACATAGGGGCTGTAGGGAGAGAAAATTATTGCTTTATATGGATACAGGGGAGGGAAGAGAGGAGAAATGCTGGACATGGATGGAGGAGAGGAGAGAGGAGAAATGCTGGACATGGATGGAGGGGAGGAGAGAGGAGAAGTGCTGGACATGGATGGAGGGGTAGAAAGAAAAAAAAGAAGATGCACATGGATGGAGATGAGGGAAAGAGAAGAAAGGAGAAAAACTGCACATGGATGGAGAAAATAGGGAAAAGGTGGATCCACGTTATACCTCCTCCAGTCAATTCCATGGAGGAGGACCCAGCTTTTACGTATGGATGTACGGCAAGAAATGAAGAAGAAAGGAGGAAAGTAAAGAAATAAATGGAAAGGAAGCTCCGGAAATTATTTCTGATGAAAAAAATCACATTATTTTTTTCTCCTATACTAGTATAATATTTTCATTGATGTCTGTTTATATGCGCCATAGCTGTTATAAGGGGTGTGGCTAACGTGGGTGTGGCTATCATAGGGGTGGAGCCATATGTGGTGACCCCACCCGTAATGAGTACCGGCACCTTTTTTTGTCCAAAAAAAGCACTGATAATACCTAATGCTGACATAGAGCCTGTTATTCCTTTCTGGGTTCATTTTCAGGGGAGAGGGAGGGGGACAGCAACCACTGGGGTATTCATGAGGGCCATGTCCTAATCCTTCCAGTGGTCAGCTGCTCAATCGGAACACCTTTTTGTACACTGGACGTGACTGAAACAGGTGTAAATAAAAACATCCCTCTTTTTAGACTTGGACATTCTTCCCGTTTGATTTTCGCTATTGGACATCCTAATCTTGGGTCCTCCCTAGTCCCACCCACAGCACACCCCCTTGCTATTTGGACGAACTGCAGTGTAGGACATCCAAATTCTGTCATTCCAAAATCAGATGTTTTTGGCAGATGGACTTTTTTTTTTTTTGCCTTTTTGAGATGTCCCATGGTGTAAAATACCTGTAAAGTCACAAAAACGCCAAATTAGAGGCATTTTACAGTATTTTTCAGACAAAGAGGGGCATAATCGAACATCGCCGGTGAAATAGTTCGCCGGCGATCTGGCCGGAACCATATTATCGAAAAAGATGGCCGGCCATCTTTTTTTCCAATAATACGGTGTAGCCCGGCCAAATGCCAGAGTTCGCCGGGTTTGAGGTCGCCGGTTTTGTTTTTCAGCGACAATGGAAAAACATGCCAGCCATCTCAAACCCGGCAAAATCCAAGGCATTTAGTCATGGGAGGAGCCAGCATTTGTAGTGCACTGGTCCCCCTGACATGCCAGGACACCAACCTGGCACCCTTTGGGGCACTTCTAAAAATTTTTAAAAAATACAAAAAAAGCTCCCAGGTGCATAGCTCCCTTACCTTGGGTGCTGAGCCCCCCAAATCCCCCCTAAACCCACTCCCCACACCTCTACACCATTACCATAGTCCTTATGGGTGAAGGGGGGCACTTACATGTGGGTACAGTGGGTTTTGGGGGGGGGGGTTGGAGGGCTCAACACTTAGCACCACAAGTGTAACAGGTAGGGGGGGGGATGGACCTGGGTCTGCCTGCCTGAAGTGCACTGCACCCATTAAAAACTGTTCCAGGGACTTGCATACTGCTGTCAGGGTGCTGGGTATCACATTTGAGGCTGGCATAGAGGCTGGCAAAAAAGTGCTTTATTTTTATTTTTTTAGTGTGGGAGGGGGTTGGTGACCACTGGGGGACTATGGGGAGGTCATCCCCCATTCCCTCCAGTGGTCAGCTGGTGAGTTGGGGCACCTTTTTGAGGCTTGGTCGTGAAAATAAAAGGACCAAGTAAACCCGGTAAAATACTGCTTAACGCCGCTTTTTTTTCCATTATCCGCGAAAGCCGGCCATCTGGTAGCCACACCCATGCCCGTCCATGTCCCGCCTTCACTTAGCCGCCGACAAGCCCCCTGAACTTTCACCGGCGAGGGAACGGGAAAGCGGCGATGCTGTCAAAAAAGTCGCTTTCCATTATACCGATTTCGCCGCTTTTGAGAGATCGCCAGCCATCTCCCAATTTATGTCGGGAAATGGCCAGCGATCACTTTCGAAAATAAGCCTGAAAGTCAGTTTACAAAAATACTCTTTGTAATAATGTGAAAGTGTATTTAAATTTGCCATCAATGAGCTGCTGCGATGCAAAACTGTGTAAAGTAGATCATCAATATTAAAAGAGCCAAAACAAGCATGTGAAAAAAAGGACTTTGAGGGCCTGTTTCTGTAATCAGTGATTAGAACAGCAACAACTCTGAAGGAGTAGCTACTTTTTTTTTTTGTTTGTTTAAGAGCTGCTAACTAAAAAGATGCACTGTATGTGGCAGCAGCTCCTATTTATAGGGCTGGGGAATGTAGGTATGGGAGCCACTGGCCCAATAGAGCATAACATAAGAGTAGCCACACTGGGTCAGACCTATGGTCCATCTAGCCCAGTATCCTGTTTTCTAAACAGTGGCCAAGCCAGGTCACAAGTACCTGGCAGAAACCCAAATTGTGGCAACACTCCATACTACAAATGCTAGGGCAAGCAGTTGCTTCTGATGTCTGCCTCAATAACAGACTATGGACTTTTCCACCAGGAATTTGCCCAAACCATTTTTAAACTCAAATACATTAACCTCTGTAACCAGAGGAGTCTTGGGGGTGCACTGCAGGGCTTCTGATTTTGTTCTCAAAGGCTTTTTAAATACCAGTTGCCACTGTTGCATGAAGGTGTGCTAGCATTTGTATTGTGCAGTAATGATAAGTATGCGTTAAACGCTAGAGATGCTCTAAAAACACTAGCACACCTTTGGACCCGTGGAGGGGAATAATCGAATGGGGATGACCATCTCTAAGAGCGCCCATCTGTAAGGACGGCGCCGCGAAGGGGAAACCCGTATTATCGAGACAAGATGGGCGTTTCGACAATGCAGTCGGGGACGCCCAAATCTCAACATTTAGGTCAACTTTATAGATGGTCGACCTAAATGTCGAGATGGGCGAACTTAGAGATGGTTGTCTCCAGTTTTCACCCATAATGGAAACCGAGGACGCCCATCTCAAAAACGACCAAATCCAAAAGTCATTTGGTCGTGGGAGGAGCCAGCATTCATAGTGCACTGGTCCCCCTCACATGCCAGGACACCAACCGGACACCCTAGGGGGCACTGCAGTAGACTTCAGAAATTGGTCCCAAGCTCCCTTACCTTGGGTGATGAGCCCCCCAACCCCCCCCCCCCAAAACCCACTCCCCACAACTGTACACCACTACCACAGCTCTTATGGGTGAAGGGGGGCACCTACATGTGCATACAGTGGGTTTCTAGTGGGTTTTGGAGGCCTCAATATTTACCACCACAAGTGTAACAGGTATGGGGGGATGAGCCTGGGTCCGCATGCCTGAGGTGCACTGCACCAACTAAAACTGCTCCAGGGACCTGCATACTGCTGCGATAGACCTGAGTATGACATTTGAGGCTGGCATAGAGACTGGCAAAACAAGTTTTTAAAGTTGTTTTTAGAGGGTGGCAGGGGGTTAGTGACCACTGGAGGAGTCAGGGGAGGTCATCCCTGATTCCCTCCGGTGGTCATCTGGTCAGATCAGGCACTTTTTTGAGGCTTGGTCGTGAAAAAAAATGGACCAAGTAAAGTCGACCAAATGCTCGTCAAGGACGCCCTTCTTTTTTCCATTATCAGCCGAGGACGCCCATCTCTTAAGCACGCCCCAGTCCCGCCTTCGCTACGCCTCCGACATGCCCCCGTGAACTTTGGTTGTCCCCGCGACGGACTGCAGTTGAGGACGCCCAAAATCAGCTTTCAATTATGCCGATTTGGGCGACCCTGAGAAAAGGACGCCCATCTCCCGATTTGTGTTGGAAGATGGGTGCCCTTCTCTTTCGATTATGTTCCTAAAAATGTCTTTTTTTTTCTTTAAAAAATTCACATTGTGCCACATCCCAGAATGTGAAAAGTATGAGTATGGTGTCTTAAAAAAAAAAAAATTAGCTCTGGGCTGCAGATGAGCCATCAGCTCAGTTGCATCTGATGACCTAATTTCATGAGAACTAGACTAACCATGACCATGCTAACAGTTTAGTAATGTATATGAATCTCCAAGCAACTGACTAAACTGATCAGGCTTGCTCTTAATGACTGCTTGATAACTGCTATATTTTGTTTTTTTAAAGAAAAACAAAAAAAATTACAACAAGGCTAATTTGTTGTATTATAATTATATTAATTGATTTAGTGGACCTTTCCAAGAAATTACTGATATTAGTTTAACCCTCTGCTTTGTGCTATTCACACCCCCATCCCCCTCCCAACTTTGAACACAGTATGCTAATGAGATGCCTGTTCTGTTACCTAATATTGCTTGTTGTCTCTTTTCTCTGCATCATGCTACTTTTTATAGTGCATGTGGTTATTTTATCAACTTAATGATTAACTATTCAAGTTCATGCTAGCAACATTTTCTTGCAAGCTTGTTTTGTCATGCATTATGTCGTTATGTTCTTCATCAACGACATTTCCATGCAAGTTCATGTGTTTCTTGTGTTTGTTACCAGCTAATGTAACCACTGCGAAACCATTCACTATCACCCCTAACACGTCTGATACTTACAGAACTGATAATCCCAACTCTGGTAAGAAGTGTTGTCTTGCCTTCACTATTGTACACCTTCACTGGTTAATTTTATGGAACAATTTAGTCATGTCTTATAAAATGTTCAGGGAGTGAATGCACTGTGCTTTAAGTATTCTTAATGAAATTTGTTGCATTTTTAAACATTTTCTATATTTGGTTATCAAGAAATAATTCTTTAAGTTGGCTTTTATTCTCTTGTTACATGGTGGTTATTTTAGAAGCCATAGTCATGATTTCATTAGCGTTCTCATCAGATCTATCCTGAACTTGTAGGTTATACCTATTGGCCAGCAGGTAGATATATAAAAACTCTGAAGTATGACTTCTCATAAGGATTCTGAGCAGCTCCAGCCATTGCAGCAGGGACTGAGTTCTACAAGAAAACAACATGGGGAGTCAGTAGGGCATCAAGATCAAGACACTCTTTTTTTTTCTCCAGTCCTTACCCTTCTTCTCCATTAAGCATGCCTCCTAAAAAGAGTAAAATCATCCATGGACAAGTCTCCTTAATAGCAGCCTTATGATTATGGATTCTTCTGCTGCAAAAAGTCTCAGATTGGAATGGCAGGAAATGTGGGATCTGTATTCTGGCCAATCAGCGAGCTCATCAGAACATGCACTGTCTGTAGCCTCCTCAGAAATGTTCTGGAGGATGGAGAGATCCTAGTAGAAGAGGGGAATGACCACTCTGTGCACAGGTTATTTTATAAGAAAGAGCTCCCAGTGCTGACTTCATAATCCCTGTCAGCATTGCATATTTCTTCTCCTGAGGCACAGGAGCCCTGAAATCTAGGGCATTCTTTGATGGATAGTTGACAGAAGCCTCCTAGGACCTTTGCTATAGAATGGGCTATGTAGGCCATAGTTTCTTCTGAATGGGAGTCCTCTGATAAAGTGGAAGGGGCTATTGGTAAACTCTACCCAATTGCATCAGAAGAAAAGGAACAGTTTACCTTTTATAAATGCCTTGGTGACAGTGGTCACCCAAAAGAACCTGATGACGGTGGTACAGTTCTTAAGGATCTCCAAGACCAGAAAGTATAGTCTGCTCTTAAACAGGGATTTTGATGTTGCAGCATTGGGGCTCCAGACTCACATTTGTAGCTCTTATGTGTTTAGAGCCTGTCTTCGATGGGTTCAGCAAAGGGATGGGACTGACCAAGAGTCAGAAGATCCTAGACCTCAACATGAGGAAGGGTTGACCTGCTTGGTTGATGTCTTCTATGATTTGATCAGGGCACTTTCCTGCTGCATGATCTTGTCCATTATGGCACAGTGCCTGCTTTGGCTTTGGATCTGGTCTGCTGTTGTAGCCTTTCAACCTCTTCCCATGAAGCTTCGCTGCTGTTTGGTGAGGATCTGAACAAACTAGTTAAGGACTTGGGAGATCCTCATTCTCAGAGACATCCAGAAGATAAGCCAAAGTTTTGGGCTTATTCTTCTGCATCATCTTTGACTCCCTTCTTTTTTTCATTATTGGCCGAGGATGCCCATCTCTTAAGCACGCCCCAGTCCAGCCTTCGCTACGCCTCCGACATGCCCCCGTGGACTTTGGTCGTCCCCGCGACGGACTGCAGTTGAGGACGCCCAAAATCGACTTTCAATTATGCCGATTTGGGTGACCCTGAGAAAAGGAAGCCTATCTCCCGATTTGTGTCGGAAGATGGGCGCCCTTCTCTTTTGATTATGCCCCTAAATATGTCTTTTTTAAAAAAATCACATTGTGCCACTTCCCAGAATGTGAAAAGTAGGAATATGGTATTAAGAAAAACAAATTAGCTCTGGGCTGCAGATGAGCCATGAGCTCAGTTGCATCTGATGACCTAATTTCATGAGAAGTAGACTAACCATGACCATGCTAACAGTTTAGTGCTGTAAATGAATCTCCAAGCAACTGACTAAACTGATAAGGCTTGCTCTTAATGACTGCTTGATAACTGCTATATTTTGTTTTTTTAAAGAAAAAGAAAAAAAATTACAACAAGGCTAATTTGTTGTATAATAATTATATTAATTGATTTAGTGGATCTTTCCAAGAAATTACTGATTTTTGTTTAACCCTCTGCTTTGTGCTATTCACACCCCTTCCCCCTCCTAACTTTGAAAACAGTATGCTAATGACATGCCTGTTCTGTTACCTAATATTGCTTGTTGTCTCTTTTCTCTGCATCATGCTACTTTTTATAGTGCATGTGGTTATTTTATCAACTTAATGATTAACTATTCAAGTTCATGCTAGCAACATTTTCTTGCAAGCTTGTTTTGTCATGCATTATGTCGTTATGTTCTTCATCAACGACATTTCCATGCAAGTTCATGTGTTTCTTGTCTTTGTTACCAGCTAATGTAACTACTGCGAAACCATTCACTATCACCCCTAACACATCTGATACTTACAGAACTGATAATCCCAACTCTGGTAAGAAGTGTTGTCTTGCCTTCACTATTGTACACCTTCATTGGTTAATTTTATGGAACAATTTAGTCATGTCTTATAAAATGTTCAGGGAGTGAATGCACTGTGCTTTAAGTATTCTTAATGAAATTTGTTGCATTTTTAAACATTTTCTATATTTGGTTAACAAGAAATAATTCTTTAAGTTGTCTTTTATTCTCTTGTTACATGGTGGTTATTTTAGAAGCAATAGTCATGATTTCATTAGCGTTCTCATCAGATCTATCCTGAACTTGTTGGTTATACCCATTGGCCAGCAGGTAGATATATAAAAACTCTGAAGTATGACTTCTCATAAGGATTCTGAGCAGCTCCAACCATTGCAGCAGGGACTGAGTTCTACAAGAAAACAACATGGGGAGTCAGTAGGGCATCAAGATCAAGACACTCTTTTTTTTTCTCCAGTCCTTACCCTTCTTCTCCATTAAGCATGCCTCCTAAAAAGAGTAAAATCATCCATGGACAAGTCTCCTTAATAGCAGCCTTATGATTATGGATTCTTCTGCTGCAAAAAGTCTCAGATTGGAATGGCAGGAAATGTGGGATCTGTATTCTGGCCAATCAGCGAGCTCATCAGAACATGCACTGTCTGTAGCCTCCTCAGAGATGTTCTGGAGGATGGAGAGATCCTAGTAGAAGAGGGGAATGACCACTCTGTGCACAGGTTATTTTATAAGAAAGAGCTCCCAGTGCTGACTTCATAATCCCTGTCAGCATTGCATATTTCTTCTCCTGAGGCACAGGAGCCCTGAAATCTAGGGCATTCTTTGATGGATAGTTGACAGAAGCCTCCTAGGACCTTTGCTATAGAATGGGCTATGTAGGCCATAGTTTCTTCTGAATGGGAGTCCTCTGATAAAGTGGAAGGGGCTATTGGTAAACTCTACCCAATTGCATCAGAAGAAAAGGAACAGTTTACCTTTTATAAATGCCTTGGTGACAGTGGTCACCCAAAAGAACCTGATGACGGTGGTACAGTTCTTAAGGATCTCCAAGACCAGAAAGTATAGTCTGCTCTTAAACAGGGATTTTGATGTTGCAGCATTGGGGCTCCAGACTCACATTTGTAGCTCTTATGTGTTTAGAGCCTGTCTTCGATGGGTTCAGCAAAGGGATGGGACTGACCAAGAGTCAGAAGATCCTAGACCTCAACATGAGGAAGGGTTGACCTGCTTGGTTGATGTCTTCTATGATTTGATCAGGGCACTTTCCTGCTGCATGATCTTGTCCATTATGGCACAGTGCCTGCTTTGGCTTTGGATCTGGTCTGCTGTTGTAGCCTTTCAACCTCTTCCCATGAAGCTTCGCTGCTGTTTGGTGAGGATCTGAACAAACTAGTTAAGGACTTGGGAGATCCTCATTCTCAGAGACATCCAGAAGATAAGCCAAAGTTTTGGGCTTATTCTTCTGCATCATCTTTGACTCCCTTCTTTTTTTCATTATTGGCCGAGGATGCCCATCTCTTAAGCACGCCCCAGTCCAGCCTTCGCTACGCCTCCGACATGCCCCCGTGGACTTTGGTCGTCCCCGCGACGGACTGCAGTTGAGGACGCCCAAAATCGACTTTCAATTATGCCGATTTGGGTGACCCTGAGAAAAGGAAGCCTATCTCCCGATTTGTGTCGGAAGATGGGCGCCCTTCTCTTTTGATTATGCCCCTAAATATGTCTTTTTTAAAAAAATCACATTGTGCCACTTCCCAGAATGTGAAAAGTAGGAATATGGTATTAAGAAAAACAAATTAGCTCTGGGCTGCAGATGAGCCATGAGCTCAGTTGCATCTGATGACCTAATTTCATGAGAAGTAGACTAACCATGACCATGCTAACAGTTTAGTGCTGTAAATGAATCTCCAAGCAACTGACTAAACTGATAAGGCTTGCTCTTAATGACTGCTTGATAACTGCTATATTTTGTTTTTTTAAAGAAAAAGAAAAAAAATTACAACAAGGCTAATTTGTTGTATAATAATTATATTAATTGATTTAGTGGATCTTTCCAAGAAATTACTGATTTTTGTTTAACCCTCTGCTTTGTGCTATTCACACCCCTTCCCCCTCCTAACTTTGAAAACAGTATGCTAATGACATGCCTGTTCTGTTACCTAATATTGCTTGTTGTCTCTTTTCTCTGCATCATGCTACTTTTTATAGTGCATGTGGTTATTTTATCAACTTAATGATTAACTATTCAAGTTCATGCTAGCAACATTTTCTTGCAAGCTTGTTTTGTCATGCATTATGTCGTTATGTTCTTCATCAACGACATTTCCATGCAAGTTCATGTGTTTCTTGTCTTTGTTACCAGCTAATGTAACTACTGCGAAACCATTCACTATCACCCCTAACACATCTGATACTTACAGAACTGATAATCCCAACTCTGGTAAGAAGTGTTGTCTTGCCTTCACTATTGTACACCTTCATTGGTTAATTTTATGGAACAATTTAGTCATGTCTTATAAAATGTTCAGGGAGTGAATGCACTGTGCTTTAAGTATTCTTAATGAAATTTGTTGCATTTTTAAACATTTTCTATATTTGGTTAACAAGAAATAATTCTTTAAGTTGTCTTTTATTCTCTTGTTACATGGTGGTTATTTTAGAAGCAATAGTCATGATTTCATTAGCGTTCTCATCAGATCTATCCTGAACTTGTTGGTTATACCCATTGGCCAGCAGGTAGATATATAAAAACTCTGAAGTATGACTTCTCATAAGGATTCTGAGCAGCTCCAACCATTGCAGCAGGGACTGAGTTCTACAAGAAAACAACATGGGGAGTCAGTAGGGCATCAAGATCAAGACACTCTTTTTTTTTCTCCAGTCCTTACCCTTCTTCTCCATTAAGCATGCCTCCTAAAAAGAGTAAAATCATCCATGGACAAGTCTCCTTAATAGCAGCCTTATGATTATGGATTCTTCTGCTGCAAAAAGTCTCAGATTGGAATGGCAGGAAATGTGGGATCTGTATTCTGGCCAATCAGCGAGCTCATCAGAACATGCACTGTCTGTAGCCTCCTCAGAGATGTTCTGGAGGATGGAGAGATCCTAGTAGAAGAGGGGAATGACCACTCTGTGCACAGGTTATTTTATAAGAAAGAGCTCCCAGTGCTGACTTCATAATCCCTGTCAGCATTGCATATTTCTTCTCCTGAGGCACAGGAGCCCTGAAATCTAGGGCATTCTTTGATGGATAGTTGACAGAAGCCTTCTAGGACCTTTGCTATACAATGGGCTATGTAGGCCATAGTTTCTGCTGAATGGGAGTCCTCTGATAAAATGGAAGGGGCTATTGGTAAACTCTACCCAATTGCATCAGAAGCAAAGGAACAGTTTACCTATTATAAATGCCTTGGTGACAGTGGTCACCCAAAAGAACCTGATGACGGTGGTACAGTACTTAAGGATCTCCAAGACCAGAAAGTATAGTCTGCTCTTAAACAGGGATTTTGATGTTGCAGCATTGGGGCTCCAGACTCACATTTGTAGCTCTTATGTGTTTAGAGCCTGTCTTCAATGGGTTCAGCAAAGGGATGGGACTGACCAAGAGTCAGAAGATCCTAGACCTCAATATGAGGAAGGGTTGACCTGCTTGGTTGATGTCTTCTATGATTTGATCAGGGCACTTTCCTGCTGCATGATCTTGTCCATTATGGCACAGTGCCTGCTTTGGCTTTGGATCTGGTCTGCTGTTGTAGCCTTTCAACCTCTTCCCATGAAGCTTCGCTGCTGTTTGGTGAGGATCTGAACAAACTAGTTAAGGACTTGGGAGATCCTCATTCTCAGAGACATCCAGAAGATAAGCCAAAGTTTTGGGCTTATTCTTCTGCAGTCATCTTTGACTCCCTTCTTTTTATCATTATTGGCCGAGGACGCCCATCTCTTAAGCGCGCCCCAGTCCCGCCTTCGCTACACCTCCTACATGCCCCCGTGGACTTTGGTCGTCCCCGCGACGGACTGCAGTTGAGGATGCCCAAAATCGACTTTCAATTATGCCGATTTGGGTGACCCTGAGAAAAGGAAGCCTATCTCCCGATTTGTGTCGGAAGATGGGCGCCCTTCTCTTTCGATTATGCCCCTAAATATGGATTTTAAAAAAAAATCACATTGTGCCACTTCCCAGAATGTGAAAAGTAGGAGTATGGTATTAAAAAAAAATTAGCTCTGGGCTGCAGATGAGCCATGAGCTCAGTTGCATCTGATGACCTAATTTCATGAGAACTAGACTAACCATGACCATGCTGACAGTTTAGTGCTGTACATGAATCTCCAAGCAACTGAGTAAACTGATAAGGCTTGCTCTTAATGACTGCTTGATAACTGCTATATTTTGTTTTTTTAAAGAAAAAGAAAAAAAATTACAACAAGGCTAATTTGTTGTATAATAATTATATTAATTGATTTAGTGGACCTTTCCAAGAGATTACTGATTTTTGTTTAACCCTCTGCTTTGTGCTATTCACACCCCTTCCCCCTCCTAACTTTGAAAACAGTATGCTAATGACATGCCTGTTCTGTTACCTAATATTGCTTGTTGTCTCTTTTCTCTGCATTCTGCTACTTTTTATAGTGCATGTGGTTATTTTATCAACTTAATGATTAACTATTCAAGTTCACGCTAACAACATTTTCTTGCAAGCTTGTTTTGTCATGCATTATGTCGTTATGTTCTTCATCAACGACATTTCCATGCAAGTTCATGTGTTTCTTGTCTTTGTTACCAGCTAATGTAACTACTGCGAAACCATTCACTATCACCCCTAACACATCTGATACTTACAGAACTGATAATCCCAACTCTGGTAAGAAGTGTTGTCTTGCCTTCACTATTGTACACCTTCATTGGTTAATTTTATGGAACAATTTAGTCATGTCTTATAAAATGTTCAGGGAGTGAATGCACTGTGCTTTAAGTATTCTTAATGAAATTTGTTGCATTTTTAAACATTTTCTATATTTGGTTAACAAGAAATAATTCTTTAAGTTGTCTTTTATTCTCTTGCTGTATGGTGGTTATTTTAGAAGCCATAGTCATGATTTCTTTAGCATTCTCATCAGATCTATCCTGAACTTGTAGGTTATACCCATTGGCCAGCAGGTAGATATATAAAACGTCTGAAGTATGACTACCCATAAGGATTCTGAGCAGCTCCAGCCATTGCAGCAGGGACTGACTTCTACAAGATAGCAACATGGGGAGTCAGTAGGGCTTCAAGATCAAGACACTCTTTTTTTTTCTCCAACCTTTACCCTTCTTCTCCATTAAGCATGCCTCCTAAAAAGAGCAAAATCATCCAGGGACAAGTCTCCATAATAGCAGCCTCATGATTATGGATTCTTCTGCTGCAAAAAGGCTCAGATTGGAATGGCAGGAGATGTGGGATCTGTATTCAGGCCAATCAGCGAGCTCATCAGAACATGCACTGTCTGTAGCCTCCTCAGAAATGTTCTGGAGGATGGAGAGATCCTAGTAGAAGAGGGGAATGACCACTCTGTGCACAGGTTATTTTATAAGAAAGAGCTCCCAGTGCTGACTTCATAATCCCTGTCAGCATTGCATATTTCTTCTCCTGAGGCACAGGAGCCCTGAAATCTAGGGCATTCTTTGATGGATAGTTGACAGAAGCCTCCTAGGACCTTTGCTATACAATGGGCTATGTAGGCCATAATTTCTGCTGAATGGGAATCCTCTGATAAAGTGGAAGGGGCTATTGGTAAACTCTACCCAATTGCATCAGAAGCAAAGGAACAGTTTACCTATTATAAATGCCTTGGTGACAGTGGTCACCCAAACGAACCTGATGATGGTGGTACAGTACTTAAGGATCTTCAAGACCAGAAAGTATAGTCTGCTCTTAAACAGGGATTTTGATGTTGCAGCATTGGGGCTCCAGACTCACATTTGTAGCTCTTATGTGTTTAGAGTCTGTCTTCGATGGGTTCAGCAAAGGGATGGGACTGACCAAGAGTCAGAAGATCCTAGACATGAGGAAGGGTTGACCTACTTGGTTGATGTCTTCTATAATTTGATCAGGGCACTTTCCTGCTGCATGATATTGTCCATTATGGCACAGTGCCTGCTTTGGCTTTGGATCTGGTCAGCGGTTGTAGCCTTTCAACATCTTCCCATGAAGCTTCGCTGCTGTTTGGTGAGGATCTGAACAAACTAGTTAAGGACTTGGGAGATCCTCATTCTTAGAGACATCCAGAACATAAGCCAAAGTTTTGGGCTTATTCTTCTGCAGTCATCTTTGACTCTCTTCTTTTTTCCATTATTGGCCGAGGACGCCCATCTCTTAAGAACGCCCCAGTCCCACCTTCGCTACGCCTCTGACATGGCCCCGTGAACTTTGGTCGTCCCCGTGAACTTTGGTCATCCCCGCGACGGACCATAGTTGAGGACGCCCAAAATCGACTTTCAATTATGCCAATTTGGGTGACCCTGAGAAAAGGACGCCCATCTCCGGATTTGTGTCGGAAGATGGGCACCCTTCTCTTTCGATTATGCCCCTAAATATGTCTTTAAAAAAAAAATCACATTGTGCCACTTTCCAGGAGTATGGTATTAAAAAAAAATTAGCTCTGGCCTGCAGATGAGCCATGAGCTCAGTTGCATCTGATGACCTAATTTCATAAGAACTAGACTAACCATGACCATGCTAACAGTTTAGTACTGTACATGAATCTCCAAGCAACTGACTAAACTGATAAGGCTTGCTCTTAATGACTGCTTGATAACTGCTATATTTTGGGGTTTTTTTTAAAGAAAAAAAAATTACAACAAGGTTAATTTGTTGTATAATAATTATATTAATTGATTTATTGGACCTTTCCAAGAAATTGCTGATCTTAGTTTAACTCTCTGCTTTGTGCTATTCACACCCCCTTCCCCCTCCCAACTTTGAACACAGTATGCTAATGAGATGCCTGTTCTGTTACCTAATATTGCTTGTTGTCTCTTTTCTCTGCATTCTGCAAATTTTTATAGTGCATGTGGTTATTTTATCAACTTAACGATTAACTATTCAAGTTCATGCTAACAACATTTTCTTGCAAGCTTGTTTTGTCATGCATTATGTCGTTATGTTCTTCATTAACGACATTTCCATGCAAGTTCATGTGTTTCTTGTCTTTGTTACCAGCTAATATAACCACTGCGAAACCATTCACTATCACCCCTAACACATCTGATACTTACAGAACTGATAATCCTAACTCTGGTAAGAAGTGTTGTCTTGCTTTCACTATTGTACACCTTCATTGGTTAATTTTATGGAACAATTTAGTCATGTCTTATAAAATGTTCAGGGAGTGAATGTGCTGTGCTTTAAGTATTCTTAATGAAATTTGTTGCATTTTTAAACATTTTCTATATTTGGTTAACAAGAAATAATTCTTTAAGTTGTCTTTTATTCTCTTGCTGTATGGTGGTTATTTTAGAAGCCATAGTCATGATTTCTTTAGCATTCTCATCAGATCTATCCTGAACTTTTAGGTTATACCCATTGGCCAGCAGGTAGATATATAAAACGTCTGAAGTATGACTACCCATAAGGATTCTGAGCAGCTCCAGCCATTGCAGCAGGGACTGACTTCTACAAGATAGCAACATGGGGAGTCAGTAGGGCTTCAAGATCAAGACACTCTTTTTTTTTCTCCAACCTTTACCCTTCTTCTCCATTAAGCATGCCTCCTAAAAAGAGCAAAATCATCCAGGGACAAGTCTCCATAATAGCAGCCTCATGATTATGGATTCTTCTGCTGCAAAAAAGCTCAGATTGGAATGGCAGGAGATGTGGGATCTGTATTCAGGCCAATCAGCGAGCTCATCAGAACATGCACTGTCTGTAGCCTCCTCAGAAATGTTCTGGAGGATGGAGAGATCCTAGTAGAAGAGGGGAATGACCACTCTGTGCACAGGTTATTTTATAAGAAAGAGCTCCCAGTGCTGACTTCATAATCCCTGTCAGCATTGCATATTTCTTCTCCTGAGGCACAGGAGCCCTGAAATCTAGGGCATTCTTTGATGGATAGTTGACAGAAGCCTCCTAGGACCTTTGCTATAGAATGGGCTATGTAGGCCATAGTTTCTGCTGAATGGGAGTCCTCTGATAAAGTGGAAGGGGCTATTGGTAAACTCTACCCAATTGCATCAGAAGCAAAGGAACAGTTTACCTATTATAAATGCCTTGGTGACAGTGGTCACCCAAACGAACCTGATGATGGTGGTACAGTACTTAAGGATCTCCAAGACCAGAAAGTATAGTCTGCTCTTAAACAGGGATTTTGATGTTGCAGCATTGGGGCTCCAGACTCACATTTGTAGCTCTTATGTGTTTAGAGCCTGTCTTCGATGGGTTCAGCAAAGGGATGGGACTGACCAAGAGTCAGAAGATCCTAGACCTCAACATGAGGAAGGGTTGACCTACTTGGTTGATGTCTTCTATGATTTGATCAGGGCACTTTCCTGCTGCATGATCTTGTCCATTATGGCACAGTGCCTGCTTTGGCTTTGGATCTGGTCAGCTGTTGTAGCTTTCAACCTCTTCCCATGAAGCTTCGCTGCTGTTTGGTGAGGATCTGAACAAACTAGTTAAGGACTTGGGAGATCCTCATTCTCAGAGACATCCAGAAGATAAGCCAAAGTTTTTGGCTTATTCTTCTGCAGTCATCTTTGATTTCATGAGGCTAAGAGATATAGGTGAGGCCTTTTGGTGTATTTTCAAAGGATCCAGAATCAATCATGGCACTCTTCCTTTTGAGGGGAAAAACCTGGGGCATCCCAAGTTCTCCATTCAACCAGTGCCACCCGGGCCAACCAATGATGGGATCCTGATCTATTCTTCAGTTCTACAGATATGGGGTAGGCTGACTGCCTTTTTGAGGGATTAGCAAAAATTAATTCTAACCAGTGGGTCTTGGACTTCATCAGAAAAGGGTACAAACTAGAATTCTTCCACTCCATTGTCAAATTCTTCTTGGAAGCTCCTTGCAAATATAAATGAAAGTGGTTGGCAATAGAAGCCACTGTGTCAAAACTACTTGCCCTGGATGCAGTCACCCTTGTTCCCAGTAGGAGCATGGAAGAAGAAGATACTCCATGTATTTCATCATTCCCAAGAATGAAGACTCCTTCCAACTAATTTTTGATCTAGAAAAGGTTAGTCTTTCTTGTCAGTCTCCCACTTCAGGATGGAAACTCTTCAGTCAGTGATCATGTTTGTTCTCCCAGAAAAGTTTCTCATGGCCTTGGATTCAAAGAAGTGTTTCACGATTACCCTGCTGTGTGCCATAGAAAATCCAAGCACATTTCAGGGGTGCAGTTTGAGACTTCTGATTCAGTACTCAAGGGCTTTATTAGTAAACGCCACCACCACAGAAAATACCTGTTTTTTAAAAATAGTTTCCCATTTTGCTGTTTCCAGAATTGGGCAAAGTTTATGTCTTTGACAATGTAAAAAAATACATATTTCTTGTGAAATGTAGCTAATGGATGCAGGTGAGTCATGAATTCATTTGCATCCTGGGGCTAAATTTCATGGGAACTAGTACCAACCCATGACCATGTTAATAGGTTAATACATGAAGTCCTAAGCGACTGACTAAACAAATGGTAGCAGGCTTGCTCTTAAGGGCAGCTTGAAAAGTGTCATTAACAAACAAACAAAAATAATTACAAGGCCCATTTGTTGTATACTAGCAATATTAGTTGATTTAGTGGGCATTTCCAAGGAATTACTGATCTTAGTTTAACCATATGCTTTCTGCTATTCATACACCCCTTCCCCTACCCCACTTTGAACACCGTATGCTAATGAGATGCCCACTCTCACCTAATATTGGGGGTCTTTTACAAAGGCACCCTAGCGATTTTAGTGCACGCTAAAGATAAGCACATGCTAAACATTAGAAATGCACATATATTTCTATGAACACTCATCAAATTTAACAGTCCTGGACAGTGGCATTCCTGGCCTGGATGGCAGCCGGGGTGGAGCGCCGATGCGCCCCCCCCCCCCCCCCCCCCCCCCCCCCCCCCCCCCCCGCTAGATGACACCTCCCCCCCTCTACTACTACTACTACTACTATTTAGCATTTCTATAGCGCTACAAGGCATACGCAGCGCTGCACAAACATAGAAGAAAGACAGTCCCTGCTCAAAGAGCTTACAATCTAATAGCGAATTCGGAGGAGCAGGTGCCCCCCAGCGGCATGCACCCGGTGCGGACCACCCCCGCCCCCCCCCCCCCCCCCTTGGTACGCCACTGGTCCCAGATTTACTAATACATATTTTTCTCCCACCACATTGTATAGTTTATTATTCCATTATCCAGTTTTCACAGACTTTCTGGTTTTGCCTCAGTGGTGCTTGATTATCCAATAATTATTTTTTGGCAATTCATACAGCACCAAGTTCTTTATCGGCTTCTACACAATCATTTTGGTATAATTAAAGCACTTATCTTTAAGTATGTTCGGACTGGGGGCTCAAAACTGTCCGACATGCATGTTTCGCTTGCTAGGCTGTGTCAAGGACTTCCCCCTCATGCCGTTGTAGCGCCAGCTCAACTAGATTATTTTCGGGATTGCTCCTGTATGTATGGTTCCCAGTAAGAGAAGCACACGACAACTGCCTTTATATGAGTGGATTACATATATTTCTATGGGCGTCTCTAGCGTTTAGCGCACACTAAAAACACTAGCGCTCCTTTGTTAAAGGACCCCATTGCTTGTTGTTTCTCTTCTTTGCATTGTGCTCTCTGCATTCTGCTGCTTTTCATGGTGCAAGTTTCATGCTTCAACATGCATTATGTCGTTATGTTCTTCATTAACGACATTTCCATGCAAGTTCATGTGTTTCTTGTCTTTGTTACCAGCTAATGTAACCACTCCTAGACCATTCACTATCACCCCTAACACATCTGATATTAACAGAACCAATAATCCCAAGTCTGGTAAGAAATGCTGTTTTGCATTTGCTCTTTATTTTCCATGTTCACCAATTGATTTTATGCACTAACTAAGTGGTATGTTTAAATAAAATGTTCAGTGAATGAATGTACTCTTTTAAACATATTCTTTAATGAAATTAGTTTTTTTTTTTTTTTTACAATATGTTCATTTCTTTTGATACAGGGTTTTTTTTTTACAAAGTGGCGGAAGCCCAATGTGGGTAGCTAATCTGGAACTACTGCTGGTCCAACACACCTAGTGAGCGCTAACCTGCGTACTGCCCAGTTACCGATGGGTTACTGTGGGAGCCCTTAACGCCACCTCAGTGGGTGGCAGTAAGTGTTCCCCACCGCATGGCCACGTGGTAAGGGTTACCTTACCGCATGACCATTTTTGGGGGGAGGGGCTTTTTACCTGCTGCAGTAAAAAGGGCCCTGGCCAGTGGGAAAAATGCCCCCCGCCGCTACCGCAGGATCCTTTTTCCCGCAGCTTAGTAAGAGGACCCGCAGTGTGCATTGTGGAAATATATCCCCTCCCCCCATCTCATAGAATAACTTTTATCTAGAGTGAGGCCATTCTACTTAATGCTGTCTTGCTCTTTATTTTATTTATTTATTGGAATTTATTTAATCACCTTTATGAAAAGATTCACCCAAGGCAGTGTATTTTAGATCTTTATCAACTAATTTTATTGAATATTGTAAAGGTATATTTAAATAAAATGTTCAGCCAATGAATGCACTGTGTTTTAAGATTAATGTTGAAATTTTCAGCATTTGTAACCAGTGTGTTTTAAAAATTTTCTATATTTTATTATCAGCGATTTATTCTTGTTACAATATGGAGGTTATTTTAGAAGCCCTAGTCACGATTTACAGGTTTATATAACAAACATTTGCATGTGTATCTCAGATACACATGGAATACCCAGTTTTAGAAAGTCAGTATTTACACATGTAAATATGGGCTGTCAAACCAAAATCTATATGTGCATTCCCCATTAGAATGGGAATGTATATGGATTCCTTAATAAATCAATGTTAGGATTTATAGCTGCTCCCAAGCACCTATAAGTTTTCTAAAAATGCTTGTTTTAGGAGGCCTTTTACTGTAAAGATTAAGGGATGGCTCAAAATTAAAAATACAGAAAGATTGCAGCCTGTGCACTTAATTAGGGTTGCTATAAATGTCTACGCCAACCAATTATGCTAGTATTTTATAAAGACAAATAGGCACTATTTGTCTTTATTTAAAAAAACAAACAAACTACATAAGAGTCTTAAATGGTGCTCTAACTTGTTAACTTTTATAGAATTATGCTCACAGGGTATATTCTTGGGGACTTCTGATTCAGGCCCTGAAGGTTTTATAAATAGTAGCCCCCACCACCATATGGAGTTCCTATTTTGCCACTTCACAGAATGGCCAAGTTCCCAACTGTAGCAATGTATGAAATATTTCTTGTAAAATTTAGCTATGAGGTGCAGATGAGTCATGAACTCATTTGTGCCCCATAGCTAAATTTTGCAAGAGCTTAACCCATGACCATGTTACTGGATTAGTGCATGAAGTCTCTAGCAACTGACTAAACTGTTAAGAAGTAATTAGGTATGAATATCTACATTACTAAGATGCACATTTTGGTAGCCCCATTCCTGATGTAGATATTTGAATCCTGGCACATAAACATCCAGCTATGAAAAATGTTTATAACCCGATTTTGGGAAGCCAGGATTCAAACTTTTAAATTGAGCCTGCAAAAAGGTGGGAAAATGCGGGGTATAAATGTAACAAATAAATAAATAAATAAATTGCCAAGACGTTCATCTGGCAAGGGGACATGGTTTGAGCAAGACTAGGGCAAAATGAAAACATAAACATGCTTTCCCTATATCAGAAGGAGAAGGCACATCTATGACCACCAAGATCAATACTGGCAGTTTGACTTGCTCTTATGATATCTACAGTGGCAAAAATGCTGTGATCAGATTTTACAATTAATGTATGGGGTTGGTACTGTGCAATAGCTGTCATGACTGCTGATAGTGCAGCTGCTTTCATCAAGCCATCAGTAAATACAGCTGTGCTACTGACAGTCCAGTAGCATGGGAACAGCCCCAACACATAGGACCACTGACTCCTCCAATCCCTCTACCCCTTCGCTCAGAGCACTGGGAACCATCCTCACGGCCCTCCAATCATAGCATCTCAGTTCCCCCTTTGAGCATTCTATAGAACCCCTGACAAGCCCCTTCCTCCACTGCAAAGACCCTCCCATGTATCCTAACCCAACCTTTCCCCACCTCCCAGGACCCTCCAGCCCCCCCCCCCCCTGGACTCATGCGTGTTCCTCAATGGTGGTATAGTGGAACCAGGCAGAGGTTGCCCCCTTCATTCCCACCCCACTTGCCTCTGGGTGTTAAATAGCAGTGCTGACTCCTAAAGGTGATCTCACTTATTTGAAAGGTTGAACTCTGCTGTAGTACATGACCATTTTGACACCTAGAGCCGAAAGGGGCAAAAGTGGAGGTGATGACTCCTGCCCTGTTCCACTACAGCACCATTGGAGGACCTCCAGAGTGATTCTCAGACGTGGCTAGAGGGGTTTGGAGGGTGGGGGAAGGGTTGCTGTGATTGGGGGGGATGGGAAGATCATCTATATAGCAAGGTGGTTAGCATCCATGTTCTTGATGTCTCCTTCATGTCTCCTTCTCTAAAATGAGTGTTCTCCTGGGATATCACCCCCATAGGGACATTCATGAAGGCATGTATTTTAGAAAAGGATCTATGTTGGCAGACCCTTTTAAAAATACTTACTGAATTGTAGATGTCCTCATCTGGACATCTGAATTCAGGTGTATGCAACTTTTTAAAAAATATTGCTCCACAAAAATGGCAGCAAGCATGCTCTGAATGACTGCTTGAAAATTGCTTTAATTTGGATTGTTTGTTTTTCTAAAGAAAAACAAAATAAAAATCCCTATATCTTTGATAGTAGCAATATTTGTTGATTTAGTGGGCATCTCAAAGGAGTTACTGATCTAAATTTCATCTTCTGTTTTCCCTGTGGCATTTGACTCCCCCCCCCCCCCCACCCCATTGCCTCCTTGAACACAGTGGAGATAATTATATAATGTGGGTTCCAACATTTGGTGCTAAGCATGAACATAAATGACCAGAATAACAGCAAAATATCTGCCTATGTGTGCACACGTCAATAAATGTCAATATTCTGGCTGCATGCTAATCTGTAAGGTTATAGTTAATTGATTTCTATACCGCCTATATCTAAGTCGCTTATAAATTTACATACATAAAATTTATAAAATTAAATATTTACAATAACAGATTTAAAATTACAAAATAAAACAATCCAATAACAACATATAATAACAGATAGGGCTAGATTCTATATGTGGCTTAAATGATATTCCATAAGCTACGCTTAAAGTTTGGTGCGGTTTATAGAATACACGCATACGTGGAGAGTTGCATGTAAATTTAGACACCGTCATTTGCACCAATGAAAATGTTGTGTAAATGCCCATGCCTAAATTTACTCATGGAACACCATTATTCTGTAATTATATGTGTAACTTGAAACCATGCCCCATTCCACCCCGAAACATCCATCACCCTCCTATTTCCACAACCCCTTTTTTTTTTTGGGACCATGTGCAAATTTTAGGTGTGGATTCTGTGCCTAACTTTACATGTTGGTCCCAACTAAATCTAATTAGTGCCAATAATTGCTTGTTAAAAAGCCAATTATTGGCACTAATTGACTCAATATTCTATTAAATTACGTGCACAAATCAGGAACACGCCAAAATTTGCGTGCACAATTTTTGGCGACCTTTATAGAATCAGGGGGATAATATCTAGCAAACTTCTACAAAAACAACACACAAAATATAACAATTAGTTCAATAAAATCTATTAAATTTGAAGATGTGCATTCCCATTAGCTGAGTCTGGGTGGAGCATGGGAAGGGTACACAGCTACAAGTGTAGATGATAGAATACTACAATTTATGTTCATTTTTCATCAATTTACATCAGCTCTACGGCTGGTGTAAGTGCTTGCACCTAAACACATAAACCTGTTCATACCTGGTTAGACTAGCATTCTATAATAACTGCCCCTTGTTAGAATTTCCATCAGTTCACTAATGAGATGCCTACTCTATTACCTAATATTGCTTGTCTTTCTTCTCTGCATTCTGCTGCTTTTCATGGTGCATGAGGTTATTTTATCAACATAATGACATTTACTGTGCAAGTTCATGCTAACAACATTTCCTTGCAAGTTCATGTGTCATCATGCATTATGTCGTTATGTTCTTCATCAATGACATTTCCATGCAAGTTCATGTGTTTCTTGTCTTTGTTACCAGCTAAACCATTCACTATCACCCCTAACACATCTGATACTAACAGAACCGATAATCCCAAGTCTGGTAAGAAATGCTGTCTTGCATTTGCTCTTTATTTTGCATTTTCAGCAATTGATTTTATAAATTAATTAAGTGGTATATTTAAATAAAATGATCAACGAATGAATGTACTCTTTTAAAAATATTCTTTAATGAAATAGAAGTTTTCTGAAAATGGGTTAAATCAGGGAAATTGTTTTGGAAACTTTGTTTAGCAATGTAAATGCCAATTTTACAGTGCTGCAATTTGCATGTGTAATTGCTGTGAGACATAAAGATTTAGCAGGGCCGCTGAAAGACAAAGGTAGGCCTGGAGAAGGGCCGCACCCCCCCACCACCAGGCCACCGTCACTGCCACCCACCCCCCACCAGGCCACCACATTCACTGCTGCCTCCCCACCACCACCACCAGGTCACCGTAGCTGCTACCCCCCCCCCCCCCCCCCAAAAAAAATACTTACTGCATCTGCTCTCCTGTGTCCTGGGACCTGGGTTATCGCATCAGGGCAGCTCTGTCACCACAGGATCTTCTTACTGCTGCGTTCCCTCTTGCCTATGTAGAAACAGGAAGTACTTCACACAGGAGGAGGCGGGGCAAGGCAGGAGGCAGGACCAGTGGTGGCAGAACTGCGTTAACTCGATATCCTGGATCCCAGCACACAGGAGAAGGAGAAACACAGACCGAGGGAACAGAACTCCTGTGTGCCTGCTTGCCTGCCACCGGAAGCCTTGTCGGCGCCGGGCCCCCCCTTGGAGGCCGGGCCCGGGGTAATCTTGCCCCCTCCTCGGCAGTCCTGATATTTAGAGGAGGCGTGGTAACTGCAGAGCCTGTGTGCTGACTGTTGGGGTGTTCCCAGCTTATTACCATACAGCTACCACAGACAAAAGTTCTTTATCATGCTGTAGGTATATTCATTTAGCATGGATGCACTCACCATTACCATCTGTGGCAGTAAGTACATCTATACACTGTAAAATGCACAGTCTATGCCCATTCTCTGCCCATAACTCTCTCATATTTTGCCCCATAATAGGCTATATAGATATCTCATGGGTTTGCTGCCAACATGGTATTATTACTGCACTCATGCTCTAACAGCATGCACTAATTTACACACTAAGGGCAGGATTCTATACATGGTGCTGCAAAAATTGGTGCTGAAAAAAATACGCCTAGTTGTATTCTATGAACCATGCCTAAAGTTAGACGCAATTTATAGAATATGCCTAGGGCCCATCAACGCGACTAAATCTAGTTGCAGGAATTTATGCTAAGGAAAACTTTATTCTATAAGAACACACATAATTTTTTAGAAATGCCCATGAACCACCCATTCCACACCCATGGCCACACTCCTTTTCAGAAGCATGCATTAGAATTTACACGCGTCACTTTATAGAATATTCTTAGCAAGTTGTGCGTGTAAATTCTAATCAAAGCCAAGCAGTATCAATTGCTCGATAAGCGGCAATTATCGGCGCTGATTGACTTGTTAAGAAGTTGCACGTGCAATACAGAATACGAACAAAATTGCACGCGCAACTCAAGTCACACTCAAGGGGGGAGGAATTCTGTGGAGTGTCTACGAAGTTAAGCAATGGGATGATGCACGCTCAGTGCAAATGCTATAAAGGCAGCTCCACACGGAACTGTCTTTGTAGAATGCTAGCTTAAGCCATTTTTTGCACCTAACTTCAGGCACAAGCATTTATGCCTGCCAAAGGTGGTGTAAGTGCTTGCACCTAACTACTCTCAGGTGCAGAAATGGAAGAATTCTATAATTCTGCACCTAAATCCTGGGAACGCTCATGACCCACCCATGCTCCTCCCTTGACCACACCCCCTTTGGAGTTGCATGCAGGTTACAGAATAGAGGTGTAGAGCAGATACGTGCACAACCAGTAATTAGTGTCAGTTAGTGCTTAAGACCAATTATTGGTTGTTATCACCACTTTAGCCAATAATTTTATGCACACCTAATTATGCGGATAACTGCTTAGTACACTTTTTAGTAAAAGAGCACCTACATTTTTATTGTCCTTGCCCATTTCTGGTTTCCTCTTTGCTTTTTTCTTGACTTCATTTTCTTGTTTTCCTTTTCATTTGAACTTTTTTGGTATGTCCTCTTTCCCTCCTCTATTTTCATTTTTTCTCACCTCAGACATCTCCCACCCTTCATGTCCCTCTTTCACTCTCATTTCCTCTTTTTTAACCCATTATGTCCTGTCCACCTAACTCCGATTCCATTTCCTGAGTCCTTTTCTCCCCCTTTTTGCCGTTGACCACACCCCCTTTGGAGTTGTGCACGAGATGAATTAGGCATGCAGATTATAAAATAGGCAAGATTAAGTGCATCCTCTTCTTCCCCTCACCGTTACTACTCCCCTCCTCATCTCACCTCAGAACCATCTTTCCCTCTGATGTAGGAATTAGAAGGGTTCATCCCAGCATCTAGAGCAGACCCATACCCATGTCAGCACAAATGGAATGGGCACTTGGGAATTCTGTTTAGAGAAAGTGTATCCTACAGAGGAGGATGAAGAACAGAGCTGCAGAATCCAGAAGTATGTACCTTCTAAAGGGAGGAAAAAGAAGGGACGGGGAGGTTGTTTCAGGGGTTCCAAAAAGTGCTGGGCAACCTGAAAGGGTGTAGTTCCAACTCTGGGAGGCAACAGGGGGGGAGAGACAATTTTTGCAACAGAGTCAAAAAAGAGACAAATTTCAGTCAATATTGACCTACAGGAAAAAGAGATCTAGGAAGACTGAGGGTGATCTGTAATGAAGCTGGAACAGTCACCATTGCCAAACCTGTGGTAGATAATGGATGATGATGATGAATTTGTCATCATCTAAAAACATTAGTCATGGTAGTAGTAGTAGTAGTAGTTAAAATCCCAAGAAATAATTTTGAAAATAATATATAGGATTATAGGTTCTGCATCCGTAAAAACAATCTTTTTTGGCGGGGGGGGGGGGGGGGAGGAGGAGAGTTTACTGAATACAAGATGTAATTCTATAAAACATGTAGTAACATTTACGTGCCAATTATGTGGGTAAATCATTAGATTAATATGTACGTAAATGCCAAAATCCCACTCAAGCACTATTCAGTAAATATACACATATCTCACAGAGCGTGTATTTGACAGATGGGCATTCAGGTAGGTAAAGTCTGGGTGAAGCAAGGGCAGGACTCACATTTATGCACTTAACTTTAGACTACTATAAGTTACACATGTATCTCTAGCATCTAGGCATAGGCATGTTCCTTTATAGCACGGTTGTCCAACCTCAGTCCTCAAGGGCCGCAATCCAGTCGGGTTTTCAGGATTTCCCCAATGAATATACATGGGATCTGTTTGCATGCACTGCCTCCATTGTATGCACATAGATCTCATGCATATTCATTAAGGAAATCCTGACAACCTGACCTGGCAAGGGCCGAGGTTGGACACCCTTGCTTTACAGAATAGGCTCCTACCAGGTGGCTTCTGGGAGTTTATTTATAGGCACATAGATATACAATTACCTCCAAAGTGCTACTAATTCATGTCTTGTGCATTTTTCCTGTTTCTTTTCCAACATTATTGGCAATGCTGGGGAAGGAAATGCAAATGTATGTGAAGTAGGACTTGGATGTAGATGACTGGAGCAAGGAGAAATCTTGGGATGTGACTGTGCATTCTTTATTTGCACTGGTCTCCAGCTAGGTAGCAGTATAGCAGCTTTGGCCTTTCTTTGCGCTCATCTTTACAAGCTGTTATGCCATCTTTGCGAGAGAGCATGCTTCTAGACACTACGGTACTTAACTCAACAGAACAAATATAATAAAAAGGACTACCTGAATATTTTGATAGCATCTGTAATGTGCTTTGATAAAGCACGTGATGATACTATTTTGACAAAAGATACAATATAAATCCAAGCCGTAATGATCTGTTTTAAAGGTTTAACCAAAATGGACTAAAAGTAATACTTTACATCATGCAATAAGGGCCGTATTTACTAAGCTGCATTAAGGTGTTGCAGTTACTGTTCAGTAATTTCCAAATCTCTGCATTAACTGTTAGGGACATTCCAAACATTTTGTCATGCAGTAGCTTAACTGTTCCAAGGGGTCCTTTTAGTAAGCTGTAGTAAAAAGTGGCCTGCAGTAGTGTGGGCTATTTTTTTTTACCATGGCTGGGAAAAAGGGCATCTTTTCAATGGGGCATTAATGGCCATGCACTAAAATTAAAAATAACAGTCTCATAGAGCCCAGAGTCTCATGATTCCAAAAGAAACCCAGAAGTAGAGCAGGTTTTTAAGCCAAAAAGTCATAGACCTCAGTGGCAACTCATTTCATAAGAGCTAGATTAACTCTTAGCTCGCCTTGCCACCTCACTGGTCTAGAATGACTTAGTGGTATAGATTTAACTTTGCTTTACTGCTTCAATGTATTTTATATTTACTTTTTGTATTCTCCATATTCTATTTTCATTACTTTAAAACAGCTTAACTTCCAAGCAACATATTTTAACATTTGTCTCTCATAGCATTATAACTTAATGCCACTTAGCGTTATATTTCCTGTTGTAAACATAAGGGCTGCTGGTAGCACACAGCTATATACTGCCTGAGCCCTTACTGCCACCCATTGACTTATTTATTTAGATTTTGCTCACACCTTTTTTCAGTAGTAGCTCAAGGTGAGTCACATTCAGGTACTCTGGATATTTCTCTATCCTAGGAGGGCTCACAATCTAAGTTTGTATCTGAGGAGGGTTAAGTGACTTGCCCAAGATCACAAGGAGCAGCAGTGGGATTTGAACTGGCCACCTCTGGATTGCAAGACCGGTGCTCTAACCACTAGGCCACTCCTCCACTTAGCAGTAAGGGCTCACACACTACTCATGTGGTAATCAGGCAGCACATGCATATGTGTCCACGCTGTTGATTACCGCCAGGAATGGCCCCCTATGGTAGAAAATTATTTTCTATAGCAGGAAACATCACATGCCAACTTCAAAACTACTGTAGGGCACCCACGCTACCCCTGTGGTAGTGCCGATTTGGTGCATGCTACCTGCACATTAGCCCAGCTGCTGCTTAGTAAACGGTCCCCCAAGTTAGTTGCTGTGTTAATATGCATAATGACCTCTGTGTTAATTGTAAGGTGCAGTCTCCACTCATCACAAACCCATTCATGGCATCTTTCTATATAAGCTGTTAGTGTGGGCCTCTGGCAGTTCTCAAGGTAAACAGCTAATGCAGCTTAATAATTAGGCTCCTTTCTATTGCTGTTGCTTTTTCGGTCAGTACATAGTTAACTGATCTCATGATCTGCCTGTTTTAACTGTTCTGCATGTCAGTTTGTTAACAGATGCTGAAGGTGTTTTCTTCTATTAGTTAGGACTTTCAGCCATCAACTTAACATTTTGTATCCAAAGAGAAGGTAGTGTATGTTTCCACTTAACTGAGTACATCTTCCTTCATCCATAAATTGTAGACAGCAAGGTAGACCAAAACAGAAAGCTAAAGAGGAACTGAGAGATAGAGACTGATCCAAATGGAAATAAAGAGAAACAGGACTTTATAAATAACATTTTTATCCATTATCTGTGTGACTTAATCTATACAGACCTATGGAAAATCCAAGTTCCTGCTACATTTTTCATCAAAATGAAGAGGAGTTTGGTTGAGTATCTTTGGCCACCATTTCAAAGGCTGCAGGACTCCAGAATTAAAGGGGTTAGAAACATAGGAATCATCTCAACGCCAATTATCTGGCCCGTGAAACAAAGGCCCTTTGATCCAGACAGAACCTCCTCCACACAGGAGAGAAAAGATGCAGGCGACTTTTTGTCTTTCATATCAGCACAGGCTACTTTAGCAGTCACTGAGAGGACCGATGATGAAGCAGGTGGAGAGCATAATAACAGTGATACTCCAGATTGGTCAAACCATGTTATTTCAGTTCTCTATAATCAAACTGAAGAGGTTGTTGACATAGTAGATACTGAAACAGCCTCTTTGATCACAGATCCCAGCAAGGAAGCAATGCATTTACTGCTGTTGACAGAAAGTTCCAGGTCTGAACTTCCAAAGAAAGCAGTTGCCAGAATTGAATATCCTGGTTTTGAGACTGTACGCCATTCTTCAACAAGTGGATCTCCTGTACTTCCTAAAAATTCACAGTCATCCATGGGGACATTTTCTTTTCACTATGGCACTTTTTCTCCAGCAACAGAAAATAGACTTGAGGTCCTAGGACTTGGGACTTTGCAGAGCCAAATAAAAACCTCTCATGAAGATCCCAGGGTTGGACTACAATATCTGACTCCTTTCTCCAGCACCACGATTTCTTTAACTGCATTGAATTCAGTGCTGTACAACAATCAACAATTAAATGAGGTTTTAGGCAAACAATTATATCTGAAATCCAGTGAGGCCTTTAGAGAGGACGGGTTTGTAAGCCATATTTCTTTTGCTACACTGGTGCAGAGTAGAGCATGGTTTACAAAAGTGACAGCCTTTGAAGAACATAACTCAGCAAAAGTTGAGAAGCAAATTAGCCATCTAACAGAATCTACTCATCTCCCGCAATTGTTTCAGAATGTCAATGCAACATTTACCTTACATGGTTCATCTGATATACATTCTTTACAAGATTCATTGCCACTGGGATACAGTACAGACCTATTTAGCCCATCATTTCTTACAAGGGCAAGTTTAGTACTTCAGTATACAAGACGTGTGTCTGTTACAAAATCACTCTTGTGTCTTGGACTTTTGGACTGCACCCATTTAACCAAATACTCATTATCACATAATCCTTTGCCTAAAATTGTTAATGAGCACTATGAAAAGGCATCGTCCTCAGTTATATCATGGAAAACAAATGAGCTTCATCCAGCCAAGCAGTCAAGGAATAACCTATACACAGGCACTCTTCTTCTGAACCACATAACAAAAAATGGGATGATACTTGGTCATTCATGGACCCCACCTTATAGAGGTCTTGTGACACAACAAGGATACATTTCTGCTACGTTGCCTTCAAGTTACAAGTCTTGGGAAGCCCATACTGATGTATTTACTAAAGAATCTTCAGAAGGATTGAGGTTCTCATTTCAGTCACATTTTTTCCCAACAGAAAGACTGCCACAGCTTAGGTCTCCCACTGGAATTAATGTTATCCCCATACAGGGTAAAACAAATAATATGGCAGAGAATGTTCAAGAAACAGTTCAATTTTCCAGTTACATGGTACAACTGGAGGTAGAAAAGTTAAACTCAGTCTCTCTAAGCAATCTTTTTAGTGATAATTCAGAAAGTAATGAAAAATCTGCATCGGAGTCGTTAAATATTACTGTTCCTCCCACTGGTAATGTAGCAGCAAATAGCAGATTTCCTATTAACTTTCTTACACAGGAAATATTTCCTATTGAACATTCAATGCACTTTCAGTTCTATACATCTGAAGCAGTAAATAGATTGCATGTGAGAAACTCGAAGAAACCAGAAAATGCTGAACATTTACCTCTCACAAATAGGCTACATGGAAATGAGAGTTTCAGTATCAGCGAGACTAGCATACTCCCACAGAAGCATGACTGGCAGCTTCCATCTGTGCACATCCCCATGTCAACAGTTCAGCCTTCATGTTTTGGGAATGATAACACACATGCTTGCACACTAGAAAAACTAGTTCAGGCATCAACAAACTATTCAAACAATTCTGAAACTGTTGCTCGTAACCTAAATGCAACAGATAGCTTACGAAACCTTACAAGTCTTGATGAAAGAAGATTTTGGTCTACGAAATATACAGATTCTACAGCAGCCCCCAAAGTGCAGACTGATAGCTTCTTTACCACTGTGTCTTTGGAAATTATTCCCACTATGTATCCATATCCAGAAAATGGAGGTGGTGCAAATCTTAACATATACTCATCGCTTGTCTACTCTACACCTCCTTTACCAGAAAGTCTCAAAGATGCTAATATTGTAATGTATCCAAGCTCAGATCCTCCTTGGACAGAAGGAGAAGCAAATTTATTAAGAAGTGATTTACAAAGCTCAGAGTTAAAATCTGCTAATTATTTATTAGATAGTCCATTGCCTTCTTTTCATCTAGTTCAATTTGGAATGATGCCTGATGATGTAAGCTCTAGAACTATTGATGCAACATTAAAGAAAGAAGGAAGTTCTTTTCCTAGGTTACTATATTGGGCAGGAAGTCTTTCTTCCAATGGATATAATATAGGGTTTTTTGACACAGAAATGCCCTTTTTAAGTTCAAGTGTCATGCGTGATATGGACACAAGTCTATGGGAAATATCTTCACCTGATAATATCCCCAAAAATAACGAGGAAAGCATATTTTCCACTTCAACACCAACTGTGGTGTACACAGATCATCCGCATACCTCATTTGCTGATCATTTAAAAGGTGACAACCTGAACAAGACTGTAACAGCAGCAGAAATCATCACCAGTTCTTCGTACTTACATTTCCCAAATACAGTATCTTGGGTAACATACCACCATTCGTACAGTGCTCCATATCATGATGATGAAACCTCAGCCAACCTCTCTGCAGGAACTGGTCAACACCACAACACTTACACACCGCTTAACTCACTTCCTGGGCCTTCAGTAACTGTCACATTACCTTGTTCGTGCAATTTCCTCAGTGGCATGAAGTGTCTTTGTGGATCCAGTGTTAACTACAGTATGTCAAATACATTGCAGTAGATATATAAAAAAAATACCAGGTCCTCTTTTTCTACTTATAACATCAAAAATGCTGGATCTTAGTGGACAGTCTTTAAAACCTAGATATAGTTTGACATATAGTTTAGAAAACTGTAGAAAAGGAATTGTAGCATTATTAATATATAGTTTATAGTTTTTAATGTGTGCCTTCCACATTCACTAACCAAAACTCTAAGGAGACTGCAATGATAAGAATAGAAATCATTTGAGAATGTTTTTTAAAATTGATTTATGTCTTTCTAATATGATTTATTTATATAATCTGCTATTTATTTTTTTTTTTAAAAGAGCCAGTTACTGTATAAATTTAAGCAGGAGCTCTGCTTGTTTTCAATCAAGTCTGTATTTCAGCATCTCATGACTGTTAACATTTTCATTTTACAAAGAGTAATGCCAACATAATTCTTTATACATTGAACTTGGCAACAACCATATTTAAAAAAATAACAGCCTAAAAAAACGTCACTGGTTAGAGATGCTTGTAACGACAGCTGTGTGCCTCCATATTGTCGGGGACATTATAGAAGTAATAGTTTTAGCCACATTCTTGGCAATATTGGCTCATCTGGCACAGGATACCTCATGGTGATTTGGCTCTGTTTCAAACCAGAGAAGCAGGGGAATTAATTATAAACTGCTACGTTTTTGAAAACTGCCTGATGCATGGTATACTCACGAGAGGGTATGCATATGATGAGTGATGCAAGCAAAATATTTCTTCTTGAAATTTTTGCTTGACTTTGTATTTTATAGTTCTGCATTTTCTCGATGATTTTTCAAAATCCTATTTGCTGTCTTGTGGCACTTATTTTTCTTGGAGAAATATGTTTTCCTAAAGCTTGAAGAGATATAGCAGTTGTTTCTTCCTGGTAGTCTCCTGAGAGTGATTGGATCTCTGGAAGTACTTTTTTTTTTTGCTACTAACCTCTCTAAAACATGCTTTAGGTAGCCATCTAGTGGTTTAGAATCAATTAGCACAGTTTTGCTGTGAACAATGGAAGATTTCAATTCAGATACAACAGTGAGCTTGACGCATTTGTACTGTGGTGATAACAATAGTAAAAACCCTTAATACATTTCACCAAGTTTTCTTCTTAACCAAATTGCCCATGCGATTCTTTAATAGGTATTTACTCTTACAACCCTACAGCTCTTAGGTCAGGGGTCGATCTAGCGCAATATTCTGTCTCCAATATTACCAACTGACAGGTGCTTAGAGGAAGAGTCAGACATTTCCATTTTTTTAAGCAAATGAATCTGAAGTGCATGATATCTAGTTTAAAAAAACTAAAAAAAAGAAAGAAAGAAAGATGACTCCATCCTACCACATTGTTCTCTGGAACAAGTTATATTGATTTTTTTTTTTAAAGATAGCATACTATGTGGGGTGGGGTAGGTGGGGAGAATGAGATTTTTTTTGCGGAAGGGCTGCACATAATGCAAATCTTCTTTTATTAGTTTTCAGTGCTTGATTCATAAATGTGGATTAACTCCATAACATTACCTGATGGCTGTATTGAGAATGCAAAGTTCTCATCTCTTTCTGAAAAAAAAAGCCAGAATAATGATAGTGCATTTAATCAACATGTGCAAACTGAAAATGTAGATTGCCAAAGCATAAATGACTCTGAAAAAAATGGAAAGAGTCTTTTCTGCCAAAGAAAACCCAAAACATATTTTCTTATATGTTAACTATGGATTTATGAGAAGACATTAGTAAATACTATCCCTAAAAAATGTGATCTAGCTTATTTTTTGTTCAGCTTTCACATTTAGGGACTCTTTTACCAAGCAGCAGTAGGGCTACCTCGAGGGTAGCCTGTAGCAAAACAGCACAACCGCCGAGCGTGCCCAGGCACCTGGTGGTTGTTCAGAGTTTGCCACGCGCTGTTTCCCACTCTAGAAAATAATTTTTACTTTCTAGCATGGGGGCAGGGAGTAGGCATTCCCGGTGGTAATCAGACAGCGCAGGCACGTTGCCGCATTCTGCCCGATTACTACCAGGTTAGCGCGTGAGCCTTTACTGCCCACTTAATAGGTGGTGGAAAGGGCTCAGGCAGTAAATGGCCGCATGCTAATTTTGATATTAGCGCACAGCCATTAATGACTCAAAAATTTAAAAAAATGCCTTTTTCTTGTCACGGTAAAAAGTGGCCTGGGGCTGTGGCAATTCCACTCTTAATTTGTGAGATTCTAAATGAAATTGAGTGAAAATAAGACTGCAGTGTTGTAACTATGCTGGATGCAGTGTCTATGCCCAAAAAAACTCATACACCTTAGATAGCTGTTTGAGCCCTTATTTTCATTATTACTATAAACCTGTTAATCCATTTCAGTATTGTTTGGCACTAATGACTAAGCAAAATTAGCATGATTTACAATTTCAGAGTGAAACATTGGATCCGTTAAAGTGCTCTATTGCAAATTTTACACATCTGATGGGTAGTTTAAAATGTATGTGGAAATGTATTGGTTTTGTGTTACGGCAGTCTTCCTTTATGAGCTCTACCACAAGGACAGGGGTGGGGAGGGGGACAGGTTTTGTATTTAGCTCACACCTTTTTCAGTTGCAGCTCAAGGTGAGCTATATTCATGTACAGTAGGTATTTTTCTGTCCCCAGAGGGCTTGCAGTCTACATTTATACCTGAGGGAATGGAAGGTTGAGCGATTTGCCCACAGTGGGGTTTGAACTAGATTTCCCTTCTTTTTCAGCCCACTGCTCTAACCATTAGACTAATCCTCCATTCTACACACAGTTCACTTTCTTCCAGTAGCGTTGCAAAATAACAAATAAGAAAATGTTGTAGAGTATCATTAATTGCTATGAGACATCCCAAAGATAGTAGGTAGGCAACAACAAATGAACAAATTAAAACCTGGATTAATATACTCTAAATTCAAATACTTGCAGGGTTGTGTGCTCACCATCCGTTTATCTGAGATGTAATCTTCCTTGGCTATATTTGTAAAATGTGTACATCAAAGGTTGCGATACCTTTAAATCATAAATGAGTGTTCTAAAATAATTGTTTTTGCAAAACAGGTGGCACATTCTACAGGATTTTCATTACTGTCTATAGCCACAATCTCAGTAATGAATCATTGGTGCAGAGCACAGTGTCAGAATGGGTAGGTCAACAATTGTTTTATTTTCTCAATAACCTCTGTTCATGTGCTTGCGAAGAGTCCTCTCAAGTGAATAAGAGTAGGGATAGATAGGCCTTATGAGATGGGGAAACAAAAGGTTTTAAAGGTAAATACCTAATATAATTCCATCATTGGGACATGCTGATAGTTCCCTAACAGTACTATATAGTGCCTAGCAGAAGGTCAGAATTCAAGAGGTAAGCCTGATCCCAGTGTAAACTCGGAGCAATGCAAAATCTTGGCCAGGTTGGTACACTGGCTGAACATACTGGCTCATAATTTAACTTCTTCAGACACCAGCACCTCTTGAGAAGACAGAGATTCATAGAGCTTCAGTGGATATTTACTAGTAATAATTGAATAGCACTGAAGTGTGACACTCCAAAACCCAACACATGAAGCTTTCATGCTGCTACATATCAAACATAAGGCTTATGTTCCAGAAAATTGCAAATCTCTCAATCCATTGAGCTGATACTGACTTTTCTGGTACATATACCCTTTCTCCCCATATTGGTAATATTTTAAAAATATTTAAAGTGAGATTTGAATATGAGAATAGGTTGCAATCATAGGGCCTTTTTTAAAATAAACTGTGCAAGCCGTTCCCACGTGGCAATTTGGGCAGTTTGGTAAAAGAGGCCCATAGATTGTATGACTTTTAGGAATGAAAAAGTGAAAATAATTTTTTTTAATGGACTAAATTTGGTGTTTCCCTCTTGAGGAAGAAGAGAGGAAGTGATGACTATATGCAGCAGATATCCAGTTTCTTTGATTGGTAGAGACGGAAACATTAGCTATTAGACCCTGTAATATATATCATATAGTGCAATTTTCATCCAGGATGAATCACGTTGCAAGAGATCTGCAAGTTTAGATATGGGCACAGTGTACTTCAAGCCTCTGCACCCTGTTTTTACAAACTAAGTATTTGGGGATCTTCCAGCTTTCAGTTAATAAGTCCACCACTGACTTAAAGGAGCAATTCCTTTAACTGTGCCACAGTACTAGTGTATTCCTGTCTATCAAATCTCACTCTTGTCTCTCCCATTAATATAATTTCATATGTTTGCCGTATCACAGATCCCATCAGCAGTCTTCTTCCTCATTCATTCATATGTGATTCTTCTTTTGTGTTTCAGCTCAATCACACATTCCAGAACTGGAATTATACTGTCTTTGTGGTCAACATCAGGTAAAGAGTAGTGCCAACCTGAAAAGAGTTTACATATATACTGCAGAAATAATAATTGTTTCTCTTTGATTTTTGTTCTGCCCTCACATTCTCCATTGATTTTTCTTTCCAAGCATTCAGCACACAGCCTCAGGAAATGTAAGTCTTCACTCCAGGCATGTACGAAGCACCAGTATCAACAATCAGAGGTAATGATCTCAGGATGCTTTCTTTGGCAATAGATACACTGGCTTTTTTAAATGGGGTTGGCATGCCTGGAAATGTTTCCGGGATACACTTACTGAATTTTAAATCCTGGCACCAATTTGCTAGATTAAACATTAACGTGTGACAGCAGGCTTCTGGGGTAATAATCACCTTGTTTAAGATTAGTTGTGTTCCTGACCCACCTAGGAAAGGATGACTTGCACAACAAAGGAATACCCAAAGTGCATCTAGTGATTTTAAATAAAATTGATTGCTCACATGGTTGTAAGGGACAGATGGAGATATGCTTGTACATTTTGCGTTTGTGTCAGTGGAACATTAGAGGTTATTTGATAAAGGCTTTACACGTGTTAAACTGGGTCTGATATGTAGAAAAAGTGTTTTATCAAATTTGCTGGGAGTGACCCTTCGCATATGTGTATGTATAGAGGGTGTTCTCTGGGCAGAACAGGGTACAGTTTTGGCTGTACATGTATACTTTACAGTATGCAAAACTATGGGGGACTTCTGTAAATAGCACTCAGAAATAGGTGCTGAAAAAAATCGGCGCCAAGCACTGTTCTATAAAAGGAGCATACAGTTTATAGAATAGTGCTTAACGCCGGTTCCCCGCCTAACTGTAGGCATCGGCCTTATGCCTGCTGAAACCTGGTGTAAATGATAGTGCCCAAGATAGATGCACTGAGGCAGTATTCTGTAACTACTCACACAACTTTTCGGAACACCCCTGACATGCACATGGCCATGTCTCCTATTGAGTTATGTGCTAGTAGAGTTAGGCACCATCCTCTGGATTCTATATATGGTGCCTGAAAATCTGCTTGGAAACCAAAGCATATCTATAACAATGGTGTATAAGCAATTATCAGCACTAATTAGCATTAATTGAGATTTGTGCACACAACTCGCTAAGCGTATTCTATAACATGGTGCACCTAAATTCTAAGTTGCATAGTTGAAAATTGGGCATGGCCAAGGGCAGGGCATGGGTGTTTCTTCAAATCTATGCACATTATTATAGAATACACTCAATCTACACCTAATTTAGGCATTGGGATTTACAGCAACTAAAATGTGGCCTAAATGGAGACAACCAAATTTAGTCACATGGTGAGCTGCTCAGCATATTCTATATACCGTGTGGAAATTTAAGTCTATTCTGTAAAACTTTTTTTTAATCATTTATTTATAATTTTTCCTTTTACAAGGGTCACTTGCAAACAGTAATACAGAGATGACTGTACATTAATACAATATTAGAAGAAAACAATCTCAACCAGATAAATGGATTATATACAATCTTTCTCTTTCTTAGACCACAAAATAAATAGGGAGAGTGAAACAAGACAAGGAGATCAATTAAACAACAGTAAACCAAGAAAACATGGTATTAACCTGATTATCCCGTTATTATTTACCTGAATCATTATTCCACATTGATCATCTGGTTGGCTTCTTCAAACCCAAGACGGTGTATAGTCAATTAATTTCGTTAGAAACATACTTATTGTCCAATATTAGTGGAAATAATACACCAGATTTCATTTTTCCCCCCATTTTAAAACCAAAAATTATTTAACAATACAAACACTTGCATCTCTGATCCAATTCCCACTGATTAAAGTAATCCCAGTTTCACAGGCTTCACTCCTTTTTAATTAATATACTAAGAGGAATCATTTCAGAGGAAAAAAAATTTGGGAGTCATACCCGGAACTCTGGGAAAACAACAATCTCGGTATTAATCATCTGTATTAATATTCATTTTGTTCAAATTTTTCTGGTCTATTAACATTTTCAAAATCTTAACCGTTTCCTATTCCTGTAGAACTTCATTTGCTGTATCAATTTTTCATTCTCAAAGGATTCGATTAGATTATCCATGTGGCTCACTAATAAGATTATATCGGAAGCAAAATTATTTACTACCATCGTTAGGTCCTGGCGCGCCTTCCAGATGATATTCAATGTAACCTCCACGGGAGCCAAAAACTCCAAGCTGATAGCTCTTACGGGTTTAGGAGTGGCACCGCCGACACAAGTTCAGCTGTAAACGACTTCCGTTTCAGCATACACTCCTAACTCACTCCTCCACTCCTTTGGACATGGTGGTTAAATGATTTGAGAGCAATGAAGTTGTTTCCAGGTCCAAGAGCATCGACGCTCCTTTGCCGACGCTAATCAAAGGACTCATCAACCCAGTCCTGTGAGCAGCTCGTCGCGCAGTGGTCCCACACTTGCTGCACAGGGGACAAAATGCTGGCCATCGGCGGCTGACCCCCTTTGTCCCCTTCCTCTCAGTTAAGGTAACTGCAGATGCAAAGAGGAAATTTCAAGTAAACAAAGACAGAACTTCAGAGGACAGCTGGGCCGTTGAGCGTATGAGCTTCAGGTCACCATCTTTCCACTCTCCCTAGTTTGGGACACTCTTTGTCTGGTTTCTCCTCAGAGGCCTGTCTGATATGGGTAACCCTTCAGCATAGCCCTCTGAGTCATTGAAACACGGAAGCCCCATTACCACTACAAGGTGGTGTCCCTTCGGAGGGGTATTCTGTAAAACTTAGGTGTACTTTAGAGCATACGCTTAGGCGTAATATTTTTCTGCATGCATTTTTCTGGTGCCACATATAGAATCTAGCCCCATGCCTTACAGAATAGTGCACAGCCAGATGCGCACAGAAATCCTCATTGGTGTCAACTATCTTCAGTAATTGGTTGTTAGCACCTAATTATTGGTAGTGAAGGGAATTGGATCAGGGATTCAAGTGTTTGTATTGTTAAATAATTTCTGGTTTTAAAAGGGGAAAAAATGAAATTAGGTGTATTGTTTCTAACTAATATTGGACAATAAGTATGTTTCCAACGAAATTAATTGACTATACACCGTTTTGGGTTTGAGGAGGCCAACTAGATGAATAATAACTGGAGATAATCAGGTTAATACCACGTTTTCTTGGTTTACTGTTGTTTAATTGATCTCCTTGTCTTGTTTCACTCTCCCTATTTATTTTGTGGTCTAAGATAGAGAAAGATTGTATATAATTCATTTATCTAGTTGAGATTGTTTTCTTCTAATATTGTATTAATGTACAGTCATCTCTGTATTACTATTATATAAATATGCCCAATTGCAGATCGACTTACTATTAAACAAAACAAAGCAATAAGACCTGCTGTCAAAAAAATGACTAATAGCCAAATAGTGCAACACAGTGGCGGAAAAAGCCTCAAAAAGCTTCTGGGTCTTGAATTGACTTGAAGAAGCTATGACGGGTCAAAGGACCTCACTTTCATCACAGGCATAAAAAACCGCTACTGTAATTTTACTTATACTCAACTTATGATCATCTATGATTTATACTTTATATAAACACCACACTTATCTTTGCGGTGGGTGCTTGTAGCGTGAAAATACTGATTTGTGTGAACCATCATGCACATGCACACTATCAGGAAGATGTGCACACTCTTTAAGAGGAGTGTGCACTATTATCAGTCAAAGACATTGTGTTGCAAAATGACAGCTCATCCCTAGTCATTTCTTTCTTAACGTCTGGAAAGAGGAGTGATCATAACTGGTTTCTTTAACCTTGCCCTCAAGGCTTCTCTTTTTTTTTTTGGGGGGGGGGGGTTGCCCTCCTCCATGTTCTTCTTCCACACCTTTGTTGTAGATATAGCCCTAAATTAGTAAACCATGACTGGAGAGAAATTAGTGAAGACCCTTGTTAGCTAGCAGGTAGGCATGTTTCTAGCAAGACACATTTTTAAAATGAGAATAGTACAAAGTTCCAGCCCATGATTTTGTTTTAACTTACTAAGGGCACCTTTTACAAAGGCACACTAACATTTTTAGCTCACACTAAAAATAAGCATGTGCGCCTTTATAAAAGATGCCTTAGGACTCCCTATTCACAAATGTTTGGTAACCTTAGTAAAGATTAATGTGTAGATTATTTAATGTGTGGCCTGTTTTCTAAAGAACATGTATGCTGCCTGCATTAATGTTAATGTAAGTTACCTTCCATTAGTGAACAGATCTGTTTGTACCATTGATTTCACTGTGGATAATTGCAGTATACTCTTTACAGCCCTAGGAGCTCTATGTTACCAGAACTCATTAGAGACCAGCATTGTAGTAAAGTAAATGGATTAAATACAAATATGAACTTTCTAAAAACTGCTTGTCTGCCACGCAGAGATTAGTAAGGACAAGCTCTGATTATGTTCTTATTCCCTCCCCCTCCCTTTCTTTTTAATGATGTCTTATGATTTCTGATACCACAGTAATGTCGCCCCTTTCTGCTCGTGCTGCTGCTGCTGCGATTCTCACAGGGATGGTACAGAACACAGTTGTAATCATATTACTGAGTTTGGGTCATGTGGGTAAGAAAAATGGCTTCTGAAAGACAGCTGGGCAGTTCCTTGTGCATTACGCAATTTTGTATGCTTACTACCACCTTCTATTAAGACAGTAAGATTGTGCTGTAGCTTGTCCGTTCTAATGTGACCTGTTGTTTGCACCTAATGAATCTTACTGATGGCGATTTTAACCACTGCTTAAGAAACAGGGCTGCTTATACTTTATTATTTATTTATTTGTTACATTTGTATCCCACATTTTCCCACCTATTTGCAGGCTCAATGTGGCTTACAAAGAGGGGCATAATGGAACAGAAACGCCTATCTCCATGGGCGTTAATCTCCGAGAACGGGTCCGTGAAGGGGCGGACCGAACCGTATTATCGATAAAAAATAGACGCCCATGTTTTATTCGCCAATGTGTGAGCTGGGCGTTTTTGCTTTTCAGCGATAATGGAAAGGGAAAGTGCCCAGCTCAAAAACGAATAAATCCAAGGCATTTGTTCGTGGGAGGGGCCAGGATTCGTAGTGCACTGGTCCCCCTCACATGCCAGGACACCAACCGGGCACCCTAGGGGGCACTTTTACAAAAACAAATAAACAGGTAAAAGAGCTCCCAGGTGCATAGCACCCTTCCATTGTGTGTTGAGCCCCCCAAATCCCCCTCAAAACCCACTGCCCACAAGTCTACACCATTACTAAAGCCCTAAGGGGTGAAGAGGGGCACCTACATGTGGGTACAGTGGGTTTGGGGGGGTTGGACGACTAATAAGCATTAAGCAGCACAATTGTAACAGGTAGGGGGGATGGGCCTGGGTCCACCTGCCTGACGTCCACTGCACCCCCTAACAACTGCTCCAGGGACCTGCATACTGCTGCCTGGGAGGAGGGTATGACATTTGAGGGTGAAAATAAAAAGTTGTGAAACATCATTTTTTTGTGGTGGGAGGGGGTTAGTGACCACTGGGGGAGTCAGGGGAGGTCATCCCCGATTCCCTCTGGGGGTAATCTGGTCATTTAGGGCACTTTTTGGGGCCTTATTCGTGAAAAAACAGGGTCCAGGAAAAGTGCCCTAAATTCTAGCTACAAACGCATCCATTATCGGCGAAGGGCGCCCATCTCTGTTCGGGTGATAACCACGCCCCAGTTCCGCCTTCGACACGCCTTCGACACGCCCCCGTCCACTTTGTCCGCATCCGCGACGGAGTGCAGTTGAAAGCGTCCCAAATTCGGCTTTTGATTATACCGCGTTATTCGTTTTTGTGAGATAAACGCCCATCTCCCGATTTAGGTCGGAACTTGGGCGTTTTTCTCGTTCGATTATAAGCAGGATAGTACCATAATGGCGTGCGCCAGTTCTGGTGTTAACAAATACAAGGTGTTATTGTGGTAGAATAAGGTTCATGTATGGTAGATGTGTTGGGGAACTAAGGGGGGAAAAGGGAAGTTGGGGTGTGTCCATTATGATCTTTGGATTTGTTGTGTTGCAGGTATTCAGGCTTTTATGATGGGTCAGTGAGATATGCCTTCCTGAACAGATTTGTTTTTAGTTCTTTCCGGAAATTTAGGTGGTCGCACGTTGTTTTTACTATTTTTGGTAGTGCATTCCATAGTTGTGCGCTTAAATAAGAAAAGCTGGATGTATATGTTGATTTGTATTTGATTCCTTTGCTGTTTGGGTAGTGAAGATTTATGTATGTTCGTGCTGATCTTGTGCTTTTGGTTGGCAGGTCTATGAGGTCTATCATGTATTCCGGGGCTTCAGCATAGATAATTTTATGAACCAGGGTGCAGATTTTGAAACTAATATGTTCTTTGATTGGTAACCAGTGCAGTTTTTCTCGGAGTGGTTTGGCGCTTTCAAAAGGCGTTTTTCGAAATATGAGCCTGGATGCTGTGTTTTGAGCAGTCTGAAGTTTCTTTATAATTTGTTCTTTGCAACCCGCATAGATTCCGTTGCAGTACATTAGTCTTTCCTTTTAACCTCCATCCTAGTGGAAGGCCAGGTCCCTAATCATTGGCATACATGATCTCATCCTAGAATAGGAGAGGTTATAATAAAGGACGTTTCTGTTTTAGAAAGCTGTAAATTATGCTTACAGTGCTACATTTATTATTCGGGGTTATAAAATAGCAACTGCTGGCTATCAGTTGGGGAGGTTTGCTAACCTCGGTCAAAGGTTAATAGCTGCATGCTAGTAGGTTATGGACATGACCAGCAATACAAGCAGTATTTGTTGCTTTGCGTGGCCTAAGTGTGTGAGAAAGTATAGGCCTGGCAAATTCCAGGTTACAGAGGAAGATGGTGCAGTGCCAAGCAGTACTTTGCAGTTGCTTCTTAAATAGGTTTTGTAATACGGATAGAATCCATCTTGGTAATATTGCAATTTTATTTAACAAGAACCCCATAAGCATCTTCATTTTTGCTATAATACTGTAGTTGGCAAAGTGGGCCCAGCCAAATGGCACTAAAACATCCAATGGTATTTATAAAGTTATGGCTGGATCAGTGATCCATAGCGGGTAGCATGAGGAAAAGAGCCACACAGGATACAAAGGCAGTTGTTTTCCCCTTAGGAGCCAGCTGAGAGAAAATGTACTGGCAGTCTGGCAAGCCTTGTGTTTCTGCCTTCACATAATAATCCTCATTTGACTAAACTGCTGTCATGTGTTTGGTTGCTTTAAGATGTTGGGGTTAAAGTTTTTCTTTTCCTTACAGTTTTGAAGTTTTGGCTCTCCTGGTATACAATAATACAAATAACATCACATTAGAAGATCGTATTATTTACCACAAACTCAGACAACAGAATAATTCCATAGGAGAGGGGTTGAAGCTAGGCCGGATTGATGTTGATCCAATTGGTAAGTACAACAGTTTTTTTCAGATAGACAGCCTTTCACCACCATATGCGTACCTATAAATTTGCTATGTTTCCTTGGCTTCATTTTGGAACCAGAAATCAAAAAATTCTAATATTCTCCTAGAAACAAATTAACTTTAGTTTTTAGAATTATAGACATCTACCCATGATATTGGGGCATTCTATAATATGCATTCCTTCTCTTTGTTGTGTAGATGTGCTCATTGGCAAGGGCAATTTGTATACTGAGGTTGTAAATAAATACCTCTGCAGAGGATGCCCCAAAGTTTACGTAGATTGCTCCAGAACTTTGTCAACCAATCTAAAAAAAACGTTTCCCTTAAACATACATATACGTGTTCTGAAATGTCAACATATACGTTTATGTTGCCATGTTCATTTCATTGATATTTTGGACATTGACAATTGCAATGGGTGCTGTCACTGCACATAACCACTCCTGTATGTATTTTAGAAAATACTCTACAATGGCAGATCCTTTGCTAAAATACTACCTGGATGTCTCAATTCTGATCAGAATGGTCTTTCTAAAATGTACTTTCACATCAATAGGATCAGCTATTTTGTTTGGTACTCACATTAGGCGTTCTAGTCTGTAGTTTCCCGAATCACCCCTGGAATCCTTTTTATAAAAACTGGCATTAGTTAGCCACTCTCCAATTCATATATCCAGACAGCCCAAAACACAGTAGCCAGGTTGCTATTTGGTAAAACACGATTCCAAAGCGCCACACCACTCCGTGAAAAACTATACTGGCTTCCAATCAGAGAACGCATCACTTTCAAAACCTGCACCCTGGTCCATAAGATTATCTACGGTGAAGTCCCAGGTTACATGATTGCCCCAAAGTTTACGTAGATTGCTCCAGAACGTTGTCAACCAATCTAAAAAAAACGTTTCCCTTAAACATACATATACGTGTTCTGAAATGTCAACATATACGTTTATGTTGCCATGTTCATTTCATTGATATTTTGGACATTGACAATTGCAATGGGTGCTGTCACTGCACATAACCACTCCTGTATGTATTTTAGAAAATACTCTACAATGGCAGATCCTTTGCTAAAATACTACCTGGATGTCTCAATTCTGATCAGAATGGTCTTTCTAAAATGTACTTTCACATCAATAGGATCAGCTATTTTGTTTGGTACTCACATTAGGCGTTCTAGTCTGTAGTTTCCTGAATCACCCCTGGAATCCTTTTTATAAAAACTGGCATTAGTTAGCCACTCTCCAATTCATATATCCAGACAGCCCAAAACACAGTAGCCAGGTTGCTATTTGGTAAACACGATTCCAAAGCGCCACACCACTCCGTGAAAAACTATACTGGCTTCCAATCAGAGAACGCATCACTTTCAAAACCTGCACCCTGGTCCATAAGATTATCTACGGTGAAGTCCCAGGTTACATGATTGACCTGATTAGTGTCCCAACCAGAAATAGTACCAGTTCATCACGGACTTACCTGAATCTCCACTACCCAAATTGCAAAAGACTTTAATACAAGACAACCCATGTGCCCAACTTCTCTTACAAAAGCACACGACTGTGGAACGCACTGCCACAAGCTGTGAAAACAATATACGATCACCTAAAATTCAGAAAATCATTAAAGACTCATCTATTCGGAAAGGCATACCCGACTGACCCAACTTAAATGCCTCAACTCTGCAACACTTCACTACCAAAGATCGTATTGGACATTATCAAACCCTCCTTACCTTTAACCCCACGTGCCTGAATCTTATCTTCCCTGTTCCACCATAGCATCTTTTGTACTCGTCCCCTACCGGACTTGGCGAATGCCTTTACGGTACTATGTAAGCCACATTGAGCCTGCAAATAGGTGGGAAAATGTGGGATACAAATGTAATAAATAAATAAATATATGGGCTAGTAGCCTGATTTCTCCACAAGCTCTATAAAGCTTTTCAAATTAGACCCCTTCTAAGTTTGCTCTAATAAACTACATCCAGCTTTGTACAATAAGAAATTCCATATCAGCTGAAAAACTGACAGCTGATAGGTGTAAATTCTTGTATGAAGGAGACAGACAGGTGCAGTCCCAAGCCTTCCACAGTCTACATGGCAGACCTGGGCCACGTGTAAGTAAATTAAATTTGCCCCTACTGTAGACAGCTGTGTGAGGATGATAAACTAACAAAGCTGCTAAATTATGACCTTCTTTTGGTTGATCTCTAATTCCTACTTTAAGGAAACTGCACCCATTCCCATCCACTCTCTGACACACACAGCCTACCCATCAAAGTTGGGAACCTCTAATCCTCCACAATCCTTGGGCAGCAGGAGAGTAGCTAAACCGATAAACTGACATTCTTTTATTCCACATAAAGGGTAGGTGAGAACTCCTAAGCTGCAAAAACATCAGCACACATAGAAATTTTTTGCTGTTCTGTGAACTTGAAACTGTGGTGTCTCATGATTATTGTACCACACTGGCTAAGGGTTCCAGAACCAGTATAAGAGACAGAGACGCTTATTTTTGAAAGAGGAAAACATCCAAAAAGTGTCACAAAGCAGCATTTGGACATTTTTCTACTCATAACATCCAAATTGGTATTTTCAAAACCTATTTTGCTGATGTTTAGCTATGCAATTCGCCTGCAGTGTGTCCAAAGCACATGGGGCATGTTGGGGGCATTTTGGGGGTGGGATGAGGGTAGGTGTAGAGCATTCCTAACACTTAGATGTTTTACATCCATAATGGAACAAAACAAAAACATCTATAGCTGAAACTTCAACGTTTTGGTCTAGACCTGTTTTCAGAACGAATAAGGCACAAAAATGTTCCCTAAATGACCAGATGACCACTGGAGGGAATCAGGGATGACCCCCCCCCCTTACTCCCCCAGTGGTCAATGACCCTCTCCCATCCCCAAAAATGTTGTAGCCAGGTCTATTATAGCAGCATGCAGGTCCCTGGAGTAATATAGTGGTGAGTGCAGTGCACTGTAGACAGGTGGACCCAGGCCCATACTTGTTATAATTGTGATGGAAACCATGAGCCCTCCCAAACTCACCAAAGCCCTACTGTAGGTACCTCTTCACCTATAAGGGCTATTCTAGAGGTGTACAGTTTGGGGCATTGGGTTTTGGAGGACTCAGCAGACAAGATAATGGTGAAATGTGTACCTGGGAGCATTTATTTGAAATCCACTGCAGTGCTCCCTAGGATGCCCCATTGCTCTCCTGGGATGTCTGGAGGATCAATCTACTAGAAATGCTGGTCCCTCTTACATCTCAATGGCTTGATTTTCTACGTTTTTCATTTATATGGATTTTTTCCAAAAATGGCCTAAAAAGATAAACACATACATCACAAAACCTTGTTATAAACAATATTTTCAGGAAAAAAAAAGATAGACAATTTGCTTTTTTGAAAATGGCTACTTTTGCTATTTGGATTCTGGACATTTTGAGCAAAACATCCAAAATTGGACTAGACATCATATCGAAAATGCCCCTCCACGGGGTACTGTTGTCTCATGTCCTGTACAATATCACATTAAGAAGAGTGTGTCCCATTTATTAAAATCTGAACTGGTGCGACACTAATATCCAAGTTATAAATCTCTCAGGGAACTCAAATTTTGCAAGATACACTTAAACTTACAAGAAATTCTACAGGATCCCTTATCATAAGTCCATAAGTATTGCCATACTGGGACAGACCTAAGGTCCATCAAGCCCAGCATCCAACAGTGACCAATCCAGGTCACAAGTACCTGGCAAGATCCCAAAACAGTACAATACATTTTATGCTGCTTACCCTAGAAATAAGCAGTGGATTTTCCCTATATCCATTTTAATAATGGTCTATGGACTTTTCCTTTAGAAAGCCAGCCAAACCTTTTTAAACGCTGCTAAGCTAACTGCTTTTACTACATTCTCCAGCATCGAATTCCAGTTTAATTACACGTTGAGTGAAAAAATATTTTCTCTGACTCATTTTAAATTTACTACTTTGTAGCTTCATTGGGTGCCCCCTAATCCTAGTATTTTTGGAAAGAGTAAACAAGCGATTAATCTCTATCCATTCCACTCCACTCATTATTTTATAGACCTCTCTCTGTCATATCACTCCTCAATCATCTTTTCTCCAAGCTGAAGAGCCTTAGCCGCTTTAGCCTTGCTTCATAGGGAAGTCATCCCATCCCCTTTTATCATTTTCGTCATCCTTTTCTGTACCTTTTCTATTTCCATTATCTCCTTTTTGAGATGTAGTCAGGGCCATTCCAAGGCAAGATGCTGCCTGAGGCAGAGCCAACATGCCCCCACCCACCTCCGGGCCAAGATGGCACCTCCCCTTTGTGACGTTTTACCTCACGGTGATGTTCCAAACCCAGCAGCGGCAGCAATTCCCATACACTGCCCTGCCACCACCGGTACCTGCCTGTTCCCTTTTACAGCGGCTGCCTGAACCTCTGCCGAAACGGGAAGTTACATCAGAGAGGTGGCTGCAGTAAAGGGAAGAGGCAGGTACTGGCGGCAGCAGGGCAGCATATGGGAATCACTGCCGCTGTCGGGTTTGGAATGACACCGTGAGGTAAAACGTCATGAAGGGGGAGATGCTGCCCCTCCGAGGTGCCACTCCTGATGAGTGCTGCCTGAGGCCCCTGCCTCAGGTGGCCTAATGATTGGTCCACCCCTGGAGACGGTGACCAGAATTGAACACAATATACGAGGTGCGGTCGCACCATGGAGCAATACAAAGACATTATAACATCCTCATTTTTCTTTTCCATTCCTTTCCTAATAATGCCTAACATTCTATTTGCTTTCTTAGCTGCAGCAGCACACTGAGCAGAGGGTTTCAACGTATCATCAATGCTGACACCTAGATCCTTTCCTGGTAGGTGACGCCTAATGTGGAACCATGCACTCCGTAGCTATAATTCGGATTCCTCTTTCCCACATGCATCACTTTGCACTTGCTCATATTAAATGTCATCAGCCATTTAGATGCCCAGTCTCCCAGACTTATATGGTCCTCTTGTAATTTTTCACAATCCTCTTGTGATTTAACAACTTTGAATTACTTTGTATCGTCAGCAAATTTAATTACCTCACTAGTTACTCCCATCTCTAGATCATTTATAAATATATTAAAAAGCAGTGGTCCCAGCACAGACCCCTGGGGAACCCCACTATCTACCCTTCTCCATTGAGAATACTGACCATTTAACCCTACTCTCTCTGTTTTCTATCTTTTAACCAGCTTTTAATCTACAATAGAACACTACCTCCTATCCCATGACTCTCCAGTTTCCTCTGGAGTCTTTCATGAGGTACTTTGTCAAATGCCTTTTGAAAATCCAGATACACAATATCGACCAGCTCACCTTTATCTATGTGTTTGTTCACCCCTTCAAAGAAATGTAATAAATTGGTGAGGCAAGATTTCCCTTCACTAAATCCATGTTGGCTTCTCATTAATCCATGGTTTTGAATATGCTCTTAAATTTTGTTCTTTATAATAGTCTCTACTATTTTGCCTGGCTACAGGATTATTTGCAGCTGCACCAAGGTGATGCTCTCCTTTTAGAAGACCTCCCTCCTCCAAGGCAGTATCAGTATCCAACAATAACTCTAGAACTGTTGATTTGGTCTTTTCTGTTAGGTAATATATAGCAACCTCCGAGTGTTATTTGCTGACTGCCTACCCTTAACAAAATCCGTTTGATCTTCATAAACTAGTAGAAGAATAATCTGTTCCAGTCAAAGATAAAGAGCTTTATATGAGCCGCAGTTAGTTGGATCTTTGTCTTTTGTATGGATTAAAGTAATAAGCATGTCAATGAGTCTGTTTGCTACAGGATTAAATGTTCTTAGGTAACTTAAACAGCTTACAAAGCGGTGAAGTGTATACCTCCCAAAGCTGCCTGGAAAAATCAATGGAGATCCATCAGGGCATGTTATGTGATAGAGCCTTCAGGGTCCTTCCTGTGTCAGATTTGATGATTGGGATCTGACAGATGTCACCACATCTCTGCATTGAGCACTGGGAGTCCCAGCTTACTCATAAAGTCTGCCAAGATGCCATGTCCTCAGTATGATTCTTGAACAATGCAGAGCACTGTTCCAGTGCGTTGCCCCTGTGCTGCTAAGCAGACAGTGGCATATTTTATTATTATTATGTTTATTTATTTAAAACATGTTCAGCCTCTCTTTCAATTTCTAAGTGGGTTACAATTTGACATCAAAAACAAGAATAATTGAGACAAAATATAGCACAATAGAATATAAAATCAAATAAAACCCAATGCACTTTCTCTACCATGCTATCAATAGAAATCAAACAAAATAAAACATGGAAAAGAAAATAAGATGATATCTTTTTATTGTACATAACTTAATACATTTCTTGATAAGCTTTCGAAGGTTGCCCTTCTTCGTCAGATCGGAAATAAGCAAATGTGGTAGCTGATAGTATATATAAGTGAAACATCCAAGCATTTCATTGACCGTCTAGCAGGGTGGGGGTGGGTAGGAGGTATGCATGGGGACATCAAAGCATTTCATTGATAGTCCAACAGGATGGGTGTGGGTAGGTGAGAGGAGGGTGATAAACAGAGAAATACAACTTTATGGTTTATAATGGGCTAGAAAACCCAGATCCTTGTTAAGTCCTGTCTGTTGGGTGTCAAAATATTCAATCATTCTGACTTCAAAGGTCTTACGTTCCTGTATTGTTTTAAAGTTACCTTTCAGGATTCTTACTGTGAAATCACTGGTGCAGTGTTCTGGTCTTGTAAAGTTCTGGTCTTGTAAAGTTCTGGCCCACAGGGGTGGGAACCTGATTGGCACCTACCATGCTAGAAAGCTAATTTAAACAAATAAGTTCTAAATTTCTTCCTAAGAAGCAGCTAAATCATTTTCACTCTTCAGCTCTAATGGTAAAGAATTTCATAGACTGGGGCCAGCCACTGAGCGCATTCTTTGGCTTGCATTTACATGTCTCATGGACAAAAGGCACTTCTAGTAGATGCTGAGTACTGCAACTGAACCTGCAGGTCAATGTATAAGACTCAAATGGATGAACTATAACCAAATGGATTGTGCCTAGATTGATTTTAAAAAGAAGTACCTAACCATGACTCTCTTACTCAACACCCTCACTTATCACCCCTACCACTGCAATTTCCCCACCCCTAGCTGTCTGTTCGTCTGTCCAATTTAGATTGTAAGCTCTGTTGAGCAGGGACTGTCTTTTCATGTTAATTTGTACAGCACTGCGTAAGTCTAGTAGCGCTATAGAAATGTTTAATATTAGTAGTAGTAGTAAGTACCAAAAGTTTATATATCACCTGCCATTTAATTGCCAACCAATGCAATGAAATAAGGGAGAGAGTAATATAATCACATTTACCAATGTCCATTCACACATGGGAGTTGGCAATATAAATCATTTATTACACCTGAACTCCAGTATATTTAAAGTTTACAAAATATCTTTATTGAAAAAATGAGCCGTTAACAATCAGCACTTATCCTGGCTAAAATCAGTACTACACTCATTCATTCATTCACCAATCACACAAAGTACCTGACTAAACTCTTCATCAATACCCACTCACTGAAATATACATAAACCATTATCATTCGCAATTATTACAAAATTCCAAAGCTTTGGATTGCTGTTAATTTCCAATTGAATCTCTCATCCCGGCTTTCCACTCGGGTACTTTGTTCAGACTAAGCTATACTGGTTACACCATCAGTCCGCTTAGTTATAGTCTCTTGTGCAATCCACCTTTGCAAAATGTAATGTTTTTAATGTTTTTAAGTCCTCCATACAGGTACACGGTGAAAGGTAACAATTCCACTGTTCATCATCAGCTGTTCCTCATTCGAATGCCGGTTCCCCAATGCTGGACCGCATTTCGCTCACTTCGTCAGGAGAAACCACCACCACATCTAAAACAACACGAACCCATTAACACCCCTCTGTAACTAAATCCATACATCATGGTGAATCACAATATAAACCCAATATCACACTTACTTTCTCAAATTAAACCAGCTGCACGCCAGACTGGGACATCCCAACACGTGGGTTAACAACCGCTACGCTGAAGCTAACTGGAGAGGCCAGAACGCCATCTTTAAATAGCTGTATCACTTACGTCACCCAAACATTTTCTTAAAGAGACACTACCTCAAACCCATTCTACCTCCTGGTTAAGGCCAGCAGGAGCCACCGTTCCCCATGTGTATATGTACCGTTGTCCAATGGATAATAGACGGAAGCTAATATTACCCCCCTATTGTTGCTTAAGGGGATCTGTGTCAAAATCACACACCGAAGCTGTTCTATAGTGTGATTAGATGCATTCCAATGAGCAACAAGTGGATTAACTATCTTATTGAGCCGTAAATTAATAACATGCTCTACTAGCCTGTTTTTTAACTGTCGTTTAGTATGCCTTATGTAGTAAAGACCACAAGGGCATATAATACAATATATTACCTGTGCACTAGTGCAACAGGTCTTTTGCCGTAAAATAAATACCTTATCACTATGAGGTATAGGAATGGCCCCAGTATCCAAAGAATATTGGCAGTACACACACATCCCACAAGGGGAGTGTCAGCCCTCCTCGTTATTCCTGATAGGTCTCTTCAATAATTCACCCACATTCGCTTGTCGTTTATACGCCACCTTCGTGCGTTCCCTGAACTCAGGGTGGACCGAAAGCACGTGCCAATATCTATGTATAATCTCACAGATGGCCGATGCCTTCTGTGAAAATGGAATGACACATGCCAAGGCTTTTCGAGGAGATCTTGGCTTGGGCAAAAACAACCATGATCGGTGAGCATAAAGGGCCCTCTTATACGCTTTCTTGAGGACCCCCAAGGGGTAACCGCGGGCTCTAAACCTCTCAGTCATGATATTAGCTTGTTTCTTGAATTCCATGGTAGACGAACACAGCCGTTGCAACCGCAATAACTGAGCGACCGGTACACCTCTCTTTAAGCCATGATGATGAAAACTTTGATAGTGAAGTAGGGTGTTACAGTCGCTCGGTTTGCGGAAAATAGTAGTAGCAAATTTCCCTTCAGTTGTCCTAATAATTTTAATATCCAGGAATTCCAATTCGTATTGATCTATTCTAGAGGTAAACTTAATATTAGAGTCCACGGTATTTAAATACCCCAAGAAGGCCCGCAATTCAGCTATGGGGCCCCGCCAGAATAACACCACATCGTCAATGTATCGCTTCCACAGGACTATATGCCTATACCACTGAGACATATACACATGTCTCCTCTCAAACTAGGTCATATAGAGGCAAGTTAATGAGGGCGCTACAGTCGCCCCCATAGCCACCCCTTGGACCTGTATATAAAATTGATCCCCAAATTCGAAATAATTATGACATATAACAAATGTCAATAGTTATTTCAACGCCACAATTTTTATTCTGGGGATCAATTTTATATACAGGTTACCCCTTGGGGGTCCTCAAGAAAGCGGATAAGAGGGCCCTTTATGCTCACCGAATGTGGTTGTTTTTGCCCAAGCCTAGATCTCCTCGAAAAAGCCTTGGCATGTGTCATTCCATTTTCACAGAAGGCATCAGCCATCTGTGAGATTATACATAGATATTGGCACGTGCTTTCGGTCCACCCTGAGTTCAGGGAAAGGCCGAAGGTGGCGTATAAATGACAAGCGAATGTGGGTGAATTATTGAAGAGACCTATCAGGAATAACGAGGAGGGGAGACACTCCTCTTGTGGGATGTGTGTGTACTGCCAATATTCTTTGGATACTGGGGCCATTCCTATACCTCATTGTGATAAGGTATTTATTTTATGGCAAAAGACCTGTTGCACTAGTGCACAGGTAGTATATTGTATTATATGCCCTTGTGGTCTTTACTACATAAGGCATACTAAACGACAGTTAAAAAACCAAGAAAGGGATCTAGGTGTCTTCATTGCTGATACATTGAAACCTTCTGCTCAGTGTGCTCCTGCGGCTATGAAAGCAAATAGAATGTTAGGTATTATTAGGAAAGGAATGTAAAGCAAAAATGAGGATGTTATAATGCCTTTGTATCGCTCCATGGTGAGACCACACCTCGAATATTGTGTTCAATTCTGGTCGCCGCATCTCAAAAAAGATATAGTGGAATTAGAAAAGGTGCAGAGAAGGGTGACGAAAGTGATAAAGGGGATGGGACAACTTCCCTATGAGGAAAGGCTAAAGCGGCTAGGGCTCTTCAGCTTGGAGAAAAGACAGCTGAGGGGAGATACGATAGAGGTCTATAAAATAATGAGTGGAGTTGAACGGGTAGATGTGAAGCGTCTGTTCACGCTTTCCAAAAATACTAGGACTAGGGGGCATGCGATGAAGCTACAATATACTAAATTTAAAACGAATCAGAGAAAATGTTTCTTCACTCAACGTGTAATTAAACTCTGGAATTTGTTGCCAGAGAATGTGGTAAAGGCGGTTAGCTTAGCGGAGTTTAAAAAAGGTTTGGACGGCTTCCTAAAGGAAAAGTCCATAGACCGTTATTAAATGGACTTGGGGAAAATCCACTAATTCTGGAATAAGCAGTATAAAATGTTTTGTACATTTTTGGGATCTTGCAGGGCATTTGTGACCTGGATTGGCCACTGTTGTAAACAGAATGCTGGATGCGATGGACCTTTGGTCTGTCCCAGTATGGCAATACTTATGCACTTATGTGTTTGAAAGTGTGAGTGCCCCACAAACCACAAAATACCTACTGAACTCACATATAGGTGACACTTGCAGGCATAAGGGCTATTGCATTAGTACAGTATAATTTATGCTATTCCTGGAGGGCTCACTATACAATATAAGGGGGTTATGATGTGATCTGTACCTGGGACCTTTTATGTGAAGTTCACTGCAGTGCCCCCTAGGCTGCCACACTGCTCTGCTGGAATGTGTGTGTGGCCAGTTTAGTAAGACTGCTGGCCCTCATACATCCCAATGGCTTGTTTTGTGCATTTTTCCCTTGGATGTTTTTTGTTTGAAAGTGGTCCTTAAAGAAAGATGCACTGAGCACAAAAACATCTAGAATAGGGCAATTTTCAAACTAAAAAGACAGGTGTTTTTCTGGTATGAAAATTACTATGTTTGGCACTAAATTTTTGGACTTTTTTTGCGAAACATCCAAAATGAGATTCAGACCTCCTGCCTTCACCTCTACTGAAGGATGCAGATGAAATCTTAGTGCTTCTCCCAAACCTACTTTGCCACCATTCTCTCTATTTTCAGCCAGCAATGCTGCTGATCACTGTTTGCCTTTGAGATATTGTTGGTACCCAGTTATAGTTTCCATGAGTCAATATCTACTGCTACTACTGCTATTAATCATTTCTATAGTGCTACCAGACACAGGAATGTACACAAACATGTAAGAGACGGTCTCTGCTTAACAGAACTTAGAATCTATTTAAGCCAGATAAACTAGACAAATAAGGAGTTTTATTTATTACAGTGCATGATTAAAACAACATGGATATTGAACAGGTGAATAAGGAGTTAAAGCAGCCTCAAAAAGATGGGCTGTTAGCATGGATTTGAATAGGGCTGAAGACAGAACATAATGTACTGACTCAAGAAGTCTATCCCAGGCATACAGTGTAGAAAGATGGATGGAGCAAATTCTGGAGTTGGTGATGGAAGAGAAGAGTACAGGTAAGAGTTACTTAGTGATGAACAGAGTTTCTGTAGAGGCATGTCAAACTAATCAGACACAAATATTAAATAAATAAATAAATAGGCAAAAGGACAAAGATAATGGTAACCAAACAACAAACAGCCAGCATAGTAAAAGTAAACAAAAGAATAAAAATAAATAAAACCAAGAAGGTCACATTTGCCAAAGAGTTTCTGTAGAGGCATGTCATGTTCTAATTCAAGGTTGACATAGCATATCTGACACATCTGTTCAACTCAACTGAGTTCCCTGTGCCAACAATTTTCTAAAACATCGCATAGCGAATGTCAGCAATTCCTTTGGGGGGGTGTCAAAAATCTTGGTATTGTTCTCTGGCATTATCTTTGTGCAGGAAAAAGCATAGCATAGAACAGTTAAGCTTTTATGGTGAATTCAAGATGAAGAATTTTCATTTGTACAGTGTATTTTTGTTTATTGTTTTATGCTATTATGTGTGTTGTTATGGAAACCACCTAGGTTTTAGGTAGTATATACATTTAGTAACATATTTTATGGAATACTAATTAGGTTCAAATTTTCTTTTCACAGAGGAATGCCCTGCTGATGAATCTCCTGCTTCCTATCACTGGCCAGAAACCAAGCCTGCTATGACAATGGTGATGAATTGCCAGGGGAGCACAGTCCAAAACACCTCCAGAAAGTGGTAAGAATGAAGAAGAGTCCACTAAACCAAAATGTGGCTTCTAAAGGAGCTTAATGTGAAAACCAGATTGCAAAATGTTCAGTTTCTTTGCAAAGAGAAATAATTATAATGCCAGGTTTAGGAAGCTCGGTAACAGTCCTGAACTCAGAGGGTCATGTGCATAGAGTATAAGAGGCTTGGGGAGGCTAAGCCTCCCCAGCCCAATCTTGACGTTCCCCTGGCTGCTGCCCTCACAAACGCAGGGCTTCCGCAGCAGCCAGGGAGCTCTCCCACCGTCCTTCCTGCTCTCCCCGTCGGGGAGTCCCCGACTTGCAGCTCTCCTTGCCCCCCCACCTGTGACCCCACCCCCCGCCAGGGCCCACCCAACATCCCCTTGCAATTTGCCTGCCTCAGTCCCTGACTCCCTAAAGCATTCTTATCTTCACCCGTACCCGTCGCCGTACCCGCCGCGTCCACTCCTCCGGCTCTCTCTGATGCACTTCCTGTTAAACAGGAAGTGCATCAGAGAGAGCCGGAGGACGCGGCAAAGGGGAGTGGGAACGGAGCTGCCTGTGAGAATGAATGGCAGGCAGCGCTGACGACGACGGGTACGGGTGAAGACAAGAATGCTGCAGGGAGTCAGGGACCGAGGCAGCATGCTGGCTGGTAGAGGTGAGAGAGGGAGGTGGGAAATGTTGGGGGGAGATGCATGGGGAGAGAGAGGGAGAAATGCTGGATGTGAAAGAGGAGGGAGGGACAGATGCACAGCAAGAGAAAAGGGGAAATGTTGAACATGGATGTGGGAGGGAGGGAGACACAGAGAGAGATGCTGTATGGGGATGGGAGGGATGCTATAAGGGGAAGGAAGAGGAAGAAAGAGATAGATGTTGGGCCCAGGGTGCAAGGAAAGGAGATACTGAGAGTGATATGGGCAGTGGGAGAGAAGAAGGAGGGAAGAGAGGTTGTACATGGGGATGGATGAGAGGGAGGGAGGGATAGATATACACTAGAGGGGAAAGAGAAAAAGAGGGAGATTGTGGATCCAGGGACAGAAGGGAGTGAGGAGAAATGCTGGATATGGATGGAGGGAAAATGGCTGAATTTAAGGGCTGGATTGAAACACTTTGAGGGCAGATATTTAAAGTGGAGAAAGGATAGGGACAGGGCTACAGATGGTAGACAGGACGCATAAGGACACAGGAGGATGGTGGACATGGTGAGAGAAAAAATATCAAATGGAAAGAAGACACTGCATAAAACAGAAAACACTGGGACCAAAGCGAATAGAAAAACTAAATGATCAGACAACAAAGGTAGAAAAAAGTATTTTATTCAGAATTTATTAACTGGAATATGTCAGCTTTTGGAAATATGCATATGTGATGTTTTGCATGTAAGTTTCAATTTTTCTAGTATTGCTGCATGCTGAGTCTGACTTCTTGAGGTAACTTTCCAGTTCAGTATTTTGCCTTCATATCTGTTGTGTCATGTGTTTTTCATGCGTGATCAAGGTGCAGTATTCTGCTAGCGTGTAGTATTTTCAACCCTTTTGGGGTTTTTTTTTTTTGTTTCACTAGGTTGTGCACTGGTGTTTTAGAGCCCGGTGTAATTACAGTGCTGCCTTTCCACACATAAGGTTGTAGCTCGTCCTGTCCTTGGAATTAGTACTGTTATGGTTTGGTAAGGTTATGAGTGTGTTTTTGCACAAGTTTGTGTATAGTGTTTTGCAGTGGAGAGATTGTGTATTGGCCTTACTGAGGTGGCACCAAATCATCAGAAAGGGTTTTAGAGCCTAAATCATGACACACTACTTCTTGAAGGATCTACATATAGTCGTTCATAAAAGGAGCTCATTGTGAACACTTTCCACCCTAAAAGGGTGTTTTGTGGCTCTACATGAGAATTATGATCCCTTGTTTCATATTGTTGACGGTCTGCATTTTCCGTATGGGTGGTATATTGGTTTATTAGGGTCTGCCCAGTGTTATGGTACAGTACGGTTTATGAGTGTGTTTTTGCACAAATTTGTGCATAGTGTTTTGCAGTTGAGCAATTGTGGTTAGTACATGCTTTGAGCAACCACTTTATTCTTTGATATATGATACATATTTAATATCTAAATTTAATAAAAGGTATTAATTGTGACTTATTTTTACTTATTTTTTTTCTGTGTTGTCAGACAATTATAGATGTAAGCCCCGCCCCTGTCCCCACCCCTAACCCCGCCCCCTTTAGCCTCCCCAAACAGTTGGGCCACCGACCGCCTATGGTCATGTGTTTGCTTATTTTGCTTATTTTGTGCTTCAGAGCCTGAAATTGAATTGGAAATACTGTTAATGTAGTGTGATCAGTCTTACAATGGGTGTAATTTTAAAAGGCTTCCGCGGGGTATAGGTTTCTAAAAGTTTGAGTTACCTGCATACAAAAAATGGTTATACATTCAAAGTTTTAGAAAGAAAAAGAATGTGTGTGTACAACAGTTTCCATGTCATACTGTTTGCTTAAAAACGGAGCATGTTGAGGGCAGGTTATTGACGTGTTCATGTACTACAGTTTTTACAACATTAGTATTCGTATACATAATTAAGCAGGCACACATTTTTATACCTGCCATATAAGATGCCTCGGATAGGAGTAACTACTTTTGAAACTTGATGGTTGGATTCATGTTTTGTGCTATCTCAGGATTATCCTCCTCCTTCCCCTCCTGACTATGAGTTTTCAGTCTTTGTTTATCAATCTTTGTGCTCTTCCATCCTTTCTAGCCTCTTTCCTTATCAACATTTTTTTTCTTTGCCCTGATCGGTGTCAGTCTTTGTGTTCCCTGGCTATCTTTCTGTTCGAGCTTTGTGTCTATCTGCCTACCTGCTCTTGCTGTGTGTGTGTGTGCGCGCATGCACGCACCCGCATATGGCTATTAGATCCATAAAGAACATCTTTCAAAAAATGGAAGAAAGATCCAAATGAAGAAAATAAAGAGCAGCATAAGCATTGGCAATTTAGATGTAAAGCATTGATAAAGATGGCTAAAAGAGAATTTGAAAAGAAGCTTGCCATTGAGACAAAAACATACAACAAAAACTCCATCAGGTATATTAGAAGCAGACAGCCTGTGAGGGAGTCAGTTGGACCATTAGATGATCAAGGAGCACATGAGGAGGACAAGACCATAGCAGAGAGACTAAATGAATTCTTTGCTTCGGTCTTTACTGAGAATGAAAGGCTGCTACCTCTGCTAGAAATGGTATTGAAGGGTGACAATACAGAGGAACTGAAATAAATCCCGGTAAACCTGGTAGATGTAGTTAGCCAAATTGACAAGTTAAAGAGCAGCAAATCACCTAGACTGGAATGTGTGCACCCCAGGATACTGAAAGTACTGAAAAATAAAATTATAGATGTTTTATTGGTCTGTAACCTGTCATTAAAATCATCCACATTATCTGGAGATTGGAAGGTGGCAAATTTTAAAAGGATTCTGGGTGATTTATGAAACCAGAGACCTGTAAGCCTGACTGTCCCCGGGCAAATTGGTAGAAACCATTATAAATAACAAAATTGCGGAACACTTACACAACCATGGTTTAATTGAATTAGCCAAGGGAAGTCTTGCCTCACCAATTTGCTACATTTTTTGAAGATGTGATTAACACATGGATAAAGGTGAGCTAGTTGATGTAGTGTATCTAGATATTCAGAAAGCATTTGACAAAGTCCCTCCTGAGAGACACTTGAAGATATGGGATAGCAGGAAATGTCCTATTGTGGATTGGGAACTGGTTAAAATAAAAAAACAGAGAGTAGAGTTAAATGACCAATTCTCTCAGTGGAAGAAAGATGAATAGTGAGTACTACAAGGATCCATACTGGGACCAGTACTTTTTAACATATTTGTAAATTATCTGGATATGGGAATGATGAGTGAGATGATCAGATTTGCAGATGACATGAAATTATTCAAAGTTGTTAAATTGCATATGGATTGTGAGAAATTCCAGGAGGATCTTGAGAGTCTGGAAGACCAGGCATGAAATTTAATGCGACTAACTGCAAGTAACATAGTAGATGACGGCAGAAAAAGACCTGCACGGTCCATCCAGTCTGCCCAACAAGATAACTCATATGTGCTACTTTTTGTGTATACCTTACCTTGATTTGTATCTGTCTTTTTCAGGGCACAGACCGTATAAGTCTGCCCAGCACCAGCCCCTTGATTTGTATCTGTCTTTTTCAGGGCACAGACTGTATAAGTCTGCCCAGCACTAGCCCCGCCTCCCAACCACCAGCCGCTTGATTTGTATCTGTCTTTTTTCAGTGCACCGACCGTATAAGTCTGCCCAGCACTAACCCCGCCTCTCAACCACTAGCCCCGCCTCTGCCATCCAATCTCCGCTAAGCTCCTGAGGATCCCTTCCTTCCGAACAGGATTCCTTTATGTTTAATCCATGCATGTTTGAATTTGATGCACTTTGGGAAAAATAGACCAAAATTATAGTTACATAATGCTAGGTTGCACATTAGGAGTCACCACCAAAGAAAGGATGTAGGTGCCATTGTGGACAACACATTGATATCTTCTGGTTAGTATGTGACAGCGGCCAAAAAAGCAAACAGAATGTTAGGAATTATAAGGAAAGAAGTAGAGAATCAAACTAAGAATACCATAATGCCTCTGTATTACTCCACGGTGAGATTGAACCTTGAGTATTGTGTGCAATTCTGGTCACTGCATCTGAAAAAATATGTCTTGAAACTTGGAAAAATGCAGAAAAGAGAAACCAAAATGATTAAGGGGATAGAAGGCTTCTCAGATGAAGAAAAGCTAAAGATGTTAGGGCTCTTCAGCATGGAGAAGAGACAGCTGAGGGGAGATGCAAGTCGACTGCTGTTTCCTAAAGGACAAAGGTTAGGGGACACTCAATGAAGTTGTGTAATAACACATTTAAAACAAATAGGAAAAAATATTTTTTTTTCACTCAATGTATCTAATCTCTAGAACTCATTTCTGGAGGAAGTGGTAAAAGCAGTTAATGTAGCTGGGTTTACAAAAGGTTTGGACAAATTCCTGGCAGGAAAACTCCATAAACCTTTACTAAGGTAGACATAGGGAAAGCCATTACTTACCTCTGGGGTTAAGCAGTATGGAATCTTGCTACTTTTTGGGACTCTGCCAGGTACTTGTGACCTGGAAGGGAAGGGCTGCTGTTAGAAACAGGATACTGGGCTAAATGGACCCTTTATCTGACTCATTAGGGCATCTCTTATGTTCTTAGTGCTGGTGGTGGGCCTGGTGTGTTGCTGTTTATTCTCAGTCTACTGATTGGATAGTGTATTTAGAATGAGTGTGCTAGGAACGTCTGATTTTGACTGGTTGTATCCAGTGTAACGTGCATGTTATTTAGCAAGTAATGCACAAAGAGGTTCTGCATCCACCTTACCGACCGTGATAGCAGGCAGTGATAATCCTATGAAAATGTTAACAACAAGCAGGTTAATATTAAAATGAGCATTCTGAGCGATGCACAGAAAGGAACGTGCAAAGTTTCCTTTAATGTGCAAAATTTCCCGTGAGGTCTGGGCCTGTCGTTGTATGAAGACAACGTCTGAGAGAAGAACTCTGCTTGCATTTTTCAATAGCAAAACTTGTCCGAGAGCAAAGAACAACTTAGAAGGACAGAGAAACAAGCAGAGAGGGCGGATTTCATCAAGGAGGAGATTTTTTTCAATAGCAAATTGCTCTGATGCTGATTCCACCTTCCTCCTGCAGCTTACTTGCCTTCCCTCATGCTGCCCCTGATGATTTTGTTTGGGAATCTCTTCTTCACTAAAGCCCCCCCCCCCCCCTCAGCTGACATCATACGGCTTTCCCCAGTCAATTGGCTGTCTGCTTACGTCTCTGCCCCCTCCCTGCTGACATCATAGGGGGCGGAGAAACAAGCAGATTCCAATCAGCTGGGGAAAGCCACTGTGATGTCAGCTGGGGGGGGGGGGACAGAGAAACAAGCAGACAGCCAGTCAGCTGGGGAAGGCTTCTATGATGTCAGCTGGAGGGGGGCTTTCAGCAAGGAGGAGATTCCCAAGTGAAAATCTTTGGGGGCAGCCTGAGGGAAGGCAAGTAAGCTGCAGGAGGAAGGTAAAATCAGAATCAGAGCACTGCAGGGGAAAAGAGACAGGGGGACAATGGAACCAGCAAGTACTGAAGGGGAAAGGAGAGAGTACAGCAGTCGGATTCCTGGGCATGCGCAGAACGTGGACACTTACTGAGACTGTTCTGCACATATGCTAGGTGCTTTCCCTACTGAACTGCTTGGCAAATTTACATGAATCTCATTTTCATGCGATTTCCTGTCATGTCCCCTACCTCAACACAAGCGGCGTCCTTGGGCTGCCCAGGTCCCGTCGACATGCACACTTGACTGGCACAGCCCTGAACCATGTGTGTGTAGTTCTTCTCTGGCTGCAGGCTCCTTGATTGCTTTGCTTCCACCCACCTGGGTCTGCTCTTCCTCTGCCTGGCTTCCCTTGCTTCTCTCCTATTGGTCTTCCGGTTCCTCCTTCCCCTGCTCTTGTCCAATGGCTGTGCCCCTTTTCCCTGCTGACGTCAGACACCAGCACTTTATCAGCTGAGCTTGTAGGAGTATTTCCCTGTGTGTCTCACCTTATACCTTAGCGATATTTTCTTACCTGATACCATAATAAATCTAATATATATATCTCAGCCTACAGTCTCAGCTACAGTTCTTTCTAACGGAAGTATTTGGCTAGGTTCCAAGGTTCCCACCCCTAGACCTAATTCAGGATTATTTGCTTGCAGATAGTTCTGCTTAGGGGAACCTGGACACAGGTAATTTATTATCTGTGATTTATCCTACAAGCTCTCCCTAGACTCCTTGCTTCGGCTTCTACTTTGGTACGTGTTACTTGCTCAGTAGTGTGCTTCTCCTCTACTTTGTTCTTCGTTGCTGACTCTGCCTGTACCTGGATTACTCTTGTGTCTGCTGCCTGCCTACTGACCTTGCCTGTACCTGGATTACTCTTCTGTCTGCTGCCTGCCTCCTGACCTTGCCTGTACCTGGATTAGTCTCGTGTCTGCTGCCTGCCTACTGACTCTGCCTGTACCTGGATTACTCTCATGTCTGCTGCCAGCCTACTGACTCTGCCTGTACCTGGATTACTCTCTTGACCTGCTGCCTGCCTACTAACTCTGCCTGTACCTGGATCACTCTATTGCCTGCTGCCTGCCTGGCCATCACGTTCATCACCCCGCTTCCTGCTAAATCTCGTAAGCCCTGCAGGCCGCCCGCACCTAGGGGCTCAACCTCTGGGGAATGGCGGTCAGCGCAGGTGAAACCCGGGGTCGTCCAGCCGCCAAGCAGAACCTGGTCCAAGTACCGGGCTCGGCAGCGCTCTACTTGGTACAAGAACTCACAGGTCTGACATTTCCTTTGAGTATCGCTCGCCATTTCAAAGTCAGTAACTTCTACCATGGATCTAAACGGACACAGTTTATAATGGGGACTTTTGAGCATCGGCCTCTCAGTCCCTCAAATTTACTGCTAATGCTCACTGTAGTACTTGCATTGTGCGAAAGAAAACTTCTTTCTGGATTTCATAAGATGTAACATGTATAGGCAACTTATCCAGTTGCGCTTGGAAGTTCTTTTTGATCAAACCTGTGGCATCCAAAACGGGATATATTTCAATATCTTTCTGCCTCATTTTCTTAGTCTTGGACTTCACTAATCCTGTGCACCTATCTGCCTGCTTTTCCTAGCTATGCTCCTAAATAATATATGTTTTTCAAATAGGTTTAAGTTTCTATCAATTTGTCATACTACCTCTATTGAGGCATGAATCGAGGTGGTTTACATATACTTTACAGGTACTTGCACTGTCCCTGCTGGGCTCACAATCTACGTATATTGTACCTGGGGCAATGGAGGGCTAAGTGGCTTGCCCAGGGTCACACAGACCTGCAGAGGGAAATGAACCTGGTTCCCCAGGATCAAAGTCCACTGCACTAACCATTAGGCCACTCCTCCACTTATTTTCTATACTGATTGCTTCATGCAGCTGCCCTATAGGTATGTAGGGTTGATACATTCTGTGTGAATTTCTTTTCTTTCATGAGTGCCTGTGGGATATCTGTTAGTGTCAAGGAATGTTTTGTCACACTGTCATTGCTATTTCTCACTTACTGGATTACATGTTTCTAGGCCTGACATTTTTGCTTCTATTCCACCTTGACAGTTGTGTTTTTCTAGTATCTATATATATGCCATACAGATTCCTTAGACTAGGATGAGGTATGTCTTGCACTTGCACATACTGTTCTCTACAATGATCCAATAGTGGTGTCTATGTTGCAGTTCAGAAATGTACAACAATAGACCCAGCACAGCTCAGTGAAGCTTCAGGCAGCTATTATTACAAAGACACTACCTAATTGCATTGCCTAGGTCCCCAGCTGTATGAAATGTAGCAGCTAAAAAGAAAAAAAAAACCCCAGTGTCCTTAAGAATGAAATCTACTGTATCTGTTTCCTTTGCCTATTTTGCCAATTAATATTTATTGTTTATTCAGTTTTATTAACTGCTTTTAACAACACAGTGTACAGAAGAAATAAAAAGATCAAAGACTAAAAACAATGGACTTAAACAGATTTTAACAGAGGGGAGAATAAGGAAGGAAAGGGTGGGCAAGAAGCACAGAGGGGGAGGGAAAAGCAGACTTGCTGAACGGAAGCAAAAGACCAAACAGTACCTCACCCAGCCCCAGTTATTGAGGATGAAAAAGGCACCTAATCTGTGTTAAAGGCCTTGGCAAAATGACAGGTTTTGAGTTCTGCTTTAACTTAGACCCAGATGCTCAAAACTCTGGTGCTGTATAAAATAGCACCAGAAAATGCTGTTAGCACTGAGCATTGGGAATTTAGGAGGGAAGGGATGTGCTTAGCATATGTGCACAAGCCTAGTTGAACAGGGAAGCGCATGCAAGAGCTCACGCAGCGCCAATGACCACAGAGCCCATTTCATGGAATAGAGCAGGAAAACCAGGGGCAGAAAAATCTAAGGACACCAGGTGAAGCGTGGAGCAGCCAAGTTCCGGGTTCTTAAAATGAACCAGAGTACATAAGTACATAAGTATTGCCTTACTGGGAAAGACCAAAGATCCATCAAGCCCAGCATCCTGTTTCTAACAGTGGCCAATCCAGGTCACAAATACCTGGCAAGATCCCCAAAAAGTACAAAACATTTTATACTGCTTATCCCAGAAATAGTGGATTTTCCCCAAGTCCATTTATTATTATTTGTTACATTTGTATCCCACATTTTCCCACCTTTTGCAGGCTTAATGTGGCTTACATATCACCCTTAACGGCGTTAGCCGATTACGGTCTGAAAAAATACATGGTATGAATGAATATAAAGTGATATTGTGGTAGAATGAGGTACATGTAAGGTAGTTACAGCTGGGGGAACTTAGAGAGGAAAAGGGGGAAGAAGAGTCAGGTAATGTTCGTTAAGGTCTTTGGTTGCATCGTGTCGCAGGTGAACAGTCATTTTATGTTGGGTCGGTGGGGTATGCTCTTCTGAACAGGTCTGTCTTTAGTGCTTTCCAAAAATTTAGGTGGTCGAGTGTAGTTTTTACTGCTTTTGGCAATGCGTTACATTTAATAATGGTCTATGGACTTTTCCTTTAGGAAGCCGTCCAGACCTTTTTAAAACTCTGCTATGCTAATCGCCTTTACCATATTCTCTGGCAACACATTCCAGAGTTTAATTACACGTTGAGTGACGAAACCTTTTCTCCGATTCGTTTTAAATTTACTACATTGTAGCTTCATCGCATGCCCCCTAGTCCTAGTATTTTTGGAAGGGTAAACAGACACTTCACATCTACCCGTTCAATTCCACTCATTATTTTCTAGACCTCTATCATATCTCCCCTCAGCTGTCCAGCTTGGAGAAAAGACAGCTGAAGAGCCCTAGCCGCTTTAGCCTTTCCTCATAGGGAAGTCGTCCCATCCCCTTTATCACTTTCGTCACCCTTCTCTGCACCTTTTCTAATTCCACTATATCTTTTTTGAGATGCAGCGACCAGAATTGAACACAATATTCGAGGTGTGGTCTCACCATGGAGCGATACAAAGGCATTATAACATCCTCATTTTTGCTTTACATTCCTTTCCTAATAATGCCTAACATTCTATTTGCTTTCATAGCCGCAGCAGCACACTGAGCAGAAGGTTTCAATGTATCAGCAACGACGACACCTAGATCCCTTTCTTGGTCCGTGACTCCTAATGTGGAACCTTGCATGACGTAGCTATAATTTGGGTTCCTCTTTCCCACATGCATCACTTTGCACTTGTTCACATTAAACATTATCTGCCGTTTAGATGCCCAGTCTCCCAGTCTCGTAAGGTTCTCTTGTAATTTTTCACAATCCTCCCGCGATTTAACAACTTTGAATAACTTTGTGTCATCAGCAAATTTAATTACCTCACTAGTTACTACCATCTCTAGATCATTTATAAATATGTTAAAAATCAGCGGTCCCAGCACAGACCCCTGGGGAACCCCACTAACTACCCTTCTCCATTGAGAATACTGACCATTTAACCCTACTCTCTGTTTCTATCTTTTAACCGGTTTTAATCCACAATAGAACGCTACCTCCCATCCCATGACTCTCCAATTTCCTCTGGAGTCTTTCATGAGGTACTTTGTCAAAGTACCTCAATATGAACTGGCTCACCTGTATCTACATGTTTGTTCACCCCTTCAAAGAAATGTAGGGGTGAACCAGTGGTGTGCTGGTAAATGTTTAACAACAGGCTTTCTCCCCGGTCCACTTCTGTGCCCCCCCCCCACCTCTGCGCCCCTCGTCCACCTCTGCGCCCCCCCCCCAAAAAAATTGCAGAGCTGGCTTTAGCCGGGGAGAGAGCCTGGGGAGGGGGGCAATGCATAGCTCTGGGAAAACAAAATTAAATGATCCCAGGTTCCAATCTAATTCATGTTTAATGTGGGATAAAATGCCATAAATAAGTAAATAAATATAAATTTTTAATGTTGAGCACCTGATTCTCAAAGTGGACATATTCCAAACACTATAATGAAAATAAAATGATTTTTTTTCTACCTTTGTTGTCTGGTGACTTTGTTTTTCTGATCATGCTGGCCCAGTATCCGATTCTGCTGCTATCTGTCCTCTTAACTCCGTTTTCAGGTCTTCCTTTCCATTTATTTCTTTACTTTCTGCCTTGCTTCTTCATTTCTTGCCCTACATCCGTTAATAAAAGCTGGGTCCTCCGCAGACTTGACTGTCCAGTGGATCCAGCTTCTGCCTATGTTCTTCATCCATGTGTTTTTCTCCTCTCTTCCTTTTCCCTCATCTCATCTTCTTCCTCACTCCCCTCCATCTATGTCCAGCATTTCTTCTCTCTCCCTTCCCTTTCCTCCACCCATGTCCAGCAACCCTCCTCTCCCCCCCCTGCCCTCCCCTCCATCCACCCACCCATGTCCAGCAACTCTCCTCTCCTCTCCCCTACCCTCCCTCCCTCCATCCATCCATCCATCCATATCAGCAATTCTCTTCTCTCCCCTGCCCTCCCCTCCATCCACCCATGTCAGCAATTCTCTTCTCTCCCCTGCCCCCCTCCAGCCACCCATACCCATCGATTCTCTCCCCTGCCCCCCTCCAGCCACCCACCCACCCATGTCCAGCAACTCTCCTCTCCCCTGCCCTCCCTCCATCCATCCATATCAGCAATTCTCTTCTCTCCCTGCCCTCCCCTCCATCCACCCATGTCAGCAATTCTCTGCTCTCCCCTGCCCCCCCTCAAGCCACCCATACCCATCGATTCTCTCCCCTGCCCCCCTCCAGCCACCAATACCCATCGATTCTCATTGCTCCCCTGCCCCCCTCCAGCCACCCATACCCAGCGATTCTCTCCCCTGCCCCCCTCCAGCCACCCACCCACCCATGTCCAGCAACTCTCCTCTCCCCTGCCCTCCCTCCATCCATCCATATCAGCAATTCTCTTCTCTCCCCTGCCCTCCCCTCCATCCACCCATGTCAGCAATTCTCTTCTCTCCCCTGCCCCCCCTCAAGCCACCCATACCCATCGATTCTCTCCCCTGCCCCCCTCCAGCCACCTATACCCAGCGATTCTCTCCCCTGCCCCCCTCCAGCCACCCATACCCATTGATTCTCACTGCTTCCCTGCCCCCTCCACCCACCCATACACCCATCGATTCCCTTCTCTCCCCTGCACCCCCCAGCAGCACCTCTCTGCTCTCTCCCCTCGCACTTCCATGCCTCTTGCTCTTGCCCGTCACCATCTTCTCCGTTTAATTTTTTTTAAGCAGTGTTAACATGTCAGCAGGAACAGGCTGCTTCAGCCAATCCCAGGGGCCTTCCTTCAGCGTGTTTCACCCCCGAGGGATGAAGGAAGGCCCCTGGGATTGACTGAAGCAGCCTGTTCCTGCTAACGTGTTAATTCTTTTTTTAAGCAGTGTTAGCGCCGGTTCGCGCGACAAAGCTAAAGAAGGGGGGGAGGAGAAACAAGCGCTGCGTGTGCCGAAGATTGCCGGAAACCACATGGGACGCCGTCGACACTGCAGGTGGGGACCAGACCAGAGCCCAAATTTTGGGAGCCGATTGTTAAAGTAGCTACTTTAACAACCGGCTCCCAAAATTCTGAAAAAAATAACAACTGGCTCTCGCGGGCCGGTGCAAGTCGGCTCCAGCACACCAATGGGGTGAACAATCATGCGCAACATGTGAGTGTCTGCAGCTGGCAAACTTTTCCTCCCCCAGCAAAACAAATGGCAATCTGATTTAAGGGACTATGTTTGCACCCAAACGTGAAGTGGAAGTACTTTTGCCTCTCACTTCCTGTTCTCTCCATGGCTCACAACCCTAATGCCAGCTCCAAGCTGGCGTAGGATTGACAGCGGAAAGAATGCCCTTGTTTGGCACGCTGTCCGCTGAGCATTGGGAAAGAATAGGGAGAAATCTGATTAGTATGCATGTGCATGCTCATTGCACTCAGAGCTGGCAAGCTCGTTGATTCACAGACTCACTGTCTCTTAGCATTCGACGGTAGCAAATGCAGGCACTAGTCCTGTGCTAATAGACTCTAGCACCCACATTTGCTTCTGAGCATTGGGGCCTCAATGCAAGAAGTTTCTGTTTGCAAGCCAACACAAAGTATGATGCTCCATTGAGCTGAGGTCAAATATGTGAAGGAAGAACAAGCAAATCATCTGTAGGCATATTTTGGAGGGTGGAGAGCAGGGGGTGTAAGTGCACTTGTTTTCTACATCTCTAGCACGGCATGGCATGGTATCTCTCCCTCCCCGCCAGTCCGGTATCTCTTTTCCTTCGCTTCCCTTCTCTCCACCCCTTCGTAGTCTGACACCTCTTTCCCTTCTGTCCCCACCTACCGGCGCTGCAGTCTTCTTTCAGCAGCATCACAGATCAAGGCAGCCTCATTGCCTTCTGGCCCCAGAAGTCTTCTTTCTGCACTACTTCCTGTTCCCGTGTAGGCGGGATGATTCAGAAGGAAGACTTCTGGAGCCAGCAGGAGACGGGACTGTCTCGATCTGACTTTTAGAAGTAGTGCTGAATACTGTGCCTGAGCCTGTTTTGGACTTCTACAGCCTCTCTTGTTTGCCTGATTTGCTTTAGAGGAAAGAATCTCCTAGGCTGCTGAATACAGGGCCTTTTACATTTCCCTTCAGAACCACAAGAAAAGATTCCTCTTGCCCAGTGATTGACTGATGTCATCCTCTATTACATCATCCTGTAAAATGGGCAGATTAGGAGTTGCAGCATCATAATGTTCCTCTTTGTGCTAATAGAGGGCCCATTATTAAACTGTTTAACCAGTCAGGAATGGTTCTTGGGCAGTTAAAGAATGTTATCTCTTGCTGAATATCCACGGTTAGCAGCTAGCCGCTAATAAGCTATGTTGTGTGACATAAATAGCAGGCCTATCTTTAACCACTAAGCACTTAACCAGTTAGCGCTCAATATAGGCTTAGCCAGTTAAGTTGCCATGGTCAGAAATGAAACCAGATACTCAATGCCAGTCACCGGAAACAGCCTGGCATTGAATATCTAGGTTTAATGCTGGCAGCAGACAGCAAAAGTACTGCCTGCCACCAGCTTTATATCAGGGGAAGTGGGCACACTTTTCTTATTGTGCTATACTCTAAGAACAATGCTGAACACAGCAATAACCATAACTTCTAGGCTAAAGGTGTCTGTTCTGAGTGTATGAGGCAGATATTGGTAGCCCGATTTATCCAAATTCTTAAGTAACCAAAGAGCGAATTAGTAATAAATCCCATTATCATACTGTATTGTACAGATTCATTTCAATTTGACAGGATGACATTCTCCTTGGATTTCCTGTGTACTGTCCTTTCTTCTTCAGCCTAAGGTCATTGGTCAAACGTGCATGTCACCAATTGTATCTGTTAGCCAGGAATGGCTATGCCATAACAAGTCTATGTAAGCCACATTGAGCCTGCAAATAGGTGGGATAATGTGGGATACAAATGCAACAAATAAATAAATAAATAAATAAATTCCAATATTTATTTCTCGCACAAAGAAATGTTTTCCTCTGGATTAGGTAATCCAAATCAACTGAAACTTTAGTAAAACAGTGTGTAATGGCTTCTTTTCTCTTTTAGCTTTATTGATGTTTACAACTACACATCCTATTGGGGACCGCCTGATCTAAGGAACTGCAGTGGTAAGTTATCATATACCAGTATTGACATTTATTAGCAAAAGAGATGTAACAAAAAACTTAATTACACGTGGTATAACGGAAGGCTGATTGAGGTCCATGAGACTTTTTTTCCCCTCCTTCCTCCAAGGAAGAGAAAGAAGGACTATGAAGAACTGTCAGATCTCTTGCATTTTCTCCCTTCCCCTTTTTTTCCATGCAAGGAGCTGACCAGAGAGGACAACTGATGCACCAGGAATTTCAAAGAGGCAGGGCCAGCCGTGAGAGGTGGGGCCAGTTGCAGTAGTCAGTAATCCCTTCAATAACATGGGTGGCCTGCTGGAAGCCCACTATGATCATACAGCTGTCTGCCAGTAGCCATGTAGAACTCAGGAGCGTGCCTACCACTACTGCATTAACAATAAGGGATTGCATTCCACCCTTAGTAAGGCACATTAGTGCCCTTAACAGTCACCCCCTTATCTGCTGCTTCCGACAGCCTCCTTTTGCCTTGCCATCCTTTTACAAAGAAGAAGGGGTGCACAAGAGTCCTGAGAGGATCCTACATCCCCCCTAAAATATAGGAGGGTGAATGGAGCAATCATGCGGGCCTTGATGTTTTATTATGTATGTGATATTGTGATCTGCCTAGAGTAATAGAATAGTGCTGAATATAATTTTTTAAAATAAATAAATTGGCTTGCCAGTATACTGCATGATGAGGGCTTCCTTTGTCTATTCATTGTACCAACTAGAGTGCCACTGTCTGCTGTCCTCTAAACCTTTTTCATTTTTTATTGTCAGCCTTCATCTGTCAATCAAAAAGCATTAAGAAAAAGCCAATACATTTTCATATCCAAAGATACCACAGCTTCACGAAGAGCTAGAGATTATTTAGTTTTGTACAGCATTGCTTTTACTGTATTTCTATAAATCTAAAATAGTTTGCATATTTTTGCTTAGAGATTGACATTATGGCATAAACTCCCGGATACTATATAGCACAACTTAAGTTGCATGCGCAAATATAGTCATAAATGCTAAGTCGCATAGTTGGAAATAGGGTGTGGCCATGGACGTGGAATGGGTGGGACATGGGCATTTCTAAACTCTATGCACGTTATAGAATACACCCAGTTCGTGCATAATTTAGGCGTCTGCATGTACAACAATTTTTACTTGGCGTAACTGCTCGCAACTAAATTTTGTCACGTTGACAGACACTCGGCATATTCTATAAGCCGCATGGAAATTAAAGTACACCTAAATTTAGGAGAATGCGCCTAGGTGTATTGCATTTTGGCACAGATTTTGTAGGCATCATATATAGAATCTAGTCCAAAATGTGTTCAGATATGAAAAGAAATTGTGAAGGAGGTGCAACTAGTTTTTTGTTTTTATAAACTTTATGTAGCTTTTACTAAATCAGTCCCTGATAGTTTTCTTTTGAAAAATGGAAAGTTTATACAAGGGATAAAGACAGGTGAGCATTGTGATGTCATTGTTCGCTAGTACTTAGCATTGATCTGAGATCATGTGGTGTTCTGTAAATATGAGTATTAGTAAAAAAATTTACCATTAAGCATCCCCTAGCTCTGTGGAATCTGTTGCAAACAGAGGGGCCGATACAGTAAGCTGCACTACTTGTTAGCGCAACGGTTTATATTTGATTTTCCCTTGCTAATCTAATTCCCCAATGCAGGAAGAAAGATTAGCACAGGAAAATCAGTATAAAACCACTGCGCTAAAGGGCAGCACAGTGGACATGCAAAATGCATGCAAATTGCGGTATGATAAATTACTCCCCAGAGTAAAAAAAAACTGCACTGAAATCTAGCACTGATTTTTAACCATTTTCTAGCACTGAATCTTTATACCAGTTCAAAGCTGGCACAAACAAACTGTGGAAGCAAGAAGTGATCTGAGGTGATGTATAGCCCTACCCTCGACACAAGAAATCATGGTGGGCCCACACCTTACCCAACCCCACAAAAGCAGGTGAAAAAAAAATTCTTGGATACCCTGAAACCAAGGCAGATTTGAAAAGTACATGTTTATATTTCCTTTCAAAACTGATGCAAGGTCTGCAAACAGAAGGTACCTTTTGACTTTATCCCTAAGTGGAAAGCCTAACCTAGAGGACTTTGTAAGCCTAAGAGCTTTGAAAACACGCCTCCAAATATTGCTTCCCAATGTTCTAAAACAGAAGTTTGCAATCCAGTCCTCATAGATCATTTGGTCTTCAGGTTACCCACAATGCAAGAGATACATTTTCACATATTGCGTTATTCATTGTAGACTTTCTGAAAATATGACAGGATTGAACAGTCCTCTCTAACTACTGTTCTAAATCAGTGAAAACCTGGTGTGCTGTGCCTGATTGTAATTGTAGATTTGACTACTAATGCAAGCTAGCAAAATTATGCTACTTTTTATCCCTGCAGTCATGTTCATTTACTTTCTTCTTTCCTTTTTTCCTCAGAGAACGCTGCTGATCTAGCCAATCAGCTTCTCAATCTCACCAGTGATGGGCAGCAGTTGACACAAGATAAAGTTGAGGATGTTGTCCAGAAGCTCAAAAAAATTGTGAACGATGCAGAAATTAATGAGTCACTGGGTTCTACTGTAATAACCGTTTTTTCCAATATACTAAGTAATTCAGAAAATCTATTGGTAAAGTCCTCATCTGAGTAAGTTGTGTTTCTTGGGTATTTTGTCTTACTGTTGTTGGTTAATTAGTACCGGAAGGTCAGATACTTACTGTAAATCAAACATATTATTTATTTATTTATTTCCTTCATGGACAGGAAACTGTATAATTCAAAACAGAATTTTAGATGCCATGATAATGATAATGTTTGGATTTAAATTGTGGGGGGGGGGGGGGGGAGGCCTTTTTTACTATTCCCCTAAAATGTGTACCTTAAAGGACAGCTTTGCAGCTGCCTGAAAGAGCAGCTACACCCAACAGCTAGGTAAAAATGTCTGCCTAACTGGATGCATGTTTTTGGGAGAATAGATAATTCTTTGGCACAACTGGATTAATATTTTCACCACTCAACTAGCTAATTTATCTTCTTCAATAAAATGATAGGTGAAAAAAATGGGCTGATTTGTCAAACTTTTCATCTATCAGCAAGATAAGTTTTATTTTTTAAAACTAGTATCCGGCCCGGGAGGAATGCACATCTAATTAAGTGGAAGGATTAGTTGGGAGGACATAGGAGCATGGCCCCCACTGTCAAAACACAATAACCTTCTAGCTGCCCTGTGTTATGGGTTGTACTTTTATTTTGTGTGTTGTGGACAGAGTCTCTAAATTTTTGTTTTCTTACCTTCCCCCATCCCCTCCTGGTTTCTAGAGCTCTAAAAACAATTGATGCTTTGGCCTTAAAGATACACTTTACAGGCCCATCTGTAAGCATAGTCTCTCGGAATCTGGCCCTTGGTGTTTCCAATCTAAACTCCACCTCATTCCAAGGCTCAACCTTCAGTGTGGGTTCTCAAAGCAACACCTCTGACTTTCAGGTACTCATTTTGTTTCAAAAACCTTCTATTGTCTTTCATTTCTTTTTGCTCCATGTATACATTTATTCGTTTGTTAATTTGTTCAAGGCAGTTCTTCAGTTCCCTACCCAGGATGCCTTACACTAACACAAATCAAGCGAGTTAGAGCAACAATAACAAATCATTTCTAAAGAACAATGAAACGAGTAGCAACTGCAAGTATTGGATTACAAAAGGTCTTTTGATGGAATTTTAATAGTGCAAATGTTTTTTGGTTTTTTTACTCAGATGTGAAAACCGTGACCTACGTTTTCAGTAGTGCATGTAGTTGCACTGTTGCATGTACATAGTGCCTTGATTGTCAAACATAAGATAAACAATCAGTTGAATTTAACAAATGAGTTATGTGTCTAATATATACTTGCAGAGCTATAATTGGGTCAATATTCAGCCACAGTTGTCAGCATGTTTTAAAACATCTGTGGTGTTGAAAAAATATCCAGATATTGAGTACCTCTATGTGGATAGTGACCAATGCTAAACTTCCTGATAATGCAGTCAGCATCAGAACTTATCCGGATAGTGATGATATTCTGCCCACTATCCAAATAACATTTCCTCCCCTAAGTTATCTGAATAACAGAATAACGGCAATGTACTGTTTTACAAATAAAGGGTGAAGTTATCAAGGTGCAGTAAAAGGAGAGCTGTTACCAAGCCTTGATTTACTATCCGCCTTATTTTCGAAAGAGAAAGACGCCCATATTTTGACCCAAATCGGGAGATGGGCGTCTTTCTCCCGTGGGCGACCAAATCTATATAATCGAAAGCCGATTTTGGGTGTCTTCAACTGCACTCCATCGCGGAAACGTCCAAAGTTGACGGGGGTGTGTCGGAGGCGTGGTGAAGGCGGGACTGGGGCGTGGTTATCGGCCGAACAGAAATGGCCGACTTTCGCCGATAATGGAAAAAAAATACCTATTTTTAGCGAGAATCTAGGGCACTTTTTTGGACCCTTTTTTTTCATGAACAAGTCCCAAAAAAGTGCCTTAAATGACCAGATGACCACTGGAGGGAATTGGGGATGATCTCTCCTGACTCCCCCAGTGGTCACTAACCCGCCCCCCCACACCAAAAAAAAACAACTTTTAAAACTTTTTATTTCCAGCCTGTATGCCAGCCTCAAATGTCATACCCAGCTCCCTGACAGCAGTATGCAGGTCCCTGGAGCAGTTGCTAGTGGGTGCAGTGGACTTCAGGCAGGCGGACCCAGGCCCATCCCCCCCTACCTGTTACACTTGTGCTGGTTAATGCTGAGCCCTCCAAAAAACCCAAAAAACCACTAGGGTGCCCAGTTGGTGTCCTGGCATGTGAGCACTACACATGCTGGCCCCTCCCATGACCCAATGCCTTGGATTTGTTCGTTTTTGAGATGGGCGCTGAAAACCGATAGCGCCCAGCTGAAAAATGGCCAACTCCTAGGCATTTGCCCTGCACAACCCATATTATCAGAAAAAAGATGGGCACCCATCTTTTTTCGAAAATACGGTTTGTCCCGTTCACAGAATTATGCGCCCACGGATATAGGCGCCCATGGAGATGGGCGTTCGATTATGCCCCTCTATGGGATTTAGCAACCTGCGTTATCTCAGTACAACAGGTTGTTGAATCCCATGGTAAAAGAATAACGCTGCTTGCGTGCCATCTCACAAGCAACATTATAATTGTGCCTGGAAGCATTGGGTCTCAAAGCTGTGGCCTGATGCTCCCAGGCCTGCAAAGCAGCCCTCCTCCCCCCCCGGCTCAAGCCACCAAAACAATGTTGCTCTCTACCTGTTAGAGCACCATTAGTTCTATTATTCCCTTTCTGTTGAAAGCAGCCTGTAGCTAAAGAGTCCCATGTTGCAAGGACTGGCTATCCTGATTGTCCTTGGAGAAAACCAAATTACTTACCTGTAGCAGGGACAGCAGAATACAAGTCCTCACATACCCTCCCACCTCCTTGTGGAGTTGTACTCTATGGAGTAGCCTAATGATTAGGGCAGTGTCCTAAGAACTAGGGAAACTAGGTTCAGTTCCCACTGGAGCTCCATGTAACTCTGGACAGGTAACCTAACCCTCCATTGCCCCAAGTACAAAATAAGTACCTGTATATAATATGTAAACCACAGAAAGGCAGTATATCAAATTCCATCCACTAACCTTTAAAAATAGACTGAGGTGAACACAAATGACAGCACCAGGTAGGAGCTGACATGCCTACTTAAAAACGTCTGGAAACTCTAAGCTGGAGTAGCAGGTATATAGGCACCTATGCTGCCTTTATAAAGTAGGTGACTTTGAGGGGAATAATCGAACGGCGCCGGCGAGATAGATTGCCGGCGATCTATTTTGGCGGCGGCGCAAACAGCTGGCCGAACCGTATTATCGAAAAAGATGGCCAGCCATCTTTTCTTTTGATAATACGGTTTGGCCCGGCCAAATGCCAGAGTTCACCGGGTTTGAGATGGCCATTTTTGTTTTTCAGCGATAATGGAAAAAAATACCAGTGATCTCAAACTCGGCGAAATGCAAGGCATTTGGTCGTGGGAGGAGCCAGCATTTCTAGTGCACTGGTCCCCCTGACATGCCAGGACACCAACCGGGCACCCTAGGGGGCACTTCTAAAAATTAAAAAATATATACAAATGGCTCCCAGGTGCATAGCTCCCTTACCTTGGGTGCTGAGCCCCCCAAATCCCCCCCAAACCCCACTCCCCACAACTCTACACCACTACCATAGACCTTATGGGTGAAGGGGGGCACCTACACGTGGGTAGAGTGGGTTTTGTGGGGGGTTGGAGGGCTCAACACTTACCACCACAAGTGTAACAGGTAGGAGGGGATGGGCCTGGGTCTGCCTGCCTGAAGTCCACTGCAACCAACAAAAACTGTTCCAGGGACCTGCATGCTGCTGTCAGGGAGCTGGGTATGACATTTGAGGCTGGCATATAGGCTGGCAAAAAAGGTTTTTATTTTCATTTTTTTAGTGTGGGAGAGGGGGTTGGTGACCACTGGGGGAGTACGGGGAGGTCATCCCCCCTTCCCTCCGGTGGTCATCTGGTGAGTTGGGGCACCTTTTGAGGTTTGGTTGTGAAAATAAAAGAACCAAGTAAAACTGATTAACGGCGCTTTTTTTTCCATTATCCGCAAAAGCCGGCCATCTGGTAGCCACGCCCATGCCCGCCCATGTCCCGCCTTCGCTGTGCCGCCGACATGCCCCCTTGAACTTTCGCTGGCGTGGCGATGGTGTCAGAAAAGCAGCTTTCAATTATACCGATTTCGCCGCTTTTGAGAGATCGCCGATTTGTGTCGGAAGATCGCCGGCGATCTCTTTCAAAAATAAGCCCGTTTCTGACTCATTAATAGATGTCCTATGATAAAATCAGGCCAATAAATTCTAAACAGCAGGGACCTAAATTAACTGTATAAACAGCTTCAGTAGTAAAATATTGCATGTGACAGGCCTTTGGACTCTTTTTACATACATGTAAGCTCCTCCCTGCAAAGCATAATATTGAGATTGCCAAAGAAAAGTGGACTGATGATATTCCCTTTCAGGAATGACCACAATGGTAGGTCCAGGGTGGTGCTCAACAGATCTCAAGAAGATTCTAATTAAAGAGGTTTGGAGTGGAAAGGGGAAAAGATAGGGATGGGCAGCCAGAAAACTTTTGTTTTGTGTCATTTCTTGTATTGTTTGAGAGATTTATTTTTTTGTTTGTTTTTCTAGCCATTTTGTCATTTTATCAGTTTCTGATAATAGTGTACACTTTTTGGAAAAAGCACATACTATGTAGAAAGAAGGTGCACTATTTCATAAGTACATAAAAGGTCCATCAAGCCCAGCATCCTGTTTCCAACAGTGGCCAATTCAGGTCACAAATACCTGGCAAGATCCCAAAAATGTACAAAACATTCTATACTGCTTATCCCAGAAATAGTGGATTTTCCCAAAGTCCATTTAATAATGGTCTATGGACTTTTTCTTTAGGAAGCCATCCAAACCTTTTTTAAACTCCGCTAAGCTAACCACCTTTACCACATTCTCTGGCAACGAATTCCAGAGTTTAATTACATGTTGAGTAAAAAACATTTTCTCTGATTCGTTTTAAATTTAGTACATTGTAGCTTCATCGCATGTCCCCTAGTTCTAGTATTTTTGGAAAGCGTAAACGGACGCTTCACATCTACCCGTTCAACTCCACTCATTATTTTCTAGACCTCTATCATATCTCCCCTCAGCCGCCTTTTCTCCAGGCTGTAGAGCCCTAGCCGCTTTAGCCTTTCCTCATAGGGAAGTCGTCTCATCCCCTTTATCATTTTTGTCACCCTTCTTTGCACCTTTTCTAATTCCACTATATCCTTTTTGAGATGCGGTGACCAGAATTGAACACAATATTCGAGGTGTGGTCGCACCATGGAGCGATACAAAGGCATTATAACATCCTCATTTTTGTTTTCCATTCCTTTCCTAATAATATCTAACATTCTATTTGCTTTCTTAGCCGCAGCAGCACACTGAGGTTTCAACGTATCATCAACGACGACACCTAGATCCTTTTCTTGGTCCATGACTCCTAACGTGGAATCTTGCATGACATAGCTATAATTCTGGTTCCTCTTTCCCACATGCATCACTTTGTACTTGCTCACATTAAACGTCATCTGCCATTTAGACGTCCAGTCTCCCAGTCTCATAAGGTCCTCTTGTAATTTTTCACAATCCTCCTGCGATTTAACAACTTTGAATAACTTTGTGTCATCAGCAAATTTAATTACCTCACTAGTTACTCCCATCTCTAGGTCATTTATAAATATGTTAAAAAGTAGCGGTCCCAGCACAGACCCCTGGGGAACCCCACTAACTACCCTTCTCCATTGAGAATACTGACCATTTAACCCTACTCTCTGTTTTCTATCTTTTAACCAGTTTTTAATCCACAATGGAACACTACCTCCTATCCCCTGACTCTTCAATTTCCTCTGGAGTCTTTCCTGAGGTACTTTGTCAAATGCCTTCTGACAATCCAGATACACAATATCAACCGGCTCACCTTTATCCACATGTTTGTTCACCCCTTCAAAGAAATGTAGTAGATTGGTGAGGCAAGATTTCCCTTCACTAAATCCATGTTGATTTTGTCTCATTAATCCATGCTTTGAATGTGCACTGTAATTTTGTTCTTAATAATAGTCTCTTCCATTTTGCCCAGCACCGACATCAGACTCACCGGTCTATAATTTCCCGGATCTCCTCTGGAACCTTTTTTAAAAATTGGCATTACATTGGCCACCCTCCAAGCTTCTGGTACCACGCTCGATTTTAAGGATAAATTACATATTACTAACAATAGCTCCTTAAGCTCATTTTTCAGTTCTATCAGTACTCTGGGATGAATACCATCCAGTCCAGGAGATTTGCTACTCTTCAGTTTGTAGAACTGCCCCATTACATCCTTCAGGTTTACAGAGAATTCATTAAGTTTCTCTGACTCGTTAGCTTTGAATACCATTTGCGGCACCGGTAACCCACCCAAATCTTCCTCTGTGAAGACCAAAGCAAAGAATTCATTTAATCTCTGTGCTACGGCTTTGTCTTCCCTGATCACCCCTTTCACTCCTTGGTCATTTAGAGGTCCAACCGATTCTTTTGCCGGCTTCCTACCTTTAATATAACTAAAAAATGTTTTACTATGTGTTGTCTCCAACGCAATCTTGTTTTCGAAGTCCCTTTTAGCCTTCCTTATCAGCGCTTTGCATTTGACTTGACATTCCTTATGCTGTTTCTTATTATTTTCAGTCAGTTCCATCTTCCATTTTTTGAAAGATTTTCTTTTAGCTTTAATAGCTTCCTTCACCTCACTTTTTAACCACGCCGGCTGTTGTTTGGTCTTCCGTCCTCTTTTTGTAATACGCGGAATATATTTGGCCTGGGCTTCCAGGATGGTGTTTTTGAACAGCATCAACGCCTGATGTAATTTTTGACCCTCGCAGTTGCTCCTCTAAGTTTTTTTTTCACCGTTCTTCTCATTTTATCATAGTCTCCTTTTTTAAAGTTAAATGCTAACGTATTTGATTTCCTATGTATACTTACTTCAAAGCTAATATCAAATCCGATCATATTATGATCACTGTTATCAAGCGGCCCCGCACCAGATCATTTGGTCCTGATAACCACATGGTTTCCATTAGACAGGACGCTGGCACCGCTCTGGATAGAATGGTCGATCGTATCAAATGCTGCACTAAGATCCAACAGTACTAGAAAAATACCCTTTCCTTGATCTAATCCACAACGTAATACATTTACAGTAGACAATAACTGTATTATGGGTTTTATGACACCCATCCTAAAATCAAGTGCCCCTATCTGATCTGTTCTCTAACACACAAGATCATATTCAGAGAGGCCCCAGAGTACATGCTCAACCTAGTTGATCTACCTCTTAGAAATGCTCTGTTGTCATCGCCCAACTTCCTCTGTCTGCCCTATCCCAGCAGTAGGAAAGTCAGATACAAGTGTATGCTTGCTTCGACTTTCCCGTATACCAGTGCAAAAACTTGGAATGAACTGCCAAAGCAACTAAAAGGGATATCCAACCATCATCTATTCAAAAATTTTTTAAAGACCTTCCTATTTTCTAAAGCCTACTCCCTACCGTGCCCGGCCATTTGACTCTCCCGCTGTTGGTTGGCGGGGGACTCTGATCCGCTGGCTCCTGCTGAACAGTTTACCCTTTCCATGTCTTCTCTGTCTATTCTGTCATCCTAAGTTTTACCTTTCCTATTGTACTGTTTCATGCACTGTTGTAAGCCACATTGTGCCTGCGCTTGTGGGAAAATGTGGGATAGAAATGCGCTAAAAATAAATAAATCTCATCCAAAAAAATCCTGAGGCTGATATAAAACTACCTGCTCAACTAACTTTGCCAAAATCAGCAAAGAATAAACCGGAGAAAGCCTTGCAGGAGCATTCAGATCTAAACCTGGACCCTTAATCAAAGAGCAAACCGTCAGCTTTAAAGCATCCAGTAGATAACCCCCTGCCAAGTAAGCATTCAATAACATATATTAAACCACGCTTTCAAAGGAATAACTGCTACAATTGCCTGACCCAACAGAGGCCCTCGCTTATCAGAATATTTGCTTCAGGGATGCAATGGCAACATCAAACATCTGCTTCAAAAAATATTTATATTTCAAAATCAGCTGCTTTCGGCTACTTCAAATGTAGCTAAATACTCATTAAACATCTTCACTCAAACTAGAAGATTTGAAATGAATATGTTAGAGATATTACTTACAGTGTCCATTCAAAGTCACCAATAGGAAATGATCTAGGTGACATCGTTGATGAAACTTTGGAACTCTCTGCTCGGTGTGCAGCGGCAGCTAAGAAAGGAAATAGAATGTTAGGTATTATGAGGAGAGAAATGGAAAGCAAAAATGAGAATGTTATAATGCCTATATATTGCTCCATGGTGTGACCACACCTCAAATACTGTGTGCAATTCTGGTCACCGAATCTCAGAAACGATATAGAGGGGCATTTTTGAAAGAAACATCCAAATTGTGATTTGAACGTCTTTGTAAAACGTCCAAATCCGGGGGGCGGGGGAAAAACATATTTTCGAAACAAGATGGACGTCCATCTTTCATTTTGAAAATACCATCAGAGACGTCCAGATCCAAGGACGTCCCTAGATTTGGATGTCCTTGGTTTTGGATGTCTTTGACTTTTGGCGATTTTCGAAACCAAAGACATCCAAGTCAAAAACGTCCAAATTCAAGCCATTTGGTTGTGGGAGGAGCCAGCATTTCTAGTGCACTGGTCCCCCTGACATGCCAGGACACCAACCGAGCACCCTAGGGGGCGTTGCAGTGGACTTCATAAAATGCTCCCAGGAACATAGCTCCCTTACGTTGTGTGCTGAGCCCACCAACCCCCCCCCCCCCAAAACCCACTACCCACAACTGTACACCACTACCATAGCCCTTACGGGTGAAGGGGGGCACCTAGATGTGGGTACAGTGGGTTTGTGGTGGGTTTTGGAGAGCTCTCTGTTTCCTCCACAAATGTAACAGGTAGGGGGGGTATGGGCCTGGGTCCACCTGTCTGGAGTCCACTGCAGTACCCACTAAAACTGCTCCTGGGACCTTCATGCTCTGTCACGGACCTGAGTATGACATCTGAGGCTGGCATAGAGGCTGGCACGAAATATTTTTAAAGATATTTTTTGAGGGTGGGAGGGAGTTAGTGACCACTGGGGGAGTAACGGGAGGTAATTCCTGATTCCCTCTGGTGGTCATCTGGTCATTTCGGGCACCTTTTCGTGCCTTATTCGTAAAAAAAACACGTCCAGGTGACAACGTCCAAGTGTTCGTCATGGACGTCCTTGCGTTTTTCGATTATGGGTCAAAGACGTCCAAGTGTTAGGCACGCCCAAGTCCCGCCTTTGCTACGCCTCCGACACGCCCCCTTGAAATTTGGACATCCTTGCGATGGACTGCAGTTGGAGATGTCCAAAATCGGGTTTTGATTATACCGATTTGGATATCCGTGTTCCGATTTATGTCGAAAGATGGACATCCTTCTCTTTCGAGAATGAGCCTGATAGTGGAATTAGAAAATGATAAAAGGGATGGAGTGACTTCCCTATGACTAAAGGCTAAACTGGCTATGGCTCTTCAGCTTGGAGAAGAGATGGCTGAGAGGAGATATGATAAAGGTCTATAAAATAATGGGTGGAAAGGAATGGGGAGGCATAAATTGCTTGTTTACTCTTTCCAAAAATACTAGGACTAGGGGGCATGCAGTGAAGCTATAAAGTAGTAAATTTAAAAGAAAACAGAGAAAACATTTGTTCACTCATTGTGTAATTAAACTCTGGAATTTGTTGCTAGAGAATGTGGTAAAAGCAGTTAGCCTAGCAGGGTTTAAAAAAGGTTTGGCTAGCTTCCTAAAAGAAAAGTTCATAAGCCATTATTGACTTGGGGAAAAATCCACTGCTTATTTCTAGGATAAGCAGCATAAAATGTATTTTACTGTTTTGTAATCTTGCCAGGTGCTTGTAATCAGGATTGGCCACTGTTGGAAACGGATAGTGGCCTTGATAGACCTTCGGTCTGTCCCAGTATGGCAACACTTATGTTCTTATCTTTGTACATTACTACCCGTGTAATAAAAATGCCACTAGCACTTTTTAAAAATCTAACCAAGACTTCTAGCCAGTCAGGACAAAAGGATTCCCCTCTCCTCCCCTCCTAGTAGCCCAAAGTTAACTGGATAAATCTTTTGAATATTGGCCTCTTGGTTGATCCCTTAAATCTAGATGGGTTAATTAACATGAGCTGATGGGTGAAAATTGTGGTCATATTAGGTAATGTTATAATCGCCATCTTTCCACAAGCCTCATTGAATGATGGTTATTGCCATCTATCTACATCTTGGTCCTACTGAATGATATTACTCTAATGATATTACTTACTCTAAGCTTCTTTACATAGATAGATAGATAGATAGATAGATAGATAGATAGATAGATAGATAATATTGTTGTTCTTTGTTTGTGACATAGATTGATATGGAGAAAAAGCTGGAGAATTCTTTGGCCTCTGTTCGCATTCCCCCACTGTATTAAATGGCTTGAATCCAGAGGAAATTGAAGCAGTATCCAGGGCTCAGTTTACGTTCTTCAATAAAACTGGACTTTTCCAGGCAAGTATAGCATTATTAAAACAAAAAAGCAACAACAAAAAAAAAGGTGTCAAAACATGCACGATGGGGAAGGGCAGGTTTCCACCTGACTAATGAGATTCTGTTTTGCCAATACAAATATTTTTACTTAAAATGCAGAAGAAAATGTAATTTTTTGAATGTGATCAAACTAATCATGATAAAGGAATAGGGAGTAATTTTGTATCTGCATGGATGCATAAATAATGTATGCATACTTTTCCCTGTGCAGATTTGTATAGACTTTGGCTTTGAAAATTACCTCAGGGGTGTATGTGGCCATCTCTGAGAAAAGAAAACTAAAGTCACCAGAAACAACAAAAATGGGGGGTTAATGAATTCTGTTAGAGCAATTTGTAGTACAACCGTCCAAACCCCATCCTTTTATGTGAAAACATTAAAAAGTTCCAGAAGTTCTAACATAACTTTTTCAGACTGCCTATAGACCCATGACATGAAAAATCAGCCATTCTCAACATTTTGGATCCGCTACTTTAGTCACATTTTACCAGAGGCGGTCACATATGTTTATTTATTTATTTATTTATCCTCTTTCCTTGATATACCCACAATAGGACCAATCAAGGCAACTATTCGGTTTACAACAACATAGCACAATGTTTAGCAGGATGGTCAGGATATAATATGAAACATCTAATGCAAGTATTAATATTATGACTTTATGTTAATGGCCCATTTAAATGACACTTCAGAATAGGGGGGGGGGCATTCACACATGGGGAAGCTCTGTACATCTAGAAGTCAAGGGGATGTGGGTAGGGTGGGGAGAGGGAGTGTTCTGGGATTCCCGTTTCACAGAGGGAATCCACGTATGTATAGGAAAAAATGATGTCAGAATTTAGACCTGCCCCAAGGCACGATAGGGGCAGCTGTAAATCCTGATATCTGAAGTCTTGCCCCAATCACCCCCAAAGTTTGTATTTCCTGCAGTCACTGCCCCCCTCCCCTCCCCCCCACACAACTAATTCCCTCTGCCCACCCTGGAAAGCAGCAGGCCCATTGAGGTCACCAACACCCCCCCCCCCCCCCCCCCAGCATCCCCTGCTAATTGTAGGTCCTTCCTAGGATCTTCCACCAAAGCCCCCCCCCCCTGTGTCCCTCCCCCGAAGCCAAACCCCCCTCTGCAAAATAACCTCATGTAACCCCATCCCTGATCCCATCCCATTACCAGGGGTTCCTGGGGTCTAGTGGGGCGGGAGTGATGCCCACATCATTCCAGCTACAGTGCTGTAAACCCTAGCAGTAATACGATAGTATTATCACTAGAAGTCTCTGTGGCCATTTTAGCCCAGTGAAATCACCACTGAAGTAAGTGGGCATCGTTCCTGTCTTCACTTGACCCCAGAGACCCCAAGTACACCTAGTAAGGTTTTGTTGAGAGAGAGCTGGCTTCAGTGGAAGAGCACCATAGAACAGACACTTTCACACATATAGGGCAAGGTTGCTCCATGGGGGAAAGCTGCTTTTGTGGGGGGGATCCTGGTGGGGATGCAATAAGGGGGAGTCATTGGAGAGGAAGCTGTCAGTGTTACATGTGGAGAGGAATGCAGTGGCAGGGTGGCTGTTATCGGGGTGGAGAGACGTTGACATGGTGAGTGTTCATGACACAGAGAGGGAAATACTACTACTACTACTACTACTATTTGACATTTCTAAAGCGCTACTAGGGTTACGCAGCGCTGTACATTTAACATAGAAGGACAGTCCCTGCTCAAAGGAGCTTACAATCTAAAGGAACAAATGTACAGTCAGTCAAATTGGGGCAGTCTAGATTTCCTGAACGGTATAAAGGTTGTCAAGGAGGGGGCCACAGCTGATCAGAGCCATTTGCAAAAGGATCAATGATTTTGGAAGCTGCTCCCATGTCTTGTGGGGGCAAATTGCATGTTTTTCCCCCATGTTCAGCTTTCTAAAATCTTGCTTCCTCTAGATATGAAGGCGTTTTGACATGCAACCCTGCACCTATTTTACAGCAGGCTGTATGTTTAGCAGATCCTCTTGTAAAATAGTATGAAAAATCACTTGGATATGTGAATTCCCCTCCCCGTGTACTATCTAAAAATCTGCCTCCACATGTAGATTTGGAGAGTGCTGTATGTTTTAGCAGCACTGCTGAATATACAAGTGGAATGTCCAAAGTAGACATTTCAGTTGTAGGTGGCACAACTGAAGATATTTGTGTCATAGCAAGATATCACCATCTACATATACAGATCATGGGCTTTATTTTAGAAGTATCCCTATGTGTAAATAGTAGCCTTTATACCTGTAGATTGGCATACATGTATAAAAGCCATGTTACAAAGGAGGCTATTAACACATGTTTACCACGTACAATTTCTAGGAGGTATAGTAGGGGTGGAAAGAAGGAGTGGTTTGGGAGGGCCTAACATATCAACATGGATTCCCCATTTTACAATGGGAATCTACATTTATCCAAAAAAGCTGGATGTTGACATTTACACGTGCGCCCAAGCATGAATATGTTCCTGCTGTAAGGGGCGGTGTCCTATACCAAGGTCAAATCCCCCTAATTGCTTCCCCTACAACATCAGTACCCCCAACCCTCCAGCCCATACCCACCAAAGCATCAGAATTCCCATCCCCTATCCCGAACCCACCAAAGCATCTTTTTATTTGTTTATTTATGTAGCAGCTAAGCCAATATAGTATATAGAATATTGCTTAGTAACAAAAGAATCCCATGAAGCCCTGTTGTTACATTTATACATCAAAAGCAGGCCTCTCTTCTTAGCCTCTTCTCCTTCGCTGCATATTTTCTCCCTCTACCCACCCCCCCCCCCCCCCCCCCCGCCCGCTTCACAACTCAGCCATCTGCCATTCATTCTTCTACTCACACATGATCATCCATACCTCATTAAAACCCCTCCCCCAGCTCTAATTTTCTTCTCAATTACTTTGAAACCTTGTAGGATCTACCTCTGGAATCTAAGACACAATTGCCAATAGTGTAGTGCCATTAACTTGTTCCCTATATGTGACCAAGTTTTGAATATGGCCACCTGCTCCATTTTACCACTTTAAAATTGTTTTATGAACTAAGAAAATTGCAATATGCACTGAATTTTTATGGCTCTGGATATTCTCCACAAAGCCTCCTGACCCTCACAGAGACCCAGAAATAGCAGGCTATAAGTCCATTCCAATCTGTTCCTCACCACCCTTTTGATTGTCATGATAACTCATTCCCACAACTACCTGAACCATGGATATTCCATGCAGTAATGATAGCAGGTCAAGATGGTCTGCTAATGTCCCTCTCATAACCTCAGGCCACTTTTTAGCTTCTTTACTATAAAGTTCTTGCACCTATTGCATGAGAGCCACTGTATTATAAAAACTTATATCTAGGGTCACCCAGCCTTTATTCTCCCATCTCATTGTCAGCTTAAGCAGACTAATTTGTGTACTGTGCCCCCTCCACAAAAAATGGTGCAATGTACTCTTAAACCACTTGTCTTCTTTAGATTTATTCCAGAAACAAGGTACCATTTGAAGGAGATAACAAAGCATTGGAACAAGTACCAATTTAAACAAGGCATTCCGCCCCAAAAGGGAAAGGGGAGGATCTTTCTACTTATCACATCTTTATAATAGTGCCTTAACTTGTCTAAGATGTTGAGCTTATACATTAAGACTAGTATATATGCAAGTATTTCAGACTCTCTCTGGCCCACCTCAATAGTAACCCCTTCCTACACTCCTTCCCCTCATTCACTCTTCTCTGTTCCAACACTTTTGATTTATCAACATTGATTTTTAGACCAGAGAAAGTTCCAAAATCCCTATGATCTGAATAACTACTACTACTACTAATCATTTCTATAGCGCTACTAGATGTACGCAGTGCTGTACACTTGAAGATGAAGAGACAGTCCCTGCTGGACAGAGCTTACAATCTAATTAGGACAGACAGACAGGACAAACAAGAGATAAGGGAATATTAAAGTGAGGATAAAATAAGGGTTCTGAACAAGTGAATCTGCTTTTGCTGGCCTCCCACTTAGTCACCTCTCCCCTCTCCAGTCGGTTCAAAACTCTGCTGCCCGTCTCATCTTCCGCCAGGGTCGCTTTACTCATACTACCCCTCTCCTCAAGACCCTTCACTGGCTCCCTATCCGTTTTCCGCATCCTGTTCAAACTTCTTCTACTAACCTATAAATGTACTCACTCTGCTGCTCCTCAGTATCTCTCCACACTCATCCTTCCCTACACCCCTTCCCGTGCACTCCGCTCCATGGATAAATCCTTCTTATCTGTTCCCTTCTCCACTACTGCCAACTCCAGACTTCGCGCCTTCTGTCTCGCTGCACCCTACGCCTGGAATAAACTTCCTGAACCCCTACGTCTTGCCCCATCCTTGGCCACCTTTAAATCTAGACTGAAAGCCCACCTCTTTAACATTGCTTTTGACTCGTAGCCACTTGTAACCACTCGCCTCCACCTACCCTCCTCTCTTCCTTCTCGTCCACATTAATTGATTTGATTTGCTTACTTTATTTATTTTTTTGTCTATTAGATTGTAAGCTCTTTGAGCAGGGACTGTCTTTCTTCTATGTTTGTGCAGCGCTGCGTATGCCTTGTAGCGCTATAGAAATGCTAAATAGTAGTAGTAGTAGTAGTAGTAAGTGAATAAGGGTTAGGAGTTAAAAGCAGCATCAAAAAGGTGGGCTTTTAGCTTAGATTTGAAGACGGTCAGAGATGGAGCTTGACGTACCGGCTCAGGAAGTCTATTCCAGGCATATGGTGCAGCAAGATAAAATGAACTTTATGCATATCATGGCTGGTTCACCCCAAAACATAAGCATATTGGGGGCCAATATTCAGACTGCGGAAGATAACCGGGCTGCCTCCCACAGTCGGCGCTGAGCCCAGATATTCAATGCTGGGCCATTGGCTGGCATTGAATATCCAGGTGTTTTTTGGCCAAGCTGATATTCAGCGCTGGCCAGTTAAATTTATACTGGCCAGAGATATATCTGCTATTTTGGCAGCATAATTTGACTGCCAAACTTAGCTGGTGATGTGCTGAATATTGGCGGATAACCAGTTATATCACAAGATATAACTGGCTATCCATTAAGTGCTAACCAGCAATGTTCAGTGGGAGATAACCGGCTATATTGCCAGATAGTCAGTTAAGTGCCATTTAGCCAGCCAGGAGCCTTTCCTGGCTGATTAAATGGTTTTAAATATCTGCAAAAAGGTGAATCCTCTGTTCCCTCATTCAAATTACTTGCCTCGGCTTCTAATTCTACCTAGCCTTCAGGCCCACCTGGGGTGTCCTTTCCACTATTACTGTGCTGTCCACTCTTGTTAGCCTGAGGCTCACAGGAATGTCTTGTTCACAAACTCTTCTCAGTCCTGCATTGGCACCATCTCTGGCAGCCCAGTTGTGCAGATGTTATTGCAGTGCTCGTGATTTTCTTGGCCATCGATGCAGTCTGCCAACAATTAATTCTGCTTCCTCAACTGCTCCAGTTGTTCTCGCAATTGGTTGGCTCCATCTCCTGTGCAGTAAGGTGTGTTCCATCTCAGTAATCCTGGATGCTTGCTATACCAGGGACTCCATATATTGAAGTGTGGTCTGCAGCTGGGACATTTTATCTTCCAACGTAGCAGAAACACAGTAGGTTAGGTGGTGTGCCACCTCCTCTGATATAATTAGCACTGGCTACTATGATCCCCACTGCCATCTGTTCAGCAACACATAGGTTTTCCACTGCTGATTGTTGGGTCTTGCTCAACATAGCCTGTACCTCCTCTCCACAGTAAAATGCTGTTCTCCAGGTTCTCCTGCTGATCTGAGTAAGCCACTCTATTGTTTTAACTAGCAAAAAAAGAGACAGATGTAGCTAATATATACTAATATACATGGCTTGTTGGGGAGCAGCACCGGAGTGAGTACATTCATCGCTGGATCACCTCCAAAGCATCCTGTTCCTCCAGATGTCCCCCCCCCTAACTCATAAAGAAGACTAGCAGCAACTAACTCTCCCCAAGGGTCCATTCCCCTCCCCTGACCCCACCCTTGGCTCTTATTGGGGGATCCAGGTAGTATAGCAGAAGCTGTGGGATCAAAATGGCTGCCGTGACCATAGTGGTACTCTCACAGTACAACATAAGGGGTCAGGCTGCTAAATAAGGATGTCACCAATGTGTGAGTAATAATCTATAGAAATAGCAAAGTGCCCAAGGTGAAAATCTGTAATTTGATTTTATTAAAAGGGCATGCTAAGAGTGGGAAAGTGATTGTAAGCAGATTATTACTGATTGCTTAGCTTTGCTTATGGGGAAAATGTGCTCCCACTGCTTTCTTGTTCTGTTGACATTTTTTAATATTCCAAAGGAGAACATGAAGAACAAGGCACATCTGATCAGTTATGTGGTGGCATGCAGCATTGGAAATCTTACCATTCATGGCCTCCAAGATTCTATCAACATTACAATTAAGCATAAAGAAATCCAGGTAAGATGATACCAAGAGAGCTATTCAAATCTCATTTCTCCCGCTGACATTCCTTATCAGCTTGTGAAATCATATCACCCTTCATTACCCAGGTACCAACAGACTGTATGCCATCTGAGGCAGGGACTTACCTACTGTATCTATATGTAATTTGCCTTGAGATTGGAGTTGGAAAGCTGAATAATTAAAATTCAAAACAGATAAAACCCCAGATTCTATATATGGCACCCAATTTTGGGTGCCGTTATTTAATCCATGATGTGTGCCCAATTAAATTGGCTAAAAAGCCAACTAGAGCCAATAATTGGGTGCTAATTGGCACTAGTCAGCAACAATTTGGAATTGGGTGCACATTTTGCTGTGTGCTATTCTAACAATGTGCACCCAAATCCCACAGTGTGCAACTCGAAAGGGAGCATGGCCATGGGAGGTGCATGGGCAGGTCTACAGAATACCATGGATGTGTGCCTAAATTGGGCACTGGAAATAGTATCTGGTTTCAGCTGGAATAGGTCCTGGCACCCAAATTTGGGCGCTGAAATCAGCACTCAATATGATTCTGTAATGGGGGTTCATTTATGAATGCCCATTATGGGATAGTGTTGAGTGCCAATTTTTGAGTGCTATTTAATTAATCTATCCCAAAATGTCTAAATAGCACATGAAACTGTGTGATTAATAAGAATGTTGGGTCACACTAAAAATCAGACACTATTAATTTAACTCATTAAGGGGATCCTTTTACTAAGGCACACTAATAACTTGTGTGCCTTAAGTGCCATGCAGCCCATAGGTATACAGTGGTCCTTGTGGCATTTAACACACATTAAATCTGTTAGTACACCTTAGTAAAGGCATTTGCCTATGTTTCAAGGAGCCTAGTCATTAAAGAGTCATTTAATCTGTAGGCATCTTGTTATATTATGTGTGTATGTATTTGCATACATTATATACATGTATATATAATGTGTGTGTGTGTATATGTTGAATTATGACCACAATTTTTCCCTTTCCATGTAAAATAGTATGCTCAATGAATTTAGACAGCTTTACTTTCCTATTTAAAAAATAGTATCTACCTGACTTATGAAACATATTTTCATAGGGTAATTTAGCCTTTTTTTAAAAACACTGGTGATGGCAACAAACAACATGCAAAAAAATCCAGATCTTCAGTGCCAGTATCTTCAATAGTTGCCAGCACTGACTTTCTAGGTAGAACCGGTGGCTGGCATTGCTATCCGGATAGCTAATCGGGAGGACCTTTACAATGCTGTGG